>NC_081166.1:21854687-23117187 GCF_012432095.1 Onychostoma macrolepis
GTATTGTAATATAAACTAATGTATTAATTCACAACTCTGTATCTTGAAACTCCAAGAAAATAATATATTTGTGTTAACTTGATTTACACAAGCAGAGCATGTTCTTGGAACATGATTTACCCAAACAGGACATACCTGGATCGTCCTTAATGGTTCTGGAACAATATTCCTCTAAATTAATCCGATTTTAGAGTAATGCTAAGGGTTGCACATTGTCTATCAATAAATATTCAATAAATATTCACCATGCACTTAACAAGAAGTTAGTTTATATCATATAAAATAAAATGTCTCCATTAGTAGAAATAAGCCAGTTTTTCTATTGGGCTGACAATACAAGGGAAAACAAGTGGAAAGTTCATCATAAATTTCACTGGAGCTCCATGCATGCATGGCTGAATCACAGACAAGTTTAAGACCACATGTTCTCTCAAAGCAACACCAACCACAACAGTAAACATGCAAAAGGATAGAGACATGTAGACATCCATAAAGACAGGTACAGCACGGCTTTTATTGGATACCTTGCATCTGTTACTTGAAAACTGGGAGGTGAGGACTGTTTAGGCTAGAAATGAATATAGTAGGTTAGTGTGAAATTTAAATGAGTGTGAGAGATAAGAGAAAGGAAGGAAGAGTGTGGAATTAAAAAAGAACTTTTTAGTGCAAACAAGTTATATGAAGAAAAATATTAAATGCAATTAATATATAATAAATAGAAAAATGTAAGTTTAAGGAAGAAATGATATTAAGTTTCATTCATAGAAACAAGTCAGCAAGTTTTTAATAGAGTATGAGTATGAATGTAGTTTGACATGTAAAATGTGTTTACTTAAATGCATGTTATTTTATAATTATTATGTGAATACATGCATATTTACATATGTTTGAGAACTCACCCTCCAGGTAGTTGCGGGCAACAAACTTCAGCACCTCATCAATGAGGATAACGGGGAAAGAAAGCTTCAGTACCACCATCCACTGTTCCACGTTCAAGTGAGTTAGTTTGAAAATCATCTGTAAAAGGAAAAGAAAAGTTGTGGCCAGTGTAAGAGATATAGTCAAATATAAAGAACAGGATGAAATAAAGATGAGAGACTTACGGGCAGGGGGTCCACATAGATGATCATGAAGTGGAGGGACATGGAGAGGGTCATGGCAGCCGCTAGCCACAAATTGCTCCATGGAGGCATGCGCAACAAGGACTGATTCTCAGACAAGCTATTGAGAAATACATAGAAACAGAGAAAAACCCTTATTGCCGCCATCAGTGTCGGGGGAAAATTAGCTCAGTTGCATAACCTGACAGTATTGTATGGCATCACTGGCCTCAATTACACCTGCCAATAACGTGTCCCCTCTGATCACCTGGGATCGTGATTTTTCCCCTTTTTCTTTTCTTTTTACATTCTGTGTTTTCATTTATTCAGTAAAATACGCACAGTAAATACACTTAGTGCCAAATGTATAACATAAATGTTAAAAAATTGAACTGCTAATTTGTAGGTGGTGTGTTGTGGTGACCTCAAAAATGGGTGTTGTTTAAGGCACTGTTTTAAGATGCAATTTTTTCGCCAAATTCTAAGGCTGGGATGCATTGTATCTTCCACAGAAATGTAAAAAACAATGATTCAAGATGCTAGACAGAGTCAAGGGAAATTGTAATTACACTGTACATACACTTCACAAGTTACTATTTTAGTGATACATATAGGTTACTGTTAAGAAAGTTGCTGTCAGTGAAGAACGTTACAATTCATTTACACTTACTATAGGGAAAATTTTGGTTAACATACTGCCTTAGACTTTAGATTAGCAAGGAGGCTCACTAGATTTTGGAATATAGCTGTTGAGTTACAAGAGCTGCAACTTCAAGACAAAATCATGTATGACAAAAACTGCAGTTAAGATGTAACCTGTTGAGAGCGTTGAGCATCTCAATTGTGACCAAGACAGACAAGGCCATGGTCATGGGTGGAGCAGCCTCAAACACCTCACACTCAACGCCAACGAAGTCCTCGTTCTCGTCGTGGCACTGCATGAAGTGAGACTACAGCAGCAAGAGAATTTAGCAGGTGTGAACAGATGTAACAAAGGAACTTTCTTTCCATGTGTGCTAAATAGAATAATAAATAATAATATGACGGAGATATTGCTCACCAGCTGGTGGTAGGTGACATGAGGACCCTCATCATCATACAGGAACCAGTGGGCAGCGCCAGCCACAGTAGCAGCACCCACATAACCTGAGGACAGTCAATTCATTAGACTAACACCAAAACTCACATAGAGAACTTGAGTTAGCTGACATCCCACAGAAATAACAAGGATACCAACCACCAATGGCCATGTATCTGAAGAACAGCCAGCCAGAGATCAGGGGCTCTTTGGCAGAGCGAGGAGGCTTGCCCATGATATCAAGATCAGGGGGGTTGAAGCCCAGGGCGGTGGCGGGCAGACCATCAGTCACCAAGTTCACCCACAGCAGTTGGACTGGGATCAGGGCCTCAGGCAGACCGAGAGCAGCAGTCAGGAAAATACTATGAGAAAAGAAGAGAATGTCAAGCGTGAGCATACCATACACGAGTACATTAAACATACATTAAACAAGGCCATGGATTCTCACCAGACGACCTCCCCAACATTGGAAGAAATCAGGTAACGGATAAACTGCTTCATGTTGTTGTAAATGGCTCTGCCTTCCTCAACAGCAGCCACAATAGAAGAGAAGTTGTCATCGGCCAGGACCATCTCAGAGGCTGACTTGGCAACGGCAGTGCCAGAGCCCATGGCAATGCCAATTTCCGCCTTCTTCAAGGCAGGGGCATCGTTGACACCATCACCAGTCTAAAGGAAAGATAACAGCATTACTATATCAACTTAAAAGCAGGGTTTCATGTGATATGGTGTTGAAGGAAGCTGGCTTGTAAATTGTATTTATGTCTCACCATAGCAGTAATCTCATCGAAGCCCTGCAGGAACTCAACAATCTTAGACTTGTGGGAGGGCTCAACACGGGCAAAGCAGCATGCCTTACAGACAGCTTCGCTCTGTTCACCACGGGGCAGGTCATCAAACTCTCGGCCGGTGTAAGCCTTGCCAGTTACATCCTCATCCTCAGTAAAGATGCCAATACGACGGCAGATGGCCACAGCAGTGCCCTTGTTGTCACCTGCGGGTTTTTGTGGACAGGTGTCAGGTCTTGCAATAATAAAAGATTAAAAGGTTGAGGAAGATGACTGATGAAAGGATAGATAAAAAGCATACCAGTGATCATGATAACACGAATGCCAGCAGCCCTGCACAGTTCAATGGAGCCAGTAACTTCTTTACGGGGGGGATCCAACATACCGACACAGCCAACGAAGGTCAAGTCAGTCTGAATAAGACAGAAAAGTAATAAGACAAAGATTTTATGTAGCTTAGCGTTTATTAAACCTTATCCATTATCAATGCTGTAGCATATCATCGCTGTCGAATATCTCCATATTTTGCTATTATCCATATTGATATTATAATTGTGATTGTTTGGATACAGTCTATGCTTTGAGTGAGTACAGCATTTTCTTTACTTTAGAAACCAGAGAATAGTGCAGGCAAACCACTGTAGGTTGGATTGCAGCATTTAGTCTAGCATTTGCAATCTAGTCTTAACGTTGTCTTAAATAGCCTGTAAATAGTAACATTTTTAACATGAAATTCTGGAAAAATTTATTCAACAAGAGGAAAAGCTGAGCATCCACATCCAAAGTTTCCGATATGGAATGTTTTGGATGCCGGTTTCTAGCATGGGCTGACAGCCTTACTAACTACTAACTTACTAACTTGCAGGGCAATAAGCTTTACCAGCCAGACATGGGAGAATGGATAGATGAAATTCATTAAGGTGTTATGTTTTTCATATTCACCTCATAGTCACCAAATTTAGTAGAGTCCTCAAGGTTCATTTCTTCAACCTTCAGGGGATTGTCTCGGGTGGCAAGTGCCAGGCAACGCAGAGTGTCACGGCCAGTACCCCACTCCTTGATGACGGACATGATCTTATCTTTTACAATGCCGGTCAGGGGTACCCGAGTAGAACCAACACGTACATAGGAACACCTGTCAATCACACCCTCTGGAGCGCCCTATATTAACAAAATGAGGAGTCATGAAATGCATCTATTATTTTGTTGAAGATCTCCATCAATATTAACATTTTTGTGATCATTTGCTTCTTAAATCCTTCCAAATAATATTGTGACAGTACCATGGTACAGTGATGCACTAGATAACATATACTTTCACATACCTTGTTATTTGCAAGGAAATTCCAAGAAACCATGTTACTTTTTTGAGTGGGACACATACCTTCACAAACATTTTGCTGCCTGCATCACCCTTGGTAGGGGTACAGTACACAGACATGGATTTCCTGTCACGGGAGAACTCCAGAGTGAAGTTCTTCTTCATTAGCTGCTTCACAACCTACACAGGATAAAAACGGAAACAAATTTGAGTTATAGAGCTATCAGTGCCAAGCTATATTACTGATGTTTTAAGAAGTTTTACATTTCTACTTACACTACAGCAGGCATTTGCTCTCTCAATCTTGGACAGGTTGTTGACATTGCTCTTAAAAACATTCATCTTCTCAACCAAGCAGCACAAAGCAGTTTCAGTGGCCTCACCGACCTTCTCATAGATCTTCTTGGTCTGTAACACAGAGGTAGATGACGGTTATTGTCTTCAGACAAACACAGAAAAGAGAACAAAAGAATGAGGTATGAAAGAGTATGTATCTCTCACCTCATTGTAGTCAAGGGAGGAATCATTGCAGAGGGCGCAGATGGTGGCCAACTCAACTAAACCGTCATACTGACCGCAGTCAACACGAGCACCCATCTTTGAGCTAAGAGAAAGATGCCACTCGGATTACATTTGTGACTTTAACATGCTGATAGCCTGATAATAAAAAGGAGCATTTTAGGGGAAGTGTTTTATTGTGTACTTACACCTCACCCTCGGGTGTGTACTTGGAGCCAGAGATATCAAAGGAGTCAAGTTCAACGTGATCACCATCAACTCTATCAATGATGAACATCTGTAATAATACACAATTTCATCTTAGTGTACAAGTAAAAATATGCCATTATTAATATAAATGTATACATGCACAAGACAGTCAGTACCACTTGCAGCACCCAAAGAAATGACTTTGCTTTTTTCCAAACACACCTACTTCCCCCTCCAATCTGCCATTTTTGGGAAAGTAAATAAATAAATAAATAGTCCTTCCCCAAACTCTCAAACTTGGTTGATCCAGTAGTTGCCATTTGAGCCCGGGAAAAAAACTTAAATTATATTATCTTGTCGGCGCCGATAGCCTAGTGGTTAGTGTGCCGACATATAGCACAATGGTGACCCGAGTTTGATTCCTGTCTCTAGGTCCTTTGCCGATCCCGCCCCCCTCTCTCCACCCAATACTTTCCTGTCTGCATGCCACTGTCCTATCTAATAATAAAACTCTGGCCATTTGATAATACCTAGAATATCAAAATCGACTACGGGCGGCAGATCCTATTCCTATTTAGCACCCAAACTCTGGAACAATCTACCTAACACTGTTCGGGAGGCAGACACACTCTGTCAGTTTAAATCTAGATTAAAGACCCATCTCTTTAGCCTGGCTTACACATAACACATTAATACGCTTCTATTATTCAAATCCGTTAAAGGATTGTTAGGCTGCATTAATTAGATCAACCGGGAACGCTCCCCATAACACACAATGTACTCGTTACATCGTAAGTAGAATGGCATCTACGCTAATATTTGCCTGTTTCTTTCCTATTCTGTTTCTCAGTCTGTATCCGGTCAGATGGTGGATCAGCACCAAGAGATGATGTCTACAGCCCTGATCGTCAGCGGAGACCAGGACCCCCAGATGACCCCCAGAGACATATCCCCAGTGAAAACCTCGATTGAATACAATAAAACTAAAAAAATATAACAAAATAACTAAAATATAATAAAATACCTAACTACATAATACTACTATTGTTAGAAATTGCAAAAAAATTTAAATAGAAATATAAACTTTTGAACTGCGGGTTATGTCTGGTCAGAGGAGAACTGGCCCCCCGACTGAGCCTGGTTTCTCCCAAGGTTTTTTTTTCTCTATTCTGTCACAGAGGGAGTTTTGGTTCCTTGCCGCTGTCACCTCTGGCTTGCTCAGTTGGGGACACTTAATTTCTAGCGATTATCGCCGATTTGATTGCACAGATAATATTTAAACTAAACTGAGCTAGACAATGACATCTCTGAATTCAATAATGAAATGCCTTTAACTGAAAATTGAAAATTGAGTGTTTAATCTTATCATTATACATTACTGACACTCTATCCTCTAATTTGATACTGTTAAGTGCTTTGACACGATCTGTATTGTTAAAAGCGCTATATAAATAAAGGTGACTTGACTTAATAAAAGGCATAAAATCCCCCAAAATAAAAATATTATATTATCTTATCCAAGTGAACTCGGAAAGTCAGCCTACTGATGGCTTACAGTTGTTTCAGCAGATTAAACTGGGAGAAGAGTATTTCCTCGGTGAAATAATTATACACTTCACCTTTAGGATTACAGTATATCAGTATTAGCAATAGCTTTATTGTTTCTTAGTTGATGTGTATACATAAAGATAGCTGAACACCTACTTTGGTCACACACATCTGATTGGTGGTCAGGGTGCCAGTCTTGTCGGAGCAGATGACAGAAGTACAGCCCAGGGTCTCCACAGAGGGCAGTGAACGGACAATGGCATTTTTCTTGGCCATACGTCTGGTACCAAGAGCCAGACAGGTAGTGATGACAGCAGGCAGACCTGATGAGAGTAGAGTTTATGGTTGGATTAATATCTTTTAATAATATTGATAATCTCAAAAGGTTTAGATAATATGCTTTATGTAAAGTATAGACTAAAGGTCAAGCTTTTAGCCCTGTTCTGGACATAATGTGGTGTGTAGTGGGAATTACATAATTAACTTTGGGAGATGTGTTGCACATGTTATCATGCTCACCCTCAGGGATAGCAGCTACAGCCAGAGCAACAGCGATCTTGAAGTAGTAGACAGCGCCACGGATCCAGGATCCACCATGGACGGGGTCATTGAAGTGGCCGATGTTGATCATCCAGACAGCGACGCAGATCAGAGAGATAACCTTAGAGAGCTGCTCACCAAACTCATCCAGTTTCTGCTGCAGAGGGGTCTTCTCCTGCTCTGTGGCGGCCATCTGGTCACGGATCTTACCAATCTCAGTGGATACACCAGTAGCAACAGCAACGCCAATAGCCTTGCCAGCAGCAATGTTTGTGCCCTATAGGTGGGAAAGGAAACTTAAACTACTTCTTGTTCTTGGAACAATACTTCTTTCTACTATGAAGACTTTATGATCAGGCATGGGTTTATGATTATGTTTGTTGTTCCAGTACCAAAAACCGTTAGAGCTATCATTATCTTATAGGAACTTTCTTCCAGAAACTTGTGTGTATTGAGGTACGAGTAGAAACCAGTTGATGAGTAGTTGGAGGAGTTTGTGGATGAAAACTCACAGAGAAAAGCATGTTCTTTTTGTCCTGATTGACAGCTCTGGGGTCGGGGACAGGCTCGGTGTGCTTGATCACACTGACGGACTCACCTGTACAAAGAGTTAACCATATTTATATACAGTTACAATAAAATATAATACACAATAAATATACACCGGAGAAGAGAGTGCTGCTGCTTTACAAATTAATTTTAGTTAAAAAGAAACCACTTGTCATATTTGCAGCATTTGTATAGTTTTAATGTTCTAACAAATTTTATACCAGTGGGCCCATTTTAATGATCATTGTTAGAGTAGAGAGTAGAGGAGAACACTGTTAAAAGCACTAACCAGTCAGGATGGACTGGTCAACACGAAGGGTGGTGGAACGGATAGCAGTAATCCTGATGTCAGCAGGAACTTTATCACCAACTAGGAAAGATAGCAGTATAGCAAAACACTAGTGATTCATGACCAGTGCTACAACAAAAAGAACCTGAACAAAAATCAGGCCTACAGTAAACTTTCAAAATATATTTAGCTATGGACCAGAGATTATAGTGTATGTGGGGGGTATAGTATTCTATGCAATGTGCTCTGTTGTATTACTGCACATAGCGACAAAAAAAGTAGGTCACCATGGGACTTACAGAAAATCTGTATTGACATACAGAAGATCTGCAAACTGTGTTAAAAAATAATAAGTATTTCTATAAGCTATTCCAAAATGAAGAGACTGTGAAAAAAGAGCATGTGAAAAAGACGTACCAGACACCTCCACAATGTCACCAGGGACAATCTCTCTGGCCTTGATCATCTGGACGTTCTTTCTGTCAGAACGGTAGACCTTACCCATCTCAGGCTCATACTCCTTCAGAGCCTCAATGGCGCTCTCAGCATTACGCTCCTGAATGACAGACAGCCATTTGCTTGGTTTACATAACAGATGCAAGTGAGTTATGCATTCACATAATTTACTTTATGAAATCAGTAAAGGCTACATTTATCTGTGTATCTGGTGCATTACCTGCCACACACCGACGATGGCATTGGCAATGAGAATGAGCAAAATGACAAAAGGCTCAACAAAGGCAGTGACGGTCTCTTCACCTTCCTCAAACCAGGCCAGGACCTAAAAGCACACAAAGAGAGATTCAGGATATATATCAAGACAAATATAAATAAATATTAAGACTTGACATCTTTGCAGTATCCTTTGAATTTTCTACGAATTATTCATGAAGAAACATCTGATAAGATTTATGTTTCATCCATGAAAGATATTAAACAGGTCCTTAAAATAATTTCAGAATGTACTTCAATACAGAGTTTTGTACTTCAGTATACAGTTTTGCTAAATAATGTTTGATCCCACTCAGTAGTGTTTTATGAGACGATGAAATGAAACACAAAATAATCTGAAGTTAAATCTTACAAAATGTAGAAAAATGTATAGGCAATTACACCATTAATATAACGATTTTAGAGAAGTTAAAGATATTTTCCAAGTACTTTCGAATAAACTTTATTGATCAGTGGAAGGCTTAGAGGCTTACTGGGCCCACCCTAAATATTACTTCTGAAATTCATGATGCTATTGGTCTAGTTGCTTAATTTCTTCCCTTGTGCAATGCATGCATACATAAAAACCGGTCAAAATATTATTTCACAATATTGTTGCACAACAGTCCTGCTGTTATAACTACTCTCGCTGTGCTTTCTCTCATGCATCTCTCCTGACCTTTCAAAAGGATAGAGTTTCTGTCTTCAACTTGAGTCCTTCTTAAAATAACCCCTTCTCCTTCACTCATGTCTTCTGAGCCCCTTAATATTTTCCTTCTAAGGCTATTGGAACAGCTGGTTGAGGCACAGTGTGGAGGGTGGCAGACATTAATACCCCCCCCATGTTCACCTCTAACCTCCCAATAACCACTGAACCCCTAAACATCCACCTTACAGAGTCTTTCCTGCTTAGAAAGCTGTGAGATAAATAACACCATTTGTATGGCTTCCTGACACAATAAATTAAGATCAGTCAGCTCTATAGGATACTATTTGATTGCCAACATATCATAATGCCGATGCTGTGCTCCTCTCAGTACTATGTAGACTTTTGCACATGACCATAACGCTAAAATAAATGGCAAATTAGCATATGTACCTTGTTGCATAACACCATAAATGGTCGTGGTGTACGTTACAGCATGAAGTGCAGTATGACAACCTATACTGTCACAACAGCTGTTCACACAACACACTGCTAAAGTTTAAAGGGTATGTTTAAAAGTGTGTGACATGCTGTATCTATATGCTGACAGAGCTGATTAAATCACATGAAGCAAAGTGTTACGTTTGTTCTAAAAAATATATGATTCTATGTATGATTTTATAATGTTCACTTTATGCTCAATAAAAATATTTATTAAATATCAACTAAATATAAATTAATATTTAATAAATATCAACATTTAGACGAACACCTCAAACATGGTTATTGATTTTTCTCTGTGGTTGCAAACTATTTGCAGTGTTTTCTGAACTGTCCACTTGTTAGTAACTTACGAAAGAGATGCAGGCAGCAAGCAGCAAAATTCTGACCAACAGATCTTCAAACTGCTCAATGATCAGGTCCCAGATGGATTTTCCTAAAAGGAATGGGAATTTAGTCCAATCCTTACCAGATTTAAAGATTCTATTGATGTCATAGTGGCTGGTGAATATGGACTTGATTTATTTCTCACAATGTCACTTTTTTAGCAATATGTTTGTACTTACCCTCCTCAGCTGGCAGCTCTGAGAAACAAAGTATAGACGGAGACAAGAGAAAAAAAAGAAAGAAAGAAAATGAACAACCGACCAAAATTCAAGACAGCACAACAACATTACCCTGGCCAATCTTTCATTGTACCTCAGAGGCGCTATTAAGCCATAACATTTCCAGCTGATTTTTATTTGACACATATGAAAAAAGAAGTATTAAGAACTTTACAGGTGACTTACAGAAAGTACTAGTAAAAAAGAATATGTTCAATCTCACACAGAAACAGCTATACAGATGTTTTGCACTGTATTTATCATTTTGGAACTGACATATTGGTAAAATATCAACTGTTTACCAGCGATACTGACGTTTATAGTCCCAATATTCAATATTCATATATTTATTAGCTTTCTACAAGGGACGTATTCCAACACTTGGGATCATTTGATTTTTTTTTTTAAAGACTTGTGCATGCCAAGTTCTCTCTGTACAGAAGGGCCTGTTTTGTACATCATTACTTGGTAATGCCAATAACATATCTAATCACCCAGGCCAACTTCAGCCTGAACCTAAGAATCTCCCTCCCCCATCTGCCTGAAATACTGCTAATCTAATAAGACCTCTCAAATAACCAACAAGGTCACTGTGCCATCACCTGTCTTTCTTCCCTTCTCCCGCTCCACCAAAGTCTATTTTCAATCCCAGCTTCTGCACCACAACCTGTTGATGTCCCTTGAAATGCCACTGAAAAGTCTGAACATTTGAGAAAATCCTAAACCATCTATGCAATTGCATCTACTGATTTCACAATTTAAAAGTTTAACCCAAAAGCACTATTGTAATGCTATCGCTGTGCCTTCCTAAAAAGAGACATTTCCACCAGTCACAGTGTTTGGTTGTCTTTCTATTAAACCCCGCATGCGTCTTCAAGACATCTCATGAATCTCACCATTGTAGCCGTACTTAGCCAGGTTCTTCTTGAACTGATCCGGGGAAAGACCTGTTGTTTCACTAACTGTGAAGTAGGCCAGACATTCGGCCGGGGACTTGATATGGGCGTCCTCCATCCTGTCAAGGGTGAAGGATCTTCAAGAGTGGCGAAAGCTTAGTTAAACAGGTCTATCCGTGCCTTTTATTGATTGTCCCTATTGCTCTTGTTGCTCTCTGTACTACAAAATCTGCCCCCCGTTGCTTGGACCCCCTCCTCACAGAAGTGATGGACTGACAGAAAGAGCGAATAAATTCACACATGTGCAGTGTTTTATACTACTGCCAGCTGCCCTATTGGTCAAAGTTGCCCGTCGCCACACCCCAAAATTCCAATCAGTTGCGTATGGCTCTGCAGGGCCGAGTTATAGTCTAGGGGTTGAACGTCTTCGGCATCTCAGACTTGAGGATGTGGGGGGTTATTTGGTGGGCAAGGAGCATGAGGCAGTAGCATACGTAGGGGGTAGCACTGAAATGAAAAGTTGATCTGTTTTTGGAACATGCATGGTCAGTGGAATAAGGAGAGTGGAGAAGGTGAGAGAGCTAGAGTGAGTGATGGGCCAAGTGGCCTCTGATGGGAGGGGGCAGTTAGAGGAGTGCTGGAAGGTTAATTTGGAACAAGCATTAGAGGAGTGTGGTTACATGGGAGGCTTAAAGTGTCACACTGACATCCACACATTGGTTTGGCATGGACAAGAACACAATCATTTCCTACACTCTCAGAAATAAAGGTACAAAAGCTGTCACTGGGGCGGTACCTTTTCAAAAGGTACACTTTTGTACCTGTTAGGTTCTAATTTGTACCTTTAAGGTACCAAAATGGACTCTTTAGGTACAGACATGTACCTTTTGAAAAGGTACCGCCCCGGTGACAGCTATTGTACCTTTATTTCTGAGAGTGTATGATCCTTTTCAGATCTGTCATAGCATTAAGATCTGATTAAAAAACTAGAAAATGATGTAGAGCATCACTAGGCATTTTAGCCAAGTATCCATGGCTAATTACTGAAAACATATTTACAGTATTTCATGTCTAACACACTCTCGTGACAACTTATAACTACGTTTGGCGAATTCATATAATTTATATGAATTCATATATAGTCTCATTTGTACGTTTTCTTACCATCTGGTTATGTGCCACTGACAGGTTTAGGGGTGGGCCTTAATTCGTACTTTTTGAATCACATTGTACGAATTGTTACGAAATTGCCACGTTATAAAATAGTTATGTTTCTCATGAGATTGGAATAGACATTTCATTATTATCCTTGTTTTTGTCTGGCTGCCCTTCGAAACAGTTATTTGTGTTTATTTTACACAGAAAACGTTTAGAGATTAAAAGTTCTCAAAGGTCTCCATAATTTAGTAAGCACAGTGTCTCCTACAGCATTGTTGTTTTTAACAAAGGATTTGCTCAAGAGGGGCATTACTGAAAATAATGAGATGTTATGCTGATTAAAATCATTCAGTGAAGGATTCGTTAGGCCCAGTTTCCACCTGCTTTTCAGTGATCTGATCACATGTGATCAAGTGAGACATTTTATTGTATTGGGATGGCATTATTGTGCCATCCCAAAGAGCCAAAAAATCACTTTCACAAACTTTTACATTAACTGTTCCCTCCTGGCGGAATGACCTGTCCAGCTCAATTCAAGCAGCTGAGTCCCAAGCCATGTTCAAGAAACGGCTAAAACACATCTCTTCCATCTTTAGTTGACTTAACACTTGCACTCTCTATTAGTTTTCTAAATGCTTGTTTTCTTTATAAAAAAGGCATCTAACACTAGCTTTCGCTATTCTTTTTCTATGCTATCTACTTGTCTTCTTTTTATTATATGTGTGTGTGTGTGTGTGTGTATATATATATATATATATATATATATATATATAGTGCCCTCCACTAATACTGGCACCCTTGGTAAATATGAGCAAAGGTGGCTGTGAAAATAAATCTGCATTGTTTATCCTTTTGATCTTTCATTCAGAAAATTCACAAAATTCTAACCTATCATTGAAGTAAAACAATTGAAAGTGGGGGGAAAATCTCATTGTGAAATAAATGCTTTCTTTAGTTCATGTTGGTCACAATTATTGGCACCCAATTATTGCAACGTCCTTTTGCCAAGATAACAGCTCTGAGTTTTCTCCTATAATCCCTGAAGAGTTTGGAGAACACCTGATAAAAGATCAGAGACCATTCCTTAATACAGAATCTCTCCAGATCCTTCAGATTCACAGCTCCATGTTGGTGCTTCTTCTCTTCAGTTCACCGCACTCATTTTCTATAGAGTTCAGGTCAGAGGACTTGGGCAGCCATGGCAAAAGCTTAATTTTGTGCTCAGTGACCCATTTTTGTTTTGATTTTGATGTTTGTTTTGGATTATTGTCCTGATCGAAGATCCAACCATGGCTCATCATAAGATTTCTAACAGAGGCAGTCAGGTTTAGATTTTTTATCTGTTGGTATTTGATAGAATCCATGATGCCATGCATCTGAACAAGACCTCAGGCAGAAAAACAGGCCCACAACATTAAAGATCCAGCAGGATATTTAACTGTGGACATGGGGTACTTTTATCCCCATTTGTACTAAACCCATCTGGTGGGTTTGACACCAAAAAGCTCTTAGTTTCATCTGACCATAGAAGCCAGTGCCATTTGAAGTTCCAGTCATGTCTGACACCTAAATATGCTGGAGTTTGTTTTTGGATGAGCAAGGGAAATTTTCTTGAAACCCTCCCGAACAACATGTGGTGATGTAGGAGCTCTTTGATATATACAGTGAGGAAAATAAGTATTTGAACACCCTGCTATTTTGCAAGTTCTCCCACTTAGAAATCATGGAGGGGTCTGAAATTGTCATCGTAGGTGCATGTCCACTGTGAGAGACATAATCTAAAAAAAAAAATCCAGAAATCACAATGTATGATTTTTTAACTATTTATTTGTATGATACACCTGCAAATAAGTATTTGAACACCTGTCTATCAGCTAGAATTCTGACCCTCAAAGACCTGTTAGTCTGCCTTTAAAATGTCCACCTCCACTCCATTTATTATCCTAAATTAGATGCACCTGTTTGAGGTCGTTAGCTGCATAAAGACACCTGTCCACCCCATACAATCAGTAAGAATCCAACTACTAACATGGCCAAGACCAAAGAGCTGTCCAAAGACACTAGAGACAAAATTGTACACCTCCACAAGACTGGAAAGGGCTACGGGGAAATTGCCAAGCAGCTTGGTGAAAAAAGGTCCACTGTTGGAGCAATCATTAGAAAATGGAAGAAGCTAAACATGACTGTCAATCTCCCTCGGACTGGGGCTCCATGCAAGATCTCACCTCGTGGGGTCTCAATGATCCTAAGAAAGGTGAGAAATCAGCCCAGAACTACACAGGAGGAGCTGGTCAATGACCTGAAAAGAGCTGGGACCACCGTTTCCAAGGTTACTGTTGGTAATACACTAAGACGTCATGGTTTGAAATCATGCATGGCACGGAAGGTTCACCTGCTTAAACCAGCACATGTCCAGGCCCGACTTAAGTTTGCCAATGACCATTTGGATGATCCAGAGGAGTCATGGGAGAAAGTCATGTGGTCAGATGAGACCAAAATATAACTTTTTGGTCATAATTCCACTAAACGTGTTTGGAGGAAGAAGAATGATGAGTACCATCCCAAGAACACCATCCCTACTGTGAAGCATGGGGTGGTAGCATCATGCTTTGGGGTGTTTTTCTGCACATGGGACAGGGCGACTGCACTGTATTAAGGAGAGGATGACCGGGGCCATGTATTGCGAGATTTTGGGGAACAACCTCCTTCCCTCAGAAGGGTATGAGCATTGAAGATGGGTCGAGGCTGGGTCTTCCAACATGACAATGACCCGAAGCACACAGCCAGGATAACCAAGGAGTGGCTCTGTAAGAAGCATATCAAGGTTCTGGCGTGGCCTAGCCAGTCTCCAGACCTAAACCCAATAGAGAATCTTTGGAGGGAGCTCAAACTCTGTGTTTCTCAGCGACAGGCCAGAAACCTGACTGATCTAGAGAAGATCTGTGTGGAGGAGTGGGCCAAAATCCCTCCTGCAGTGTGTGCAAACCTGGTGAAAAACTACAGGAAACGTTTGACCTCTGTAATTGCAAACAAAGGCTACTGTACCAAATATTAACATTGATTTTCTCAGGTGTTCAAATACTTATTTGCAGCTGTATCATACAAATAAATAGTTAAAAATCATACATTGTGATTTCTGGATTTTTTTTAGATTATGTCTCTCACAGTGGACATGCACCTACGATGACAATTTCAGACCCCTCCATGATTTCTAAGTGGGAGAACTTGCAAAATAGCAGGGTGTTCAAATACTTATTTTCCTCACTGTATATATATATATTTTATACGTTCTGACCCCAAGACTAAACTAATCTCTGCAATTTTCCAGCTGTGGTCCTTGGAGAGTCTTTGGTCACTTTGGTCACTCCTTCTCACCGTGCATTAGGACGATATATACACACACCCTCTTCCAGGCAGATTTGTAACATCTTTAGTTGAAACTTGGAACCTCTTAATTATTACCTTGATGGTGGAAATGGGGATTTTTAATTCTTTAGCTCTTTTCTTACAGCCATCAGAACTATATTCTTAGGTTTTACTCTTTGTGTTGGATGATTAAGGGAATTTGGCCTTTGTGTTTCTCATATTTATAATCCTATGGAACAGGAAGTCATGGCTGGACAATTTCATGCTCCTAGTCACCCTGATGTGCTAAAAAATGTAAATATGAATGGGAATATACTTCAGAGATATTTTACTCAATAGAATTTCTAAGGGTGCCAATAATTGTGGCCAACATACATTGGAGAAAAACATTTATTTCATCATGAGATTTTCTCCCCACTTTCAGTTGTTTTATTTTAATGAAAGGTTAGAATTTTGTGAATTTTTTGAATGAAAGATCAAAAGGATGAACAATGCAGATTTATTTTCACATCCGCCTTTGCTCATATTTACCAAGGGTGCCAATATTAGTGGAGGGCACTGTACTTGCTATGTGTACTGCGTTAGGCTAACTGAGACTTGTCATAGCACTTACATATTATTGCTCTTTTGTTGGTTATGATCACTTCTATTGTCCTCATTCGTAAGTCGCTTTGGATAAAAGAGTCTGCTAAATGACTAAATGTAAATGTCTTACAGAACCTAATTCTCTGAGATCATTTAAACTAATTTTCATTTTGATTCCTGTAGATGGAAGAGCTAATGTTTCTTGTAATTACACTGCCTCTAATAAGAAGCCAGGGCCTGACGTTTAAAAAGAGGATACTCAAATGCTAGAGAGTAATAGTTATAGATAGCTAAAGATAGACAGGAAACAAAAATAAGAAGAACGGGAGTGAGATTGCATAATATTTGATATATGTTTATGACAGACATACTAATGGAACATAGCCATGGAGTGAGAAAAGGATGGGGAGAAATGCATATTCCAGCTATAACAAAGGGGATGCTTTTTCCATGTAGCAAAAAGGAGTTTGAGAATGGAGATTTGGACACTTAATGCATCTCAGTTGATCAGACTGCTATAGGCCACATAAGTATGTCTCTGTAAACCTACATCAGGGATCTCCACCCCTGCTCCTAGAGAGCTACCATCCTGCAGACATCAGTTCCAATCCTGCTCCAGCATATAGACCTATATAGTTCTGAGTTGCCCTCTTTATATGTTCTCACTGACTGGATGACTATCTGGGGTGCGTTTCTCAAAAGCAACTAAACTATGGTCACAAGTTTTGTTGTTACCAACAGAGTTCAATGGAACTTGCGACCAGTTGGTTAATGCTTTTGGGGAAATGCACCACTGATCTGTAGCCCTCCAAAGGAGGAGCATATCTTTCCTATAAACATGTAATAAAAGCTGCATGTCCAAGTACACTGTTTTTTGGAAACAGCTGATCACTTGTCAATGAATTTACAGTCTGACTGCTACTTTCCGATGTGTTGAGACACAAGTCATGATAAAATAGCTAAAAGATTTGTAAATGTAAAAAGCAAGTTAATGTTGTATCAGCATATCTCACAATTCTTCAGTTAGGTTTAGATCAGGGTTTGGTTTAGCATAGATGGTACATTATTTTCAAATACGATAAACCATTAAACTTTTAGCTATAAAACATTGCCAGATTCACATTCACCTGTTTTGGATAAAACCGAATGTGCTTCTTGTGCTACTCACTGGACATTTCACCTTGAAAGTGTTGCGAATTGTGCTAGAAGCCACATAATATCATTTTGTAGAAATTTCACCATGGGCATGTTTTTACAGTGAGCCTGGATTGGTTATATTAGGCTTTCATAACAGATTGATAGCTAACATGCTTGTTTATCAGCTCTGTACATTCTCCCTAAGAACTAACTTCATGATGTGCATCCTCAGATGTTTTTAAAAGGCATTCTAAACATAGGTGCTTGTTAATTAGAGTCATCTAATCTTTCAATTTACTGTAGTATATAAGCTTATAAGTGCGAGCTGATTCAGCCAGCTAATCAAGGTGTTCAGGTTAACTTGAAAATAACTAGCAGGTGTTTTGGAACAGGGTTGGAACTGAAGTCTGCACGAGGAGAACCAGGAGTTTTAGGAATTTTGCTTAGGTATTTTGCTCTACCCTCCTTGCAGAAAGCATGCCAAACACACTTACCTCAACCACAATTGCTTAAAGATTATATGCGTAAATTCATTCATGAAACAATATTAGTGGACCTCCCATGTATGATGCACACATGACGCATTTGCACTTCTGCTGGCTATGTTGAGCATCTTGTTCTTGACGTATTCAGTTTCTGTGCCATGCGCTCTTTTATCAGTCCTATGCTTTGGTTTGCTTCTGTGTGTGATGTGGTCTGTCTGTCCCCTGTTGTGTTTGAAACCAGACCCGATGTTTACCTGATTGTTTGTTACCTCACCTATTCGCTTCTTGACTTCTGTCTCCATTTAATCTCCATGTGTGCTCTGTCTTATGTGATTTTATTTGAGTTATTACCCTTTTGATATGGTAATTTAACTCTGCATCCTTCTCACTCGCCTTGACTGCATGTGACAGAACAAACTGGCCCTAAAGAGGATTTTAGAGAATGCAGAATCTTCCTTCTTCCATTTCCCTGCTCGTCTAGCTTTACAACAACCGTCAAAGGAAGGCTGAGGGACATTTGTTGCCTGGCCATGTGCTCTCCTCTTGGTTCTGTTGAGAATCTTGTTCTTTTCTCTGTGTGGCATCTGGGCCAGTTTTTTTTTTTAAGTCATGTGTTCGGAACATGGCATCTGGATCTTGACGCTTCTGTTATAGCTGAGGACCTGTTGCTGGATCCCGACACTCATGCTCCAGGTTGTGGGTCTCTGTTGTGAGTGCATGGCTTCATTTCCATTAACTTGTTTGCCACCTTTTTTCAGTTTGAGCACATGGCTTATTTGTTTTTCTTTGCCATGTGCTCTTCTGTCTTGTCTCAGCGTCGGTTTGAGCATGTGGCTTTTGTTATTGTCACACTGTTTGTTCCCCAATGCATCTGAACCCCACTGTTATCTGTGTAGTTACTTCACCTGTCTGCCTCATTTGAATCTTGATTTTTGCTTCTGTTCAACCTGTCTGCGTGGATCTTGTGCCAGTTCATTTTGGCTGTTACACTTGTGTGTTGAGTGTTTTTTCCTGTGTGTCTTCTCTGGCTTCAGACCATCTGTGCAAGTCCTGGTCCTGGGACTGAGTTCTGCTCTTCAGGGAGCTTTTTGTTTGTTTAATAGATACAATCCAATATATTTGTTAGATTTGGCCAGTGACTTTTAAGCCAAATCTTGTGCACACAAACATTTTTACATATAGATTTTACACTGTCAGATGTGGTCTAGGAGAGAAAGCACTCGGATGCAGAGTTAAAGGAACAGTTTATTTAGGTCAACCATAAACTTTAAGCTATTTAATGCATTAAAAATACACATATTACTCTTTGGTGGTCTAGAGCTGAGTTTGATGAAGATCTAATGAGACTCTGAGGAGTTTGAAAAAGTAGTTTTATCAGATCATTAGAATGGCGGTTAAATTATGTATTGAATTAAACATAAAAAATAGATATTATGTAGGATTTTTACTAAAAAAACTTTCAACATCACCAATCATACAGTTACAGGATTTTCAGTTGTAATGCCCCATAGGTAAAATTATGATGCAGCTTGGTGTGCATTCTCAGAAAGTTCTGTGTTCTGTGTGTATCAAGTTTTAATAAGTATTGGGTTTAGGAGATATAGATTAATTTGTAAAAAAAACAAACAAACAAAAAAACAACAACAATTACAGATGGCTCAATTTGCTTTAATATCTTCACAATGCTGAAAAAAAGAAAAAAGAAATCAAATAAAGATGCTATTTGCAAAATTTGGTGATAATCAAGCCAATGGCCTAGCATTTGAAAAAGAAAGTCTTTCAGAAAATTTTAAATGGCAGGAATATTTATAGACAGAAATGAAAGGATTTGTGGAAAAAAAATTGCCTACCCCTTAGTGCACCTTCGGGACCACGTGGCCAAATTTGGAGTCTATAATGATTTACATTCTCTGATGCCTATACACTTATCGCAGAAAAAATAACTTAATTCAAAAGGAAAACAAGTTTATTTTTTTGACCCCATTAGCAGGCTTGTTTTAAGCATATTTTGATCAGTTTCTCAGAAAACAAGAATTCTTAGCCTATACCATTTTGCATCACAAATAAATTGGTTTTGGTTTAAGAATGTTTGGTTACACTTTATTTTAAGGTGTCCTTGTTACTGTGTAATATGTATTCATGTACTGAGTAATATTAATTACCTACATGTACTTACTATATGGTTAGGGTTAGGGGCACAATGGTTTCCAGGCCCCCTGAACATCATTGACTCGATCTTGGGGGGCGGGGGTATGGGGTTGGGGTGATGGGTGGTGGTGGTGGGAGGTGGTGTGTCCCCCAGAAAAAAATGTGTTCCGGGCCCCCTGTCTCTCACCGGGCCCTTGGAATCGTCCTATCTTTGCCTCCCATTATGGCGAACCTGGTTAGGGTTAGGATTAGGGTTTGGTTTAGGGTTATTTGCATGTAATTATGCATCATTTATTGTTATTATAATAGTAAGTACATGTAACATGCAACAAGGACACCTTAAAATAAAGTGTTATTGAATGTTTAGATATTTGAACTGGAAAAAATATGACAAAATACTAAGGAAGGGGTTTAGGGTTTTTCTGAATTTTGAGAATGTGAAGGACAATCATATGCTGACATGGCTAATTCATTTTTTTAACAAGCATAAAAATCAAAAACATGAATACAAATGCTATAACCTGCAAGTTATTAGATGTATTTGAAGTCTTCTCTACTTTGATGAGAAAGCAAGGAAAGGCTATACTAAGCATGGTTTAACAGATTACTTTCACCCAACCAGACATGAGCCTCGAGTTCCTCTCACATGCATAAACATGAAACTTGTAATATGGCCTTTGAGGCATGCGTGAACAACTGCACCAACTGGTGCACACTTTAAATAAATAAATAAAAGTATCTACAAAAAGCTGGAATGCAACAGTCTCCTGTGACATCTAAGATCCATGGTACAGTGTTCACTAAATCATAATAGAAACCTGTATTAGTTAAATAAACAGAAAACTGCATCCTTGCATGGACCATTCCCTAATGAGGTATACAACTTCCTATCCACAATGCAATCCGCTCAACTTCACCTCTCATTTTCAGTGTAACAAATGACACTGTATTCAGTTATGAAATAAAACGGGATTAAAAATGATAAATGATTTTATGTATTTTTGAGATGATATCTGGCACTCACTGAATTAAAATAGCATTGTGATGAGGTACTAATGTTTGAAATGGTTATCGTTGTATTCTGAACAACAAGGAAAAGTGAAAGAATAGATTCTACATTGTGAATATCGGGTGATTTTTAGCTCAACACCAATGCAAGTATCACAAATGTAGCCATTACCACTATTTTTAGTACTCTTGGAGTTTCCTTGATCCACAGCCTTCACAATGCCACTAATTATATAATAATCCTGTGGATATGTAAGATACAAGTTACAACGATGTCTACAAATGTAAAACTGGTCATGTTGGAAAGAGTTTTTAAGAACTTAAGACTGATATGAGAGCATAGCTCTGTGTCCTGACAGAATGTGTATGTGTAGCTCAGCTGTTCTAAGTCAGCAGAAACAAGGAACACCAGCTTAAGCAACTCTAAATGTGTCTGTGCCAAGTTGTAGAAGGTGAAACAAGACAAGATCATGGTGTCCTCACTCAATATGAATTCAATGAATTATTTAGAAGCCTGTCCAGAACATGTCCAGGTCATATTACACCCCAAACCAAATAAGGTACAAAGAATAGAGAGAGAGATTATATTTTGTAATTAGTAAAATAACAAGATTATCTCAGGCACTGAGTGTTACAAAGTGTTAATGTTTGATTTTTTAAATAAAAGTTCATAATAATTCCAAACTTTTTGAGCTGAGCAGATTATATTTAACTTTGTGTGTGTTTTAACTAGTCAAGAGGAAAATACTGGAATACATAAAGAATGAGGTGTACTCTGTTCATGGCGTGTAAGTGTGAAAGAGTAAAGTAAGATTGATGGATGGGCTACAGCTAATCCCCTGTGCTGTGAATGCTGGGCAAGGGAGAGGATAGTCTGTCCTGTGAGATATTGAGTTAAATGTCACTGGGTTCTCGCAGGAAAGCTACACACCCGCCTGCTTTGCTATAATCATCGAGAGTGTGTCGCTCTTACATCATAGAAAGCATAGACACATACACCATATGCCTTTTCACACTGCACTTAACCCAGTGTTATGTTATTTTTTTTAACCTTGGGTAAAGCTATTTTTCACACATCTCATTTTGAAAGGGTCTTATCACTGTTTTAACCCATGCAGGGTTAAGACCCTAATTTTGTGGGGTTAATCCCGCCCTACAGTACCAAAGCTATACAATGTGAAACGATGCGGTGTTAAAATTTAACAAGCACTTCTTATTTAGCAAAAAAGAAAAAAACACAAAAAACTGAACAGTGTTCGTCTCATTAAATATTTTATGCTTTGAACACACTGTATTTGAAGAATTCCTGGAGTGTCTGAAGAAAACATGTAAATGTCAGTAACGTTAATGGGAACGAAATAGGAATCTATAAGCTCGAATGATGCAAAACTAGATATCACTAGAGAAATAAGTGACCTTGTCTGAAAAATGCAATCTAAGCTCATTGGCAAAAAAAAAAAAAAAAAAAGCCTTTTAACTACATTTTTGCAAAACTCCAAATATGTTCACGGCAGATTCCAGCTGAAAAACAACTTTTTCAATAACTTTTCTTCCATTTTACACAAATGATCAATTAATAAATGCATGGTTCTTTGCGCAATACTATGTTATGGCCTCAAAAAACTTACATAGTGTATGTGAACTAACAGATTTTAATCACCAGCCCCATATATTGCTTTTCTGACATATAGTAAACTTGGTTACTCAAGTGGCACAGCATTGCACATGAGATGTGGATAGCTTGAGTACGAGTCCAGTGAAACATGAGTCACGATAAAAGAGCTCGAAGACTTGTACAGGCAAGTTAAAATAGCATGGTCGCTTCAGCAAACACGGTTTTATCTCATGTCTGCATTTGTTTTGTTTTAATGTAGGGTAGTATGTTATTTTCAAATGCATTGAACCATTAATTTTGTAGCACCACTCACTGGACATTTAATTGCCTCGATATGTATAACAACCAACATAAAAAACACAACAGTTGCCAGAATCACATTCATTCATTTTGGATAAAATTGAACATGGATGGACATGCACAGATTGCACATACAGTCTGCACAGTATAAATGTATTTCATTTTGGTGCATTTTTGTTCTAGGCAGAAATACCTCAACTAATCAGGAAAATAGCCATGATTACGACATGATTACAGCTGTCACAATTACCTAATCATGAAAAGTGCCTATTTACTCATGCATCACACTTTTCGCAAGAGTGCAGAACTCAGTGAGGTGATATTCAACTGATTTTTTTAAATAGCGCTTTACTGTCAGGTTAAAGTCTGGCATAGAGCTTGTCTCATTGTGGGCTTGGCAGAAATGTGCACTGAGGGGGCGGCCGTGAACACACTTCTGAATTTTAACATGACAAATAGGACACCACATGGTAGGGGTTCCCAACTCTGGCCCTCAAGGTTCACTTTTCCTGTTTAGCCTTAACCAAATCACCTTCCTGTAACTTCTGCTGCTTTCAAATGCATTTGGAAGACCTTTGTGCACTCTCAGAAATAAAGGTACAATAGCTGTCACTGGGGCGGTACCTTTTCAAAAGGTACATGTCTGTACTTAAAGAGTCCAACTTGGTACCTTAAAGGTACATATTAGTACTTAAAGTGTACATATTAGAACCTAATAGGTACAAAAGTGTACCTTTTGAAAAGGTACCGCCCCAGTGACAGCTTTTGTACCTTTATTTCTGAGAGTGTATGAAGACTCATACCTTTGACTCATACTTCTATTTCTTATTTATGCATGGTATGTAGGGCTGGGTATTGACAAAGACTTTTTAATCGATTGATCGACAGTGGTCTGGTACAGAACCGTTACTGTCAATGCTGCCCCACATGCTGCCTTTTATTAATAAAATAGATTTGCTAATGCAAATCTTTATTTTTCAGCAACTAGAGAGTAACATTGCTGCTTTTTAAGTAATTCATTTCATGTCTTTAGAGACATGTTGCACAGATGCAATTTACACACGGACAGTCTCTCTCTAATTCTTTATATTATATTATATTTCCTGAGTTATTAGCAAAAACATAAATTAGATTATTAGCCACACTATTTTATTAATTCTCACAAAACAGAGAAAACTGGCACTAGATCATTTAAGTAATAGTCATGTATATTCAGAATATAACTTACTATGAATTTTGATTGGTTGTTGGCAGTTATTTAGTTGTTTTGTTTGATTATTTTATTATAAGCCAGGGGTCGCCAACTCTACTAAAATCCAGATGTTGGAGTGAGTTGGAACTGCAGTCTGCAGGAAGGTGGCTTGCAAGAGCAGGGTTAGAGACAGTCAGTATAAGCCAAAAAATGTCACAAAAAAATCTGCAGGTAGGTGCTTTTCAAAATGGCAGAAACAAGGGTCATAAGGGTCATTTAAAAAAAAAAAAAAAATTTATTCAATATTTGGCTGAGATTACGACTATTTGAAAATCTGAAATCTGAGGGTGCGAAAAAAAAAAAATTCAAAATATTGAGAAAATCGCCTTTAAAGCTGTCCAAATGAAGTTCTTAGCAATGCATATTACTAATCAAAAATTAAGTTTTGATATATTTACGGTAGGAAATTTACGAAATATCTTCATGGAACATGATCTTTACATCATATCCTAATGATTTTTGGCATAGAAGAAAAATGGATAATTTTGACCTATACAATGTATTGTTGGCTATTGCTACAAATATACCCCAGCAACTTATGACTGGTCACATACATACACACTGTAAGACTTGACTCAAGATCTGGATAAAGAGGTCGGCCAGGACCATGTGTTATATTAGCGCCACCTAGTGTAGGACAGTGTATGTACGGCTGAGTAGGGGCAAGGGGATTTGGGACCATCCTATCGTTTGGGGTCCATGCACGTATGTTCTCTGGATGCCCACAGTTTTGAAGGCATACTACTACTACTACTACTACTACTACTACCACTAATAATAGCCTAATAATCCTAACAAATACAATAGGGTAGAGCACATTGACCTTCTTATGATCCACAAAACATATAAAGTGTAAAGAAAGTAACATTAAATATAAACTATTGTGAATGTTACAGTAATGAGGGAAGCAAAAGAGATATAAATGAACAAAGTGGCTTATTGTGTACAGCAGTATAAGCAGTGTGAGGGGTAAGCTAAATAAAGTATGATTTTTGCAATTTGTTTACAATTTTTACAACTTGTACTGAGATTGAGACACAAAATGTAGCACTGACTTTCTTGTGTTTCTAACAAAAACAAAATCCTTGCGTGTGACACGTGCATTTCTGTAAAGAAATATGGGATAATTCAGGTTAATTGTGACATTTTCAAAGATATCTCAGCTGCAAAATGTGTCGCAATTTACCTGCACAGGCCGCCTAAGTGTGCCCATATTTTGATACTCTTTTTATTTTATTATTTGGCTCTTATTATTATTATTTAATTACTGATTTGGATATAAACGGATAAATCGTCTTTACATTTTTGGTTCCACAAAGATGTGAGAAAAAAGATTCCAGCACTACTTGTGATGAAGAAGACTTTATTACTTAAACAATACCGACGTGTTTCAGCCTAAGAGCCTTCCTCAGGGTATTCAACACACATTATACACAGACATTTAAAAAGCGTCAGTACTGTATAAGTAATAAAGTCTCTTTCATCACAAGTAGTGCTGGAATCTTTTTTTCTCACATTTTTGTACGCAGCTTGTTTCCATGCATCTTGTGAAGTGCACAAGATGCACCTCATTAGTGGTTCCACAAAGAATCATTCAGTCAAAGGTTCTTTAAAGAACCATCTTTTTCTTACATTTTATTATCTGAAGAAAACAGAAACAGAAAAGTTCTTCAGATGTTAAAGGTTCTTTATGGGACCATTTAGACAAAAAGGTTCTTCTAAGCTATGGCATCGTGAAGCACCTTTATTTTTAGGCAGCGGCTATTTGCACTAAGTGAAATAGCATATTTTCTTAGCGATAGATGCTATTTACACTAAGTGCAAGTAGCTATAGATTCTATTTACACTATGTTAAAATAGCAGGATTTTCTGCTATTTATATTACTTATTGCAAATAGTGGCAAACAGTACGCACACTGTAAAAAGTGATAAGTTGACTTAACTTAAAAAAAATGAGTAAACCCCGTTGCCTTAAAATTTTTAAGTAAATGATAATTAAAAAAATAAGTTAATGGAATTGTCAAGTTCACTTAACTTTTTTTTTTTTTAGTTATTGTGTACTTAATCATTTTAAGGCAACGGGTTTCCTCAGTTTTTTTAAGTTAAGTCAACTTATCACTTTTTACAGTGCAATAATAACTTGTTGACTGTAATTTGTAAATTTAATTCAAATTACTAAATGGATGCCACCTTATTGGGACAAAAGCCCTCCCTAAAAAGTGCAAGCACACTAAAATAAAATAATTAAAAAGTATGTTAATATTAATTATGCTTTAATAGACCATATTTGCTGCTGGAAATATTCTTTCAGCAAAAACATGGTGGTAGGAGGATGCTGCTCCGGCACCTGTTATGAGGACAGCCTTTAGGTGGCTGTGAAATTCACAGCAAAGATGAGCAACTAGCAGGACCCCTGCAAAGAACGAGATGGGGCCCCTCCTACCAGCAGTGATGCCATGTATGAAAATTTATTGTGCACCTGCTGCTTCCACATACTACCAAGTCTGTCTCCCCCATTTACATAACGGAATTAACAGTAATGAATGTGGTGAATTTTCATTGCATTGATGCAGTTGATACTCTTATTCAGGGGTGGTTCTATGCCCTTTTTAGGTGGGCTTCGGCCCCCTTTCTGTCATCTCAGCCCCCCTAAAACTATAATCAGCTAGAACGAACGGGCCTGTGCTGCTTCCTCAAGCAAGTTTGTCATTTCACATGATTTAAGTCTTTTCAGTTTAAAGCCTCCTGTGATGGATCGTTTCTGCGTGCACACAGAAAGTTCCTCCTGCATGACAATGTCCAGCCTCATGTGGCCAATGTGTGTAGGCACACTCTGGATGACCAAAACATTGATGCTTAAGTATTGTAGCTTCCAAAGCCACCAAACAGCACCACAGACTGACCAGGATCTCACTTATGTCCTGATCTGGCAGAAGATCCCCCAGGACACCACCTGCCATCTCTTGAAGGGCATGATTAGACATTGACAGTCCTGACTTACATCGAGTTGCTTCGATTAAATGCATGCACATTCGGTCAGCCCGTAATTCTTTTTTTTTTTTACTTTTGATTTTCATGTTGATGATTTTGGATTGCATTGACCATTGTCACATCATTTTATTCTCAATGAATTAAACAATGAATGTAAGTACAGATTTTCAACTTAAATATTTTGTTCATCAAGATCCAACGTGAGATTTAATTGTCCACTTATCTTTTTTTGAGCAGTGTCCTGTTCAGTCTTGATTTAAATCTCACTGAAAATATTTGGTGGACTTTAAAGCAAGCAGCGGCAATGTGAAAGCCAACAATTATCAGTTTTTAAGCAAGGAATGGGCCAAGATTGCAGTAGAGAGGTGACAGAAGCTTCTAAGCACTAACAGGCAGTGTTTATTGCAGGTTATAAAGAATAAGATTCAGCACAAAACTTTACTTTTGTGGGTTGAATAAATTTGTACATGAATATTTAGAACCAATTTTATTTATTCCCCATCAAGTTTACATGATCAAAATTATTCAAATGTATATTAATAAACTTTCTATAATAGTTTACAGGTGCCTTTGTTGAATTGTTTTAACTGTAGCTCTATCCTGGTAACAAGGATATTATAGTTTTGAATTTTTAAATTAGTTTTTATTTTTATATCGTTTTCAAATTTCCTATAATTTCAGTTTAGTTTTAGTTAGTTTCATTAATGGTTTTGTTAGTTTTAGATTAGTTTTTATTTTGTGAACACATTTCTATTTAGTTTTGATATATTTTAGTTTAAGTTTTAGTTTTAGTAATTATAGTTTAACAGAGATAATGGAACACTTCCAGTGTAGACCAAACCAAGACATTTAATTTTAGCGAAGTTGAATGTTTGCAGTTTACAGTTAACTCTTGTGCAAACCTCTCAATAATGAAAATAAAATAATTCTTTACAATTCAACAAAAACAAAAATATGCTACTTATATGTATACAATTTATTAATTCATATTCATGTTCATATTCATATTAAAGATGTAATCTTGTTTAATATGCCAATAGTTTACAAACAACAAGCTAATCAAGGTCTTCAGAGTTACTAGACAGCATTAGGCAGTTGAGTTTGTATCAGGGTTGGAGCTAAATTCTGCAGATCAATGGCCCTCCAGAGCTGGATTTGAGGAAGCATGCCCTGCATCCCAATGTGCATACTATCCACCCTATCTGCCCTAAATAGTATTAAAAATGACTAATATCAGATAGAATTTAGTATGGACAGTGTGCACATTGGGACGCATGCATGTTCTTTGAAATGGTCATTGAAACTCTGTAAACTTTATTTTTGTCTATCTGTGTTTTCAATGCATTCGTTTGTTGGATTTTTTGCACATACGAGCCGGTGCACACTACTGTATGTCCCGTCTCCCTCAATGAACGTACACAATAAGAAGAAACAATCTAAAATGGTTTGAAACCTCATACTACTCAAAAATAAATGCGATATGGTGATTTAGATGTTTGCACTTTACTTTGACGAGCCGCTCCAGCGCGCAGCCGCGCACGTGCTTCAGATGAGCAAAGCAATCAGTACTAAAGCCTCTTTTACACAACACGGCCAGCGGTGAAAACACAGCGCGGCTATCGCTTTCTCTCATTTTGGATGTGTTTTATACAGTCAAGGCGGTGCTCGTGTCATGGACTCGAGGCGGACGTTAATCGCAAAGCGTGACAGAATGACTCACTAAAGTCAGTTCATCCAAAACTTTTAATTCTTTGTCTGTTAACTCACTCTCGTGTTGTTCTCGCACGTCAAGCACGCTTTTATATGTTCGTGCCCTGTAAGGTGTGCATTATTATTATTTATAGTTATTTCCAATTTCATAGCCCGCGTCTTGTTTTTAAATGCAAAAACGCATTCTCTGTGAATAGCCGCTTAGGACGCAGCTCACGTGCATGAAGCGCCATCTATTTCCCTGAACAACCACAGTGACAGGTCCGATTTTCTGGCACAGAGAGCCTATTAAATCACGAAAACGATTGTTTATTTTTGCTAATTATTTTATTTTCGTTAGTTTCGTTTAGTTTTTCATTTATTTAGAAATTTTAATTTTATTTCAGTTTACGAAAATGTTTTTTAACCAATAGTTTTAGTCTTAGTTTCAGTTTTCGTTTACGAAAATAACCTTGCCTGGTAATTAACTTTCTATCATAATGGAGTAAAATAGCCAATCAGAACGAACTATCCTAATCTCTGAAAAGCCTGTCTTAAACACTCATCTTAGAAGACACAAAACATTTATAGATAGAAAAGATAAAACCAAGATAAATTTGCACCAGATTCTCACTTTATTGGCTAAATTCATGACTACTTTAAAAAAAGAAAAGAAGAAAAAAAAAAGTCATTTTAACAGAAAAACGTGAGCTTTGCAGTTTACAAAGTGGCACATAGCCACAATCACTCAAAAGAGAAAGAAAAGGGAACAGTGCATTTCTGTGCAAACTGAAACAGCGATGGCACCCACTTTGCAGACATTCACACTTGGTTTTCTTTGCACACCATACATGATTTTAATGAAAAAAAGAAAAAAAAAAAGCTAGCGAAAAATAAAACTAACAACCACATTTCCACAGGCCAGGCTAAATACTACCTGAGTGTGCAGTTTGAAGAAGCGAAGGATGCGCCAAATTAGGTATATGACAAAATGTGCAGGATGCCGTCAATAACTACTGTAAACAGACACGCACTTGGACAAAGTTTCACATTAAAGAGACTGGCAGTGATTTGCACATGTTCAAGAGCACAATCACCTCCTTTCAGATTGCTTTAGAGCTAAAGGGGAATGGAAAAGTCTGTCCCCACAGCGGGGATCAAAAGCTGGACCCTGAGGCTTGCTTGGTCTGAAGAGAAGGGCATCACATAGGTCCAATAAATGGCCTAAAAAGGATTATCACGTTATGGCTGAAGACATGAAGATATATTGGAAGGAAATCAACCAGAACATCTAAAAACGCAGTAAAAGGTGCGCAGTTACCAAAGAAAGAGAGAGAGAAAAAGAAAAGAATCCCTCACACACAAACTCACAACAAAACCATTTTCTACAAATACACACTTTGTTTCACATACAAAAACCAACACACTCCACAAGGGCATTTCAGTCAAGCACACATATGACCGCTCAGATTCCCAGCAGTCTCGTCTTTATGGAGACAGCTAAAAAAAGCCCTGCACTGATTTGGTGTTTGGAGAAGGAGGAGAAGGAGAAGGAGAGGTAGAATGATGGAGAGGATGTATAGGCGCGTTGCAGTAGTTGATGTTATTTCTTTGCTTTGCCGCCCTTGGCTGCGTTTCGTGGAGGAGTTACAGGTCTACCAGACCCAAATCCTACTGCACCACCATACGACAGCATCTTCTTCTCTGCTGGTTTCAGAATCTAACAGAAACAGAGAGCCTTAAAAACCATTCATCAGGTACAATGCATAATGAGGCTAGGCTTAAAAAAAATCTAATAAATATTTAGATTTAATATTTTGTTGCCTATGCAAATAAATCAAGATTGCAAATATTCAACCCAATCTTGTCATTTGGCATATTTTTTTATACACTAAACTCACATTTACAGTACAATATGCCATTCAGCATAGAGTTAAATTTCATTGATTTTCTGTAGGAAACTTTTTGCTTTCCAAACTGTGAATTTTGCCCAAAGGTAAAAAGGCATCCCAAGTAGCTGCTAAAAGAGCACATACAAACCTGAAATGAGCACATCAGGGTCTCATCAACACTCATCATAGCACCTGCGTTGTCAAACTCTCCGCAGTAGTTGGGAGCTGAGAAAAGTGTGACTAACTGCCTCTTAGCGAAGAACTCATAGCCATCCTCCACCACCTGTTCAGAGAGCAGAAGATTATGTCACAAATGCTGCACAAAAATACCAAGTTATTACCCCTAGTGATAAGCGCTTTCAAAACGCTGCTTCGTGAAGCTTAGAAACCTCTGCGACTCATGTTTTGAACAAGCGATTCGGAGCACACATCAAAATGAAATCAGTCTTTAATGCCATGTCAGCATCTGGTTTGTAAAAGGTATTTTTAATGCATATTTGGGCTGAGTTTTCACTGCATTTACACTCTTCTCTAATCAGCAATCTTCACCAGCGTGTGGCGTTCCGAGTGCTTCGAAACAGTGAATCATTTTGTGAAGCAATTGGTTCAACTGATTCAAAGTTTTCAGAATCAGATTTATTGCCAGGTATGTTTGCACATACAAGGAATTTGCTTTACTGACAGAAGCTCCACAGTGCAACAGAACGACAGTAACAAGATAAGACAGACAATAAAAAGAATAATATACAAATATACAAAATAGACAATGTACAAAATAGAAAAAAAAAAAAAAATACACAAAATAGACAATTATGCATGTACAGGTATGATATGTGCAAATTTGAAATGTAAATAAGTATGCGTGTTAAATAAATATATGTATAATAATGTTGTGTGTTCCACGTTATTGACAAGTGTTCATGAGATGGATTGCCTGAGGGAAGAAACCGTTCCTGTGCCTGGCCGATCTGGTGCTCAGAGCTCTGTAGCGTCGACCAGACGGCAACAGTTCAAAGAGTGTCAGGGAGTGAGGGGTCCAGAGTGATTTTGCCAGCCCTTTTGCTCACTCTGGATAAGTACAGTTCTTGGAGAGAGCGGAGGGTTGTACCAGTGATTCGCTTAGCTACCCTCTGTAGTCTTCTGAGGTCGGATTTGGTAGCTGAGCTGAACCAGACAGTTACTGAAGTGCAGAGGACGTATTCAATGATGGCGGAGTAGAACTGTTTCAGCAGCTCCTGTGACAGGTTGAACTTTCTCAGCTGGCGAAGGAAGCACAACATCTGCTGGGCCTTTTTAACAATGGACTCAATGTGAATATTCCACTTCAGGTCCTGAGAGATTGTGGTGCCCAGGAATCTGAATGACTCCACTGTTGTTACAGTGCTGTTCATGATGGTGAGTGGGGGTGTGCAGGGGGGTTCCTCCAGAAGTCTACGATCATCTCCACTGTTTTGAGCGTGTTGAGCTCCAGGTTGTTAAGACTACACCAGACAGCCAGCTCTTTAACCTCCTGTCTGTAGGCAGACTAGTCACCATCCTGAATGCGGCCGATAAGTGTGGTGTCGTCTGCAAACTTTAGGAGCTTGACAGAGGGGTCTTTAGACGCGCAGTCATTGGTGTTCAGGGAGAAGAGTAGCGGGGAGAGGACGCAACCCTGAGGAGCTCCAGTGCTGATCGTACGGGCGCTGGATGAGAAGTTTTGAAAATCTTTTCTACCATCACCGTTTACCACAACTGGTGGATAATAAAGACGCATGATAAACAAGAATGCATCCTTCTCAATCAACGAAAAGAAGAAATTAAAACTAAAAATTGTAAATGTTATGAGAAAACCATGATATTTCTGGTTTGTCACATCGATCACAGCTTATTAGGCAAACCAATCAAATTAATCTGAACTGGAAATGTTAAAAACCTTCTTTTCAATCCAGATATGGTGCTTTTGACTACACAGATACATATTCGCAATGCGATGACACTACATTCAATAAACAACATTTCTTACCTGGTGGGCCCTACATATGAGGTCCATGTCGTGTTTGTGGAGGAACTTGGCCACAACATCAGACCCAAAGGTGAAAGAGACACCACGGTCGTTCTCTCCCCAGCCCATGACATCTTTATCTGGGTCAGCCCAGAGCAGATCACACAGCAGACCCTGGTCAGGGACGTCTGTGGGCCTCATCACACGTCGAATTTGTTCCATAGATTGCAGATCTGGAGAAAGACCTGGATAAAGGATCATTCAACTGCAGTTTAGAAAGAATCTTTTGAATTCATCCACACTTGTAAGCACATCAAGAACCTCAAGTCCACCATTCCCTGACTCGATTTCACAAACCTGCCCATGTGATAAATGCACATTTTACAAGAAAATAAGATATTGATATTGTAAGATAAAACACTGCAGACCTTAAAGTGCCCCTATTATGGATTTTTGAAAATAGGACCCGCGTAAATATCGGAGCAGCTTTCCAGCAGTGAAGACTGGAGAGAACTCAAGGTGCAGGAAGGGCTCGAATCGGACGCCGAGGTTGCATTGTTTCTTCTTGATAGGCGAGTAATGCTGATTTTGCATTGTTTCACACAACTTATTGGTGTTGGCTTTTGTTTGAATAAGCTTGTGTCATCTTCTCTTGTTTCCATGATCATCGTTATGCCAGGGTTGTGTACGTACATGTGGGGCGAAGATATCAAAATAGGGGTGAGGTCCTGTTGGGGTATGGGCGTGTTTGTTTTGGTGCTTTTAAATATCAACATCGTTTGGCAAAAATCGCTTAGTGCACCTTTAATTTATATATACTCATTAAAAGAATGCTACATTTCTCCAAAATTACTTCTTTCAGACAAGCATTTGATAATGTTGTATAGGGGTGGGACAATAAATTGATGTGCCGATTTATCACGATATTTCCGGCCGTGAGACGTTATCGATATTTTTTTTAATAATACAAAATATCTAAATTCATACCTACACTGTGGCCGTTTACCACTTTGGCTTACCGGAGCGGCAGTAACGTTACCTTCAGACTTCTTGTGATGGCGCTTCCCAGATTGCGAATGGTCAGATGAACACAAATTGTAATTCACAGTGAAGAAGAAATACGAGCGTAATGGCAGACCAACAATAAATCAGAGATGCACCAGCGTCTTATGTTTATGGAGATCAGAACTAAAAAACTGCCCCTGAACAGCTGTCAGCGTGGACTATAGGCACCGATCACGTTATTATTGCAAAGTGCATATTTTAGTCCGTGAGTAGCCTAACCTCTCCACTCGGATCGCAGGTTGATTTCCCCTCATATACGAGTGAGAGAGCGTTCTCTCTTTAGATATTACAAGTGCACGTTATGCAGTGTGGGCACTGACCGGCAGAAACACAAATCTGCACCTATGGCATGGACGACGAAACAAAACCTTGCCAAAGCCAACTTGAGCGCGCAAAAGATGTGATGCGAATGGGTCATGTGCGGGGCTCTGTTTTTATGATGGGAGGAGAGGAAAGGTTAAGAAAGCACTCCAGATAAATTTTGAAACGTACCAGGTTTACACACATATACAGTGGGTACGGAAAGTATTCAGACCCCCTTAAATTTTTCACTCTTTGTTATATTGCAGCCATTTGCTAAAATCATTTAAGTTAATTTTTTTTCCCCTCAATGTACACACAGCACCCCATATTGACAGAAAAACACAGAATTGTTGACATTTTTGCAGATTTATTAAAAAAGAAAAACTGAAATATCACATGGTTCTAAGTATTCAGACCCTTTGCTGTGACACTCATATATTTAACTCAGGTGCTGTCCATTTCTTCCGATCATCCTTGAGATGGTTCTACACCTTCATTTGAGTCCAGCTGTGTTTGATTATACTGATTGGACTTGATTAGGAAAGCCACACACCTGTCTATATAAGACCTTACAACTCACAGTGCATGTCAGAGCAAATGAGAATCATGAGGTCAAAGGAACTGCCTGAAGAGCTCAGAGACAGAATTGTGGCAAGGCACAGATCTGGCCAAGGTTACAAAAACTCTGCTGCACTTAAGGTTCCTAAGAGCACAGTGGCCTCCATAATCCTTAAATGGAAGACGTTTGGGACGACCATCGACCTGACAGAACTGGAGAGGATCTGCAAGGAGGAATGGCAGAGGATCCCCAAATCCAGGTGTCAAAAACTTGTTGCATCTTTCCCAAAAGGACTCATGGCTGTATTAGATCAAAAGGGTGCTTCTACTAAATACTGAGCAAAGTTTTTCTTTTTTAATAAATCTGCAAAAATGTCAACAATTCTGTGTTTTTCTGTCAATATGGGGTGCTGTGTGTACATTAATGAGGAAAAAAAAAAAATGAACAAATGATTTTAGCAAATGGCTGCAATATAACAAAGAGTGAAAAATTTAAAGGGGTCTGAATACTTTCCGTACCCACTGTATATAATATGTAGCCTATATAAAGTTGATAAGCAATTAAATGTGTTGGTTTACACAAAGAAATGTGTAAGCTTTTGTAAGTCCAAGAATAAAATGATTAATTTACTTAATTTAAAGAACTTTTTGTGCTGTTTTCTATCAGTTTGGACTTGAATAAAGAGAGAAAACTTGCACTTAAACTTTTCACAGGCTTTTTGTTTTCATAGTTAGACAGATATCGTGATGTATCGTTATAGGATTGTCTAGGAATATATCGCTCATTGCAGAATAGCTGTGAGCCGTGTATCGTGATTTGGAACATATCGTGAGGTACCCTGCGATTCCCACCCCTAATCTTGTAACAGTCTGAAAAGAAGACATTCCAGAAAACTTGACTTACCTCCATGACAACAAAAAATCTTCTCATCCACAATAGCAGCTACTGGTAAGCAATTGAAACAGTCTGTGAATGTCTTCCAAAGCTTGATGTTATACCGCCTTTTACCTGCCAAAAAAACAAAAAACACACATGCATGTTCAGATTGCAAAACGGTAACATTCATTCAGGCATATGCCTCACACTTGTAGTTTGGTTGCTTGGTTCTTTTGGTCTGTACAAAAAAAAAAATAAAAAAAATAAATAAAAAGGGCTTTTATGAGAAATATTTTGTATATCCTGAATATCCAAAACAATGCTATGTCTTTGGCTAAATGCACTCATTGGGCCTCATTCATGAAACATTTGTAAATATGAGTAAATTCTGAGTAATTGGCGTGTAAAACGTACCTTCCCGAAAACTCCTCTCCGGGTTCACAAATGCTTCGTAAACTTCCGATTTGACAGTTAAACATGCGTATGTTAATGAATTCCAATCATTCGTAAATAGGATGCTCGTGCATGCTCGTTCACAATTAGCATAATCCCCGCCTATGAATTACAGCGTGTCCAGGAACACAGTGGAATATTCTGGTCTGCTTTCTCAGGTTTGGCTCCAGTATAAGACTAATAGGCCATATGCCTAACAATAAATATTCAGTAACGTGTCCATCAAAAAAAGCCCTATTCGGACGGGACTAGTTTTACAGGGGGTCGTTAGAGAAATGTGTGTTTCACAGACGTACTTGGTGATTTTAATCCCGTCCGAATCTGCCATGTCTGTGTTTTTCTCACACAACCGCAGACGTCAGGTGATAAGAATCGAAACTCAAACGTAGTTTAGAAAACTAGTCCCGTCCGAATAGGGCTAAAGTGTTTAGCCAGCTGAAAAATGCCAGGTGCTCTTATGAAAATGGCCAGCTGGTGGCACTTGAGAATGCTTTGGTGGCACAGCGGTTTTCCAGCTGAGACGCTTTGGTTGCTGTGATGTGGAATATCCACATATTGAATAATATATAGAAGTTAATATTGAATAGCAATATTAACTTCTCTATTGTTGTTCAGTTGTTGTACAAGTAGGATGATTGGTCAGTGTAGTAGGCTATTTGCCCCGCCCCTCCTCCATTGACTGGACGCCTGGGTAAAAAGTGACAGTGACAAGCGTTTACCCAAAGCTAAACAGTTTATCAGCTCTCAGCTACAAAAAAAAAAAAAAAAAATATATATATATATATATATATATATATATATATATATATATATATATATATATATATATATATATATATATATATATATATATATATATATATATATATATATATATATATATATATATATATATATATATATATATATATATATATATATATATATATATATATATAAAATAAATTAAAAAATAAAAATTCAGTGTCATGAGTTTGCCAAAAAGAACACAGAACTTTTTATGCACCATTTACACGTGGTAGGGAGCAGGTGTACATTTCTTTCGTACCAACTAACATTTTGAAAATACGAACACTTTCATGAATCGATTTAGGAACGATTTACAAAATTCATCCTGCTCGTGTTTCATGAATGAGTCCCATTGTATGTGCGTACATGTGGTATTTTTATTAGCCGTCAACTCACAAAGAGCTTAGAAAATGTGTTAAGGAGTCAAAACAGTGGCAGGAATTTCTCCGTTGTACACAAATGAAGATGCAAGATGACGTGCTCTTCTGACGCCTGTACTGAACTTTAACATCGCAACTATGACAGGTAGAACCAGGTATACTTGATCATTTGTCCTCCTTAAGGTCAAATGTTATGACTGCACATCCTGTTTTCGGGTGGTTTAGATGTCTTTGGTCCGTGCTGCATTCATATTTGAATCAAACCACATTTTCAGCAGTCTTGGTCTGCTTGTTTGGTACGCACCAGGGTTCAGGTGGCAGCATTCACACTTATTCAAATAAGAGTTTGCTTTAATCGAACCAAACCTGCCAAATGTGAACGCACCCTAAATCATCTCTTAATCTTGTGGTTATTCTCCATAAAGTCTGTCTGCAAGTTGCATTCCTAAATGCATGCACTCACAGCACATGCAGAGATGGAGTTTGCTGCATTTACTGTGAACCGAGCAGCCCTGAGACACTGAAAACACCAGATTGTAATCTGCTCTGATGAGACAGTATCCCCTCCTCCCACACACACTCACCCCATTTAACATGGTAAATGTATTGAATAGATATAAGATATAAATGCTTCAACTTAAGCAAAACTTATAGACATAATAAATGGTCATACACAGTGAGACCATCAGACCATGTCCTAAGCTTTTGGTCATACTATCCACCCCCATATAAGCATACTCACATTCATCATAAAATCCATATATCCTGTTGATGGAGGCACATTCATGGTTTCCTCTGAGAAGAAAGAAGTTCTCTGGATATTTGACCTTGTAGGCAAGCAGCAGGCAGATGGTCTCCAGCGACTGTTTGCCTCTGTCTACATAGTCTCCCAGAAACAGGTAGTTACTCTCTGGAGGATATCCTCCATACTCAAAAAGCCTGAGCAGGTCATAGTACTGACCATGAACATCACCTGCAGAAAGAAATAGAGTTAAATTATTTTTATATTTTACTTTAACTAGCTTTCTCAGAACTATTTAAAATAAAAATGGAGCATAATGGTTATCAGAACTTTACCACAAATCTTGAGTGGGGCCTCCAGTTCCAGCAGTATCGGCTGACTAAGGAAGATTTCCCGAGATTTCAGACACAATCCACGAATCTCTTGTTCAGTTAACTGAACATTTTTACCTGGTCTGGAGCCCTTCACTGAAAATTGAGACAGAAAAAAAAAAGCATTATGAATACACATACATATTTGTGTACGTATCGGTGTGTGTTTAAAGAACTGTGTTGTGAGGTCTGCTGTTGCATGACAAAAAAACAGACAACAGGGCTATGAAACAGTAGCTCTCTCATCCGCTTAGAAGACTGATGTAATAATAAAATAAAATATCAAACAAATGTGGTGTAACACTAGGCCTATACTAATCTAATGCAATATTTTGGATTAACTGAACAGGCATGTTATTTTTTTGATGCTACAGCATTTTTTAATTCATATTTTTGCAGTGCTTAATCATTTTAAAACCATTAATATTAATATTCTTGTATGAATGAGTAAAAACATTAGGCTAATTCTCCACATCTAGCCCACATAACCTAAAAACCTATCTATCTATATATATATATATATATAAAAAAAATACATGTCTGTCTCTAGATAATACATTTATATACACGTACAGACTGGGTTGTGCTTGTAGGTGTAATTGAAGTCACCATGAAATCCCTCCCTACATCATTTCACTCGGATATACGTCACAATGGAGCATCTCAGGTAGGGTTGCAAAGGGGTGGAAGATTTCTGGTAAATTTCCAGAAAGTTTCCAAAAATCCCTGGAATATTCCAAAAAGTCCTGGAAAGTTTCCAAAATTTCTGGAATATTTTGGAAAATTTACTGGAAATTTTCCACCTTTTTGCAACCCTAATCTCAGGACACTGACTGTTTCTGTGGCAACCGGAGCTTCTAACCGCAGCTTGCAGTGACGTGACATCAGTTTACCAAAAATCATTGCATGAATTTTCAAAGGCGCGACTTGAGAGAAGAGCTAATAAGTCACAACTGCCCGAGAGATATTTAGCAAGTTAAATATCCAGACCTGTCTGTGATCTGGTATCTACAACGGCTTATACTAGAATATAGCTTTATGACATTACGAGCTTGAATTCCTTTACTTTGTTATTTTATAGAATTTGCCTATTATTACATATCACATTTGACATTTTCAGCTTCACCACAACAATCACATTTGGATGTTTTAACATAGATTTGTACTGAATTCTGAATAACCTATGCACAGTCTGGTTATAATTTTCTCTTCTTCTTAGTAATACTGTGTCATCTTACTACATAGTACAGAACCTTCTTTTCCTTGTATATTAGCCTCTTTGCCTACCCCTTTGTTACCCTCCACTTGACTGATTATTTAATCTGTAATAACATCTAACATATTTCATATACTTTTATATGCCTTGTGTTTTATATACATATATTTCATATGCCTTGGGCAGCAGCGAGCTTGCACATATCACTCCTCTCTCAATGTTTACCTCCTCCAACCACTGAATTGCAATAACTGACTAATGCTCTATTTCTTATGATAGCCTTTTGGTATATTTTTGTTGGCTATATTTAACTGAAAGATTTTTATTTCCCTTGATTTGAACTAATAGGCTTGTGTCAATGTTGGACATTGAGGAACGCAGGCAATGGCATTTGATTGTATTTCCTATCATCAAGACTGTTGTTGATGTATTACTGTCAGGGGCATTTCTTCCTTCCCTAACGTTACCTCTCAATCGAGTATGAGCCTCAAAGAAGGGGTAATAATCAAGGGGTCAAAATTTGGCACAAATGTGACATCTTCTTAGTGGCGTTCTCCGTTTCCGAACGAGAGGACTGATGCACTGCGCATGCGCTGAAGTTTTGTTCGGATTTACAATGTAATAAACATGCGAATGAACCTTTGAATAGGATTGATAGCGTTACGCATTTACACCCAATACTACATAGCTACATATACGTTCGACTGCAGATGAATTGAACACAAATAAAATCATACGTTTTCAGTCACATAATCACTATTTAACACTATAAAACGGCACAGTGTGTAATAAGAAAGAATATCGTTTATTACCCTCCAAAAGGCGCTGGATGATCGAATCGATGTTTAACTTGTCCGAATCAGCCATTTTGTCGCTCGCTGGAGATTAGCCGGCTAACAGACAGGAACAAGACGACCCAGGAAACCGCCCAATACAATTACACGACAATAACTTAAAAACAAACCTCTATTTTAAAAAAGTCACACAACTGATCGTATTCCTGAGTTCATATTATGTTGTTATTGCCGCAAATAGTCACTTCAGTAACGTTAGGTCGTTGTCTGAGGTAAACTAGCACCACGACCGCTGACGGTTGTAGGAAACGCCGAAGGGGCGGGGTAGACACTAAAGTGCGTATCTGATTGGTTATTCTCGGTTTATGACGACCGCTTCAAATGCAGATCCGAAAAGCCAATAGGATATTTTGTGTGTCAATCTTTTCTACATTTAATTGTTAACAAGCAAATTAAAACCACATTCATCAGTGTGTAATCTCAAATTCACCATATAAACGCGAAACACTGTTAACCCTCGTTATTATAGCGATGTAAAACATTTCTCAGGTTGGATGGTTTATATACTTTATTAACAACGATTGCTAATTATTCATAACATGCACTGTTAAAGAATACATTCGAAATATAAATGAAATATAATGTATTCGTTCTTCCAACCTACGGAAGTAACCAAGGATAGAAATGACGTAATGACGCAATCTATCAGCTATCTGACGCGATCAGAAAGCGACAGTTCGAATCGTCTGATTCATTCTAAAGTGGCAGAATGTGCCACTGCTGATGCGGAAACGTCGCCAAAATCGACAATTAAATGGAATAGAACACTCACAATCAAATATGCATTTTGTTTTTGAATAGCAAACCTCTTTGACCATGAAGTTGGTTCATAAAGACATCGAGAAGGATAATACCGGGTGAGTGCTTCGTGTACACCACTTTTGGACATCATGTGCGCATTCTGAGTGCTGTGGAAGTACCATGATGCAGTGCTGGGTTCATACTGCAAAAACTGGGTACTTTGGTACGAATAAAATTACGTTAGTGTAATGCTTTGTTAGTGTAAAATTTTCTTCGAACTGGCTTGAAAAGCCCTCGTTGTACCTCAGATGCTGTCATTGTTAACCCAGTGCTTTGTTGGCAAACTTGGCATTATTGTTTCACAAACACAATATTGCCACAGCCCAAAATGCGTTTGCCTTTCCTGTAAGTTAGCGCCTTCTATTGACCGATTGTAGCTAGTTGCGGGTTGAAATTTTATTTCAGATAATATTTGCATTATTTCAAGTAATAAATTAATTAACTCCAGACACACACACAAAGTTTTGCTAATTTTTAGCAAAGTTAAATTCGCTATTAAAGTAAATGTGGACAGTTTTGATTTCATGTGGATTTACTCTATGAATTTTTCTTCAGCTGACTCGCATAACAACCATGTTGTTGTTGGATTAAGGTCAGATTTAATCTAAAAAATAAATGTAATAATCTATAACATAGATGTGACATTAAATAAATAGGGTAAGAAACAATGTTTATGATATCATTCATGTCAGATTTAAATTATTTTATTGAAAAAATAAAGTAGTTTTCATAATTTCAGTATTACTCCATTCAATCAGATTGAAGCAGTACTTAGAAAATAGCTTGCCTTTACAGTTAATGAGCAAAGTAGGCATCACAAAAGTGAATATTTATGTCTTTGTTTCTGATTGTTTTTGTTTTTCAGTCAGGTGACACTAATACCTGAGGAAGCAGAGGATATGTGGCACACCTACAACTTGCTGCAGGTGGGCGACAGCCTAAGAGCCTCAACCATCAGGTCTGTTTTTTTTTTTTTTGTGACACACTGACCACCATCTTTTTCCAGTCTTGTTTTATCACACTTATTATCTGAGATTTTTCTACTCAATGAAAACAATCTGATGTCACAAACAGGAAAGTGCAGACAGAGTCCTCCACAGGCAGTGTGGGCAGTTCACGTGTGCGCACCACACTGACTTTATGTGTGGAGACGATAGACTTTGATTCCCAGGCCTGTCAGCTCAGAGTCAAAGGAACAAACATCCAGGAGAACCAGTATGTGAAGGTCAGAGTGCTTTTTGGAATATTTAACTTCAACTTTTTTCATATTTCAAAAGTTTGTTGCAAGTATGACATGTAAATTTATGTCAAATGTATGATATAAATAGTGTGAGTGTGTTGACATTTGTGCCAACTTTACACCTAAAATAGAATATATACTTTATAAATTTGAATATTAAGAAAAGTCATTTATAATATTCCATATGTTAATTTAGCCAAAATGTGAATGCTTTTTTTCTCTTGTGTCATATGTAGATGGGTGCCTATCATACCATTGAACTGGAGCTCAACAGGAAGTTCACTCTTGCCAAAAAAGTCTGGGACAGCGTGGTGTTGGACAGAATTGGTAATGTGTTGGTGTGTTTTAGTATATTTTCTGACTAAAAGCAGCTTTTCTGCTAATAACAATTTCACATACTATGTAACAACATTTTTTAAAAATTATTAATGACATTAATCTTTATTCTTTATTATTTTATAATATGTATAATATATTTATAATTTTATGTTGGCATCCAGGTTTGAAAACAGGAATTCATTTTTTTTCTTTGAAACACAAAAAGATATATTTTGCAAATAAATCACACTGCTTTGTTCTTTCATGCAGTGAAAATGGATGTTGATCACCTCTATCAAGCTCTAATTATTATTATTATTATTTTATTTTTTTTGTAATTTGTCCCATCAGTTTACAATTACTTAAGACACATCTTGTATCTGGGATCTTTACAATAATTTCCCACCCAAACTAGAATTAAAATAGATAAAAATGTGCAAGTGACTTTTTACAGCTGCCATGGTAAAAAGTATGGTTTAATGCTTTCCATATTGGTCTGATGTGAAGTGTGGGTAAGACCTAGAAGGCAAGTAGGTACTTTTTATTATTATTGTTATTATGAATTATTATGTTAGCATTTACAGGCACTTCAGCTTCATAAGGACGCTATGTAAAGAAACATGATGTTTGTCTTCATATTACCATGTGAGAAACAGAGCTGAATTTTGTAGTTGTACTTCACCAATTATCTTAATGGCTTGACAGCTGCAGTCACCGTTCACTTTCACTGCATGGCAGAGAGCAGGCATGAACATACTAAAACGTTAATGAATCTGATCCAGCTTATCGCTAGTTTATCTGAACCCTGATTCTTCGTTCATCTATAGAGCAGGCATGTGACCCCGCTCAGAAAGCAGATGTTGCTGCTGTTGTGATGCAGGAAGGTCTGGCCAATCTGGTTCTCGTGACTCCAGCCATGACTTTACTAAGGGCAAAGGTTGAGGTCACCATCCCCCGCAAGAGGAAAGGCAGTTGTACTCAACATGACAAGGTGAGCCAATAAAACCTTGTGACAATAAACCTGACAATGCATTTAAGTGTTTATCATTTATATTGAGCAAATGACAATGATTGTTACCAATATATGTATCTTTTTACTGTAATCCATCAATGTAATCCATTAGATATACAGTAGATGCAACTATTTTTTCTGCATGTGCTGCAATAGATGCTTTTCAGCTGCTGCATGTATATTTCAAAATATGCATACGGTGACACTGTGTTCTCTTTCAGGCATTGGAGAGATTTTATGAGGCTGTCATGCAGGGCATTCTTAGACACTTCAGTTTTGATGGTAATTTAAAAAAAAAAATTATTCAGATAAAAAGGATGGACAATGGACAAATAAATACTGATATTTTTGTTGCATTTATGTGTTTTTCAGTGGTGAAGTGTATTCTGGTGGCCAGTCCTGGATTTGTGAAAGATCAGTTCATCTCATACCTGTTTAAAGAGGCTGTGAGGCAAGACTGTAAAATTCTCCTGGAGAACAGATCCAAATTCATGGTGGTGCACGCTTCATCTGGACACAAGTATTCACTCAAAGGTCAATACTCTGTTCAACTTTCAAAAGTAAAGATGTGCAAAACTTTCATAATTGACTAGTAGGCTTGCCATTTTAGTGGGATAGGGGAAACCATGAATAAAATCTACAGTTCTTCAAGGAATAGAATAGCGTTACATCATGTAAAGTCACCTAATGAAAATTTTGTGACTCATAAAACTATAAGATAACTAAACATTACAAATAATCTTTTCGAAGTCAGGACCACTATTGGATGAAAAGAAAAGTTATCTCTTTTGCAAGATGGCTGAGGTCTGATCAGTTTAATCTTTATTTGATTTTAATTTTTAGTTAAAGTAAATAACTACATAAATTCTCAAAGTTTCAAAAATTAAGCTGTCTTTTGTTATGTAGGCTCTTGGGCAATGAATATTTTCCTCATAGCACCATCTTGCGTTCAACCTTTGGTATGACCGGTATATTTGGCTTGAACATGGGTACTGTACCAGCTATATATGCTAATATATAATGCAAAGTGCTGTTTTAATGATAACTAACAGATATTATGCAAATAAATAAGCAAAATTATTTTTATTATTTGTTACGCAATATGTTCATATATTCTTATTTAAATGATGCCCTAATACGGTGGTGCAAAATCGTGGAATATGTTGCATTTTGACTGCAACTTTTTTTTTTTTTTTTTTTTTTTAAATGCTCTTCTATTTGACAGACACCAAGTGAGCAAATAACACATCATTCATGCCACAGAACTGTGGATTCTGCATTGAAACTATCTACATACTTTTTCTCAAACTTTGATAAAATTTACTGTAAATTTATGAAACTATAGGAACAACTGAAACTGCTCATTGGCAAAAAAAAAAAAGAAAAAGAACATTCTTGTTGTTAGAGATGTTCCGATACCCTTTTCCCCTTCCCGATACCGATTCCGATACCTAGGCTCAGGGTATCGGCCGATACCGAGTACTGATCCGATACTGTGTATCTGCTTATACAGCTATACTTACTAGCCCTGTATGAATTGATACATACAATTATTTTACGGTGCGCTTCACCATAGATAGATAGTCTGGCGAGTAAACAAAAAATATAATATATAATGTTTGGAAAAAAGTACACTCTTAACATCAGTCAGTCAAGCACTATAAATATATTATGATAATCAAGTATTATTTAATGATAGAACTTTAGCAATTAGAATTAAAACTTGGTAACCATGTATGAATGCATATTAGTCATTTTAACTGAACTTAGGGAAAAAGGGTGGTGGTGCTTTTTTGATCATTCAGTGTTTCTGTAAAAATGGGGGAAAAACTATCAATAATACTGATAAGATAATAATAATCATACTATGAATTCTACTAAGAACAATATAAATGCACTAAGGATTAACGAGCTGCTGGATTCATGAATATTAATCACGTTGTCTGCATTGGCTCGAACTGATTGCTGAAATCAAAACAGGGACGATAATAGGTGAGCGCCAGCCAATGAGATTGTCGTTTGCTCATTAGCTCCGCCTACTACCGGAGAACCCGGCAGTTAGAATTCAAAGGAACTCTGTTATTTTGACAGAAAAATACAACAAAGAATATCGTTTACATACCATTCGAATTGACGCTACATGTAAAAGACTCTCTCTCTCTCTCTCTCTCTCTGCAAAAAGCAAAGCGACGGCGAGTTGTCTGCTTCACACTAGAGCTTCTGATGCGTCAAATACAGGTGCGCTGCGCATTCATTCAGATGATCTGAAAAATAGATAGCTTGACGGAGGGAAACTCTGAAGCGCTCAGTCAGAGTGTTCGGAGTGACAATATATCTGTGCTAAACTTATACATAGCCTCCAACTCACACACTGGCGAGTAAAATCTGATTATTTATCAGCCAGTGGCTAATATTAGACATCATTTAGTCGCCCAGGGTGAAGATTTAGTCGCATATGCAAGTGATTTACTGGCAATGTGCTATGCGTTTGTATTTCTTCTTCGCTGCTCTAAATAGTGGTTGCTTGTGGCAACACAGCACAGTTTCCTGTGTTTGCATTCTGAGCAGCGAAGAAGAATTGATTTCTATTTGCAGCGTTAAGCAAAGCTAGCGCGCATAACTATAGGTCTTGTTTAAGAAAATGGTATCGGATCGGTACATGGGTTCAAGTACTCGCCGATACCGATGCCAGAATTTTTTGTGGTATCGGTGGAATTTCCGATAGTATCGGAATCGGAACAACCCTACTTGTTTTGCCTTTATAAATGTTACAATTATGATTTTATGCATAGATATTAAATCTTACATATAGTCATGGCCAAAAATATCAGCACCTTTGGTAAATATGGTCAAAGAAGGCTGTGAAAATTAAGATGCATTGTTAATCCTTTTGATCTTTTATTTAAAAAAATTCACAAAAATCTAATCTTTCATTTGATAATAAGAATTTAAAATGGGGGGGGGGGATATCATTTTGAAATAAATGTTTTTCTCAAATACACGTTGGACACAATTATTGGCACCCCTAGAAATTCTTTTGAGTAAAATATCTCTGAAGTATATTCCCATTCATATTCACAATTTTGAGCACTCCAGGGTGATTATGAACATGCAATTATCCAGCCATGGCTTCCTGTTTCACAGAAATTTAAATAGGAGGGAAAACAAAGCCAAAATTCCCTTGATCATCTATCACAATGAGAAAAACCAAAGAATATATTTCTGATGTGCAGCAAAAGATAATTGAGCTTCACAAATTAGTGAAGTGGCTTTAAGAAAAGAGCTAGAGCAGTGAAAATTCCACCATCAGGGCAATTAAGAATTTTCAATCAACATAAAATGTTACGAAACTGCCTGGAAGGGGACGTGTGTCTATAACGTCCTAATGCACGGTGAGAAGGAGAGTTTGAGTGGCTAAAGACTCTCCAAGGACCACAGCTGGAGAATTGCAGAAAATAGTTCTCGGGGTCAGAAAATCTTAAAAAAAAAAATTGTCAAACAGCACCTACATCACCACATGTTGTTTGGGAGGGTTTCAAGAAAAATTCTCCTAGCTCATCCAAAAACAAACTCCAGCATATTCAGTTATCAGACACGACTGGAACTTCAAATGGGACTGGCTTCTATGGTCAGATGAAACTAAAAAATTAGCTTTTGAGCAGCAAACACTCAAGATGGGTTTGGTGAACACAGGGATAAAAAGTACCCCATGTGTACAATGAAGTATACTGCTGTATTTTTCATGTTGTGGGCCTATATTTCTGCTGGAGGTCCTGGACATCTTGTTTAGACACATGGCATCATAGATTCTATCAAATACCAACAGATAAAAAATCAATAAGTGACTGACTCTGTTAGAAATCTTATAATGGGCCATGTTTGGATCTTCCAACAGTACAATAATCCAAACACAAACCTCAAAAACAACACAAAAATGGGTCACTGAGCACAAAACCAAGCTTCTGCTATGGCCATTCCAGTCCTCTGACCTGAACCCTATAGAAAATGAGTGGGTGAACTGAAGAGAAGAAGCACCAACATGGAGCTGGGATTCTAAAGGCTCTGGAGTGATTCAGGATGAAGGAATGGTCTCTGATCTCTTGTCAGGTGTTCTCTAACCTCATCAGGCATTATAGGAGAAGATTTAGAGCTGTTAAACTGCTGGAGGTTTCAAAAAGTATTGAATAAAAGGGTGCCGTTAATTGTGGCCAATGTGTATTAGAGAAAAACATTTATTTCATAATGATATTTCCCCCCATTTTAAATTCTTATTATCCAATGAAAGGTTAGATTTTTGTGCATCTTTTAAATAAAAGATCAAAAGGATAAACAATGCAGATTAATTTTCACAGCCTTCTTTGATCATATTTACCAAGGTTGCCGATATTTTTGGCCATGACTGTATATCATTGTGTGGCAACCATTATATGGATATAATTTGGACACATTTTATGCAAATTACTAACCTTAGGCATGCATGAAAATACAACCCGAATTCTGGAAATGTTGGGTTGTTTTTTAAATTTGAATAAAATGAAAACTAAAAGACTTTCAAATCGCATGAGCCAATATTTTTATTTACAATAGAACATAGAGAACATAACAAATGTTTAAACTGAGAAAGTTTACACTTTTATCCACTAAATGAGCTCATTTCAAATTTCATGCCTGCTACAGGTCTCAAAAAAGCTGGCACGGGGGCAACAAAGGGCTGAAAAAGCAAGACATTTTGAAAAGATTCAGCTGGGAGAACATCTAGCAACTAATTAAATTAATTGACATCAGGTCTGTAACATAATTCGCTATAAAAGGGATGTCTTAGAGAGGCAGAGTTTCTTAGAAGTAAAGATGGGCAAAGGCTCTCCAATCTGTGAAAGAGTGCTGAAAAAGATTGTGGAATACTTTAAAAACAATGTTCCTCAATGTCAAATTGCAAAGGTTTTGCAAATCTCATCATCTACAGTGCATAACATCATCAAAAGATTCAGAGAAACTGGAGAAATCTCTGTGCGTAAGGGACAAGGCTGAAGACCTTTGTTGGATGCCCATGGTCTTCGGGCCCTCAGACGACACTGCATCACTCATCGGCATGATTCTGTCATTGACATTACTAAATGGGCCCAGGAATACTTCCAGAAACCACTGTCGGTAAACATAATCCGCCATGCCATCTGCAGATGCCATATAAAGCTCTATCATGCAAAAAGGAAGCCATATGTGAACATGGTCCAGAAGCGCCATTGTGTCCTGTGGGCCAAGACTCATTTAAAATGGACTGTTTCAAAGTGGAAAAGGGTTCTATGGTCAGATGAGTCCAAATTTGACCTTCTTGTTGGAAATCATGGACGCCGTGTCCTCCGGGCTAAAGAGGAGGGAGACCTTCCAGCGTGTTATCAGTGTTCAGTTCAAAAGCCAGCATCTCTGATGGTATGGGGGTGCATAAGTGCATACGGTATGGGCAGCTTGCATGTTTTGGAAGGCACTATGAATGCTGAAAGGTATATAAAGGTTTTAGAGCAACATATGCTCCCCTCCAGACGACGTCTTTTTCAGGGAAGGCCTTGTGTATTTCAGCAGGACAATGCAAAACCACATACTGCAGCTATTACAACAGCATGGCTTCGTAGTAGAAGAGTCCGGGTGCTGAATTGGCCTGCCTGCAGTCTAGATCTTTCACCTATAGAGAACATTTGGCGCATCATTAAACACAAAATACGTTAAAGGCGACCACAAACTCTTCAGCAGCTGGAAACCTATATTAGGCAAGAATGGGACCAAATTCCAACACCAAAACTCTAGAAACTCATAACCTCGATGCCCAGACGTCTTCAAACTGTTTTGAAAAGAAGAGGAGATGCTACACCATGGTGAACATGCCCCCGTCCCAACTATTTTGAGACCTGTAGCAGGCATCAAATTTGAATTTAGCTCATTTTGTGCATACAATTTCTCAGTTTAAACATTTGTTATCTATGTTCTATTGTGAATAAAATATTGGCTCATGTGATTTTAAATTCTTTTAGATTTCATTTTATTCAAATTTGAAAAACGTCCCAACATTTCTGAAATTCGGGTTGTATTAAATAATTGAATATGCTTAATATGCAATTGAAAGAGCAAAAAAGTACATACTGAAAGGGAAATTGTCATCAATATTTCACATTTACATTTGTATATCTGCATTTTTTTTTTTCTTTATTGTTGTTTTAATGTGACAATATAAATGTGAGATTTTAATTCTACAGAAGTCCTGTGTGATCCAGCAGTCACGGCGCGATTGTCTGACACCAAGGTGACTAAATTTTGATTTATACATTTACACATATAGCTTGTAGCATTGCCATCACAGTGTGATGTTTAATGCTGTGACTTTTTTTATTTTTATTTATTTATTTATTTTTTATTAATTAATTAATTAATTTTTTTAGGCAGCTGGAGAAGTTAAGGCTTTGGAGGACTTTTACAAGATGCTTCAACAGGAGCCTGATCGAGCTTTCTATGGGTGATCAAAATCACTACTATTTAAATGAGTCATTCCTGTCAGTATCAATCTCAATGAGAAAAAAAACATTCATAAGACTTTATTTTGATAGTCCACTTTAGACGTTCTACTAACTGTAAGCAACTTTGCAACTACACGTAAACTACCAGTCAGAGTATTAGAAGACTGTCTGTTTAATATATTGTAACACTTTATTTTGATGGTCCTCCAACAGACATTCTACTAACCGTAAGTAACTTTGCAAATATTTGTCAAATTATTCTACTAACGCTAACCTAACAGTCTATTAATACTCCAATGAGATGTAGTTGACATGTAGTAGCAGAGTTATTTACTATAGTTAGTAGAATGTCTGAAGTGGACTTTTGACATAAATTGTAACCAAAACATTTGTGCTATGTAACACATTCTTGATCATTTATAACAATATTTGCATCTATTAAAAAAGCTTTTGCTCTGTACAGAGTGGCTCATGTGGAAAGAGCGAGTGAAGCTTTAGCCGTTGACATCCTGCTGATCAGCGACAAACTATTTAGGTACATTTAAAAAGTAATCAAATCCATATGTAATGGTCTATTCTGTTTTAATTGTGTACTTTATATAAAAATATGTATTTATTTTCTCTTCTCCATGACAGACATCAAGACATAGCCACTCGCAGCCGATATGTTCGGCTCGTAGACAACGTGAAGGAAAATGGAGGAAATGTCAGGTATTCAAATGATTGTGTATGGTCATATTCTTACGTTATCTGTGGTATGCAAAATATTTAGCTTTTTTTATTTTTCTTCCGTTTAATATTTTTTAGAATATTCTCAAGCCTACACGTATCTGGAGAACGTAAGTTTCTTTTCTATAGTCTTTGTTTCAGAGAATTATTTTAGATCGCCATGTGACTGACATGGTGTGATTTTGTCTTTGTAGAGTTGAATCAGTTGAGTGGAGTGGCGGCCATCCTGAGGTTCCCCATCGCTGACGTGTCTGAAGCTGAGGACAGCAGCTCTGATGAAGACTAACATTATGCTCTCATGCAAAAGGATTTGGTATGAAAGAACGGAAATTATTCACAGTTAGGATTAAATGGAATGAGAGACTATTATGGCCTTAATAAAGGATTTGAAATCAGTTGAAACATCACAAAGCACCGGGATAATTATGATTATTTGAAATGATTATTAAGCAGAAAAGCAGAGCTCTGAAGAATGTTAAAAATTATTGAATGTCATTACTTTATTAATCCTCGTGTGCCGTTTTATAAAAGATGCATAATAATCCGCATTGCAAAGTGGGTACTCTGCAGTCATTGAAACATTTATTTGTAAATAATTGCAAATGAATTTTTAAGGCATTACAGAGCTGTGGATGATTTGCATAGGTTGGACACAGGTACTTAAACTGCAATGCATCCTTGCAACGCACCTTTTTTTTAGAGAAGAGCATTTGCAAATGAAAAACAAACCAAACAAAGGAAGAAAATGTGCAGGTTTCAATAACAAACACTCCCAACAACCAGGTTTGAAAATGCCCCTAGTGAATGTTCAGCAGTTTTTCCTATATGCACTACTCAGAACACCCATTCGTTCCAATTTTGAAATTCGTTCTCAGAGGTGTTTGGAGTGTATTTAGAAATTGCTATGCATATTTGACCAATCATCAGCATCACAGTTTGTTACACACGGAAGTGGTGGCAAACATTAGTCACAGGTGCAAAGCATAAACACTATGCTATAAAATCTATTTACAATGTCACATACATTTTAGTCTCCAATAGCAATACAAATGCAAGTTACCTAGCCATGCAGGAGCAGCTTCCAGACAATATGTAGCTTAGACTTAAAGTAGCTTCTTTGTTGACGATGACTTGTGATTTACAGTGTGTTCAAGTCATGTCGGAAAGATTGCTTTTATGAATTTAATGCACATAAACGGCACCCTGCGTTTTCAAGTTGGGGGCATGTTGGTGAAAAAAACATGTTGAATACAATAGATTCACCATCTATACTGACTACAGTTATTTCATTACAATAAAAATAGCAATGGTGCATGTAAAACATTATTGTACTGTGCAATTACGATAGAATATATATAAGATTCAACTTGCAGCATCTTCATAACTGAACAAAACCATAAAAAAGCAAAAATACACCTGATGTGCAGTCTTCATTTAGCATTTTGTAGAAGTAGTTAAAAAATCTTCATTGGGGTTCATTGCTATATTACGCTACCAAAGTGACTTGATTGACACCAGACATTGTAATTACAAGGTCCCAGGAGGACTTGAACACATCATTACACATTATTGCCATGGCAGTAGCTCTGATCACAATACGTTGCCATGCAAATGTTTAAAATAAGACATCGCTAACAAATTAATCTATTTGTATAGTCTATACATGTAGTTGCAGTTTCATTACAGTAGCAGGCTAATAGCACAGACAGTGGACAAAGAATATACTTTCTAGTGGACGTGTCCACTTGCATTGTGTTCATTTGGATCAGTTGGAGTATACTTTAAAAGGCTGTGCATTTGGCTGTAGTCTAGCCTTTGTGTCAAAACTGAAATATACTTAAACTGGGCTTAAAGTGACTCCTACATTGAGTTATTTCTTATCCATGAATTAACACTAAACCTCAAATTACATCTGAATTTAGTCATGTTTATGGAACATAAAATATTTGGGTATCTTGTCACTGCGATAAAATCATGGTCCAATGGACGTCTTTTTTATTTTAAGGAATGTGTGAGTAGTTGACTTCATTATTTTGTGCTTCTTCATAAATGACTGAATTTCACAAGTGTATGTTGATATGTTTATAGCTAATTTTTAACTTTATGCACATGCCATGAGAGTGAATTTGACTGTCAGCCTCCTGTGACAGTGTCACCACTGTGATGCTAAAATGTTCTTGGCTGGCTAAATGGTTAAAAGAGCAGATACTCCGATCTCTACATATGGCTCGGGTACCATGCTATTTATTTTATTTTTTTCAATGTGTTGTCAGATTTTACATTGTTGAAAATTGAAAATATAAATGCATACTCTCAAATGTAAACTAATTTCCCCACGTGTGCCCAGATGGTATACTTCAGTGATTTACAGAGACTTTCAAAGACCTTCAAGTCCAGCTTGTTTAATTCAAGTAATATTTTGTGCTGATATACATTTCAAATTTGACATATGTAGCACCATGTAAATAGAAAGCACCAGATTTGTTAACAGTAGTGCCATCCAGAATACATTCATCTGGATCTGATTTCCGAAACTTAAGTGCATTATCTCACTTCCGAAGGATAAAGTGCATTATTTCATTATTCAATATTTTGACAAAAACTTCAAAGAAAGTTTTTAAGAAACAAAAATTGTACACCTTTTTGAAGAGCTCTCACGAAGCTTTACTTTTTAAGCATTTGTACCATGGTATTCTGTTTCTCGTCTCTAAAATGGGTTGTCTGCCCTAATATGGCAGACAGCAGGAAACCATATGATTGTGCGTGCTTAAAATATAAAAATATTAGATTTTAAAAGCTAACAGACTCCTTCCCTATCTTCTGTTGTTGACATCCAAGGTTGTGTGCAATTAACATCTGTAGTGCAAATTCATGTCTCTTTGTAGCTGTAAATATGATGTATTTCAAAGAAAGTACCATGGCATTAACAACTGATATCACCACTTTACCATAGTACCCTCACACTTTGGGTTTTACAACAATGACCCTGCAGTTCTTTAAATATCGCAATGAGTTATCAGTCAGGAAATTTATTCATCGGGACAGTGATATCCCTTTAACCATGTTAAATCCTCCAGCGTGCCCCAGTGTAAGTACATAATGGACAGGATGACCATGATGTGCATAATCTGGTGACTATTAAACCAGTAGTCAAACCGCCCAGGGCTGAAGCGCTCTGGCAGGCGGGAAATATTGACTAGGCCTCCTAGCAATGCAAGAATATCCATGGTGAGGTAGAGGCGAAGGGAAGTGGGGCTTCCTCTGCCTGCCCCAGTCAGACGCAACATAAAGAGAATGAAGCGGAACATCGCCTGCCAAACGAAAGATTGCAGGCGGTGCACGTTACTCTGCGCAGTGACAGCGCGGTGAACACCGTAGCCAGAGAGGAGGAGATATGCCAACATCGCCACACGGCGGGAGGATGGGTAACACAACAAAGTTATGTGAATGATTGGCAGAGCACCTGCAAAAAGAAAAGTGCATGGAATTCATTGAACCCTGGCCCTTGAAAGAAACAACAATCAGTGTCCCCTGCATGGTTGGCTGGTCTTCGCTGGTCTCCCAGCCTGGCTGAGCTGGTCAAGCTGGTTTTAGTTGGTTGATCAGCTAGTCTCCCAACCAGAAGTGGTCAAAATCCCTCTAAAACCAGCTATGGGCAGGCTGGAAGACCAGCTAAAATCAACCAACCAGGCTGGTTTAGCATTTATTTCACAGGTGACTGTAAAAATACAAATGCTTAATTTACTTGGTATATTCATGCAATACCATGAATGAGAAAGTGTTTTTAAAATCTACAGCGTACTGTAAAAGTCCATCATACAGTTTCATCCCTATTTGTGGCATATATTAATTTTCTTTAAAAAGTCTAGGTTATGTAATCTGAAGACGTGTTAAAGTCAGCTTGAAATGAAAAAGCAAACTATTTTGTAAATGCATGTTATAAACATGTGAGTGTTTGTATTGTAAGTACTTGAACAAATGTTTACTGTTTTATTCTATTTATTTTTTTAACTTGACCATCATGTCCTGGTGAAAACAACAGGCTTCTCTCTGGTGGCTTGTGAGACTTTTTCGATAATGCGCTGCACATGTATATACATGTTTACAATACAGAAGAAAATATCTTCAAAATTTTTGTTGATTCGTATTTAACTGATTCATATTCATGACTGTCCAGGGAGTTTCCCTACCTTCAGCCCGAGATGCTAGGCTTCATCATCCCTACGACCCTACATAGGACAAGCTGTTTGGAAAATAGATAGATGATGGATGGATATTTATGTAGCTGTATTGCATGAATATATCTGTGTAAGGAACCATCATTTTTATAGGCTCATCAATGAAGTGAATATAACAGTAATCTCTGTATAGTCCTAAATTTCATAGCTTACCTAGAGTGTTGACGAGACAGACGCCAAACATGTCGAAGCTCAGCAGTGTGTCATAAATAGGTGCCCCACCTTCATGGTTCATGAAGAGATGGTAGAAGACTGAAAAAACAGTGGGAGACAGACAAGCCAAATAATGCACCACTCCTATCCACCACTCATCGACTTCAGCCCATGGGATACTCAAAGGCAAAAACAGCAAAAAACAGATGAAGGGGACACCTGATGGACAAAACACAGAGAAGAGAACGTGCTACAATTTGAGACTGGTTTGATATGAGTGAAATTGATTACTGTGGTAAGAGTTGATACAATGAGCAAGCCAAATGTGTTCACCAACATTCTTAATACTAGTGTTTTCAACCAAATATCCCCTGTAAACTAGAGAAGTACAGATTAACGGAATAGTACACATTTCTTGATAATATTCCAGTAATATCCTGTGCTACTCCGATAGGATGCCACAATTTGCAAAAGTTTGTGAAATTTTATCCCTGCTAGATATTCCATGGTCAAGTCCAGAGAGGGGTGACCGGGTGCTGAGGAGCATGGTGCGTAAAAGTTGCTAATGCTCTGCTGGTTCAAGAGTTCCAAACTTCCACTGGCATTAATATCAGAAAAGAAAAAAGTGGGAGCTTCATGGAATGGATTTCCATTACTGAGCAACTACATGCAGGCCTCGCATCAACAAGTAGCCTACAATGCCAAGCGTTGAATGAAGTAGACTTTGAAGCAGAGGAAACATGTTCTGTGGAGTATGAATCATGCTTTTCTGTTTGGCAGTTTGTTGGGTGACTCTGGGTTTGGTTGATTCAAGGAGAATGTTACCTGTCTGACTGCATTGTGCTAACTGTAAAGTTTGGTGGAGAAGGGAAAATTGTATGGGTCTGTTTTTCAGAGGTTGGTCTAGGCCTTCGTTCCAGTGAAGGGAAATCTTAATTCTTCAGCATACCAAGATATATTGCACAATGCCATGCTTCTGGGAACCGTTTGGGGAAAGCCCTTTTCTATTTCAGCATGACTGCACCTCAGTGCACAAAACAAGGTCTAAAAACACATGGCTGGATGAGTTTGGGGTGGAAAAACTTCTCTGGTCCACACAGAGCCCTGACCTCAACCCCATCAAGCACCTTTGGGATGAATTGAAATTGAGATTGCGAGCTAGGCTTTCTCATCCAAAATCAATGCCTGACCCCAGAAATACATGGGCAAAAAAAAAAAAAAAAACATAAACATAATCTCAAAATCTTGTGGAAAGCCTCCCCAAAAGAGTGTAAGATGTTATAAAATCCCTGTTGGTGTAAGAATCAGGAGTCCCAATACTTTTGACTGTAATAGTGAACATGATATATCAAGCTTTTTTTGGCTTATACAGTACGATATAGAATATGGAGCTCAATAATTTAGAAATGTGGACTTAAACATTCCTCAGCCTGATGTGTCATATTTGATACATTTTAAAATGATTTAAAAAATGTATGGATAATCAGGGATATATTAAGTTGCTTCAGTCCAGTAAGTGTTCATCTTATAATATTACTAACGATATAGAAGTTATTTTTAAGTTTACTTTGTAAGGATTTCACTGCAAAAAGACACATGCACCACAACCTGAATGGAGAAAAAAAGCCTTTTACTTGCTAAAAATTATCAGTTGGATAACAGAAAGCATGTAGTAGATTATGAAATTTGTGTATCAAATGATATAGTAGGCTTCTAGGTTAACATGACTTTTTTAACACTGAGACATGCCTCAAAAATCCCAAAGAAAATCTATTACTTTTTTAAAAAATTGTACAAAAATTTCCACAATATTGGTCTCTAGAATCTTTACTGCACTTTTACCAATCACAGCAATTACACAGCATCACTTCCAAGACAGCAATTCCCTAACGAGGATTAGATGTAATCTCATGTAATGCTATTTACACACACTTCTGAAGCGTGTCACTGGGTGAATAGTGGAGAAAGTAGCTCCAAATGACATATTCTGAAGGTTCCCCTCCTCTTTAAGGTAACCACTGAATTTCCTTGTTTCCCATTAGTGGAATAATGCAGGCATTCTAAATTTAATTTTTACATCCACATAATTCATTTATATTCCCTTCGTTCCCTTGTTTTACAGCAGATAGTATGTTAAACAAATTCGAGCTGTTACAGTGCAAATTATGGAGGATATTTTTCATACCATGTGTATAGATGTTCCCAAATTCATTGTGCAGATAGAACAAACTTCGCAGACAGTCTCTGTAAGTGGATATAGGCCGGTATCCTGTCAGGACAAACTTGTTGAACTGAAGATGTGGCGGTGAATTCTTAAAATCCAGAAGTTTTGGCCCAGTAAAATAATCCATTGTAGGAAATGTAAAATATGCTCAGGTCTCCTTGACCACCTTCCTCACCTTTCCTTGGGTGGAAAGCCTGTAGTCCCTTCAAATACTTTAAATCAAGCTAGAAATGCATAGTTTCTAAGAACGCTAGCAAAAGTTGTAACTTTCTGGCACCAGATATCCATTGTCTCGGAAATACTCGCATGTAGAACTGCAGCAACTTGTTGCTTGCAAAGAAGCTGTGGGCCAATTTACTGCTACTTAGTGTCTTAGCCAATCAGCAGGCAGCAGTCAGACTCAGCAGAGGTCAGCTCATGGAAGATTACAGTTCCTTAAGTACAAACGCTAGCCTACTGGCAGACTTCAACACATGCTTTTTATTTCTTATTAAAATGTTGATATGATAATCCTAGTGCAACTTTTGGTGCTATAAAGTCCAAGGAAAGCTTCAAAGATTTAAACAAAGCTTAGATTTAGAGTTTATTTGTATTTATTCAAAACATACATTGCATTGCCACAGGAAATTAAAAAGAAATAAATAACAATGAGTTCTAGAAACAAAATAACACATCTACATTGAAATGAAAATTACATAAAACATAAAATGCATTTTTGGTATTACAAAATTATGGACAAATATGGAATTTAAATGAACATTGAAAAGAAAGGAAGATGCATAAGCTATGATGATTTATAAACTAAAATGTCTTTATTTTTACAACCGTTCAATTCCAAACAGGGTAACAAACATTAAAAAACAAAACTAGAGGTTAAGGAGAACAAAAGACACAAAACCATGGAAAATTTACAACATTCACAGAAACATTAAGTGTAAAGAGAAATCAAGTGAAGATCATTGTCCCGATGAAGATCCACATTTTTGCAATATAAACCTCCACTTCCAAATTATCCTAAGAAAAAAAAAAAAAAGTCCAGAGGTATTAGTTGGAAAAAGTGTCACATTGCTATTATTCATATGATTTAAGTTTTATTAATGTTAAATATATATACGTATTATCCATACCTTGGTATTTGTTTCCAAAGAAACCATTCAATTTGTATTTGCCTTCCTTTCCTGTTAAAAAAAACAACAACTTTTAATGCACAAAGTTTGGAAATTATGCAAAATTTAAATTTTTAGGCTAATTGTGGCAAATTTTTGTGGCAAATTTTACACAATGATCACAAAATTGGTCTCATTTTTAAAAAGATTTCTATTTCATGAAAAAAAAGCCTTATTAAATGAACTATTATTTATAAGTAGTTTTTTTTTTTTCCTTCTGGGGCCTGAAACTATTTTGCTGAATGTGTTTTTGTACTGGCACCTTGGCTGATTTAGATACTGAATCATTCATTTCAAACGATTCGTTCAAAACGGAGACCATCTGAATGGACCGTTGAATCACTGGCTCACTCGATTCGTTCAAAAACTGATTCATTCACAGAATGAAACACCGTGTTGCTATGCATGCAGTTAAAACTAATAGCACATTTGTGTTTACGGCCTCGCGCACATGTGGTGATATACAGAAAAGTACATTGCTTGTGCAATGAATATAAAAACGTAAAAACTCATAAATGGGTATTTTTTGTTTCATTGCTGGAATTATAAGGGCATTCTAACTGTATTCTAATGGGCTTCATCGCGCAGTGAATGCTTTGGAGTCAAGACGTGTTTTTTTTTTTTTCTCAAAACTGGATAATGTCATCTCTCCTACAGTCACACATACATTATGTCAGGAGACTGTCTTTAAATTCGAATCAATGAAAAATCATACCTTCTGGTGTCTTCTTTTTAAAGTGCCCCTATTATGGATTTTTGAAAATTACCTTTCATGCAGTGTGTAACAGCTCTAAGTGAATGAAAACATCCTGCAAAGTTTTAAATCTGAAAGTGCACCATGTATAAAGTTATTGTCTTTAAAAAGAAAGAGTCGACTCTGAATCATTGAAACGAGTCGTTTTTAAAACGAATCTTAAGCCATTTCATGTTGACGTCAAAATGAAACATTATCATATTGCCCGCCCACTTGTTGCCACTAGGTGCCGCTTTTGGGGCGTTAAAAATAGCCGTTTCGCTGGCTATTTTTTAACTGCTCACAATCACAAGCACTGCTTTAAATGAAATCGACCAATCACTGCAGATTAGCGTCACGTAAAGGAGGGGTTTGGGAAAATGAATAATTAAGCGAATCGTTTGGGAGTCGTCGAGCAAAGAACGTAAAAATAAATGCATATTATAAGAAAATGAAAGTGTTTTTTGACCTTGCATGCATGTCAACCTGTTGTTGGGGAATCCCAAAACCAAAAAAAAGAACCTTTCATAACCCATAATAGGGCACTTTAAAGAACTTCAAAAGTTGCGCTTGAACCATTTTGCGCGAAAAATGACAAAATCGCTTCTGCTTGTGCGCAGCTTGTTACAGTACTGAGTTCTGATTGGCCAATCGCCATTATTTAGTTCGTAAATGATCATAAGTAGAGAATTTTAACATTTCATGTGCATGATAAGTATTATGTAATACACAAAATTAATAATCCAAAGGGGATGGTGGCTTTACAGAGAGGATCGCTTTTTGTCATTTTTTTCGACCAGGGGGATGCCATGCCCCCCACATCCCCTCAATTCGAGCCCTGTTTATAATAATGTGAATAAGAAATTATTCAGAAAAATGAATATAGTTTGATAATCCAGCTGTTATCATTTGCAAATAAACACAATTTAGAATGTGTAATCACAAGTGTGCATCTATTAGCATTATACCTGTCTGGGAGTTGCCCTGTGGGTGGAAGTGGAACTTGAGGTGCTGCTGGATCTGGATCTGTTGTGGTGGTGCTGGCTGCTGCTTTAGAGCAGGCAGCTCAGCCTGAGGGAATGTGGGTAAGGCAGGCACCTCAGAAACAGCAGACACATCAGGCATAGACACAGGGGCCAAGGAGGAACCGTCCAGTGTGGTGTCAAATGAAGTGACAGCAGGGATGTGAGGAGCGGGGCCCACAGTGGGAACACCAGGGAAAGAGACAACTGCAGGGCAGTCAAGAAAGAAAATTGGTGGAATGATTGGATTTGACTCATCTCTCAGTTTATTTGGAATAGAAGAATATGGGGCAAGGGGCAGAAATGAATGGAAAATCAAGACAAGGGGGCAAAAAAATGAAGTTGGTATGCCCCTACAAAAAGTCGGTAAATACTGAATGTAGAACACTCATAGAAACAGTTCTTTTACCTTCTGGTTGTACTCTTCCATCGGTATAATCACCTGTTCCTTAAACAAAGAGGGTGAAATGTGAGGAATATTTATATGCATATTTATACGCTGTATTCCTAGATACATTTAGTGTCAACAAATGCTTGTACCGTATTTGTCAATGGATTGTGCATTCGCCTCTGCAGCTCCTGGAGTATCAGGATGGGGTGGAACCTCTCCATCTCCTGAATCAAGATACACAGAAATACTCAAAGAACTAGCTATGTGTACAAGAATTAATTCACAGATCTGATCTTTTGACCATATATATCCATTTGTCGTCACGCCTGTTTACATTCATAAGACATTTACATTCATCCCTGCCCAAACTAGAATGATTTTATGGTGACCACTTGCAGTGACCCTCAGATTTTGAATGGGCGTAAATAAAATTTATTATAATTCACGTCAAATGGTTATTTGACTTTAATGTACACCAGATGTAATTATCCCACTTATACCATGATCACTTACCAGTATGGACAAGCTAAAGCTGCAAAACTTGACTGAACAGATCATTTTTTAAATTTTTTTTTATTCCCAGTATGGAATTATCGTTGTAGGTAAATGCATTGCCCTCAAACTTGCGGTGGCTTGTATGTTTAGACATGGGTCACATGTCCAGGTATCGGATATGTATCTAATTTAAAACCACATTTGGAAGTGGCTCAGAATGAAAATTACTGGATCTCACATGGATTTTTGTGTTTGCATTTAATTTACATTTAATCATTTATCAGACGCTTTTTTCCAAAGCGACTTACAAATGAGGACAAAAGCAGCATATTGTGTATGTTTACATATGTGCTTCTGTCAGATGTGAGTTAAAACTTACTTGAACAGAGATACACATATCTGAAAGAGCATAGACAAACATGACTAACCAAACTGGTCAATGGATTTCTGTCCATCAATCTCAGGACCTTGGTGCAAAGCCTCCAGGCTTCTGTTTTCTGAAAAAAAAAAAAGGATGGTAGAATTATGACTTTCATAAGTTTAAATTCAAATGATCAATCTTTTTATCTTTTAATGAAGAAAAATTTTCTAATGAAGAAAAATTCTTCATTAAACAATAGACAATAATGTAATTACAACATAGTATTTCAATAGTTCTTGCTTGATTAAAAATTGGTGTACTAAAAAGATTATGTATGTACCTTCAACAGATTGGCCATCAGTCACAGGGCCGAGGAGCTCATATGACACTGCTGGATTACCTGAAGGCCATGTAAACGAAGTCAGAATATCATGCATTATACACTGTGTATTACAGTGATTTTACCATGGTCAGTACAGAACAATTATTAGCCTAACTGTATGCTGTTTGACATGATTCATGTACAGAGGAATAATAAACAGGATCTTTAAACCAAAGTATGAATGAATAAAGAAACAAGTGGCACCATATTTAGCTGATTTGGCATCGCCACTGAGACTGAGAGATTCTGGATTATACAGGGATTCTGGAGAACCTACAGAAAGTGGAGAGGAGGGACGTACTTATCAGTACAATATTTTTAAATATATTTTTGGCATTGTCGTGCAACTATCTGTACAAAACATTGGCTTATACCATATTTCCCAGACATAGCATCAGGCCTGAGATCAAATGGCTGACCACCATAATGAAGACCCTTTTGTCCTGAGAGAGTATTACAGTAAAATATATTCACTTTTAGAATTTGTAGAAATAACAATGAAAAAATATTAATAATAATAAATAAAAAATAATTAATCACCATATTTTCCAGACGACTTGTCACCACCATATCCAAGTGGCTGACCATTGTAGGGTAACCCTCCAAAGTCTGAAAATACAGAAGCTCATATTTTAAAATACATTCAAAAACAGATGTGCTGTATGACTAGTCAAAATGCTTTATTAACATATTTACCAGGTGATTTGGCAACAGATTCCGGTAGAAGAGGTTGAGAGTTGTACGGTAAACTACCATATCCTATTTTGGGGTCAGAGTACAGTGGTATTAGATAAAGAAATACACAATATGTATTAAACAGCATTTTAGATAATGTTATGAGATCCAAGGGCTGGGCATTCCATCAATTATTTATTTGGAAGTTTAATATTATTTCACAACTACATACATTTTAGTGAAAATAAATAACAAAAAATTGTAGGGAATTATCAAAGCATTTAATGAAATCTTCACCGTGTTTTCCCAATGCTTGAGGATTGTAGGGTTTGGCTCCATAGCGCTGTCCTTCATTACCTATAGGAAAGACATAAATCAGTGTGTCCATTTAGGGCTGCTGTTATGGTCAACATTAACCCTAAATATTACAGTATGAAGATGATAACATGCCATATTGTCCAGAGGGGTTGGTTTGATATCCATTAGGGGAACCAAATGGAAGTCCACCAATTCCTGACAAAATAAAACTGCAGTTATGAAAACTGAGCAAAGGACAATGTGCAGCAAATGGACACTATTTGATGAGTTTTATGAAATTAGCACATAGGATTTTTCTCAGACTAACCATATTTTGCTTGAGATTTTCCCTTAGATCCGAATCCTATTGGCTGCCCAACTTGTGGTCCAGCTATCAGAATGTAAATGAATGAATGAAAAAAATAACTACAAACATATTCAGTTAAACAGGTAAATAAAACAATACCATTTTATCAAAAAGCCATATCATGTAGTAATTATATAGACATCAATGACATTTTATTATTTATTTACAAGCAAATCATGATAAAAACATTAATATCCAAATTGTAAAAATGTGGAAAAAAATAACACTAGTTTGAATGATTTACTCTATTATTTATTTACTTGTAGGTAGCATGGGTATGATATTGCACTAATAGGCTAAATCTCGGACTAGTGACACCCCAGCATGAAATATTAAATGTACATGTGAATTGTATCTATGTCAACAATGATATAATAAATATCCATGAAGTAGGGTATTCCTACCTGGCTTATCGAATTTGTTTCCATACCATTCATAACGATAAAAAAAATAAATTCTAACTTTTAGACAAGTAGCTTGATCTACAATTGTTTTTCAAAACAAATAAATAAATAAAGCTGAAGCCAAATAATAAGTTATGTAAATTACAATAAAATGTTTTGAAGTAATTTACCTGCTTTGTAGCCATTGTTAATGCCATGAGCTGGATAACCACCAATTCCTGCTCCGAAGCCTAGGGACAGAATTAAGACATAATAATCTTATGCACAACATAAAGAAATGTAATATGTACTCCTTTTGTTTTGTTGTATAGGCGTAAACAGTTATATAGGCTTTTTAAAAAATTTTTTTAAATTTTTTAACCCAAAGTAACTTTGTATCCTTTGTATTAAAATGCTATGTACTGGATGCATGGATGAACAGTTAATGTTTATTTTACTGTACCTGGTTGTGATGACACTTCCCCTTTTCCGTTGGGGTACCCTGACCCTGTAAACCACATTTTTTATTTTAGTCTGACTGCTGTCGTCATAAAAATGAAGGAGTCAAAGCTAAAAATATAGACTAAACTTCAAAATTCTCTTATATTTAATTGTGCCTTTTAAAGATCAAGCTTTTGGTAAGCATCACATGAGTTTGGTCAGTCTTTTTAATCATTTATATTACAGCAAACAAGTGGAAAATAATTAGAGCTCACCAGGACTTGGAAGTTTGACCCATTGTCCATTAGGTCGTCCACCAGGTCCGCAATCTAAAAAAAAAAAGAAAAAAAAAAGTAATATATATAAATTTGAACATTTAAATATTTTGTAATGAACCAAAACTTTGTTTTGAGTTACAGTAGATCATATAATTTAAACATGATTTAATGTTATATTAGATGAATTATTTATATTTTACCAGGCTTTGAAGGTATAGCTCCCTGCACCTGTCCATTAGGTTGTCCTAGACCAGTGAGTGGCAGAACACAAACAAGTTATGAAACTATAACTGACATATCCATGGAAGATGCCCTAATATCACTAGCAGAATTGTTAAAATGTGAAGTGAAGAGCATATTGTTTGTAAGAGGCTTCCAAAAGAATGATTTTTTTTTTTAAATGATTCAATCTCTTAAAAATAAAGATTCTTTATTTGCATCTGTGGTTCTACAAAGAACCTTTAAGATGTATTAAACTTTTTCAATGCAGGATTTATTTATTTTTTTTATTTTTTTAAGAGCGCAGTCAAATCTTTAAAGATCTGTTGTTGCACTTTAGTGGTGGAAGGTAAATCAGCACATTGTACTAAATCAGTACTATAGAGGTTTACCGGGATTTGTTGTTGTTGGATTCTTCATTTGAGGAAAAGCTGCATTTGGCACCAGATGCATCTGTGAAGAAATGCTGCCTTGTGGCGTAATTGGCTGTGGTGCCACTGGAGAGACGGTTTGTTCCTGTGACAGGACTTGTCCCTGCTCTAGTGCAGCTGTCTGTGATGTTTGAGGAAAACTCGTCTGAGGAATGGGAGCTGATTCTGGTGCAGGAATTGCTTGAGGGACTGCTAGTGCAGCTGGTTTTGGAGCTTTGTTTTGTGGAATTACAGGTGTGGGTGGTTTATAAGCTTTACTAGGCTTATAAAAACCTTGACCTCGCATAAATGGCTTTGGAGCAGGCTGAGGTACCATAGAGTTGGGGTCTTTGCCCTGTTGAAGTGGTGCATTAAGACTTTGTCTTTTCGTTTGTTGCAGGACTGGTGGAAGGGCTTTAGTTTGTTCTGGAAGAAATCTTGGATTTGGTACACGCTCAGCTAGTGGTAAAACACCCTTGGTGTTAGAGGTTAGCGGGAGATGACTAGGTGCATCAGGGCTTAAAATCTCCCCTTTAGGTCCTTTTCCACTGGGAACACCCTCTTTCCCAGCTGTTACAGGCATATATCCTAGAAGCCAAAGCAGGTTTACTACACACTTACACAAACCAATATGACAAATTCACATGCAGAGACATACATGTATTTCTGAATGACAGATTATAAAACTACATCTATTCATGTCATGTGGAAGTAGTAAAAAAATAACTAACAGTATTTTCAATAACAATGATTTACCTGAATTAGCTGCTTTATAAGGTCCTTCTGAAATATGTCCAGGAATACCGTAACCTATAGATCATAAGAATGTAGATATGACTGTGAAGGTTTTGCATTAGATGTAGAGTTTATTTAAAAAAGCTACCCAAAAATGAATGGTAAAAAAAAAAGAAAAAAAATGCTAAACTTTAAAAATCACAACAGACACAAGAGGTGCCAACAGACCTGCTTTACTACTAATAAACAGCTCCTCCACCAGTAACATTGTTTATTAATCTAAATGGGGCTACACTACAATTGGACTATTAAAAAATAACTTATTCAAACTGTTTTTAGAGTCAATATGTGACCCTGGACCACACAACCAGTCATATGGGTCAATGTTTTGAAACTGAGATTTACACATCATCCGAAAGCTAAATAAGAATAAATAAGCTTTCCATTGATGTATGGTTTGTTAGGATAGGACAATATTTGCCCGAGATATAACTTTTTGAAAATCTGGAATCAGGGTGAATATTGAGAAAGTTGTCCAAATTAAGTTCTTAGCAATGCATATTACTAATAAAAAATAAAAAATTTTGATATATTTACAGTAGGAAATTTATAAAATATCTTAATGAAACATGATCTTTACTTAATATCCTAATGATTTGTGCTATAAAACAAAAATCTATCATTTTGACCCATACAATGTATTGTTGACTATTGCTACAAATATACCCGTGATACTTATGACTGGTTTTGTGGTCCAGGGTCACATATATGTTTTATAATAGTAATAAATCACATGCTATTTACCAGACTTGGCTCCTTGTCCATTTGAGGGTCCAGCTTCAGCACCATATCCTAAAGCAGAACCAACATACATTCAAATGATATGGAAAAATCAGACAAAGGAAAAAGAAACACACACCATACGCATTACACAAAGTTTACCTGGTTTAGGTCCCTTAGTTCCACCATTAGGATACCCAATATTTTGAAGAAAAGAGCCTAATTAGAGAAAAATACTTCAGATCAGTGTAATATCCACAGTTCTTTTCAGAATTCAGTATTATGTACAATGTAATAATTACACTGTAGAATCCAATTAATTTAACAAAAAAGGTGATGACATCCAATATATTACCTATATTAGGTTGCCTAGCTGCTCCTCCATTAGCATATCCTCCATATCCTGAACAAAATCAATCCCAAATCAGTTTAGAGATGATTCAGTTACTTAAATTCAATTAATGTGCAATCAAAAGTGTGCATATATTATCATTTTCACAGTGGCTTGGCCTATCAAATTATATTTCAGAACCTCAAGCTATATATTTTATAAGAGTAATAATCACATGCTATTTGCTATTAGACTTGGCTCCTTGTCAATTTGAGAGTCCAGCTTTAGCACTGTATTCTTTGAAGAAGACCCAACACACAGGATTCAAATGATATGGAAAAATAATAAAGAAAAAAATAATTCCACATGCATTACACAGAAAAGAAGATTACCTGGTTTAGGTCCCTTGGTTCCACCGTTGGGATACCCCATATTTTGAAAAGAGCCTAATTAGAGAAACATACTTTAGACCAGTGTAATAATAAAGTTATTTTCAGAATTCAGTATTATTCACAAAGTAATTACACTGTAGAAACAAATATATATATATATATATATATATATATATATATATATATATGACCCTGGGCCACAAAACCAGTCTTAAGTTGCTGGGGTATATTTGTAGCAATAGCCAAAAATACATTGTATGGGTCAACATTATTGATTTTTCTTTTATGCCAAAAATCATATTGAGTAAAGATCATGTTCCATGAAGATATTTTGTAAATTTCCTACTGTAAATATATCAAAACTTAATTTTTGATTAGTAATATGCATTGCTAAGAATTTAATTTGGACAACTTTAAAGGCGATTTTCTCAGTATTTTGATTTTTTTGCACCCTCAGATTCCAGATATTCAAATCGTTGTATCTCGGCCAAATATTATCCTATCCTAACAAACCATACATCAATGGAAAGCTTGTTTATTCAGTTTTCAGATGATGTATAAATCACAATTTCGGAAAATTGACCCTTATGACTGGTTTTGTGGTCCATGGTCACATATAAACAAAAGCTGGTGACATTTAATGTACTACCTGTGTTAGGTTGCCTAGCTGCACCTCCGTTAGCATATCCTCCATATCCTGAATAAAACCAGTCCCAAATCAGTTCAGAGGTGCTCTTTCACAGCACAGACTTTCAGTGTTTTACTCCTAATAAACCATTCCTCCACCAATAATATAGATTATTAATTTAAATGGGGCTACACTACAGATGGTGTATTAATATAGAATTCAATTATGGTGCAATCAAAGGTGTGCATATCATATATTTTACAGTGGGTTTAAACGTGGCCTATCAAACTATGTGTTTTATAATCATATGATGTTTAGCGTTAGTCTTGGCTCCTTGACCATTTGGAAGTCCAGCTTTAACACCATATTCATTGAAGACTGAACACACACAGGATTGAAATATGGAAAAATTAGACAAAGGAAAAAGTAATACAATATGCATAACAGAAAAAAATGTTTACCTGGTTTAGGTCCTTTGGCTCCCCCATTGGGATACCCCATATTTTGAAGAGAAGAGCCTAATTAGAGAAAAAAATACTTTAGACCAATGTAATATCCCAGTTCTTTTCCCAAATTGGGTGACATCCAATATATTACCTGTATTAGGTTGCTTAGCTGCACCTCCGTTAGCATAACCTCCATATCCTGAACAAAACCAATCCCAAATCAGACCAGAGATGCTCCAGTTACTTCAGTTTACAATACAGACCCCGCTTTACCCCATCAAAGAACTTGTCCACCCATAATGTACATTATTAATATAAATAGGGCTACACTACAATTGGCGTTCAATTCAATAAATGTGCAAAGTGCGTATAGTATATCCCAGCATATATTTTACAGTGGACTTGTATGTGGCATATCAAATCTTATTTTAAAGCCAAAAACTATGTTTTCTAAAAGTAATAATCACATGCTATTTACCATTAGGCTTGGCTCCATGTACATTTGAGGGTCTAGCTTTAGCACCATATCCTGTAAATCAGACCAAACAGATAAGATTTAAATGATATGGAAAATAAGACAAAGGAAAACACAGCATGCATTCCACACACACACACACACGCGCGTATATGTGGTTTATGGGGGCTTTCCATAACAACTGTATAATCAATGCCCTAACCCCACCACTAAACATAACCCTGACAGAAAACATCTGACATTTAAGTGCGCGCACACACACACACACACACACAAAATTTACCTGGTTTAGGTCCCTTAGTTCCACCATTTGGATACCCCATATTTTGAAGAGTAGAGCCTTATAAGAGAAAAATACTTTTGACTATCCTCACTTCTTTTCAGAATTCAGTATTTCCAATATTGTAATAATTACACTGTAGAATCAAATATATATATATAATTCCTGGTGACATCCAATATATTCAGGTAGTATTAGGTTGCTTGTCTGCACCTCCATTAGGATATCCTCCATAGTCACATTCATATTACAATGAATTTTATTGCTTCACCCTTACTAAACATCTCCTCCACCAATAATACAGATTATCAAACTGGGGCTACACTATTTGGTGTATTAATGCAGAATTCAATTAATGTACAATCGAAGATGTGTTTATATCATGTAGTTATATCATGTGTCTTTGAATGCAACATATTGAACCTGATGTTAGAGCCAAAAATTATGTTTTATAATAGTAATAATCACATGCTATTTACCATTAGGCTTGGCATCTTGTCCATTTGAGGGTCCAGCTTTAGCACCATATCCTTTTGAAGAAGAGTCAATGCAAATAAGATACAAATGACATGGAAAAATTAGACAAAGGAAAAAGAAATACACACCATATGCATTACACACACACAAATTTTACCTGGTTTAGGTCCTTTGGCTCCACCATTGGGATACCCCATATTTTGAAGAGAAGAGCCTAATTAGAGAAAAATACTTTAAAGGGGTCATGAACTGAGAACCCAAAATTCCCTTGATCTTTTCTCTTTTTTTAAAAGAGGTCATTGTACTATAAAAACATTCTGTAAGTTTCAGAACTCAAAACTTTCTCATTAGTTTAAAAATATCTAATATTGAAGCCAGTCTGCCAAAACGATAGCTTGTGGAACTCTATGATGTAACAGTGTGGCTAAACTCTGCCTCCGCCGAAGAAAGTTTGGGTGTCATCTTCGATAGTACTTTTTTCATACGAATCACATATAAACAATGTCGTTTGCTCTGCATATTTCCACATAAGTAATATTAATCTACTTCGCCACATTACTCCATTATTACAACATTTCCATTGGCTCCCAGTTAAATACCGTATTGAATTTAAAATACTTCTTACGTACAAGGTATAATCTTGCTCTTTCATACTTATCTGACCTTCTTCATATCTACACTCCTACTCAAACTCTAAGATCATCTTCTGTACTCACTTTTGTTCTCCCTTGAATTCAACCAACTTCTATGGGGTCTTGAGCCTTTAGTCATACAGCTCCTTATTTATGGAACATGTTACCACAGGATGTGTGAAACAGTGAAAGTCTTATTGTTTTTAAATCTCGCCTTAAGACCCATCTTTCTAGGCAGACTTTTATGTGATTGTTTGTATTAGGTCTGTTAGGATGTAATAGTGATTATTGTTGTTTAATGTTGATTATTTTGTTGTAAGGTGTCCTTGAGTGTCATGTAAGATGCCTATAAATAAAATGAAATAACAATAAAAGATCAACACCTGCTTCTACATCGCTGCCTGTTTAGCCCCGCCCACTGATTCGTGCAGGTCTACTAGAAACCAAATGATAAAGATCACTCCGAATACAACAAATGGCTGTGCAGTACTAAATTTTGAAAAAAAATTGTCTTTGCATTGCCTTCCTTCCGAACCCAACATTAGGAAAGAGTGAATGAATTTTATTTTTTAAATGAAGATCCAGACCATATGAGTAAGAACTTGGTCCTTTGTTCACTTAATTTTACCGCGGATTCGTTTACAAACAAGGCACAATTTAATGCGGTATTTTCAAAAAGATTGAAACTAAAAGATGATGCTGTGCCAGCTATATTGGATCCGATAGTAATGTCACAACACACAAGTGTGAGTAACTGTCTTTATTACTTGATCACTATTGCTTTGTCGGTTAAACAGATAATTTGATATGAGTATTTATGCAGTTTTAAACTAAATCACAGCAGTGTCCATCTGTGAAGGATGTAGGTTGCCCTCCATTCACCGGTAGTTGATGTTTGTAAATGCCGCAAATAAAGACGTTGTTGTTGGCCGCTTCAGAATTCCTGCTGCAGATGGGAATGCAACAATGAAAATGGCCTGAGGGGAAATTGGTTCTCTAGGAACCACCGTGCCGGCTAGTTCCTAGAACTATGCGGTGTGAAAGCACCATACGAATACCATTTTACCCAGTGCCCCATCATTGTTCCAGCTGTCCATTAATAAAATCTTCAGAGATTTACTCAACCATTATGTCACTGTGTACATTATTGATATGCTTGTTTATTCGCAGTCCAAGGAAGAACATGTACAGTATATCAAGAAAGTACTTTTACTTAACCAGTTGTGTGTTAAGGCAGAGAAATGAGAGCTCCACACCACTGCCACCACCACATTCCTGGGCTACAACATTAGTCAAAAAGGAGTGAAGATAAACCAAACCAAAATAAAAGCATCACAGATTGGCCAATTCCCAAAGTTGTCAAGGAACTCCAAAGATGTTTTGGTCTTAATTTTTACAGAAGATTCATCAGGGATTATAGCACCATTGCATCTCTTATTACCTTTCAACTCAAGACTATTTGCGTGACAGTCCCAATACTCAAACATCCAAGTTCTCCTTTTGTTTTTGAAGTGGATGCTTCTGATTGTGGCACTGGAGCAGTTTTCACTCAGAGATATGGTACTCCAGGTAAACGTCAACCTTGTGCTTTCTTTTCCAGGAAGCTTTCTCTTGCCTACAATAAGGATCTACAATGTTGGCAATAAGGATCTTTTGTCCAACAAGGCTATGTTAGAAGAATGGAGGCGCCGGCTGAAAGTAGCTCACCACCCATTCTAGATAATCACAGAACATAATAATTAGAGTATATCTAGCCTGGGAGCTCCTGGATTCAAGAGGAGAGGAAACCAGATGCAATACCAAATGGATTAGGAGGGATAGGGTCCAGAGGTGAGATCATGGATTGCAGCCAAGGACATTTTGGATCCATCACTCATTAGAGACCACATCATTGATACCATCCAGATCATCTGGCACCCAGACCTAATGGACGTCCTAGCAAAAGAACACCAGGAAGTGTTCCTAGGAAGAGAGATTCTGCAACATCCAAGACTATGGACCATACATCCAGCCAACCTGAGGAATCACCTGAATTCTTGTTCAGTTTTACTTCAGGGTTCATGCGTTGCATTTCTTATGATTCTGTTTTGTCTCATGTATATGTGTAATCTGGATTGTTTGTTTTGTATCATCTTTTCCTTTCAATAAACTTCAGCAATGTGCAATCAATGTTGTGCGTACAGTGCTGCTTGAAAGTGTGTGAGTACTGAAAGCAAAGATTCACATACTTTTGCAACGCACAGATATGTAACATCTATGTTACATATGTTATCCACATAACATATGTGGATCATTTTTCTCAATAAATAAATGACAAAGATAATATTTTTCTCTCACTTGTTTGATTCGGTTCTCTTTGTCATCTTGTGGTTGACACATCCCACAAGGACACTGATAACACCACGCAGCCAAAATAAGCTTTCCTCGTGGAAACAATCCCGGCTGAGCCCTGCCCAAAGAGCTCATCACAGACAGACTGTGACGTACTACAACAGCTCCAAGACTCAGCACCCAAGGACAACTATCTGGAAAACAGCCAGGGAAGCCAGGACAACATTTCACAGCCACCGGAAACACCAGAGCCAGAGCCCATCTCACCAGACACACTATCTCCACTTCTAAGCTTCTCACAGAAAATGGAGGAACTGGTGTATGCTGGGACCAAACTCTCCCACTCTTTCGCTGCAAGCCCCCAGATATCAACTAAAAAACGGCAGGCCCCACAACCACCAAAGACTGCAGGCCCAGCTCTCCCTCCTCCTGTGAGAGCTCTTCGACCACTGCCACAAAGCCAGGGACCAAACCCTCCTCCATCGGCTGTAGGTGAACCAAAAACAACTCAAAACAGCTCTCAGTGATGTGTCGGGTCCCCGCTATATTAGCAGCAACACACAATCGTGGACACACTCTAGATTTACTCATCAGTAGAGGTCTAAACATTTCATCCATTGTTATTAAGGATGTAGCACTATCTGATCACTTCTGTATTTTCTTTGATATATTGATCTCTGTTACCACTGAATCTAGATCTGTCTCTTTCAGAAAGAGATGCATTAACGAGAATACTAATGCGCTATTTATGAAGGCTATATCTTTAACACCAAGCATTTCTGCAGACACTGTTGATCTTCTCCTGGATTTATTTAACTCAAAAGTTAAGAATGTTATTGATGATATTGCTCCGGCAAGGGTCTGAAAGAAGAATGGCAGACAAAAATCACCATGGAGAAAAATCAACAGCAGTTCGGAGTATGAAAAGACAATACAGAAAAGCTGAGCGGATGTGGAAGAAGACGAAACTTGAAATTCACTATAGCATCTATAAAGACAGCCTTCATGCTTTCAATGTGGAACTAGCCACAGCTAGACAGACCTTCTTCTCAAACCTTATAAACAGTAACTTAAACAACTCTCAGACTCTTTTTGTTACTGTGGAGAGACTGACATAGGTAAGATTATTGAAAAGGTAGTTTTTAAATCAGCTGAACAACTACTTAAAGTCGAATGGATACCTGGACAATTTTCAATCTGGTTTCCGAGCACATCATAGCACAGAGAATGCGCTTAGAGATAATAAATGATATTCGCTTCAATTCTGATTCTGGAAAAATATCAGTGCTGGTACTACTAGATCTTAGTGCTGCGTTTGACACTGTTGATCATAACATACTTCTAGAGAGACTGGAAAACTGGGTCAGGCTTTCTGGGATGGTACTCAAATGGTTCAGGTCATACTTAGAAGGGAGAGGTTATTATGTGAGTATTGGAGAGCATAAGTCTAAGTGGACGTCCATTACATGCGGAGTCCCACAAGGCTCAATTCTTGCACCACTCTTGTTTAGCCTGTATATGCTCCCACTAAGTCAAAAAATTAGAAAGAACCAAATTGCCTATCACAGCTATGCTGATGATACTCAGATTTACGTAGCCTTATCTCCAAATGACTACAGCCCCATTGACTCCCTCTGCCAATGCATTGATGAAATAAACTGTTGGATGTGCCAGAACTTTCTTCAGTTAAACCGGGAGAAAACTGAAGTCATTGCATTTGGAAACAAAGATGAAGTTCTCAAGGTGAATGCATACCTTGACTCTAGGGGTCAATCAACTAAAAACCAAGTCAAACATCTTGGGGTGTTTCTGGAGACAGACCTTAGTTTTAGTAGTCATGTCAAAGCAGTAACTAAATCAGCAAACTACCATCTCAAAAACATTGCAAGAATTAGATGTTTTGTTTCCAGTCAAGACTTGGAGAAACTTGTTCATGCCTTTATCACCAGCAGGGTGGATTATTGTAATGTCTCCTCACCGGCCTTCCAAAGAAGACCATTAGACAGCTGCAGCTCATCCAGAACGCTGCTGCCAGGATTCTGACTAGAACCAGAAAATTTGAGCATGTCACACCAGTCCTCAGGTACATAATATTGGCTTCCAGTTACATTTAGGATTGATTTTAAAGTACTTTTACTCGTTTATAAATCTCTCAATGGCCTAGGACCTAAATACATTAGAGGTATGCTCACTGAATATAAACCTAACAGACCACTCAGATCATTAGGATCGAGTCAGTTAGAAATACCAAGGGTTCACACAAAACAAGGGGAGTCCGCTTTTAGCTATTATGCCGCCCGCAGTTGGAACCAGCTTCCAGAAGAGATCAGATGTGCTAAAACATTAGCCACATTTAAATCCAGACTCAAAACTCATCTGTTTAGCTGTGCATTTGTTGAATGAGCACTGTGCTACGTCCGAACTGATTGCACTATGTATAATCATTTTCTATTCTTAAATGTTTAAATTCTTTTTAAATCAATTTTTAAATCACTTTGTTTTTATTGTTGTGATTATTATTATTTTTAATGACTATTTCACTTCCTTTTATGTAAAGCACTTTGAATTACTACTGTGTATGAAATGTGCTTTATAAATAAACTTGCCTTGCCTTGCCTACTTTCAGCATTTATATGAAAATCTGATGATGTTTTGGGTCATATTTATGCAGAAATATAAAAAATTCTAAAGGGTTCACAAACTTTCAAGCAGCACTGTACATCATATATTTTACAGTGCATTTGAACATGGCTTATTCAAACAGATTTTAGAGCTAACTATGTTTTATGTTATACTAAAAACTGTTTTATAATAATGTTTTTTAATAGCAATAATCACGTTATTTATCATTAGGCATGGCTCCTTGTCCATTTGAGTATCCAGCTTTAGCACCATATGCTGTAATGCAAACCCAACACATAAGATTCAAAATCAGACAAAGGAAAAAGAAATATACAACATACAAATTACACAGTTTACCTGGCTTAGGTCCCTTGTGTCCACCATTGGGATACCCCATATTTTGAAGAGAAGAGCCTAATAAAAAAAATACCCTTGTTTTAATTTGAGAGTTTAGTATTATACATACTGTAATAATATACTGTATAATTAATTTAAATGTAAAAAACCATAAATAAATAAAAATGGTGACATTCAATATATTACCTGTATTAGGTTGCTTAGCTGCACCTCCATTAGCATATCCTCCATATCCTGAACAAAACCAATCCCAAATCACTTTAGAGATGTTCCAGTCAACTCAGCTTACAATACTTGGTGCTTTACCCTATATATATATATATATATATATATATATATATATATATATATATATATATATGTATACACATATACACACACACACACACACACACACACACACACACACACACACACACACACACACACACACACACACAGTGGGTACGGAAAGTATTCAGACCCCTTAAATTTTTCACTCTTTGTTATATGGTAGCCATTTGCTAAAATCATTTAAGTTCATTTTTTCCTCAATGTACACACAGCACCCCATATTGACAGAAAAACACAGAATTGTTGACATTTTTGCAGATTTATTAAAAAGAAAACTGAAATATCACATGGTCCTAAGTATTCAGACCCTTTGCTGTGACACTCATATATTTAACTCAGGTGCTGTCCATTTCTTCTGATCATCCTTGAGATGGTTCTACACCTTCATTTGAGTCCAGCTGTGTTTGATTATACTGATTGGACTTGATTAGGAAAGCCACACACCTGTCTATATAAGACCTTACAGCTCACAGTGCATGTCAGAGCAAATGAGAATCATGAGGTCAAAGGAACTGCCTGAAGAGCTCAGAGACAGAATTGTGGCAAGGCACAGATCTGGCCATGGTTACAAAAAAATTTCTGCTGCACTTAAGGTTCCTAAGAGCACAGTGGCCTCCATAATCCTTAAATGGAAGACATTTGGGACGACCAGAACCCTTCCTAGAGCTGGCTGTCTGGCCAAACTGAGCTATCGGGGGAGAAGAGCCTTGGTGAGAGAGGTAAAGAAGAACCCAACGATCACTGTGGCTGAGCTCCAGAGATGCAGTCGGGAGATGGGAGAAAGTTGTAGAAAGTCAACCATCACTGCAGCCCTCCACCAGTCGGGGCTTTATGGCAGAGTGGCCTGACGGAAGAAAGCCCGCATGGAGTTTGCTAAAAAACACCTGAAGGACTCCAAGATGGTGAGAAATAAGATTCTCTGGTCTGATGAGACCAAGATAGAACTTTTTGGCCTTAATTCTAAGCGGTACGTGTGGAGAAAACCAGGCACTGCTTATCACCCCTCCAATACAGTCCCAACAGTGAAGCATGGTGGTGGCAGCATCATGCTGTGGGGTGTTTTTCAGCTGCAGGGACAGGACGACTGGTTGCAATCGAGGGAAAGATGAATGCGGCCAAGTACAGGGATATACTGGACGAAAACCTTCTCCAGAGTGCTCAGGACCTCAGACTGGGCCGAAGGTTTACCTTCCAACAAGACAATGACCCTAAGCACACAGCTAAAATAACGAAGCAGTGGCTTCACAACAACTCCGTGACTGTTCTTGAATGGCCCAGCCAGAGCCCTGACTTAAACCCAATTGAGCATCTCTGGAGAGACCTAAAAATGGCTGTCCACCAACGTTTACCATCCAACCTGACAGAACTGGAGAGGATCTGCAAGGAGGAATGGCAGAGGATCCCCAAATCCAGGTCTGAAAAACTTGTTGCGTCTTTCCCAAAAAGACTCATGGCTGTATTAGATCAAAAGGGTGCTTCTACTAAATACTTAGGACCATGTGATATTTCAGTTTTTCTTTTTTAATAAATCTGCAAAAATGTCAACAATTCTGTGTTTTTCTGTCAATATGGGGTGCTGTGTGTACATTAATGAGGAAAAAAATTAACTTAATATAACAGAGTGAAAAATTTAAGGGGGTCTGAATACTTTCCGTACCCACTGTGTATATGTATGTATATATATATATATATATATATATATGTGTGTGTGTGTGTTTGTATTACAGTGGCGACATATCCAACCAGATTTTAAAGCCAAATTACATAATCACATGCTATTTACCATTACGCTTGGCTCCTTGTCCATTTGAGGGTCCAGCTTTAGCACCATATCCTTTGAACCAGACCCAACACATATAAGATTCAAATTATTTTGAAAATTAAGGCAAAGAAAAATAAATAAACACCAAATGAATTACACACAGAAAAGGTTTACCTGGCTTAGGTCCCTTGTGTCCACCATTGGGATACCCCATATTTTGAAGAGAAGAGCCTAATTAAAAAATAATAATAATAATAATAATTATATATATATATATATATATATATATATATTAAACCAGTCTAATACCCTTATTTTATTTCAGAGTTTAGTATTATCCACACTGTAATAATTATACTGTATAATTAATTAAAATAAAAAATAAATAAGATGGAGACATTCAATATATTACCTGTATTAGGTTGCTTAGCTGCACCTCCGTTAGCATATCCTTCATATCCTGAACAAAACCAATCCCAAATCACTTTAGAGATGCTCCAGTCACCTCAGCTTACAATACAGAAGTTTGGTGCTTTACCCCTACTAAAGAACAGTTTTAAACTAATAATATAGATTATTAAATCAAACTAAAAATACAGTTGATATATATATATGTGTGCGTCTGTGTATTGCAGCGGCAGCATATCCAACCAGATTTTAAAGTCAAATCATATAATAATCACATGCTATTTACCATTAGGCTTGGCTCCTTGTCCATTTGAGGGTCCAGCTTTAGCACCGTATCCTTTGAACCAGACCCAATACATACAAGATTTAAATTATATTGAAAATTAAGACAAAGAAAAATAAATACACACCAGATGCTTGTTTTCTTACAAAAAAAAAAAACTAACCAAAAACTAACACTAGTTTCTCTATTCTTTTTGTATTCTATTTCTTTTGTTTTAATTTATTATACAGTTAACAAAAGCAAAAATGGCCTCTTGCTCTATTATTTTTCAATTCTATGTTTTCTTTTCATTTATTATATAATTAAAAAAAAAAAAAACCTTGCTACGTGTACTACGTTAAGCTGAGACTTCTTATAGTACTTGCATATCACTGTTCTTTTGCTGATTTTGATTGCTTCCATTGTCCTCATTTGTAAATCGCTTTGATATGACTAAATGTAAATGTAAATGCATTACACAGAAAAGATTTACCTGGATTAGGTCCCTTGGTTCCACCATTGGGATACCCCATATTTTGAAGAGAAGAGCCTAATTAGGGACAAATACTTTAGATTTGTGTAATAGCCCAACATATACTCAGTTTAGTATTATACACACTCTAATACATACACTGTGAAATCACATTTATTTAAACATCCAACATATTACCTGTATTAGGTTGCTGAGCTCCATTAGCATATCCTCCATATCCTAACCAAAACCAATCCCAAATCAGTTTATAAATGCAGTTTAAAATACAGAAAAGGTAGCCGAAGGAAGTTGACTAAATAGAATTATTACGTACCTTGTTGTGCCTTGGTCGCCCCACCATTGGTGTATCCTGCAAGTTAGATGAAAATGAATTTTTCACTCAAACCAAGGCCCTGTTCTTCATACCTCACTTAATACATTATATTACATATGTCAGACCTTCTAACGTGAGTTACATAATCAGATTACTTTTTTAAGTAACTAGTAAAGTAACATCACTTTTTAATTTAGAAGAAAATATCTGAGTTCCTTTTACAAATAAGTAACTCCAGAGGCGTTGTGCGTGCTGTGTGAACATGATGCTTAATAGTTCACTAGACTAAATATAAACAAGCATTTACTCATCTCACCTGCACAAAAACAGATTCAGTATTCCTCAAAATGAATAAAAACAGTCAAATGCAAACTCAGAATATTATACAAACCTGCAATGATTAAATGTTAAATAAGACAAATATCATTTACGTATAATCCCATTTTATTAACCAATGTCTTTGCTACTGACCTTCAATGATCCAATTCAACCATACTAATAAGCAATTTGTTATTGCTGAATAGTGTTGAACCTTATTCTCCTGCATCATATTCTTCATGCAATTGATTTGATCTGCGCCCTCTACTGTACAGACATGAATTTACATTTCCTTCAGCCTGAGGCGTGTTCATTTCACTTTTGGAGTGAAAGGGCTTTTACATTTGTAAAATAACTTTTTTATTATTAAAATCAAAAAAGGAAGCCCTGCCCGGATTTAAAAAGTAACTCAAAAGTAATGTAACATTACTTTCCATAAAAAGTATAAGTAATGTAATGAGTTACTTTTTTAGGTAGTAACACAATATTGTAATAAAAAATAACTTTCCCCAACACTGATTATTAATTTTGAGATAGTTTCAGTATGACTCTGCTTAAAGACCTGCAATCTATTCCAGTTTATGTGAATACATTTTGCTTAGGCTACTGAATTGTTGCCATGAGTCTGAGATGAGTTTCAAAAAACATTCCAGGATTGACTGAAATCATCAACAACTAAATCTAGATAACCAAGTAATCATTTTACAAAGAACAGAACACGATAATATTACAACTTTTCCAGCAATATGTAACTATTGATTTCGGGTCCATTAAGAGTACCAGCCCATTTCCTTACAATATAAAACAAAAACATTAAAATGATCTGTAAATGTAATATTCTATGTACAGAAAGAATTTACCTCCAGATTTTAAGGCTTGTCCCTTTGTAGCTGCAGACCCAGCGCCATAACCTAGCGAACATAGTTAACAAAACACTCTTTAGCAATATTAAATGCTAGCTAACTGCCAGATGTTGTATTAGATTACCCACTTCAATATGTAAATCATCAGTATTTCTAATATCTATTTCTAATATAGACGCGAGAACAGTCCCTATTTAGGTTTGTATATTAGCATGGACTCACTAACTTTAACGTTAACGTTTTCTTTCTTTTGTGGAACACAAACGAGAAATTGAATAACAAACAGCTCTTTTTAATGTGATTAAAGTGAATTTTAGACAATAAAAATACAGTTGCAAGAAATATTTGTGAATGTTTTGGAATAACTTGGATTTCTGCATTGCATAAAATTTCAAGTACTCTTCAGGTCATAATTGACCTATCGGTAAGCCCCGCCCCCCTTAGTTACTGTTGCTCCCTCGGACAAACAAACGGAGTTGCTCACTGTCTTTCAATGACAGCTGCAGTGTGAAAACCTTGTCCCACGATGTTTTTGCACAATTTTGGACACAGAAGGCCACCAAATGGGAATTAAATATTCCATGGAGGGATTTATAACATTTAAAAATAAATACGGTGGGTAACTCGAAGCGAGGGTTTACAGATCACAATGCAAGCGGAGAAGTCTCATATTACGGTCGGTCCTAACGATCGCGGATGACATGCAGGATCAACACTGTTCATGTATCGCAGGGAACGATTAAATTAATGTACATTTAACCAGTTTAATATGGAGAGGCACTGAAATGTAGACCTTCGTTTATGTGTTTTTGACCTACACTGTACAAGACGCGAGAACAGTCCCTATTTAGGTTTGTATATTAGCATGGACTCACTAACTTTAACGTTAGCTAGTTTTAGCCAGAGATACCTTGCTAAAGCACAATAACATTAACGTTCTGCTTGAGCAGATGAAAACTGTAACTTTATGAGTGTGTGACAACCAGAAAATGAACGTTTTTGTCTTCATTTGTATTGGGGTGAATACTTAGGGACATTTTGCTCTGTTTTGTTTGGATTCAGGAAATGTAATAAAATAAATTATATCGCCCATCTTCTCAGGATACCTGGAATCAGTGTTACAAGTACCCCAGACACATCGTTTTTCCATTTTTGAAGCATAAACCCCATAAAACTGATGCGAGCTTCGGATCTTCCAGTGTTTCTCTATGGCGCTGAAACCTAAAGATGTCCGAGTTCCGCTCCCCGTGCAACTGATACTCGACTGCCATTGGCTAATTTTTTTTTTTTTTTTTTTTTTTTTTTTTTCTTCTTTTATTGCCAGACACACAATATAAATATTTTATTTATAAAATAAATTGTTAAAATAAATGAAAATCATCTTGATTCTCTGGGTCTATTTATCAGGTGGTCTGTGTGAAATACTGCCAAACAAATTTAGAATCGGGTTCGAAAAAGAAAAATGGTTTGAAAAATTGTACAGCCTCTACTGCCTAGTTAATGTAAAAATAATATGCCTTTTTACACAGGCTTAATAACACTAGATGTTACAAATGACTGCATACTATTTTAACAATTGTGAACAATTGTAACATTTCCACCTAATGAAAGATATTTTAATATGACAGAAAAGGTTGGTTGGTCTGTACAAATGTTCCTACTTTGTGACAATGGTGGTGTAACTTATTTGGTTTGTGATATTGTTTCCAAAAAAACTGACCAAAGTCTTCCAAATTCTTCAGAAATTTACCATCTGTGTTCCACAGAAGAAATAAAGTAAAAACTGACAGACATTTTTAGATAAACTAATACAAAGAATATTTAACAGACTCACCTAGACCAACTCCTTTTTGGGGATGAGCACCCATTAAATTGCTGTAGCCTTCGGACAACATTAAACAGACAGTGAAAGACAATTTTAATGAAAGTAAATACAAAATGGCACAAATGGTGTTTGCACAGATTCTTAACAAGAACATTTTAGTACAGTAACTTTAACAACTCTTGACATTAAACTCACCCCCATACGATGGAGCTCTGTAGCCATTACCATTACCATTTCCATAACCTGGAAAGATAAATGACAGGAATTTAGTATAATCAGAAAGCTTTGCACAAAAGTTCTAAATAAGTGATAGCCACATGGTATAAAAAGAACAGGCTTTTAAGTCTGTATAACACAGTGTTGTTTTGAAATCCCTAAACTGTGTAAATGAACATACAAAGTGTTGAAGGCCAGTTTTTTTCAGAGGGGAAAAAAATCTAAATGGACAATTATGCATTAATAATAATAATAAAAAACATTTTTTAGTTTCGGTGTACATTAGATCACATACCTCCCCTCTGCTTCAATGCATGTTGGTTCATCATTCCCATGCCTGTTCCACCTGATAACAATCAAAAATATGTTAAAATAGAAAAAAAACGTATGATTATTTGATTACGTGCATATTCTACAAGCAAAGTAAACTCATACCATATGGGGGACGACCTCCGTATCCAGGCTTATTTTGTGCACTCCCATAGGCACCTGAAATACAGCACACAGGTGTATGATGATTCAAATTTTAAGATGTGATTCACTAAATTATATTGTATATTACATATTACATGGTGTGGTTGATTTTCTCAAGCGGGGCTTACCTGTACCTTTGTTAACAGGATAGCCTGATAATAAACAAAAACTTTCAAGTTAAGAATTGTCTTTCATTATCCATCCATCCAAATCACTGTTACAAGAAATTTCTAAACTAATTAAATATACTTACAAATAAAACTGCTGTACATGCACAGAAATATGCTAAATATAAAAACACTTTAACCAAGCAAAATAAAATAACTCAAATCCAGGGATACGAGGAGATGTGGAGATGAGGAATAGCAGACTTTATTCCGACAATAAACCAACATTACAACTCTACAGACATTCACCGACATACATATGACAATCGCATGACAACTATTGACAATAACAAGACCGAAAACAGAGGAGAGGGAACACAGGACTTAAGAATACTTGGGGAAACAAGATAAATAATAACAGGGCTGGGGACTAATAAACTAATGACAAAAACTAGGACATGGACAGGAACTCCAAATAAGGTCACAAGAGGAGGGGAAAACACAAGACGTAGACACAGTCTGACAACCACATTGTTTATATCTAATGAGTGAAGTAAGATGAGTTTTAAGCAGAGCACTAGGTAAAAATAGAGGTATTTGTATTACAGTTTTTTTTCAATTGCTAACAAGCATTGTTCAATACTGAAGCCACAACTCTGTCCATTTCTGCAGGAATTATATTGAAATATAAAATCTTATATTTAAGAATATTTATTATGAAATTGAATAATAATTATTCCAAACACAACTAAATGCAATTTTAGCTGAAAGACAAGCCAGATGTCCTATTTTTAGTCTTTTCTTTCTGCTTATCTTTTGATAAATGGATGGCTTCAGAATGATTTTGTTTGGAAACATGGTTCAAGGAAGACACATTGGTGGGGGAAAAAAGAGTGGTAGAGAGAGGGAGGACTAGAACCCTCACAGTACTGAACGTCCATCTATTCCATACATTTTCCCTAGCGCTTGCCCTATGTAGGGTCATGAGGCTGCAGCCTTTCCTGTGTCATAAGCAGGACAAGCCCCTGGACAGATGGCCAGTCCATCATACACATTCACTACAGTCTCCAGTTCACCTGTCCTGTATGTCTTTGGATCGTGGGAGAGAAGAAACCAACATCAACATGGAGAGAACATACAAACTCCACATAGAAAGACTCCTGGAGCAGCTGGGACTCCAATACTGCACATACAGCAACTCATTATACTAGACTGATGATTTTATATTTTTCTCAATTGTTTATATTTATTTTTATGTGTTTTTATTTTTCACAAGTTAATTTTGTATGTGTTCATTTTTTTATAAGTAAATGTTGATGGGTTTTTGGTTTTGGTATGTAAAGAAATAGGGGGGAAATGCTGCTTTTCTCCTTCATTCTTTGTTTTGTAATACAGTCAGTAAAATGAAAAGATCCTATAATGAAATACTTATGTGACAAATCATTCAAACTTCAAAAAATAAAAGTTCATCGTTATGTGATGCTCCCAGTTGTTAGTATTTTTTAGATCAGTGTGTTATGAATGACATGTATGTTTTCTGAATGAGAATGGTTCCCAGTGTTATGATGAAACAAGACCTATATGAAATGTTTTGTTGGTCTGAGTGAGTTTTGGAGGTGAGATCAACTGTTTGGCCAAGATACAGGTTGATAATGCAGACTGTATGAACAGTTTTGAAAATGTGGCTTCAGTATTGAACAATGCTTGTTAGCAATTGAAAAAACCTGTAACACTGTTTTAAATTTATTTTTAAGGTAAAGAAGAAATAAAATCAGTCCAAAAGATCAAAAACCATGCATATTAATATAAATTCTGTTCTTGCTCACCGTTTCCTTTCATATTTGCGGAGTTGCTGTTTGGACCCAAATCATAATCTGAAAATAACAGATGTATTCAGCTATGTATTTCTCTAAGATGAACATTCACAATACCAGAAAATCAAGTTACAAATTTCATGACTATTAATTAAAAAAATAAAAGTTCCAAATAGGCCTAACTCAAATAAGTTCCAAATAACAATGGTTAAACATCAACATAGAAAGATTCACAATACCTCTTGGTGACATTTGTGCCGCACCACCATTTAGATTTTGAGGTTTGTACCCTTAAATAACAATGGGAAAAAATCCTGTCAGTGGATTACCTACTGTACATGACAAAATTACAGAATCACAAAAATCTCCCACAAAAACAAGTTGAGCAAACTCAATCTGCTGAAGTTGGTTGCCTTAAAATTTGAAGTTGGCTCAACTTTTTTTTTTTTTACATTGTATAAAATGCTTTATACCTGTAGCTACTTTTATCATGCAAAGTTCATTATGGATCTATTATGTTTCCATGAATGATTTTCACAGGTAACAAGAACAAAATAAAACTGCTGCATAATATATACTGCATATTACAGTACTGTACTTTTAAAATTTAATATATAATATTATTAAATATTTAAAAAATGAAAAAGTTGCCACATTCAGAAACAGACAATGCCTCAATGAGCACACATTCTTTTACCTGTTGTCATAAACATATAGATTACACACCTCTGTGCATACCGTATGGGACTTCTGAATCTTAATAAGAAACTAGTCTGATTCAAAGGTTTATGTGATCAATATTTTCCTATTTAAAAGATTATTTACAATCTATACTATTTCTTTTGATCTGAACAAAAATGTATAAAGACAGTAGTGGTGTCCGATGTCACTTCCTATCCCCCTTTATCGGATGTCTATCATTTTGTGGTGATGTCTGAATTCTAATTTGGTGTTTCATGAACCTGAATGTGATTCCAGACACAGCTCTGGAGCATTTCTCATTTCCTAAATTGTGTGTCCACGTTTCCTTGCTTCTCTGTCTTCAAGCCTGTGAGCTGGAAGTCAGTTAAATTCTACCATGATGGACATATCAGTTCATAATGATCTAACTGCACCATGAAGAGCCAAGGATTTAGGACAGAGAAAACTGAATTGAAAGCTAAACAACTTTCATGCACCAAGAATTACTGAATGAATGAATAAATAAATGAACACAGAAGTCATCCTGAATGATTCAGTGTTTTTAAAGAAATAACTACAGTAAAAACTTGATTAATTGGTTAATATTAAGTTCCCTTACTCTATAACTGCAATTTAACAGGAAATTGTATGCAATTTTACAGTTCTTGGAAGTGATTTAGAGTCTTTTTTTAAAAAAAGTACAAAAATTAATTAAAAAAACATTCCCAGATTTTAGTTTTTTCATTTAAATAACTGTTTCTTCTTTTCTCTTCTTGTAAGTTATGTGCATGAGGGTTTTAAGTTACAATTTATAATTGATTCATCATGTTGCTTTATCTTTACTCGCTGCGTTAAGTTGGTTATCAGTATATTATAAAGGAAAAACGGTAACACTTTACAATAAGGTTCATTAGTTAACATTAGTTAACAACATTAGTAAACATGAACTAAGAATGAACAATACTTCTACAGCATTTATTAATCTTAATGTTAATTTCAGCATTTACTAATGATTTATTAAAATCACAAGTTGTGTTTGTTAACATTAGGTAATGCACTGTGAACTAACATGAATAAACAATGAACAACTGTATTTTCATTAAATAACATCAACAAAGATTAATAAATAGTGTAATAAATGCATTGTTCATTGTTTGTTCATGTTAGTTAATACATTAACTAATGTTAATAAATGACACCTTATTGTAAAGTGTTACCGGAAAAACAGACTTTACTAATTTGGTATATCAACAATATTTCAGCTAATTAAATTTTTTTAACTGTAAATGTAAGAAAAATCTGCTACTAAACTAAACTACCAATTTTTATGAAACGCTTATTATAATGCTGCAACTGTTTATGATGCTGGTTACCAGTTACCAGTACCAACTACATTTGAACATATTGCTACCATCACAACTCATCTATACATACTGTATCCACATGCCTTAATCTACAACATTCAATTAGTACTTTTTCTGGTCATTTCTGGATAGTGTTGAATCTCTGCTAACATCTCAGAAGTCAAAGAGCTCTACACCACGGACAACATACGAGACCGGAAACCCAGTTTGTGTCTCAACAACTTGAGACAATTCTGTTCTTGGAAGGTTCAGCTACAAAGTACTGCATACAAATCCCCAAACAGATTTATGAGCATTGTTTTCTTATCAGCATGCTTACCTGTGCCGCCCTGAAGTGTTACGCTTGTCATCCAGAGCAATAACATCATCCTTAGAAACATCCATCTAAACATTGTAGATATACCTAGAGGGGGAAAACCGGGAAAACAGAAAGACAAAGAAAACACAACCTAATGTGCACAGGGAACAGCTAATAGAAAGAAGACACATAAGCTGTCCACTGAGTTTTTAAACCATTTTGTGAGCAGTTGCACCTCCTCTTGTGGGGTCATCCAAAAAAAAAAAAAAAAAAAAAATTCCCTCCTCTGGGGCCCCATAAAACTTTATGTACCTCACCACATGTGCTAAATAGCTGCAGTGTAGATATTGACTGAGACATGCTGATTTGATATTAGTTTAATATTGATTTATTAGTGAAATGGTTTCAGCGTAATTGCAGATAGACAGATAGAAATCAGCTGTAATAAAAGTTGCAATCATATTTGACTAAAAATGCATTTCAGCCTGTTTTAACCTTTATTGCCTGTGTCGTGTACAAGACAGAGTCAGGTCCTTGTTTATCAGGAAAGCATCTAATGTCACAAAGGTTGATTATTAAGATGAAGTTAAAGCAAGTACCGACATGGTGACCAGAGAATATCTCTATGTGAATGTTAAACAGAGCAAAAATACATTCATCCAAACAGCAGTTCGCTGTATGCTATTCAAATAAACCATCATATCTGCACTAGCCAGTGAAAAGACTTATGTCTGGCAAAGAGTTTGAAGAGACGCTGTTTATAGGTTTGACTTGCAGACATAGAATAAAACCAGCTGACAGTCAGACACTATGTAAACTATGAGTCTTGTCACTCAAACGCTAATACACTTGAAACACAATGCACAAACACACAGGGCTCCAAGTCAATAACATTACGCAATAGCAGCTGTTCAACGCAATTAATCTGAAGTGCAATTTCCAGAAGAAGAAAAAAGGTAATACGACGTAACTAGAAAAAATCTTATATGTTGGAATTATGTTTCATCATGATACTGGATGATTACAAAATATATTTTAATGCATTTTTCTATAACTTAATATAAACCTTTCACTAAGGCTAAGTGATATAGTTATAGCCTTTTCACAATATTCCTTCTAAATCATTCTAAATCTATACAATATTAATGTATTTGTTGTAAAATGGTTCCAAACACCCTATTTTCGTTTGAAAAGTCAAAAGAACAATATTAAAGAAATATTATATAAACCAGTGGTGAAGCCAGGAATCTCCAAGTGGGTGGATCTTTGTTACATAGCCTGGGCTTCTATTCTTGTCGATATCTAATTAAACTAAATTGATCAGTTTTATTTATTTTTTTGTGAACGAATGAATGAAAAAAAAAAGAAGCTCAATTAGCACATCAAAAGCGATAAAATATTCATATTAAATATAAATATACAATCTATATAACTGAGCCAAAATCACACTAATAAACAAACAAATCAATTAATAAATAGATTCAACATAAGGACTTGAACAGATTCCAGGGTGTGTTTTAGATGAATCAATTCACAAGAAAAAAATTTAATTTCCAAAGCTACATATGAAAGAGGGGTCCGTTCAGGATGAACCGATTCACTAGAATGAAACAGATTTTCCAACACTACATATAAGTAGAGAAGTTCAGGACAAAATGATTTACTACACTGAATAAAACTTTTAAAGGTAGGCTATATCGGAAAGACTGAGATTACCCAAGTGAAGTTTAATTGCCAATAAGTGTACACATTAGATAGCTTGTTCCAAAAACAGCTTGCGTTAACTTCCTTTCAATATGCAAAGACAGCTCATGAGAAAGTAAAACAATGTGGGTGCAGTAAAAAAAAAAAAAAACCTCAGTGTCTCACTTCAGGCTGACATTCCACACACAGGACCAAAATCCTCATATCAAGAGGTGAAGGAGAGTTGAAAGCTTGACCTTTAACCCCAGAGCCTACTCTTTTCCGATACACATACACTGATATGTCAAATTACATCACCCTGACCCACCCCAAAAACAAACAAAACACACAAAAGACTTCTGTTAGTTAGAATGTGACTGATCTGAGACCATAGAATGATCACTTCATGTTTTTTTACTAAAGTAGATAGTAAAGGTTTATCAGGCATTACTAATAAGCTTTACGTTACAGCCTATATGACAAATAAATTCATATTAATTTTCACATTAATACAAAGTGAGGCAAGGTACTCTCTCTCGCTCCCTTTCAACACATACACAACCTTTTGCTGTACATAAGCTAAACTGTTTATGTAGAGTGCGGTTTAGGGATGTGAAGAGCAGTGTTGGGCACTTTACTTTAAAAAAGTAATTAGTTATAGTTACTAGTTACTTCTCACATAGTAACTAGTAACTATAACTAATAGTAATATATAGTAACTAATAGTATATAGTAACTACTAGTAATCTCAAATAGTAACTGAGTTAGTAACTGAGTTACATCATTATAAAAGTAACTAATTACCAGGGAAAGTAACTATTGCGTTACTTTTTTTTAAAACGTTCAAATGTCAAATAACTTTGGATGCCCCCAATATTAAATATGTTAAACTAATGAAATGGACACTAAAAAGAATAAATTATTATTATAAAACATTGTACATTAATCTACATTATTTATCTACTGACACTTAGTATCAGTCAGTCAAGCATTATAATATAATGATAATTTAATATATGATGATAGAACTTTAGTAATTAGAATAACCATGTATGAATGCATATGCATTCATACATGGTTATTCTAATTACTAAATATGATATTTGTCATCAATATAAAACGCACTAAGGATTAATGAGCTTCTGGGTTCATGAATATTAATCACGTTGTCTGCGTTCGCTCGAATTGATTTGCTGAAATCAAAACAGGGACTATAGTAGGTGAGCGCCAGCCAATGAGATTGTCGTTTGCGAATTAGTTCCGCCCACTACCAGGGAACCCGGCAGTTCTTAAAAGCTGAAAAATTCAAAACGAACTCCGTTATTTTGACAGGAAAATACAACAAAGAATATCGTTTACATGTAGCCCGTCAATTCTGCATGTTATGAAAGACTCTCTTGCTCTGTATCTTTCTTTGCGTGCGTGTTTGTGAGAGAAAGCGACGACGAGTCGTGCGCCTTCACACTAGAGTTTATGGTACGTCAAATATAGCTACACTGCGCATCCATTCAGATGAACTGAAAAATTAAATTCTAATAATATAATATAGTAACGCCACATTTTATTGTCAGTAACGGTAACGGAGTTGTAACGGGGGAAACAGTAATTCGTTTGATTACTCGTTACTAAAAAAAATAACGCCGTTAGTAACGCCGTTTATTTATAACGCCGTTATTCCCATCACTGGTGAAGAGTGAGAATTAAATGGAACACTCTTTATTGAGCTTTACCACCAGCGATAACCATGTTTCTTTTTGTCGCACAAGTAAAAGAACTAACTGTTTAGAGCTCTCTACAACTCACGAGTATCAGTCCAAGTTACAAAAACTCTGTACCGCTGTCGATCAACGTCATTGTCTCTGTGTCTAACACCACTGTGGCATTAACAGATTTGTTTAGTTAATGATAATGTGCTCTAAAGCATTTGCCTTTAAATAGTACTCAAGGCCATGCTATATTATGAATAGCACAAATCAAAAGATGAGGTCCAAAAACAAAGTGGGTTTCACATTTCTGATTTAGGCAATATACATAGTTCCTTTTACAAATTTTTATTTTTATTGTTTTTTTTATTTGCATGTGCTCTGCAACAGTGAAAAGTACATATTAGATATGACACTGATTGAACAATTACAAAAATAAAAAAATGAAACTATACCGCAAAAACATTTCACACAAACATACATACTTTTGAAATGAACAGTTATCCAAATTAATGCCCAAAACCTTTCTTTGAAAGACATAGTTGGATTCATAACAAAATGTTTTTATAAATACAAATTAAACCAAAACACCTTTAGTGCAACTGTACAATTACATCAACCCCAACAGCTCGCTCTGAAGACCTGCAGACTACAAATCCAACATGATCAGCTTTATCTGCTTCATATAAGGTTTTATATGGTCATTGTTAATGACTGAATATCAGCCACATGTCAAAAAAGTGCTAATTAGTCTGCTAATCTGACCTCGATAGGACTTAAAGATTAAGAGAATTAGGAGACAAAAAAAGAAAAAAAAAAAAAAGAGAAAAGAAATTTAGGGTGATAGAAAGAATACAGATTTGGATGAATGTGGTCAGTCACAAAATCCAGTTTAATTTAGGCTTAGCGTCGTCCTACGTTTCAGGTCAGTGTGGAGAGAGGTCATAGGGTCAGTGCTCCTTTATGATGCTACAGCCAGATATCCTGTAGCTGATCTGAAATTAGAAAAAAAAAAACAAAACAAATAAACACTTTAAAAGAAATCCGACAATTTAAAAAAAAAAAAAAAAAAAAAAAGCGTGTAATTTTCATTCAGAGATAAAACCAAGTAAGCCATGTATAGGTTGATATACTGAATCCATCTAAACATTGTGATGAAAGAATATTACCAAAAATATCTACCAAAATTGGAGCCAAATGACACCCTTGGTATAAAGCATTTAGTCCTCAATTTGGATACCTTGATAAAATTCGCTAAAAGATTAGATTTTACTGTAATTCACCACACTAAACATGTTTTAGTATTTTCTGCACAGAGCCACAGCAAGCTATTTTTAGGATACTACACAATGTTGTTTTTAATTACACCGAAAAAAAAAAAAATAATTTTGGAAGGGGGAACTGAGAACTATTACAAACATGACTACCATTAAGCCACATGTAAATGAGTATGAGGACCATATTCACAATGGTAAATAATTCATACCCCAGATTTGCAGAGTGTTGGTTTCTTCAATCATCTGCATGTAGAGTTCAAATATTTTTGATTTGATTCGGTGTCTTTTCTAGTCTCATTTTATAGAGTGGTCAGAGCTGCCGAGTTCAGTAAGAGTCAAATGGCAAAGATAGATGAAATATGGTGCACTAGGTTAAAAAAAAAAAAAACCTTCACACCTGGTTTGGAGCATTTGTTTCATAACCTAGTGCATTTTGTCCATTAGTTTGGTTTTGTTCAGGCAGAAGGACACAAATTGTGTCAAAATAATTGGTCCAAGACCCCCTCAACGAAGTGGTTCCAGCCTGATTAAAAACAAACACTGGAGCAGTTCACTTGTAGCGAAACATTATATAAGAAATACTGCTAAATACAGAGTTCCGGCATGAAACTCTAGATGGCACAGTCCGATAGGTCTAACTCAGTCTGACCTAATGACATCATTATCACATGACACAGCTAACTGGTTCTCTCCTGTATTGGTAGCCAATGAGCTCTCTGCTCAACATTCAAATATGACTAGTGCTTGTTGTAGCAGTTTGCAGTGTGCTTCAGAAACCCTCCACCTTGCCCAGCTCTGCTACGAGGTGATTCGTGTATGCTATGGGGGTTATTTCATGCATGTCATATTTGCAGCAGTAGTATTTCTTACATTCTCACAGCAGCATGTTGTGGATGTACTGGCAGTAGCAAGTCCATTCCGCCAAGACCAAATACATTAACATTGTCATGTACATTACCATGCCAATCCCTCCGAGAGTTGTCATGACAGAACTACAGCTATTCTACTGATCACTTCATCTTAAATGGATGACAGCTATGAGAGGAATCCCAGAACATAAACAGGTGCACTCTGACCAATGAGAGGATTGTTTTACTTGCATAAATTGATAAGCTTTAAAGTGTTGCCTTGTGAAAACAATCTGAACCAAGGAGAAAAATGCAACAATGTACCAATTAAAGTCCCCGTTTTGTGAAAAAACGCAATCTACAAGTCTGAAAATGTCCTAAGACAGGGGTGCCCAAACCTGTTCCTGGAAGGCCAATGTCCTGCAGAGTTTGGCTCAACACACTTGCTTGGAAGTTTCTAGTGAATCTAAAGAGATTAGCTTCAATGGCCCTCCACATGAACATGTTTGGACACCCCCCGGTCTTAAGAGAAATGCCAAGTGCAAAGGACTGAGTGGAGCATTTGGACTCACTCCATGTTGTTCTTTAGTTGGTGTACTGTTCGCTTGTCCAGATATCGACAGAACAGTGTTAGCAGGTTGGAGGGCAGAAGAAGTGGCTCAACAAGTGTCGTCTGTGATAGCTGCCTGGCCACATGGAATACTGTGTCCGTCCTGAATGGGTGCCATAAAAAGAGTTTACATTTTAACATACCATTGAATTAAAAACAAAGGAACGCAAATTTGTTGCCATTCACTGAACACTTATAGATTGCAAACTTATTAACAATATATTTGAAAACTGTGAGACACTGTAAGAAATCTTAAATATTACCGGTTCTCATATAACACAGAACCATAAATAATTCAGTATCTACAGAATCCTAGATTTTCAATTACTCTCTGTAGTTCTTAAAGTTGGGTCCATTTCTCAGAAAGCTACCATATTTTTTTTTATTTCTTTCAATATAGTGTACATGATATGAAACACATTTATAGTACTTTTTTGTCATTGCTGGAGCTTGGCAGCCTCTTTTTAAAGTCTACTTTCATTGTATGGAAAAACAGCAGTATGAACATTCTGCTAAATATCTTTCACAGAAAGTGAGCGAGAGAAGTGGGGGAACTTCATAGTGTTTTTTCCCCAAACAATTTGAGGGCAAGCACAAACAATACCAGGTCTCAAAATCTCCAATGCTGGGCTCCATGGGAAGGTCAGATGATAAAAGCCTTTCTCCCTGCGAGAGCAGAGCATACAGCAGCGACAGACCAAACTGCAAACAAAGAGTTCATTTAACATAGCAACACAACTAGGCAACCCTGAGAAAGTGTTAAGCTGTTAAACATCCAAATATCATCTAACCGTGGTCATAATAAAACTATATGAAAAATGGCAAGTGTAATTTAAAAACAACTGCGTAAAACCTGACCTTGTTTTGGCAGGCCAATGTTAACCGCGTGTCTTTCGAGTCAGGCAGTGATGCAGTGAACTCTTTGAGAATTCTGATTAGCTGACTGAATGCAAGTCGAGCAATCACAGCACGGAGAGATGGATACAGAACAGGCAGAGCCTGTGAAGAGGTTAGAGCTTGATCATCACATATTCAAGATACATACTGATAAAACAACATTACATGTTCCAGACCTCATCTGTATCTTTGCTCATCAATACTGGGAGGTTTTTGGCCAACACGCTCAGGATATGCAGTGATGCATCATGTGACAGGAAGGGGAGGAGTCTGGCCAGCATCCTCTTTCCTTTTGATATTAGTAGACAGGAAAGAAATTCCTCTCCAGTGTCCCTGTGATATGGTACACCATAGGAGTATGTGAGATCAGAATCTTACACTGTACACTCACAACAAGGTTCAGAGTTTCTTACAATAGATTAGTGCACCGCAGCTCATTGTAAAGCTGATCCACCTTCCTCTTAATGTCCTGCATCAACCGCCTTTCCTCATCTTTGTCAGACACTGTTGCCTTCATCTTGCTTGCCTCTTCCACTTCTATCAAAACTATGTACAACTGTGAGAAAGCAAAAGGGTTGAACAAATCAAAATCACGTAGGGCTCAAACTAAATCTTACAAGTTACTTAATTGTTGGGTACTTAATACGGTGTTAAAATGAAAGATGCAGTAGTGATTGGCACTTTTGAAATACTGCTAATTAATTGGTTTTTAATCAGTGGTTTGGAGTCACATGATTTCAGTAAACCAGGCTTCATGTCATAATTTTGAAACTGCAGTGGTTAGCCACTAGGGAGCAACCTCTGTAAACCCATTAATCTCAGATTAGTGCCATTCATTTGTAGATTAATTTGTAGTTAATAGTCTCTTATTTGTCCTTTAGCCAAGCCCCCCATAAAACAAAACAAGCCTGGCAAATTAATACAAGAACTCATTATACAGACACTTTATATGTAATGGTTTTTGATCTGTATTTGTAATTTATCAAATTACATTTTCAATAAAAACACAAAACAAAAACACCCCAGTTTGCACACGCCTCTGATTCTGGGCTGTTGCTTGTCACATGGCAAAAACTAACATTTGGTGGAAGGGGTTTTTGTAATTCTTCCCCCACACTATGGAATTCTATTCCAACACATTTGCGACTTATTACAAAACCCACATTAAACCATCTTTTTCTTGTTTCTCTGATCCCTAACTATAATCGGTTTCATGTGATGCATTTTACGCTCAGTGTATCTGTATTGATTCTCTGCCTGCTGTCGTGTTTACTTGACTTATTGTAAAGCAACCTTGAGTTTGCAGAAACCCAAATAAAATAACATACAAAATATGCTGCTATCCTTAATACTTCATTCTAGTTGATCAAATCAGCATTCATTGAGTGGTAATATTTAATTAGATTTCAGCAAAGTTGCAGCCCTAGTGCTAGGGCATTTTCAGGCGTTTCTTGGTTGAAGACACCTTACAGTAAAGGAATGAAAGAACGTTGGTTGGTGTGAAAATATTTCTAGTTAGGACACCATAAGAGTGCAAATTTACAGCCCAATCCAAAAATAACTTTAGGATTCAAGAATAAACTGGAGTCAAATAAAACAAGCGTTTACCATACCTTCTCAATAGTGCTCAACACCTCCAATCTTTGCTGTCTAATGTCTTTGTGCTCCTGCCACAAAGAGAGAGAGGAAAAACAAACAAAAAAAACACTTAAGTCCAAAATTTTACAAATTATTATTGCAGACTCAGTTAAAGAAATCAAGTCTCACCTCATCAGATGTGTTCGCATGAACAGCATCAATTGCTCGTCTAGGAGAGAAACAAGTAGACACTGCAACCTGCCCGAGCGAACCTTCGATGTGGACAACTGAAGTAATGCAAGAATTACTGCCAACTATTAATACTGTTCATTTAAAATGGGTATTAAATTAGATCAATGCACCACACCTGGGATATACGAGAGTGCTTTGGTAACATAAGGAGTTGTGAGTTTAGGTGGTTCCTTCTTTAACCGGTCACCCAAAAACTCCTCTTCAGCAAGTTTGGCATCCATCCTCTGATAGTACTCCTGCAGAGATTAACTACTGTTGACATCCAACAGTTTCTCTTTGTCTTATCTTTCAAACAGTTGTAAAATTAATCAAATACATTTAAACATTAAGAAATAAATGTACTATTTAAAGCAAACACAGCCACTGGGATCATGTTGTGAAAAAAGCAGTTAAACCTTACTAAGGATGGCAAAGCAGTTCAGAACTGACACAGACCTGGTAATAGTAGTCATCCAGATGTGGATTTTCACTCTGTAGCTGAATCATCTGCAACCTGATTATCCATTCCTTCTCTTTATCAGTCATGCTTTGGGAATATGGGTCCCAGCTCACCGGCTTTCTGTGAATTACATCATGTAAATTCAGATAAATAAAACTTCAATTTCCCAGTGGGGGAAAAACAAAACAAAAAAAACAATGCTCTTTGCCCTCACTGGTGAGGTCTCTGCTGTCGTTGACTCAAAAGCCGCTTATGCTGGGGATGGAACTGGGCAACAGGACCCGGTGCTCTAAAAGTTGACAAAGAAAACTATTGTCGGAACAGACCAAACAGTAACTAGTAAAATCTAGATTATGAGATTATACTCTTAAAAATAATTACACACACACATCTCCTTTGGGTTTCATAGAAGTTTTTGTAACAATATAAGGGGAACATGCATATTAAATCTTATTCCTTGAAGTAGATCACTAACCTAAAGCCCTGCGTGATGTTGGTGGATGGACTATAGAATGAAGCAGGCCTGGGGGAGTCAGTCCCAAACTGCAGATGCATGAGTTTGGGTGTGTGGGGCATTGGTGTAGAGAGAGGAGGACGGGAATGTGAAAGAAAACCTCCAGGCTGGAAAAATAAAACAAACAAACATAAGCCACTGGAACAAAAAGGCTTTATTCAGGAACAGAACCTTCCAAATTAGCAGTTGTAGTTTGAACAAGGGGATCACTTGGTTGTATTGTTGCTGGGGTGAAAAGAGTCTTTGGGGACGAAAGGGAGAGCAAGGAACCATGGGATTCTTTTGTGCCTAAACAAGAAAGAATGGATAAATTTAACACTCTAGTGTTGTCACAGCTAGCTTTGCATAGACCAACACCACTCATTTACAGAATGTAAAATGTTTACGGTCTCCATATATTAGAAACCCCACTACCTGATAATGACATCTCTGGTTGAAGGATCCAACAAAAGGATGTCCTCTCCTGCCCCGGCTAGTGGAAAAAGGTCTCATAGGAGATAGAAAGTTTGGAGACACAGGTGGAACCCTGCCATGTCTTGATCTATCAATGACTCCCACGATCGCCTCGTCCTAATTGGTAAAAAGATCAAAGTGATCAACAGTTGTGTTGCATAACTGCAAGATACACATTTGAGATTTGCTTTTGCACCTGAAGTATAGATGCCGCAGGTGGCCTACTGGACTTTTGAGGTGCGATCATCCACTGTGAGAAAGACAGCGGCAAACATTACATCCCAGGTCAAACTAAAAAAGCTAAATATTGCTAAATACTGAAGATTACACACTGTATTTGAATTGAGGTCCTCCCAGTAGGAGCTGAGACTGCAATCCACAATGGCACTATCAAGACTCTAGAAAAAAAAACAAACCCAGTGCAAAAATGCTGGTTAACACTCAATTTAATTTCCCACCAACATTTATGAAATAGACATCAGTCACATAAACCTTTAGACTCGGTCGTCCTTCCACAGTCTTCACCACAGCTGGGTCATCAAACAGCTGCCCTCGACCTGCTCTCCCTCTCTGAAACCGGCCTGTTGGAGTGTGGGGCCAAACGCGAGATCCCAGTTTGGAGGGTGAACGGGAACTGTGAGGTGAAGGTGATATGGGACGCGGAGGTGGTGGTGAAGACTCTGGTGTTGGGGAGTTGTCGCTACACAGCAGCAGGAGATCCATAGGGTCAGCATCTGGATTATCACCACTTGTGGCTTCATCTGGGTTCAATTTTTTTTTGCATAATGAGTGTTAGTTTGAAAAAAAAAAAAAGAAAAAACTGCAGTGAAAGTGCTTCAAGAATTAAAATCCACCTAACAAATTCTCATCTCCCATACCCATCCCAGAAAAAAAAAAAAAAAAATTATATACACAGGAAACTTTCTGCTTCAGCCATTTAGCCCAATTTTAAATGTATTATATATTGGATTACAATCCAGTCACAATTTGTGCATGACATCCAATTCCAGTAAGCTCACAGATTTTATAATATAATACCCAAGCCAAATGTCTCCTCATTGTAGAGGTCAATCTCCTCATCCTCTTCAGCCATTTCCTGCAGCAGTCCACATTCATCATCCTCCTCCTCCTCCTCCTCTTCTCCTTTGTCACTCCACTGATCCCCATTCTCTGGCCAACTTGCATCAGGAACAGATTCCCCGGTTTTCTCCTGATAACACAGAGAGCAAAATAAAATGTATAACAAAACATTGCTAACAATATCCAAGTTAGTGTTAACACAGCATGACTCGCTATTCTCCAGAAACAGCTTATAAGAGAAATATATTTAAAAAAAATTGTTTAACATACATATTAAAACATTTAAATTAATATCAGTATTAAAATAATCCACATTTATCTGAACCTTATTACACCCATTTAGTTACTGTGCATATAATCTTGTAGTATTTAATGATTAAGTTTGTTTTTGTAATGTAGAAATAAATTTAAGTACAAATAGAAGTAAACTGCACGAAGGCTACAGATTACAACTATAATGATAACAAAGGGTAAATCTAATTGTAACCAGTCACATACAAATATACACACATAAATACATACATTTTCACCTAAAACATCACATGAACACCTTTTTTTTTTTTTTTTTTTGGTCAACTATAAAGCTGAAAACCAATAACAGAATTGTATTTCTTAAATTGCATACAAAAAACAAACAAACAAACAAACAAACAAAAAAAAACACTTTACACTTAAGTTTACTACATTGGTTAAACTACACTTCTGAAGGATGTATTAAACATAGTTAATTTCAACATTAACAAATTAGTCACAACATTAACACGTCATTAAATAAAAATCGTACATGTTAATGTTATTTAATGGACCGGAGCAAACATGAACTACAGCAGCAAATTTTTAATCAACTAATGATAAAAAAGATTAACACTAACGTATTGAGGTGTTTTTTTTTTTTTTTGGTTGTTGTTAGTAAATGCATTAACCAGCACTAACTAAGAGGACCTTATTGTAAAGTACTACCAAAAATATTAGGTATGATATGCATGGCATTGGTTTTCCTAACCAAAAATGTTCAATCCATTCACAATGTCATTGCTTCATGTACTTACGGGATGTTCAGAATCATCCATTTAAATATGTCAGTATTTCAGAATTTTGTGAAATATTTTGTAAAGCTTCCACACTCGCTGAACGTCTACAACTACCAGTTCTGTTCCACGTGCTTATCAGTGTTTGGAAATGAACACACCTGCGTGCTTGGAGGTGGTGCTTTACGCAAGGGCGTAACTACCATAGATATGTTGCCAAGTCCACTTATTTTGGGCTTATTTCCAAAATACAGCGGTGTATGGTCATTTTGGCCCTTGAATAACATAGGGGTATTTTGTGAATGGGAGTATAATGGCAAAAGTTCAATGTTTTGGCGGAACAAAGTCTCCTTTAAAGGTGTTCCCTGTGCAGAGCATGCTGTGCATATGCCCCATATAACTCGATATATTGCGTTTGAATCCCTTGTTTCACTTGCGTATTGGAGCAGGGGACCAGGCATTAACGATACGATGGACAAATAAAAATATCTGGTTATTAGGGAAGACGTGTTTTTAGCCTTTTTTAGGCTTACAGCTTAACCCGGTAAACATGAAGTTTCGTGCTGAAATAAGAGCTGCTTAGTCCTTGACAAACGATAAAAGACATTTGCGAGTTTTGTTTTCTTCAACGGATATATAAATATCCACTCCCAGCGCTCTTTTTGTTTTCTGTGATATAAAATATTCCACTGCAAACGATGCAGTGCGCGAGTGAACTGTCCGAATGAACCAAACCTGACAATTGATTAGAATAGATCAAAAGAATGATTCGTTCGCGAATCGGGTTATTGTTTTGATAAAAGAAAACCGGACTTTATTACTGAAATTAGGAGATCAAATGATTCTCAGGTTGGTCATATTGACTGATAAGTAGCCTAATATTTTACTGGGACTCGCGCTATTTGAATTGGACTTATTCCCCAGTAAAAGGCCCTTACAAAAATTAAGTATGGTTTTATTGTAGTAAAAGTGTGGTAACTATGGTTTTTTGGAGTATTGATTACCATTTGTATAACCACAGTTTTACTACAAATATCATGCTTATATGGTTAGTGTAGCAAAACCGGTTAATTTGTGGTTACCATGATTTAACTATAATAACCATGTTTGTTTTGGTTAAAACCTTGGTTAATTTTCAAAGACTATAGAAATGGTCTAGCTCACCTGGTCACAATTATTTGTAGGTATCATAAACGGTGCTGCGCTCGTTACTCAAATATGGCATTTATTATTATAGCCTCCTTTCAAATGTAATATTACTTTTAGGGGTGTCAACGTTAACGCTAAAACGCAAATTAATCGTTTGATAAGGTTTGACCCCAACTTCTTCCCATCACCGCAGCGCGGAAGGTTATCTACCATTGTGTGATGAGGGTACAGCGAACCAGTGTTGCCAGGGTAACGGCACAAGTGGGCTATTTTGAAAATACAGTCGCAGGAAAAATTACAGAGCCTACTTTTATAATGTACCACGGCCGCCCAAAGTAGACAAATAAAAATGAAAATAAATCCTTTTACTAATGTGTATTATACTTGGAATGTATCCCTGGCAACTTGCGGAGAGGCGGTTGTAACATCACAAACAACTGAGTTTCAGCCAGAGCATGTTAATAAAGTGCCCCTATTATGGGTTATGAAAGGTTCATATTTTGGTTTTAGGAGTCCCCAACAACAGGTTGACATGCACGCAAGGTCAAAAAATACTTTCATTTTCTTATAATATGCATTTATTTTTAACTTATTTGCTCAACGACTCCAAAACGATTCGCTCATTTTTCCAATATGCTAATGTTTCATGTTGAAGTCAACATGAAACGGCTTAAGATTCGTTTTAAAAAGGACTAGTTAAAAATGATTCAGAGTCCACTCTTTCTTTTGAGAGACAATAACTTTATACACGGTGCACTTTCAGATTTAAAACTTTGTAGGATGTTTTCATTCACTTGGTGTTACACACTGCATGAAAGGTAATTTTCAAAAATCTATAATAGGGGAACTTTAAGGCTTTTACACAACAGAAATAAACATGACAACAGCCACTATAGATTATATAAGTGTCAGTCCTCTGTCGTGTCTGTCATGTGTTCCCGCCTCTTGTTTCCATATTTGGTCATGTTCCTGTCCTTGTTAAGTGTGATTATTAGTTAAGTCTTGTCCAGCTGTGTTTTAGTAATTATCAGTGATTGTCATGTGTATTTAGTTCCTGCCTGTTTAGTTAGTTGTTGCCTGGTTTACTCGTTATTCCCCGGTGTTCCTGTCTGTGTCAGCCTTGCCTTGCCCTGTCCTGATGTCCTCATTAAAGACTATTATTTTGAAGTTTATCCTCGTCTGCGTGTTCCTCGTTCTTCCCTGCTGTGTGCACCGTGACAATAAGATAATAAACACACCATTACAATAGAATATGTATGTGATTTTCTTGAGATGAATTTGTACATCTGAAATGCTAATTTGTGCAGCATAAAAGGCTATAAATAGCATAGTGTATATGTGAGTGTAAAAGTTATTACAAACACTCGATGGTGGTTTGAAGTGAGTTATGAGTAAAAGTGTACTATTAATCTCATAAATTGTCTTATGAAGCATGATGCTAATGTTAGCTCTAATGCACCTGCAGAACAGGTTCAATCCTTCTTCATAATGCATTTTGTCATAATACTTCACGTTAGGTCGCAAGAAAATGTTTTGTTGTATTTATTTAGAAATACTTTTGATAATAGTTGGGTAAATGTATACTGGGATTGAAGCGATGTGGCTTGGTAAACGTTTTATTGCCAGTATAAACGCTGATAATGGCTGAATAAAAACAAAAGAATAAGGATTAGCGTTTTGTCTCATACCTGGCGGAAGTGTGAAAGGTTCTGTTTCCTTAAACTAGTTTGTCATGCATTTCTTTATTTCAACACATTTACAAGTAAATCCTAGTATTTTAAATTTGTGATTAATCATGATTAATCACAGTTCATGACTGTGATTAACGCGATTAAATTTTTTAATCGATTGACAGCACTAATTACTTATTACTTTCTGGCAACAGTAATTAGTTACATTACTTTCCCTTCACACCCCACAGAAGTTGTAATTGCGTAGGCCTACCTAAAATATGAAAAGTTACTAACATATTTCTACCTCATCATTCGACCAAAATCCACATTGGATCGCAGTCAGAAGTATTACTACAAACACTCAGTGGTGATTGATAGACTTTTAGTAAGCGTTGTATAACCTCATTAATTGTCATATGTAGCTTGAAGCTATTTCTCTGTTACCCATATATGATTTAGGCTATATTTCATGATGTAGCCTATTTTATCAAAAGAAATAGCAAAAGTTCGTAAGAAAATAATTTTTATTATAGTAATACAATCTATATCGGGATCAGAGGAATGTGGGTGGGCACGTAATGAGTCAAGTAATGCCACAACTTACACTTTGGTGTTTCTTCTCACAAAATCAATGTAATGGCAAAATTCCATCCGTTGAATGTAAGCTTTTCCATATTCCAAGCCTGCTTGCTGCTCCGGTGATTTCATGTGTTCATGAGTCATGAAAATAATGAAAATAAATCTAGGAATTATTGGATTGTTGAACTTCAAATCAGGGTTGAGGTATCAAAAGTAGGTAACTAGCTGTTTTATTGATGGTAACTTTAATATTGATAGGCTACTGAAATCCTATTAGTAATTAGTTACACTACTAGTTACTGCACAAAGTAATTTCATTACTGTAGTTACTATTAGGTTACTGCCCAGCACTAAAATACTTTCAATGTAAGTAGGCCTATGACTAGTCAAAATATATATTTTTTGCAGATATATCTTCAATGTACATTATGACTAGCCAAAATAACATATAGAATATCTTAATGCCAATTATGATGAGTCAAAATTTCAAAATAGGTATTTGGAATCGGAATTTTCTAACTAGTCGAACTAGATTACAAATTGTAGAACTAGGGACATTAAATGCTAAAACAGATTGCCATATGCTCTTCAGCATGAGTAGGGCATAGGGATACAACCAGCTTTTGAATTTTGAATCAATTGAACCAAACGGTTCACAAAATGATTCAATCTTGCAAAGCCCTCGAAACACTGCATGCTGGTGACACCTGCTGTTTGAGAGGCAAATGTATGCCTGCAGCACATTCAGAACGTATCCCCTTCATTTTTTCCCCTGCATTTTGCATCCTTATTGTAAAATGATTAGAGAAAATTCACACCAATTTACATTCCATACCCCTAATGACAAAGCAAAAAGCATAACTATTCAGACTCTCAACGCAGTACTTATTTGAGGCTCCTTTGGTGTCGATTACAGACTTTTTGGCTATAATGAGTATTTAATGTATTTTTTGGGGTATAATGTGACAAGCTTTGCACATCTGGATTTTTTGCCATTCTTCTCTGCCTCCTCTGAAGCTCAGGTCGGATGGGGACTGCTGATAGACAAATGATTTTAAGTAAAAACCTTTTTATCTCCAACTGAAGAAAAATAATAATTTGGAATGACGTGAAAGTGTGTACTTAACAGAATTAATGAGAAAGCACAAATTGCTATCAACAGCAAATGAAAGAATTAACAACTTAAAAAATAAATAAAACATTAAGCTTCCGAGCTTTCAAGTCCATAAGGAGACAAGTCCATATTTAAGACTTTAGCTTTTGGTCTTAATGCCAAAGCTGTTGCTGCGGTCAAGAACTGAATAGGTTATTTTCTTAATGCAGAGCACAGATCCATACCATCTACATTGCTAAAAACAGAATCACCCTAAACACTTAAGCAAGAGGACAGGAGACAAAGACAAGACAGTCTACTCAATAAATAAATGTAAAAAATAATAGGACTAATAGATGAGATAGAAAGAGTCGACTGTGCCACAGTAGTTGCACCTCTTGGAGTATAATAGCACGTTTTTGGTGATCCAGTGGAGTAGTGGGCAAAACACCAAATTATACTTCATCATCTGTTCCAACTAATAAATGCTTTTCAATTCCTGCAGTTTGTTTCATGTGAAAGAATATTTTTCCAACTCTCATGCCGAGGTTCTCAGCTGAGGTATAAACACTGGAACGCAATTTTCTTTAAAAATTTCTAATCACGCTACTTTTGTCTGCTAGTTTTAACTACGTGCATAAGAAAGAGTGAACTAATTGACTCTAACTGGCCTGATTAGCAAGGCCTCCCTAAAAATAGCTGGCCTACATAAAACTAGCACTAAATTAATAAAAGAACACATTACACTTTTTTGACCAGCATAGCGTGACCGCAGTCAGAGAGCGGTGTTCGGTGTCTCCAGCGCTCAGAAATAGTGAATTTTATTGCTTCTGAGTTTCTAAAAGCACTGTTTCCCCCCCAAATACTTCCCTGACCGTTTCCAGACGGGGGCGCGTACTTGCAGCCAAATGCGGCATCCGGCATCTTCTTATGATTAGGGATAGGCCCAAATCAGAAACAACGTCCGCGCCGCTAGGCCACGCCCATTTCCGGGTATACCCGCAGTATGAGGAATGCTGACGTCAGTGTCAGCTGCTCTCATGCAACACGCTCACATGCCGGCAGGACGTTACTTCACAATAACATAGAATGCGATGTAGAGAGCTAGTCTTCTATGCATGGACAACTGTATATCTGGACTAAGCGTCGGATCAGGTGGAAGCAGTAAACGGGCTTGACTCCTGTGGTGGATTTCCACGCCCAGCTCCAGCTGTATTCGCCTTCAATCGGATGAAATCGTACAGACGGCCGCTCAGATAAGGTGTGGGTTTCCTTCTGACTGTGCGTTTTTATCATTTTTCTGTTATTGTTATTGCGCTACATTAATCTGTGTTAATATGGATAGTTTGCTCACAGTGGTTTGATCATATGAGTTGACGTGCTTTTGACTTTGTTTACATTCCATGTAGTCATTCTACACTTGCAGTGGCAGATGCCGTCACTTAGATTATTATGAAAATAAAATAAATAAATGAGTAAAAAACTCGCTTTTGAGCACACAAACGCGTTTATCTTAATTTTGCAATAATAATCTTATTTTTTTATTTAGTTATCATTTAAGCTTTGAAAGTCACTTATGAAGATAATGTACCCTACATATGCATTTTTCTTTTAATTCAGCAAAGCACACATTTTGCCAGTTAAACCTTTGTTGTGATAATATATAAATAGTGACTAAATGAAATAAGTAAAAAGTGAAATGTCTAAAACTTAAAACAATTTACATACAAACGTTCTGTATGAAATATACTTTTTAAATAATCATTTTGAATTTTCAGTTACTCCTTTATGTTATTTGTGATAGGTTGTTAATCAAAATGTGTTCTGAAACAAGAACACCCAAGTAAACCACTTACAAAATAATGTGACAGCCATGTATTGATATATTAAGCAACTAAAAACCCTACAATTATTTAGTTTGACATCAAAAAGCTTTCTTAATATAGCAGAACAGATTTGACTTATTATTTTAATGGGGGAAAATATAAAAAACAATTGTAGAATGACCCTCCTAGTCTGTCAGAGAATTCATCCATTACTCATCATGTTATATGTCTGGCAATTCCACTCTTGTCTTTGTATATTTTAATTTAATTATCCATCCCTTTTTAAGTTGGGTGCTTATTTCTTATTAATCTTTTTGATGTCTTATTCTTTCGATATGTTTAACTTTCCCCTGATTAAGTGGCTGCATGAAATTGAACACATCTTTTGAAGGATTTTCTATGATAGCTATGTCAATTGATTGTTCCAAAGAGCAACAACAACAAAACAATTTTTTTGCAATGCAACTTGTCGGTGTGATAAGAGCGATTCAAGCAGATGCTGTGAACACTTTTGTGGTGTTTCGAAAGGTCAGACACAGGTAATGATGGCCTTTAGGTAATGTGACACTACCTCACTGCAAAAAGACTAATACTGATGTGGCCAATAATAAATAAAACCGTGAGGGTAATAATGATCTTTCATAATCTTTAATGATCCATGAGCTCTTGCATAATAAGCTTAGAGGACTTTTAGTCTAGCCTGTATGATGCAAATAACGACCATGCTGATCTTTGCTTACTCTCTCACGTAGCTGTCGTGATAAGAATGGGATTAGACAGGTTTTTGTCTACTATGATTAGTCAATTATTTAAGCTTAACTGATACTAGTTAGTAAAGTGCTTCAGTTTTGTTTGCTGTGGTTCAGAACATACAGGATAAAAAAACCATGTGCTAAATATAATTACGATGTGTTTCCTCCCCCCAATATAAACTCTTCTCTGTGCTGTTCTTGGCTTTCTCCGATATCTGATCTCCATAGATAATTCATGCTTTGACCTCTCTGGCAGGGTTTGTGATGGTTGGGTGTGGTTTGTGCAGTCTGGGCAAGCCAGATGATGTCTGTGCATAGTGAAGAAATGTCTCACTTGTGATATCAGTGGATAGATACACGCATCTTATATCAAAATGTATATTGTTGACATGATATACTGTTTTACAGTTCTCAAAGACATAATAAATATATGAACCTCAAGAAACTTAATAATATTAAATTATTTTAATTTTAATAAAATTAAAAAAGCCATGTCATTACCCTAATGAGCAGCAATGTTCAAGAAAGAAACTGAAGATGCAATCAAATATAAAATAAAACACTGCATAGTCTATGAATTCAAATGAATTAAAAGTTATTCAATCAAGAGCAGTGGGTGATTTTCTCTTTTTATTCGATTAGAATTAAGAACATATACCAACACACTTTCATGACAATTTTATTTTTTCTTTGCAAATTTGTGAAACAATTATATGAATTCGTACAATCCATATTTTCCTACAGTCTGCTTATGCCCCATTATCATATGTTTTTTTTCGTGAGAATTCATACAAAATAGCCTGTTGGTTAAAATTTATTGATTTATTTTTTTTGCATTGGTACAATATTTTGACATATTCATTCATATTTTCCACCAACAGTTTATGCTCTTTAAGTGAATGCTTACCAAGATGGGTCAAGTTCAAATCATCTTGCCAATATTTTGACAATTTTGTGTGAATTTGACTGTTTAAGTCTAGTAAGCTGCGAAAGTGACCTTGATCATCTGGTTCATGTGTGTTTCAGTGGCTGCTACAGAGCTAAACTCTGCTGGAAGGTGGCTCTAGGAACATGATTTGATACCTGTTTTAGGTCGAGGTATCAGCTGTTGTTGATACCCTCTTATGGTAAATGTGGCTTTAGTTTGCCCAACATTACATGGTTCAAGTAACCAAGTTCAGATTTTTTTTCATCCCATGCCATGTGTCTCAGATCAGATATGACCCACAAACGTGACGTGTAAGCAGAAAAAAAACACATGGATACTCGGTTTTAGGCCTCATTTATATGTGAAAATAAATCAGATATAAATTGGTTACGTGCATTTGTGTTTGCCATGTAAGCAGACACAGATCGGATATTCCGTCAATGTGAGTTGGACGTCGCTGAAAAGATGATGGTGGCGTGATGGCAATGACGTCAACTCAGGTGAACACCAATCATGATCACATGACTCTTTTCAATGGAGGACAGAGGCTCAACCCAGTAGAGTCATGCTTAAGTTTTATGACTTTTGAGCCTTTGGGCAAGCAGAAGCATGTATTATAATTTTGTCTGCGTCCATTGTAAATTGCACCGCTTTTACATCCTTTCCGGCATAAGCTTTTATGTCTACATTTGGTTGTTTCTCCAAGTGTATAGTGTAAATGCAGATATCGGATATAGGTCACTTTTAAAAGAAGATGTAAGCTGCTGGTTATCAAAAAATTAGAGACAGTCAACAAATTGGGCATCAAGACCTGAAGTGTAATTGTGGCCTACTATGGCTGCTGGAAAGCTTAAGTTCAGGAGGTGATCCTGTTGGAAGTTTAGAATTCCATGAGAACTCCAATCCAGTCATATATAGCAGAGTTCTTCAACACTGTTCCTGGGAACCCACTATCCTGAAGAGTTTAGCTACAACCCTAATCAAATACACCTGAAGCGGCCAATCAAACTCCTCAAGACTGCTTGAAAATTGCAGGCAGGTGTGCTGAAGCTGGTTGGAAATAAACTTTCCAGGAGAGTGGCTGCCCAGGAACAGGGTTGAAGACCTCTGATATATAGGGATTAGAGCGTGTGCTGTTTTTGTTGGTCGTTCGCTGCTGTTTGCATGTATGTAAAAATATCATTCACAATTTAAGAGGAAAACCTAGTCACAATTCTAAAGAAACACAATATGGCAAAACAAATAACAAACAGAAAATTTTACTTTTCATCAACAGTGCATGCTGGAAAAAGCTTACAGCTTTTGCAAAAACTGTGTCAGGTGTTTTAGTTAAGAGGATGAGGCTGGATGTGTGTAGAGTGTTGCGCAGGTGCCCTACCATTTAAATAAACAAAGCACACAAAACCTGGTTCTTCTAGTGAATGGGTGTCAAACTCAGCTCCTGGAGGGCCGCTGTCCTGCAGAGTTTAGCTCCATTCCTAATTAAACACACCTGATCCAGTTAATCAAAGCCTTTATGAGTAGGCTTGTTTGAGATGAGCAAAATCTGCGCAGAACCGATCACCGGTGATCACCGCGAGGTGCATGCCGGTTAGAAGGATGATAAATACGCCTTTCGTATGGAATTAAATAGCAAGCACTTTGAGTGTCTTGTTCATCATATTTATATTCATATAAAAGCAACAGAACTGAAATCATATCATGTTTATCAGCAGCACAGCATATGAGTGAGAATAACGCGATATCTGCCTTTGATCTCGTATGTATCTGTTCTACTTAGAGAGGGCAGAACTGTCCGTCTTGACTGCGCTTATTTCACTCCTCCCCTCACTGCAGCCGCCTACTCTCGCCTACATTTCAGGCGAGGCGAGGCGCATCTCAAACAAGCCTAGTGCTAGAAACTTCTAGTCAGGTGTGTTGGAGCTGGTTGGAGCTAAACTCTGCAGGACAATGGCCCTCTAGGACCTGAGTTTGTCACACGTGTTCTGCTAATTCGTTTAATTACCATTCAGCAGGAGTGAGCATTTTGTGGTAGGGTACAGTTGTAGAAACTGTAAACATAACAGAAAAATATGTACAGGTTTTTCGCTGAAAATCTGGGGTTTAAATTTAAAATTGCAATTTAAAATTGCAATTCATTGTAGTGTAATACTCTGGGTCGGATACACAGAATCTTGTCACTTCCCAGGGAATAATCTGATTTTAAAAAATGTCTTGAAAACATGGTTTTCTTGTGTTGTCATGTTATTGGTTTGCATTTCAGTAAGATGATTTTTGTAGTTATCAGCATATTGGTGTTTGTGTAAACTAGGGGTGTGCAATAATGACAAAAAATGATATCTCAATATTTTCTAGAATTTAGTTGATAGCAATAATTAGACAATATTTTGCTGAGCATGTTATTCTGCTGATATTTTTTAGGACTGCCATGGACAGCTGACTCCCAAAGCTTTTGATATTCTTCATTTTTGGTGCAGTGGTTAGTTTGCAGGAGTAACAGAGATGAACCTTTCTAATACATTTAATATAACTTAATTAACTGTGTGCATCATCTTTTGTGTCCAATTCTTAAATTTAATCAATACATTTAAATAGTCAGACACTATAGGGCTGTTGCCAGTCGAATTAACCCTTTAACGCGTACGATCACACCGGTGTGATCAGTCTTGGCTGGTCCCTGGAGCGTACGATCACACTGGTGTGATTAGAACTTTCAGTGAGTCACGTCATCAACTGCTGAAATTCAAATCTGCTTTCTGGCGCGGAGCCAGATCAGACGCGCGAGCGCTTGTAATATTATCACTTATTCAGTGTTTTCAACCATATAATGCTTATTTAAGATTTCAGACATTTAAATGCACATAAGTACTAGCAAAGCCATACATTTATAGTTTGTAAAATATGCGCTGATGTCTATGGAAGCAGCAATAATGATCCTTACAAATATAATCTGACGACATGTTTTATTGATATCATATACACATAGTGTAGGTAACAATAAAGTTTACTCTGCTCTTCTCCCAGTTTACTGGAGACTTATTTTAACGTGTTTCGGGAGGAGAGGATGAATTTACGTGTTGTAAATCCCACAGCTGGATTCAGCGCGAGCAAACATGGCGGCGCCCATCACCCGGTATAGATGAACTAACACGATCATTATAAACGTGTTTAAACAACCAAACACATTTACTTGCACATATTTCAGAATCGGAATATCAGATATTTAATAATATAGCGAGTATGTTTGTGAATATTAATAATAAAAAAAGGAAAAACGAAATAAAAGCAATCCATGTGTCATACAGCGCTATTAGGGCTGCGGTGTGTCACATGACAAGCATGACGCGTCGCCATGGAAACAATAAGGCTATAAGTTCTAAAATAACGGTCGCCTAAAAAAACTCACGCCTGGGGCTCAGCTAGAATATTTTAAACTCACGTGCGAAAGGGTTAAATCAGTGTCAACACAAAAGTGGCACAAAATCTGCATCTTAAGGGGTAATTTGACGCATTTACACAGACTGTTGCAGGACTTGAATGTATTTAAAGCAGAGGTCTTCAACCCTGTTCCTGGGGACCCACTCTCCTGGAAAGTTTATTTCCAACCGGCTTCAGCACACCTGCCTGCAATTTTCAAGCAGTCTTGAGGAGCTTGATTGGCCACTTCAGGTGTGTTGGATTAGGGTTGTAGCTAAATTCTTGTTTCATCACTGTTTTTTCACACCTTAGATCTGAAAAAGACTCCAGAAATGGGCGTGTAAAACTGGAAAAGTGGGAGTGTAGAGGGTGGGAAGAGGGGAGAAAACAACCAATAAAACACAGACCTACAACACACTGATTATACAGACAGATGAATATTAAAATATATTTAAAACAAAAGAATAAAGGCATAGTTACTTTTTGTTTACTCTTCTTTGGATTTTCGGTCTGTATCATTGTTGGCAGTGATTGAAGAGTTCATTCTCATGAATAATACTGAGAATAGCTCGGAAAACCGATGACGTAGACGCATACTCATTAGCCATGGCAGCCAATCACAACTCCAGATTAACGCATATACTTCACTTTTCGTGACGTGGGCTCAACTTTTCTTTTTGAACCGAAAGAACGAAATTGCTCCAAAAAATGAAAAAATAAACAACTTTTTTTATTAATAATAGACATAATAGTTGTGTTCAACTTGAAGCGGTGCTGTGCAGAATGATCATTGTATGACGCCAAAGTACCGCGAGAGTGTTTCGAAAGCATAAGGATCCATCTGCTCTCTTATGGCTCTCGCGGTACTTTGATGTCATACACTGATCATTCTTCCCAGCGCCGCTTAAAGTCGAACACACCTAATGAGTGCTATTGTTGTTTTCACTGATGTGCAACCTGTTCATATATGTTAACATATCAAAAAATGTGCTTTAGGGTTTCACGACCTTTTAACCTGCAGTTACAAATGCATAAGTAATGTTTTGATGTTTTAAAAACAAAATGTTAAATAGTGATATTTGAAATGAGTTTGGGGGAAAATTTAATTTAAATGCAAAAAAAGCATTTTTTATAATTGTGACTTAGATGAAGATAATGTTTTATAATCAAAGAAATCCAGGTAATTCCATATGGGTTCACAATTCTTCTTGCAGCTGTATCTTCAGAAACTTTTACAGAGTTATTCATGTTGTGTGCATTATTTGCACAGTGACTTGTTTATTGTGAGTTGTTTGTGTAGTTCAGACAATCTATGCAAACTTTGCTTGCTGAAGCTTTGTTGCCCCCTTGTCTGAACTCTCTGGTGATTTGTTCAGATCAGGTGCTCTGAAATAGTCAAACCACAAAGGTAGCAAAATAAAATAAGGAAAATAAGGTGTGTCTAGTGCCTGCAGGCGGCTTTAAAATGCTCTTTACATATTGCATGTGCTTTGTTTTCCCAGTATTTGATCAAATACCTACAGCAAGGGCCTTAACCTTGTTATATTCAGTCTTTTCATTGGATCTGAAATATGAGATTTTGGAGTGATTTTCAAAACAGTCATCACCCTATCATGTCTCCTACCAGCCCAAGAGGTGCAGGTATAAGCAAATGAAGCTACTACATAGCATAGCCCCAAACAGCAAAACGTTCACCTTCAATTTTTTGTTTTGAAATTGTTGTATAACAGCATAGAAATGAGTCAAGCCATTGTTGCTAGTTTTAACGTATTAAATTGGTAGCAAACAGAGGCTTGGACATATCTTTTTAGCTAGCGCTGGCAGACTCTGAATCTATGGTATAAAAAAGAAGTTCCACATACTGGATGGTTCATTTAGCACACTCCCTCATTTTTCCTTACTCTTGTCAGTTGAATTTAGGGTTGCCCAATTGATCAGAATAAAACCAAAATAACAAAATGGCTTAGTTCAATTATCAAATCACAAAGGCTGCGATTTAAGTTAATAAATATATGCATGGACATAGAATACGTGGGGGACGCAGAGGAAGAGTTATTATTTTAAATAGCAAGCTTTGCAAATATCAGCTACCCGCACATATGTGCACTTATTTTCATTAGTTTTTTTAGTTTTTTACACGCTTTTGTAACATCTTTTATTTCCACAGATATATTATCAAAGCCCTTCAAGCAATGTGGTTGTTAATGGTAAATTCATATTTTAACACATTAACTGCCACCGCAAAGCTGTTTTGGAAGTTTATCAGCATTATCTGTATTTAGCTGTTCCCTTGTTCGTGTGGCTGAATCACAGCCTTATGCACAACATTACCACATTCTTGCTTATGTGATATTTGGCATGAAATCAAAATTATTATTATTTTTTCTGAATTCACGTCACTGGTCTTATTGTGAACAACTCATCTGTTCATATTTTAATGTACGTAATGTTTATGACTCTCTGCTAATGTATACAAGACTATGCTGCAGTTAATCCAGTTGCCTGCAGATATCTATTTTCTTGTTCGATAAGTCGTTTCACTCAGAAATACATCAACATGAAATGCGACTTCCATTTCATGTTGATTTACAATATTACAAATTACAATATACAATGTAAATCCTCCTAATATTCTGTCTCTCCCCCAATATTCAGATTGGAAGTTTGGATGTTTAAATATAATGACATTTGGTCTTCCAATTCTGAATATCTGGTGACATTCTTGCCAACAGCCACAATGGACTAAACAGTTTAAGGGCAGAGAGGTGTGTGATGAGAATGAAGCGATGAAGTTTATTTGTTGTAGGGTAAGTCAGCATAGATGGTGCTTGTTGAAATGCTTCTTTGGTGCTGAGTAAACTGAAAGAGAGAATGAGTGATATTTTTTTCTTTACCCCAATTAGATTAAAAATAGCCAGTGAATAATTTTATGCTTGTTTTGCATTGCCTTAATGTAATTCACCTAAAAATGAACATTCTGTCATAACTTAGGCAGTCATCCAATAAATAAATAAATGAATAAATAGTCTGTAGTCTTGTGCATTTATATTTTTCTGTAGCTCTGTGAATCAGCTGAGTAATGACCTTCATTATAAAAAGTGTTGGAAGATAATAGGAATGAACAGCCTTTGGAATTATGTGGATTTTAAGTGTGTGTGTGTGTGTGTGTGGGTATGATATAATGATCTTGTGACTGTGGGATGATGTATACTTCCTATTTCTTGGAGGCTGGAGTGTGCATCATCAGATATGTTGACTTCTACAGTGGGATTTCAGACAGTTCAATGGAGACAGATAGCTATATAAAGAGCTGTGTGGTAAGTAACACCTTAAAATGAAGGTGACTCGGGTCTTCTATCCTCTCTGTTTAGCATGCAGACTCTAATGATTTGTCAATGTTTGCATCTTTAGCAAGGCCCTAGGATTACATTTCACAGTGTTCAATTTTTCGTTTAGTGAGTTTTCATTTTCTAATGAAAATGTTCTTTATGTAGTCAATATTTTAAAGTGTCATGTTTACAATATGAAGTCAATTTTATGTATAAATTTTATATTTAATTTTATGAAAATAGCATTTTGTAATGTTATCACACAAATGTGTCAAACTGTAAAAGCCAGAACATTAAACATATTTTAAAGTGTATAAACATTATTGATTCGAACATGTCTCAAAATATAAAAGATTGATCAACATAAACATCTAAAGGCAGCCGTTGTTGGAAAAAAACAAAAACAAATTTATCATATGTTGCCTGTGTGCCTTGTCTGTTGCTGCCCTGCCCAGTCTAGTTGACGGTTGTGTAACCCCCTCCCCCCACCCTGCAGGGTAGTTTTTGTTTGTTTTTGTTTTACCATTTAAATAATGCCCATTGAACTCTGCATTTGAATCCTTGCTCATCCCTTACCACACAACCTGACTGATAATGTCCTGGCAGAAAAATACCTGTACCTTTTCCTTTTTATAATTTTTTTTATAGTGTATGTTTTTAATTATAAGTTTTTAAGTCATGTCCTACCCAAGCTCTTTGGGAAAACATGCCTGCAGTGATATTTCAGCAAAATATCATGTTTATTGTTTTGTTTCGTGACACATTTAAACTGAAAGTGGTGCTTAAAGCATGTAAACAAAAGCAAATTTGCAATAAAAATGCATTTTCTGAAGCAACCATTTCAGCTTGTTTAGAAGTATTAATGATTTTATCGTGACTTGTGCTTCACGAGACTCATACTCGAGCGGTTCGCTTTGCAAGATCAGTGCTGTACCAGGTGAGCTACTGAGCAAGTTTACTAAGTTAGAGTAGCCACACATGTGGAGCTGGATATTTGATGCAAATATCAAAATGTGTTCAAAAGTTATTGGTGTTTTAATGCCACTATATTCTTCATTTCAGCTGGAAACTGCAGTTAATTTTTTGGAGTATATTTCTTGAGGATGCATGAGGATAAGTCTTCTTAATAAAATTTTTTTTTCGTTGATAATGAGTTGTGTTTGTGATTTTATTTTTTTTTCTTGGAATATTCCTCATCACTTTCATTATTAGCATGCCTTAGGCTAACCTCACACCTGTAATGGAAGACAAACTGTTTGTGACAGCAGGACTGTAACGGTTTAGATGGTTGTGGTTATGTCGTCCATGCCTTTTTTGGTTAGCTTTGTGAAAAGCTAGGTGGTGTGACAGTGGACTGTGCAGGTTCTGTTATGCTGTTTATACCACAGTATGTATTTGGGCAGGAATGCTTTACATTACACATGAGAGTGTCAAAGAAACGGAGAAATGTGAAAACGGAGTGGGATGCGCCTCAAACAAGTCAAGACAAGGAAGAACTTGTTGGGTGTGATGTAAAGCAGAGATTAGTTAATTACAGTTGCTGAGTAACATCACAGTTTGCCACATTAATACAGAATTCATCTGATGTGCGTCACAGGTGTAAAGCAGCTATGCTGCGTCTAATGCGTCTCATCCCATCAGAGTTTAGAGTAGAAACTTTTATTGGAACATTTGATTTATTTATTTATTTATTTTTTTTACATAAGGATTACATAATGGCAGACTTATCATTCATTAGTTATGAATAATCAAAAGTAAATTCTATTTGTATTTAATTCATACAAATTGTTTTGATTGTTTTACCATCAAAATGATGATTGTATCGTGATACTGTTACCAGATGAGGTGTCCCATTTTAGTATCCACATCAAATTAAAATTACAAAAGTTATTGTATATGCATAGTAAGCAAATGCAAGTAAAGTGTCTATTTAACAATTCATAGTCATGCACAAACACGCACACACACACACAGATTGATAGTTACTCATACTGTCTGTGATAGGCCTGTAATATTTTTGTCTTGTAAATGATACAGATGTGTGTGGGTAGGCAAGGTTGACTGTTACAGAAATCATTACCATTTGCCTCACTGTTCGTATTTCTGACATTTTATCAGTGAGTCACATCTGTCACAGCTATATATGTCTGTCATTTTGTCTGAATTTTTCTTATTATTGTTGGTCTTTTACAGACAATATTTGATTTCTCAAGCTTGCATCCTTTTGCACCACCTCATGTGTCATGTGTAAGCATAGGTGTGCCTGCAAACACATTGACTCAGTTAGCACAACATACAGTACAAATGCAAATAGTGGTGGGAAGCAAATGTGCGTCTTACAAGTAAATGGATAAAGAAAGTGCATAGACTATTCTGTTAGCTCTTTAATTGTTCAGTCCAGTGGATTTTAATCCAGCTTCACTCTTTTCAGTGACTCAGCAGGATCAAAAAGAACTTCCTGGAATTCTCATGACAGTATTCCTTGTCACGTGGGTTCTTTTAGGCTGTCTTAGCACTTCTTTCTTGTTATATATATAAAATACATGTGGCACAGTTTCCACAATATTAAGCATCACAACTGTTTTCAACATTAATAATAACATTAATAAATGTTTTTGAGCACCAAATCATAATATTAAAATGATTTTTCAAGGATCATGTGACACTGAATATTGGAGTAATGGCTGTAATGGATGTAGTGAATGGCTGCACCATCATTTTAGACTCTATAGATATTTGCATGGTGCTTGAGGTGGACAGCTCTAATGTAGAGTTGTTGTTCCTCTAGATATGCATTAAAAATATATAGGACCGTATGAAATTTTTTTCTTGCCTCCTAAAAACTGAAGAGCCTGGCCCAGTCTGGTGCACACTTTTCCAATGCACATTCGATTCACATTCACGGTTTCTGCATTGTGGAAAAAAATAGATGATTACTCCATTACTACAGAAGTCTTTCCCAGCTGAGAACATTGATTTTAGTTTTATTTACATGTTTCTTCAGTTATAATTAAATATTTTGAGAAATATTTCATGACTTTATTGAAAACTGAGGGAATTTTTAAATTAAACCCATGGCAATTTGCTTATAGATAAGAGATACTTTTTATTGATTTTAGTTCAGCTTTTAATACTCTTCAGTCATATTTGTTATTGGATACGTTAAAGAAGATAGGTGTAAACCTGTTTATTATTAATTGGTACTTTTTATTTTATTTTAAAACTAATACAGTACAACAGGTAAAGGCAATTTCTGATCGCAGATTCATTAGTACTGGCATTTTTTGTTTGTTGGTCACAAAGCATATTTTCTGCGAAAATCCAAGAGCCAGTGGGAAAATTCTGTTAGCTTTTGCCAAGGGAACCAGGACAATTCTAACTTCCTACAAAAATGAAGTCATCACGGCAGCGCTCTATTAATTCCGCATATAAAATTGCTTGCTCAGCAACCCTAAAAACTAAACTCTATTAGAGTTTTTCATAGCATTATTCCTATAATGAATGATTGTAAAATTCAAGTACAATGATATTTTACTGTACTTACCATGGTATGTCCCAAAGATCTTTGTAAAACCATATGACTTTTTTCTGTTAATTACTTGATTAGAATCTTAGACAATACAAAGAATAATCTGCATGACCAGAAACATTTGGTGGAGTTTGTTGCTTCTAAAGGATACTTTAAGTTACTAAACTCAATGGCTCACTTAGTTCTTTGGTTATTTGTGTGTAATTAGTTTAGTAAGATTGTGTCAGATCAAAAAATCCAAAATGGTTTACAGACTTTTCGTTGCAACAATACACAAATTCTTTAGAGGCTTGAACATAACATGCTTCTAGTACTGATGGATCTCAGTTAGTCACAGGGCATGTTGCTCTGTCTTGCTCCTGAATAGATACTTTGTATCCACCAACTCTTGGCAATACGGCATTATCTCCACTTGGTCATGCTTTATCCCTCCAGTGAATTCATTAACACGGACAGGGCTTTTGAACATTTGTAACATAGTGAATGTGTAATGCTTTGTACCCCTGCATCAGGTTAATCTTCATCCCAGCGCACACGTGGCTTTCACCTCTCTGATCTTAATCAGAGTATTGTCTGGAAGGTTGGACCTCTCATATGATGTTGTCTTGTTAAAAATATCAAGACACTTTTTAAAGTCCTTGTATATCATTTGCCTGTAATTTCAAAGCCTCGAGGACCATGGTCCTTTAATGGTTTTATTGTTGAGATCCTAATGTCAGTCCCTTCAAACAAAGGGAAGTTTGAGGACAAGGAATAAGGTGGTTCTCAATTCTGGTCCTGGCGCCCCACTGCTCTGCTCATTTTCTATGTCTTTCTGATTAAGATCAGAACTCTTGTTAAAGGAGAACCCCATGAACTAAACTGGGGTGCGTTTCTTTAAAAGCAGTGTTAGCCCAGTATGGTTACAAGTTTCATCATTACCAACATAGTTCAACGATTTGCTGTTTCCTGAAACCATACAGTGAGGAAAATAAGTATTTGAACACCCTGCTATTTTGCAAGTTCTCCCACTTAGAAATCATGGAGGGGTCTGAAATTGTCATCGTAGGTGCATGTCCACTGTGAGAGACATAATCTAAAAAAAAATCCAGAAATCACAATGTATGATTTTTAACTATTTATTTGTATGATACAGCTGCAAATAAGTATTTGAACACCTGTCTATCAGCTAGAATTCTGACCCTCAAAGACCTGTTAGTCTGCCTTTAAAATGTCCACCTCCACTCCATTTATTATCCTAAATTAGATGCACCTGTTTGAGGTCGTTAGCTGCATAAAGACACCTGTCCACCCCATACAATCAGTAAGAATCCAACTACTAACATGGCCAAGACCAAAGAGCTGTCCAAAGACACTAGAGACAAAATTGTACACCTCCACAAGGCTGGAAAGGGCTACGGGAAATTGCCAAGCAGCTTGGTGAAAAAGGTCCACTGTTGGAGCAATCATTAGAAAATGGAAGAAGCTAAACATGACTGTCAATCTCCCTCGGACTGGGGCTCCATGCAAGATCTCACCTCGTGGGGTCTCAATGATCCTAAGAAAGGTGAGAAATCAGCCCAGAACTACACGGGAGGAGCTGGTCAATGACCTGAAAAGAGCTGGGACCACCGTTTCCAAGGTTACTGTTGGTAATACACTAAGGCGTCATGGTTTGAAATCATGCATGGCACGGAAGGTTCCCCTGCTTAAACCAGCACATGTCCAGGCCGACTTAAGTTTGCCAATGACCATTTGGATGATCCAGAGGAGTCATGGGAGAAAGTCATGTGGTCAGATGAGACCAAAATAGAACTTTTGGTCATAATTCCACTAAACGTGTTTGGAGGAAGAAGAATGATGAGTACCATCCAAGAACACCATCCCTACTGTGAAGCATGGGGTGGTAGCATCATCTTTGGGGTGTTTTTCTGCACATGGGACAGGGCGACTGCACTGTATTAAGGAGAGGATGACCGGGGCCATGTATTGCGAGATTTTGGGGAACAACCTCCTTCCCTCAGTTAGAGCATTGAAGATGGGTCGAGGCTGGGTCTTCCAACATGACAATGACCCGAAGCACACAGCCAGGATAACCAAGGAGTGGCTCTGTAAGAAGCATATCAAGGTTCTGGCGTGGCCTAGCCAGTCTCAGACCTAAACCCAATAGAGAATCTTTGGAGGAGCTCAAACTCCGTGTTTCTCAGCGACAGGCCAGAAACCTGACTGATCTAGAGAAGATCTGTGTGGAGGTGGGCCAAAATCCCTCCTGCAGTGTGTGCAAACCTGGTGAAAAACTACAGGAAGCGTTTGACCTCTGTAATTGCAAACAAAGGCTACTGTACCAAATATTAACATTGATTTTCTCAGGTGTTCAAATACTTATTTGCAGCTGTATCATACAAATAAATAGTTAAAAATCATACATTGTGATTTCTGGATTTTTTTTTAGATTATGTCTCTCACAGTGGACATGCACCTACGATGACAATTTCAAACCCCTCCATGATTTCTAAGTGGGAGAACTTGCAAAATAGCAGGGTGTTCAAATACTTATTTTCCTCACTGTAGCTCAGATGAACATTCGCAAAAATATTTTTGCATTTCCAAAAGGAGATGTTTTGCAGAATGCTGTTGTTGTTATTGTCCACACACAGTACTAGTACTAGTTCATGATTACCATGCTCTGATTGAAAGTCTTCTGAAGGCAAAACAGCTATTTTCTCCTCCACTATGCCCTGTCAAATTATGATATGATGAAACTTAATTTGCCCTCATTCGCATCATCACTTTATCAAATTTGAATATATGTGAAAGATTATATATATTTTCCGGGTCTTTAAAATCACAGAGTAGAACAGAATGTATGTGTAAAATAATAATAAAAGGCCCCTCAGTTGTTAATGTGATATTACATATGCATACCCTGCATATCTATGCGCTTCAGGGGGTGCCCAATCCTGTTCCAGGAGATGTACTAACCTGCAGAGTTCTGTTCCAACCCTGATTGAACACACCTGTCTGTAATTGTCAAGTGCTTCTACAGTTCTTAAATAGCTGGTTTGTTTGTGTTTGTTCAGGGATGGAGCTGAACTTTACAGAAAGGTAGATCTCCAAGAACAGGATTGGCCACCTCTGGTGTGCAAGTTACTTGGTTCATATTTCATCCTCTCGTTCTCTCTTTTTTGCAGTTCTGTCCTCACACCCATGGTGGTGAACCTGACTGATGGAAAGGAAGGCTGTCAAACAGCTCAACATGGTCTCCAGGCTGCCCAAGTTTGCTTCCCGTCCCTCAGGCACCACCATGACCGCCCTTCCCCAAGGATCTACCCTCCCAGTTTCCTCCTCAGAGTCTAAAGGTGGACCTCTAGTCAGGCACAATAATTTGACACGTCTGCAATCCCTAAATTGGAGAAAGGGTGAAGAGGACATTGGAAATAAAGGTCAAGACTCTGACAGCTTGGATGAGGAGACTAGTGTGACTAGTGTAACACCAGTGATGGTGACTAAAAAGCCTTCCCCTGCAGCTGCAGTAAAATGTAAAAGTGCAGCTCCCACTTCACAAAGTAGTTGCCCCAGGAGCATACCCCAGCCTAGCAAAACCTTTTCCCGCATGACTACTCCCAAACGCCCCTCAACAGGGAATCCCCTGTATAATGACATGGCTTCTCAGAATGGAGCAAGTGTTGGTAATGGGCGATGTGGCTTCTCAGGGCCCGGTGTTGGTCATGTATCCCAACAAAGAACCCTGCAGAGCAAACTATCCCTGTCCAACGACAGCATCAAGTCTGACTCTAAAGACGGCATAGTGCGCTCTCAGAGTTTCACCCACTCCAAGAGGGCAACATGCCCCACCAACCCACCTATTACCCGTTCCTTCTCCTTTAACAAGGCTACAGAGCTTGCTAAAGAACTTCCCAGACCATTAGCACAGTCTCCAGTGGCTAAATCACCCCTCATACAGCCAAATACAGTATTATGCGAAGAGAAAGTAAATAAATATGGAATTCCAAGGCCTGCTGTTACTACTAGCAGTCATCTTTTGCAGACGAACACAATAAAGAAATCCCTTTTGCCCAGCTTTTCAGGTAACAAACCTTCTGTGCTCAGTTATAGACTTACACGTCCAACACTAACCAAACATCCCCGTCCTGTTCTCTTTGGAACTGTCCAAAAAGATGCAGAATTGAGTAAAAATGTCCAAGACACTACGAAGATTCTACATGACACTACAGAAACCAGTTCAGAACCAAGTAGCAATGTTGAAAGTATTGAAACTACCCCAGATGAGACTTATTTTGAAGCAAAGGAGGCTGAGGGAAGTCTGGGCCCCTCCTTGGAGGATATGTCGCTATCATCGTCCTCCTCTGTGGAGCACAATGACACTAGTGAAGAGTACATAGATGACTTTGATAATCTCGGGAATGGAGGTGAGACCCTTCTGCTGCCTGTCCTCAACGAGGGGTTAGCCCAATTCGGACTATGTAAAGATGACAACGATCTAATTGGCAAGTGCGATGAGGAATCATCTGTGTCCAGCCTGCACACCTTCTTATCCGAAACTGTTGACTGGGCTGGGATGGGCCTCGCAGGTGTGACTGAGTATCAATCTATTTCCATTACACCAAATAACAACTTTTTGTGTTTCTGTGTCTGACATTTTGACTGTTCAAACCATAGTTTGTTGACTCGCTGTCTGCAGCCTACATTGGTTGCTACCTTCAGAGTGTGATACTGTACATGCCCCCTTCATTCACTACTTGTGTCCTGGGGCCAGATTCATGAACATTTTCTTAAGAAATCTCTAAAGATGAATGTAATAATTGAATGGTTCTCAAATATATATATTTTTTCTTAAGAATAAAATTACAGGCTTAATTTGGTTGATGCTTCTTGCTGAAGTCTCACTGAATAACTCATGGAAAACACCTCAAAGACTTTTTGTGTGCCTGTAGATTACTGTAATAATCATAATAAGTGCACAACTATTTCTATGCCTGGCTTGACGGGAGTTTAGCACTTGCTGTCAGGGTTTACTAATGACAGGTTGACGTTACATTATCTTGTAGACACAAGTCAGGGTGTTTTCAGCTTGAATAACTGTAAAATTATACACTAACATAGTGTTGAGAGGTGAAGTGTGTAATTTTTCATAGTTAAAATAGATTTGGTTATCTCAGTAAGTACTAGACAGTAGACACATATACTGTGTATATTTTTATTGGTACTTCTCAGCATTGCACGTAATGCTGTATTGCGTTTCCTCAAAGGATATATTCGATGCTACCTTAGACTTTTGCCAAAACAAGGTACCTTAGAAGGCAGCATAATGATGTAATATTGTCACTAAGATTACTTTAAAATACGTCTCTATTAGCCTTTCTGACTCAGCTTATTGTCTTTCTTTTAGCTGGTGAAGATGGCTTTGAACATGAGACGTTGTCTCCTGTAGGTGATTTTCCTCATGGATCTTCTTTGGACCTGTCACCCTCAGACAGCTCTGGAGGGACTTACATGTGGGACGAAGAGGGAATGGAGGCACTGGGAGGCTCTGGACACCCCTGTGGAAGCTTTGCCTCTGATCTCAACAGCATGGTGAGTCCAAAGACTTTGACTGACAACAACACAAACATTGTTTCATAATCAGTTTCATAATTAGTGGATTATTGTTTTAATATTAGTTTCTAATCTTGCTTGCACAACTCCTTTAACAGTCCCCCTTAGTGGTCTTTGGCCCTGTGGTGAAGAATTACTCCTCTAGACAACTCTACAGTGTTGTTTGCAAGCTCCTGAAATACACTGCCAAAGCTTTTCTGGATCAGTGTGCTTTATGGTTGCCATTTAAAATCTCAGTTATTGTGATGTTGACAGCACTGCTGATTTTTTTTTGTATGGTTAAAGTGAGTCTGTCTTGTGTTCATAGCCCAGAGACGGGCTGGATAAGGCTGTCAGGTTGAGTTATTGAATATGCATCTGTGATTATGCATCATAATACTGAGAGTACTCCAAATTGGCTCCTGCTGATATTCATTCGTCTTTCCCCTGGAAGCAGATGATCAGATTGTCAGCTTCATGGCAGTCAGTAAACAGTGAGGTGAAATCAAAGTCAGATGAGAGAATGACTCTGCATTTATGCCTACAGCATTAGCCTTTATCCTCCTTTATAGCAATGATAGTTGTTAATCGCCTCTCCCTATAATGATGTTTATCTTTCAGTATTTAAGCCATAGTCCAAATCATTTAATTAGTGTAACTATGAAATAGTTTTTGAAAACATGGCACTTATTAGATGAGATAAACAACATTTGCATATTCCTATCACTACTTTTCATGATTTAGTTTTATTATAGTAATACGTTTTACTAACTAATATTTAATAATTTTTATATTTAGTTTATATTTTTATAATTATTTTTATATTGATGACTGGTCTGAAAGAGACATCTTGTGGATATTTGATGCCACAGTTTGATGATATGTAAGCATACTTTTAGGCTTAATTTACACTGCACACGCGTTTACTGCGCATTGTGTGTCACATTACATACAGGTTATGTACCAGTGATGAAAAAAATTATGCAGTTATTCTCATTTTGCCATTTTGACTAAATTGCTATTCAGCATTTTTTTTTATTGCTTCAGATTTAATCATAAACTAATGTATGAGTTGTTTATGATCTTGACACTATCTTTTTGCACTTCATGAAGTTTTAGCAATTGCAGCTTTTCATGCTTGTTAGCTTTGCGGAGTTCTCTGTGGTCGGATTTTGCAGAAACGTGGCCTTCAAGGTGGAATATTGAGGTTTGCTGTCACTTTTGCTGTAGTGGTTTCATTTTTTTGTTGTTGCAGATTTACATTATTTTTTCACAGATTTGTGATAACTATAGTTAATAGAAATAACTGAAATATCACATTAACGTAAATATTCAGACCTTTGCTTCGACACTTGAAGTTTAGCACAGGTGCATTCCATTTCTCTAGATCATCTTTGACATTTTTGTAGACTTTCAATGGAGTCCACCTATGGTAAATTCAGCTAATCGGACATGATTTGGAAAGGTACACACCTATATAAGGTCTAACAGCTGAAAATACATATCAGAGCAAAAACCAAGCCATCAGATCTAGGAAAGGCTAAGGAAACATTTCTGCTGCATTTAAGGTTCCCATTCTTAATGGAATGAAGTTTGGAACAACCAGGACTCCTCCTAGAGCTGGTTGTTTGGCCAAAGTGAGCAATCGCCGCAAAAGGACCTTGGTAAGAGAGGTGACCAAGAACCTGAGATCATTTGTGGAGATGGGAAAAACTTACAGAAGGACTACCAGCATTGCAACCCTTTGCTGATCTGGGCTTTGAGGCAGAGTGACCAGACACTGTGAAGACACATGAAAGCCCACTTGCCCAATTTGCAAAAACAACACCTTAAAGGTCTGATGAACCTCAAATTCATTTCTGAAGGAAACCAGCAGAACACAGTAGCTTAAGTAGTGCTGTACAGCTTCTATAGTACCTTCAAGGAACTCAAGGGGGCAGCAGAAACTCACAAATATTCGCTCTAAAGAAAGCGTCATGCGTTTCAATAAGCTTATTTTACAAAACATCCTACAGGAATAGTTAATTTACACACCCTTGTGTTGTTCCAAACCCATATGGCTTTCCTTTTTTCTGTGAAACACAAGATGTTTTGCAGCTGATCTTTTGCAGAAAATAAAATGAGGAATGGGGATTGCTGAGCTCTTATGACTCATGCACTATTTTTAAGTCTTCAGAATTCATACGATAGCTTTGTTGAAATAGAATAGACCCAAATTCAGTTTCTTATTCACTTGTTCTCCTCTGCCAAAAGAGTCAAATATTTGTTTGCATTGTGCCTGGTTTGATGTTGATGTTGTGCCATTGATGCTGAAACTTGGCGTAAAGCATGAAGGTGAATAAAAGGTGACAGAACTTTTTTCCCCTGACACTACAGCCACTGTGCATCTGTGCAATTGTGTATTACAGATTAATGGGATGTCACTTCTTTCACTTCACCACTCTGCCAGGTGGTTTCATCAGATGTGTGATAAAATACAGGCAAATTTATGACAGTACAATGTTGTGGCCACTGTGAAGGTGTAAATAAGGACGAAAAATCCCAAGTTGTTGTAAGCAGGTGACAGTATTCACCTCTCTCGTGTATGGCTGATAGTTTTAAATCAGTTGTTTCCTATCCTAATTTAATTAGAATATATATATATATATATATATATATATATATATATATATATATATATAACTTCCACATATGGCACATTTGAATACATGATCTAATTTTACTGTGGGACAATTCGACTGACATGTAAACTGATTCCTTTTTTTTTATTTTGGGGCCTTCATCTTAGATATTCTAACAAAAACATTAACAAAGCAGTAGTCTCAAAATGGTTAGAAAATGTGTGTAGACATAATCAGAATTTGAAATCCAAAAATAATACTGTATTTACCATATTCAGTTAAATTCATACATTTTTCATACAAGATATATATATATTTTTTTATACAAAACATTTATTTGTATAATACTTTTTTACAAATTGTTTCAAATCAGCTTAACAGAAAATGACTGTTTCTTCTTTACAGTTAAGAATGATCTGTTATCAGAGGTGATTGTGTCAGTGTCCATATGGTGGAAATGTAAAGTTCTAAGATTAGACAAATCTATTAGTTATTTTACGTCACATTCATTTAATCAGAGACAATGAACACAATGATTGCACGATGTGATCTTAATGATTACAACAGTAATCATTTACTCATTTCATTACAATGAGTAATTTAGCAGTTTTCTTTCAGTTTCAGTCATTATTTAAACATTTTCTCTGAAAGTTTGAGTTTGAATAGTTTGCAGGAGCACTACTGTGAACACAATTAGACTCTGAAAGTGGACTAGATGAATTTGATAAGCACAGGAGTTTGCTTAACGTGATGTTGTTTAATGTCCCTGACAACCTCTGTTTTCCCATTTAGCCACTTGTTAACAACCAGCATTTTCAATACAAGTAAAAACGGTAACACTTTAGAATAGGGAACACTTATTCACTATTAACTATGACTTTTCCCTCAATAAATTCCTAATTTGCTGCTTATTAATAGTTAGTAAGGTAGTTGTTAAGTTTAGATATTGGGTAGGATTAGGGATGTAGAATAAGGTCATATAGAATAAGGCATTAATATGTGCTTAATTACTACTAATAAATGGCTAATATTCTAGTAATATGCATGCTAATTAGCAACTAGTTAAAGTGTTACTGTAAAAACTTGTAAAAACAAATCTGATGCATTTTATGTTGTAGACTAAATTATGAATCTAAAAAACACATATTGACTTCAGGACGATGTCAATGGAAGTGCTAGAATTTTGTAATATGTAATTCCTGAAGCACCCCATAAGCAAATCAATTGAGCTAACAAAAATTTGACCAAATATACCATTTCAATAAAACTGGCATATAATTTATCTGACGAAACAATCCACTTTGGAGAAACCTTGGTCAAACAGAAATTAATTAGCAAATACAGTAAATGTAGCATGCACACACTGTGACTTGTCAAATTTTAAACCAAGGCACAGAAATGATTCGGGATGTAACCAAGGGAAAGAAATCTGAGTGACCATGTTCTGCTCCCTCTCTCTGCCAGAACGTCTGCCACGCTCAGATATCAGCGCCCCTCGTCTGATTGGCTGAGTCAGAAAGGATGATTTCCTCCCCACTGCTTATGTATATTTCCTCAGACAGTTCAGCTGACCCAGTGTGCTTGTGTGTCTGCACCTGCTCACTGACCTGGGTTATGCTGAGAGCAGGATGTTAAAGTCATGCAAGTTCGTTACAAAGTGATGTGTCTGAGACCTTGAGTAGCCAAACCAGTTAAAATTATAGGAAACCATGTGATAGCATTCTCATAAATGTTGACAAAAATTTATAGAGGATGTATTTTAAATCCAGTCTTTATATTCTGGGAAAATGAACTAGACTTTGATCAAACTGATTTTCATATAGGACATGTCAAAACATTGCTGTTGTAATTAATAAACGTTAAACAACAAAATAACAGTCAGCAAACCTGATCCCCTCAAACCTGAACAAGTACAATAACAGGTCAGATGAGGCAGCGCTCCACTAGAGGGCAGCATGTTTCCAACATGGGGAATTGCTACAAGATAGTTGAAGCAAGAGAGACACTGACATTATACGTGACTACATTCTTTCTCTCATTCTTTTACTTTCTTATTCTCTCTTTTGGGTCCTTCTCACTTTTGCTCTAGTCATATGAGCTTTCAATGCTACTTTTTCAACATTGTCTAGTCATCTGGGCTGTTTAGATGTTTGATGCATCTCCCTAGTTCTCCAGGACCGTCTGTTGTTGTTGTTGCCTGCCAAGCGTCACTTGAGGGCTCTCACTATGGCACTGAATCCATTAAGATAACACGTTTCTCTGTTTTTTATTCTTTCCTAAAGGCAAAACCTAATCTATAACCATTTCCAAAAGACTCTGCAAGTTTGCTACAGCATTTGATTTTAATTATAAACAACAGTACAAAAGGTGTAACTAAGTAACTTTTTTCCCCACTGTATAAAAGTTTTAGGGTACAATAGGGCTAAAAGCATACCTTAAGGAAAACAGATTTTCTGTAGTGCATGATTGCAGACAATTTTATTGAACAATGATGGAGTAACACATTTTGTGAGAAAATAATAAATCCTAAAGCAATTAGTTTTGTTTAAAAATCGTTTTCATGTATGAGATGGCGAGGGGGGCCTTTTATATTACACTCGCGGCAAAAGGCTCATCAGCATGGGGCCCCCAGTACTTGATGCACCTTTAAAATTGAATTTATTCAGTAAATTATTTATTTAGGGCTGGACTGTTTGTTCCATTGTGAGGTCTTTCTGGCTTGTTCATTAGCTAGTAAAATGAGGTCAACTTTTAAGTTACTTTTGTTGAGTTGCTTTTACTTAATAAGACGAGGCTTAAAGAATACCAGCCTCTGGAACAGTGCTAGATTAGCAATATTTACGGGGCATTAGGGACCTGACAGAGCTGAGCAAATGGCACTGTGCACAGTATAGTAGTTTCACAAGTTCAGATAAGCAACTATTTAACTTAAACTGAGTAACTCTCCTTATAAATACAGCAAAGAGGGAGGATGTGCCATACTTTATGACGATAATGCAAAAAGATTTTTTTTCGTTAATGGAATACTTCACCCAAAGTGAAAATTCTGGCACAATTCATAGCTCATAAATCATTCTCATGTCATTCCAAACCATATTTTAAATGGGAATTTTTAGCGCCTGACAGACTTAGTCCCAGTTTGCATCTATTTTATGGAAAAGAACAGCGTGAATGACCTCCATGGCTTCTCTTTTTGTGTTTCATGGAAGAGCAATAGGCAATGCCATAGGCAATATAGGCAGCTGCCTAGGGCATCACAACAGGGTGCTGCCCCAGCACAGAGCTGTCAAGGTGCGCACTGAACTAGTGGTCATTTTCACTGGATTTCACTAATCCTGTTTTCCACATTGTGCCCACATCTATCATCATCATCATCATCATTTTATATACAGTGTGTATATATATATATATATATGTTGGTGCTTCTTCTCTTCAGTTCACCCAACTCATTTTCTATAGGGTTCAGGTCAGAGGACTGGAATGGCCAGCAGAAGCTTGGTTTTGTGCTCAGTGACCCATTTTTGTGTTGTTTTTGAGGTTTGTGTTTGGATTATTGTACGGTTGGAAGATGCAAACATGGCCCATTATAAGATTTCTAACAGAGTCAGTCACTTATTGATTTTTTTATCTGTTGGTATTTGATAGAATCCATGATCCCATGTGTCTAAACAAGATGTCCAGGACCTCCAGCAGAAATATAGGCCCACAACATCAAAAATACAGCAGTATATTTCATTGTACACATGGGGTACTTTTTATCCCTGTGTTCACCAAACCCACCTTGAGAGTTTGCTGCTAAAAAGCTCATTTTTAGTTTCACCTGACCATAGAAGCCAGTCCCATTTGAAGTTCCAGTCGTGTCTGATAACTGAATATGCTGGAGTTTGTTGTTGGATGAGCTAGGATAATTTTTCTTGTAACCCTCCCAAACAACATGTGGTGATGTAGGTGCTGTTTGACACTTTTTTTTTAATTTTTTTTTAAAGGTTTTCTGACTCCGAGACTCAACTATTTTCTGCAATTCTCCAGCTGTGGTCCTTGAATAGCCTTTGGCCACTCAAACTCTCCTTCTCACCGTGCATTAGGACGATATAGACACAAGTCCTCTTCCAGGCAGTTTCATAACATTTAATGTTGATTGGAAATTCTTAATTATTGCCCTGATGGTGGAAATGGGAATTTTCACTGCTCTAGCTCTTTTCTTAAAGCCACTTCACTAATTTGTGAAGCTCAATTATCTTTTGCTGCACATCAGAAATATATTCTTTGGTTTTTCTCTTTGTGATGGATGATTAAGGGGATTTGGGCTTTGTTTTCCCTCCTATTTATATTTCTGTGAAACAGGAAACCATGGCTGGATAATTTCATGTTCATAATCACCCTGGAGTGCTCAAAATTGTGAATATGAATGAGAATATACAGTGGGGCAAAAAAGTATTTAGTCAGCCACCAATTGTGCAAGTTCTCCCACTTAAAAAGATGAGAGAGGCCTGTAATTTTCATCATAGGTATACCTCAACTATGAGAGACAAAATGAGAAAAATAAATCCAGAAAATCACATTGTAAGATTTTTAAAGAATTTATTTGCAAATTATGGTGGAATATAAGTATTTGGTCAATAACAAAATTTCATCTCAATACTTTGTTATATACCCTTTGTTGGCAATGACAGAGGTCAAACGTTTTCTGTAAGTCTTCACAAGGTTTTCACACACTGTTGCTGGTATTTTGGCCCATTCCTCCATGCAGATCTCCTCTAGAGCAGTAATGTTTTGGAGCTGTCGCTGGGCAACACGGACTTTCAACTTCCTCCAAAGATTTTCAATGGGGTTGAGATCTGGAGACTGGCTAGGCCACTCCAGGACCTTGAAATGCTTCTTCTGAAGCCACTCCTTCGTTGCCAGGCGGTGTGTTTGGGATCATTGTCATGCTGAAAGACCCAGCCACGTTTCATCTTCAATGCCCTTGCTGATGGAAGGAGGTTTTCACTCAAAATCTCCCGATACATGGCCCCATTCATTCTTTCGTTTACACGGATCAGTCGTCCTGGTCCCTTTGCAGAAAAACAGCCCCAAAGCATGATTTTTCCACCCCCATGCTTCACAGTAGGTATGGTGTTCTTTGGATGCAACTCAGCATTCTTTGAGTTTTTACCAAAATTTATTTTGGTTTCATCTGACCGTATGACATTCTCCCAATCCTCTTCTGGATCATCCAAATGCTCTCTAGCAAACTTCACACGGGCCGGACATGTACTGGCTTAAGCACGGGGACACGTCTGGCACTGCAGGATTTGAGTCCCTGGCGGCGCAGTGTGTTACTGATGGTAGCCTTTGTTACTTTGGTCCCAGCTCTCTGCAGGTCATTCACTAGGTCCCCCCGTGTGGTTGCTGGGATTTTGGGGTGAGATCTTGCGTGGAGCCCCAGATCGAGGGAGATTATCAGTGGTCTTGTATGTCTTCCATTTTCTAATAATTGCTCCCACAGTTGATTTCTTCACACCAAGCTGCTTACCTATTGCAGATTCAGTCTTCCCAGCCTGGTGCAGGTCTACAATTTTGTTTCTGGTGTCCTTTGACAGCTCTTTGGTCTTGGCCATGGTGGAGTTTGGAGCTGGACTGTTTGAGGTTGTGGACAGGTGTCTTTTATACTGATAACGAGTTCAAACAGATGCCATTAATACAGGTAACGAGTGGAGGACAGAGGAGCCTCTTAAAGAAGTTGTTACAGGTCTGTGAGAGCCAGAAATCTTGCTTGTTTGTAGGTGACCAAATACTTATTTTACCGAGGAATTTACCAATTAATTCTTTAAAAATCCTACAATGTGATTTTCTGGATTCTTTTTTCTCATTTTGTCTCTCATAGTTGAGGTATACCTATGATGAAAATTACAGGCCTCTCTCATCTTTTTAAGTGGGAGAACTTGCACAATTGGTGGCTGACTAAATACTTTTTTGCCCCACTGTACTTCAGAGATATTTTACTCATAAGATTTTCTAGGGGTGCCAATAATTGTGAAATACATTTATTTCATGATATTTCCCCCATTTTAAATTCTTATTATCCAAATTAAATGTTAGATTTTTGTGAATTTTTTAAATAAAAGATCAAAAGAATTAAGGGTGCCGATATTTTTGGCCATGACTATATATGTATGTGTGTGTGTGTGTGTGTGTGTGTTCGTTCCTGTATATATATGGGACAACAGGAACGAACACACACACACACAAAAGCAGAATTATATTGGTTTCAGTATAACATTCAGGGTGACACAAGACCTTATTCAACAAGTCTTTGCAATAATGACTTGCTGATGTACATTATCCCTTATTTAAATTTATTTGAGATGTATAGACTACTTTAATAATACTTTCATTGTGCTTTTTTGTTGTTGTTATTTTTAAAGCATGAAGTGTTAGTACCTATTATTAGTATTTGCATGGACAAGTGCAAAAAGTAAAAATCTTCCAAATTAAAAAAAAAATAAAAAGCTACATGTTCCTTTTTTTTATTTTCAGATGAACTAATGCTTTAATCGAGACATTTTTGTTGTCATATCAATCCCTTATAATTGTAGACCAATAGACTTTGTCACAATGAAGGCTCTATTTAGTTGAGGTTCTGTTTTCGTACTGTTTGTCTGCTGCAAAATTCGAAAAAACAAACAAACAAGTAGATGAACTAAATACAACATACATCGTCAACTTTTTTTTTTTTTAACACCCCCTCATTTTTTTTTATCTCCTTCCCTATAACTATTACCTAGAGTGCTACAGAATTTCAATACAGTGTGTTCAGATGGTCACACGCCACTGACACAAGAGCCCCTCTGAAATATTGATTAGTGACTTTCTCTTCTACTCCCTCTGCTCCTAAAATCTGTTACTAAAAATACCATCCCCCCCCCCCATCCCCCCCCTCTGTGGGATCTGGCAGCTGTGTAATATTTTCTGTTTTGTTTCACACCAATGTCAAGAAATCCAACATCAAGGTTTAGGAGATGTTTTTCATGTAACCCTTAAATGTCCCATAATGGCCTTTTGTGAAAACTCTTGGAGTGACATCCAGCAGTTCACTAAAGAAACGATGCCAATAGGAAGATTGTTTCAGTTAGAAACAATCTTCCAAAACAAAGCTATCATCTTAAATTGCGATCATTACAATACAAAAATGTTAAAATTGATAGACAATTTTACAATTCTTGGTACTAATGTAGATTCAACAGTGAACTAATATGTTTTTTTTAAACACATTGCTTTCTTGAAGTATTTTAAGAAAGACTTGAATTATAAAAATAAAATGGAAAGGTTTTTTTTTTTTTTTTTTTAAAGAGAAATGAATGTGCAAATTCAAATTAAATGAACAAACTGGAAACAATGTAATCAAATTATTTTGAGTTTAAACCATACAGTATTTCACATCTTGCTTGTTGGTGAGACATGTAAATATATGATTTATTTATCAAAAAGTAAGTCCTGAAAAGCAAGCTTCCTTGGTGTAAGCAGTGAGCAAGGTAATTGTATGTATGTTTGAATAGAGCTGGTCACATCTGGGCCATGTCTGAAAGGCTGTAGCTCCTTTGTGTGAAGGCTTGGAAGCTGTATGAGAAATGGCCTTTTGTTGTCTTAATGAAAAAAAGCACCATGAAATGGCAAATTACTGTCTGATGGGAGAGAAAGGCCAAAAATGGAGCAGACAGTAAAGCTCATTCATCAGTGGTTCCTCTGTCTTGGGCAGAGGGAAAAGAGGCTCCTCTGAGAGCTAGAGAAAAGAGAGACTGTAAATAATGATCTTTCCCAAATACATTGTTATTTAGTTTCTACTGTCAAGGTCAGATTTTATTTTCTTGCATCTGTTCTTATTGATAAGTTAGGCAAGCACTTGCTCGACCTTGTTTGAAACTATATCTGCCTCTGCCACTTCATCTTTTCATGGATAAATCATAAAACCTTGGCTCAGTCAATAGTCTGTGATATGTATCTAGACTAGTTAGTTGTTACTGTTGAGGCCATGTTTCTTACAGCAGAAATGAAAAATTAAAGGGACTGGCATCACTGATTGATAAAACGATATCACTTGAGCAAGAGTGTGTAATGGCTGCATGGGCATCATTTTTTGCACACAGACTGAAATGAGTTTACTACTGAGATGAACCATAAACTCTTCACTCTTCCATTTGGAAAATGTTACAGGACAAACAAAAAACATTAATGTATCATACTAGTCAAATAGATTGCCCCTATTAGATTTAATATAAAACTATAACATTTGTGTAATACATTTTTGGTAGTGGTTAGGATGTGTAGTCTATAAAGAATTCTTCTATAAAGATTTTATGTTGGTGCATGGCACCGTTATCATCTCTTCTTCTCGTCAGTGCTGTTTGTCGAGGCTGTCGAACTGTTTGACCTGCTTCATAACGCTTAGCAATATCACATGAGTAGGAGTGTGATGTGGCTCAGCACGGCTTTGATTACCTGCGGCACGAGGTCACATGCCGATATAGAGCCATTGCGCACGACTGCAGGTGTGATTATTACATTTAAGCGAATTCATTCACCACAATGGAAAGCATATTTATTCTTTCTGAATTGCTCCCTATCCCCTATATCAGGGGTTTCTGAATTTTTTTGTTAGTTGAACCCATTTTCACATGAAATATTTGGTAACACTTTATTTTAAGGTGTCCTTGTTACACACGTTACATGTACTTACTATTATAATAACAATAAATTATGCATAATTACATGAAGTAACCCTAAACCAAACCCTAATCCTAACCTAAGTACATCTAGATAATTAATATTACTCTGTACTTAAATGTATAATTACACTGTAACAAGGACACCTTAAAATAAAGTGTAACCTAATTTTTTTAGTATTTATTTTACAAACCCGATTCCAAAAAAGTTGGGACACTGTACAAATAAAAAAGGAATGCAATAATTTACAAATCTCATAAACTTATATTTTATTCACAATAGAATATAGATAACATATCAAATGTTGAAAGTGAGACATTTTGAATTGTCATGCCAAATATTGGCTCATTTTGGATTTCCATCAATGCTGAAAGGTATATCCAAGTTCTAGAACAACATATGCTCCCATCCAGACGTCGTCTCTTTCAGGGAAGACCTTGCATTTTCCAACATGACAATGCCAGACCACATACTGCATCAATTACAACATCATGGCTGCGTAGAAGAAGGATCCGGGTACTGAAATGGCCAGCCTGCAGTCCAGATCTTTCACCCATAGAAAACATTTGGCGCATCATAAAGAGGAAGATGCGACAAAGAAGACCTAAGACAGTTGAGCAACTAGAAGCCTGTATTAGACAAGAATGGGACCACATTCCTATTCCTAAACTTGAGCAACTTGTCTCCTCAGTCCCCAGACGTTTGCAGACTGTTATAAAAAGAAGAGGGGATGCCACACAGTGGTAAACATGGCCTTGTCCCAACTTTTTTGAGATGTGTTGATGCCATGAAATTTAAAATCAACTTATTTTTCCCTTAAAATTACACATTTTCTCAGTTTAAAGATTTGATATGTCATCTATGTTGTATTCTGAATAAAATATTGAAATTTGAAACTTCCACATCATTGCATTCTGTTTTTATTCACAATTTGTACAGTGTCCCAACTTTTTTGGAATAGGGTTTGTACTTTGATTTGTTTCTATTTACAACATAGGTGACAAATGTTCTAAAAATATACCCTATTAAGATTATTTTGTTGTATGGTGATTGTGATATGATAAACATTTCATCTCATAAGAAATGTCTTCACTCTGAAACATGCAGCAATCGCAGTCTTTTTCAGTTTGATAATTGCACTAAGCCAAATCATGTTTTCAATTTTTTTTTTGACTTACAGCCCTATAGGCGATTTCCGAGAGGCTAGCAATAGCAAGCTAGATTTGAAAGCATAAGATCCCACTATCCCTGCAAATCACTGTCCTCCAAAACACATGAAAATGTACACGCAGACTACTAGAGGCTAACCAGCGACACAATGAGAGATGGCATTGGTGGAGGGTTGAATGCAACACTACAATATTAACTCCTGTCTCATTCGCCAGTTAGAAAACATTACAGTACAAAGCACATTATATTACAATAATAACACCTTCCATTCTTTCTCGGTCTGCAATATTGTAATGGCACAGGCAGATGGCGTATCATGTCTGCACAAACAGGGTGCACAGAGTTATGCGAATACATACGCTAACAGGTAGGTAGAACAGCCTATTGTAGCCCTCGGACCGAAGGATATGATGGATGAACATTTTATGGTCCTACACCTTTCACAGATGACATAAATTCATTTAGACTACTTAACTTAGTGATTGCTATCAGGGTGTGAAGAGACTTTCAACCTGCATAACAAAAAATGTTTTTGATCCGAATCCCCTACCCCAGACCTGTTGGTGTCTGTGTTTCCATCTTGGTCTAAAGTACCGAGAAGATTAGGCAAATAGTCTGGTGACGTAGGTGTGCGCACGTTTCTCAATATATACGCAAATTTCGGACTTGCGTCCTTGGTAGTTCGGACTTTGCAAGTTCGACTCGGGAGTGTGAACTCCCAGGGACAGGAGGACACAAGTCCGGTAATTCTGCAAATGGAACAGCAGCGTACTTGATAACATCAGTCAGCTTGCCTTGTTTACTGCAATTTTCCTCACTCTATTTACAATAAGATTAAATATGATATCAAACATCACTGCCTCTTTTCGTTTTCATTTAAATATATTAATAGCCTCGGAAATGTAGTTCAGGGAACGTAAGTTACATTACAATGAAACGAAATATTATATCAAACAGCATGGCCTCTTTTCTTTTTCATTTTAACATATTAATCGATTAATAGAATAAAGACCAAAGATTACATGTTAGATTTACCCATTGCGAATATATGGTGGTTAAAATAAAATGCTGCATGAACTCAGCCAATCAGTGTGTTCAGCGCCCAAGTCCCACCCCAGAAAGTTCCGGACCTTTGAAAAAGTACTACCTCGCAAGTAGGGACTTTCTGAGGGGCAAATTTGTACCTGGAACTTTATTTAGATCCTGGTTCCTGCGGTGGAAAGGAAACACACCAAGTACCCTAGTTCCTGGGGAAAGTTCCTACGGTGGAAACGGGGCTTTACAAACCCCCTGCAGTTCCCTCATGAACCCCAAGGGGTTCACAAATCCTCGTTTGAGAAACCTATATAATGCACAATTCATGGAAATAGTAAAGCAGTGAACATGTGACTGATTTCAAATGTAGCTTTAGTAGGATGTAGGTGTTATTTATCATTTAGGGAGGATAATCAAGCTATTTAATTATCAACCAACTTAAGGTTTTGGGTAAAAGAGCCAAAGGATGCTTCTCAATCAGCTTCCTAGCTATACAAGTCTGGGTCACTGGTAAGGACCCTGGCTCACTACACATTGGGATAGTGATTACTCTATTTCTGGTGACATGACTATGTACAATGTCAATGTGCAATGTTGTAGAATGTCACCACTGGTATTTATCAACAACAGGCAGGACCTATATTTTTACTCTTACATATTTTGTATTATTTTTAATGCTCTTTAAACACAATATTTCAGCCAGAATATTATTATAATCATTAACTAGATGTGTTGAATTTTGCAATTGAGACAGCCCTTAAAATGGCTGATTCCCTGATCAGTGCACTGGAAGAATTTTGCAATTGAGGCAGCCCTTAAAATGGCCAACTCCCTGATCAGTGCCTTGACTGTGCTGATTGACACGCACCCAAAAACACACCAATGATTCACATTTGCTGATTTCTCTCACTCATTAATGTTAACTTTGGCAAGTGGCAAAATCTATCAAAATTGTGAATGATTCCCCCCAAGAAGTTTGAGTTCTGAGTTCTTGTGAAGTTTGAATCGGTCAGAAAGTCTTTGTGTGGCTTTGGAGGCCTGTAGACCACAGAAATAACTAGCGGAATATCAGAGTCCAATTGCAATTGAAATTATATGTAGTTCTTTGAATAGTTTGACACTGAAAACATTCTTTAAAAATTTAAATCAAACCGCCATCCCATCTCAGATCGGTGGGGGAGTTACAAAATTTGCAGTTGGGTGATATGAGTTCAGAGAAAGGAGTGGATGGAAAGGTAAGGAATCTGCATAAGTTAAAAATATCCAATATTGATAGTGGTAATGTCTTATGGGTGGTATGGCCAAAAAATACAGAAGAGTAAAATGTGAGCTTTCAGCCTTTCTGTTGTGCGGTGTGGAAGAAAAATTTTCACATTTTTCAGAAACTTAGTGTTGTCATAATTTTTCAATGAAATAAAAAACAGTCAGCCTACTCCAAGAAACCTCTCTTTTTATCTTGCACCGTTTCTCCTGTTCCCTTCTGGGTACGCCTCTATTGTCATACCATGAGTAGATAGCCGGTCATGGGGAAAAGTCATTTAACGGAGGTCCTCGGCTGGCACTAAATCTTCTCTGAGAGAGATGAGTTGTGGAGAGGGGAGTGACTTCCATCATGTATGAGAACTGCTCCTTGCTTGAATACGCATCAGTTGTCTTCCTTCCTTCAGAGAAGTCTACTCTACCCAATGCTTTCCCATCCTGAAATTAGCCATCCTTATATTTTAAATTGTTTGCTCTTCTCCTTTTGGCTAAAGGGCATCTTCTACACCCCTATTCCTGAAAGCGATTTGTTGTTGTTGTTATTGTTTCTATGTTTTAAGGATGATTTAGGGATGAAGGAAGTGCAAAATGCCACATATGCATAAATGCATTTGTTCTTGTTAACTAAGCAAAATGAATGTTTTCAGAATAGTGAACTTACATTCATTGTGTATGGAGAAAACCAATCAATGCCATTTGACCATTTTAACAGTTCAGATGATTTTATAAACTTTATACATTTTCAGTTGCCAATTCCAAATTAATTTTGGATTAATTTGGATTTCTAGAAGACAGTCATTTTATTTATTTATTTAGATGTTTTAGGTGACAGTCGTTTTATTTATTTATTTAGGTTTATATTAGGTGTCTTTAACTACTTTGTGCTGTCATTGTACTGTATTGTTTTCAACTTTTGCTGCTATTGTGGTGGGATATGGTTAAGGTTAAGGACAGGTTTAATGGTATGGGTAGGTTCAATAGTGTAATCATAGATTTATTTTATGTTTTTTTTTCATAAGTCTGAAGTAGAAAATAAATAATTCTCTGAAATATAGGACATTTATCTTAAAGAATTTAACCTGCCTCTTTACAAAAACTTGTTTGAAATTGTTGGACTGAGGTCTGTTGTTGTATAGGATAGTTTGCAGAGATCATGGCGTGACTCTCTTTTCACATATTATATTTAAGGACATTCTCGACAACCTGGAGAATGTGGAGTCATGTGACCTGGAGGAAGATGACCTCATGTTGGATTTGGACCTGTCTGAAGATGCATCTTTACACAGCGGTGAGTGATTAAAAAAAAAAAGAAACATCCTCTCACTTTCAACTACTTGGGGTGGGGTGGGGGGGTTGGTGTGTTACCCCACTCTTCCACTTGCAAATTCTTGATCACATCTGGGGGGACACAAGGTTACATGTGTGCAAGGACAATCAGCTGTCCTTCCTGTCTTCCTGTAGCACTGTCTTAGACATCTTTCATTACGGATATGGCAGTTTATTGCTCTGGTCACATATTCACTATTTATGTTTCCCTGCAAAAGGCCTATGGCTTGTTCACACAGGTGAGCAGAAACCCTGAGCATCTTTTTTGTTGCGTTTTTTTAGAGTCAGCAGAAAGGTCCTAAGTTATTACAAATGTGACCTTCATTGCCTATGGCCTGTAAACAGTTTTTGTCTTTAGGACTGTTCCACAGCTGCATGAACAATAATTGTTTATGGTTCATTGAACAGTTATGAAAAATATTTACAAGTATTTCTATAAAGAATTTTGCTGAATTTATATACTACTGATACCCCACCGTATGCAAGCTTTTATATTGTTAAATTAAGTACATGTAAATATACGGAAACTGACTCAATACTGGCTAAACAAACTTTCATGCAGATTTACTCCAGATGTACAGTGCACCACTGCATGCCATCACTGTAGGCTTTCCTGTAGCTCAAATAGTAGAGCATGGCGCTAGCAACGCCAAGATCGTGGGTTCGATTCCCAGGGAAAGCAAGACCTGATCAAATGTAAAAACTGTAACTTGAATGCAATGTAAGTCGCTTTGGATAAAAGCATCTGCTAAATGCATAAATGTAAATGTAAATATCTTTACGTGAGAGAGAGTTAGATGTCATTGTCTTGTGTTTTGAGTGGAATTATGAGCTTTGAGGTTTTACTAGGGCAGTATCTGAACACTGAATACAGAGCTGGCAGTAGTTCTGTCTGTGTAGGAGTGTAAATTCACTTGTGGATCTGCTCTTATTTCTCCTTTAAAGGTATAGTTCAGCCAGAAATGAAAATTCGGTCATCATTTACTCACCCTTAAGTTGTTCCAAACTAGAGGTCAACCGATAGTGGATTTTACCGATACCGATAACTAGGTTGGACCACACTGGACGATACCGATTAATCACCTGATAGTTTTTAAAATGGATACTGAATGAAAACTTAAATAGTGCTTTTCTATTAAAAAAAACAAAACAAAAAAAAAAACGTACTGAACCATACTTTGTAAATGATTAAAAGATATGAATATTAATTATTATATCGATCATTAAAGTTTGTAAAGTTCATAGTTTATTAACTAATGTTAACAGAAGACGCTTTCAAATGTAAAAATTGATTAGTAATAGTAAATGTTGAAATTAATACTCTAACAAGGAACAATACTTTCATTAATTTTAATGTTATAAATGGACTCTTATTGTAAAGTGTTACCATTTCATTTCAGCAGTCATGCCATCTACATCTACACAAAAGCCATAGCATTCAAATTACATCTATATGGATATATGTATTCTCTCACACTTTATTTGCTTCTATTTTAGAACACTTCATGATTATCTAATAAAAAAAAATAATAATAAAAAAAAATATATGGCGGTCGAATACCGGACAAAAGCAAAAGTGCGTGTATGAGTACTATATCACACACCGGACTCAAAAGTTTATTTCAAGGAAGAACAAAGTGGCATATATGAGTTTGAAGTTTGGCATTTAAAAAAAACAAAGCAAACTGAAAGAGAAAGTGCAATCTGAAGTCATTATGAACATTAACAATGATTTGGGACAAATATAATGTAATTTAATGGAAAACTATGTGAATGGCTCTCTGTGGCGAGGCAGGATTTTCTGTAGGCTGCATTTAAATACGCAACTAAAGTTTCCGCTCTGTGCAGCGCATAGCCTCACATGTCAAAATAAACGATACGAGGTGTTGGTGATTTCTGCTTACACTTTTCAGCAGCTTGAGCAACTGACGCATACCCGGAAAACGGCATGGATTTTAGCCGATAGTTCCGGCAATCAACTATCGGTGCCAATTAATCGGCTAAACCGATTAATTGGTCGACCTCTATTCTAGTGTTGTTAAAAGACCGGTACTTCGGTACCAAGTCGGTACTAAAAAAATGAAAACGTCACGGTACCAGGTTTTTTTAAGTACCGGTGGTACTGAGTACCCGGTCAACCCGGTTCTTGATGCGTACGGCCCTATGATTTCCGCGATGCAGAAAACGCGGACGGAATCTCAAAATCCAGTTATAAAAACGGAATTTACAGTTTTGCACGGAATTTGTCAAAGTTTGGATGAATTAATCAAAAGTAGGTCGTTACACTTAAATCAAATCGCGACATGGACTAGTATCTGTAAATATTAAGCCGCAAAAGTCGATTCAGATATGAATCCTGCATATTCTGGAGTCTCTGTGTGAATGAATGAATGGCAGAGATTTTTGTTACTACACACACTGAAGCACACGTGACAATCACGGTGATTTCAGCATCTGCTGTCTCAATGAGGACATAAATGCATAAACAACATCTACAGAACTGCTCTGAGAGTCACTTCACGAGCATTTTACCATTTTCATTTGAGTAAAACCAGAAATTTTAAGGTATTCATGGCAACCCGTCAAAATAAATGTTCAACTTAAAGACATTGTGCCAGAAATATATTACTATTATTTAGTAGAATGTATGTGATACTATTACTACTGTTGAAATACTGTTGATAATATTTATCTTTAAAGAAATAATCACACAATATATTTCTTCCATATTTTAATTTTAATAGTAAATCCCCTTTATTTACCAAAAAAATTAAATGTGTTTAAATTTCATTAATTAAAAGACAAATTAAATTTGGGTGAAACTTTACTGTACTGTTTTTCATACTTTTATTACTTGCGGAAAAACTTGAAACACAATTTAAATAAGTATAAAGAATGCCATTGATTTTTGTCCATTTTATTATTGTTTGAGTTTATTATTAAAAATAGTGTGTTTTTTAATTAGTATGTGGTACTGAGAACCGTGGATTTTCACTGGTATCGGTACCGAATACTGAAATTTTGGTACCGTGACAACACTATTCCAAATCTCCTTGAATTTCTTTCTTCTGTTGAACATAAAAGATATTTCAAAGAATATGGATGACCAAACAGTTAATGGTCCACATTAACTTCCATTGTATGGAAAAAATACTATGGAGCCATATCTAGAGACCTAAATATCATAGAGAGAGGAGTTTGACTTGGGCCAGTAAGCAAACTCACAAAACTCTAGAATGGCAAATGTTCTGGAAGTCACCAACAAAAGCACTCACAAAACTACTTTCTGATGTACTGTACTTATCTGTTGTAGACACTGATGGGACATCACCTTATGAATGCTCTGAAAAAGATGGCTGGCCAATTCAGAGGAGGAGACGACAGCAGCTCTGGGGCAGGCGTGATCAGTTCTGCCGTGAAAACAGGTGACCCTTTTATTTATGCATTTTGATGTTTAGTGACATTGTTGTAAATTGTGTCAGTGCTCATCAGTGTGTAAGAGCAAGCAACTACATTGTCATAATTTTCAGGTTAGTACTACACTTAGTAGTAAAGATCTGGACTAATGGCTTTCAGCATAAAATCTGGTCGATTTTACACCTTTTTTTTTGGTGCAAAATCTACTTAGCCTGGAAGAGACTGAGTGTTTAAGGCCAGAAGAAAAAAAAAATTCACTGCAGTTTCCAGTTGAAATGAACACTAGTGGTAGTAAAACACTTACAACTTTTATTCCTTTTCACACAAATCATCTTTACACAGACATTTTATTGATTAATAAAGACTTATTTTTGCATCTCTTATGTTATGACGTCATCACATTTAAAATAGTGCATGACTAATACATTTTGACATTTGCACCACATAGCATAATCATCAGCAAGAATCAATGTAATGTAATTTTGCAGAATTGTCACCTAAAGTCATATTTTTCCTGTGAGCCTAGAACAGACTGTGAGTGGGCTGGCGTTAAGCCCATCGGAGGCTAAAAGTAACCTAAAAAAGATAAGCAAATATTTTTTTATATTGAATACCCGCGTTTTGAATGCAGTTTTCAACTGTCTTTGTTCTGAAATTTTGTCATTTACAGTTCGAGTTTTCAGCCTTTAGTCTCCACAAGTGCATCAGTGTCTGTTTTATATGATTAAAAAGGCAACATTTTCTCTTTGCTGCATGTCTAAATTCACATGTTGCATTAAATCTGAACATGAATAATCAAAGACACTGAAAAGTCACTGCACGTGAGAACTTTAAACTTCACTTCACTGAACACAACTGTCCTTTGCCTCTATCGCTTCATTCTCAAATCCTCAAAGCCACATTCTTGGCAGAGCCCCTGCTTGCCCTATACTGTATTTCCAGACTCAGAAGGAATCTGGATTTCATGGCTGTCATTGGAAAACTCAGCATGTTGGCCTGTTTGCAGGTTGAGGCCTCTGGATGACCTAGCACATGTTCTGTGATCACTTTCTTTTTGTCTGACACACAGAAGTGTCATTTTCCAGTCGTTTGACGGCCGCAAAGAACCGGGGCTGGAGAGGTCAGACCAGGTGACATTGGTTGAGTTGAAACTCATGACTCAAGACTGCTCTTCTGTCAAAGAACAGCTGCTTCAACTGAAGACACTGCTTCAGGTCAGATACAAACACATTTTTGAATATATAGCCTGGGATGCTCACAAGTTTATCAATCTGGTTCTCATGAAAGCACCTGGAAATTTTGTTTGTTCATTACACTGCACTTTAACTAATTGTTTTTTCTAAGAAAACACTATAGTGCAAATAACCTTTTGTCTACTTAAGTGTAAAGGCCCGTTCACATTAAGAACGATAACTATAAAGAACTATATTAGCGTCCACACCAGTGGATGCTATCTGTTTATAAGCGCACACTCGTCTGCCGCTTTGAATTCTTGAGCAGGATTGATTCCGATTGGGTGTCAATGTTTTTATCGTTCATCAGCTGGATAAAAAATCATTCTGAAAGTGATTCCAAATTTAATATGAAATATGAAATTTACGATTCCAAAATCTTTGCTCCAAGGGTATTTCACAAAGCATTTTAGCACTAAAACTAGCTCCTAAATCTGTGAAACGTTAGGGGCCCTATTTTAACGATCTAAGTGCATAGTCTAAAGTGCATGGTGCAGGTGCACTTAGGGTGTGTCCGAATCCACTTTTGCTAGTTTAATGATGGGAAAAACGGTCTGCGTGCTCGGCGCATGGTCTGAAAGGGTTGTCCTTATTCTCTTATTGAGTAATGGGTGTGTTTGGGGCATAACCTGCAATAGACCAATCAGAGTCTCATCTCCCACTCCCATTCGCTATTTACACGGCGGAATTTGCACGAGCTAAGACTGAACGCATCTCCAAAGAGGAAACAGTTCTGTTTGTGTGCGAAGTAGCCTAATTCTGATACATGTAATGACTATCCATTATGATGACGTAGGCATTTTTTATATTTATGTAGCCTACGCAATAATAATAATCTTTTACATTGTAATCCTTTAATTTTTAATATTTGGCATGTTTGTGTGCTGCTGCGCATCCCTGTGTATGTAATAAGCAGAGTGTACATGTGTTGTGGACCCGCCTATTGGCGCATATTACTAACACGCTCTTTAAATAACTAAAAAATATTGCGCCACTGACTTTAGACCAGGTTTTAGTTGGTCAATGGCGCAGAAATACAATAAATTTATACTCAATGTATTATAACTGCATACTGTTTTATAATGTACTACAATAATGAGGTGCAAATATTTGCCATTTTTACACCGAATGTAAACAACATCTACTATTTACACTTATTCCAAAGAAAATGCTGTTAACTTTAACTAGGTTAAATAGAATCTATCGTTATTTGCACTTAATTTACTGTAAATAGAATATCTCTAATAATACTGCATTTCTATTTGCCCTTAGCATCTATTGCTAAGGAAATATGCTATTTCTTCTTAGTGTAAATAGCATCTAATGAATAGCAAAAATCGTCCAGCTGTAGGCTCCAACCCCCCACGACCCTAACACTGTGAATACACTGGATGCGACAAAGTAACTGACCGTTGTAAATTCATTTGTCCTTCATGTCAAAAGTAGTGCACTCACTTACAGTTAAAGAAATAGAATAACAGGGCGTCAGTTTACTGTCAGGGATTTGTTGTGTCACACTGCACCACATCCAGTGCAGACAGAATCACTGTTTAGTACGGTTCTACTGATCATTCGCGTTGTGTTGCACCACTCACGTCCCAAAGTAAACACAGTGTAAAGTGGATAAGCAGTTTGGAGAATGGACAAATTGATTTTTTAAATGCCTTATACTGGGAAGCTCTAAGGGAAGACCTGCATTCTTGGACCAGCTTTTCTGAAAAATTTCTGTCCAACAACAGACTAGTCATTTAGTGAGGTGAACTAGTATGTCTAGCAACTAGTAACTTTTGAAATGTCAGCACTCTAAAATTTGGAATTCCAAATATGTTGTAATTGTTGGTCTATGTATAAATGCAGATGTAGGTCTGACTGTGTTTATTCAGTCTATTGCTCCATGAATACAGCATTTTTTTTTAAGATGATGTGTCCCTGAGTTCTTTTCCATTCTGTTGCTCTGCATTTAACGTTTACAATTTTAGTAACTATTTTACTCAGAGCCTGGTCTATTGTTTTTAAAAGTGACAACGGATAGAAGACAACGAAGACAATGGAGAGAAGAGAGGGAAAGGATCTCAAGCTGGGGACTTGAACTTGATTCATCTGAGGCATATCAGTGCTATACTTTATGTCGGAGCACTGCCCACAAAGCTATGGCTTTAACTCTGAGCCTGTTCTGAGCTACGTGAGCTCAAGCGGTCTCTGTTTAGAGCTGATTGTAGATCATTTCTGATAGGTAGGACATGTTCTAGAGCTCCTTAGAGGAGTGTTACAACTCCTTTAATCAGTCTAAAGACTTTGAAGGCTTTGAAGGCTAAGATGTTATTGGAGTATGGAGAGATCACACATAAGTAAGAAAAAATGCTTCTCTTTGTCCATTGCTTTTCATCATGGGGACTAGATTTTGTTCCAGAATATTTCTGTCAACACCATTAGACTCTTCTCAATTCTCTGAGAGTCTTTTAAAAAATCTTAAATCAGATTTTTCCCCCCATACGTACATTAGTTTTTGTTTGATTGTTGGATAAAAATACACCAGTCCAGTGTGTGAAAAAGAACAGGACAGACCTGATAATATTTTCACATACAGATACACATACAATATTTGTCATACAGCTAATTTCTTAATTTCTCTTATTAAAGAACTTTTTAAAATACATCTCGAGATGCATTACAATTAAACAGAGTAATAATGGACAATTCACATCTCTTTTTATTGGTAAAAAAAACAACAAAAAAACTATATGTATATGCATACACATATGTATATATTTTTTGACCTTATGGTTTCATGTTGACTTAAAATGAGTAGATAGTTGAGAGAAGAAAGGAAATAATTGGTGTGAAGATCTTGGGGTAATGGGGCTGACAAATAATACAGGCAACACGGTATGCCAGAGCATGTGCGCTAATTGCTTCATAGTCCAGCGTGCTATCTAAAGGGCATTTACACTGATTGGTGGAGTTGGTGATTTGTGGTGACAGTGACTATTGGCAAAACTTCAAAGTTAGACAGAAACTTGCAACTGAATAGTAAGGTCAAGAGGTAAAGAGTCTTCCAAAGGGAGTGTAGAACGACTAATAGCAGCCAGCAGTACAATGGCACTGTGATGTAAGTGCTGTCAGAGTAAATGCATCTAATGAGGCTATATCCTTCTCTTGTTAACTTCTGGCTGGTTTGCTATTCCATGGCATAGTGTCTAGTTCAAGAGTACAGAGATGCAGGTCAGAGTTTACCTAACTTGAACTTCTGTACGCAGCTGAATGCAGAACTTTGTATTAGCTTGTTTTTCTGGTCTTCAGCATTCACGTACAAATGAATGGCAGTCAGTAGAGCAAAAAAAGTCTAGTGTAACCACCTCTATACACTGAGCAACTTTAACAATAAAACAGATGACTCATCTCCAGAAAATGCTGGAGTTTTTGAATGCATTTTCAAAAACTACAAGGTTGATTTTGTATGTTGTTTGTTTTAGATGGAGACAGATAGTTCAGTTGAGGATACTTTAGAGGCTAATACTCCATCATCCACTGACCAATCTTTACTTGATCAGAAGGTAAGATCTTGTGTTACTGTCCTTATTTATTGTCCTTTCGATCCATACTTCATATTACTTTTTTGAGCATAATAATGCATTGTCTAGGTCACTGTAGTTTCAGCAAATCATCATTTTTATATGTAGATAAAAAGTTAAGCCATGTTTATCAGGATTAGGGCAATATTCGTTAACAAACCTTTTTTCTGTGACTAAAACGAGACATTGACGAGCTAAAATGTGACATTACGTGTGTTATTTTTTTTGGCTATAACTAGTAGTAACGAGGAGGAGATGATCAGTTCACTTACCACTTGAACTGAGACCGCTACAGTGAATGCCACATTAAAGAGCATCAAAACCATATTTATTTTTTGTATTTCATGATAAAATTGACAAAATTTGAAAGCTGAGATTTTTCATATTAAAAGTAACAAAGCACAAAGCTCATTGCAATTATTGAATAGCAGACTAAAAAATATTATTTCCAAGTATTTATACTGTCTCTCCGAGCATATGCTGCATGGTACGGTTTATGATCTTGACGATTGTTATATATTGCTTATCCTGCCCGAAAAGACCATAAATATTACAGTACACGTCTGCAGTAATAATTCATTCACAGACATGAATTCTAAAAATGAATCATGTCCAAATAAATCATGTACTCCTACCTTTGTCTAGGCATGAGATTATTCGAGGAGCGTCTCGCTGCAGAACACAAGATCCAGGGGGCATGGTTGGATCCAGATCCAACTCCTCCCACCTTACATATACTTAAACCTACCCGTCTTAATCCCCTGATCCCTAAACCCACCCATCTCCACCCCTAAACCTACCAATCTCCACCCCCTAGGTGGATCCACCCACGCCCCCTGGATCTTGTGTTGTGCAGCGAGCCCTACTTGTAATGTGTAATGCAAATGTGATGTTATAAAACTGAATTATTTAATGCACCAACAGCAGAACCGACTCACCTAAAAACAAAAACAAATGTGTGTATTGTCATATTTTTGCTATTAATAAATAGGCATGTTAGGCTAATAACTGATCACATATGACTAGACTTATACATTTTTCATATTTCCATCTAAGCTTTGATACAAATCAGCCCCTGTTCTGTTTGGGCAGAAAAGAATGCAGGTTTATCTTGTCTTCCGTTATTTTCTAGGTGGCACTGCTCCTGAAAGAGGTTCAAGAACTGAGAAATGAGCTCAGAAGCAAAGACCGAATGATCGCTGAACTTTCCCAGCAGCTGGTATGTATTATATTCTAAATATTTACTTAAGAGGAACTGACTTAACATCAACCAAAAATCACAATGAAACCAGCATTGTAGAAATCACTCAGAAAAATGCAGTACTGAGAAAAGTGGGAAAATGCTATATTATTAACATGTTATTTCCGATAGATTACTGAGATGTGCTATGGTAAGTAAAGAACTCATCAATGAGATTGTGAATGAGGTAGTAACAATAAAATCATGTTACTACTATAAATTAATCGGTCTTAAAACAGGCAGTGTTGAACTGATTATTAATTACAAAATCTAGCTCTTAAATGCAGAAGCTGTATTTATTTATTTAAACAGTTTCTTATCAAAGCAAAAATATTATGTTAGGAAATTACATTGGCAGACATGCAATGAAAAATTGTTGCCAAATTAGCATTTTGTACATGAACTCCAAGCTCAGATCCTTTCTTAATCATTTAAATCTTCTCATAATTCATTATTTCTCTAGTTTCAATTTTTGTGTGTGTGTTTGTGTAAGAGTTTGTCTTTTATACTAACATATGTTATATGATTAAATTATGATATAATTTTAGGCAATATAGATTTTAATTTAAGTAATTATTAATTTTATGCATTGTGACATTTTCATTAAACACATTTTTATTCCATTTATTTATATTTTTGTAATTTGTAATCAGTGATGATTCTCATTAGATTCTACCACATATTGTATACTCCACAAATAACGAATCAATAATATATTAATAATATTTAAATAGCATATCAGTTTTGCTTAAAGGAGTCATCGGATGCAAAATTCACTTTTCAAGTTGTTTGAACATAAATGTGTGTTGGAAATGTGTGTACACATCTATCCTATAATGATAAAAATCCACCCAGTGTTTTTTTTATAATCCCTATTTTAAAATCCCCTTTCTCAAATCAGGCCGTTCTGAGATTCCTGTCAGAATGACGTAGTTCTGTACAGGCCCCTCCCACGATAGTTGACTGACAAGGCCGTCTTACCTTAAACCCGCCCTGTCATCTGTCCGCCATTGTGTGGCGACTCCAGTGCAGGGGAAGACAAAAATGTCTCCGATTGAGCGATTGAAGTGTTTTGTTGTTGTAATAATGAACATAGCAGTCGTCATTTACTCCTGACATCTGAGCCGCTGAAGACGCAGAGGATTAACGTTACTTTCGCTTTGATGTGAATGCATTGATCCCCGATCTGCCTAAATGCTTCTATGTTCGCATGAATCATTCGTGATCCAGCTTCATCTACAGAAGAAGTGAGTATAACGTTTTTTTTAAAGAATCTTTGCAAATCGCCTTTCCTAATAATGTGCTAGTTAGCCAGTTTCACGGCTAAAGTAAACAGTACTGCTCCTCACCCCACGGAAGAGAGGGGTGGGGTTAGCAGAGTCATTAGCATTTAAAGCAACATGGACTAAAAAACGGCTTGATGAAAACAGAGCTGATTTTGACAGGGTAAAGAAGGTGTTTTTACACTACCGTTGAGAAATTTTAAACAAAGTATGTTATAGACTTTTCATTAAGACCCTAAAGAATCATATCAACTTGTGGAAAATGGGTATCCGATGACCCCTTTCAATATCATAGTTATTATAATTGTCATATTGTTACAATAGTCAATTCAAGTCACCTTTATTTATATAGCGCTTTTAACAATACAGATTGTGTCAAAGCACTTAACAGTATCAAATTTACAATACAATACAAAACAGCTTAACTGTGTTTTAACAGGATTCTTTTTTTGAATAGCGAAAGTTATTAATTTGATTTTGGTGTATTGTGATGTGTGTTGTGACCTATTGAGAGTTCCCTGGAAAAACCAAACAAATGTGATGAGACCATTGTGTCATTTGTATGCTGTTAATTATGCTGTTTTATGTGGCAGTACATGAGCATTTTATTTTTAATTTTCATAGTCTTCTCCAGTTGAGGATATGCAGTGCCGCTGCTTGCAGGGCTCAGAGGCTAACAAGGAGTCACCGGAGCACCAGCACAAGGATACTCAAACCTTGTGGAAGGCACATAATGTAAGTAGTATACATGCAGAGATAGAAAACATGATCAGGGCAGCTTTATCACTATAGTGTTGGGTATATTAGGTACATAGTTATGGATAGCTACATTTACCCCTCAAATTACTTCTTACCATAGTGTGTAATTTGTAAACTAATACATTGTGTTGTTTGTATCATGTATCAGCTTCATATTTATGGATGTTCTGACAGTAAAATTGCTCTTTAACTCACCTGATACACTACTGAACCTGTGATGCAAAGCACTTCGGTACAAGTCACAAAAGAGCTCAAAGACTGGCATGGTTATGAATGTTTGCTATTGTTAACACTATCTGTCAGGATTAGGGTAGGGTTTTGTTGGTAGTATGTTATTTACAGAGGTCTGACTCCCATGTTACACTGCAACACATAGGGACAGTTGCATTGTGTTTTGTGAACGGAAGACTGTTTGGTGTATATACATGTACAATTTGTTGAGTATATTGATGGTAGAGCTCCAAGTGACCAGTTGTGGGTTGTTGCGTTCACCAGCATGGTTCTCCTGTCCTGAGAACAGTTTGTCAACTATACTAAAAAATTAATGCATGGAACAGTTTATAATTGCATTGTACCAAATTGTGTTTTAATAGAAATGCCACCGGTACCACCACTGGATGATGGAAAAGTGCTTATTGTCTCAACAGTTCTGAAGAAAGTTAGTCTGTAGTTCTGTTAACAGAATTGTGTGAAGGATGTGACATTTATTACAGGCTCTGGAAGAAATCCTTCTAGTTAAATGGATCTCACTTGGTGGTTTGTGGTTCTGTACTGTCACGGTCATGGACAACAAGGAAAAAGAGTGCAGTTATTCTTCAGAAAAGACCCCTCAGAGGGGTCAGATCAAAGACTAAGGAAAATGTTGATGTCTGACAAAACTAAATAGCTCAAAGCGGCGCAGTGATGAGTGTAATTGAGTTTGCTGGGTGTTTATAAGGGTTGTTACTTTTCACAAAGAGGACATAAAATTGGGCCTGAAACTTTTTTTCTTAATAAATTAGCTTAACCTTCAGAAAATGTTGTTCCCTTTCAGTCGGTCACTCCGAGTCACGTCGGTGACCGACGAATTGAGATCACAATCCGTCGGTCACCGACTTGACGTCTACGTTCCCTCCTTCAGGGAAAGAGGGTTACATACGTAACCGAGACGATTGTCAACCTCAGGTTGTCATTCTACATACTGTGTTGTTTTATTTTTCATTCATTGTAGGAGATTTGACATTTTAAAATGTTTTTGAAGTTAGGTAAAATTAAAATTGCCAATCAGTGTGTACATTTTCTACCGAGTAGTATTGCTACAAAACCAGAATTTCAATAGTTGGTAACAATGCCAGTAAAATTGTACTTTTCTTGGTAGCATATCATGACTATGAGTAATCACTATTATTAAGTATCTCTGTTTGTCATTGCGTTTTTGGATTCAGTTTTGCATTTAAATACAGTTGTCAGTCCTGAAATTTGCAATGTACTTAGCAGATGAATTTTTTTTTTTTTAAATTTTGAGTGGGTTACAGAAAACATACAAAGAGCACCCACTTTATAATTACTGAACCTGTCAGTCACTTCTGTTCAGCATGAGCTCATTCTTGCTAAAACTCCCATCATTAAAAAAAAAAAAAAAACTATGTACTATTTACATTGTGATGGTCACATGAGCTACACTCACTTCACTCACATTGGTGGCCACTGCACCATGTTGCTGTCTCATTGAAAATTAATGACTATTTCACTTCATCACTGCAGATCACTGTCAATGTGAACACACCATTAGAAGTTTCTCTACATGGTAAGTCAGTTGGATTCAGGGTGTTTTCTTGGGCGATATCAGGCATACTTGTGTTGAGAATGGAAATTTGCCTTTGGTTGCCCATTTTGAAATAGTTCCCTTATTCCAACCCAGGCATCAATGAACAGCATGATGCATATTGCACACAAAAATAGTATTCTGTGCATTTTTCAAGATTTTGGAATTTCTGGATTTACCAGAGTTTGCCAGGTATGCAACAGGACAGTCAAAAAGGAGAGTAGCTGATGTGTGAATCTAATTACAGCTTCACCCCCTCCCCCCACCCCTGTTCTTGGCGCTAAGTCTGAGAGAGAAACGGCCATCTAACTGTGTGTATCGTATATGTGTGTGTTTGTGTGTATGGTGCTGAGATCAGCCTTTATCTTTCTCTTCCTCTGTACAGGGCATTTTGCTTGCCCCTATCCTCTCCTCTTGGCAACACTCACAGCGGGGGAGTGTGCGGCCATGCGCACCACGTCACCACAGACAGAGTGAGTCCTTAACCAAGCGAACCAGTCTGTGCACTAGCCCCAGTGCTTGCTGCATGTCTGCCTGCCTCTCCCTTGTGCCCCCTTGAGTCATGCACACAAATCCACCATTCAGTCACATTCCAGTGCAGAATCAGTCCATCATTTGCTCTCCTTTTAGTTTCATTGTCCTTATGTCCCCTGTTTGTCTGCTTGGTTTAAAGTCTGCAGACCTCATTAGTTTTTTTTCTTTCTCTGTACAGTTCTTATGATGACTGTCTGTAAAGTTAGACAGTCATCATACTCCCATTTAATTAATTTGTCCTGTACTTTTTGTCCCTCAACCGACATTCCTAGAAGATTGGAGCTGATTGATTGTTTTCAATAGCGCATGTCTTATGAGATATCTGGTTTTGTCATCTTTTTTTCATTGAAAATATGTAGTTGTGAGTCAGACCCTTAAGGTGAAAGGAATGAATCATTGACCCAAAAAGTGAAAACTTATCATTTACTCCCCTTATGTCGTTCCAAAATTTTCTTTCAGTCATACAATAGCTTTTTTGAGGAACTGCCCAAAACATTAACATTTATTAATTGAAAATGTTGCCCTCTGCTGCTCTCAAATCTTGTTCATGCAGTCATTCATGAGACAATATATTTGATCATGAGACATGAAAACCAAAGATGTAACTTAATGAAATTTTGAGATGTCAAGTTTGAATGTATGCAAATTGCAGATTTTCAGTAAGTAACCCTTCAATCTCTGTTCCTCATAAAACATGTTGCATGGCTTCAGAAGAGCAGAGTCACATTGACTACTTTTGTGATACTTTTATTGTGCTTCTTGGTATTTTGACAGCCTCAATGCTTTTATTGTAAAGAAAGGAGCAACTTGGACATTCTGCTAAGCATCTATTTTTGTGCTTCATAGAAAAAAAAATGATATGAAAGCATTTCTTTATTTATTTTTTTGGAACAACATGAGGATGAGTAAAGGATCAGCTGTGTAGTAATCCATCATACAGTAGCTGCCATCATGTTTATGGAAACAAATCATCTAATAAACAAGATTTGTCTGAAAAGAACCTCCCCACAAAACTTTTTGGTGAAAGTGCATATGACCTATGGTGAAGCCAGAACGACTGCTAATACTTTCAGAAGGCATCTGTGGGAGACCATGGTATTAGGAAAGAGAGCTACTAGTACATTACAGGACTGCATTTGATCTGGCAATGTGGAATCCCTCAGAGAACAGCGACAACCCTCCGACTTTAACACACGTATTCAGTTTCTGTCTTTGGTAGTGTGTTTAGATTGAGCTGTCCAGACAGAATGTAAATTCTGCCTGTATTTAGTTGAGCATGGACCTGAATGCATTTTTTTTTTTTGCTTTCTTTCATGTCATGTGAAGCACAAAACCTTGATCACTGTCATGGCTGAATGGGCTGTTCAGTTTTTGCTATTCCTTTTTTTTTTTTTTTTAAATATGCTGTATATTGTTATAGTAAAAAGTTTGCCTTCATGTTGTTTGTCTTGTGTGCTGAAGTCACTTCCTGTTCTGCCCCTGACATCTGTGTTTGAATCTTTGATTGACTGATTTTTACTTATTGTTTCTCTCCCTCTGCCTCTCCCAAACTCTGGCAAAGGAGTGGAGCATCTAGTACATTACTTCAGAGACACTGCGTGGTATAGTACTGCCTGTCTTTTCTTTAAAACACCCTCTCAACTCCTTCATCTTTTCTTTCTGTTTGCATGGTCTCTTACTCTGTACAGTGAGGACAGCCCATCTGCATCATTCAGGTTCACAATACTTGCATTCTTTCTTTAAACCCATCTCTGTCTTTCATTCTCTTGTACTCTATTTTTTTAAGTCTCTGTTTTTATTCTCTCTTATCTGTTTGACCAACCCCTATAGTTCTGTGAAATCTGTGTATTGGAAGTATACATTGTTACTTCCGGAGTTGGAGTCAAGACCAGTACAAGACCCCCAAGATCCAGACCAATATTAGAGTGCCCAGCCTTAGTTTGTTTGTACATAGGCTTTAGTATGTAACATTTACAGGTATAAAGACTTTTTCTGTACATTAAGATAGATACTGAAATGTAAGCCTACAATACGGACTTATTGAGAGCATCTACAATTAAAAAAAACAATTATTACACATTTGCTGTCATAGAAATGTAAAATATTGTAAATCTTACAATCTAAAATATATAAACTGTAAATATTATAAATATTTTATATAGTTACATTTTTACATTTTATAGATGTATTTTAGATCCCTTAACCTTAACCCTAGCCCCAAACCTCAACATGACTATTTTTAAAGACACTATAAAAAGAATATACTGTACAAAATATAATTTGGCAGAAAAAGGTATAATTTTAGTTTCAGTATACCATGAAATATATTTTTTAGCTTGTATTCCTACTCATCGCAAATATTCTTGAGCCATAAAATTCTGAATTTGTAAAGAGCATGGGATTTGATGATTACATCGTTACTGAGGATGGAGACAAAGAACCGTTGTAAAAATATCGGCACCCTTGGTAAATATGATCGAAGAAGGCTGTGAAAATTAATCTGCATTGTTAATCCTTTTGATCTTTTATTTTAAAAAATGCACAAAAATCTAACCTTTCATTGGATAAGAATTTAAAATGGGGCGAAATATCATTATGAAATATGTTTTTCTCTAATACACATTGGCCACAATTAATGGCACCCTTTTATTCAATACTTTTTGAAACATCCATTTGCCAGTTTAACAGCTCAAAATTTTCTCCTATAATGCCTGATGAAGTTAGAGAACACCTGACAAGAGATTAGAGACCATTCCTTCATCCAGAATCACTCCAGACACTTTAGATTCCCAGCTCCATGTTGGTGCTTCTTCTCTTCATTTAACCCCACTCATTTTCTATAGGGTTCAGGTCAGAGGACTGGAATGCCCGTAGCAGAAGCTTGGTTTTGTGCTCAGTGACCCATTTTTGTGTTGTTTTTGAGGTTTGTGTTTGGATTATTGAACGGTTGGAAGATCCAAACATGGCCCATTATAAGATTTCTAAGAGAGTCAGCCACTTATTGATTTTTTTTATCTGTTTTATTTGATAGAATCAGTGATGCCGTGTGTTTAAACAAGATGTCCAGGACCTCCAGCAGAAATATAGGCCCACAACATCAAAAATACAGCAGTATATTTCATTGTACACATGGGGTACTTTTTATCCCGGTGTTCACCAAACCCATCTTGAGTGTTTGCTGCTAAACAGCTCATTTTTTTAGTTTCATCTGACCATAGAAGCCAGTCCCATTTGAAGTTCCAGTCGTGACTGATAACTGAATATGCTGGAGTTTGTTTTTGGATGAGCTTGGAGAATTTTTCTTGAAACCCTCCCAAACAACATATGGTGATGTAGGTGCTGTTTGACTATTTTTTTTTTAAAGGTTTTCTGACCCCGAGACTCAACTGTTTTCTGCAATTCTCCAGCTGTGGTCCTTGGAGAGTCTTTAGCCGCTCAAACTCTCCTTCTCACCGTGCATTAGGACGATATCACCCTGGAGTGCTCAAAATTTGTGAATATGAATTTTTGTGAATAAAAGATCAAAAGGATCAACAATGCAGATTAATTTTCACAGCCTTCTTTGATCATATTTATCAAGGGTGCCGATATTTTTGGCCATGACTGTGTATATGTATATGTGTGTGTGTGTGTGTGTGTGTGTGTGTGTGTGTGTATATATATATATATATATATATATATATATATATATATATATAAACAGTGGAGTACGGAAAGTATTCAGACCCCCTTAAATTTTTCACTCTTTGTTATATTGCAGCCATTTGCTAAAATCATTTGTTCATTTTTTTCCCCCTCATTAATGTACACACAGCACCCCATATTGACAGAAAAACACAGAATTGTTGACATTTTTGCAGATTTATTAAAAAAGAAAAACGTACTCGGTTACTGTTGTAACCTCAGTTCCCTGAGATACGGTACATCCAGGCTATAAAACCTAGCAAATGTGGACGGCGAGGCCCAGCCGGCCGCCACACAAATCTCTGTAATGGACACACCGCTAGACCAGGCCCATGACGAGGCGATGCCTCTAGTAGAATGGGCTCGTACTCCATGCGTCTTTCAGGTCCAGAGAACAGAACCAGTCCCTTGTGCGAATCTGCGAGAGGATCTGTTTCAGCGTGATCATCCTGAACGGCCTCTTCATGAGGGCGTGATTCAGGCATCTGAGATCGAGGATGGGCCGGAGGCCTCCATCCTTTTTGGGAACGAGGAAGTAACGGCTGTAAAAGCCTGATTCGCTCTGAGCTGGAGGAACCTTTTCTATGGCTCCTTTTTCCAACAGTGTCATCACCTCTGAGCGTAGAACGCGAGCGTTCTCGCCCTGTACTGAGGTGGAGACCACGCCGCTGAAGCGCGGGGGTCTTCGAGTGAATTGGAGTGAATAACCTCGTTTTATTATCCCCATAACCCATTCTGACACTCCAGGGATGGCCTGCCAGGCCTCGGCCCGCGTGGCAAGGGGTTGGATAAACTCGAGTGACTGACTGCACGGAGGCAGGGCACTCGTGAGTGGAAGAGGAAATCTGCTCTCTTTTTGAAAATGTTTGTGTTTTATTTTTTCCACTATCACAGCAAATGGTTGCACCGCAGGTCCAAAGAGGCCGTTGGGGGAAATCGGGGCATCAAGGAAGGGGACCTTGTCCGCGTCCTTGATTTCCGTCAACGTGAGCCACAGGTGGCGCTCGAGCACCACTAGGCTGGCCATGGACCTTCCTATCGCCTGGGCGGTGGTCTTGGTGGCACGCAGTGCCAGGTCTGTTGCACTTCTCAGCTCCCTGAGAATCGCAGGATCAGGCTCAGACTCGTCCATGGCAGAGAGGAGTTTGGCCTGATAGACCTGTAGAACCGCCATTGATTGAAGCGCCGAAGCCGCCTGTCCAGCTGAAGCGTAGGAGCGTCCAGCGAGCGCTGAAGTGGTCCTGCATGGCTTGGACGGGTGGGTGGCCTTTGCTTTCCAACCGATGGCAGTGGGTGGGCAGAGGTGATCAGCCACTGATTCATTTAGTTGAGGCATCCTCTCGTACCCCTTTTCTTCAGCGCCGTCAACTGTAGTGAGGGCGGATGAAGCGGAAGTACGGAGGCGAGCAGAGTAGGGGGCGCGCCAAGATCTCGTGAGCTCGTCGTGAACTTCAGGGAAGAACGGCAAGGGTCGCTGGGAAGGGGCCTGACGGCGCCCCGGCAGGAACCACTCATCAAGATGGCTACGAGATGGCTCCTCTGGTGGAGACCACTCCAATCCCAGCTCTTCAACCGCCTTTGAGAGGACATGGAAAAGTTCGGTAGTTCCCGAACGGGGGGGGGGGTCAGCCACTGAGCCCGACAGCTCCTCATCGCCCGAAGCTGCCAATGACATGCTGTCATCGGCCAGCTCTTCGTCACTTCCCCCGAACAAGACCAGATCACTCGCACTTGCAGAGGGACGCTGGTCAGGTTGGGAAAAAAGGACGGGGGAAACCTCTCTGTGTGGCGAGAGAGAGGCACGTGGGATCTGAGCCGAGCTCCTCTGCCCCGCTGTTTTTTCCTCACAGGTCCCTCTCGCAGTGAGAACAATCAGAGCCAGCGAGCGCAGCGTCTGCATGGGGTTTCCCCAAGCAGGAAACGCACTCGCTGTGGCCGTCATCGGCGTGCAGGGGAGACCTGCACGAGCCGCAATAACGGCGCGGCATTTGCAACAACGCCGATTTGCTCTTTTAGAAATGCGTGAGTTTTCGCCGGATGCTGGAGCGCGGAGTAAAAGGCGAGTCAGCCAAGCAGTTCGAGGCCGCTGGGTCCAGCTGCGAGGCTTGTCTACGGCGAGCAGGCTTCTAGGATCAGCGAGGCGAAGTCGTCGTCGCTGAAGGAGAAGAAATCTGAGGATCCTATGGCGAAACGGCCGCTTATATAGCCAGATGCCCCGCCCATTCTGGCGGGCTTTGGTGGGCTCCGTCGCCATAGGCTCGTGCAGCTCCGCTGCCGACACATTGGTTCGTTTTTTACACACTGCACGAACCAATAGTTGTGCAGTTTCACTGCGTGATTGAATAAGACTTCAGTTCAGGAGAAAAAAGGCTTTTTCCCATATGCGTCTTTATCAAGACGCAGTACGAGTGGAGTATCGACAGGGAACTGAAATATCACATGGTCCTAAGTATTCAGACCCTTTGCTCAGTATTTAGTAGAAGCACCCTTTTACATCTAATACAGCCATGAGTCTTTTTGGGAAAGATGCAACAAGTTTTTCACACCTGGATTTGGGGATCCTCTGCCATTCCTCCTTGCAGATCCTCTCCAGTTCTGTCAGGTTGGAAGGTAAACGTTGGTGGACAGCCATTTTTAGGTCTCTCCAGAGATGCTCAATTGGGTTTAAGTCAGGGCTCTGGCTGGGCCATTCAAGAACAGTCACGGAGTTGTTGTGAAGCCACTCCTTCTTTATTTTAGCTGTGTGCTTAGGGTCATTGTCTTGTTGGAAGGTAAACCTTCGGCCCAGTCTGAGGTCCTGAGCACTCTGGAGAAAAACACCCCCACAGCATGATGCTGCCACCACCATGCTTCACTGTTGGGACTGTATTGGACAGGTGATGAGCAGTGCCTGGTTTTCTCCACACATACCGCTTAGAGTTAAGGCCAAAAAGTTCTATCTTGGTCTCATCAGACCAGAGAATCTTATTCAGGTGTTTTTTAGCAAACTCCATGCGGGCTTTCATGTGTCTTGCACTGAGGAGAGGCTTCCATCGGGCCACTCTGCCATAAAGCCCTGACTGGTGGAGGGCTGCAGTGATGGTTGACTTTCTACAACTTTCTCCCATCTCCTGACTGCATCTCTGGAGCTCAGCCACAGTGATCTTTGGGTTCTTCTTTACCTCTCTCACCAAGGCTCTTCTCCCCCGATAGCTCAGTTTGGCCATACGGCCAGCTCTAGGAAGGGTTCTGGTCGTCCCAAACGTCTTCCATTTAAGGATTATGGAGGCCACTGTGCTCTTAGGAACCTTAAGTGCAGCAGAAATTTTTTTGTAACCTTGGCCAGATCTGTGCCTTGCCACAATTCTGTCTCTGAGCTCTTCAGGCAGTTCCTTTGACCTCATGATTCTCATTTGCTCTGACATGCACTGTGAGCTGTAAGGTCTTATATAGACAGGTGTGGCTTTCCTAATCAAGTCCAATCAGTATAATCAAACACAGCTGGACTCAAATGAAGGTGTATTGTAGAACCATCTCAAGGATGATCAGAAGAAATAGACAGCACCTGAGTTAAATATATGAGTGTCACAGCAAAGGGTCTGAATACTTAGGACCATGTGATATTTCAGTTTTTCTTTTTTAATAAATCTGCAAAAATGTCAACAATTCTGTGTTTTTCTGTCAATATGGGGTGCTGTGTGTACATTAATGAGGAAAAAAAAAAAAAGAACTTAAATGATTTTAGCCAATGGCTGCAATATAACAAAGAGTGAAAAATTTAAGGGGGTCTGAATACTTTCCGTAAGCACTGTGTGTGTGCGTGCGTGTGTGTGTGTGTATATATATATATATATATATATATATATATATATATACATACATATACACACAGTAGTCAACATTTAAAGTGGATCAAAAGTTCATCAACGTTGTCCTAAGACAAGAACACATTTTGGTTTTAGGTTTAAGAGTGACAGCATATTAAGAAAATAAATGTTTTCATACCCATGGTAATAAAATATAAAAACCCCTGATATAATATAAAAATTTATATTATTAAAATGTTACTTAAATGGTTAAACAATTACAGAATTTTTATTTTATTTTAAGGTTTTAAGTTGTAGTCTTATTAAAGTAATGTAATCCTGAAACAAATTTCACAAAAAGTCAGACTGAACAGAATGAAATGTTATCATTTCAAAGTAAATGAGTCAACTGTGTTAAAAAAAAAAAAAAAAAAACTTTGATTGGAAGCATAATCTCAATGATCATAAATAGAATAGTATCAACCGATTAATTCCATATTTCACTTTTTATAAATAAGGACACATAAACGTGTATGTCGTCCATACACTGTAAATTTACTTAATAGACACTATGGGCCAGTTTTAAAAACAGCTTGTGCCAGTGCAAACCGTCTTTTGGCATTAAAATAGTAGGGTACAATGGGGCTAAAGTCACCCCGGGGTAAAAAGCGCCTTTGATATTATTTTAGTCTAAACCACTAGATTGCACAAAAACGTGGCGTAGCACTTTCCAAAACATCTGCTTTTCAAGATAAACATGCAAATTTGTCTGATCCTTGACGCGATTGTGGGCAGCAGAGCAAAGTTGATTCTGTGCTTACTTGATCTAAGTTTTTTAAAATGTTGTATTTTTAACAGTCCATGTGACATCAGTGGCTCAACTTCAGTTTTGCGACGCTACGAGAATACTTTTTTTTTTTTTTTTTCTGTGCAAAGAAAACAAAAATAAAATAATTTACTCAACCATTCTTCTCCCCCGAGTTTTTCTAATTGTACTATATGTACTACTCAGCTCAGCACAATTCAGAATGGCACAGCACGGCTCAGTTCAGCTCGGTTCGAGTTTCCACTGCAGTTTAGTACCACTTTAGAGTGGGCGGGATTATTCACGTGTCGTTATAGTCGCGCCACCTCTACTGCCATAGCTGCACTGCCGTAACTCCTGAAAAACTTTTTAATTCCACGTCGCTCCATCACGCTCTCGCTGGATCCGCTCCTCAGCTATCAACAAGAGGACAGTCTGTACTTCCTCAACAGACAACGGAACAGCCATTTTTTGGTTGTTAAAAGAAAGGTGCGCTCATTCAAAACAGTCGCGTTCGATCCTTCTCTGGCTGTGCTGACTTAAATCTAGCGGGTCTGTTGTGTTTCATGCCGCAAGTTCAGTGACGCAGGCGGTGATGATTTTCTCCGGCCAATCAGTTATCAGCAGAGTTTACACGTCATGTTTTTGTAACGGTATGGTTCACTTGGAACCTCGGCCGAGGTGGTACTAAAAACACAGTGGAAAACCCCCCAAAAGTGAGCCGTACTGAACCGGACCGTGCCGTACCATGCAGTGGAAAAGCGCCATTAGTTCAGGGGTTTTCAAACTGTGGGTCGCAGAGTGGGACAAGGTGGGTCGCACAAAGTCACTTAGCTGCAGCCAAATTTGCGTTTCAATGACACATACACAGTTCAGTCTAGGGCTGCACGATATACCAACATTAATTATGAATTGCGATATTGCTTAGTGTGATATTCGAATTGCAAAGGTTATGATTTAAAAAGAGTTGCGTGTTTTGAAGCACGGGCAAGTTGCAATAACAGTAAGGGTCTCAGAGCGACGGTTCATTATTAAAAGGCCCGGTCCACATTATTAAGGAGTAGAAACTCTCTCACTTTACTGTACTGTGTTTTGTATGTGATTGCATACACCGGAAAATTCAAATGTTACGAAAACTGTTTCAGGAAGGTATGTTGATTCAGTTCTATCATCTGTTTTAACTCGGCACTGTCTATCTTTCCGAGAGATATAAAACACAAAATAAAACGCATACATTTTCAAAAAGAGAGCAAATATCCTCTTCTGCCTACCATAAGCGTCCTGCCCTTATGCAGCCAGTCTTTAGCGAGTCAGGCTTCTACAGCTGTTACTTCGTCGTCCCCAAAAAAGACGGCGGCCTGTGACCTATTCTAGATCTCAGACTCCTGAATCACGCCCTGGTAAAAAGGTCGTTCAGGATGATCACATTGAAACAGATCCTCTCGCAAATATGCCCTGGGCACTGGTTCATGTCACTGGACGATTCTTGAGATTCGATACAAGGTCCTCCCGTTTGGGCTGTCCCTGGCTCCCCGCACTTTTACGCGATGCATGGATGCGGCTCTCTCCCCTCTGAGACAGATGGGAATCCGCATCCTCAACTACCTCGACGACTGGCTCATTCTGGTCCAGTCAGAGGCAGTTTCAACATTGCACAAGACCCTCCTTCTCAGCCGCTTAGATTGCCTAGGGCTTAGGGTCAACTTTGCAAAGAGCCTACTGTCACCCAGCCAACGAGTGTCGTTCCTGGGGACAGTTATCGACTCAGTGCAGATGACAGCAACTGTCTCAGTTGAACGAGCCATGACGATTAAGTGCCGCACGGCCTCCTTCAAGGGAGGGACTGTCCAATCACTCAAGGATTTCCAGAAAATGCTGGGCCTTATGGCAGCAGCTTCGCCAGTACTTCATTTGGGCCTGCTTCACATGCGACCCATCCAGTTCTGTCTGAAGCAGAGGGTAACATCCGCGGCTTGGCGTCATGGTTGGCATCGCATAACGGTGACTCGGGCCTGTGTATCAGCCCTGGCCCGTTGGAAGGACCCCCTCTGGCTGAAGCAGGGTGTGATCTTAGACACGGCACACAGAAGGAAGGTTGTCACGACAGACGCTTCCAACAAGGGTTGGGGAGCACTGTGCGAAAGGCAAACCGACCTTCGGTCTTTGGTCCGAAGAAGAGTCGGGTCTGCACATCAACTGCCTAGAGATGCTAGCAGTGTGCCGTGCCTGTCAATTCTTCCTGCCGGACATAAGGGGACACCATGTGCTAATACGCTCAGACAGTGGTGTCATACATAAATCCGTGCGGTCATACATAAATCACCAGGGCGGCCTCTGCACGCTGGCGAACGGACTTCTTGTTTGGGCTCAGACCAATCTGCGCTCACTGAAGGCGACGCATGTGCCAGGCAAGATGAACCAAGGAGCGGACATGTTGTCGAGGAACAACGTCTCCTCAGAAGAATGGATGCTCCACCCAAGATTGTTCAGAAAATCTGGGAAGTCTTTGGCAGAGCTCGAGTAGACCTCTTCACCTCCGAAGACAACTCTCATTGCCCAATCTTTTTCATGAGGAGCACGGATGCCCTGGCCCACGAGTGGCCCAGCCTTCCGCTCTATGCGTTCCCTCCAATCGTTCTGCTACCACAGGTACTCAGGGGAGTCAGGGAACAATGGCACAAGCTTCTTCTAATAGTCCCCCTCTGGAGGAACCAGCCATGGGTGTCAGAGTTATTCCAGCTTCTCGACGCAGCCCCATGGCCCATTCCCTTGAGACGGGACCTCCTCTCTCAAGTGAACGGCACACTGTGGCATCCACGGCCGGAGTTATGGGCCCTGCATGTGTGGCCCCTCAACGGGAGCCTTTCGACCTCCCAAAGTGTGTCATAAACACTATGGCAGAAGCTAGAGCCCCGTCTACCAGATGCCTTTATGCTCTGAAATGGTCTATTTTCTCGGCTTAGTGTCAAGACCATGACTTAGAACCGGTTACCTCTGATGTATCAGTGGTTCTTTCGTTTCTGCAGGAGATGCTGGATAAACAGCGTTCCTCATCCACCATCAAAGTTTACGCGGCAGCCATAGCGGCTTTCCATGCCCCTATTGCTGGCCGATCAGTGGGCAGGAATAGTGCGGTGGTCCATTTTATACGAGGCGCCAGGAGAATTAACCTCCCGCGTCCACTGGCGTCGGTTAAGCGGGTAGGAGACCTACAGGCCCTTTCCATCAACCCTGCTTGCCTGGAATTCGGGCCTAACAACTCCAAGGTCGTCCTGAAACCAAGGCTGGATTATGTACCTAAGGTGCTCTCTACTCCGTTCAGAGCCCAGGTCATAGCGTTTTCTGCGCTTTCCCCTTCGATGGATGACCAGGAATTATCCCTGCTCTGCCCCGTCAGGGCCCTGAGGGTATACATTGAGTGTTCTGCCTCATACAGGAGATCAGAACAGCTTTTTGTCAGCTTCGGTAAACGCACTAAAGGTCGTCCTGTTAAGGAGGCAAAGAATTTCTAGGTGGTTAGTGGATGCTATCACCCTAGCATACTCCTCCTTGGGCTTGCAGTGCCCCATTGGAGTCAGAGCCCATTCCACCAGAGGCATCGCCTCTTCCTGGGCATGGTCCAGCGGGGTGTACATTTCGGAAATTTGTGAGGCGGCCGGCGGGTCCTCGCCATCCACATTTGTAAGGTTTTACAACCTGGACGTCCCTGCCTTACAGGCCAGAGTCCTTTCTGCTTAGTTCGCTGCCTCCGGCTATTTTAAGCAGTCTTATGGGTTTGCTTGACCAGCATTGTTCAAGTCCCTCCTTCACTTGGACGGTTCATATTATGTGGATACCAGGCATAAACTATAAGGGTCAACACCCAGGCCACGGATGACCGTGATGGCTCAGCCTGTGCTTGGTGCATTCTATTGACTCCCCCTGGGTTGTTCTCAGGGCCGGCGCCAGGGCACCTCAGTCGGGGGCGCGTTTAAATTTGTAGGTGGGGCACAAATCATGTTGCGGGGGTTGTGGAATGGAAAATTTTGGGAACCTCTGACTTAGTTAACACCCGATTCTGAAAACCAGCTCGTTAAAAGTGAGCTATGTGCATGAACTGTGTTCCGATTGACATGCTTCCTACACAGTGTTCTTTGCTACCTACTCCCTGAGCAGGGGAAATCCATTGAAGTTTAATTACTTCACTTTGGAACATTCATTCACGGATTTGCGCTGCGCTACGTTTTCACACAGAAACTTACTATTATAAGTGTGACATAGGTGACACAGGTGTTCCTGTGGCTCAGTGGTAGAGCATTGCGTTTGCAGTGCAAAAGATCATGGGTTCAATTCCCAGGGAACGCACATACTGATTAAAAAAAAAAATGTATAGCCTGAATGCCCTTTCTGTGGAACATATACGCTCGCTTCGACCTTGAATCATGCCAGAATATCCGGTGATGTCCACTTCGCAGGGCACTTACAGTCGAATAGAACAAACGTTGCACATGATAAGAGATACATATGAAATGTGCAGAGCAGGAGGGCACAAGGACTGGAATTGGGAACCGCTGATGTAGCCTATAGCCGCTTTTCCACCGAAATTACCTGGAACAATTTGTCCCAGGAACATTTTTTTTTACCCCAGACCTGTTGATGTCTGTGTTTCCATCACAGTCTAAAGTACCGAGAAGAATAGAATACTCTGGTGATGTAGGTCTGCGCTAGAGGCTGAAATTTTTTCGGGAATCCCACGGGTCACGGGAATCCTGCGGGATTGGGACGGGACATGAAAAAATGTCATCGGGAGTGGGCGGGACCGGGAATAGTAATGATACTCAACTTTATACACAAATATACCTTTTATATAAATAAACTATAAACTGTATATTTTAATTCTGAACTCAATTCTAGTTGCGCTGTCTCGCTCTCCTCCTGTTTGCTTTGGTGTGGCTGCGTGAATGACGCAGTCCGTGATGGACAGATCGTTAACGACTGTTCTATGTGGTAATACACGCTATCATTCATCGACCTCAAATATGGCTTTTCATCTGAAAGATGTATGTGGTAGCAACTTTACATGGCCGCTCAATATGATGTTAACCTAGAGAAATGTGCGCCATTGAAGAGTTTGTGTGGAGAGTGGAGCTGAATAGCGCGCTCGCTGCAGGACAGGCGCTGGTGCGCTCACTTGCTCTTAAAATCTCTGTAATTTTTGGTCATACAGATAAAAGTAGCCTAATACATCTTTCGAATCTGTAAAAACTCTACGTTTATTTGTGTACACTCAGAATAACAACGAAACGTTGCACTTTAAAGCAAACAGGGTGCGCTTTAGGTCTCTGAGCGAGAAACTTTGAAACTCCGTCTTTGAAAAATATATCTATAGAGAGTGAAATGTCTACTTTCAAATGAAAAAAAACTAAATTCAAATAGAAAACGTGCGTGTTAGCATGGATGATTTGCATAAAATTTAATGTGTGCAATGTAGCCTACACTGTGCATAAACTGGCTTTCAGTTCAATATAATAACAAAAAACTACATTTACAACTACATTACAGTTTTATTCAACTAAGGTGGGAACACTGTGATCTGTACTATATTTTTACTGTAACTGACAGATTTTGGCCCAAAAAAAATTAATAAAAACAAAAAAACAGGAGTGGGAGGGAATGGGAGTAATTCTTCCGGGAGTGGAACGGGATGGGATTTTCCCCAAGTTTTTTCGTGGGATTGGGACGGGACAAGATTTTTTTTTGTGGGAGTGGGACGGGAGAGGTTTGAAAATGCACTCCCGTGTCACACTCTAGTCTGCGCGCTCGTTTCTCAATACCAAGTATGCAAATTTCGGACTTGCATCATCGGTAGTTTGGACTTTGCGTTGTAACGATCAGCTTAACAGGCTGGGTTACAAAGTTTAAAATGGAGTCAGATTTTACTGTGTGAGAGATTTGTAGGTGTTAAAAGAATGACATAAAACAGAAATACGTTTAAGAACGGGACTTTAAAACAACACAATAAATCCAGGAAAACTCAGTCTGTTAAAAGCATACAGTTCACTGCACCATACCCCAAAAAGAGTCCAAGAATCCTAGTGTGCTGAAAAAATCCTAAAGTAAGTCCACCAGTGTATATACAATCCAAAATGAGTGATAATCCAATTTGTTGCAAGTGAATCTGGAAAGGTAAGTCCATAGAAATGAAACTCCACAATCCAGGTGTGTATCGTAGCTGTTAGCGGCTGCCAGTTTGTTGGCCATGCTGCTCTCTATATACTGTTCTATATACCAACCATACAATTCTTAAACACACAGACACACAAAAAATGTTAAGAGGAATAAAATGGACTTAAGAAAACATGTAAACCAGTTAAAACTCTATTATACATAAAATCATTGCAATAAATAGAGCGGTAAAACATATCTCTTATGTGACAGTGTCACAGCGTGTTCGACTCGGGAGTGTGAACTCCCGCGGACGGGACGATGCAAGTCCTTGATAACATCAGTCAGCTCGCCTCGGCTACTGCAATTTTCCTCACTGTATTTACAATAGGATGAAATATGATATCAAACACTACTGCCTCTTTTCGTTTTCATTTAAACATATTAGGAAATGTAGTTCAGGGAATGTACATTACAATGAAACGAAATATTATATCAAACAGAGTTGCCTCTTTTCATTTTCATTTTAACATATTAATAGATTAATAAAATAATAGAATAAAGACCAAACATGTTAGATTTACCCAAATCAAATTATATCACTATACCAGCGAATTATACCACTACAGTACAGAGACATCAGAGCCAGCAGCAAATGTCAGAAGGACTAGCTGAGGTTATGCTCCTCTCAGTGGGATACATGAGCACTGAGCGCCTAGTGATCTCGTGGAGCTCACGTCTCTGAAATCGGCGAAGCACATTTTCAAATAGGCGCTGTCTTTATATATAAACCGCAGATTTGAGCTTTAAACAACTACATTCTCGCCTGAAATACTTTTAAAATTACATTTCATGACGCAATAACAGTAATATTAAAAAAAATATACGAATATAGTGGTTGAAATACAGTTCTGCATGAACTCAATCAATCAGCATGCTCAGCACCCAAGTCCCGCCCCCAAAAGTTCTGGACCTTTGAAAAAGTACTACCTCGCGAGCAGGGACTTTCTGAGGGGCAAATTTGTACCCGGAACTTTATTTAGATCCTGGTTCCTGCGAGTACCGGCCCAAAGTCCCTAGTTCCTGGGTAAAGTTCCTGCGGTGGAAAAGGGGCTTATTGTAGTAATGTTGTCTCTGGTGTTGTTCTGGTCTGTGAGCGTATGTGTGTTCAGTGGACGTGGCTTTGGACGGCGATTGCAGGGAGGGTGGGACGTTCACTTTCAGTGCTATCAGGCTAAAGATATTTTTTTTGGCCCCTGGTTCTTTTCAACGTACTGTGGCTTCTTTATTCTTTATTTGCGACTTTATTCTTTATTGTGCTGCGCATGGTAGATTGTGTTGGTCGATATGTAAATAAGATGTTGCGTCTGTGTTCTTTAATTTGCACATTGTTAGTAAATCACCCACAGAAATTTCCACGGCCATCGGCGCTGTTTTGGAATTGTGCTCTAGCACTAATTTGCCCTGTTTAGTAAAACTGGCCCTATGTCTGTGTATATGTTTGATTGTCTGTGCAATCATAAGTAAATGTAAGTGTGGTATACCAGACCCCCAAGACTGAAACTAATACCAGATTCCCTAAAGCCTGAGGTAAGCTTTGTTTTTTCATCTGCTGTGGCATGCACAGTCAAGCATTTTAGTTTACTTTACTGAACATGAACTTATGCAGACATGTGACGTGCAGAGGACAGTACTGAGTTGCTTTATACCAGGGGTGGGTAACTCTGCCACTGTACACTGTCCTGCAGAGTTTAGCTTCATCCTTAATCAAACACACCTGAAACATCTTCAGTCTTCAATGTCTTCAGGATTATTTGAATTTTACAGGCAGGTGTGTTTGATAAATGATGGAGCTAAAACTCTGCAGGACAGTGGCCCTTAAGGACCAGAGCTGCCCATCCTTGATTTATACTTTCAAACTTGTTTCAAAGTTGAACAAATAAAGATAACTTCTGACCTCCTTGCATGTCCATTTTTGTTGTTTTCGAACTTCATCTCCTGTTGTTTTTATTGATATTTCTATATTCTTCTTCGAGTAGCTTTAAAAGAAACGGCCCAACTTTTTGCTGTAGTGAAATTCACAGCATGCACACTGTGTGCAAGATGTAGTTCCTAAAGAATATCTGAAGCAAATATTGGGCTTAACTTCTGAGGCCTAGATCCAGACCAAGGTCTGTATGCCCAAGAACCAGCCAGTCCATTTTAAATGGAGGAATGGATAAAATGCATTTCAGCATAGATGCATCATGGATGCATACATCCATTTCAAACATTGCACCTCAGACTGTCAGACCAAGAGATCAAGTGATGAGACAAAGGCCCACTCCGAGGCTGTATTTATGTGGTCCTGAGAGGTCTCAAGCTCAAGACCATAAGACTTCATCTCCGTTTTTTTTTACTTCCTTAGCCCTTTATTGTTGGATTTTTGTGTAATTAGGAATTCAAGATATACTGGTACTGAAAAATGCAGTATGGAAAATGTCAAATGTAAAAAATATGATACCGACATTGTGAAAATGTTGGAAGATCAGTCAGTGTGACATTCAGTGAGCCAGCTGAGTGATGAGAAATGGTAGACAAAACAAAAGATGTTGATTTCAATATCTTTGCCCTCAGCTCACTAAAAAAAGCAGCGCTGTAGCAAAAGCAGCACTGAAGCAAAATATAAAATTACTTGGCATTCAGAGAAAACTAAATGTTAACCCACGAACCAGTCTGCAAACAATTCCACAAAACATGCCACTTTAAGAGGCAACTCATCAAACTGTCCTGTGCTCAGCTCAGTTTCAAAAAAATACATTAATGTTATATTTTTCACTCACTAGTTCTTCACTATATGTGCTGATGTGCCCTGTTGACGCCACTGGTACACAAATACAACAAAATATTGTGCTTGGATTTCTAAGTTGAAGTGTTAATTATGTTAAAATGCTTACAAAACAAGCAAAACCTTTTGTATCGACGTGATTTTTTTTGTAGGACAATAATTTTCTATTTCATCTTACCAGTCATCTAAGATTGCCTAGTACAATGCAAATTTATTATTGATACTGAGGTGGCAGAGTTTGGCATTGTACTAATTTATTTTATTTTATTTATTTATTTTACTTTTTTCTTTTCCTTTCTTTCTTTCTTTCTTTCAAATCAACAGCAAGAATGAAAGACTTTCCTAAAAATATCAAATAAAGAAAAAAAGAAAGTGTAAATTCATCCTTATTAAATATATTTAATATTTTACTTATCACCATATGCTGAAGTATGGAGCCCTTTAAGGGACATGGTGGTGTGAAAAATTTGGGGTGGGAGGAAAAAATATTTTTCAAATGTTTTGCGTTCTCTCGCAAAACTTTTGCGTTCTCTCGCAAAACTTTTGTGTTCTCCCGCAAATATATTTGCGGTCTCTCACAAAATCAGTTGAGATTGGACAAACTCTTCCTGTTTACTTTACATCTTGCAGTGGTTACAGCTCGTATGTTCACAATGGAGCAGTTCATAGAGTTTTATTTTGAACTTGGACTCAATAAAGTAATACAGTCAGTGCTTAGTTCAAGGCACGGTTTTGGGACATTCTAAAATGTTTAATGTGGCTTAATGATTTAAAACAGTGACATTGGAGGATTTAATTCTATAATAATAAATCCTGATAAAAATTATTAGGCTAACATTAATAATAGGGCTGTCGCGATTCGTCGATTTTATTAGACTATTCGACTTTTAAAAATCCTCGACTTCATTTTGCTTGCGTCGACTAACCGGCAAAATACCGGAAGTGGCACAGTAGCTCCACAGGAACAGTTATCATTTACATGTGAGGAGCGTCTCAAACTCCATCTCTGCAAGTTGTTGTGAGTTTAGGTTTATTATAACGTTCATCTGGGAGCGCAATGTGCGCCATTTCATCAGATTTGTAAGGTAAATCATTTATAAATCCACACAAACACAGGAGAATACATTGCGGTTTCAAAATAGAAGCTCAAACCCTCACTCTGAGTTTACAGGTTTTGATGTCCACATATTCATTTAATTAACTGGCTATAGCATTTCTGTCCTAAAGAAATGGTCAAATATTAAAGTGCCCCTATTATGGGTCTTGAAAGGTTCTTTTTTTGGTTTTGGGAGTCCCCGACAACAGGTTGACATGCATGCAAGGTCAAAAAACACACATTTTCTTATAATATGCATTTATTTTTACCTTATTTGCTCAACGACTCCCAAACGATTCGCTCAATGATTTTCCCAAACCCCTCCTTTACGTGAAGCTAATCTGCGGTGATTGGTTCGATTGGTTGATTTCATTTAAAGCAATGTTTGCGATTGTGAGCAGTTACCAGGGAAACGGCTATTTTTAACGCCCCAAAAGTGGCACCTAGTGGCAACAAGTGGGTGGGCAATATGCTAATGTTTAATTTTGATGTCAACATGAAACGGCTTAAGATTCGTTTTAAAAACTCGTTTCAATGATTCAGAGTCGACTCTTTCTTTTGAGAGACAATACATGGTGCACTTTCAGATTTAAAACTTTGCAGGAAGTTTTCATTCACTTAGAGCTGTGTTACACACTGCATGAAAGGTAATTTTAAAAAATCCACTTTAAAGGGGCACTTTAAAGATTAAGTGGACATTTGAATTAAATGGTGCTTGGCCAGTATTAAACAAGGATTAGATCGCACAGTAAAGTGTAAAACAATCATCAGCCCCCTGCAGGCCTTTGTTGTAATGCATAATCTACATTAACTCTATTGTTTATAATACATTATGTATTTTAACAATTTTGTTCAATAAAACCACATGATTTCTTGCTTTTGATACTTTATTTGAACTAATTATTATTGCATCATAGTTATATATTGCTATTATATAGGTATTTTAAGTCATTTTAAATGCTATTGTTCACTTACATCTATTTTTATTACCACAAAAAAAAATTTATTATAAGTATAGGGCCCTGTGAAATCCATTTCATTTCCAAATTCAATTTTTTCCATTTTCATTTTTCTATACTCTGTTTTAATGGTTCAGTTAAATTTATTAATCAAAAAGCCTAATTAATTGAGTTTTACAGTTTTATCTTAACCAAATTCTGTTTTCCATTATTTTCTGGATTCCATTTTAATGGTTCTATTACATATTAATAATCAAAGGCATCTCCAATTAATTGATTTTATAAAAAATAAAAATAAAAAAATTAACGTTTTTATTTTGAACTTGGACTCAAGTATAAATAAATACAGTCAGTGCTTAGTTCAAGGCACAGTTTTGGGACATTCTAAAACACTTGATGTATTAAAACAGTGACATTGGAGGACCAAATCTGATAATAATAAATACTAATAAAATTATTAGGTTAATTTTAATAACCTTATTAATAATATTACTATTAATAAATCAGAATAGCCCAGAATATGAATGCAACGGATTTGGTATTTTTAAATCACCGTTTTCATTCATTAGCCTACCTTAAGCGTTTTATGGGGGAGAAAAAGCTTACGTGCAGGGCATTGTGTTCATATGCCTAATCATTTTATCAGCTTTTATTATTATCGAATTTGGTCCTCCAATGTCACTGTTTTAAAACATTAAGCCACATTAAGAATTTTAGAATGTCCCAAAACCGTGCTTTGAACTAAGAACTGACATATTTCTTTATTTGAGTCTAAGTTCAAAATAAAACTCTATGTACCGCTCCTTTGTGAACATACGAGCTGTATGAACCATTGCAAGCTGTAAAGTAAGCAGGAAGAGTTTGTTCAAACTCAACTGGTTTTGCGAGGGAACGCAAAAGTTTTGCAAGAGAGCGCAAAACATTTGAAAAATATTTTTTCCTCCCACCCCGAATGTTTTCCTCTCACCCCGAATTTTTCCCACCGCCATGTCCCTTAAAGGGCTCCGTACTGAAGTGCTTAAGAGAACATTACTTTCAAGAGGCTTTTTTTGCCTAATGAAAACTTCATTACTTTCATCAAAGACCTTCTGTCTTCATTTAGTACTTAGTTCTTCATTTTTCAGGTAGTGGTCATCTATGGTTATTGTAATAATACTGTATACAACATCTTTCCTCACATCCGTCATCCTTTTTGTTTTTGTAAGTAGGGAACATGGTCTTTGAGGCATAATTATGTGATTGTGCTTTTATGTTCTCTAATTTGTTCTTCACACCTCATTGTCATGTAAACACACCTTGACTAACCCATCATACAAAACTGAAGTTTCCCTTGACTTAATGCCTTTAGAAAAAGACATTATTGTAATTCAGATAATTATTTGAAATGCTGGATGAAGCTGGAGGTGGTAGGTTTTCATTATTACAATGCATATTTGGAGTCAATGTAGGTGTCACGGTCTCTGTGCTGTGCACACGCAAAAGTCACACAGCGATGAAGAAAATAATCCATTTAATATAATCCAACAATGAAGAAATCCAACACATACACAGGGTAACATAAGCAATAACCGACAAACTACAACTCAATGGACAGGAACTAATATAGGGCAGATAACGAGGGGCAGACAGGTGAACACAATAAAGGTGATAAACTAATAATTAGACAATGAACTGATGAGAACAGGAACAGAACCAAATATGGGCAAACAGGAACTAAACCAAAGCAGAAGACAGAAACAAAATGAAATACTACAAAAGAGTTCAGGGGTGTGACAGTAGGTACATGGAAATCAAATGAAACTGCAGCACCCCTGGCATCAGCTATAGTTTCGAGTAATGCATTTTATGGAAACAAACAAACAAAAAAAAGGTTCTCCAACTGGGAGAAAGTCATTTGTGGAGAACTGAGGGCTCTTCATATTGTGGGAATCTTCTGACAGTTCTCTTCATTTCACTCGCAAATTTGTGTACACGTGTAGTGTGTAGTAATTATTCTCTGCATGCTCTCTGTTCTTTCTTTTCAGTATTTGTCTGTCTACCTTTTCCCTCCCTCCAAAGATTCTTTCTGCTCCAGAACTCTGTCACCTTTTCTCAGCTGCCATATTTTAATTCTTGGTGAGCGGTCATAAATTATGTATGAACAGCTGAGCACCCCACACACCTGCCTAAGACTTTCTCTGAAATTTTGAAGGGGTTGTAGGTGTTCTCAGGTTAGCACAATTGAGACTTCACCTCTCTAGTCAAAACCCTCACTGCCCTGTCTCGTCCATTCTAAATGGACTATGGAAAAAACTTCAAAGGATTGTATTTTTGAAAAGAGGTCTGGGGCCTGGAAATGGCACAAAACACAGAGATAGGCTCAGTCAATAAAACAAGCATGCAACACTGCATTGTATGGAGGATGGTATCCATTAGAGGGTGCTGTGGACCAGGAAATGAAGTAGAATTTGAGATGATGGAGGTTGGCTTTGGGCATTTTTTTTAGACCAATAATGTAGGTTTTGTCATTATTTACTCACTCTCATGTTGTTCGTATATGATAGCTTTGTGTGAACGAATCATTCTTTTCTATGGATTAGTTAATCTTAAATCTTAGTAATTAACTATTACACATGCTAGCATGAAACTAGTGTGATCCAACCTTGTGTGAGCAAAAGTATATGCAATCTTTCAACTCACACCATGCTTTCAGTCTTTCAGTCTAATCCTGTAACTTTTGCATGTTATTCATGTGGAGATAACATAAAGGGACATTGGTGACTATTCCTAAAGCTCTGTTTACATGGACTAAATACCACCCACTGGAAATCATCCAATGAAACAGCAGAGCAGATATCAAAGACTCAGCTAACAATAGTACTGTACTCCAGCACCTTGGTGTCCTGCATACCACAGAGCCTTGCATCACATGGAATAATTCACTTTGTGTGGATAGGTTGACTTATCTATTAATATCATGTGTATTTCTTGTGATCTTGAATTTGAAATATTAAAAGCAGGCAGAAATTTGTCTATCCTTAGAAAGCCCCCTGTGTCCTACTTTGGATGTTTTGCTTTGTGACAATACTAGCTTCTCTATTCTAGATGCTTTTTGGTGCCAGTCGTAAGTTGTTAACTTGAATTGCATACTTGTTTGTCAGTCTGAGAGTGCGCTTGAGTGCATGTGCTGCTTTGACAGTGACCTCACCACCTCACGTGTAAGTCCGCATCATTGCTAATGAGTGTGGAGAGGCTGAGCTCCACTTTGCCAAGAACTGTAAGGATCAAAGCCCTCTCAGACAGCTTGTCATGTGTGGATGCTTCACTCTGTCTCACTCCAGTCTGAGTTAACATCCAGAGCAGGTTCGTCTGAAGTTGTGTGGCTGCTTCTGGGGATAGTGTTTCTTAGAGCACAACCGATACACTATATTGCCAAAAGTATTGGGTCACCCCCTTCTAATGAACAGGTTTGACTACTTTAGTAATTTCCATGAGTACAAATCGTAATGTTTAAGCATATAATGATATTCTAGGGAATTGTGTGCTTCTAATTTTAAAACAACAGTTTGGACAGGACCCTTTTCTATTCTAACATGACAATGCCTCTGTGTATAAGGCAAGGTTCAAAAATAAATGATTGATTTAGTCAGTGGAAGAACTTGACTGGGCTGCAGAGAGCCAAGTCCTAATCCAAGCTGGTGTGACTTTAAATGCAGATCTTGAGCCAAAAACTCTTTACCAAACACCAATGACTTGTACTTACACTGTATGGATAAACGTATTGGGACACCCCCTTCTTTAGAGCAGAAAAAGGCACTTTCAAAACTGTGGCAACAAAGATGGAAACATAATTCATGTATTTAAAAATTGTATTTCCATCTCTGTTGCAACAGTTTTGGAAGTGTCTAAAATGACTGTACCTCTATGTACAAGTCATTGGTGTTTGGTAAAGAGTTTAGTAAATTTCACGAGTTAGACTCGGGAGTGTGAACTCCCACGGAGGAATGATGCAAGTCCAGTAATTCTGCAAAGAGCAGAGTCAGTCAGCTCGTGGCTGCTGCAATCTTACTCACTGTATTTAAATACGAAATATATCAAACACCACTGCCTCTTTTCGTTTTCATTTAAACATATTAATAGCCGCAGAAATGTAGTTCAGGGAGCGTACATACATTACAATGAAACTAAATATCATATCAAACATTGCCTATTTTCATTTTAACATATTAATAGAACAATAGAATAAAGACAAGATTACCTGTTAGATTTACCCAAAACAAATTATATCTTATGTTTAACCACTACAGACAGAGACATCAGAGCCAGTGGCAAATGTCAGAAGTACTAGCCGTGCACTGAGCACCCGGTGATCGCGTGGCGCTCACGTCTCCGAAATCGGCGAAGCACAATTTCAAATAGGCGCTGTTTTTATAAATAAACTGCAGATTTGAGTTTTAAACAACTACGTTCTCACCTGAAATACATGCGTCCAGTGTAGGCAGGCTGTTGCGGTGCGGCACGTCCGGTGTAGACACGGTGTTACTCACCTATCGGGAAGAAACAAAGCAACCTCGGCATCCGATCGCAGACCTTCCGCTCCTTGAGTTCTCTCCAGCGCTGGAAAGCTGATCCGATATTTACACGGGTCCTACTTGCCTTATCGTTCCGCAGACGTTTTCCTCTTTAGTTTTTTATCCGCCGTCTCTATCTTTCTGTCACTTGGCTGTTCACTGAACACTCTCTCCTCCGTATCATGAGTAGACACGCCCCTTACTGCTAATTGGCTACAAGTTTGTTTTTGGTACTCGGCCCCGACTCAGTTTTCTAAAACGTTTTAGAAAAATCGCTTACCCTGCCTTTAAGGCTGGAATACACTACACAATTTTTGCCCTGATTTTCCATTGATTTACAGTCTGGAGAAGTTGACACTAGTTGGCAAAGGTCAGAGCCAGTCTGCAGATTTGAGTTGACAGAATCCATAGAAAATCGATTAACTTAACTTAAAGTTACAACCATCAGTTTATATGTAAAGTCCGTTTATGAAGTATTTACATAAATGTTCAATGTGGAAGAGCTGAGCACACTGAGCTTTTTTTATAAAGTTCATGTAATATTTATTAAAATGACAAGATTTTGCAAAATAAGTAATCTAGGTCATATATTATGTTCATACGCATTTCAATATGAACAACCATCATTAACAATATCTATGAAATTATACTTTTTCTTGTTGATGTAGCAGTGTGATTTTTCATAGTAGAGTACCCTTTAAGCTCACCTTAAAATAATGAAATCTTTAAAAATAAAAGTAGTGTAAAACCACAGGCCAGCAATAAACTCATATAACACTCATATTTTAGGAAAGATTTTGGCTATATTGCCCACCTCTAAGTAGTTTAGTTAAGGAGCTGATAGAAAGTCACTTCATAATGCCTAAATCCCCCAGCGAGCAAGCCAGTTGTGGAACCAAAAACTTATTTTTGTGGTAGGAAGGCTATTTAAAAAAAATCATTTGAAAAGACAAGACTTGAGTTGATTTTATTTCTATCCCTTTTCCCCTCTCCCCTTCTTGTAATCCTTTTCTCAAATATTTATTCCATATGACAGTAAAATTAAAAGTGACACAGTAGTGATGAAGCATAGCTTTTTATTCATTTTTAAATTTAATTAATAATTACTAAACATTCTCATGGTTAAGGCATTACTTTTTATTTTCTAATAAAGTTCAATACTATTTTTTATTAAGTGGAAAGCTTTTGTTCATATTATTGATTGTTGATTAATTTTGCAATTTTAGTTATTGGTATCAGGCAAAATAGGTTGACCTCTAGTGTCTTGTATATCCAATCATGTTTTTAAAAACTTTTTTAAAAAACAGATCAATTCTAGTAATTGAAGAATCACCCTAATATGATCATTCTGAAATTAGTGCAAACAAATAATTGCTTCTTATTTTTTCTCTCTCCAATAGCTTCAAATACTACAGACTCCCAGATTCTTACCCAACAAGCTCCACAACCATGAAGGACTGTCAAGTCCAACCTCTTCAGAGGCCCCTTGTGACGGTTTGGATGCCGAGCCTGGTCACCATCCACTGATGCCCCAGTCCTGCTCCCCAGACCTACAAAGTCCCATCACTGTTGAGTCTACCCCAAACTGTGCTATACCAACGGTAACTATATCTGCTGATAGCTCTGCTGCCTTCTCTTCTAGAACTTTTCAGAGCTCTGATCCTGTTGAGCTTGGCCTCATGAGCAGCCAGGTTAAAATCAATGAGCCAGCAATCCCACCAGCTTCTGCCAGCTTTTGCTGTAAGCTAGAGAGAGGTATACAAAAACTTCCTTTGAGAAGAAGCAATTTTTCAACCCTACAGCCACCCACTTCTATTAAGAGAGCTTCGACACTCATCAAGCCCCAGGAAGTACAAAGGGTCAGTGTGTTCACCGGAGCCCTGGGTAGGTTTGGCGCCACAGGTCTATCCAGAACAAGACGTCAACCTTTATCAGCTGCCGGACTGCTTTGCATCAAGCCAGCCCGACAAACTACCATGCACAGCACCACTGCGCCAATACTTAACCAACAAAATCAAGGGTGCAGACAGTCTTTATTGCTCAGAAACATAGAAAGCAGTTTGCCCAGAGCCAGTGCCCCCCTCCAGCCCAAACATTCCCGCCTTCCTAAGCCAAAGACAATTTCTTCTCAACCAAACCCTGCGGCTCAACAAGGTCAAACAACAACCTCCCCTGCTCTGCTTTCTCATATGCTTCAACAATTCTAGATTAGCTAAGCAGGGCTTTGGGCATCCCACCAGAGTATAGAAAAGCTGCTTCTTAAGGCCCTGCTTGTAAGGCATTAAAGTTTCCTGGCAGTTATGCTTACTATGTACAAAACATGAATTAATGCACTTAGTAAGATTGTAAGAGACACTATTGTTAAACTTGTACCTATGCACCTTGCATAAGATATTGCTCCTCTGATAGATTAGCAAGGCGACACTTCTCTAGGATAACGACCAAAACCAAGTAGTGTTGTTATTGCTCCCACATGAGTTTTTTATATTGGTCTCATTGATTCTGTTGAGAGAGACTTGCTTTTTCCTTTCTTAACTACCACCACGGTATGTGCACCGCGTGGGCCATGATGAAGGGGTGCCCATTGAGATTTTCAGAGGAGCCGTCTCTTCCAATTGCTTCTCTACCCATCTCTCTTTGTACCTTTGTTCTTTGCCACTAGCATGGAGATTGTCTCCTGCTGGAATTGGCCTCCCACCACCGTACCTAATGAGAGCAAGTTCTTGAAGCCAAGCCAATCTTAATGGCAGAATGAGTTGTAAGGCCATGAACAATGTAAAATGTTAAGAAAAAAAGGGGAATATTAGCCTATACAGTGGGGGAGTTTGAAATGCAAGGTTACTTTACAATTACAGTGATTTCACCAAGTAGGACATGTTTTTGATTGTTGGTCCACATTCCTCAGATTTAAGCGATAGGAACAGAGACCTATAAGGGATAGGGAATTATATATATGTGTATATATATGTGTGTGTGTGTGTGTATGTGTGTATATATATATATATATATATATATATATATATATATATATATATATATATATATATATATATTTTATATATACAACAGTTCTTTAGCGAGTGTCATGGCGGACGCCCAAATGCGGTTGTGGCTAGAAGGGATAGAGCTCCAACCGGAAACTAACAATGAAATTTAATTTTCTACCTATTAGATGTGTTTTATTAACGTCTACACCTACCCCTACCCTAAACATCTGACATCTCTCTCAATCTCTCTTTCTTACCCCTTACAATAATGCAAAAATAGTAATTATTATTGTACAGTGTAACAACAATTACGTTATATTTATGTGCGCATGCCCATTAGCCCCAGCTGTCTCCCTTCTAGCCTTAACCTCCAAAATCCACTATTTAAACTAATGTATTATTGTGAATATGAGATTGAGCTGAAGAATGAATGCTGTATCAGTTGCTGGTAATCACACTCGCTGAGTCAGTCTCTCTTTCATAATACTCTACTACACATTACACACTGCTTTTAATACAGTAATACAATAAGCTTTTAATGAAGCAAATCAACATTCCTTCGTTGCTATTTCTAAAATGACGTTTTCGAATTAGTAATGGAGGCTCGGGCTCAGCTGTTAAACTGTCAACTTTAGATTTGAATCTATGGTGGAAGGAAGTAGTTCTGCACAAAAGAGGGCTTTTAAAGACACTCCGTTGTTGTTCCTAATTTATTTACACACTCGTGCCATCGAACTGTTGTATAAACGCAATATCACACTCGTAGACATGAGATATGGCTGTATATCAGCATGCTGTGATTACCTACGGCTCTCGGCTTTTTACATCCAGGCTATACCTGATTATAATTAAATACTACACTCCTCAATTTCTTCTTAGCTTATTTGGTTTTTGTTCTAAAAGTGAGGAATAGTAATTATATATATATATATATATATATATAGCCTTATTCCCCTTTTCTCACAGTCTCTACTTTCACACAGTTTGGAAATGGGAAACATCTCCCCACTTTATCCACTCTTGTTGTTCAATCTTATGAAAAATAAAATGTCCAAGCTTTGCGGCAGCATCCCCCAACTTTCATTCCACATCTATTCACAACAAGATTCAGGTTGCCTGGTTGCCTTAGCAAACATTGCAGGAAATGGTTAGCGCAGACACTGACTTGTCTGGTGCGAATCTGTCAGGCCCTTCAGTCAGAGCGACAGCTTTCTACATGAGTCAAACTGTTTATCCCTGCATCTCAGTTCATACTTTTTCATTTATCTCGTCCATCCTTTGCCACTTCAACATGCTTGCAGATGTCATTTAATAAAGCTGTCGAGATGGCATCCACATTGCATTAGACACTATTGATGTTAAAAGGGTTTTAATGATACAGATCCTTAATACGGTGGAGAGGAACCTGACGCAATAGCTAGATTACCGCCAAACCCTCACCCTAATCCCCAAATCCTCTTCAACGCACACTCACCTCACAAAATTCTCCCATCGCTACTTCTATTCTCTGCTTGTGGCCTCAGCTATTGCTGGAGAGAGTATACTGTAGATTTGAGTGAGTAGACAATATCTCTTCTGATGAACCGTAGATGAGATGAGGTGTTCTTTTGCTAAAGTGCTTTGAAGTGAAGACGTTCTGAGACTCTATCGATGGAGGAGAGTAGAGCCCTTACTGAAGGCTCAAGCAAACAATTTAGTATATTATAGTTTCTCATTCTACTGACAGCCAGCAATATACATAGCAGTGTTTTCCTACTTAAACATGAAACAAGTAGCTGCAAAGCTTCTTTGATTATGAATATCATCAAAGTATAATGGATAAATGTTATTGAACCTAAAACGACTGTCTGGTGTACTTGGCCGCGTTGTGTTCTCCTTTGTACACAATTAACATTCACACAAGTGTCTTAGAGAAGTGTGCTTAGTTTTGCTTGGAATGTATACTTGTGCTATCTATGTTGTCACCTAATGCCATGACATTCATACATTCAAATCCTTTTTGGCATTTACCACTCAGCCCAGCTACTGTGTTTGCACTCCAGTAGTTTGCTGGAACCATTGAAATCTAATTTAGGACATTTCAGTTATATTGCTGTGGCGATGTAGAGAGGAAAGGAAGGATCAATATGCAAACAACCAGAGTTGGACACTCTTATGCCTGTACTCTTTTCTTGTCTCCACTCCACTAATACTCAATTTAATTTGACCATCTAACAATAAATAAAACTTACAAACAGGCTGAATGCAACACAGTGCAATGCTCTCTGTGTTCAGAGAATAATTTGATCCAGCTAAGGCAAAGTGGGCAGGAGCAGGACCGAAAAATCCGACCTCTACCTGCAGGCTTTTGCGGGTGGGAGCAGGTCAAAATATTACATCAATTTTGCAGGAGTGGGCCAGAATCTCACAGGAACAAGCTGGAGCCAGTCTGAAAAATCCAAGAAATGTTATGTGGTACACTACTGTCTTGACATCAGTATAACGGTTTAGAAACTAGAAAATAATGTCTATCACTTTTATTTTAAATCTGTATAAAATGCACAAATGTTAAAATGCTTCTGTGGCCTCACCATTTTTGTGGATTACTTGAAATTTTTGATTTGTAGCTATATAATACTTGTCTTTTGTCTTTTGTGATGGAACCTACAATGTACAATGTATATAATGCACACTAGTTTATTGGGGAGATGAGGGTTTACTTAAATGAGGGTTTCAGCTTCTGATTTCTTTTGCCACAACTGACGCATGTAAACGTTTAAGGAACAATATCACTGTCATTACTGTTTGTCCCCTTGTAGTATTAGATATATAGTATCAGATGCAGCAACATGTTAATGCATAACGGAGACACATTTATTTGCTCTTTTAGTAATGGTTTTATTGTTCTTTATGTTGTATACCATCTGTTAACTTAATTTGTTCTACATTATAACTGTATGAATATTGCACTGCCTTTTAATGTAAATTTCTTTTCAAACTTAATTTATTTGTGCATTTCCAAGTGTGTGTGTGTGTGTATGTTACTGATAAAAGAATACCCCTTAATCAGATATGCACTTTAAATGTAGAGATGAGAGATGTTTTCATGTGCTTTGCGTCTCTTCATGAAGCTGAGTGTACAAGAGCTCTAAATAAAGACAGCACCAAAAGCTACTGCAATCTTTTTTGTCCAAGTTTGTGTATGTCTGTGCTTCCTGGTTTCAAATAGCACTTCACAGAAGTGTGTTTTACTGGGTCTTATTTTCTGGTATCTGTAGGTCTGAATATTGTCCAACCAAACAATGAATGTGAGGCCTGCTGAGGGTAATGGATTATTATTTTATTTTATTTTATTTTTTTGCCTTATTATGATGTACAGTGTAATTATATATTTAAGTACTGAGTAATATGAATTAGCTACAGGTACTTACTATACGGTTAGGGTTACTTGCATGTAATTATGCATAATTTATTGTTATTATAATAGCAAGTACGTGTAACGTGCAACAAGGAGACCTTAAAATAAAGTTTTACCTGTACATCTGAATGTGACAGATTATTTTACATTACAAAGTCCTTTTTTTAATGAAATACATGAACATGTAAAGATGACATCCCACACAAATTTAATTTGGAGTCGGAGGAACAACTGTTGCAGCTGTCTGGTGTCTAGTTCCACCTACTTGATCTGGTGCATACCAAAGTCATTACTGGCATTAGCATCTGCGGTAACACTTTAGAATAGGGAACACTTATTAACTATTAACTATGACTTTTCCCTCAATAAACTACTAATTTGCTGCTTATTAATAGTTGGTACGGTAGTTGTTAAGTTTAGGTATTGGGTAGGATTAGGGATGTAGAATAAGGTCGTGTAGAATAAGGTCATTAATATGTGCTTAATTACTACTAATAAATGGCTAATATTAATATGCATGCTAATTAGCAAATAGTTAAGAGATCCTAAAATAAAGTGTTACCGCATTTGCATATTTAATCTTTGAAACTGCTCCCACACCCATTTGCTGACTCACGGCATCTAATACAGGAGTGTGGAGTTCTGACAGAGAAAAGGGAATATGACAGGGGCTCATGGTTTCACATATAATTCTTACTGAATAAACTAAACTTCTGCTCAAATCCAGCTAAAATAGACCAAAATGAGCAAGAAAACAAAAGTAGGAAGTAAAGTTTCTTTTTCTCAGACACTTTAAGCAGTCTTGGCTTCCACAGCATTTGAATTAATTGTACACACTTGTAGCAGTTGCTATTAAAGCATCCTAATTTCCTTGACATTCATCTTAACTCCTATACCTCAAGGACTCAAATAAATGAAAGCAATATGTTTTATGTTGTTGGAACGTTGTTAATCAAGACATTATAATAAATCTTATTTATGGAAATGTATGCTTGATTCAAACACTTTCAGCACTTTTTAAAAGTAATTTATTTAATTACTGTCTGGAACCGAATTGAACAACAAATACACTGAGAAAAACATGTTGGTGGGAGACCAGGGGAAAAAGAAATGATGAAGTGAAGATTAAGATAAAAAAATGTGTTTCGGAATCGGACTACACTGGTTGCTTTACTTTAGTTAGTTTTTTGTTTGTTTTATGGGTTGTTACAGAAAACTGAATCCATTCTAAATCAGGCATAGAAAAACAGTAATAACATAACTTTGATTTGAGTGACTTGGGGGGAAAAAGCTGTATGCATAATTGCAAAGCACATTCATTTAAGAAACTGTTTGTTTATTGATTCATTTTCTTTGACAGAAATTGGCTTCAAACCGCCTCCTCCAGGTGGCTATCAATGAGAAAGGGGTGATGAACAAAACTCTAAGCAAAATTAATGCATAGTTCAAATTATTGTTAAAAAAACAGTGGAAAATCAATACAGACAATTCCTTCATATTAATAAAGTACACTGGAAATCATTTAAATTCACCTGAATTCTGTATAATTTGCTTTTTGACTTTACAAGTGCAGACTAATTCTCAAAAAGTAGGCCTTAGAGAGAGAAAAAGGTTCTCCAAGCCGCGGTGGTTTTCTGTGGTTATACTGTATGTCACTAACACTCTTTTGAAAATTCAGACACATGCTGAAGCCAGACTAACCACCTGTTGTGGTCTACTGTGAGCATCTACATCAAAAGCCAAGCCTGTCCCATGCAATTCGACATGGCATGCCTCTCATGCCATTTGTAAGATTATAAAAGTGAAATTCAAATGGTATGAAATTGATATCTGAATTTCAATGTGAGTTTTCCAACAGCTGTCAGGACTTATCAGCCAAATTGCATGTTAGCAGTTGCTTCTTGAAAGTAGGACGTTGTCAGATTATGCAGAGTATAGAGAGGGTAGAAAAGGGCTTCATTTAAAAAAAAGCAGTGAAAGCAATTAGCAGAACCATTTTCATTACTGTGAAAGCCAATGTTGTACTATATGTACCACAGTTATTCTTCCAAAGCGATTATAACAAATGTTGTGAAGATTATATTGTTTATTTCTTTCTTTCTCCAAAATTGTAAAATGTAATCACTTTTCTCAATTAAATAAAAATATTGGATGCATTTATTCATGGGTATGTAATTCTGTAGGGATTTTGTGATTTTTAACCTCTAAACTGCTATTTCTGACTTTCATTTTCTGATAAAACAAGTGCATTCTTTTTATGTGCACTTCAGTAAAAATATTTTCCATAAATGAAGAGTAAGTAAATGAATGAATGAATGAATCAATCAATCAATCAATCAATCAATTAATACATAAATGAATCAATCAATCAGTCAGTCAGTCAGTCAGTCAGTCACTCACTCACTCACTCACTGGGTGTCATGATATGAAATGTTATATTCTGACTATGGCCAATAGATGGCTTTAGTGCTCCATGCTTTGCCTGATTTGCAACATTGAAACAAATTTGCTCTGTAATAGTTACACACACACACACACACACACACACAAAATGAATGGGTGAGTGTGGTTTCTGTATTGTAAATATGTTAAAATCTTACAACGTTTTATTGTTTGTGGACTGCATTGATTTTTACTTGAAGTAAATAAATAAATAATGTATAAATAAACAGTTTCACCTATTTATTTCATGTGTGTGTATATTTGTGTATGCATTTCCTATATCAGTGTTTTGTTTGTTTTTCTTTTTTTCTCTCACCATAAAATGACACTTTATCCACTAGAGTGGAAACACTATGCTTGGATCATATAAGATTGTAACATGTACATGGTTTCGTTTTTTAAATTTTTTTAAATTTTTTATAAATTTTTCCCCATGTAGTCATGGGTTTATCCATCATAGTTTGTGTTTACATTTACATTTCCTGTTTTGCTGTATTTACACAGGAATCACAATCATGGGAAACATCTTGCACTGAAGTGTTACTTTTTTCACATACCCTCCTGAGACCCTGCATCCTCATATATGAGGACATTATACTTTAGTGAATTTCTCTGAGACTATACATGCCACAGTTTTAATGTTTGGATGTTTCACTATGACCACTCCCTCTCCTTGGTCTTCAAATATGTCTGATATTAATTAAGTGACACTCTAATGGAAATATGATAATATTTTGTAATTATCATTTAAATCTATCTAATTTTTAAATTGTGTGTCATAAATCAACATCTCAGGAAAATGTTATGGGGTTACAAATCAAAATATGACTTTCTGTTACAAAACGGGACATTAATTTCAAACATGTTCTCATATGAGGTTACAGGGACTAAAAAGTATGTTTATTATGTATTTTGGGAGACATGACATAAATAAATAGGGAAAGAAATTATATTTCAATATTCTATTAAATATTATATATTATTATGAAAATCTTGTCAATTATTACTCTCATTATTACACTTCTTTTTTCATTACACGTTGCCCCAAAAACACATTAATAGATACAAATGAGAAAAATTGTATATTGAATCATTCTGTTATAACATAGTTGAGAATCATCTTTATAAAAAGTTTGGTAAAAAAAAAAAATTTAAAAAATCTTGAAAACTAAAAATGTATTGGTGATTTAAAAAATCTATTGTTTTTGCCTATGCATGTTCATTCATGTCTTTTAAAAAAAAAAAAAATGCTCTACCGAGGACAGAACATAGCTTATGAATGAAATATCTTTTTTTTAATTTTAGATAAAAAATTAATGCTCTGAACCAGGGGTGTCAAACTCAGTTCCTGGTGGGCCGGAGCCCTGCAGAGTTTAGATGCAACCCTAATTAAACACACCTGATCCAGCTAATCAAGTCCTTCAAGCTTATTTGAAAACTACATGGTTTGTGTGTTGGAACAAAACTCTGCAGGGCTGAGTTTGACACCCCTGCTCTAAAAAATGGAAAGACTAATTTTTTGAAAAACTAATTTTTTCCCAAAACCTTTTTCTCGGGCCTCAGGAGGATACACAAAATTTGATAGGACACATCAATTAAAACACTTTAACTATTAATTACTTTCTAGTGCAGTTTCTTACAATCCTACAGCAAGCATTCACTTTTTTACATTTTATTAGATTGCGATTTTACTGCGTGCATCAATTTATCATTTTCTTTGGCGATAAGGCATCTCCGGTTAACGCTACATGCGTCAGTCGGGTAGTAGCCTCAACGAGGCAGGAATAATAATCTCACAGGAAGTCAAAATTTAGCACAAAGCTGGCAATGCTGGTAGCAGAGCAAATGAGTGATGGCTCAGCAGCATACCTGCAGAGAAAAGTGATCTCACTCTCCCATTGCTGATTTAAGGAGAGAATCACGAACCCACTGAGAAGCCTGTTGAAAGCACCCTGCTTATTAGGGATTCTATTTTAGGGAATGTGCAAATAGAGACACCAGCCACCAAAGTCGAATATATACCAATGGCCAGTTATCATTAACTGTATCATCATCAACATTAAAGAAATAGTTCACCCAAAAATGAAAATTCTGTCATTAATTACTCACCCACATGTTGTTCCAAACCCGTAAGACCTTTGCTCATCTTCGGAACACAAATTAAGATATTTTTGATGAAATCCGAGAGCTCTCTGACTCTCCATAGACGGCAAGGGTCCTACCACATTCCTGTACTAAGAACATAAAAAAAAAAATAAATAAAAATAAATAAAAAGCCAAAAATTTTAAATAACGACTTTAAAATAACAAAAAATGAAAATAATGACTTTATTTAACAATTCTTCTCCCCCCAGTCACCCCCTGCCTCCATTATTGAGAGTGCCAAGAAAAAAAAAGTACATGGTAGGAATTGGAAAAACAGCTTGAAAATGTATTTCCTCATGTGGGCAGGCAAACACAGCTTTCCACTGATTGGTCAACCAAAGATCAAACCGTGCCACCATGCTTTCTTCCTCAGTTCTGTGCAACAAAATAATAGTAATCCAGTTTTGTAGCTGTGATTCTTAAAGTGTGTATAGCAACTACGTATCTTCTCTCTCATCAAACAACTTGACCAAGGAATTCTTTGACACAAACCATACTGGGGACGGTGCCTTGACAGGGCTTTCTTCTGTGTAGGCAACCTATGTGTGCCAGAGAAATACTAGCTGTTTACTTCTGAATTATTAATGTACCTTACATTGGTAGATATTCCAGAGCTGTGTGTGTTTATTTCATGCACTTGACAACTGTTTGTAGTTTCCCAGGGGAGAGTAAATCTGCTTTTGCAGATAATAGCTCATTGTCAAATAACTTGATGGACACCATGATCACTTATAAAGCATGAAATAGAGAGGAAACTTTCAAATTTGCCCAAGATTGTACCATACATACCCAGCTTTTAAAAATCTATTTATGCTATGCTTCAGTTGGTATGGTTGAATGAAAGGATGCGGCGACTAGAGACACAGCACTCAACTAACAGGTATTTGGATGTATTACTATTACCCAAGCAAGAAATCCATTTAATTGAGCAAATCAATGTTAGCAGCAAGTACTGTTAAAGAGCACTCCAAAGATGTAAACTGTAGCTATCGGTTTTAGGTTACTCTGAAATATGTAACACAAGTGTGCTAATAATTAGAAAATGAGCAAAAGAGAGCCAAGTAATGTATAATAATCTTGTTAAATCTGAGGCAACTTCATGCACTCAGGTGAAATATTATAGATATCAAACATTAGCATTTAAAGCTTGATAGATCAGGACATCTAATTTAATAGATTGGACAGGCATTTTGCTGTGTGCTGAAATGCTTAATTTTTCACTGCTTGCCCAGAACAGCCAAGACAAATTATTTATTTTCTGGGAAAAGGCTGAAAGAATACAAACTAAGGACCATGATGAAAAACAATTTTGGAGAAAAATGCATGCGAGAAGGGCTTTTTTGAAGGTATAGTTATTGATCAAATAGCCAATGAAAAAGTTCAAGTGTGTGTAATGTTGTTGAGGACATCATCTGCTTATCTGTTTATCGTCTACCGTAAGCGCTTCAGATCTGTTGTATCATGTAAAAACAGATTCATAGTTATACCTATTGTTGTTGCACTGCTGGATGCACCATAAGGTTTGCTAACTAATTTCAATATTTTTTTTTGCAATGACAATAAAAAGGAACTGAATTGGAATTTGAATAAAATGTTTTTGTATTGTGGGGGAGGACGCTGCATAATCACAATACATACATTAACACTGCTGTCCTTCAAATGTCATGGTGTGCTTGTGTTGAATTACTGAAACTCTTGGTGGTCAAAAGACACATGTGAATCAGTTAAGACACATCTTGGTGTGACAACTTTTGTGGTGCCATGTTGGAAATACACAAGTTGTAGTTGTTACTTTTATAATAAGTTTATGGTTGAGCTAATTGTTACATCAAATTTGGTGGATTCACAGCTTGCACAGGCAAGCTACAATCATATTTATTTAAGAAAATGTATACCTAAATTCTCTCAGCATCAAATAGTGAGATGAATGAGGGGAACTAAATGAACCTTCACCAGAAGTGTGATATTTCCTCTGATGACTACAAGGACCAGCAAAAGTCCAAGGGTGATTTTAATAAGTTCTCATAAGAGTTACTGATCCTCACAATGGGCCAGTCCTGTGCCACCAGCCACTTAATGATGTGGATCGACGTCAAGGATAAATTGTGTTCTCTTGCTTCCCATGCTGTGGGTATAAACTCTGGGGAATGTGATAAGTGATGTTGGCTCTCAGCTGGTGTCTGTCAGAGTGAGAAGCATGTAATCCTCCAAAGGCTTTGACTGTGGCAGCTGCTTCAGCTATTGTGTGTCTCTGGAGATAGTCATGAATCTTCATGATCAGGATTGATTTGTTTATCTTGCTTTTTGGTTGTTGATCATGGCTGAATACACACAGTTTATGCTTTACCATAAAAACATTTGCTATATAATTGCAAAATTGGTATTAATTTAATAATAATCAATATTCTATATTTAAATAAAATTATTATGGTTAATATTAATGTAATAACCTTATAATGGAATATTCTTCTCAAAACTTAATACAATCTTGAACTCATAATGTAATAGCATTTTTTTTTTTTTCATCTTATGATGATTTCCAAAGCAAGCTATTTTTCACTGTGCATACATTTTAGGTCCATAAGTATTTGAACAATGACACAAGCTTCAAAGGTTGGCTCTTCGATTTGAAATTAAGCAAACATCTGGCTATGTCAATAACACACAAATTTCACACAGTCAGTTACGTCTGTTAACATATAAGTGACAGCATACAGTACCTGCAGTACTGCTGTCTATAGCCCTATTCGGACAGTAATCGTTTCTTATGGGGACATAAGCTATTTTCAATAATTAAAAGGGTTAGTCTGTGATTTTATTGCTGTCCAAATGCAGAATGTCTGTGTTTTTCTCCCACCACCTGTGCAATTACCTACTGTTTTTTGACAAAAATCAAGGTTGAGTGGCAATTTAATTGCCGTCCGAATACACATCTCTGAGTTTACAAGAAGATATAGATTCAAAATTCAGTGTTTAAATATTTTTTGACCGCTGCTGAACACCGTACAGTAACTGTTGCACTTCGCTCTTATTTGCATGCATATTTAATACCGAAATGCTGGAAAGTATTTACAAAGTGAGTGGGAGATGTTTAGAACAAAAACAAGAAAGAGAAGAAAAGCATGTAAACATCTGAAATGGGTCATTATCATGGAAGCAACAGGAATACAAGAAAATGTTAAAATATGTGTATAAAATAACATTAGAATATAAATCAAGCAGCTTTATGGATACCATATGTAAATAAGAGGTTGCATTGACTTCTGCTAATCTCCTCAATTTTAATGACACATCTTTTTGAGTGATAATGCAAGACAGAAAACTATATATTTTTAAACAGGATATTTCAGTAATCAAATGATAAATATGATATTATAAAATATTAATTTATTCTTATTATTCCAAGCATATGTTTTATTTTTTTAGTATATAAGAAAAGTAATGACTTGAGCGAAGAAATACCTAGTGAAAGAAAGAAAAATGAGAAGTGAAGACAAAAACAGGTTATCTAAGTGTTCATGTCAGATAAAGTCATGAGGTTGGTAATAGTTTCATCATTCTAAAAGATTCTTTGAGGCCTCCACTGATTTGAACTTTGACAGGGAGTGAGGGCTACGTCACTGAGAGAGAGAAAACGACAGAGAAAGAATTAGAGGGTCCCAGCAGGGAAAGAGAGATTCTCAGCATGGCCGGGACAGCTCTAATTGAGAATAATTACTGTGTTTGTGGCTCTGTGGTAAACATTAGTATACTACTAAATGAACTGTGAACATGTTTGAGCATTTTCATGTTTGTACTGCCTCTGCCAAAAGGTGGGAAAAGATGAATCTATTTAATAAGCATTCAGAAATTGGAAAATATGCATAATTCCCTTTATTTGTCCTCATAAGAAAAAACCTACATCTAAAATTTATTTTATTATTGCATTTACTACTTGCCTAACTATACATCTCATGAGCTACGGTATAAAACAGTGGTTCTCAAACTGGAGGCGTCTTCGTGTTGTGAGTGTTTTTCCTGTGTACACAGGTTGTTAACAAATAAGTAAAAATGTATGTAAATGTTTAAGGAACAGTGTATATTTTAGGTTCTGTGACTACACAATTGTGTTTTCATGATTAGTCTTTTAACAGTTATGTATTAAATAATGATGTGACAAATAATTACTGAAAGAACAAAATGTGGAATGTTGGTCACTTCATGCACATAACCGTTGCAGCTTTAATTATGCACTAAAGGCGTAGGGGCAAATAACCTTATATAATTCATACAGTAGACAGATGAGTATGTGCATAGAATAAGTGTAACATATACAGCTGGACAAAGAGGTAGGTAATAGTGCAATGAGGTTTATTGAACAGGATGCAAAATGGCAGAAGAGATGGAGGAATCTTCGGGAACACACTTGACCACGGAGACAGACGATCTGGCGGGAGAGGAGAGCACAAGCAGTAGAAACAGAAGGTAAGGCGCAATGGGTAAGTATTATAAGGTTTCTACTCAGCAAGATGGTTGCAGGAGTAGAGTCCACATCGTGTGTACGAGATCGGACCGAGGATGAACTGTGGCATGTGCTTTTATGCTGAGTGAGATGAGAGTGATGATGAGGTGCAGGTGAGCGTGATTAGAAATCAGGTGATGCGGATCGTTGTGATTGACGGAGGGGAGGGTCTGGCCGATCCGTGACAATAAGTACATGTTACACCTCTAGAAAGGAGCATACATCTTTTCTGATACAACACATTAGAAAGAGTGTTTTGCAAGGAAATCGGAAAGAACAAATATATAACAATTGTAATGGAAATTTTTCTATACGTTTTTTTTTTTTTCTATTTTCCGTGTTGTATATTTTCCATATGTTCAATTTGAACAGGTGTTGGCCTTCATTATTTTCTCTTTGTACGTAGCTAAAACTTCTGTCAGCATTCCTCTACCAGAGGAATGGCTATGATCAGTTAGAGCTAATCTGAGAAAATACTGTTGAAGATCAAAGTCGATACTTGGACAGCCTTTATCAGTATAAAAGAGACTACTGAATTGCCTTCTGTCTTTCTCACTACAGAGCTTCTCTGTGTTGGATTGACCATTCTTGTAAGAAGTAAAGGACCAAAGATAAACCCTATGACTGGCTTTTCACTTTCTGTCTCACATTTAGTAAAAGATTTAGAATTTTTCCACAACACAATATAAAATCAATAACAAATGGAACGACTCGATTCTCTTGCGGTATCTGCTCGCCTCTGGATTACAGTAGTAAGCAAACTATAAGCTTATTTGAACCCAAGTCTTATTCTTTCTCTGTTAAACCCATTTAAGAGCACATCAATTATGTTAAAGCATGAATATACTCTGAATCAATCAAGACAGTATAATGTTGGTCCATAAACAAGCATATTACCTCGTTTGGGGTTTCTTAAACTCTACTATCATAGTGGCACACAAAGAATAAAATACAAAGAAACACTCTTTAAAAGATATTTTCATATCCGTGCTCACTGTGCACAATAATAATACTTGCTTCACGTGCAGACTTCCACTAGAGTTGTTTCTGTTCACGTTATTCACAAGTAATTAAAACACTGTTTTGGTGATCAAAATTACTTAACATCAAAGTGCAGATGAGAAATGTTCATGGATGTTTTAACTTATAATATATTGACTTAATCTTACCTGCAAGAAAAGATACAACAATTCCAACAACAAATGGAGCATCTCAATTATTTGAGTTATCTGCTTGTCTCTGCATTAACTGCAGTTTTAAGTATGTTCTTGAACAGACCTTGTGAGAGCTCCTTCTAGCAGTTTGGATATATTACATCACTATACACATGAATTGACGTATTCCTGCAGACCTCTACTGAAATAATAAACAGGAGCCCATGACACTTTAAACATTTCCAATCCTTTTCAGTCTAGGTAGATTCCCACCTCTAAATGGAAATGTATAAAGCTCTCACATTTTAAGTGGGGGGTCTGCCATTTTCATGAACTTTTCATTACACTAGTGCCAAACATGGTGTGTCATTTGGGACACAACTTGTATCTGTATATGTAGCAATCTCAACATTATTTGTGTTTGTATTTGGATAAGACTGGAAGTGGAATTATATGATTTATTTTAAATACAACTTTTTAATATTTTTTTTCAAAATAATGCTTATATAATTATAAAATTTCCTTAAATATAATCTTATTAAAACAATAAAAATACTGTTTTAGGACTTTAGAGAACACGGAAGCTGAAAGAAAATATTCAGTGGTTGAAACTTGCTAAAATGTGTTCAGTTCTCCTGAATGGTCTCTCCCATTGCTTGAAAATGCATTTGGGGAAAACTCCTGTATTACTCTGTACTGAAGCCTGATTTGTTCATGTTTGTGTAGTGTGGTAGTTTATGCCGTTTCTATGAAGAATCACTCTTGAAGTCTCAGGGTTTTGATGCCAGAGTATAGACTTTATTATCAGCGATAATGCAATCGAGAGTCTCTGCAGAGACTCTCCCGAATCTGGGTTTGCAACCTCTTATATACAGATTTTTCTCCTAAGGCATGTTCAATACATTTCCTATATCTTATTGTTTACCTTTTTTGAATGTGCCTCTAGTCTGCTTTCAGGAAGTGGACAGGAGGCTTCCATATACATTAAAGAAGAGGCACCATTGTATAGTTTTTGTCTAATGTCACAACAGGATGTGCAGTTTCAGTTTTTTTTTGTACATCCTCTTCTCATGCTGGCCTCTACACACAGGCAGAAACATGTTTATAATAGTAGAATAACTTGATACATATATGGCTATATTCACATTGATTATACTTGATTAATTTATATTTTGATTAATAAACCTCTTCTACAGTAGGTGCACAAACCAATGGCGCTTTAGCCCGCCAGAAAGGGGAGAGCCGACCCCTATATACAGTATCTCACAAAAGTGAGTACACCCCTCACATTTTGACAATCACTTTAGTATGAATTTAGTATCATTTTAGTAATGAAGCTTGGATATATTTTAGAGTAGTCAATGTGCAACTTGTATAGCAGTGCAGATTTACTGTCCTCTGAAAATAACTCAACATACAGCCATTATTGTCAAAAAAGTTGGCAACAAAAGTGAGTACACCCAACGTGAAAACAGCTATACGTCGTTTAACCATGCAAAGCCACATTTCCTATTCATCATGTTCATGTTTTTGTCTGCTTGACAGGACTATACAAATTGTGTATCTTGTTTTAGAGCAGTTAAAATTTGTAAACAGTAAACAATTCTCTCATACTGACCACTGGATATTCAACATGGCACCTCATGGCACTCTCTGGGATTTGGGAATTAGAATTGTTGCTCTCCACAAAGATGGTCTAGGCTATAAAATGTTCGGTAACACCTGAAACTGAGTTACAGTACAGTGGCCAGTGGCATACGGAGGTTTTCCAAGACGGGTTTCACTCGGAACAGGCCTCGCAAGGGTCGATCAAAGAAGTTGAGTCCTTGTGCTGTGCGTCAGGTGCGGAAGCTGGCTTCAAAAAACAGATGCATGAGTGCTGCCAGCATTGCTTTTGAGGTTGCAGAAGTGGAAGGTCAGCTTGTCAGTGCTCAGACCATACACTGCATCCTGCAACAAGTCGTTTTGCATGGCCGTCGTCCTAGAAGGAAGCCTCTTCTGAAGCTGGCTCACAAAAAAGCCTGCAAACAGTTTGCTGAAAACAACCTGGCCAAGAGCATGAATTTCTGGAACCATGTCCCGTGGTCTGATGAGTCTAAGGTAAACTTGTTTGGCTCAGATGGTGTCCAGCATGTGTGGTGATGCCCTGGTGAGGAGTACCAAGAAAATTGTATCTTGCCTACAATCTAGCATGGTGGTGGTAGCTTCATGGTCTGGGGCTGCATGAGTGCTGCTGGTACTGGGGAGCTGTGGTTCATTCAGGGAAACATGGATTCCAACATGTACTGTGACATTCTGAAGCAGAAGATGATGCTCTCCCTTCAGAAACTGGGCCGAACGGCAGTTTTCCAGCATAATAATGACCCCAAACACACCGCCAAGATGACAACTGCCTTTCTGATGAAGCTGAAGGTGAAGGTGATGGAGTGGCCAAGTATGTCTCCAGACCTGAATCCTATTGAACACCTGTGGGGCATCCTCAAGCGGAAGATGGAGAAGCACCATGTGTCTAACATCCAACAACTCCATGATGTCATTATAGAGGAGTGGAAGAGTATGCCAGCAACAACCTGTGCAGCTCTGGTGAATTCCATGCCCAGGAGGATTAAGGCAGTGCTAGATAACAATGGTGCCCCTACAAAATATTGACAATTTGGACACAGTTTTGACATGCTCACTTAGGGTGTACTCATTTTTGTTGCCAGTTATTTGGACAATAATGGCTATATGTTGAGTTATATTTAGAGGACAGTAAATTTGTAGTTCTATACAAGCTGCACATTGACTACTCTAAAATATATCCAAGTTTAATTTGTCTAGCATTGTCCCTTGAGAAGATATACTAAAATATTTGCTGAAATGTGAGGGGTGTACTCACTTTTGTGAGATACTGTAAGTCGGCTCAGAGCGCCATTTATCAGATCATCCTCCTTCAGCGACGAGGATCATCAAGAAGAAGCAGAGGAAAGAAGCTCCAGCTCAGTTGAAGACACCCAGCAGCGAGGATTCCCTGTGGCCATCCAGCCCATGAAGAGTGAATCCGAGAGCAAATATCCTAAAGAGCAAATATCAGCGCGTGTTTTTGCAAATGTCACGCCGTGAGTGTGGCTTGATGGATGGGCACAGTGAGTGCGTCGCCTGTCTGGGCAGCACCCACGCAGAAGTGTTTTTTCACAAAGGCACCCCCAGCTCTCCCGTTTCCTCTTTCTCCTAAGAGGAAGAAACAGCAGAGCAGTGGGTCCTTCTCAGCGCCCCTCTTCGGCTGCAAGCGATTTGGTCTCATTTGGTTCCTGCTGAGAAGCCGTCAACAGTCCTCTCGTCAATGCCCTGCCCCGCATGAAGAACTCACCAAGACGTGGCGTGCCTCCTACTCGGCCCGAGTAAATTCCTCTATAGCAGTGGCTCTCACCACCGTTGACAATGCTGGCGACAAGGTATACAGCAAGCTCCCCCTTCTGGAGGTAGCGGTTGCTGCTCATCTGTGCCCACCATCTGCCCTTGGATTAAAAGTCCACGCATCAGGTCGTAGAACCTTAAACTTTCTTCAAATCGCAACCCTCTTGCCTGAACGTGTGTATGTGTGTGTGTATGTTTTGTGTTAGTATCATAGAATAGCAAATAAACTCTCGCTTCATTTATGATGAATGGTTTAGTGCTGTGTTTTTCAAGTTTGAAACTATTTGCCAAAGATCTTGTTACCTGTTGCTCAAAATTTCCCAACAAATTCTGTATTATTATCTTGGCTACGAAATAAACAGAATTGCTAAATATACTGGTTTAATGCTCGCTGGCTCGAGTCGTTAAGAAAGTATAAATTATACGTTTTGATTAATACCAATTAATCAGATCCAGCGAATCTCTATGATTCAATTCCCTAAAGCTAAAATTCAAATTAAAAGCTTCAATGAAGAGCTAATAAAATTATTACACCTCATTGAGATCAGGGACACGGAGAAGATGGTTTTCCTTGACTCACCGGTCTCAGGGCTTGTTCCGCTGTGATAGCGGACCCACATACAATAAAGAGCAAATTTCCTCTTCACTCTCTCTCACACACTCATTCTCAATCGCAAAAATAAAACCTTTCGCCTTCCGTTTCATGGCTTAGGCAACCATTCCAGGAGTGTCAAGTTGGGTTCTAAACAAAATTCAATGAGGTTACTCATTTCAGTTCGCTCGCTGGCCATCTCGCTTCAGAGGCGTTATTCAAACTTCTGTCCTGGACAATGAAGCGCTCGTTCTCTGACAAGAAGTACAGACATTGCTTGCAAAGGGCGCTGTGGAAATAGTGCCCCCAGCGAACAGCGAGTCAGGCTTTTTCAGCCGCTACTTCCTCGTTCCAAAGAGACATCTGAACCACTCGCTTATGTGTCGGTCGTTCACGATGTTAATATTCAAGGCCATTGCCACTCCCTTGCATATAGTCTTTCGATCACAAAACATGTCTTGAAAAATTTTAATCAATATATTGTTTTCTGTGAATGAGTAAGCATAATGATTTTCACATAATTTTGAAGTAAATATTCTAGCCTACAAGACTGATTACTCAAAAGTCTTATTCAGAACTATTTAGTGTGGGTTTTAAGGCCTTATTTCAGCTACATTTTTTTTCCCCAAAACTTACTAAACACACATAATATTTTTTTTTCTAAAAAATACAAACATGTACATCAATCTTGGTCACATTATTGTAGCACAGTTTGTGCTGAATACAAAAAAATTACATGTTGGTCAATAGTATGTTTTAAGTAGCTGAAATAAGCACAAATATCAGGGCATGTCAAAACCTCTCAAGAGCCCCAAAATGACCTCAGACCCCAGAGGGTTAAAGGGGCACCATGTCTTGGTCCGGTCGGACAGCATGACGGTGGTGGCCTACATCAATCACCAAGGCGGTCTGAGGTCATGCACTCTTTACAGGATGGCTCGTCGCCTCCTCTTTTGGGCACAGAAGGAACTCCTCTCATTAAGGGCGGTTCACGTGCCGGGCAGATTGAACCTTGGCACAGATATGCTGTCCAGAGGCAAGGTAGCCCCGGGCGAATGGGTGCTACATCTTCAATCTGGTCAGTCTTCGGGAAGGCAGAGGTTGACCTCTTCGCCTCAGAATAGAGCCCTGCATTTCAGGCCGGGCCCTATGGGCCCCGATTTTTTTATGCCTCTAGTGCTGGGCTTTGGGCCAATTTTCATGTCATAGTTCAGACTATGGGCCTCGGGCCTGTTTTAGGCTTCTCCTTATTTGTATATTTTAGACATCCATCAATTAGTGATGAAAAACAAATTGCTGCACTGGTGGAAACAACACGAGACTATGCTCGACGGTATGACCAGCAGCAGCAGCGAGCCGTCAGTGCAACTGAAGCGTTCTGCATTCAAACGCAAGCAAAACGCTATGGGAACGCCTTCAGCATGACCGGCTCTGAATGCAAGTGTAATCTGTCCAATGGATGGGCGAGACGTCACGGGCGAGTGATGTAACGGCCAGGAAGTATAAAAGCACATGCGGTGGAACCGGCATCAGCTTTTTGTCATTCAGCAACTGCTACTCTGTGTGTGTGTCTGTTGATCTGTGTTGTGAGTCTTATTTAGTGTTGTTTGTCTCTACACAATCATTTGAAATAAGCTCCACAATGTCTAAAGTGCAGAGAAAACTAAAGCACTTGAAGGTCGAGTGCAGATCGCATTACAGGCTGTGTGTTCTGTGTGGTCACTGCTGGGGATACACACAGTCCGTGTGGTCTGCTTGAAAGACGTCAATGAGCTTGTAAAGTTGCAGTGTTTGCACAAGCATATTATGAACGAGAATATCTTTATAGCAGCATTCCTGCATAGAAACGGAGTTCGCGTTGTCAGCTCTAAAAAAAAAGGAAAAAAAAGAAGGGGCTGATCGTGCTTCTCCCTGCCGTATGATCTCACGGTTCCGGTCCCGCCACTGCTGAGGCACGGCGGTGAGTGAGATTGCGGGGACCACACGTAGATCTGGTGGACGGGTTGGAGACGGGTTCACCCTATCTCTACCTGCATTCCTCAGATCTAGCGCTCTTGCTCGGGGCTTGAAGCCTGCGGTGCGGTTCTTCCCCCTTTGAGTGAGAGCTCGCTGACATGTTATGTCCTTCTCGTTTATTTCATGAATCCTTTTCATATCAGACCGTGTTTACTTGTCTGGTTGTTTTTCTGCATTTAATTTTGAGGAATTAAATGATCTATTTCATCTAACTAGGAGAAGTTAGATGTGTATATATATGTATATATATACATATATGTCTGTGTATAGGAGCCTCTTGGGATTTTCTCAAGTGAGAGCATGATGTTTTACCTCTCTTCCTCTAAGGAGGTTGAGGTGGTCAGCAGGGACTGCTGGGTGGAGCAGCCCCAACCGTGTTCTAGCCCCTCATTTAGGGAGCGTCCCTTCTCGTACTCCCCAGAATGTTGGAGTCAAAGTGGTGCTCCCGGGCCGAAGCCTTCTAGCAGAAGTCGGATCTGCAGACCGTCATTCTCGCTGGATAAAACATCCTGCTGCCTATGGCCCAGGACTTCTGAGGGCCGGCTCCTCTGGGGAAGAGCGGCGTACACTGCGGTACACGGTGCCCGTCTCTCCTCAGTGCCCTCAGGAGATCGGTCTGCTAACCTTGTCACGTACAGTGTTCCAGGGCGCAGCGGTCCCTCCTCACGAAAGAGAGTCCGGGTTCTACAGCCGGTACATCATAGTTCCCAAGAAGGATGGAGGGTTGCGTCCCATGTTAGATCTGCATCAGTTGAACCGCTCAGTCAGCAGACTGTATTTCAAGATGCTCAAACAGGTCGTGTCTCAGATCAGGTCCGAGGACTAGTTTGTCATGATCGATCTAAAAGACCCATACTTCCATAACTCCATCTGTCCTACTCACAGGGAGTTCCTGAGGTTTGCTTTCGGGGGCGAAGCTTACCAATATCGGGTTCTTCTCCTCGGCCTAGCACTCTCACCCCGCACCTTTACAAAGTGTGTGGATGCTGCATTAGCTCCGTTGGGGCTACAAGGCATCCGCATACTCAATTATATCAACGAATAGTTGATTCTCGCTCAGTCAGAGCAGATGGCGGCTCAACATCGAGATGTTGTTCTCGCTCACATGAAAGTGTTGGGGTTAAGACTGAACGCCAAGAAGAGTGTGCTTTCTCCATTACAGAGAACCACTTATCTTGGTGTGGTGTGGGATTCGACCACAATTCAGGCACATATGTCTTGGATCGAGTCGATCCTCACGGTAGTCAGGAAAGTGAAAGAAGGCCAGTCACTCACTGTCAAGCAGTTTCAGAAACTGCTGGGTCTGATGGCAGCTGCGTCCAATGTGATACCTATTGGCCTGCTGTACATGGGACCGCTACAGTGGTGGCTCAAGACCAAGGGGAAACCCGCTTCACATAATCAAGGTCACGCGGCGGTGCCTACATGCCTTAGACATGTGTCATGAAGATGGCCACCCTGCCCGCGGTCTGTGGAGTGGTCGCCATCTCATGTGGCACATCAATTGGCTGGAGATGCTGGCTGTGTTTCAGGCTCTGAAACACTTTCTCCTAGACCTAAGAGATCACCATGTGTCGGTGCGCACAGACAACACAGCGGCGGTCTCTTACATCAACCACAAAGGAGGTCTGTGGTTGCACCCCATGTACAGGCTGGCGCACCAGATCCTTGTGTGGTCCCAGAGCATGTGGGAGCAGACATCCTGTCGAGGCAGGGGCCGAGGCCCGGGGAATGGATGCTTCACACCGAGGTGGTGAAGCAGATCTGGAGAGTGTTTGGCCAGGCACAGGTGGACCTCTTCACTACTCGGGAGACTGCGCAATGTCCCCTCTGGTTCTCTCTAACTCATTCAGCTCCACTGGGGCTGGATGCCATGGTACAGACGTGGCCGAGGCTTTGTCTGTACGCTTTTCCCCCGATCGCTCTGCTCCCGGGAGTTCTGGCGAGAGTGCACCGGGACAAGGTCAGTCTACTTCTGGTAGCACCATTCTGGCTGGGCCGAGTATGGTTCTCGGACCTGATTTCTCTCCTCGACGGCTCTCCATGGGAGATTCAAGCGGGGGTCTATCACCCCCGCCCGGAGATGTGGAAGTTGTGGGGGTGGCCCCTGAGGCGGCGCAACTCATAGTTTCCGGTCTCTCAACCGAGGTTGTTGAGACCATCCTCCAATCCAGAGCTCCCTCAACGAGGAAACTGTATGCCTTGAAGAGGAAACTTTTCACTTCATGGTGCGGAGACCGCCAGCTTGACCCAGCCAACTGCCCCACTGGTACAGTTCTGGAGTTCCTGCAGGCCCGTTTCTCCGCAGGGTTGACACCACTCCACCTTGAAGGTTTACGTGGTGGAAATTCGGCCTACCACACCTCTCTTGATGGACAATCAGTGGGTAGACACCCCCTAGTTACATGTTTCCTCTACAGCATAAGGAAATTGTACGCCCTGAAGTGAAAGTGTCACTTCATGGTGCGGAGGTTGCCAGCTCGACCCAGTCAACTGCCTGATTGGTACAATTCTGGAGTTCGTGCAGGCCGGTTCCCCCACAGGGTTAACCCACTCCACTTTGAAGGTTTACGTGGCGGCAATTCGGCCTACCACACCTCTCTTGGTGGGCAATCAGTGGGTAGACACCCCCTATTTACAACTTTCCTCCAGAGGCTGAGGTGGTGGATCAGGATGCTTTCCTGGGGATCAAGACTCACTTCTCAGAAGTTGGCCTTTGAGATGCAGGCCTCGCCCACTTTAAGTCAAGTCAAGTCACCTTTATTTATATAGCGCTTTTACAATACAGATTGTGTCAAAGCACTTAACAGTATCAAATTGGAGGATAGAGTGTCAGTAATGTATAATGATAAGATTAAACACTCAATTTTCAATTTTCAGTTAAAGGCATTTCATTATTGAATTCAGAGATGTCATTGTCTAGCTCAGTTTAGTTTAAATAGTATCTGTGCAATCAAATCGGCGATAATCGCTAGAAATTAAGTGTCCCCAACTGAGCAAGCCAGAGGCGACAGCGGCAAGGAACCAAAACACCCTCTGTGACAGAATGGAGAAAAAAAAACCTTGGGAGAAACCAGGCTCAGTCGGGGGGCCAGTTCTCCTCTGACCAGACGAAACCCGCAGTTCAAAAGTTTATATTTCTATTTTAATTTTGTTGCAATTTCTAACAATAGTAGTATTATGTAGTTAGGTATTTTATTATAATTTAGTTATTTTGTTATTTTTGGTTGATATATCTGGGGATATATCTCTGGGGGTCATCTGGGTGTGCTGGTCTCCGCTGACGATCAGGGCTGTAGACATCATCTCTTGGTGCTGATCCACCATCTGATCGGATACGGACTGAGAAACAGACTAGGAAAGAAACAGACAAATATTAGCGTAGATGCCATTCAACTTACGATGTAACGAGTACATCGTGTGTTATGGGAGTGTTCGGTTCGGTTGATCTAATTAATGCAGCCTAACAATCCTTTAACGGATTTGAATAATAGAAGCGTATTAATGTGTTATGTGTAAGCCAGGCTAAAGAGATGGGTCTTTAATCTAGATTTAAACTGACAGAGTGTGTCTGCCTCCCGAACAGTGTTAGGTAGACTGTTCCAGAGTTTGGGTGTTAAATAGGAATAGGATCTGCCGCCCGCAGTCGATTTTGATATTCTAGGTATTATCAAACGGCCGGAGTTTTGAGAACGCAGCGGACGTGGAGGACTATAATGCGATAAGAGCTCGCTCAAGTACTGAGGAGCTAAACCATTCAGGGCTTTATAAGTAATTAACAAGATTTTAAAATCTATCCGATGCTTGATAGGGAGCCAGTGCAGTGTTGACAGAACCGGGCTAATGTGGTCATATTTCCTGGTTCTAGTAAGGACTCTAGCTGCTGCATTTTGGACTAACTGTAGTTTGTTGATCAAGCATGCAGAACAACCACCCAATAAAGCATTACAATAGTCTAACCTTGAGGTCATAAACGCATGAATTAACATTTCTGCATTTGACGTTGAGAGCATTGGTCGCAATTTAGATATGCTTTTGAGATGAAAAAATGCAGTTTTACAGATGCTAGAAACATGGCTTTCAAATGACAGATTGCTATCGAACAGCACACCTAGGTTCCTGACTGATGAAGAAGAATTGACAGAGCAGCCGTCAAGTGTTAGATAATGTTCTAGGTTATTACATGTGGGGTTTTAGGTCCGATAATTAACACCTCTGTTTTTCAGAATTTAGCAGTAAAAATTACTCGTCATCCAGTTTTTTATATCGACTATGCATTCCGTTAGTTTCTCAATTTGGTGTGTTTCACCAGGCCGCGAAGAAATATAGAGCTGAGTATCATCAGCATAACAGTGAAAGCTAACACCATGTCTCCTGATAATATCTCCCAAGGGTAACATATAGAGCGTGAAAAGTAACGGCCCTAGCACTGAGCCTTGAGGTACTCCATACTGCACTTGTGATCGATATGATACCTCTTCATTCACTGCTACGAACTGATGGCGGTCAGATAAGTACGATTTGAACCATGCTAAGGTGCTTCCACTAATGCCAACAAAGTTTTGTCACTTTAGCCACTTGTGGCCTTTTTTCTCTCGCCCTAGCTGTGCTCCATCCACACTAGGCAGGGATTTGTCAGTCTGGCAGCATGGGCATCTCGTTCCCATAGCATTTTCGGATGCAGCTCGAGTTCATGAAGAGGAACATCTCTGGGTTATGTATGTAGCCCTAGTTCATTGAGGGAACAAGACGCTGCGTCTCGAAGCCATACTTCCGGCGTCCCTGCAGTGGTTGCTTCATTCCTGAAGCTGACACCAGTTCCACCGCATGTGCTTTTATGCTTCCTGGCCATTACGTCACCCGCCCGTGACAGCTCGCCCATCCATTGCACAGATTACACTTGTATTTAGAGCCGGTCATGCTAGAGACGTTACCATAGCATTTTCGGACGCAGTGTCCCGTTTCTCGAGGAACTAGGGTTACATACGTAACCCAGAGACGTTTTCTGAGTCCATTTCGCAAGGATGAAGTTGCCGATCCTGACTCGCCATCTCCTCATTAGACGCGCCTTTAGAGAGAAATGCATCTTTATGGATTACAATTATGATTATAATGAAAGAGTTTTTGTTTTCTATTTGTTTTATTTCGTCAAGTAGTAATTTAAAGCTTTCTATAGATATAGTTATCATGTCTCAAAACTCATGAGTTTTGGTTCATTTTTGTGAAGCGCTCTTGTTCAAGACGAGACGGCAGAAAGCGCATCATGTTTGTTTTCTTTATTTTATGAAAGCACAACCAATACATGGTTATGTTCCTAAAGTGTTCTCAACTCCGTTCAGAGCTCAGGCGATCTCCCAATTGGCGCTCCCTGTTATAGATGGTGAGCAGGGTCTGAACCTGCTCTGTCCAGTGAGGGCTCTGAGGGCAGAGTCCTGCACGCGGGCGGGTACCCGACGGGTGAACCGCAAAAATTGACGTAACGGGTGGAATAATATTGACGTGTCGGGTGCGGTGCGGGTGCGGGTCGGACTGGTGACAGGCACGGGCGGGTTGCGGGTACAATTATAACCAAGACTATTTCGACTTAATCCAGTACACGCTGATAGGCAGCTCCTTTCAAATTGTCCCGTGCTTGTGTTCGCGCGCTCTGTCTGAAGACCGGGCTTCTACAGCGGGATTTGCAAACACTGAGCACTGTAGCCAATCGACAGCTGTATTGACATTGATTGACAACTGTAGGTCTAGTGATTGTATTAAAGGGAGCGCTCTTTGCTCGCTTTTCTGTAGTTAATCTATTCACAGTTTGAATAAAAGCTTTAGTCCGCAATAGTTTTATATTGTTTACACGTTGAATGGTGCTTTCTCTCTCTCTGTTAACTTGTTGGGCTGCGTGTGTTAAATGTATTATTAAATTTATTATTATTTATTATTAAAATATTAACGCATTAACTCAGAATGACTTGTTAATTGCTTGTTACATTAAAAATAAAATAAAGGTGTTTTGTCTGCCTTATGTAGATTTAATGCGGGTGCGGTTCGGGTCGCGGTTTTTATGTCAAACGGGTCGGGTCGGGTTCGGAATTAAATTAGTGTTGCTGTCGGATAACGGGTCGGGTATTCGGTTAACTACTGCGGGTGCGGGGCGGGTGCGGGTTTATCAAACAGGACCCGTGCAGGACTCTGTCTGAGGGTATATTTAGAGCTCTCTAGCCTGTTTAGACAGTCAGAGCAGCTTTTTGTTTGCTTTGGAGGCTTACATAAAGGATTGCCGGCTACAAAGCAGCGACTTTCTCGTTGGATTGTAGATGCAATAGCCTTGGCTTACGCCTCAGAAGGCTTACAATGCCCTATAGGTGTGAGGGCCCATTCCACAAGGGGGGTGACCTCCTCCTGGGCATGGTCCAGTGGAATTTCTATTGGTGAGATTTGTGTAGCCGGCTGGTCTTCGCCCTCCACATTTGCCAGATTTGACAACTTAGACGTCCCTGCCCTGCAGGCACGAGTTCTTTTGGTTTAAATTACCATTCTTCCCCTTGGGTGAAGCTGGTTATATTAGTGCTTTTCAGCTACTAGCTAGGGGCACAATGTGCTCATGTTCTTAGGGGTCCTTAGTAGCGCTCCAAGACTGGGCTCGCAGAGCAGGTTATTCTGTATCTGCTCATAGAGCGGCGTGATTGGTTGCGCGAGTCCGCTGGCCACTCATCAGTCAAGTTCGCCGGCCGCTACTAAGACGAAGTCCATGCTCTGCTTTGACTGTCAATCACCGGTGTTGGTTTTTTGAATCTGCATCACTGTATTTCAATATTTTAGTGAAATTTTAAATCATAATTTTAACAGCTCATGAAATGGGTCATGCCATTGATATAACCAGAGCATTCAGCAGTTTAAATTGAAACTCAGTTGACAGAAGGATGTAGCTGCATGGATGAAGGAAGATCAATGTAAATGTCTAAAATGCATGCACACAGTTCAGACAAATGGTAAAAAATCGCCCTCTTTAACAGTGCAGTTTAAAATAGCCTAAACATTAACAACAACACTGACATAAGAGCACATGCATTTTACATGCATCTGACAGACAGATCAACCATGATTCATCTGTCAATCAGATGCACGTAAAATCCAGAAAGTCCAAAACGGCCTTGTAGAAGTAATACTAACTTATGACATGCAGGAAATCCCAATATGGACAAAGGCATCCCGCTATCTATCTATAGCTAAAAAAAAAGGTAATTTCAAGTCATTTCCAGGTAATAAATTATATGAATAATGCAGTGCTAATTGACATAACATATATTACAGTATAGAAACTATTCCTTATCTATGCCTTATATGTTTGTATAAACCAATCATAAAATTGTCATTAGGAAAATACAGAAGAAAAAAAAAAAGATAGAATACAAATTATTGGTTATCGTCCAGCAGTGTATTTGATTTCTTATCCAATTAAAAGACATAAGAAAATATAAAGCCTGTCAATTAGACAAAAGTATTATTAAGAATACTTTTTTTTAAATAATTTTTTTACATGTCTGTCCCCCTCACTTCTGAAATGATGGCTACGCCCTGCAATGATGTGTGCAGTACAGAAAACAGCGCACCAGTCATCTTCTGCTTCAATGGTTCAAAGTCATATTAAAGTGTGCACAAAGGAATCGATAAAAGGAATCAAAATTTTAATTTTACAAGTAGACGAATCCTGACTTTAAGCGCCCTGTTTCAGAATTGGAATCGATTTTGGATTACCATGCCTAGGTATGGGTTAACGTTAAATAAAAAGCTTTTTCGTTCTACTGAAAATGTGCCTGGAGTCCACCTTATAACACCTTATGGCTATTATAACAAACCACACTTTTAATGTAATTTTAAACCCATTAAAGTCAAGAATACTCGTGTGCTGTTTTCTCTGCTGCACAAACATTGTGTAAGTGTTCTTTAGCCTGTTGATTATCATTCATAGTTCTCAGCTAACAATGAAATATTTAGCAAAAAGAGTTAGAATAAATGTGAATGATACCTTAAGATTTTTTGGTAACGCTTCAGATTACAACCCGCAACGTACTGCGTAAGTAAACAGAATTTACAGTGTAACTTTTTTGGTAATTATAGTGTACCTATTCAGTACCTCCGTGTAGGTATAAGGGAATGATATGCAAAGTTTGGGGAATAAAGGGGTAATAACCCTAACCTGTAAAATTACAAATTATTTCTACTGTAAGTATTTTGAAACTAAGGGGTACCTATTCTAATATTACTTGGTATGTAGGCTATGACCTAACAACAATCTTATATTTGCAAGCAATTTAGCAAAACCATACACTGTGTAGGCCTACTTTTTAAACACGCTGGGTTATTGTTTCAATCCAAATGCTCGGTTGAGACTGTTGGGTTAGGAAGCTGACTTGATTTGACCCAATTTGGGTTGATCTCAGTAAGTAACCCGACGGTCCTGGGTTAGGAACAGTGTTGCTGTTTTCCGCTGTTTTCCCAGGGAATTTTTTACCGGGGAACCCCCCTCGAAACACGATTGGGATAGTTTTGAGTAGCAATTGGGTGAGTTTTTGTTGTGAAAACCTGGTAACCGTTGTAGCAGAGGCACGCTACAATTCTGTATTACACTGATTGAGGCGGCCAAATATGGACTGGATTCCGGTAAGAGAATCAACGATTGGAGAAGAGATTATTCACAAAGATGCCTTTATTGAACAGGGTGTGAGTTGTCATCTGCACCAGTTATGCTTTGGTTATGATATCTGTATTAATGGTCTAAAGGAACAATAAAGAAATATAATTACAATCATATTCTGAGAACCATTTATACACTGGCATGATAATCGAACATATGCAAATAAACAATGATTAGACACTGCAAATAGGCATGGTATAGTGGTGCAATGATGCGTTATTAATGTAAACACTCTTGTGAAGAAGTATAATAATACTGCCGATGCTAATACTGATTAGCGCGGTTTTCTCGCGGCAAATTACGGCCGCTACGGCGCTCAAACTCGCCGATGGTAACCGCAGAACGATCGCGGGACATCAATAACATACATTCGAAAAACATACATATGCAAATGTACTTACATTAAGGCATAAACGCATTATACAAAGCATATAACAAGCGTGCAGAAATGAGTATCCACCAAACTGTCTTCCTGCGTGTCACACTATAAATCAGTCCGTGTGGTCAACAACTTTGGTTCCTAGGACAGGCTTTCGTACAACCGTGGTTAGGAATGTGGAGGACATGAAAGAGAGCATGCAGCTCAAAATGTTCAAATGCGAACGGTTCTGTGTGCGACGAAATCCGTGTCTGCTGTGCTTAAGATGGAAACGTCTGGAAAAATTAATCGAAGCGCAGATGAGGGACAACTTGAAACTGTCTGGAGTGTGTTTGTTTAAAACTGGAACAGCGAGCAGGAACTGGAAACAGCTGGAATGACGCTTGAGATGACATATCTGGCCCACTCCTGACATATTCCTCATGACAGGAATATGTGTCGAAAATACAAGAAAACTAATCGATGCGAAGAGGAGAGAGATTTTTGAAACTTACTGGAATGTGTTCTTTTAAAACTGGAGGGTTTTGTCCAAGTATGTTCTCATAACACTGAGCGGTGACTGATGAGCAGTAAAGCCAGGAACTGGTCAAAATTGTGCTTGAGGACTTGGATCAAAACGGTAAAATCCTGTCAGTTCACTATAATACAGTTTAATCTTGACTTTCAGTGTTTATTACTGTGTGTTTATTGACGTGATGCTTTGGGCTTAATAGTTTAACTTGGTCAGTGGGTGAAAAACATGAACAAATTGAACAAAAAGAATGTGGTTTGCTTTGCTTTTTTCTGAACTGGTGTAATAATTTTTATGTTTTATTATCTGTTGCCTGTGTTGTTACTGTTGTCATATTGTTGTTACGGATCTACCAGGCTCTGTCACCAGCCAGTTACAACGCACTCTCTCACCCGAGTTCTAATCAGCCACACCTGCACATCATCTGATCACCAATCAACACCAGCAAATAAGCACACACCTCACTGCACCTCATTGTCTGGTCTCGTTCATACGAAGTAGACTCCTTATGCTATCACAGCGACTTACCTGCTACTTACCTCCTTGTGTACTCACCTCCAGTGTTCTCTCCAGTCGTGTGTCTACCGTGTACCCCAGTCTGTCTGCTCCAGTGATCGGCTCCCGAAGACAACCGTATCTTTATCCCGATGACAGGGCGAAGATTGCCTTCATTATCTCGCTGCTGAAGGGAAGAGCGTTGCAATGGGCAGAAACCATCTGGGCTCAGAATGGTACTGTAACCCAGTCATTCACAAATTTTGTTACTCACTTCAAAGAAGTCTTTGGCAGGCCTGTAGGAGACACCCCCATCAGTGATAAATTGTACCATCTACGTCAGGAATCAGTTTCTATCCATGACTATGCTCTCCAGATTCGCACGCTTGCAGCAGCCAGTGGATGGAATGAGAGAGCTCTCTTAACCCTTTAAGACCTGCCATAGATCAATTCCGCCAGAGTATATCTTAGTATTTTTACATGCTGTGCTGTCATTCTTTTGAGTATTTTCAAATGCCATATATCAATACAATCCTTACACCTGCAAGTTGAAGGCTGTGTATGTAAGAAATCCATAATTACTAGATAAATGGCTCAAAAGTGCAATAAACCAACAAAAACATGAAAATCTATTTTTTTTTCAACATATTTTACTAAATACAGAAATATCACAAATGTCAAACCTCAAACTTGTCAATGTAAAAAACTTGCATAAAACACTTTGAAACTACAAACAACTGATTTGGACTGATTACATGAATTCGTTTGTGAGATGCACTCATTTTTATAAACGTGCGTTGTGAAGTCAAACCGATAATATATTGCTTTTGAGAGCAATATTGATTGAACAACTACAAAAGATAATGTAAAATAATCAGTTACACTACTCTGAAATCTGTAATTTATCATAACTAAAAATGCAGAAAAGCTGTGATAACACTTGTGACAATTCCTGACTAGAATGTCGGAGAGTTACTCGTCGTCGCACGCGAGTAACGTTAGTAGCTCCAAAACCTCTGCGTGCATGTACTTATGTTTTCATGCAATCGTAACATTATGCACACGAGTGTGTGATTGTGCTTGCATTTGTAAAGGTGCATTTGTGTGCATGTGTGATGAATAGAACGCAGCAGTAGTATATACGTACAGCAAATGAAAGTCAAATGTCGCGGCTTGTGACGTCACCACATGCGACAAACCTTGGGGTCATAGTGCACAGAACGTGATTACGTCATAGTAGACGTAGGAAAAGGTATCTAGCAACCGCTAGCAACCTCAGATCTATAGAACGTGTGCAAAGACATGCAATTTTTTTTTTGTGTATTTTGTTGTATACGCATTTTATGCAATTTGTGCAGACTTGTTAGAGGGTGAAAACAACGCAACAGGAGCATGTTGTAGACTTGATCTGACTGTGTAACGTCTCTGATTTTGAATGCAAAAAGAATTATTGCGCTACCCTTTTGGTTTCGGTTTCTATTGACTTTTAAACACGCAAACAGAACTTTTAGACACGCAAACCGAAGCGCGGGCGCTCCTGTCGGTTTTATAGGGTTAACCACCTATCGTCAAGGTTCCACCCGTATGCAATCCTGCATAGAGGACTCAGGATCCGCCGGCAATTTCATCTCAGGGAACCTCAGCCGTCAGCTCAATCTTAAGACCACCACAACCAAGGCGAGTTATCAAGTCCAGTCGATAACCGGCAAACCCCTCAACCGTAAAAGTGTCCATCACAGTGTCGGTCCTGTTCAGCTTAAAATCGGGTTGCTGCATGAAGAGGAAATACAGCTACTGGTTCTGGAGGGATCCACAGCGGACATTGTATTAGGGCAGCCCTGGTTTGTTCAACACGAACCCTTCATATCCTGGCGAACCGGAGAAGTCCTGAAGTGGGGTAACCAATGTTTTCCTGACTGTTTTCCACATATCCCTCAACCCACTCCTCTCCGTGTCAAGACAGTAGCACTCAATTCCACATCCATAGAAAGTCCTCTAGAGAAGCAATCGGTTACCATCCCAGACTGTTACTCCCACTTCAGTGACGTTTTTTGCCCGAAGAAGGCCTCTCAATTACCTCCCCACCGGCCATGGGACTGCGCGATAGACTTGGTACCGGGTGAGCCAGTGCCCCGTGGAAAAGTTTATCCACTTTCACTTCTGAACAGAAGGCCATGGAAGAGTATATCGAGGAGGCTCTACAACAAGGTTACATCCGACCCTCGACTTCCCCTGCTGCTTTGAGTTTCTTCTTTGTTGCCAAGAAGGATGGGGGCCTACGACCTTGCATTAATTACCGGGCACTCAACAAAATAACGGTAAAGTTCCGTTATCCCCTTCCTCTCGTCCCCTACTGGCCACTACGAATATCTCGTCATGCCACACAGTCTTGTCAACACCCCCTCCGTATTTCAGGATTTTATGCACGAGGTACTCCGTGAGTTTCTTCATAGATTTGTGCTGGTCTATATTGATATCCTCATCTACTCCCGGAGCATGGCCGAACATCGACACCACGTTGCAGAGGTCATGCAACGCCTGAGAGACTTCCAGTTGTTCCTCAAGGCCAAAAAGTGCTCCTTCCACCAGTCCTCAGTGCAGTTCCTTGGATACAACATCGACAGCGGTGGCATCCAGATGAACGAGGGGAAGGTGGAGGTTATTAGGACCTGGCCCACTCCTAATACCCTTAAGGAACGCTAACGCTTTCTGGGATTCTCGAACTTCTACCGCAGGTTCATACACAACTACAGCACCATTACTAGCCCCCTGACCAACCTACTACGAAATAAACCTAAAATCCTTGCCTGGAGTCCAGCCGCATCAGAAGCCTTTGAGAAACTCAAAGAAGCATTTACCAAAGCTCCTGTCCTTGTTCACCCAGATCCCAGTAAAGCGTTCGTTGTTGAAGTCGATGCCGTATTATCTCAGCAGCAGGGGACACCAGCCAATCTCTATCCATGTGCCTTCTTTTCACGTAAGCTCAGCCCGGCGGAGAGAAATTACAATATTGGCAACCGAGAACTCCTTGCCATCAAACTGGCCCTCGAAGAGTGGAGGCATTGGTTGGAGGGTGCTCAACACCAATTCACAGTCTTCACTGTTCATAAGAACCTGCAATATTTACGAGAGGCTAAAATACTTAATCCCCGCTACGTGGGCACTCTTTTTCACTCGCTTTAACTTCATCATTTCCTATTGCCCAGGTCCCAAGAATGTTAAGGCAGACGCCTTGTCCCGTCTCTACGATTCAGAGGAGGAGACCAATGAGGAGCCGGAATCGATCATCCCAGACAAGCTCATCGTAAGTCCCATCCAGTGGGATTCCAGTCCTTTCTCCTCCACCAATGCTTCCACGGCCGCTCCGCCGGGCTGTCCACCCGGCTTACAATACGTACCCAGGGCTCAACAAACACAGATCATCCATTCCGCTCATTCATCTCTGGGCACTGGCCACCCAGGGGCCAACAACACCCTCTCGCTGCTAAAAGATCGCTTCTGGTGGCCACAGATGGCTAGAGATGTAAGAAGGTTCGTCCAAGGTTGTGCTGACTGTACCATCTCCAAAAGTCCACGCCACTTACCATCTGGCAAACTCCTGCCACTGCCCGTTCCCAATCGCCCCTGGTCACACCTAGGAGTGGACTTCATCACAGATCTGCCTTTCTCAGATGGTAATACCTGTATTCTTGTAATCATTGTTTTTTTTTTGTTTTTTTTTAAGTCTTGTCGTCTGCTCCCCCTCAAAGGTCTCCCCACAGTGATGGAAACTGTAGAAATGATGTTTAACCACATCTTCCGATACTTTGGTATTCCAGAGGATATTGTTTCAGATCGAGGACCCCAATTCGTATCGAGGATATGGAAATCCTTCTTTAATCTCCTAGGTGTGACCATCAACCTGTCATCGGGATACCATCCCCAAACGAACGGGCAGACCCAAAGGAAGTTACAAGAAATTGGGCTATTCCTACGAACTTTCTGCCACGGCCACCAGGACTCTTGGAACCAGTTCGTTGGCTGGGCCGAGTACGCCCAGAATTCCCTGCGCCAACCCTCTAACGGAATGACTCCGTTCCAGTGTGTGCTCGGCTACCAGCCACCCCTGTTCCCCTGGTCTGGGGAACCATCAGATGTAACATCAGTGGATTACTGGTTCCGAGAGAGCGAGAGGGTCTGGGACGCCGCTCACCACCAGCTTCAGCGTGCAGTATGTAGGCGCAAGATGTCGGCCGACCTCCACAGATCCGAAGCCCCAGAGTATCAACCCGGGGACATCAGGATGCGCCTACCCTGCAAAAAACTCAGTCCCAGATTTGTTGGCCCCTTCACTATAACGAGACAAATCAATCCGGTTACCTACCAGCTTCAGCTCCCCCCCTCAGTATAAGATTCACTCCACATTCCACGTATCACTGCTCAAACCTTACCACTCTCCTGTCTCTCCCTCCACAGAGCCTGGCCCAGCAGAAGAACCCCCCTCTCCCATTGATCCTGGAAGATGGCGCCATCTATGAGGTCAAAGAGATCTTGGACTCCCGGCGCCGTGGTGGTCAGCTAGAGTACTTGGTCGACTGGGAAGGGTACGGCCCAGAAGAGAGATACTGGGTTCTCAGAAATGACATCCTAGATCCCACACTACTCGAAGACTTCCATTCAAGTCACCCGTATCGTCCAGCACCCAGGGGTAGAGGTAGACCACCACGACGTCGGGGTCCTCGGCCCTTGGGAGTGGGCCGTGGAGAGGGGGGGTAATGTTATGGATCTACCAGGCTCTGTCATCAGCCAGTCACATCGCACTGTCTCACCCAAGTTCTAATCAGCCACACCTGCACATCATCTGATCACCAATCAACACCAGCATATAAGCACACACCTCACTACACCTCGTTGTCTGGTCTTGTTCATACGAAGTAGACTCCTTATGCTATCACAGCGACTTACCTGCTACTTACCTCCTTGTGTACTCACCTCCAGTGTTCTCTCCAGTCGTGTGTCTACCGTGTACCCCAGTCTGTCTGCTCCAGTGATCGGCTCCCGAAGTCTGTTACTCCACCGGTGTGAGGTGTGTGCTCTGGTCCGCATTCAAAATGTTCCTGTCAAGACAAAGATCTCCCATCAACCTATCATCAGCAGTTACCTGGTCAACTGGATATCATACTTACCACCTTCAAGCCATATTGCTCTGCTCAATCCAAAATAAACGTTTGTGATCCATCTAATTCCTGGTTTCAGTCTGCTTCTGTAACAATTGTGTGTTATTTCAATTTAAAAACCCAAATTTCAAACAATATTTGAATGAAATAAAATGGTAACCATGTTTATTGATATATTACCTGATATATTATGTATGTATGACCTACTGTATAAACAATCGTTTTAGAGCAATTTGTTGTAGCCACTTAACCTGTAACAACATGGAATAAGGGGGGAACAAGCACCACTTTAAATTACAGCCTGCAACTGTTGTATTTACCCTGTAACTACATGGAACAAGGAGGTAACAAGCACCACTCTAATTTACAGCCCACAAATGTTGTATATGTATAAATCATAGCAGAAACTCATTAACTCATTTCACTAGTTGTCCAGTTTTGTTGTTCAGTAATCTCCATTATGTTTCCTTTAATAATAGAATGGTTAAAAATACCTAGGCCTATAATAAAATATCAACATAAAATTATACAAAGTATATTGTCTTTTTAAATCACTCCCAAACATAAGATTATTGTTTAGGCCATATGTACCACGTAATATTATATAGGTAGGCTATCTCTTAGTTTCAAAATACTTACAGTATAAATGATTTTTAATTTTACAGGTTGTTACCCCTTTATTCCCCAAATGTCACATATTATTCCCCTACCTACACGGAGGTACTGAATAGGTACACTTACAAAAAAGTTACCAGCAACTACGCAGTTCTTTGCAGGTTGCATATCTGGTTGTTACCCCCTTATTACCCAAATGCAACACATTGTTCCCTTATACCTACACGTTTTATCAGTCAAAACATCTCTATCTGCATGTTATTCAGCTGTAGTGATATCTGATGCATTTGTCCATATAAGGGATTTTCTGGAATATGATAAGTTTAATACTTCTATGAGTCTCACTTGTGAAACAGGCATTATAGTACATGAGAGTGTTTAATGCTCCATAATGCTCACATGGCCTCATTTTGGGTAAAAATAGAAAAATAATAGAAAAAGGACTTGCGTTTGACATAATAAAACTGTCTTCCTGTAAATTTAGAGTTATGTTATACTGCTGTACTATACCCTTCTTTTACACTACTATACCCAGACTTTTCATTTGGGTCTGAATTTCCAAGATGCAGCATCTATATTCTTTCACAATCGGAGCAAGTTACTTTTGGAGGAAGTAATGTTGAAATAAGCTTAAAAAAGCTTAAAGGTTATCAATATATATATATATTTTTGTATATCTGTGTTTACCCCTTTTATTCCCGCATCTTACGTCTGAAAAATACCTTGCCTGTAGCAGTTACTAGATGTAGTTACTATATAAAACATAAATTTTTCTCACAGGTTCCACTACAGATTTTCATTTTTTTCCCCACTGACCCGTATTTTTGAACTCTCACTGCAGTATACTGCTTCCCCCAGGCAAGAATCTCACTTTTAATATTTTATTAGTATTAAAATGAGCCATATGCTCTTTCAGCATTCACCCAAAACACAATAAAGCTCACAGAAGGAGACTGGAAGCATTTTATCTAACTTTTTTAATTTAATGTTTTAGGATCTAATGACTTTTAATTGAAGGCACAATATCATTTTAATGTGTGCTGTGAGATTTAAATTTTGCCTGAAATGTCCCTGAGATCAATAAACAGGTTTTAAAAAATATTTTGTGACACCAAACAATGCAATTTTCATTCCCACCAAGTTTAAAAAAAAATAAGTTCACATGATTCTGTTGAAATGTACAAACTCACAATTATCCATGTCATCTTTAATGAAAGTCATACAAGGAATCTGCCAATTTTCACATCATGGTAATATAAAAATGTATGTATGTGTCTCAGTGATTTTCTTTTTGTAGAGAAAGCCATTGGGGATAATATTGTGGAAGACTTGTGGGAGACTGGCCTAATTATCATTACAGTTTCTCTTTAGCAAGCACAACACAGGTTTCTACCAAAAGGATCTGACAGAGAATGGCTGAAAGTTTTTCACAGGAACAGAGCCAGGAGCGAACCTGAACTTGATAGATCTGTGGTCCGCGGATCCAGTTTCCACCCATGTCCCCACCCTCGAACCATTGTCTTCTTCACAGGTCCGGTCTGGATATTTAGATGCTCCAGGCTGTCCAGACATCTTCCTTTTCCGATGTTCTTGTCTGATTTCCTGGTCCCATCTCCTCTGTAGGTTTCGGCCAGTTCTCTAGATCTCTTGGCCCTACTGACCCCACTTGGCTCTGCCAGTGCCAGCTCCATGCAGCTCTGCAACTTCACCTTGGGCATGTCCACCAGGTCAGTGCGAGGCTGAGGCGTCCAGGCCCATGCCTCCACCTCAGCCTGTTAGCTCTTCGACTCTGCCATGGCTCTGTGTTCCCTCATCTACACTGTGGCCCATTTATCCTGGGACTCCTCTGGGCTCCCTCATCCCTCCAGATCAAACTCGGTCAGGCGTTGCTCAGCCTCCGCCATGGACTTCCGGGTCTCCGGCTATACCTTGACCCTCGCTCCTTGCTTCCTCCGGTTTCCCCGTTATCCTTGCTCTCTCGGTTGTCACCGCAGCCAGCAGAGTCCCCATCCCCACCTCGGTCACGCAAGCCAACAGCTGCACCTTGGGATTCCAGGCCATCGATGTCACCCTGAACTGTCTGCTACTCTGCTTGAACAGAATTCTTCAAAAGTTTTCTCAAACTTTCTCATAATATAAGTGACTGCTGTGAAATTTAGACGATTTTACCAATCACATGGAGAGCTTAACAATAATGCTAAACATGAAGGGGAAAAAACAACAGATTCACAAGAAACATCATATGTGGTACATAGATATTCTTAGTGAATTTTCAGTGAAGCCTTTTGGGGAAAAGAGTGAGAGGGGAGAGGAGGCTTGTTTGGGCAAGGTGGTTAGTTATTATTGTTTTGTTGCATGACATCTCTTTTATGCAAGTTCCTGAAATTTGGCTTTATGGGGAGATCATTTTGGGCCTTACACATAAACAGTATACAAAACAAAGGACAAAATACAAAACAGTGATAGAACACACAATGTCCTGGGGATATGCATGTTCATTCATTGAAGGGGTTGTCTATGAATTAATGACATAATCAAAGGAAATAAGAGAGCTATATATACAGGGCTATGGGGATCACAAGTTAAAAACCAACCAATAGACAACCAAGACAGAACCGATAACATGCACGACAATGAACCAATAAGAATGTGACATGTAAACAAGCAGGAACCAGAGTTCAGAAGTATAAAGGTGCGTTCGACTACACGGCTACAGACGGCGGTCAACGAGAGTAGCCGGTTGCAGTCAGGGGCAGAATTGAAAGCGGAGCTGTCAATTCAGACACTTTCTGCTCTCGTTAGTGACGCTCTCATGGTGTTTGCATACTCTATCACAGATGAAGTGAATAAAATGCAATATTTGTCAAATTCACAGACATTTCAGAAACGTTTTCATGAGCAACAGAAACACTTTTTATATACTGCAGTGCTTAATACAGCTTCATCTGTTCAAGAATAAAGTTAACATAATCATATGCTATTTAAATACTAATAAAGTGGTGGTATATATGCTTTTATCGGTGTTTTATGATAAACGTGACTCAATATAGCATTGCGACTACATTAAAAAACTGTTCTAGTGATCGGTCTAGTGAACAGTTATTGTTCTAACTGTTCTAAAAACAAAGATTTGTGAGCATTATTGAAATTGAAGATGTTAGAACAAACCCAAAAGTATAAGCACCCTTATGTCGTTCCAAATCAGAACCTTTTTGAGACTGAGACCTTTTGAGTAAGGACCCAATTCACTGGATTGAAGACTGCGAGACAGCATTTAACATCCTGAAGCAGTGAATGTGTTCCAGTCCGATCGTAAAGAGCCTTGACTTCACACAAGGTTTCATGGTGCAAGAGTCTGCTTCTGCTGTCGGGATTAGAGCAGTAATAGTCCAAGTAATATTCCAAGTTTGAGGCCAATTGTGTAGGAAGCTGCTACCAAGAGAGACCCGGAATTCAGTAGTATAGAATGAATGCCTTATCAAGTATTCCCTTGAATGTCTGAAATAGTACCTGCAGAGAAAGTGTTAAAAGAGATAAATTATTGCTTATTCTACAAAGATACTCCTAAGTGGTCTGTAGTGCAATTAGTGCAATCAGCTGTGTGTGTAGTCAGTGCAATGGATGATGGGAATTGTAGTCTGGTGAAGTGCAACAGTAGTGTAGTGCAAGAGTCCATGTGATGAGCGAGTGACCTCTGGTGGTAAGTGAACGGAAGTTCATAGACCGGATTCATGACACCTATGTGTAATCTTATTGAACATGTAACATCGTGAACGTGTATGCCTCAGCGTCCATGCGCTCCTATTCTACAGCGTACGGTAATGATATCAATCGGGGCGAAGTACCCAATCCAAATGCGCTCTAACTGTTAAACAGTTGCCGATTGGTCCCTACATATCATTCCCTCTCACTCCATCCTAGATCAAGTTCTTTTCCCAAATTATGTTTTCAACCATCATTGTGATGCTACCGGATCCCAGAAGTCACAGCTCTAGACAATAGCATTTTTTAGCACTCGGTTAACTTTTTCACAAGAACTATACATCACTTTATATTGTGCATAGGCTCGTTTGAATTGAGATTATTATGGAAGCAGAATAATGACAATTGTTTTTGAAACTTAAAGCATGCTGCATTCCACAAATCGAAAAAAAAAGATGCATTGCAATTAACAGTGCTTGCATTTAAATGCCTTGTATTTCCAGGGCTTGCATTTTTAGGTCCTGAAATTTAACATAGTTGTTTATTTAAGCTGTGAATATTTCACACACATTTTCATAATTAAAAATTCAATAATTCACATTCACCTTCCAGAATTCACTTCCAAAATATTCAATCTGTTTAAAAATACGATGTATAATATTCGACAGGCAAATTTCGGTCACTTTATTTCACTTTCCAAATTCGCTGCCACAAATTCAGTGGTTAAAATTCAGCGTTGCACATCTGGGAACCGCAGGAATAGCAGTAGAGCACCGATGCATGATCTCCACCTACTGTCAGCCGCTCACCAGCAGGTGGCCATATGTGGATTAAGTCATTCATTTACAAAAACTGATTTGCAGAATTGGAGCAAGCGCTAAGTAGAATTTTGATTATCGGGGCCAGTATAAACATGTGGAAACGCTGATTGTGTGTTTAATTCAACATCTTCGCTGTTTCCCGTAGCCTACATGCAAGCAGCTTTCTCTACCACAAAGGAGATTATAATGCTCTTTTATCCAATGCTGAAGTACAGAACTAACATTACATCTGAGGAAGACATATATGGCTTTCGGTTGTTTAGTTTCTGTAACTCTGTAACATGTGTGACGCTGTGCTGTAATACTGAATCCAGGATTCCCCAACGACACGTAACGCACCTCAGTGAACTAATACAGAGATATGAGACCTCAGATCTCAGAATACACTTTATTGAAGATTATGCAAACTATATACAGGCATGCAAATGAGGTCAGAAGAACGCAACGCGCTGCATTTTCGTTGCTTTCCCTTACCACTATAGAGTCGACAGTCCTACAAAGATATTCAATAACACAATTAGTTTTAACAGTAAGCAACCACTTTATATCGACACAAAAAATGAGTTCAAAACCGCCTAGGTGTATTGTTGCTGCAAATGTAAACCGGAGAAAGCATTGACACGCTATCGCAACCAAGGGGCCGTCTGACAATTCCACCGACTGGGTTAAACCGTCCAATGTATCTAAATTAAAATTACTTTTAACATTTAAAATAACACACTGTCAAATTCTAAAGCTTGTATTGCTCATAGTGATTTACTACAGATGAGATTTTGACAATACCTCATTTTATGTATATGTACAGTACACAATTATTTACTTATAAAAGATGGTTGCTAGATACAAAACTGACTTACTACAGGTTAGATCAGTCAAATTATTTTTTACTTTGTTTATTGAGTTTTTCTTTTTCACCCAACGAACATAAGAATACTGATAAACGCAGGGCACAAGACTCTGGCTTTCTCTGTCTTCTTTGGAGCTCCTATGAAATAACAAGAGAAAAATTACTCTCAATTTCAACAGTATGATGAATAAATATTAATGGTAACACGTTACAATAAGATGTCATTTGATAACATTAACTAACAATATATTTATTACATAATTTATTATTCTTTGTTAATGTTAATAAAAATAGTCGTTCATTGTTCATGTTAGTTCACAGTGCATTAAAGTTTACAAACACAATTTGTGATTTTAATAATGCATTAGTAAATGCTGAAATTAGCATTAACTAAGATTAATAAATGCTGTGGAAGTATTGTTCATTCTCATTTCATGTTAACTAATGTAATTAACTAATGTTGACTAATGAACCTTATTGTAAAGTGTTGCCATATTAACATCTAAACTGATATTTTAACCTGTTAACTTGTATACCCGTATTTTAAGCTCTTCAACCTATAGTTGTGCCGGCGCCACTGAAGTCATGCAGTAAGAGCGCTAACATTACTAATTCAGTTTTAATGCATCTACAATGGCTGCAGATGAGGCATTAAGTGCATGGCACTGCGACCAGCTGACCATTTTACAGAGTTTAATATAGCAGTGTAGTCGCTCAGTTTTTCAAGATCAGTTTTAATCGTGTAACTGTTAACAGATTTGAACAAAGAAATGAAGGGTTACTATGCACAGGCCCTACTGATTGCAAATACAAAAATAAGACGAGTAAAGAAAACACGGTACTTATTACAATAATCACCTTTTACTTAAATATGAACACAGAAAACCTCTGTTAACAGGTTAATGTAACACTTCCCATTCTAATGTCTAGTAAAATAATGGCAACTTACTCTGATGATCACGGCTCTTCTTGGAGTAGCTGTGTGCACTGAGTCTTCTTCTTGGTTGACAGGTGTCAGGGTTAAGGCGCAATACTGCCACCTGGAGGTCAACCAGGTACTGGCGCTGGAGTATTTACATGTGGTGTTATCAGTCCTGTTCATTTAAAATATTGCGGTTATCGCCTATATCGTCACACACTTAATTAACATGATATCAATAATTGTTGCTTTGAATATCACGGTTATCGTCAATACCGGTATATCGCGACACCCGTAATGTACAGTGAGGAAGATGTTGACAAAATTTCAACTGTACTGTAGTAACTCAGTCTGGTCACTAGTAACATTTTGGTGAATTACTGTAATTTTTTTTCTTAAAAATATTTGTGTAGTGTACATACTTAGGGAAATTATTGTCTAAGGCGAGTTATTGGCAATATATATTGAGTCAGTTTGAGTAAATTATTCATTTACTGTAAACATTAATTTGAATAAATTATTGGAATTTAATAATTAAATTTAAATAATTAAATAAATTATTACTTCGTTTTGTACTGTGAGGTAAATTTGCAGACGGTCCTTAAAGCAGCCTAGGCGAATATCAAACCTAAAACTATAGTAGGGCTGCAACTAACGATTATTTTAATAATCGATTAATCTGTCGATTATTTTTTCGATTAATCGATGAATCGGATTAAAAAAAAAAGCATTCATTTCCAACCCTTTATTCAAAAACAGAACTAAAATCTTTAGAAAGTGCACAAACATGTTGCTCCTTGAACATCCCTGAGCTGTTATAATAATAATATAATAAAATAAAAATGGACTAAAATTAGTTTTTTCTTGTTGTTTAATACACTTGGCCAAAATCTCAAATTAAGCGCTTATGCACATAATGCACAGGATATTTAAAACGTATATAGACAGCAAATAACTAATTCTTCTCCACTCTTCAAACACGCAAAAACATTATCCTTTACTGACATAGTGTTTGAGTAAAGAAAACGCTGTACTATTCAAACACCAATTATTTATTCACCCTTGCATTGCGAAAAAGCAGAGATCTCATCTTCTCCAGGCTGTGCGCGGCGCGTCAATCTGAACGGAGGCGGGGTGAAGTTACGAGGTCTCGCTGAGAGCTCGATGATCCAATGGCGTTACGAAGTTTTACTGACAAGTTATTTTAATGCTTATAATTGGTTTACTATTTTTAAAACTCTCTGATTTAAAATAATAAAAACGAATTATAAGCGACTCAAGTTTGGATAATTTTTCACAGCACCTGACTGGGCTAGGGTATGGCAACTGCCATACTCTGCCATACGCAAACGCCGCCCCTGCTCCCACACCTTGGATGACTTGGGTCGCACGGATTTCTCTGCCTCCGCCATGTATCTTTCCTCTACCTCCGCTCGTTTTTTTTTTTTTTTTTTTTTTACTTTTTTTTTTTATTTATGAGGCGCCAAACTCTGCTAGCATCCGTGCGCGAGAGAGACCGAGTGTGTTCACTCCGCTCCGCGCTCAACTAAAGTTTTTTTTTTTTTTAATAATCAAACGTCTCCGCGTCGCGCGACACAACGAATCGATTATGAAATTCGTTGCCAACGCTTTTAGTAATCGATTTTTATCGATTTAATCGATTCGTTGTTGCAGCCCTAAACTATAGCGCTTGGTTTTCTATGGGAGAAAAAATGGTTTGGTGAAACTTGTTGGTTGTGGGCTCATATTCTGGGCTCATCTGCTTAAATGTACATAATATACAGTAATATATTTTATTAATTAGATACTGAATTTAATCATTTATTATCACTGAGGCAAACCACGTTAAGTGTTTTCTTTATGGGAAATGTTTAACGTGTGCGTTCCTTAACTTGCGTTCATATCCTCATCTGTTTGCATCATCAGTAATATCTGAGTTTGGTGTTTTAATAGGCTTGTTAGAGATGAGCAAAATCTGTGCAGAACCAATCACCGCGAGATGCATGCCTGATTTCCTGATGCCAATCTGATTTCATGTGATTGTGTATTTAAATTATGCTTGAATATTCCCAAACACTATGACTGTGAGATCTCTGTGTGAGATATGTGATTGTTGTCATATTTCTATAAAAATCTAAAATCCATGTTTATATTAAAGTAGAAATGGATGATAAATATGCCTTTCGTATTAAATAGCAAGCACTTTGAGTGTCTTGTTCATCATATTTATATTTATATAAAAGCAACAGAACTGAAATTGGTAACACTTTATTTTGATGGTCCCTTTTGAACATTCTGTTGACACTAAGTAATGTTGCAACTACATGTCAACAAACTCTCATAAGAGTATTAGTAGATGGTCTACTTCATATCTACTAACTCCTTATTGTGTTGGTCTCCCAACAGATATTCTACTGACTATAAGTAACTTTGCAAGAACATGTCAACTTAATCTAACCCTAACCCTACCAGTCAACTAATACACTACTAACACTCTATTGAGAGTTAGTAGAAATGTAGGTGCAATGTTACTTATAGTCAATAGAATGTGTTAAAGGGACCATCAAAATAAAGTGAAACCCTGAAATTATATCACATTTATTAGCAGCACAGCACATGAGTGAGAACAACGAGATATCCGCCTTTGATCTCGTAGGTATCTGTTCCACTTCGAGAGGGCAGAACTGTCTGTCTTGACTGCACTTATTTCACTCCTCCCCTCACTGCAGTCGCCTACATTTCAGGCGAGGCGCATCTCAAACAAGTCTAATAGCTGTTATTGTGTTAGTGCACTACTGAGCCGCGTAATGTGTTTTCTTTAACCGATTTTTGAGGGAAACAGCGTGAAACCTTGCATGTTCGTTCATATTCTACATCTGCTTAACTGTCCATATAGTTCGCATAATCTTCAATAAAGTGTATTCTGAGATCTGAGGTCTTATATCACTGTATTAGTTCACTGAGGCGCCTTACGCATCGTTGGAGAATCCTGGAGTGTGACATATGAGGGGAACCCCAGTATTACAGCACAGCGTCACACAAGCCATCATACAGAGTAACATAAACTAAACAACAGAAAGCAATATATGTCTTCCTCAGATGTAATGTTAGTTCTGTACTTCAGCATTGGGTAAAAGAGCATTATAATCTCCTTTGTGGTAGAGAAAGATGCTTGCATGTAGGCTACGGGAAACAGCGAAGATGTTGAATTAAACACGCACAATCAGCGTTTCCACATGTTTATACTGGCCCCAATAATCAAAACTTCTACTTAGCGCTTGCTCCATTTCTGCAAATCAGTTTTTGTAAATGAATGACTTGATCCACATATGGCCTTCATCAACAACCGCTTGCGCCACCTGCTGGTGAGCGGCTGACATCAGCTGGAGATTATGCATCAGTGCTCTACTGCTATTCCTGCGGTTCCCGGATGTGCAACGCTGAATTTTCTGCCGAATTTTAACCACTGAATTTGTGGCAGCGAATTTGGAAAGTGAAATAAAGTGACCGAAATTTGCCTGTCGAATATTATACATCGTATTTTTAAACAGATTGAATATTTTGGAAGTGAATTCTGGAAGGTGAATATGAATTGTTGAATTTTTAAATTATGAAAATGTGTGTGAAATATTTTGAATTGAAATATTCACAGCTTAAATAAACAACTGTGTTAAATTTCAGGACCTAAAAATGCAAGCCCTGGAAATACAAGGCATTAAAATGCAAGCACTGTTAATTGCAATGCATCTTTTTTTTGATTTATGGAATTCAGCATGCTTTATGTTTCAAAAACTATTGTCATTATTCTGCTTCCATAGATTATCTGCTTTAAATATCGACAAGTGATTCACTATGCTTTACTAATGTTTCACAAAGTTATAATCTAAAACATTGCACAAAGCATACTGTTTACATCTTTGTACAGTATGTGGCGCTGCAGTACCCTGCTTACTCGATAAAAAACAGCCGCTGCAGTGCCCTGCTTAACTAGATGCTGCTGCTGCGGCGCCTTGCTCAATATGATACTGCTGCTGCGGCGCCTTGCTCAATATGATACTGCTGCTGCAGTGCCCTGCTTAACCAGATGCTGCCGCCGCAGTGCCTTGCTCAATCGGATACTGCCGCTGCAGTGCTGCTTCATTTGATACTGCCACCGCAGTGCCGCTCCTTTTGATACTGCCACTGCAGTGCCCGTTTCATTTGATACTGCCGCTGCAGTGCCGCTCCTTTTGATACTGCCGCCGCAATGCCGCTCCTTTTGATACTGCCACTGCAGTGCCCGTTTCATTTGATACTGCCGCTGCAGTGCTGCTCCTTTTGATACTGCCGCCGCAATGCCGCTCCTTTTGATACTGCCACTGCAGTGCCCGCTTCATTTGATACTGCCGTTGCAGTGCCATCTTTGGGGGGCTTCCGAGTGTTCAATAATCTTGATTCCTTAAGAGGACTTTTCCCTTGAATTTAGTAACTCTCGCTTACTGTGCGATTTGGCATGCACATTTTTGGAGGGCTTTCGGAGCTCGAGTAGTATAGTCTCTCTGAGACCTCCATTGCGGACATCAAGCCAAATCCGTTTGGCACTAATGCTAAGATTATATGGGCACATAAACTCGTGAAGTGAAGTTATTAACGTAATTTCGGGAGGAGTACACCCATCTAATCTTTCAATTAATATCCAAGTATAAAAACAGCCTCTTACCATTTCCATTTTTAGTTCTTTCGGCATCCCTCCACCTCCCCATCTCCTCCTTTATGCATATTTATTTCATTTATCCTTCTGTCTATAGGGGGGCTTTCGGAGCTCGAGTAGAATAGTCTCTCTAAGCCCTCCATTGCGGACATCAAGCCAAATCCGTTTACCACTAATGCTAAGATTATATGGGCACACAAACTCGTGAATTCTCTTTTGTCAGAATCTAATCTTTGGCCTCAGATGACACACAAATCAAATACACAGACTATTTTCCTGACTAGAGAACACTAGTGAGATCAATTCCAAACACTGTTACAAAAACCTCCTTTTGGGAAACAGGAATCCTGCAATGACTGTTACAGTATGCAGCATAAATGCAGATACAGTGAAGCAAAAAAACTGTAAGAAAAGTTTACTTTCATTACACTACTGTAAAGTGATCCTACAGTAGATGAAAATCACTAGAAGAGAAAAGTTCAAAGACCAAACAACTGTAAACACACATTGGAATGTACTGTCAGTTACTAAATAAATAAATTCAGCATCCTCTGCCAAGTTGCATTACAGTATTGGTAATATCCTTATTTGTTATAATATAGCAGTTTCTTAGTCTTCTGAGAAAAGACTTTCTCTGCCTCCCCTAGAGAGTCTCTCTTCTGCACAAATACAGTACATGTAAGAAGTACTTGGCTACAAATCAATTCAACAGTTACGAGTTTGAGGGTATGTGCTACAGTATTTACAGTACAAAGAACAGTGAAAGTTATCTCATCTGAAGTACTGCTACTATGTACTGTAATTGTAATGTGTAAGTAGTGTAAAACCCTGTAGATGATCCTGCAGGCCAGCTTTCAAGTTCAAGTTCAAGTCAAGTCAAGTTGTATGCGGGGCATACAGTGGAACGAAATGTCGTGCCTCACAGGACCACGGTGCTACATAAATACAGGCATACAACAATGGAGTAAGACAATATAAACCTATACACAACTATCCTACTGATAGATTTTGACTATAAATATACTATCTATAAAAAAGTACCTATACAAACTAAAAAATACAAACTATACAAACTATACGAATGCTTCAGATAAATACTGTACATGTGCAAGGAGAAACATTGAGTTCAAGCAGCTGGCTGGGGAACAGTGCAGGATGATTTGTAGTGCATGAGCATGTAAACATACATATATTACTGAGTTCTTTTTGTGGGATTTGTGTACACACAGCAGTGTGTGTGAAAAGTGACTAGTGCGCATAGAGGAGGAGAGTGTGCTACTACAGGTGGTTTGTACAGGCCCACTCACCTGTGTGTAGCACACTTCGAATTGCACGTTACATGTTACAGGAGGTAGGGGGTTTGTATGGGGGTTCAGAGAGGGATTCAGCTGAAGTCAATGAACAGTATTCTAACGTAGGAGTCTTTATTTTCTAGGTGGGTAAGAGCTAGGTGGAGAGTGGAGGAAATTGCATCGTCCGTAGAGCGGTTCGGACGGTATGCAAACTGGAGCGGATCGAGTGTGTTGGGGAGGCTGGTTTTGATGTTGTGCATGACTAACCTCTCAAAGCACTTCATTATGATTGGAGTCAGTGCTATGGGACGGTAGTCATTTAGACAGGACACAGGTGATTTCTTTGGTACCGGTATGATTGTTGTGGATTTGAGACATGTGGGGACGACTGCCTGGCTCAGCGAGGTGTTGAAGATATCTGTTAGGACATCTGTCAGCTTTGTATGCGCTCTTAACTGTTGTGTAAACAAAGTCCAGTGTGTTATTTCCCCTTGTTGCAAAGTTCACATGTTGGTAGAACTTTGGCAAAACTGTCTTTAGGTTTGCGTGGTTGAAGTCACCGGCTATGATGAAAAAGCCGTCGGGGTTATTTGTTTGTTGTTCGCTGATGGCGCTGTACAGCTCATGAAGCGCGTCCTTTGCGTTTGCGCGGTGGGATGTATACCGCGACAATAACAATGGCCGTGAACTCCGCGGCAGATAGAACGGTCGACACTTCACAAACATAAACTCCACCAGCGATGAACAGTGTTTTGTCACTACCCCAGCATTGTTACACCATTCTTTGTTGACGTACACACATAAGCCACCGCCGCGAGTCTTACCAGACAGTGATGAACCTCTGTCCGCGGTAGCAAGTTAGTCCGTGCAGCTGAATGGCGGAGTCCGGGATGTTGTCGTTCAGCCATGTTTCAGTGAAAACAAACACACAACAATCCCTTGTCTCATGCTGTGTAGATCGACTGAGTTGAATTAAGTCCAGTTTGTTTTCCAGAGAGCGAACGTTTGAGAGCATGAGTGTTGGAAGAGCCGGTCTTGTGGGGTTTTCCCTCAGCCTAGCTCGTATACCTCCGCTTACCGGCGCTTCCGTCCTCTCTCACACCGCTTGCGACGCCGCCTTGTGCGGGTAGCGACAGTAGGCGAGGCCGCGGTCTCGAGGTCCGGCTTCAGCAGTAAACAGAGGCCTCGTAGCTTCTCAGTAGCCGCCGGCGAGAGTTGGTCTTTGTATGCGTTGCCGATATCCAAAAGTCTTTGGCGAACATATATGAGTTTAGGAGTGATTTCCTTATGAACTAGCGGTAAATTTACACTATTTGGAGACGAACAGACGACATTAAAAGACAAAAAAGCACCGTCTTTGGGACCTGGAGCAGCCGCTGCGTCTGATCGCGCCGCCATCTTGGATCAGAAACCTTATGATCTTTCCTTATGATCATTCCATGCAAAAGAAGATGGTCAACTATAGTGCTTTATATTTCATCAGCAACAAATGACCTTTCACCTCGTCCCCTTCATTTTTCTTTTCTCCTCCTATTCCTCTTTGTCTCCGACTACCAGGATTCATTTTCCAAAACACATAATCACCTGTGCTCCTGTTCTTATCATCCTGAGATTCTGACTGCTGTGTCATACATTTTGCTACTGAAAGTTCACACATGGATAAATGTGTGGTATTTGTGTTCATTTTGTGATAACTTACAAGAAAAAATGAACTTTTTCACGACAATAACATTCATTTGACCCGATTTTCCAAACCATTCATACAGTTCTCGAAACAAAGACACGTTTCATAAAACTTTAAACACATTTCACCTGTTTTCACACACGTTCCAATTTGCTCAGTGTTTTCTGCAAAACTCTATACAAGAACAGCATCATTTTGCACAGATTTAACCATGTTCTCATTTAGAAAACACAAACACAGTTATATTGTAGTTATATTGTGTGTTTGTGTTTTCTAAATGAGAACATTGTTAAACCTGTGCAAAATGATGCTGTTCTTGTATAGAGTTTTGCAGAAAACACTGAGCAAATTGGAACGTGTGTGAAAACAGGTGAAATGTATGGTTTGGAAAATTGGGTCAAATAAATCAGTTATTGTCGTGAAAAAGTTCATTTTGTCTTGCAAGTTATTTCAAAAAGTGAAAATTTTAGTTTCATTGCATGCAAAGTAAAACATTTCAAAAGTTTTTTGTTTTAATTTTGATGATTAGAGCTTACAGCTCATGAAAGTCAAAAATCAGTATCTCAAAATATTAGAATATTTACATTTGAGTTTCAATCCATCCCTACAGTATAAATTCCAGGTATCTCTTGTTCTTTGAAACCACAATAATGGAGAAGACTGCTGACTTGGCAATGATCCAGAAGACAAACATTGACGCCCTCTACAAAGATGGTAAGCCACAGAGGGTCATTACTGAAAGGTGTGGCCGTTTACAGAGTGCTGTATCAAAGCATATTAAATGCAAAGTTGACTGGAAGGAATAATTTGAGTAGGAAAAGGTGCACAAGCAACAGGGATGACTGCAAGCTTGAGAATAGGCCATCGCCTAAAGGAGCGACAGAGCTGAGGAACGCTAAATCGGTCCAGGTGTGCGAGCCGGCTGCTAGACACTCGACGGTGGAAGTGTCAGTAGGGAGCGAGGGCGCGGAAGATAGACCCGCCCACTGCACCACCGCTAGTGGTGAGCTGGCGTTGCACTCTGAGGACTTTGATTTATATGAGGATATGCCTTATCGTCTCCTGCCATCATCTGTCTGTCCTGTCACGACCACGGAGGTCGTGATTGAACTGTCTGCCTGTCTTGAACTGTCTGTCTACCTGGAAATATCTTTCTGCCCAGAATTATATGGCAGTACTATGATGACCACAGAGGTCGTTCCTCTGTCGCTGGCGCTCAAGGTGCAGGAAGTGGCCTTGTGGTGTGTGTGGGCAGCACACACCATTTCTAATCCCCACCTCCGCCTCAGTCACCGGCGCCATCTGCTCTGCCTTGGCCCTCCGGATCCTCCCTGTCGCACTGGCTCATTGGCTCTCCATCTCTGCCTCGGGCTCCACCACCGCCTGCTCCACCGCCTTCGGTCGGCCCCCTGGAGTCGTCAGCCTTTCCTCCACCTTGGCTCCTCCCTCCGTCAGCTCCACCGTGGGCAACCATCCTGGCTGGGGTCTGGGTCCCGCCTTGCTCCTCCTGCTCCCTCCTGTCTTCTCCCTGGCTCCTGCCTCCATCTGATTCACCCTGGCTCCTCCTGTCTTCTCCTTTGCAACTCCGTGTATTGTTTGCTCCCTGGACTCTGTCTATCATCTGCCTGAACCTCCACCTGTGTTGTCTGCCTGCCTTCCTGCCAGCCCTTTGCCATCCCCTGTCACCATCCCACATCCGCTCCTTTGTCCTCCTACTTAGTCCCCCTCTGTCCCTCCCTTTGTTGTCTGCGGCATGAGGTCATGCCTTCCAGGAGGAGGGGGGTGAACTGTCACACCCTTGGGCTGTTTTGTTGTGTTTTCTCCCTCATGTGCCCGTGACCTAGTTTTTCCCCGTGATTGATTATGTTAGTCAGTTCACCTGCGCCTTCATTAGTTGATCCTCCTCACCTGTCTGTCCCTCATTTGCACCCCTATTTTAGTTCCAGTCTATTCTGTGTTCCCCTGTCTGGTTTACTACGTATCTATGTGTGTTTCCTGCCTGTCTGTTGTGGATTACCTTGTGTGGATTATATTAAATACTATTTGACTAAATCATCTTCTTTGTGCGTTCATTAGAGATGCGCGGATGAGCTCAAACGTCACCCGAATCCGCTGCTTCAAATAAATTATCTGCCCGCCACCCACCCGCCACAATCCTTTGTACCCATTCCATTTCATGAAAATAAACTGACGAAAAATGAGTCAGTACTGAGCTTGTCTGAATTTATTATGAAATCTAAGACAAAAATAACGTTTTCGGACATGAAAGGATAGATGTTATCTTTTGTTTTGGTGTAAATTACTTACTAAACGCTAAACTGCCAATAATTTATGCCACAAGGAGATCGTAGATGCCAGTTTTTCATTGTATTGCATTAATAGAAAGCCAAATAATATAAAGATTTGTAAAACAAAGGTTTTTTTCCAAAACTAAGTTTTATTAGTGTTTTTGTGCCGTGACGGTAAGGGCGGGAACATATGTGACGTAGCCACGCGCACTTACTAGAACGTCACATTCTAGCGTTTATATGCCGATGAGGAGTCTAGCCTACAAGACTCTGAAGGACTGAACTAGGAAGGAAGCAGCTTCGGTAGGATACAGCCTTCCGTTTGAGAAACCCCCATACAGTATATGGTGGCTGATCTAATGCGATTCAGGTGTGGCACAAGTTCAGTATTCCAAATATGGCTCCTTTATGTGGCAAGTGAGAGGCATGACCGGGGCAGGTGCAGATATTACATATACTGTGTGAAACTTGTGCTCATATTATCAAAATTGTCATTGACATCTAAATTATTATTATATAAAATATATTATGAATACAAAAAATAGTATAAGCATACTAAGTACTGCACGTCAAGTATAAAATCATAAAATAATCTAAAAAGTTATTCATATTCACGTAATTAATAATCCTTATAAGTAACAAAATCTCGGCTTTTGCACTGTATGCCACTGATTTTTTTCTTTCTTTCAAATAGTTCATTGCTCTTAGTCTATATGTCAGGGGTGAGATCTACCTACCCGCAGAGTTCAGCTCCAACCCTGATCCAGTGCACCTGTCTGTAATTATCAAGTCCTCCTGAAGATCTTAATTAGCTGGTTCAGTTGTGTTTGATAAGGGTTGGAAATGAACTTCCCAGTTAGGTAGATTTACAGGAACAGGATTGGGCACCCGCAGTCTATGTGAATCATGTTTCTTTTTTCAACTACATCATTTGGGACCAAAAGGCATATTTCTCTATTGAAGGCTATTCTAAAGCATGTATTCTGATGAAACTGAATTTTGTCCCAAACAGTTATAATGTTTTTCCCTGTCTGATGTCTCATGGCTTCAATTAGTAAAGCATGGGTCTCTAACCCTGTTCCCAAAGAGCTACCATTCTGCAGATTTCAGCTACAACCTCAATCAAACACACCTGAACCAGCTAATTAAGGTGTTCAGGGTTACTTGATAATTACAGGCAGGTGTGTTGGGAACAGGGTTGGAACTGAAGTCTGCAGGACGGTAGCTCTCCAGGAGCAGGGTTGGAGATTCCTGTAGTAAAGTATTCTGTGTGCCACCAGATAATTAACATTACTTAATTTCCTATGGCTCCGGAGTGATTGGTCATATGCTCAAATTGATTTGCTCATTAAATACGTGTGCCCAGAGCTTACGCCTCTTTCTTTCTTTCTTTCTTTCTTGGCACCCTTGTTATCAAATGTGTTCACATCATGAGCAGTAGGTCAGAGTGAAGCAGGTGCACTGTGTGAGCAGCAGTGCAGGGAGTGTTTCAATAAATACCCAATACAACAAGAGTTTATTTATGCAGTGCTACTCATGTTCAATTAAAGTGACAGCACATTGTTGATGGATTAAATTAATACAATTTGAATCTAAAAAGTAAAAAGTGCACAAAATATTTCCATTTATTTGTAGCTTAATGTGTTTTGATATGAATAAGAGAAAGTAATGTCAGTTATTTAGTTACCATTCATGTTCATATTTTCTCCTCTCATAAGTAAGATTTCACAACTAAGTTTGTAATATTTAATCTTCTGCTATCAATTTTATGTCATTATGGTTGTTTTTAAAAATAATTTACCGATAAATCTTTGCAGAAGGCAGAGAAAATTTGAAAATGGAAAAATAGCCTTTTACCTGTCTAAACAAATTTTATGCCTCAGTGAAGTGGAATTTAATAAGCTTTGAATTGTTTAGCACAGAGAAAAACACAAATTTGCACAAAATTATGAATGAATGTGATAAGAAAAGAGGAAGAGAGGGAGAACATCAATTTGTGACAAAAGCAGAGAAGACAGAACAAAAATAAGGAAATTAATGTGCGTGAATATTACACTAATTTGCAGAGGCTGCAAAGACAGATGAGATTCAGCGACGAAGTGGAAATCTGGTGGGCTGCAAGTCTACTACAGCATGCAAGAGATTTCAATTTTAAACAATGAAATAAAATAAAATGTTTCTGTGATTGTAGAAAGGAGCTCTGTGTATCTTGTGCTAGAGGCTTTATGTAATTGTTTAACATTGTCAAATAAACTGTAGCCTACTTATTTTCATGAGCAGAACTTTTTCAAGTGTCTGTACTTTATCAGAGTGTTTTTCTTTAGAAAACTTTTACTTCACAATATTCCAAAGCATACTATTGTACTTTTTTACTGCGCTTTGTTTCATATTAAAGGTGGGGTAAGCGATTTCTGGTAGCCAATGTTGATATTTGAAATCACCAAAACAAACACGCCCCTACCCCAAAAGGGTCTCGCCCCTTTTTTGATAGCTCCGCCCCACACATACATAAAGTTACGCAACCCAGGCAACTTAGTTCTGTGAAACAAAGCAAAACCAATATTACTCACCTATCGAGAAGAAACAAAGCAACCTCGGCGTCCGATCACAGGCCTTCCCGCTCCTTCAGTTCTTTCCAGTGCTGGAAAACTGATCCGATATTTACACGGGTCCTACTTATTGTAACACCGTGTCTACACCGGATGTGAGTGGCGTGGCACGGTGCGGCGCGACAAAGTACTATATAACTCATTATAACCACTAATAATGCTGTCTACACTGGATCCTGACAGTAAACTGCTGCCGTGTTCTATTTATGACGTATTGACACAAATTTCAAATGATTTTCAACGGTTGCTTTGTCGCGTCCAGTGTAGACAGGCTTTAGCTGGCACAACACGACAACTGTCGCGTCCGGTGTAGACACGGTGTAAGCCTTCTTCTATTTCCGCAGTCGTTTTCCTCTTTTGTCTTTTATTCGCCATCTCTATCTTTCTGTCATCGCTCGGCTAATGTCAGTCCTGTGCACTGAGCTCTCTCCCCCACATCATGAGTAGAAATGCCCCTTACTGCTGATTGGCTACAAGTTTGTTTTGGTACTCGGCCCCAACCCGTTTTCTAAAGCGTTTTTGAAAAAATACATACCCCACCTTTAAATATCATTCAGTACTTAATTACATTAACTTTACAATTTACTTGAGTACAAGAAAGTGCTTCATTTAATCTTAAGTATTAAAGGTAAAAAAAAAACACAACTTAAAAAAAAAAGAAAGTTTTTATGAAATGTAGTGCATTAAAAAGTACAACATTATGCTTTGGAGTGTAGTGAAGGAATGTTTTCCAAAGAAACACTCTGATAAAGTACAGATACTTTTTAAATTTATTTGAGTAAAGTAAAAATTCTGTCACTACTGTCCACCTCTGCTTATTTTAATCCAACATTATGGGGCCCCCACCATGCCCTGCATGCCCTTCCCTTACACCTCTGATAAGATGGCAGTGAGCTTTTTTCCACTGCTGTGTACTGTGTTATACAGTATGTATTGTTCTGCTTTATTACATTAGAGGTATTAATTATTTATAAGGGGCCATATGGTTGTTTCAATGATTAAAACAGTATATTATGATTGCTAGTCATTTGTCAAGACATGCACTGAAGCGTATGAAGATGTTTTTATGCTCCTATGTTAGTGTCAGATACTGGATTCAACCTGAAATGTAATATCTTGTAGATAATTAATCTTGCCTGTGTACGTATTTGAGAACCTCTGCTGTATCAGACCCATTTTCCAAAGGTGCTTCACACTGCTGTTGTATTGGGTATTTTAACTTAATGTTTAGACGCACAGACATTTAGTGTATAAAAGACTCAAAACTGATCATTTATGTGATAGTTAGGTTCAGGAAAAGAAGGGTAGAAATTTTTCTGGTTCACCAGATCAGCTAGATCTGATTACTTTTCGTCTCTTCTAGAAGAAAACAAACATAACCCTCGGTATTTATTCAATACAGTAACTAAATTAACGAAAAATCAAGCATCAACAGGTGTTGGCATTTCCCAAGAGCATAGCAGTAATGACTTTATGAACTACTTCACTTCCAAGATCGATACTATCAGAGATAAAATTGTATCCTTGCAGCCGTCAGCTACAGTATCGCATCAGATAGCGCACTATAGATCCCCTGAGGAACAATTTCATTCATTCTCTACTGTGGGAGAGGAAGAATTGTATAAACTTGTTAAATCATCTAAACCAACAACATGTATGTTAGACCCGATTCCATCTAAACTTCTAAAAGAGCTGCTTCCAGAAGTCTTAGATCCTCTTTTGGCTATTATTAATTCATCGTTGTCATTAGGATATGTCCCCAAAACCTTCAAATTGGCTGTTATTAAGCCTCTCATTAAAAAACCACAACTTGACCCCAAAGATCTAGTTAATTACAGACCGATCTCAAATCTCCCTTTTCTGTCAAAGATACTAGAAAAGGTAGTATCCTCACAATTATATTCCTTCCTAGAGAAAATGATATCTGTGAGGAATTCCAGTCAGGATTTAGATCGTATCATAGTACTGAGACTGCTCTCATTAGAGTTACAAATGACCTGCTTCTATCATCTGATCGTGGTTGTATCTCTTTATTAGTTCTACTGGATCTTAGCGCTGCGTTCGACACTATCGACCACAACATTCTTTTGAATAGACTAGAAAACTTTGTTGGCATTAGTGGAAGTGCCTTAGCATGGTTCAAATCGTACTTATCTGACCGCCATCAGTTCGTAGCAGTGAATGAAGAGGTATCATATCGATCACAAGTGCAGTATGGAGTACCTCAAGGCTCAGTACTAGGGCCGTTACTTTTCACGCTTTATATGTTACCCTTGGGAGATATTATTAGGAGACATGGTGTTAGCTTTCACTGTTATGCTGATGATACTCAGCTCTATATTTCTTCGCCCGGTGAAACACACCAAATTGAGAAACTAACGGAATGCATAGTCGATATAAAAACTGGATGACAAATAATTTTTACTGCTAAATTCTGAAAAACAGAGGTGTTAATTATCGGACCTAAAACCCCACATGTAATAACCTAGAATATTATCTAACACTTGACGGCTGCTCTGTCAATTCTTCTTCATCAGTCAGGAACCTAGGTGTGCTGTTCGATAGCAATCTGTCATTTGAAAGCCATGTTTCTAGCATCTGTAAAACTGCATTTTTCATCTCAAAAGCATATCTAAATTGCGACCAATGCTCTCAACGTCAAATGCAGAAATGTTAATTCATGCGTTTATGACCTCAAGGCTAGACTATTGTAATGCTTTATTAGGTGGTTGTTCTGCACGCTTGATCAACAAACTACAGTTAGTCCAAAATGCAGCAGCTAGAGTCCTTACTAGAACCAGGAAATATGACCATATTAGCCCGGTTCTGTCAACACTGCACTGGCTCCCTATCAAGCATCGGATAGATTTTAAAATCTTGTTAATTACTTATAAAGCCCTGAATGGTTTAGCTCCTCAGTACTTGAGCGAGCTCTTATCGCATTATAGTCCTCCACGTCCGCTGCGTTCTCAAAACTCTGGCCGTTTGATAATACCTAGAATATCAAAATCGACTGCGGGCGGCAGATCCTATTCCTATTTAGCACCCAAACTCTGGAACAGTCTACCTAACACTGTTCGGGAGGCAGACACACTCTGTCAGTTTAAATCTAGATTAAAGACCCATCTTTTAGCCTGGCTTACACATAACGCATTAATACGCTTCTATTATTCAAATCCGTTAAAGGATTGTTAGGCTGCATTAATTAGATCAACCGGAACCGGGAACACTCCCCATAACACACGATGTACTCGTTACATCGTCAGTTGAATGGCATCTACGCTAATATTTGTTTGTTTCTTTCCTAGTCTGTTTCTCAGTCCGTATCCGATCAGATGGTGGATCAGCACCAAGAGATGATGTCTACAGCCCTGATCGTCAGCGGAGACCAGGACACCCAGATGACCCCCAGAGATATATCCCTAGATATATCAACCAAAAATAACAAAATAACTAAAATATAATAAAATACCTAACTACATAATACTACTATTGTTAGAAATTGCAACAAAATTAAAATAGAAATATAAACTTTTGAACTGCGGGTTTCGTCTGGTCAGAGGAGAACTGGCCCCGACTGAGCCTGGTTTCTCCCAAGGTTTTTTTTTCTCCATTCTGTCACAGAGGGAGTTTTGGTTCCTTGCCGCTGTCGCCTCTGGCTTGCTCAGTTGGGGACACTTAATTTCTAGCGATTATCGCCGATTTGATTGCACAGCTACTATTTAAACTAAACTGAGCTAGACAATGACATCTCTGAATTCAATAATGAAATGCCTTTAACTGAAAATTGAGTGTTTAATCTTATCATTATACATTACTGACACTCTATCCTCCAATTTGATACTGTTAAGTGCTTTGACACAATCTGCATTGTAAAAGCGCTATATAAATAAAGGTGACTTGACTTGACTTGACCAGTAGTTTGCTACAAGATGTGATTTGATGCAGTATATCCAAGCTTGAAACTGTGGTAGAGAGATTAGAATTCTTCTGTTTGACAGCTCTATCATGTTTCTTTGTGACAGGGACAGAGAGTAACTTAAATTAAAATTATAATACACAAACAAATATATATTATAAAAATACACAGAGAAACAATAAATGCATTAAACTATACATTACAATTATAGCAAATGAATAAATCATATAAATGAAAAACTTCAAATAATGAATAAAACACAAATATAACAAACACATTAAATTATCAATTAAAATGCTCCATCGGGACAAGACCACGGGAATCAGATAAGCCCTTTACACAATCTGACTTGGCTGCGGTTGGAATTGAACTGCGGGTTTCGTCTGGCCAGAGGAGAACTGGCCCCCGACTGAGCCTGGTTTCTCCCAAGGTTTTTTTCTCCATTCTGTCACAGAGGGAGTTTTGGTTCCTTGCCGCTGTTGCCTCTGGCTTGCTCAGTTGGGGACACTTAATTGACACACTTAATGACACATTCAGTTCAATTTAAAAATTGCAGAGCCAACTCTTACATTAAAAATTAGATGGACAACCCAGAATTTCTGTTCTTGCTCTATTCTACTCTGTTCAACTAATCGACTGCTGCTGACTGTTGCTTAAGAAAGCCATGTCTGCTCCAGGACATGCAACCAGAAAAAAATAAAAAAATAAAAATTGAGACCACTGCTGCAGAAGTGGCCATTAGTTTGGAAGTAGTCTTGGAGAACCACCGACGTTATATTAAGATCCCGTTGACCAGGGGCGGATTTAGTGAATTGGGGGTCCTAGGCAAATATAGGAATGGGGCCCTATATATTTGCACACATTTACCTAGATCAACCTTGAGGTTCCTTTTTTGTTGTGATACTTACTGCTGCACAATGGTGCCCCATAGTTGTGTCCAATGTTTCTACATTTTTCGTGTACGCTATGATGGGATTCTTTCATTTACATTTACATCTAGCAGACACTTTTATTCTTTCATGTTGTAGACCACGAAATAGCAATTTACCGTTGAGATACAAGTTTTAACAAAAAACAAAATAAATTATAAAATGATAAACCTCACAATTGAAACTTTAAACCATTTTTTTTTTTTTTTTTTTTTAAGAAAAGGGATGAGTCAGAAGTATAAATTATTATATTATTTAAAACAGGTTTATGTGGGTGGATTTTCGGTCTGAACAAAAACTGCAGACTGGCTTATTGAAAATGCACATTCATTCTCTGCCAGTAGGGGGACGTCTGCTTTTGGAATGTCAGAAACATAGCGGTTTCCTCGGTAACGACTGTAAACAAAGCAGCGCTCAGCTCATAAATTATACTTTATCAGAAAGTGCAGCTCCTTTCAGCCGCTCGCTGAACAGAGCAGACGCAGAGAGAGAGGTGTGTGTGCGCTGGGAAGAGAGACCTTGCGCTCGTGCGGCAGTCAACTTCAGATGCATAGCCTAATATTTTCATTTGCTACAAGCAGGATACACAGAAGAACATTCAACTCGGACAAGCAGATGGTTGTCGTGCTAATAAACACCGTAAAAACGGCAACCGTTCACGTGTCCGCGCTTAATGTGCATCTCATATATAAAAAGCATTTTAGGGGGCCCTTGGCTTTTGGGGGCCCAAGGCAGTCACCTACCTTTGCCTAATGGGTATGTCCACCCCTGCCACTGACCGAGGAAGTTCCAGTTCCATAAAGAATCTTCAAAATATCACCACAGAAAGAAGAGATAATCTTGGAGCACATTTAGAAGATGATGAAGGAAGGTGTCACAGAACCCTCTTCTTTGGCTCAGGCATCTCCAGCAGTCTTGGTGCCCAGGAAAGATGGCATATTCCAATTATTTGTAAATTATTAGGTCAATGCAAAAATTCACCTTGATGCTTACACCATGCCTCTGGTGCACACATTTTTTGAGTCCATGGAAGGAGCCTATGCATTCAGCTCATTAAACCTAAAGAGTGGATACTGGCAGGTTGTGTCATGACTCAAAACCTAGAGGGTAAAAAGAAAGTAACTGCATTTTTCCTCAATGGCACTGAGAGGGGCAAAGATAATACATTAAAAAAGGCCTAGCAGTTGTGTGGGTAGTAGAAAAATGGGATCACTACCTTGACACAAGTGCTTTTGATGTGTACACAGATCATACTGTAGCTCTGTCTTATGGGAATTTTGCTGTCCAAAACTTAATCTAGACTAAATAGATGAATCCCAAGACTGTAGTCATTCTCATTCCGAATACATTACAGGAAAAGCTGTTGCAATGCAGTACCAGATGCAATGTCCTGATCACCGATATTATCAGTCAACACCTCTTGGGCATCTTATAACCTAGCATTACATGCCCAATAAAATCATAACAAATGCATATGAGCATCTTTACCTGAAATAATATGAACGTCCTTCAAATTTGCTTTCCTCTTCCTATCACGGGATGCTCTCGTCTGTGCAACTAAACACCTAAACGCCTCACAACCAATGGATTTTTTTTTTTTTTTTTGACAAGGTCATGACTGCTCACTGGGATGAAAAAGATAAGGAAAATTCTTTATTTAATGATAGATTACCTGTTCACTATAGGGCCAAAGGACATTGTATCAATGAAAAATGCATCTCTTATAAAATCTTTCTCAAATTACAGAAAAGTAAAGCATGTTAAAAACCAGATTCAAATAGCCACATTTATTATAATTACTTTTAGACTTTTCAATGCTCCAGCCATTTTTTTTTCTGTACCTCATGCATAGGGTTTTAGTCGGTGTTCCAAATTGCGACGCGTATTTGGATGATGATGTGTATTTGTCCAAATTTGTAGAACATCTCTACATGCAATCTTTCATCTTTTTATCTTTTCATCTTTCGGCAGCCATGTCACCCTGTAGCCCTAGATTGGTTACTCACTGAAGCTAAGCAGGGTTGAGCCTGGTCAGTATCTGGATGGGAGACCTCCTGGGAAAACTAGGTTGCTGCTGGAAGAGGTGCTAGCGAGACCAGTAGGGGGTGCTCACCCTGTGGTCTGTGTGGGTCCTAGCGCCCCAGTATAGTGATGGGGACACTACAGGTGCTGGTCATATAATTAGAATATCATCAAAAAGTTGATTTATTTCACTAATTCCATTCAAAAAGTGAAACTTGTATATTATATTCATTCATTACACACAGACTGATATATTTCAAATGTTTATTTCTTTTAATTTTGATGATTAGAGCTTACAGCTCATGAAAGTCAAAAATCAGTATCTCAAAATATTAGAATATTTACATTTGAGTTTGAATAAATGACCATCCCTACAGTATAAATTCTGGGTATCTCTTGTTCTTTGAAACCACAATAATGGAGATGACTGCTGACTTGGAAATGATCCAGAAGACGAACATTGACACCCTCCACAAAGAGGGTAAGTCACAGAAGGTCATTACTGAAAGGTGTGGCTGTTTACAGAGTGCTGTATCAATCTTTCATCTTTTTATCTTTTCATCTTTCGGCAGCCATGTCACCCTGTAGCCCTAGATTGGTTACTCACTGAAGCTAAGCAGGGTTGAGCCTGGTCAGTATCTGGATGGGAGACCTCCTGGGAAAACTAGGTTGCTGCTGGAAGAGGTGCTAGCGAGACCAGTAGGGGGTGCTCACCCTGTGGTCTGTGTGGGTCCTAGTGCCCCAGTATAGTGATGGGGACACTACAGGTGCTGGTCATATAATTAGAATATCATCAAAAAGTTGATTAATTTCACTAATTCCATTCAAAAAGTTAAACTTGTATATTATATTCATTCATTACACACAGACTGATATATTTCAAATGTTTATTTCTTTTAATTTTGATGATTAGAGCTTACAGCTCATGAAAGTCAAAAATCAGTATCTCAAAATATTAGAATATTTACATTTGAGTTTGAATAAATGACCATCCCTACAGTATAAATTCTGGGTATCTCTTGTTCTTTGAAACCACAATAATGGAGATGACTGCTGACTTGGAAATGATCCAGAAGACGAACATTGACACCCTCCACAAAGAGGGTAAGTCACAGAAGGTCATTACTGAAAGGTGTGGCTGTTTACAGAGTGCTGTATCAAAGCATATTAAATGCAAAGTTGACTGGAAGGAAGAATTTGGGTAGGAAAAGGTGCACAAGCAACAGGGATGACTGCAAGCTTGAGAATACTGTCAAGCAAAGCTGATTCAAACACTTGTGAGAGCTTCACAAGGAGTGGACTGAAGCTGGAGTCAGTGCATCAAGAGTCACCATGCTCAGATGTCTTCAGGAAAAGGGCTACCAAGCCACTTCTGAACCAGAGACAACGTCAGAAGCGTCTTACCTGGGCTGTGGAGAAAAAGAACTGGACTGTTGCTCAGTGGTCCAAAGTCCTCTTTTCAGATGAAAGTAAATTTTACATTTCATTTGTAAATCAAGGTCCCAGAGTCTGGAGGAAGAGTGGAGAGGCACAGAATCCATGTTGCTTGAAGTCCAGTGTGAAGTTTCCACAGTCATTGATGATTTGGGCTGCCATATCATCTGCTGGTGTTGGTCCACTGTGTTTTCTGAAGTCCACAGTCAACACAGCCATCTACCAGGAAATTTTAGAGCACTTCATGCTTCCTTCTGTTGACAAGCTTTATGGAGATGCTGATTTCATTTTCCAGCAGGACTTGGCACCTGCCCACACTGCCAAAGGTACCAAAAGCTGGTTCAATGACCATAGTGTTACTGTGCTTGATTGGCCAGCAAACTCGCCTGACCTGAACCCCATAGAGAATCTATGGGGTATTGTCAAGAGGAAGATGAGAGACACCAGACCCAACAATGCAGATGAGCTGAAGGCCACTATCAGAGCAACCTGGGCTCTCATAACACCTGAGCAGTGCCACAGACTGATCGACTCCATGCCACGCCGCACTGCTGCAGTAATTCAGGCAAAAGGAGCCCCTACTAAGTATTGAGTGCTGTACATGCTCATACTTTTAATTTTCATACTTTTCAGTTGGCCAAGATTTCTAAAAATCCTTTCTTTGTATTGGTCTTAAGTAATATTCTAATATTTTGAGATAATGATTTTTGACTTTCATGAGCTGTAAGCTCTAATCATCAAAATTAAAAGAAATAAACATTTGAAATATATCAGTCTGTGTGTAATGAATGAATATAATATACAAGTTTCACTTTTTGAATGGAATTAGTGAAATAAATCAACTTTTTGATGATATTCTAATTATATGACCAGCACCTGTATACTGTAAAAAGCACCGTCCTTCGGATGAGACGTTAAACCGAGGTCCTGACTCTCTGTGGTCATTAAAAATCTCAGGATGTCTTTTGAAAAGAGTAGAGGTATGACCTCGGCATCCTGGCCAAATTCGCCCATTGGCCTCTGACCTTCATGGCCTCCTAACAATCCTCATATCTGCTGATTGGCTTCATCACTCTGTCTCCTCTCCACCAATAAGCTGGTGTGTGTTCTGGCGCACTATGGCTGCCGTTGCATCATCCAGGTGGATGCTACACACTGGTGGTGGATGAGGTGGATGATGTAGTTTTGCGTGTAAGCAGTTTCATTTTAGGGATTTGTGTGAACTGCTGACTGTCATTTGCTTTTGAGAAAGTAAAGATACTTTTAAGTACCACTCCAGTTTTGTCCCTTCTGATTATTTGCATCCTTTTAAAGTCACTATGAAATCAATTTACTATGATTAATTTTTTTCTGCAGTATTTAAACAACATTCCAACAATCTATTAAATTCCCAGTGTTCAAAATCAAGTCCTACCCTACATTTTTTCTTGATCAAAAAGCCGTTTCACATGAATATAAGTCACAGTGAGGAAGAAAAGACAATCCCAATTTTACTGTTTCATTCTGACTTTAAGCTTGATGTTGATACCAGTGCTACTGATCAGAATCAGAATCAGAATCAGAAAGAGCTTTATTGCTGGTGCTATCCTCTTGCAAGATGATTGTTCAGTTTGTTTTGTCCTAGTTTCCTTTGTGTTTTCAGTTTGCTCCATTCTCCTTAGTTGGTTGTCATGGTTGTTAATTTATTTGTCATTTGGCTCAGTTGTATTCACTTCATTATTACCAGTACTTAAGTTCTCTCAGTTTCTGTTCAGTTTGTCTGGCCATGTTAATGCTTTGTAGATGCTACCTGTGTTTCTATGGACTAAGTGCTGTATTAATAATACTACTTTCTCTTCATCATCATCATGTTCGTCTTCAAGTTTACTACAAACTGTGAAAATGATGTCCATTGTGCAGAAAATCCTGAATGTTATTTTTCAGTTACTCAGCTAAATTACAACACCAGGATCAGAATGTATGTTGAATCCAGTTCTTTGCCTGTTGGAGTGTTTACTAATCACACCCTTTGATGTGCATTTCCAGCTAGCATATTGACAAAGGGACAATGGTTTAAGCTGATTTTTTGGCATTTGCCTTAAGAACATTGCTGTTATTATATAATTATTAGATGAGTTCATTCCAGCTTTGCTCTCATTGCATTGAAGGTTCCATGGACGACTTCTCCTTTTGACAAAGCAAAAGTATTTTATATCAAACGCAAGTTAGATAGTGATACCCATTGTCCATGATAACTTCTATTGTATTCTATTAGAAGTTGGAGTGTAGGGCTGACCTGACTGTTATTTTGGTCACTTTGTTTAGTTATGAAGTCAGATAAGTTATCTGCATTTTTATTTGTGTAGGTTATTCATTTTTTTTTATAAGTTTTGTTTTGATTGAGATTTCTTTTGTTTATAATTTTGGCCTTTGGTCACTCTGAAGTGATGCACCCTGAACACTCGCTGTGAAGTGACGTGTAATGTAATGTTTATTTACAGAGCTTGATAGGTAATAACAGTGCCAATAGAAAAGCAACCAAAACTATACAAAGTAACAAAGACAAAGGAAAAGCAAACAAAAAAACTATAGGAACCTCAGGAATAATAAATTGCTCACAGCACCACAACTGCACGCCTGCCTGGTCAGCTGACCAACTGACAATGATTTGGGTTGACAATGGTATTATATTTTAATTTGGGTGAAATTAAGTGATTGACAGCTCTGTGTAAGATATAAAGCCAGACACAGGGGTAAGTGATCGTACGGGAGTGTTTATTGATCAGGATGAGGCATTTGGAGCAAGAGAGGATGGCTAGAGGTGAGTATCAGACTTCTGGAGTATGCACCAAGGATGGGTTAGACTGCTTGTAATAATTTTGTATTCCACAGAGACGCTAGGCTGGTGAGACAGGGAATCTTCAGGAACACACTGAACACGGAGACAGACGATCTGGTAGGAGGAGAGAGCACAGGGAGCAGAGACAGGAGGTAAGGCACAAAGGGTAAGTATAATTTAGATGATATACTCAGCGAGCTGGTCTCGGGAGTAGAGTCCACGTCATGCGTACGAGATCAGACGATGAGTGTGACTGAAGTGAGAGCTTTTATGCTGGAGTTGATGACTGTGGTGATGAGGTGCAGGTGAGCGTGATTAGAACTCGGGTGATGTGGATCGTTGTGATTGGTGGAAAGAAGGGTCTGGCCGATCCGTGACACTCTGACAATAAAGGGAGCATTCTTTGCTCGCTTTCTGTATATAATGTAATCACATTTTAAATAATACGATTTTCAAGCTACTAAATGAAACAGTGTAAAGTTGCTTTTGTAGTCAATGGGTTGATTTATTGATACATAAGCAGCAAAAACGAATAAAATTAAATGTAAAATAAAATAAAAATTCACAATTAAATGTACCAAACAAACAATTAATGCTTTACCGAGACATTCATATATTGAAATTTCATCTCCTAATAGTTAAGTGCTTGTAGAAGTGTGTCTTCAGCTGTTTTTTGAAATATGTGACATTTCAGCAGATAGGTTAAAGGTCAATAGCTCATTACCTCAGAGAGGAACAGAAAGAGTGAACATTTTGGAAAGTGATTTTGTGTCACAAACAACCAAGTGCCACTAATTCAGTGATCTTAATTGGCTGGAGGGAGCGTACACTTATAGGAGTATATTAAGGTAGGAAGATGCGATTCTGGTTGCAGTCCTGTAGGCCACTGTCAAAGCCTTAAATTATATGAGGGCAGCTAAAGGAATCCAGTGTGATGAGACCAAGAGAGGTGTGATGTGTTTGGTTACTCCAGCCAATCCGACTTCCATGTTGACTAGGATTTAAGTGAAGTGATGTGACATGTTGCCAAGTATGGTAACCCATACTCAGTGGGCAGCCATTCAGCTGTACATTCACTCCCCGCACCTACAATTCCTGCCGGTACAGAGACTCGAACCTGCAAACTTTGCAATCTGACTATCTAACATTTAGGCTATGATTTAGTCACTCGGTTATGGGTTGCAGACAAGATCCAGGACAATGTTTTTCAATCTCATGCTTGTGGGGTTTCATGAACTGTTTTGTCTGTATGAATAAGATATACATAAGAGGGAATGTTTATGGTAACCCAATGTTTAAGGGATGTTGCTGTGAAGCAGTTTTGGTATAACAGTACATGTTGAATTTGTGCTGGTCAGATGAAGTTTGAACATTGAGACACGCAACTAAGATTGTTCAATAAACTCTGTTACTTTTTACCATCATCACTTTGTCTCCTGCTTCTGCTCTTCTCTGGCTTTTCTTAGTCAACTTCTTGACTGACAGAAGACTGTTAAACACTCGTTTTGGGTATTTTTGGATACCAGACAAGACTTGCTGTTAACAGGGTTTGGGCATTAACACCGCTGCTGACCAGTTGTTCTAATACTGGACAAACTGATATTTTCTGACGGGATCTGGTGTCCAGCGCTGGATCCTAATTATTATCTGACATGGAGACCTGATCTAATACCACAGAAACAAAAATTATAATGGAACACATCCAGAAGATATTGAATGAAGGTGTCACAGAGCCCTCTTCTTTAGCTTGGAGATCTAGCAGTCTCGGTGCCCAGGAAAGATGGCACATTTCAATTGTGCATAGATTATCATAAGGTCAACACAAAAACTCAAATTGATGCTTACCCCATGCCTCTGGTGCACAAATGATTAGAGTTCATATAGTCAGCTCATTAAATCCAAAGAGTGGATACTGGCAGGTTGCTCACGGCACATGTGCTTGGGGAGATGATAGAGAGAAGACTTGCTTTATATACACACCTCACATTAAATGTTAAATGGTGTCGTCCTTTCCTATCCCAATTAACATTTTTAGGACATGGGATGGTACCAGAGGTTTGTTGCTCACCTAGCAACTACTGTCAGAAACTGTCATGATCTACTTTTTACACAAGGGCATTAAGAGGGGCAAAGATAAGACATTTAAAAAATTCTTTATTTAATTAACAGATTTCCTGTTCACTATAGGACCAAATGACACTGTATCAATGAAAGATGTATCTTCTGTAAAACTGCTTTGAAACAATCTTGAAACAATGAATTCAATTAATGGAATTTCACATTGTTTACTATGAATAATTGCAGTAATTAGCAAACAACAATCCATTCCCAGTGGACAAAATCAAATATTTTCTTGTATGAAAAGCTGTTTCACATGGATATAAGTCACATAAGTTAGGTAAGAAAAGACAGTCACAATTTTTCTGTTTCATTTTCTTAAGTTTGATGTTGAAGTCAAGTCAAGTCAAGTCACCTTTATTTATATAGCACTTTTAACAATATAGATTGTGCCAAAGCAACTTTCCAATATCAAAATAGGAAAATAGTGTGTCAATAATGTAAAATGACAAGATTAAACACTCAATTTTCAGTTAAAGGCATTTCATTATTGAATTCAAGGATGTCATCGTTCAGCTCAGTTCAGTTTAAATATTATCTGTGCAATCAAGTCGACGATATCGCTGGAAATTAAGTGTCCCCAACTAAGCAAGTCAGAGGCGACAGCGGCAAGGAACCAAAACTCCTTCGGTGACAGAATGGAGAAAAAACATTGGGAGAAACCAGGCTCAGTCGGGGGGCCAGTTCTCCTCTGACCAGATGAACCAGCAGTTCAATTCCAACAAGAAATATAGAGCTGAGTATCATCAGCATAACAGTGAAAGCTAACACCGTGTTTCCTGATGATATTTCCTAAGGGTAACATGTAAAGCGTAAGTAATGGCCCTAGTACTGAGCCTTGAGGTACTCCATACTGCACTTGTGATCGACATGATGCCTCTTCATTCACTGCTACAAATTGATGGCGGTCAGATAAGTATGATTTGAACCATGCTAATGCACTTCCACTAATGCCAACAAAGTTTTCTAGTCTATTCAAAAGAATGTTGTGGTCGATAGTGTCGAACGCAGTGCTAAGAGTGCTAAGCACTAATAGAGAGATACAACCACGATCAGATGATAAGAGCAGGTCATTTGTAACTCTAATGAGAACAGTCTCAGTAGTATGAAACGGTCTAAATCCTGACTGGAAATCCTCACAGATACAATTTTTCTCTAAGAAGGAATATAATTGTGAGGATACTACCTTTTTTAGTATCTTTGACAGAATAGGGAGATTCGAGATCGGTCTGTAATTAACTAGATCTTTGGGGTCAAGTTGTGTTTTTTTAATGAGAGCCTTAATAACAGCCAATTTGAAGGTTTTGGGAACATATCCTAATGACAATGACGAACTAATAATAGCCAAAAGAGGATCTATGACTTCTGGAAGCACCTCTTTTAGTAGTTTAGATGGAATAGGGTCTAACATACATGTTGTTGGTTTAGATGATTTAACAAGTTTATACAATTCTTCCTCTCCTATAGTACTCGTCTCGGGTTACTGCACTGTAAAAAAAAGCGGGAACGAGATGCTGCGTTTCAATAACGCTAATGAGAACATTCTTTGTTCGACCGGTTGTGAAGCATGTGTGTCAAACACGCCAAGAATTGGCTTAAATAACCTCGGTTGGTGATGTCATGATCACATGCACCTGCGAGGTTATAAATAGACGTGACACAGACACATCCTCAGGTTATACCTTTGTCTGAAAGGACGTCCAGGCACGACTACAGTGTGGCATTAAGGCGCAGCATCTCGTTCCCGCTTTTTCAGGGAACAGGGTTACAGTGAAGTAACCCGAGACGTTCCCTATCAAAAGCTACTCTCGATGCTGCATTTCAGTAACGCTAATGGGAACGAGAATACCAACACCGCCACACTGGAAGTGTCTGGACCCCCCAAGGTTGTGTAGTGTGTGTGCACAAACACTGAAGGGGTCTCAGACATGACTCTGGGATATCGACTCAAGGACATGTGAGCCCGGAGTAACATAAACATCCAAACTATAGAATCTAACAAATGTGTGCGGAGAGGACCAACCTGCCGCATCACAAACTTGCTGCAAGGGGACACCTCTTGCCAGAGCCATTGAAGATGCAATCCCCCTGGTTGAATGGGTCCTTACACCTAGAGGCGAAGCTTCACCACGCGCCTCATAGGCTAGGGCAATAGCATCCCTCACCCAATGTAACATAGTCTGTTGAGTGGCAGCCGCCCCCCCGCTTGCGGCCTCCATAACATACGAAAAGCTGCTCCGACTTACGCCACTGGTTAGTGCGGTGGATGTAAACCTGGAGAGCATGTACTGGACACAGTAAGTGAAGTTTCTCCTGCTCCGGTGTCTTGAACGGTGGAGGGCAGAAGGCTTCGAAAACGACCGGATTTATGGTCGAGAATGGAACCTTCGGAAGATAACTAGGGTGAGGATGCAAAATAGCTTTTACCAGCCCAGGGGCAAAATCTAGGCAGGATGGCGAGACTGACAGAGCCTGCAAATCCCCAATTCTCTTCAGAGAAGTAATAGCTGTTAGAAAAACCATCTTTAGTGTCAGAAACCTGACAGGCGCTGACACTAGTGGTTCGAAAGGGGTGTCCACTAAGCCCTCAAGCACTATAGCTAGGTCCCATGAAGGAATTGTCGCTCTAGTGGGCGGCCTCAACCGCTTAGCTTCTCGAATGAAGCGGGCAACTAGAGGGTGTTTCTCCACCGAAACCCCATCAATCAGAGCATAGCAAGCCGAAATGGCGGCCACATAAGTTCTGAGAGTATTAGGACATGTGCCTGAGGACAGTTTTTCTTGCAGAAACTCCAGTACTGAAACAATCTGGCAGTGAACTGGATCTGCATGGTGTCGTACACCAACTTTCGAAAACGCACCATTTGACGGCATAAGTTCTTCCAGTGGAGGTAGCCCTAGCGCTTAGAATAGTCTCTATTACATTGACTGGACAGCATCTCTTAGTTGGTCCCCCTCAGGGGCCAGGCGTGAAGGTTCCAGAGCTCGGGCCGGGGATGAAATATTGTCCTCTGTGCCTGAGAGAGAAGGTCCCTCCTCACCGGAATCGCCCATGGTGAGCCGTCGAGGAGAGATATTAGATCTGAGAACCATATTCTGGTCGGCCAACGGGGCGTTATCAGTAAGAGGCGAGACCCCTGTTGACGGACCCTGGCCAGGACTCCCGGGAGCAGAGCAATCGGAGGAAATGCACTGACGATTTATGTAAGAGACTACCGCCGTGCTGTCCACCCGCACTAGGACATGGTATGAATGAATGAATGAATGAGGCATTTTAATATAGTGCTTTATTGTGTATTGCAATACACCCAAAGCGCTTTACAATCGGGGGTCTCTCTCCTCAACCACCACCAGTGTGAAGCATCCACTTGGATGATGCGACGGCAGCCACAGGACAACGGCGCCAGTGCGCTCACCACACACCAGCTACAGGTGGAGAGGAGAGAGTGTCATAGAGCCAATCAAGTGCATGGGGATTATTGGGAAGCCATGATTGACAAGGGCCAGTGGAGGGAATTTGGCCAGGACACCGGGGTTAAACCTCTACTCTTTACGATGAGTGTCATTTTTAATGACCACAGAGAGTCAGGACCTCGGTTTAACGTCTCATACGAAAGACGGTGCTTTTTTACAGTACTGTGTCCCCGTCACTATACTGGGGCGTTAGGACCCACACAGACTGCAGGATGAGCACCCCCTGCTGGACTCATTAACACCTCTTCCAACAGCAACCTAGTTTTCCCAGGAGGTCTCCCATCCAGGTACTGACCAGGCTCAGCCCTGCTTAGCTTCCATGGGCAACCGGTCTTGGGCTGCAGGGTGATATGGCTGTGGTAGATATGTTATGGTAGCCTCTTAACTGCTGGAGGAAGTATTTCAGGGCCAGAAATACAGCCTTCATTTCGAGGCAATTATCAATGGCATGTGCCATTCGAGAAGATGACCTCTCCAGATCCCTTGGGCTGGACGGCCATCTAAGACCGCTCCCCAACCCGTGAGGGATGCGTCTGTCGTTAGCATCTTGCGACAACAACATGGACCTAGAGTGGGACCCAAAGTCAGAAACCGGGGTCTGAACCACATAGATAGGGTACGAAGCCCCTGGCGCGTAACCCTTATTTACCTCTGGGGATTGGCCCTTGGATGAAATCCCCTGGCTCTGAGCCACAACTGAAACGATCTCATGTGCAGGAGACCCAAGGGTATCACCGTGGATGCAGCCGCCATGAGACCTAGAACCCTCTGAAGATAATCTTCTGGCCTAGCTCGATGTTCTTTAGGACGTTTAGAATGGATTCGACACGTGCAGGAGACAGCTATGCCTGCATCGTGATTGAATCCCATACAACCCCAAAATACGTTGTCCTCTGAGCAGGAGAGAGAACGCTTTTCTTGGCACTGAGTCTCAACCCCAGGGATTCGAGATGAGCTAGGACGACATCCCGATGTCGAAGCGCAAGCTCTTGAGACTGAGCCAGAATCAGCCAGCCATCTATGTAATTTAAAATGCGGATGCCCTGGAGTCGCAAAGGAGCCAGTGCTGCATCCATGCATTTCGTGTACGTGCGGGGTGACAAAGCTAGGCCGAATGGAAGAACCCAATACTGGTAAGCTTCGCCCCCGAAAGCGAACCTTAGGAACTTCCTGTGTTGTGGCAAGATTTCTACATGAAAATATATGTCCTTGAGATCGATTGTCACGAACCAATCCTCCGATTGGATCTGAGACACAATCATCTTGATTGTCAACATTTTGAACTTGTATGTTCTGAGGTAGCGGTTTAATCCGCGAAGATCTAAAATCGGACGCAATCCCCCATCTTTCTTGGGAACCAGAAAATACCGGCTGTAATAGCCTGACTCTCTGTCTGGCAGGGGAACACGTTCTATGGCCCCTTTGTCCAACAGAGCTTGTAATTCCTGTGTCAACAAATGCACTCGTTCCAGTTTCATGGAAGTGGAGACCACGCCGTTGAAACGCGGAGGCCGATATGCAAATTGAATCCTGTAGCCTTTCCCTACAGTCCTTTCTACCCACGGAGAGATATTTGGCAGTAGCTTACACGCTGCCAGCTTCTCTGAAAGGGGCACTAGTTTTGACACTTCGCTTTGATGGGGGGATGTTAGATGTCTGGTGCCCTGAAACGTGGCAGGAGGCAACCGAACACCTAACATTTCGCTGGAGACCGCCGGTCCCCGAAACACCAGTGGCAGCGGAGATTGTACAGAGGCCCCCTGAGGATGTGTCCGTGTCACGTCTATTTATAACCTCGCAGGTGCATGTGATCATGACGTCACCAACTGAGGTTATTTAAAGGTGTGGTTTACTGCTTTTTTTCTTTACTTGATTGTGTTTAAGGGGTGCAATATAACATGTCTTCGTGTTTCGTTTGTTAAAAAACACCTTATTTTTCATATATTTCACCTTTATTGTAAGCCGCTTTCTCCTCTGTCATTTGAACGACCGGTTGACTTCCTGATTCTATGAAACCACTCCCTCAGAAACGGGCAATGGGCTCAGATTGGTTAGTTGAGTCGGTGTGTTGTGATTGGCTAAACTGCGTACTAACTGCACATTGTCCGGAAACTTCACGCCCATTACCTTCACGGGCGACAGTTGCATGTGCTCCGGTCAAATGTAAATAATGGTGTCAATATTGCCGTATCAGTTTGAGCCAGAATCAGACCCAGAAAGCAGTAATGAAGAGAGTCAAGCAGAACTTCCGCAAGCACGGCTCTTACAAACGTTTCTGAATGGTAGTTTGCTGTTGTGATTACATATAATTTTTTGAAGTTTGTACACGTTGTCTTATACACACAAAATAGCATGGAACTAACTGGCTACTATAACCAAACAGCCTTGGCTTGTGTTTACGTTCTTGATCAAATCGAAAAATTACATCATAAAGTATACATGGAAAATACATTTACAAGATTAGTACATAATTACAAATTCGGGTCCAAAATGTTTGTACGCATTTGTCATAGACACACGAAATAGCATTTAACTAACTGGCTACTAAAGCCAGCGTTGGCATTTGTTTACGACCTTGATAAAACTAAAACATTACGTCTGAAATTCTACATGCAAATACATTTAAAATGATTAAATCTTACTTACAGGTTGTGGCCCAACAACTGCTGCCTCTGGTTTTAAAGTTGGAACTGCTCCATGTTTTAGTAATAGTTTCTGTGTGAATCCGGCATTGAACTCGTGTAGATTCTGGAAGCTGTCTTCCATAAAATGCGCAGCACAGAGAGCTAAATTAGGATTGTAATCGTCAGGAACATAATCAAACATAAATTTTAACCATTGTTGACGAACTACAGCATCTGTAGGAAGCCCGAACACAGAAGACCTGACAGCTGTGTGAAAATAACACCGTTTCGACGGCATGGCTACAACTCTCCACTATAACTCTTCCTCTTCTACAAAGCCGCAGAACATGGCCTTGCCCCCTTTTTTGCATGTTCCGGAGGGAGGGGTTGATGCAAATTTATGGGTTTGTTACGTATGCAACCCGGGAAGTATCTCGTTGTAGTCCCATATGAGTCGTTTTTGTAGGCATTAAACTTCCTGATTTTTAAAAGATGTTATCTACGCTTACATTGAACTTTCAGCGCAGCAACTTTGCAGATACTGTTCATGCACCAACAGCAACATTACACACTATTTAAAATGAAAAAAGTGAAATCGCAGTAAGCCACCCCTTTAAGCCAATTCTTGGTGTGTTTGACACACGTGCTTCACAACCGGTCGAACAAAGAATGTTCTCATTAGCGTTATTGGAGCTTTTGATAGGGAACTATAGTGCAATAGTATCGATCTTGGAAGTAAAATAGTTAATAAAGTCATTACTGCTGTGCTGTTGGGAAATGTCAACACCTGCTGATGCTTTATTTTTTGTTAATTTAGCCACTGTATTGAATAAATACCTGGGGTTATGTTTGTTTTCTTCTAAAAGAGATGAAAAGTAATCAGATCTAGCAGTTTTTAATGCTTTTCTTTAGGATAGGGTACTTTCCCGCCAAGTAATACGAAATACTTCTAGTTTTGTTTTCCTCCAGCTGCGCTCCATTTTCCAGGCTGCTCTCTTTAGGGCACGAGAGTGCTCATTATACTACGGTGTTGGACTCTATTCCTTTATCTTCCTTAAGCGTAAAGGAGCAACCATATCTAAAGTGCTAAAAAAGAGAGTCCATAGTTTCTGTTACATCATCAAGTTTTTCATCAAGTTATTCTGTGCTGTTGGATATGCTGAGGAATTGACATCAATCAGGAAGATTATTTACAAAGCAGTCTTTTGCGGTAGAAGTGATGGTTCTACCATACTTGTAACAAGGAGTAGAATTTACAGTTTTAGCTATATGGAGTTTACACAAGACTGGATAATGATCTGAGATATCATTGTCACGGTTCAGAAATCCTATGCTTCCTCCTTGTCTCGTGCTCGTTGTTTATGTGTGTGTGAGAGTGTGTGGGCGTGCCGACTCATCGGCGCTGATTACGCTCCAGCTGATTCAATCATCATCACCAGCTGCAGCTCATCACACCACCTATAAATACTCACCCAATTCTCATCTCCTTTGTCAGATCGTTGTTTGTGAGTCCCGGTTGTGTTTGGTCTCATCTTCGTTCCAGTTTATGCCGTCTTCGTTCCTGTTCGTGTTCTGTGGATGTTATCTGGATTCGTCACGTCAACACTTCTCTTCACGGACTCATCTGACCATCAAAGTCCCTGTGCCACAAACCTGTATCTATTTCTGGACTGTAATATTTATCATTTTCACCTTACCAATAAAGTTACTTGCAGATTGTTTCCGAGTCTCTGTCATGACAGAACGATCTGACCACCTGATGGAAGCAGCGAGTAGCTCTACCGGATCACTGGAGGACTTTGTGAACTGTAACAGACTTCGCATGGATTCCCAGGAGAGGAACCTCAGCGACACAGCACGCGCTGTTCAGGTTCTAGTGGCGCAGGTGTCCGAGCTCACCCAACAGCTTCAACATCTACGAGTTTCCACTGCGCCCTCCACACCGCCGGTTCCCCCACCACCACCGGAGAACCCCTCCCAGTCGGAACCCTGCCTACCAGTCCCTGAGTCATACGCAGGTGAACCCAACTACTGTCGAGCATTTCTTACACGATGTTCCATGCATTTTTCTCTCCAACCCAGAACATTCAATACTGAGCGAGCCAAGGTCGCTTTCGTGTTGACGTTGCTGACTGGGAGAGCGGCACTCTGGGGAACGGCGGTGTGGGAGAATCAAGATCCTTGCTGTGCTTCGTTCCAGGATCTCGCCGCCAAAATGAGACGGGTTTTTGATCGGGCCGTGGCTGGTAGAGAGGCAGCTAGGATGTTGGCCGATTTACGACAAGGAGAGAGATCCGTATCTGATTTTTCGATCGAGTTTCGGACCCTAGCGGCGGAGAGCCAGTGGAACGAGGAGGCACAGTGGGACATGTTCCTGCATGGGCTGGCTGACCGTGTCCAGAAAGAGATCTACGCCATGGACCTTCCCACCTCGCTCAACGACCTGATCGCCCTGGCACTCAGGGTGGACGCGCGTTTGTCGCGCATGGATCGCCGCACTCAGCCCAGTCGTGCCACCGGAGGGACGGAGAGCGAGCGGTTTGGAGGCGGGGACACGGTCAGCCCTGTCTACGATCACGAGCCTATGCAGGTGGGGCGAGCTCGGCTTTCCCGGGAGGAGAAGGAGAGGCGGAGGTCCCAGGGCCTCTGTATGTACTGTGGAGGAGCGGGACATTTCTCCTACAACTGCCCGTTAAAAGGCCCAGCCCGATAGTAAATGAGGCTACTATCGGGTGGGATCTCAGCCGAGAAGACCTCATCCACATCTACTCTCCTTCCGGTAAGACTGAGATGGTCAACTCACCTTCACAACTGTCGAGCACTTCTGGATTCTGGGGCAGAAGGTAATTTCATGGATCACACATTCGCACTCAAACTCCAAGTTCCCCTCAGACCCCTCACACACAAGATCGCAGTACACTCTCTTAACGGCCAGGAACTCCCCACCATCTCATTCATCACAGAGGACATCACCCTCATCACATCAGGCAATCACACCGAGACTATTTCCTTTTACATACTGGACACCCCCCTTGCACCCATCAGATTGTTTCCGAGTCTCTGTCATGACAATCATCACTTTGCTGCAGAATTTCAATACCATTAACATCAGTTCGATGTGACAAGTTGTCTAACCCCAACAGTGTTCAGAATGTCTATGAATGCTGATCCTAATGCATCTTTTTCATTATCAACGTGGATATTAAAATCACCAACGATTAAGACTTTATCTGCAGCCAGCAGTAACTCTGATAGAAAACCTGCAAAGTCTGTATGGTGCCCTGGTTGCCTGTATACAGTAGCCAGTACCCTTTGGTTCATTTTTATAACAGTAATCTTGGGGTGTAGACTCGTTTAAAATAATGTATACATCTGCTTTTAGCCAGGTTTCTGTCAAACAGAGCACATCTAGGTTATGATCAGTGATCATATCATTTACAAAAAGCACTTTCATAGAAGGGGACCTGATATTCAGTAAGCCAATCTTTATCATTTAAGTCATTTATCATTGAAGTGAGTGCTGCTGATGCTGGTGCTGTCCTCTTGCAAGATGATGTCCATGATGTTGAAAATCCTGTACAATGTTTTTCAGCTAATCAGCTGAATTACAATGCCAGGATCAGAATGTATGCTGGATTGACACCCATGTTGGATCTAGTTCTTTGCCCGTCTGTGTTTTCTGATCACACCCTTTGATTTTTCTGTCTCAGATGTGCATTTCCAGCTAGCATATTGCCGGTTGGGAGAGTGACATAAGCTTATTTGTTGGTGTGCCTTAAGAACAGGGCATTGTTGTTATTAGATGACTAGCCTATTACATGAGTTCACTCCAGCTTTGCTCGCATTGCATTGAAGGCTCCATGGAGTCGTCCTCCTTTCGACAGATCGAAAGTATTTTATATCAAACGCAAGTTAGATAGTGATGCCCATTGTCTGTTATCTGCTATTGTAAATTCTATTAAAAATTGGAGTGTAGGAGTGACTTGCCTGTTATTTTGGTTACTTTGATTTGTTTAGTTAGGAAGTCAGGCAAGTTCTCTGCATTTTTATTTGTGTAGGTAATTTTTTATATCCTTTGTTTTGTTTGAGATTTCTTTTGTTGATTGTTTTGGCCTTTGGCCACCCTGAATCCATGGCTTCTAAATTTTTGAACAATTGAAATAAAAATAACATTTGATTATATTTGTATGTGTTTTGTGTTAGTCTGTAAAATATTTTTTATTGTGCCCCTAAACCCCAGATGGGACTGGAATAATGAGAAAAATGGATTGACATTAAATTATTTGTGGTAATTATTGGTATGCATTTCTATATTTGATAAGCTGCTCAGCTTTTTAATTTTTCAGTCTGTCCCTACATATTAATACAATAACTATCAAAAAATGTGAGATGGTCATTATTCACACAGAAATCCAATCACAATGACTCATGGGGACACAAATACCCTTATGAAAAGAAGTTTATTCAAGTGTGCGATTAGTATACTACTTTTAAACTATAAAATAGGAAAGTATACTTTTAGTCTACTTTTTATGTACTTCTCAGAATTATACTTAAAATGACATTTGATTCATACTTAGAAAAATTCAAAATATATTTGAGCTATACTTGTGCTCCTAAAATCCGTGTTTTCATTGTTATATGGTAGGGGGCGCTAGTACACATCATCTGTATAGAATTTCCAAAAAAAAAAAAAAACACAAGTGAAGAAAAAACTGAAATAACAGATGCATCCACATATAATCTAACACGATCATCAGATATAAAACAGCATCAAAACTGTAACGTTATGGAATAAAATGTTGACCAATGAAGAGGTAATAATAACTGTCAAGCTTTAGGGTGTTGATCAACTCCATCTACGTTTTGATTATATCATTCTGAATCCAATTCATAGTCCTGTTTTTTTTTTTTCCAGCTTTTTGTTCAAAATGTTTATTTTTTAATTTTTTATTTATGAAACTTACATTCAAGTGTTTAAAAAAAAGAATGCATGAAGCTAGAATAAAATGTTTTTGTTTACAAGCAGATACCCTTTTCTTTGTTTTGATGTTTTGTATGTTCAGATATTCATTTACAAAATATATACAAATTAATACCTAAATAGCAGGACATAGTAGTATACTTAAAGTATGATGTAAAGTTCACTTAAAGAAAACTGAGTATACACTTCAAATTGTACTAACAATGCTACTAAATGTATTTAATTAGTAAACTATCAGTATACCTACAAGTTCACTTTTAGTACAGTAGCAGTACAAGCTAAAAACATTGATGTAAACTAGTTGTGTACTCAAAGTTTACTACTGTTATACTTCAAGTATATTTAAAAGTGTACTTTTATATACTAGAAAGTGGGCCAATTTAGTCCCAAGGAGTACTGAAATAGTACACTTACAAGTATACTACTAGTACACTGATATTTGTATACTTACTACATAAAGTATACTTAAAAATATACTTGAACTTTACTTAAGTATACTTAATAAAATAAACTTGAAGTATACTACTTTTTGGTAAGGGTAGCACCTTTTACTGAGAACGAGCATTACAGCTTCATCTGTTTATGAAGCTGTAATTAGTAACACTTTATAGGGACTAATTCTCACTATTTACTAGTTGCTTATTAGCATGCCTATCATTAATACAGTAACTGTTGGCTAATTGGCTGTTTGTTAGTGTTTATAAAGCACATAATCTGTGTGACCTTATTCTACATATCTAATCCTACCCAATACCCAAACTTAACAACTATTAATAAGCAGCAAATTAGGAGTTTATTGAGGCAAAAGTCATAGTTAATAGTTTGTTAAAGGTGAGAATTGGACTTTAAAATAAATTTTGACCAAATAATTAAAGGGTATTAGTTTACATTCTAAATGGTTTTGACATTTTATTTTATTAAAAAAAAAAAAAAAAAAAAAAGGATCAATACCATACATTCCATTCTTAAAGAAAAATCCTTATCATTTGATAATATGTCTAACAACGTATAACCATAAATTTTGCTCCCAACACATTCCTTGGATGCAGTAGATCAATCATTATGTTGGGCTTCATATTTTTTCAATGTGTCATATTGATTGATCTGCTGTGCCATATCTCATTTCAGCTTGGCTGTAATGAATGAGTGTGTGTACCCAATGCTGTGCATGAATGCGTCTGGATAATTACTATTCCCTGATCATGCTCCTCATGGCAGCATCCCACTAATGATCAATCACCAGACGAGCTTGCATTACGAGCTTTAAAGCATTACGTCCTTTCATTGCGTAAATGCTTGTTTAGCCACACAATGTGGACACACATAATGATGAAAAGGGCATGTTTCGAGACTGCTGGATGTTCAAATCTTACAATTTATGCATGGCAATACATATTTATTGGCATAGAGTGTGTTGGATGATGCTGAAGGGAGTGCCTACTAAACAATGGCAACTCCATACTGACTTTAATAAATAATACAAAGACATAATTTGTAACTGTATCATAGTTTGAAATTGGTGTGTCAGACAGAGTAGACAGAGTAGTGCAACAATTGGGGTGGGGGGTACAAGTATTCATTTTGCCTTGGAAAAAAAAAAAAACTCATTATGTGATGCGTACAGTGATCAACAGAAACTTAATTCGCTATTGGGTTGGCAGTAGTCAATGTTTAGCAACACAGTTTGGAACATCTAGCTGGGCTTAAACTGGATCTGACAATCTCTGGTATTATTGGAAACATCACAAAGATGGGTTTTTAGGTTTTATGGTTTTAACTTAAATTTACAGTTAAATGCCGTAATTTCATTAACTGATATAATGTTAATATACCAACCTATTGAAGTACTGGAATCTGTTTTGTACCTTAGTAATACAATGATAACCACCAATGCAGATGGTGATGAGAAAGTCACATGATGAACCAAAGCCCATCACAAGCAGCTTTTAAATAATAACATATATAGAAGGTGCACAGTGTCATTCACACAAACATTAAACACCATCATGGTAACACATGAAACTGAAACAATGCAATAAACATTAATTTAATAACATTAGAATAGAATAGAAACTTTATTGTCATTATAATAATACAATGAATGTGTGTTAGGTGTAACTTGCAACCCTAATGTTCAAAACTGAAAAGAAAAAAACTAAGAAGAAACATATTTATTTAAAAAAACAAAAACAAAAAAAACCCATCAAATTTGAAATGTAATGCAGGGAATTCTGGGAATGTCAATTTACGGTTATTCACTGTAAATTATATGTTCTTTTTCACTTCCAAAAATACTACCGTAAAATGTAATGTCCAATACAGTTTTTCACCGTATATAGTAGTGGAATTTACCGTTAACCAATTAACAGGTTTTTACTGCAGCATTTTTACAGTCTTTTACCATTAAATTCATGGTATTTTTTTTTTACAGTGTGAGTTACTGAGTTTAGTGCATCAGAAAACATATTTATTGAGCTGGTTATGTGATGCAAACAATAAAATACTACATTATTAGCTTTTAATTCTTACACAATGGTAAAAGTGTTTTGAGGTTTTAAAGGGGTGGTTTACTGCTTTTTTTCTTTGCTTGATTGTGTTTATGGGGTGCAATATAACATGTCTTCGTGTTTCGTTTATTAAAAAACGCCTTATTTTTCATATATTTCACCTTTATTGTAAGCCGCTTTCTCCTCTGTCATTTGAACGACCGGTTGACTTCCTGATTCTATGAAACCACTCCCTCAGAAACAGGCAATGGGCTCAGATTGGTTAGTTGGGCCGGTGTGTTGTGATTGGCTAAACTGCGTACTGCACATTGTCCGGAAACTTCACGCCCATTACCTTTACGGGCGACAGTTGCATGTGCTGTGGTCAAATGTAAATAATGGTGTCAATATTGCCGTATCAGTTTGAGCCAGAATCAGACCCAGAAAGCAGTAATGAAGAGAGTCAAGCAGAACTTCCGCAAGCACGGCTCTTACAAACGTTTCTGAATGGTAGTTTGCTGTTGTGATTACATATAATTTTTTGAAGTTTGTACACGTTTGTCTTATACACACAAAATAGCATGGAACTAACTGGCTACTATAACCAAACAGCCTTGGCTTGTTTACGTTCTTGATCAAATCGAAAAATTATGTCATAAAGTATACATGGAAAATACATTTACAAAATTAGTACATAATTACAAATTCGGGTCCAAAATGTTTGTACGCGTTTGTCATAGACACACGAAATAGCAATTAACTAACTGGCTAAAGCCAGCGTTGGCATTTGTTTACGTCCTTGATAAAACTAAAACATTACGTCTGAATTTATACATGCAAATACATTTAAAATTATGAAATCTTACTTACAGGTTGTGGCCCAACAACTGCTGCCTCTGGTTTTAAAGTTGGAACTGCTCCATGTTTTAGTAATAGTTTCTGTGTGAATCCGGCATTGAACTCGTGTAGATTCTGGAAGCTGTCTTCCGTAAAATGCGTAGCACAGAGAGCTAAATTAGGATTGTAATTGTCAGGAACATAATCAAACATAATTTTTAACCATTGTTGATTAACTACAGCGTCCGTAGGAAGCCCGAACACAGAAGACCTGACAGCTGTGTGAAAATAACACCGTTTCGACGGCATGGCTACAACTCTCCACTATAACTCTTCCTCTTCGACAAAGCCCCAGAACATGGCCTTGGAGGGGTTGATGCAAATTTATGGGTTTTTTACGTATGCAACCCGGGAAGTATCTCGTTGTAGTCCCATATGAGTCGTTTTTGTAGGCATTAAACTTCCTGATTTTTAAAAGACGATAGCTCCGCTTACGTTGAACTTTCAGCGCAGCAACTTTGCAGATACTGTTCAACAACAACATTACACACTATTTAAAATGAAAAAAGTGAAATCGCAGTAAGCCACCCCCTTTAAGGGACTGTGTGAAAAGTAAGTCTTTACAAATCAATAAGTTGCCCCTGTAATTATAATTGGTGTGAAAAAATACTAGTTACCGTTGTTTTCAACAATACATTTCAGCTGGAATCTGCAGTGAATAATATATTTAATACGTTTTTGGAAAGTGTCAGTAGAGTCACATTTTTGCCAATGAGAATGTGTTGCCACATTCGTTTAGCTCATGAAGAGAGAATTACTGAGCTAATACCACATGTCCGGGCATCTAATTGTCTCACTGAAACAAGACTTTGTTTTCATTTTCTGTTAAGCCCATAGCATCATTCAGGTCACAACCCTAATTTAGTGGCTATTGCATAGTTTTCAGTAAATTAGCTAAATGACATAGCCAATGTTACAGCCTAATAGTGAAGAAAAGCCAGAGGCTCATCCGGTCCTTGAGATGATTTGATTAATACAGTATATGGCAAAAAAGTTATTTACAGGCTGTCACAGGAAATTGTCAAAGGCCTTAACCATTTAGCCATGAATGCAAGTCTAGATTTCTTCCTCTGAACAGGTTGCTGCAGATTTGCTTGACTTGTGATGGATGTCTTTGCAAAAAGGCTACAGTGAATGATAATTAATGATGTCTTTACAGCGATCTAGCCATGCACACTTAGCCTTTTTGACAAGATCTATACATCAGGTCTGTCATGGTCTTTTCCTGCAATATTAGTTGCAGTTTCTACACCACATTGATACTAGCACACACACGCACGCACGCACGCACACACACACACACACACACACAGGGCACAGGCTCAACCATGCAAACACCCATTCAGCATCTATGCAAAAAAATAAATAAAGACATGCATTACACTGACTATAAACAACAACTGAGGTAACACTTTATTTCGATAGTCCACTTTAGACATTCTACTAACAGTAAGTAACTTTGCAACTACATGTCAACTAGCATGCATTAGAGTATTAGTAGACTGCTTTATTTTGCAAGTGTCAACTTATTCTAACCCTAAACCTACCCTACTGAGAGTTAGTTGACATGTAGTTGCAAATGAATGAGAATTAGTTGACATGTAGTTACAAAGTTACTTATAGTTACTAGAATGTCTAAAGTGGACTATCGAAATAAAGTGTAACCGCAATGGATGTAAATAACTGTTTTAACTCTAGTTATTCATCATCCTTATGTCTATTTAATTCTATTTAATTAATATTTAATTCACAATCATAAATGCTGGTTGAAATCTTCTATCATGTTACATACATGATCAAGTTTGATTAACCTTAGATGGAATTTATGTTAAGATAAAAATGGGCAAATAAATATGATAAAAATAAAGGTGGACAGAGTTCAGAGTGCACATAAGTGAATGCTGTAACTCAAAAGTATCTACGCTTGGCAGCAATATTCACATGTGTATTGTACCACAGCATTCTATTGTGATGAAGCAAAATCGATTTATAATTAAAAGGGGCGCCGCTATGGATTCTGGGCCCCCTGGTCAGCATATTCACTTGGGCCCTCCTGCGTTCGGGGGTTTGCTGTGTTGGGTTTGGATTGGGTCCCCATCCGTACAGATCACATTCCGGGGGGTGTTGGTTTCCCCCTCCATACAGATCACATTCTGGTAGAATCCCCCTCGGTAGAAATTGGGTTTGCACGGGCCTCAAATTTAGGCCCTAGCCAAGATGCTCAGGCCCTAGCCTGGCAGGTGTCCGAGCATTTTTTTGTTAGTTAAATAAGTTTTTTTGTTTCTTAAAGTAACAACCAAGTGGCCAGCGGCAGACCGGCAGGATAATCATAGCCTATGTTTGATCAATTTAGCCTTCTCAAATCATCACGACTTGCCTAAAATAAAATCTATAGATATAAAACAGTTCAGTCATATAACGATGTTTAAACGTTAAACCTAGATAAATGTGCGCTGCATCCAATAGTTTGTGCGGAGAGTGGAAGCTAAGGCGCAGGACATGGAGGCACCAGCGCAATCAATTGCATTTTTATTTCAATGGAAACAACTTAAAATACACCGTAATTTTTTCTCATAAAGGTAAGAGTAATACATCATTCGGAACTGTAAAGGGTCTACTTTTATTTGTGTGCACTCACAATATCAACAAAATGTCGTGATTTTAAGAAAACAATGATGTGCTTTCTGCCGTCTCGTCTTGAACAGGAGCGCTTCACAAAAATGAACCGAAAGTCAGCGAATACGTGCCTCACAGCCTTTCATTATAATCCGTGAAGATGCACTTCTATCTAAAGGCGTGTCTTATGAGGAGACGGCGAGTCAGGATCATCATCTTCATCTTTGCGGCACTGACACAGAAAACACTAGTTTATTAGTAAATAATTCAAATATCTCCTTACTATTTTCCCCCAGACACATTCATGGTAATTACTTTTGCTGGGGCTTTGCGGCAAGCTTCAGCCTATTGCGTGTATTTGAACGCAGAATCCTTCAGCTACACTGACGGCACTCGTGCTCTCTGCTGCTGCGGGACTCTAAACACCGTCAAGAGGCTCTTCACAGTCACGGCGCAGTCTCGTGTTGTTTCCAACAGCGCGGCAATTTTTTTCATCGCTAATTGATGGCTGTCTAAAATATACAAATAAAGAGAAGCCTAAAACAGGCCCGGCCTGAACTATGAAAAATTGGCCCGATCGAAGTCCGGCCCAAGAGGCGTAAAAAAGTAGGGGCCCGTTGGGCCCGGGCTGAAATGCAGGGTTCTTGCGTTCCCCTCGGTAGAACACCCCCAACCCCCATCGTCGGGCCCTTAGAATCATCCTAACTTGTCCCCCTTGAGAACAGTGTGCAATAGTCTATAATGATTAATTTTGTTGTCATAATTTATTTAATGGTAAAAGGTTCAGTTGGTGATGCTGCATTGGAGTTATACTGACACCTAGTGGCATCCATGCAGTATGTCAAGTATTAAATAACGGTTAAATGCACAGATAATGTGTTCTGAAGTTCAGCTTGAATTCCAAGTCTCTCAGTCTGGGCTTGATGAGCGTGCACTGGTTGTCGAGAAATGCGCAAAGGTCACATGATTGGGATGCTGCCCATGTAGAGCATCCCCCTTATTTTTTGGACCCTTAGGAAGGCAGCCTAGGAGGTAGGAGAGAAAGTGAGGCAAGTGAGGTTTTGGAACATCACTTTACTATCCAACCAACTTCATTATTTTTTTTTCCAAGCTTTTTTTCTTTTTTTCTTTTTTTTTCTCCCAATTATTTTTTTTAGCTGAAGGAGAATCAGTGGAGCAAGTTAAAAAGTTATTGTAATCTACAAACACAGCACCTGATTTAAAATGTCATTAAGCTTCTGAGTTGTCTAAAATACTGTAAAGAGACATGCTAATAAAGTCCATCCTCTGTTGTCCTCTCACATCAAAATCTCTCCATATTTAGACAAGACAATCTTTTCATTGGAGAAAGCAATATTATGAATGTTTTAGTTAGATGCAATGGTTTAAAGTTAACATCTTGATGGATTTGTATATTGTAGACGTAGCTTTTCACCTCACAAGATGTTAACTGATGGAGTGGAGTCGTGTGGATTATTGTGATGTTTTCATCAGCAGTTTAAACTCTTATTCTAATGGCACCCTTCTACTGCAAAATATCAATTGTACGGTGCCAATTGGTAAGCAAATGATGTTAAATTTCTCCAAATTTGTTCTGATGAGCCATCTACATCTTGCATGGGCTGAAGGTGAGTATGTTTTCAACACATTTATATTTAGTGGTGAACTATTCCTTTAATTATTACTGAAAGTGTGAGAGTAACTCGATCATCTGTCTGCTCAAAAGACTTCTGTGTTGATTCAAACGATTGTGCCATCACCAGATTACTCTTTTATTGGATGTGATGGTTTCAACATTAACACAGATCACTACTGGGAGCTGTTAGACAGCTCATAAATGCATTGCATGTGAACGTGCATGTCTTTCTCGCAGTCTATATGAGAAGAATGAGAAACAGAAATGCTGTGGTGTTCTGCACACACAGCTCTTTACAAACCTATAAAAAATTACTTCATCTGATTTCTGCCAAATAGCTATTCTCCTGCTTTCTTCTGTTTCACATCCAGGCAAATATTGATCTACCAAATTACTTCTCAAGGTCAGCTCCCCGCTAGAGCCGTGCTGTCAGAGATAAGGTTGCAGATGGCTTGTGTCAGTCATGCTACTTGCCAGCTGGTTGCAGAATGAAGCAGTACAGATGACACTAAAGACTTATCAAGTACTTGACCAGCAGGAGGGATGGAACATGAGATGTCATTATGTTCCTGCCATATTCACCTTTTCTCTGTCACATTCACCTTTTCAGTTTTCATATTCACTTTTCAAGCTTTTAAACCTTCTGAAAGCTTGAAAAATGTATAATTCAGTCAACAACAAATCTTGTTCTAGGGCATTTTATTCTGATAGATCATGAAAGATTTGTTTTAAAGATTTTTTACATGACATACTGTTCTGGGCTGCGTTTCCCAAAAGCATCGTAAGCCTAAGAAGTTCTTAAAAACGATCGTATGACTGATCTTAATATTACGGTCTGTTTCCCAAAAGCATGGTAACTTAAGTAGCACTTGAAAATCATCGTAGATCTACGAGTACTCTGGAGTAATGGGAAATCCCTACGTGCATCGTAAGAAGACAGAATTATGAGGTCACCTGCAGGACAGTTGGCAGATTACACCTGTAAGTTTATTCAAGTGCAATCAATGTGATTATAATTAAAGCTTTTGATTGTACTTTATTGTACACTTTATTACTTCTTCTTTTTTTAATGAATTTATAAATGAAATAATTAAAAATGGCAGAAAACAAAAAATAGACATTTAAATTAAATGACTGGGGAAACAATAAAATAAATAATGTAGGAAACACGCTTCAAAGACTGGGAAAAATAGGGATAAACTCAAAAAATAGTAAAATAAATAATAATAATAATAATAATTCTGTCAATGATGAAAACCAGCCATGTATTGGACCCGAAATAACGTCTCTACAGATATTATATACTATATAGAATAATATTAATCTACAAACATAATATTAATGTACTATATGTATATATTATATCATATTATTATATATAGTAGATTAATATTATACTTATCACTTATATACTTAATATATTTACTTATATTATATTGTATTATATTATATTATATAATCTAGCACTCTCTATTCTAATTCTATTTTATCTGTCTTCTTTTTATAAAAAAAAAAAAAAAAAACACACACAGACACTTGACCCTCTATCAATTGCATATTTATTCTGCTAGCTTTTCTTGAAAAAGTAACACTAGCTTTCTTTTTTTCTATTATATCTACTTGTTTCTCATAAATAATAAAAAAAAAAAAAAAAAAAAAAAACTAGGCTACTTTTTTCTATATTCTATCTACTTGTTTTCTTTAAAAAAATAAAGAAAATAAAACATTGCTATGTGTACTGCGTTAGGCTAACCGAGACTTGTCATAGCACTTGGCACTAGCACTATTATCAGGAGACATGGTGTTAGCTTTCACTGTTATGCTGATGATACTCAGCTCTATATTTCTTCGCGGCCCGGTGAAACACACCAAATTGAGAAACTAACGGAATGCATAGTCGATATAAAAAACTGGATGACGAGTAATTTTTTACTGCTAAATTCTGAAAAAACAGAGGTGTTAATTATCGGACCTAAAAACCCCACATGTAACCTAGAACATTATCTAACACTTGACGGCTGCTCTGTCAATTCTTCTTCATCAGTCAGGAACCTAGGTGTGCTGTTCGATAGCAATCTGTCATTTGAAAGCCATGTTTCTAGCATCTGTAAAACTGCATTTTTTCATCTCAAAAGCATATCTAAATTGCGACCAATGCTCTCAACGTCAAATGCAGAAATGTTAATTCATGCGTTTATGACCTCAAGGTTAGACTATTGTAATGCTTTATTGGGTGGTTGTTCTGCACGCTTGATCAACAAACTACAGTTGGTCCAAAATGCAGCAGCTAGAGTCCTTACTAGAACCAGGAAATATGACCATATTAGCCCGGTTCTGTCAACACTGCACTGGCTCCCTATCAAGCATCGGATAGATTTTAAAATCTTGTTAATTACTTATAAAGCCCTGAATGGTTTAGCTCCTCAGTACTTGAGCGAGCTCTTATCGCATTATAGTCCTCCGCGTCCGCTGCGTTCTCAAAACTCTGGCCGTTTGATAATACCTAGAATATCAAAATCGACTGCGGGCGGCAGATCCTTTTCCTATTTAGCACCCAAACTCTGGAACAGTCTACCTAACACTGTTCGGGAGGCAGACACACTCTGTCAGTTTAAATCTAGATTAAAGACCCATCTCTTTAGCCTGGCTTACACATAACACATTAATACGCTTCTATTATTCAAATCCGTTAAAGGATTGTTAGGCTGCATTAATTAGATCAACCGGAACCGGGAACACTCCCATAACACACGATGTACTCGTTACATCGTAAGTTGAATGGCATCTGCGCTAATGTTTGTCTGTTTTTTCCTAGTCTGTTTCTCGGTCCGTGTCCGATCAGATGGTGGGTCGGTGCCTGGAGGTGACGTCTGCGGCCCTGATCGTCGGCGGAGACCAGGACGCCCGGATGACCCCCAGAGATATATCCCCAGATATATCAACCAAAAATAACAAAATAACTAAAATATAATAAAATACCTAACTACATAATACTACTATTGTTAGAAATTGCAACAAAATTAAAATAGAAATAGAAACTTTTGAACTGTGGGTTTCGTCTGGTCAGAGGAGAACTGGCCCCGACTGAGCCTGGTTTCTCCCAAGGTTTTTCTCCATTATGTCTCAGAGGAGTTTTGGTTCCTTGCCGCTGTCGCCTCTGGCTTGCTCAGTTGGGGACACTTAATTTCTAGCGATTATCGCCGATTTGATTGCACAGATACTATTTAAACTAAACTGAGCTAGACAATGACATCTCTGAATTCAATAATGAAATGCCTTTAACTGAAAATTGAGTGTTTAATCTTATCATTATACATTACTGACACTCTATCCTCCAATTTGATACTGTTAAGTGCTTTGACACAATCTGTATTGTAAAAGCGCTATATAAATAAAGGTGACTTGACTTGACTTGCATGTTGTTGCTCTTTTGTTGGTTTTGATTGCTTCTATTGTCCTCATTTGGAAGTCGTTTTGGATAAAAGCACCTGCTAAATGACTAAATGTTAATTATTATATTATATTATATTATATTATATTATATTATATTTATTATATTATATTATATTATATTATATTATATTATATTATATTATATTATATTATATTATATTATATTATATTATCTGAGCTGTCTGGAATGCAGCATTAGGTTAACATTTCAATAAATGAGCGTGTACTACAAATGTAAGCCATTCTATAAATTTACATTTCAGCACTTGACCAACGGATAGCGACTCCTAAGTAGCACTTAAAGCACGGCTACGTGCGATTGTGTTAAGTGCATTTTTGGGAAACGCACGTGAAACAATAACGAACGTTCCTAAAATGACTCGTAGAAAAAGCTCTTAAGTGCTAAGATCAATCGTTATCGAGAAACGCAGCCCTGTTCTGTGTCACGCAGCTGAGATATTTCAACAGTCATTATTTTTCTGTTCACCACTATGAGCTGCTGAGTTTTGTCCTTTCAAATCATCACTTGGGAGACAGGGATCAACCAAAAAAAAAGTACTGTAAGTTCTTCCACATGTTCAAGCCATCAGTATTTTTTTTTTAACCAAACCTTAAAAGATCCAAAAAGGTCATAAATGTATAGTGAAAACGAATTTACCAGTTCAATCCAAGTCTTGTCAAGAGATTTGATCATTTTATATGATGAGGAGATTTAATTTAGGCTTTGATTCACATTTAATCACTCATATAGAATATATCACATATGGTAAACATGGAAGTTCATGTTTGTGCTACATGCTAGAACAAGCCTCATTGATTATTGTGCATCACATGCCCTCTTGAGCTTCCTTGTTAAACATATATGATGTACAGTAAGCTATGTGTGTCTATCATTGATTAATTGTAAATAAAAGCCTAAATGAAATCTGTTCATCTTCACAAGACTTAGATTCCAATGCTCGATTCATATGGATTTGTTTTACGATGCTTTTATGACCTTTTTGGATCTTCTAAGTTTTGGATCCTTATAGCAAAATACATACTGAAGTTAATCTGTATGCTTTTTCAATAGAAAAAATGATAACAGACCAAAATGCCAAAATCTGAGTTCCAAAGGAACAGCAAGGTATGTATAATTTGTGCACAAGCTAGCAGTGGTTTTCAATCTATTTACATGTAATGGTTCTCATCTTTAACATGTTGTGATCTTTACATAGATGCCAAAGTTACATAGTGAGTTTTGTACACACATCATTTAAGGTTAGTGTAAGTATGTCAGATGTCCTTTTCTCCTTGTACCTCAGGGGACAAGCTAATCCTAACAGTAAAACAATAACAACAACAGCAACAACAACAAAGCAGGACTGTTGAATAAATATAGCAGACATATATAATATAGAATTCCTTAGCAGACAAATCTGAAGAATTTGTGAGAGATTGTTAATTTGTAGCACATCTTACTACATTATCAACATATAAGGAAGTAGGATGTAAAGTGCAGAAGACAAGAACAAAGTATAAAACATAGGCCTACAAGTGAATTTACATTATTGCAGTAGAATTGTCAGGATTCAACATAATTAATGAGCTCGAGCAGCAGCAGCTCAGGAAATAGAGCTATTAAAATTTAGCTCCTGCTGCTTATTAAATTAGACATTAGACCACTATATGACAAACAACGGATGTTATTTATCTTTCACTTTCAATATATTGAAATTTCATCTTAATGTTTGTTTATTCTTCTTCTTTTTCTTCTTTTTATTATCAATTTATATTTTATCTAGAGATTGAATCTAATGTTTAGCTACCATTGGAAATCAAACAAACAAACAAACAAACAAACAAACAAATAAAAATAAACAACAGCTAAGTAATGAATGAATTAACAAACAAATAAATAAATAAATAAATGTTAGCATGAGTAATGTACACTCTTTACTAATTGCTGGATTTCATTTTAACTAACAGAAATTGACATTACAAACATTTGCAGGATATTTTACATAAAACACATTCAACTATTATTTAACTATCAATACCATATAAACACTTATGTGAACATTTTCTGAGCATACAGGAAAAAAAAAAAAAAAGCTAAAATCTTTGGCAATATATGTAGTGAAGAGAAATGTTGAAACAAAATCCAATACAGTGTTGGGGGTAACGCATTACAAGTAACGAGCTACGTAATCAGATTACTTTTTTCAATTAAATAGTAAAGTATCACATTACTTTTTAATTTTCAAGAAAATATCTGAGTTACTTTTTCAAAAAAGTAACGATAGTTACTTTGTTTTCCCATTTATTGACTGACATGCCCATATTGGGAGAAATCGGAAGTACAGAGGCGTTGTGTGTGAACATGATGTTACTGTCGTTCTATACTAAATGTGAGTGTGCATTAATTTATCCCACTCACAGAAAAAACAGATTTAGTATTCATCAAAATGAATTAAAACAGTGAAATGCAAACTCAGATTTTGACGCAAACAATAATAAAATTTTTACATTTGCTATAAATAGAACTTATATTAAAAGCAATCAAGCCCTGCTCATATTTATTTTCATAAAAAGTAACTAAGTAATGTAATTAGTTACTTTTTTAGGGAGTAATGCAATATTGTAATACATTACTTTTAAAAGTAACTTTCCCCAACACTAATCCAATATCATGGTATCATGGCAGGGTTTACACAGACAAACACTGCTTACAAATGTATTCTATTTTTGCTTGCTCACTAAACATTCCTCACTTAATTTCCAGCAATATCGTCGACTTGATCGCACGGGTACTGTTTGAACTGAACTGAGCTGGAAGATGACATCACTGAATGAGTCCTTCTGCATTATTGTAGGGTTTGATACATAAATATAATTTTAATTTAGCTCAAAGGGAATCATTTATGATTTTATAGGTAACTTGAACAGAATCACTGTTCTGCGGCTGATCACTGAGTCGGCAGCGATTCACTGAACGAGCCGTATAACATCAACTCTGCACTGGATATTAAAATCCAAAATATAGTGAAAACACTATTAATAAGCACAGTAACAAGATTGGCAGATTAAGACATTAACTTGTAAGCACAAAACACAAGATACTTCTCTTTTGAATATAAATAAGACTTTATTTATATAAACCTAAGACATAAACTAATCTAACATGAACACACGCATTCACACATTCACACGTTGCAGAAAGAGAGAAAGGATGAGTTTAGAGAATGAGAATGTGAAATCCCAAGTTTATAGCAATATGTGCTATTGCATAGACCTGAACAACCATCAATCACTTAATTAACCCTCGCATTGAGTTTCTCAATGAGGCTAAATTTATATTAAATGCACCAGTTCAGTTAGAATCTGGAGTTGTTTTACTTGCGTTGCCTTGTGTTACAGGGATTCCTTCTGTCTTCGTCGTCGTTGCAGGAAAGGGGTTTTCCGAGTTGGTGATTGGCTGGAAGTTCAGTAGTCTTTGAAGTGATGTCTTGGGAAGCCAATGGTTGGCGTTGGCTGAGGATGGTCTTGGAGTCAGTTGCTGGTTGAAGTTTGAAGCGGGTGCAGTCGGAGCTGGACTTTGCGGCAAACTTAACTTTTGAACACGAGACTCAACGGAAAGAAAAGAAACTAAAGTAAAAGAATAAAATGAGTAACGAGACTAGGTGGTTTTTCCTCTCATCGTGGTGTTAGGTAGCAACTGGCCTGTAGGCCAGAGCACGCTCAAAGAGCGCTAAAACAGCGTCAAACGCGGTGGCGAGAAGAAGAAGAGAGAAGGGAAGAAAGGAAGAAGGAAGAAGGAAGAAGGACGATTTGATGGTGTCCTGAGGTTTTAAACTCGGCTTTTGGACACATCCCATCTGGTGTCTTGACCAATTAGATAGGCTATTATCTTAGCTAGGGTTGTTCCTTCCATCATAAATCAGCATGTTATCAGTCACATGGTCTGAATTTTACACACTCTTGCAAAGTATAATTTCGGATGTGATTTCTATAACCAGAATATGATACATTTGACAAAGAATCAGTTGGAAGAAACGTTTCAAGCTAGAATTGTCAAGCTCATACATACCAAACACGAATAAACCTTAAAGTCATTCAATAGTTATTAAAAGACATACATAATATGTGCTTAAAACATGATAATCTAATGTGTGGTTACATACATAATATAGTGTTACGCCTAGAAATGTCCTTTTAGGATGATTTTACGTGCATATGAAAAGAAAGTCTCTGTATAGTTCTGTGGAGACCAAAAGACATGTTCTTTGGACAAAGGAATTTCAGTCTCAGCCTTTGTCTTGTATGTGTGGGGAAAAGTCAATCTAAAGAAGCTTGTGATTTCTCTTGTGGAACACATGTGATGGCCATCTCTTTGACCATTAATCTTGATTATTTACCCCAAATTTGACGATCTCCTTCCTGCGTTGGACTTATCAATAAATGTTCTTTTGTCTTAATGTTGCAAGCTGTTCTGGAAGAGGCTTGTTGGTTAGGCTTGCTCCAGAAGTCGGAGATAGGAATCTTTACGACGTTGTCCTGTTCTCCTGGAATTTCAGCTCCTCATGTTTCGATGTCCTGATCGAATCTTAGTTTTGTCTGACTCGTTCTGATGCTACATACCCCCCTTGATTGGCGATGTGTCGAGTTGGAGACATCGGCAAGCACTGGATAAACAGAGGCAGAAGAAGCAGACACAAACACAGCAAACAACAAGACAACACCTCCATGACAGTTACTGTACTGGTGCAGGGCATCAGGTTATTCGGGTACAGGCGGTTATATTCAATTGGTCAATCTAGTTCGGTAAACTGAATAGTTTTTAGTTCAATTTTGGAAATTGTTGTTGTAATTTAGTTTAGTATGTGATTAGATTTGTTTGTTTCTTCTAAGTTGTCTTAACTTAAGAGTGTTCACCTTTAGTTTCTGGTGACATCATTTGTGGTAAAATGAATTGACCTATCGTGCACGGAGCTCTCTGGCTTCCATTCGGTTTAGAGTGGTTTGCGGATATTAGGTGTAGTGAGTCAATCCTAATATCAGACCTTTGACCCTTGCAGGGCGTCTAGGTGTTTCACCTACTAAAGAAAGAGGGGAAGGAAAAGGATAGGTAAAGAAGAACAAAACAAAACAAAGCTACTGTGGGTTTTCCTAGCATGGTTTGCAACTACTGTTGAGCTAGGATGTCATGTGCAGCTAGGGAGTCATGTACCTTAACTTAGTGTCAGGTGTTCTAACTATGGTGAGGATAGCTGCATGCTCCTTCATGGTGGTGTATGTAACTTTATGTTATGCTAAAATTTGGATATTCTACTTGTGGGAAGAATATGTTTGTTAAATGTGTTATCAGTAGATGTGGTTACCTCTGGGTGTAGGTAATGTTGTGTGTGTTACTGGTGTAGTGTAGGTGTGGTCAGATCTGTTTCAGTCTGTGTTGTCTCCCCCCTTTTCGGGTATGTCAGTGAAGACGGGCTCTCTGCATCCTTGGCTTGGATGAGGGCGTGTCCATGATCTAATGGGGGTCAGTCCAGAAAGGCAGGAAGTTCTTTAGCAGACAGTCGGAGGTAGTTTGGCATGGCTGTGTGAAGCTGGGATGCAAACTTCTTCTCCTATGTTGCATTCCTCTTGTGCTGCCTTCTGGATGTGACAGACTTTCTGACCTTCTGTGCTTTGGTGGTTGCTGTTGCACAGACAGGAATGTGGTTCTTGGAGTTGGAGTTCATTTACCAGTTTGTTAGTGAGTGACTGAGGTGATGTTCTCTGGTACCTCAGTTTTCATCAACAGTTGGCCGTGAGAGACGTGCTCGTTCGGGGTGGTTGTTGAACAGGTGCTTGTCATCTCTGATATGGTGGTGTACCATGTGATCACCGGCCTTCCGTTCTGTCGCTGGTCACAGCGAGCATGACTCAATTTTGTAGTCATCTGTGTTCAGCTTATCTTGAAGGAACTCTTTCAGTCGTCTCATGACTTGTTCCATGTCTTCTGATGGTAAGCTGTCTTGTTCTTGTGCATACTCAGCGCTGTGCACGTCTGAGTGGTGCTGAGGTGGGTTTCGTTGTTGCTTACCCACACGAGTTGCTCTTGGATGAGTCAGGCGATTACTTTTGGATGTCTGATCTTTTGGGTTTCTTGAGAAGCGTGGCTTGTCCCATGGATTTTTCCAGCGGTTGGGCTGATAGCTGTCGTGGACATAGGGGTCACGTTCTCCGTGCTCTTGATGGAAAACTCTGGTGTTGTGATGCAACTGGGTGTCGTCCAGTGCAAGGCTAGAGTCTTTGGTGACAGAGTTCAAGAGTGTGGGGGTTTTGTTACCTTTCTTTGAGGCCATCTTCTGCTTGTTGTAGGCCTTCTGTGTTAGGTCACGCAACTGTTGGATGGTCATGGAGCGTGGACAGGCCATGACGCCTAGATGGTGACTGACTCCAGGGTGCAGATTTTTTAGGAAGAGGCTTTTGAAGTTCACATCCTCTTCAAGGTCAGGTTCGTTGTGTGCACCAAAGTAAGCTTGTCGGAGTCGGTTGTAGTAAGCTTGTGGAGTCTCTTGTCGACCTTGTTTGGTTTCCAAGGCAGTTAACAGTCCATGTTCGGACTCTGGGTCTGTAAATTCTTTAATCAGGACCTCACGAAGTAGCTGGTAGTCTAACTTTGTTCGACTGGGCTGTCGATCTAGGAAGTTTCGTACCTCGGGACTGGACGTTGCTCTAAGGAGGTACAACCTGTCTCTGTCAGTCACATGAGGTCTCATTTCTAGATAAAAGTCGATATCTTGCAGATGAGCCTCGATGGTGTGGCCCTCTGTGGAGTTCGGGTTGAACTTGCTGATGTTTTTAGACAGCTTGTCGAGGTCTTTGACGGTCATCCCAAGTGCAGCTCCAAGGTCTGCTTGGAAGGGAGGTTTACTTTCGTTGACAGGAAAGAGTTTTGTGGCGAAGGCAGGTGAGGTTTTGGGTTGTGGCCCTTCGCTTCTTTCGCTATGCATCAATTCTTGGACGAGGACTCGGCTCTTCTCAGCAGTGGTGAGGCTGAGAGATGTTTCTCTTGCCTTGGCTCTTGTTTCTGCTCATAAGCATGTTTGAGTTCTTTTCTGACCATATAGAGCTCATGGTTGGTATCGTCTAGTTGTTGGGTCAGATTGTCCATTTCAGTTCTGTACCTTTCAAGGTGGTCTTTCAAGCTACTGATTTCAGCATTCTTGTTACTGATGTCATTCTTGGCTTTCTCTAGTAGCTGTTCAGAATACTGGAGTCTGTTTACCAGGTCTTTCTGGGCAGCTTTTGCATGTTGTTGGTCAAGCTTAGCTGCTGTCAGGGCTGCTTGGAGCTCCTTAACTTGTTCCGTTGTTTCCTGCTCCCTCTCGTTGGGTGCTTTGGGTTGATCTTGAACTTTCACTTCCAGCTTGTCTATGCGGCGTTGAGCACATGTCAGCTCCTCTTGAAGATGGGTGATGTGCTTGTCGCTGAGCTTCAGCTGGGTTGTGAAGGCATAGCTTAGGGAGCTGGTGATTTTGACTAGCTCCTCGTGGTTGGTGTTCTGGCTCGAATCTTGTGTCAGAAATCTTCTCAGAATTAGGATTATTATTAAAAATAATAACAGTTCAAGGGTCTTGGGGGTGAGGCTGTCTGTCGTGCCTCTCAGCCAAGTGTTCCCATCTTCCCTTGGGCAAGGGGCTGCAGTCTGCGGCATGTTAGCACGCTGGGGAGAAGAGAGACTGACACAGATCTGTGTGGAGTAGAAACCTATGTGTGGTGGGACAACTAAGTGTTGTGTCAGTGATTTTGAACCACTAGTGTAGTGTGGTGATGACTGTGTTGGTCTCAGGGTATCTAGGTAGACTAGAGATGTGAAGACTTCGTCACTTCTAATGAGGAAGAGGAAAAGAGAGAAAAGGTGAAAAACAAATTCAATTAAAGAATCAATTCCTTTTTTTTCAAATGAGGAAAATTCTTTTTTTTTTCAATTAAATGTTATCAAGGAGGCAAACAATATTATTAAATCTCTGTTTTAGACAAACGAATATAATAATAATTATGATATCTCTTTCTTAGTCTGACAGGATTGACAACATACACCTTACAGTTGGACCGCTCACCAGGGAGGCTGCGAGGCAACGGTTGCCCAAAACTTCTCTCTATTAAATTGATCTCAGCGTTAGATGAGATGTTAAAATTTGGATTATGCTTTTCAAATGTGGGGAGGCTAGGAAGAACGAAAGAGTGTTTGATTACAATCAAATTCTTAAAGATGATTCGCCTTTTGCCAGGATTGTGTATTTCATTCACTTAGAATCGATTGATGGTTCTTACAGGTCCCTACAAATGTGAAAAGTGAAGAGGAAAGAAAGCAGAAGGGAAGGAGACAGTAGATTAAGTGGATCGGGTCCACTAGCAAGTTGTTATGCCCGACTACGAGTGGAGCGTTATTTTCAGTTGCTGCACAACTAATAACAAATAAATAAATTTCGGGTGAAAGAGATTTGTCTCTCTAATTTATTTGAACTCGTAGTGAGGGATAACAATGTCTCCTATTAAGGCTCAGGTTTGTCGTTCCCAAGCTAGGATACACAGAGGAAAGAAAATGGTAAGACAAAGTAAACTTGAAAAGTAATAAATGGGTAAAATAAGCAAAAAATGAAATTAAATAAAGGATGAACTCTTTAGTTTTAGTAACTAAAAATAGTGGCTAAGTCTATAACCAAAACAGGAAGAAAGAGGGTAAAACGCAATAAAGTAATGAGTATAAGTCTAAATAGAATCTATTGATATGGGTAATAAATCAATTAGGTAGAATAAGTTTAAAACTTTCAAAGTTCAAGGCTTATTTGTACCTAAAATGATTAGGCCCAAACGAGAATACTAGGAGTAATGATCATATGAAATGATCTGAAGAGAAATTTGAATGATTCCAAATAAATTTAATGTTTTAATCAAATTTGAATTTGACACAATTAATAATTGTGAACTAGTATTTCCCTCTCTAGTAAAATGCAAATAAGTGGTAAGAAGTGAGAAATTAGATAAATAAGAAAGAGAAAGACCAACAAGTGTATTAGTTTAGATGTTTAAAGGGTTAAACCACTTTAGCTTTTCAAACACACACACACTGTATTCAACCACTGGATACTAATGCTAACTTCTAACCTTTGAGGCTAATGGCTTTAGCATAGGCTTCAATGTAAACACAACCGTTTCGTTAGCTTAGCAACAGTATGGAGTTTGTTTACAATAGCTTCGATGTGCTGCGCGTGCGCAGTTCAGAGTTGCTCCGAAGTAGGTTAAGACTTCCGTGTCACGATCGTAACTGTGGCAACCAAAACAAACTCTAGTGGACTAGCACGTGAATGTTGCACTGCAATTACAGTTAAGCATGTTACATGAAATGTCGGCGCATTTCAACACTGTACAAATAACAACACCGCTTTTAGTTGGTTCTGCGATGTGGCGCTTAAACTCAGTTCGTTCAGAGTTTGATTAAACTTTATTCGAATCGCCGCTTCGTGCTGCATTCGAGGAAAACAGGGATCAGATCATAAAAGCCTGTGCCAGTTTCTCTGGACACATAAACAACAGGTTTGCTTCGCTGTTGGCACAAAGTTAACTTTAACTTTATCAAGCTTATAGCATAGATGATCTGACAATGGAACACGCACTGAAAATCAAACTATGAATAATAAGGCTTTGATCAAATAGAATTGAGGAACACGCTCAAAACTAATTTTATCCACCGATTTATTTCCTTTTAATTATTGCAGTTTCGCTCCGTTCTACTAACAGTAACTGAGATTCAGGAGTATAGCTATTGAATGACCTGGAACTCGCAAGACATCAATTCAGCTATAAAACAAGGCATTACAGAAAAGAGGAACACGCTCAATTTCAACCTTATTGTACAATCTCAGATAACTTTAAGTTCACTTACTGCAGTTGAACAATGGAGAGACGGACTCAGGTTACAGCCTTCTCTGCGTTCATTCATTCATTCAAGCAGGCGCGCTGCTGACGTCACACACACACCCTAGTCTCGCTCAGAAGCGTCTCATCTTTCATCCACAGCAATGGAAAAGATTAAATAACTTGGTTTATGCTTACAATTTAGATTAATCTGCCCGCATTCTCCACCATTATTATGTAGGGTTTGATACATAAATATAATTTTAATTTAGCTCAAAGGGAATCATTTATGATTTTATAGGTAATTTGAACAGAATCACTGTTCTGCGGCTGATCACTGAGTCGGCAGCGATTCACTGAACGAGCCGTATAACATCAACTCTGCACTGGATATTAAAATCCAAAATATAGTGAAAACACTATTAATAAGCACAGTAACAAGATTGGCAGATTAAGACATTAACTTGTAAGCACAAAACACAAGATACTTCTCTTTTGAATATAAATAAGACTTTATTTATATAAACCTAAGACAAACTAATCTAACATGAACACACGCATTCACACATTCACACGTTGCAGAAAGAGAGAAAGGATGAGTTTAGAGAATGAGAATGTGAAATCCCAAGTTTATAGCAATATGTGCTATTGCATAGACCTGAACAAACCATCAATCACTTAATTAACCCTCGCATTGAGTTTCTCAATGAGGCTAAAATTTATATTAAATGCACCAGTTCAGTTAGAATCTGGAGTTGTTTTACTTGCGTTGCCTTGTGTTACAGGGATTCCTTCTGTCTTCGTCGTCGTTGCAGGAAAGGGTTTTCCCGAGTTGGTGATTGGCTGGAAGTTCAGTAGTCTTTGAAGTGAGGTCTTGGGAAGCCAATGGTTTGGCGTTGGCTGAGGATGGTCTTGGAGTCAGTTGCTGGTTGAAGTTTGAAGCGGGTGCAGTCGGAGCTGGACTTTGCGGCAAACTTAACTTTTGAACACGAGACTCAACGGAAAGAAAAGAAACTAAAGTAAAAGAATAAAATGAGTAACGAGACTAGGTGGTTTTTCCTCTCATCGTGGTGTTAAGTAGCAACTGGCCTGTAGGCCAGAGCACGCTCAAAGAGCGCTAAAACAGCGTCAAAACGCGGTGGCGAGAAGAAGAAGAGAGAAGGGAAGAAAGGAAGAAGGGAAGAAGGGAAGAAGGGACGATTTGATGGTGTCCTGAGGTTTTAAACTCAGCTTTTTGGACACATCCCATCTGGTGTCTTGACCAATTAGATAGGCTATTATCTTAGCTAGGGTTGTTCCTTCCATCATAAATCAGCATGTTATCTGGTCACATGGTCTGAATTTTACACACTCTTGCAAAGTATAATTTCGGATGTGATTTCTATAACCAGAATATGATACATTTGACAAAGAATCAGTTGGAAGAAACGTTTCAAGCTAGAATTGTCAAGCTCATACATACCAAACACGAATAAACCTTAAAGTCATTCAATAGTTATTAAAAGACATACATAATATGTGCTTAAAACATGATAGTCTAATGTGTGGTTACATACATAATATAGTGTTATGCCTAGAAATGTCCTTTTAGGATGATTTTACGTGCATATGAAAAAGAAAGTCTCTGTATAGTTCTGTGGAGACCAAAAGACATGTTCTTTGGACAAAGGAATTTCAGTCTCAGCCTTTGTCTTGTATGTGTGGGGGAAAAGTCAATCTAAAGAAGCTTGTGATTTCTCTTGTGGAACACATGTGATGGCCATCTCTTTGACCATTAATCTTGATTATTTACCCCAAATTTGACGATCTCCTTCCTCGTTGGACTTATCAATAAATGTTCTTTTGTCTTAATGTTGCAAGCTGTTCTGGAAGAGGCTTGTTGGTTAGGCTTGCTCCAGAAATCGGAGATAGGAATCTTTACGACGTTGTCCTGTTCTCCTGGAATTTCAGCTCCTCATGTTTCGATGTCCTGATCGAATCTTAGTTTTGTCTGACTCGTTCTGATGCTACATTATCGACACACTATTTTCCTATTTAATACTGTAAAGCTGCTTTGACACAATCTGTATTGTTAAAAGAGCTAAATAAATAAAGGTGACTTGACTTGACTAAACATCTTGTCAAGAGACGGAAAGCATCCAATGTGGAAGCAAAGCAAATTAAGGACTTATGTATGTTTTACTTTTACGTTTTTTTGTCTGTTCAAATCTTGCTGCCATAAATCAGTTGGCTTGACAGATTTCGCATTATATATTGCCAAAGGTTTTCAGAAAATTAGTTTGAGTGCCCAGAAAATGCTTAGAGAAGTGTTTGTGCAATTTTGATTGGTAATTAATAGCATGACGTTACTAATGTTGTGTAATGATAAATATTCAGCCAATGTTACTTAATAATAATGTTCCGCTATAGCCCTTGATAAATGTTTTTACCGTTAAATAATGTTAGTACAGATCCTACAAAATTATTAACACATCAAGTGTAAGTCACACTTTATGCATCACAAATAGGCGTAATTAACACTTGATTAAAGATAACACATGTTAGTAAAAAGCTACAAATAATAGTACCACATCAGTTGATTTTCATATGGTTCTCACTTTACAGTGAGGTTCACAAAAAAAAACTTTGTAGATACAAGTTTTTGTACATAATTTTCATCATTCATTTTCATTTTTTATGTTAAGAGATGGATTAATACATGTACAGTTTAAAAATAAAAGAAAATGTAAAAATAATAGTTCTTCTAAAAATGAAATTTGCTAAAAAAAAAAATGTACTTACATTCAGGCTATTCAAGACTGGAGAAATTTAGCATTTCATCACTAGCTCACCAGTGGATCCTCTGCAGTGAATGAGTGCTGTCAGAATGAGAGTTCAAAAAGCTGATAAAACATCACAATAATCCACAGGTAATTCACACGGCTCCAGTCCATCAATTATGTCTTGTGAAGTTACAAAACAAAACAAAAACAAAAACTAAAACAAATCCACCATTAAAGAGTTTAACTTTAAACCATAGATTCTGGCAAAAATACATTTGAATGGGAGTCTCTAAGGCTAATTTCTGATATTTGATTCGGGTAATAGTTACGAATAAGATTCAGCCACAGAAAAACAATTGTCAAAAAATAAATAAATAAAATAAAAAATATTGACCACTAACCTGACTACTGAAACATTCTGGGACAAATGGCAGGTTTCCCAAGAAGGACCCCATACATAAATTGAAGAGGGTTGTCATTAGAATGATTGTAGTAAATTGAAGTATTCCATCTTCTGTTCACCCACCAAGCTCTCTAATGGAATCAGTGGAACCACGTGAATGGACACTGAACAGAGCGCAGCTGTATGTGAAACTAAAGAATGTTCTGAAGCCTGACAGCAAGACAAAATCTTCTGTTAAGATGTTTCTCTTTGTCAGCCTTCCCCACAGGTATGCTTAGTCTGCAAGGGGAAGTGTTTTTCATCTTTCGCTGTTCTTTCAGTGTGCTGCTAGAACTCTTGACACTTAGGAGTGCCATTATGGAGATGTTTCATTGTGAGTCAGAGAATCTGTCAGCAGTGGGATTTGTTTTTAAATCCTTTTGACAGGTGGAAGATGAGAGACTGCCAATGAACTGTTACCTGCTAGTCTCGTCACTTGTCACTAAATGTCCTATTATCCCTGAGTTTGTGTCACCAGATACAGACATTCAGGACCTCTGAGGTCAGAAAGGCCAGTATGTGTCCACAAAAAGGAGTTACCAAATCTCCAGATGAGCCTTGGAACCCTGCTATTGCATATTCCCAAAAAGCAATGTTTAAACCACATACCAGAATATTTCTCTCAAAATTCTTATGTTACAAACAAGGTATAAACTGTGATGTTGAACTGGAATTTTTTTTTTGTGTCTATCATTAATGTATGTAACACTTTAGATTAGGGAACATTATACACTATTAACTAGTTGCTTATTAGCATGCAGACTACTAGCATATTGGCTGTTTAATAGTACTTATAAAGCACATATTAATGCATGACCATATTCTAGATCCTTAACCAATATGTAAACATAACTGCTACAAACAACCACCTGCAACCAATAAGCAGAAAATTAGGATTCCCCTTCTAGGGAACTTGCGCTGCATCCTCTAGCAGACACTATGGGGACTGCCGTTCATTTTTTTTGAAGCATGTGTGAAACAGCTCCAGGTCCATTGGCCCACATAGCCTGTGATGTCACAGGTAGGTGCCCAAAAGTATAAGAGGGCGCCTGCTGAACACGTCACTACCTTTTGTTGTCTTCAGGAGCCATTTGTTTGACAGTGCGTGTGATGGTGTCATGGAAAAAACCAAGGCAAGTGAGCATTTTAGAAAGTGTGTGTCTCCATGTCCTAGGTTTCTGACACTCTTCGTGAGGAGCACGCAGGTTCGGTGCTCGAGGGCTCTGAATGCACTCATTGGGCCTCATTCAAGAAACATTAGTAAATATAGGAGTAAATTCTGAGTAAATTTGCATGTACAACCCGAATTCCGGAAATGTTGGGACGTTTTTTAAATTTGAATAAAATGAAAACTAAAATACTTTCAAATCACATGAGCCAATATTTTATCCATAATAGAACACAGAGAACATTACAAATGTTTAAATAAAAAAAAAAAAAAAAAGTATCCACTAAATGAGCTAATTTCAAATTTGATGCCTGTTACAGGTCTCAAAAAAGTTGGCACGGGGCAACAAAGGGCTGAAAAAGCAAGAAATTCTGCAAAGATTCAGCTGGGAGAACATCTAGTAACTAATTAAGCTAATTGACATCAGGTCTGTAACATGATTAGCTATAAAAGGGATGGCCATAAAAATAAAGATGGGCAGAGGCTCTCCAATCTGTGAAAGAGTGCGCAAAAAAGATTGTGGAATACTTTAAAAACAACGTTTCTCAACGTCAAATTGCAAAGGCTTTGCAAATCTCATCATCTACAGTGCATAACATCATAAAAAGATTCAGAGAAACTGGAGAAATCTCTGTGCTTAAGAGACAAGGCCGAAGACCTTTGTTGGATGCCCGTGGTCTTCGGGCCCTCAGACGACACTGCATCACTCATCGGCATGATTCTGTCATTGACATGACTGGAATACTTTCAGAAACCACTGTCAGTAAACACAATCCGCTGTGCCATCTGCAGATGCCAACTAAAGCTCTATCATGCAAAAAGGAAGCCATATGTGAACATGGTCCAGAAGCGCCGTCGTGTCCTGTGGGCCAAGGCTCATTTAAAATGGACTGTTTCAAAGTGGAAAAGTGTTCTATGGTCAGACGAGTCCAAATTTGACATTCTTGTTGGAAATCACAGACGCCGTGTCCTCCGGGCTAAAGAGGAGGGAGACCTTCCAGCGTGTTATCAGTGTTCAGTTCAAAAGTCAACATCTCTGATGGTATGGGGGTGCATAAGTGCATACGGTATGGACAGTTTGCATGTTTTGGAAGACACTATGAATGCTGAAAGGTATATAAAGGTTTTAGAGTAACATATGCTGCCCTCTAGATGGCATTTATTTCAGGGAAGGCCTTGTGTATTTCAGCAGGACAATGCAAAACCACATACTGCAGCTATTACAACAGCATGGCTTCATAGTAGAAGAGTCCAGGTGCTGAACTGGCCTGCCTGAATTCCAGATCTTTCACCTATAGAGAACATTTGGTGCATCATTAAACAAAAAATATGTCAAAGACGACCACAAACTCTTCAGCAGCTGTAAACGTATATCAGGCAAGAATGGGACCAAATTCCAACACCAAAACTCCAGAAACTCATAACCTCAATGACCAGACATCTTCAAACTGTTTTGAAAAGAAGAGGAGATGCTACACCATGGTAAACATGCCCCTGTCCCAACTACTGTAGCAGGCATCAAATTTGAAATGAGTTCATTTTGTGCATAAAATTGTAAAATTTCTCAGTTTAAACATTTGTTATGTTATCTATGTTCTATTGTGAATAAAATATTGGCTCATGTGATTTGAAATTCTTTTAGTTTTTATTTTATTCAAATTTAAAAAAAAATGTCCCAATATTTCCGGAATTTGGGTTGTAAAACAGACCTTCCCGAAACTTCTCCTCTGGATTCACAAACGCTTTGTAAACATCAGATTTGATAGTTAAACAATAGTTAATGAAATCCAATCATTCGTAAATACATACACGTACACACTCATTCACAATTAGCATAATCCAAGCCTATAAATTACAACGTAATTTACATTTACGTAAATTACATGTCCAGGAACGATGTGGAATCTTCTGGACTCCCTTCTAAGGTTTGGCTCCAGTATATTTCATAAATGCAAAAAAGACTAATAGGCCATATGCCTAGCAATAACTATTCAATTAACATATGTCCACCAAAGCGTTTTTAGCCAGCTGCAAAATGACAGGCGCTCTTCGAAAAATGGCCAGCTGTTGGTGCTTGAGAATGCTTTCGTGGAAAAACGTTTTTCCAGCTGAGAAAATGGTTGTTATGATTCACGGCAGTAAAGACAGACTAAAGGAATTTGTAAAATATTATTATGCCAGTGCATCAAAATTCAGCGTAATCAGTTTGCCAAAAATAACACAGAAAGTTTTACGCAGCATTTACACATGGTAGGGAGCAGGTGTACATTCATTTTCTTTGTACAAACTAACATTTGGAAAATCTGAACACTTCCATGAATCCGAAAATTTATAGAAGGATATGGACCAAGAACCTTCCCAACCTAGCTCCATTCTCACATATGGGGAAATGTTAGAGGTAATGACACCTACTAAGAGGCTTGATTTAGTCTGGTCACACGAAAGGCAGAAGCCCAGCCTGTGGCAGATTAGATGAGCACTTTCTGGCTGGTCATGACCTCCCCTCCCTCAGAAGTCTCCCCTTTCTTCCAGACCTCTACACGAAGTTAGTGAGATCGTGGGGCAAGCCATATTTAGCTCAGCTGCATCTTTTTCAGCATGAGGATTGTGCTAATGTTGAGGGTGAATAAGGGTGGATATTAGGGGTACAACGGATTGTAGATGATTCGTGATCCATACGGACCAGACCCCACGGCTCGGCATGCATGTGATTCGCGGATTAACTGTTAACCATCATACTATTAACCAATTTAACCATCATAGAGTGAAAGTTTATCATTTGCACATGTTTTGTTTTGCCAATTTACCCATTCAAACTATTTTAAACCATTCAAGTAAAAGAGAACACGCGCGCTGTTTATTTATTTTTTACCGCTGCGCACACACCCGACGTGGCGTGATTCACACAGATTGATTCCTCTCTCACTTCTCTTTACACACAAACTTATGTTTAAATACCCGTTTTGACAAGTATTCTGGTAAACACAGGTTATGTCTTAAGTGAACCGAAACAGCTGAGCAAGAAACTGGATGTGTGTCAGTATTAGGTACGTGCATTTGGTTTTAAAGAGATAGATGCTTGCAGTGAAGAGCACTATTGTGTTATTTTATAATTAACTAGATAAAAAAGTTTGTCAAGACAAACTTTAGGTTGACTTGAGAAAGCCTAGCATGTAAAAGCATGAAGTTTGAAAATGTAGATAGATGGATTACATATTGTTGCGAGCATGTTTTTAGCATGAATAGCATGTTACTACCATATTGCTAGCATGACTAGCAATGCCGTTAGCATGTTTCTAACATGATTAGCATGTTACTAGCATGTTGCTAGCATGATTATCAAGTGACTATCTTGTTGATAGCATGATTAGCATGTTACTAGCATCTTGCTAGCATGACTAGCATGTAGCTAGCATGTTTTCTAACATGATTAGCATGCTACTAGCATGTTGTTAGCATGACTAGCAAGTGACTAGCATGTCACTAGCATGTTTATAACATGATTAGCAAGTGACTAGCATGTTTCTAGCATGGTTAGCAAGTGACTAGCATGTTTCTAGCATGGTTAGCAAGTGACTAGCATGTTTCTAGCATGGTTAGCAAGTGACTAGCATGTCGCTAGCATGTTTCTAACATGATTAGCATGCTACTAGCATGTTGCTAGCATGACAAGCAAGTGACTAGTATGTCGCTAGCATGTTTCTAACATGATTAGCATGCTACTAGCATGTTGCTAGCATGATTAGCAAGTGACTAGCATGTTGCTAGCATGATTGGCATGTTACTAGCATCTTGCTAGCATGACTAGCAAGTGACTAGCATGTTGCTAGCATGTTTTAACAAGATTAGCATGCTACTAGCATGTTGCCAGCATGGTTAGCAAGTGACTAGCATGTTTCTAGCATGATTAGCAAGTGATTTTTTTTTTCTTTTTTTTTTTCTTCATCATAATCGATTCGGCCTCAAGAAAGAAGCATAAGAGGCTTCTTTCAAAACAAACAAAACAAACAAAAAAAAAAAAAACACCAGCAATGCCTCATGCATGACCACATTTTAGGTCCAATCCAACCCGACACCTAATCTTAATAGTTAATAGTTAGCTAATAGTAGGAATTGGACCTTAAAATGAAGTGTGACCAAAATCAAACTTTTGACCGATAACATATGCTTGTTATCTGAGAGTGTACGTCTCATGTCAGGAATGAAGTAATAGTGATTATTCATTTAGGTCGTCTCCCAGAGACTGTTGTACTGTATTTGTACTTATGTTGTACTGTATTTATTAAATATAATAAAGTAAAAATAGAATGTTTGATATTAATGATTTAAGGTGAGTTGATAAGAGAAATGTTATAAATAGGGACAGCCCACAGCATGAGACATGTCCAAAAATAAAAAATAAAAGATTGTAATTAATGATCAAAGAAGAACTAATTTGTTAAGTTGACTAAGGTACAGGCATTATTGGAAAAAAAGTAATTATCTACGTTAACTGTGTGATTCAGTCTTTATTTTATCATATTTCTTTTGATTTAAATGAAGCTCCAAAAGTAGTTTGTGGAGGAACATAATAGCCGTGTTTCCACTGTCGGGCCAAAAGCGGGCAGCTAGTGCATGCCAGGGCCAGTCACGTTTCCACTGTCACTTCTGGGGCTTGATTGTGCCTCGTTGGTGCTTCCTCGGGGCCAACGGCCATGGTTTTTTGGTCCAACGAAATGGCCAGATGGGCCTAGAGGCGTGTACAAGGTGAAAGGCGGAGTTTATCGCCGGTAAGCATGATGCGGCTTTCAATGTATTACGTCGTGGACTGAACTCAAACTTTTAAACTTAAAATGGAGAATCGCCAGTACTGGTCTGTGGAAGATACAAGGGCTCTTTTAAGCATTTGGGCCGAGGACAATGTACGATGCCAGTTTGACGGTGTCTGCAGGAACGAAGACGTAATAAAATACATCGTTGCAGAACTCGCAGAAGTATCCAGCGCACTACAATGCAAGTTTGAGATAAGTTGAAGAAATTGCAGGTGCAGTATAAAGCCATAAAAACGCACAATGGACAAAGCGGTGCCCAGAGAAGGTCCTTTCCGTGGTTCGAGATTATGGACGGTGTGCTGGGTCACCGTCCCTCCGTTACTGGGGAGACCACTCGGGATACTATGGCGGCTAGCAACCCAACTTTTACTTGCAAAACAGATCAAATATTGCTAGTGACTGACATGCATGTGTACGTACTTATGTATTTATTTAATTTTTTTGTGTTAAAATTGGAATCTCAGAGCGATTTCTTGGAGTCTGAAGTTGAACAGGGACCGTCTACACCTCCGCTGCTAACATCTACACCTGGTATGCTACTACAAACAGATTCCACCAAAGAATTATTGCATGTTTGTATGTCTCATCATATTGCATCTAAATGTATGTTAATTACAGAGAGACACGACGGTCCCCAAGACATTACAGTAATCAGAGGGGGATCACATCAGATTCCACAAAGGACCAGACCAGGTAATTTGGAGTTTAATGTACCTGCTAAATAGATGGCTCCAACCTTACAGATCTCCCAATACCTGAATTCAGAGTACATCCCAGATGTGGAGCTTATTGTTCATGTATTTTTTTTTTCCTTTTCTGTTTTTCAGAAAGTCGCAAACGCAAATCTTCTAATTTGGCATCAAAGGACTTTTTGCAGTGCATTTGTGACATAACACAGCAACTGCTGGAAGAAGAGCGTGAGTTAAGAAGAGAAGAAGTAAACAAAGAAATGATGATGAGAAGAAAGGAGCTGGATTATGAGGCACAACTCAGACGGGAAGAGATGTCTTAGAGAGAGAAGGAATCTGTGGTTTTTGCTTCGGTCTTCGAAAATTTGGCAGCAGCTCTTCTCCAGAGAAAGTAGATGGACACTACAGCTTTTCTGTTTGCTTTAAAGCACACTGTCTTCGTTTCTTCTTATTTTTTTTGTTATTATTATTTATTATTATCTGTTTCTAAATGGTATGTTTCGCAAATACCTGTTGTGTATGCACATTTTCAAAGCACACTTGTATTTGTTCACTGATACACATTTAATATATAAATAAAGTTATAACTTTTGTGTTTTACCAGAGGCTATTTGAAGTTATTTCATAAGGGGCACGTTGTCCAAAATATGAACATTATTACATATAAATGTGATAAATGTGAAAAAAAGTCATATATTTGTGTTAGTCCATGTCAATTCACAGTGCATATGTATAACAGTATCGTCAAAAATAAAACCAACAAACCTTACTAACATGTTAATGCACACATCTGTACCTAAATAAAGATAAAGTTCTGAACTGATTTTGTTTGATGTAATACCAGTTAGATGAAAGATGTGTGTGTAGGTCATAAAAATAGAGAAAACCAAAGCTTCTTTTCAAGTGATTTATTTGTAGCACATACAATGTAATAACATATTACAAACATTGCTGTTGCATAAACAACTGTTGCAGAGCACTTCTTACATCAGAACGGACATCACCAACATTACAAGGTGGGCGTTCAGCATCTTCATCACGGCCACCACCCCATTCTGGCACAAATCTATCCATGTATAATTCACACAGGTTGTGCAGTGTACAACACGTCTCCACCATATCAACAACAACATTTACATTGCAGTCATTTCTTTTACTGAGACACTTCCACCATCCTTTCAACCTCACCAAGAATAAAGTAGCCTACATCACTTCCACAAATATTTTTTACTCTGCCAGGGAAAGTATTACTGTCTGTGGCCCAAGTCCAAAGGCGTGACTTTCTGAGGACACTAGTGTCATGTTCCCTTCCTGGCTGTCCAACATTCAGGTCCCAGAACATCCCTTTACCATCTACAACTGCTTGTAAAATGATGGAATGCCAGCCTTTTCTGTTGTGAAAATCAGATGGGTACTGTGGAGGTTTCAAAATAGTGATGTGAGAACCATCAATAGCACCCACGCACTGTGGAATTCCAAACCTCTCCTCAAAATAATCTGCCATCGCAGACAGTTGGGCTTGATCAGGTGTTTTGATAAATTTTGGGCGATGTATTGCAATCACAGCCTTGCAAAAGTCATGCACACAGCGGCAAACAGAGGTCCGACAGCAAACAGGTTAGCGACTGTCCTGTACTCGGTCATTGAAGCAAGTTTATACATTGCAATGGCTACCCGTTTCTCCAGAGGAATGCATAACCGGTATGATGTGTCTTGTCGCTGTAGTGCAGGCTTCAGAGTTGTACAAATGTACTTGAACGTTTCTCTGGAAACTCTGAAGTTCTCCAGCCACTGCTCCTCTGTGTATCTTTGAGCAGTGATCTCCCACCAGTCACTAGTTTGAGGATAGGCGCACACCTCTGAGGTCCACATTATATTGGTGTAGTAGTGATGCATCATCTGAAAAATAATAGAATGAAAGGTAAACATTAATTATGTAGTTATGTTATAGATCTACATATGCATATAAATGTCAAAACATAGTATATCCATAATTTACAAGATAACAATATAAAAGGTAAACAATACGTCCCTAGTAATGTTAAATATCTGTATATTAACATACACATGTATATAGATGTACTGAAAAATCAGAAAAATACTAAAATGAAAGGTATGCTTTACTGCCCTAATTATCATAAAGATCTATAGTAACAAAAATGTTTGAACATGTATATATAAACAGATGTACTATCCAAAAAATAGTTCAATGAATGTCTAACATTACTTATTTAATTCTGTGATGTCATGCTAGAAAAACATCAGTTTTTGAGCATTAAAGAGCTTAAGCTTACGTTAAAGAATGATAATCAGAACAACTCCGTTTGTTACTTATAATTCATAGGGCTAAGTTATATGTTATCAGGTTAGGGTCGCACCGAATATAAGATAACAATGATTAACTATATTATGCAAGTAAACAACATTTACCATTTCCATCCATTGTTGGCGTTTCTGCTTTCGCTGTAACCAGCTTTCACGTCGCTGTATTGCTCTTTTTCGCCTTGCAGCTAACATAAGCTTTCGGCGTAAACGCCGCTGAGCCTCCATCTTCGCACCAAGAAAACACCAAAAGGAGCAAACAAACAGCCGCTTCGGTCCTCTCCATGTTGTTTGTTCGATGATCACACTACAGTGTCCTACCTGAATAACTTTCATTCTTCCCGCTTCCCGCTGAAAGGGGAGGGGTTTTGTGATGTTTGATCCAAGCATTTGTGTAAAGGGCGGGCTTTAGGTTTGCGGTGCGGGGCTACTGTCTCGACAGTGGAAGCGCAGCTTGCTTTTGGTCTTGGTGCTTGCAGCTTGAGGCCATTGGCCCCGCTCGGCACGCTCTTAGCCCTGGCTCGCACTGGCCCAACATTGGAAATGCGGCTAATCATTCAGTCCTGTCAATCATCATTATGAACCTTTATAAGCGGCAGTTATTCAGCCATGCCAGCTACAATTTTTTATGTTTTCTGGTATCCCACCACCTCCCCATTACCTCCTCAATTATATTCTTTCTTTCTCTATTTCAATACTGTTATACAGAGGGTTAATTTGGAACTCAAGCTGAATCCAGGACTGCCAACCAAATTTGTTTGCCATTAGTTAATAGGATTGAGCAGGCAGGTGAACTTATGAATGTGTAACACGTTACATTAAGGATCCACTTATTAACACAGTTAACTACATTAGTTAACATGAAGTAACAATGAAAAACAATATTATTTATCTAGGTCAATGTTCTTTTAGTTACACTTTATTTTAAGGTGTCCTTGTTACAGTGCAATTTTACATTTAATTACTATACTTACATTTAATTACTGTACTTACTATATTGTTATGGTTAGGGTTAGGATTAGGGTTTGGCTCGATCTTTTTTTTGTTTTTTTGTTTAATGTACTCAAAGCTAACGTGAACTAACAGTGAACATTTGTATTACATTAATAAAGATTAATAATACTGTGTCAAATGTATTGCTCATTGTTGGTTCATTTTTGTTACATAAATGAATAATGTTAACTACCTTACTGGGACCTTGGGACCTCACTGTAAAATATTACCCTTGAATCTGTATTTAATAGATGGAGAGCCTTTGCTACATCCTTATTATTTTGACATTTAATTTGATAGAGCCATTACATAGTAATGGTATTGTAACGTGGCTGACGAGACGTGAGACGTGCGGATCCACGTGCAAGCTTTTATTGACAAGAGACGTGGTCATAACAGGCAGGGTCGAAACAATGGCAAACAGATATGGCAGGGACAAGACAAAGAGTAATCCTAGGGCAAGCGTGGGTCGATGATCGGCGAACAGTGTCCAGTGGGGCAAGGCAGAGAGCTAATCCAGGTAACACGGGCTAGAAAACAAACACGGGAAAACACAATCCAAAACAGGCAGGGGAAAACTAGGAAAACTATCAGGGGCTCTGTAGAGTAGCTACGGCTAGGGGAGAGGTAAACGCATACAATACTCGGCAACGAGGGAGAGAAAGTCCATGGCTTAAGTAGAGTGTGTGATAGGTTACAGCTGTGTGCGTGTGATCAGGTGAGCGTGTGATTGGTGAGATGGCTGATGGGAAACGCAGTCCATTGTGATGTGTGGTGTGAAAGTCAATATGATGAGCGAGTGACCTCTGGTGGTGAATGAACGGAAGTGCAGACCAGATTCGTGACAGAGCCCCCCCCCAAAGAGCGGCTTCCAGATGGTCCACACAGTCTATAATCCAGGAGGGAGGTGGAGCGGGGGGCGGAACAGGGGGAGGGATGGAGGGCCAGGTCCCTGTGGAAGCGGAGTGATCTGGGACCGAGGGTGAGCCGGCAGAGCAGGAAACCTGGGCGGAGCCGGCGGGACTGGAGTCCACCAGGAAGGAGCCGACGGACCTGGTGCCCACCAGAGTGGAGCAGACGAGACTGGAGCCCACCAGGGCGGAGTAGACGAGACCGGAGCCCACCAGGGCGGAGCAGACGGGACTGGAGCCCACCGGGCGGAGCAGCAGACCACCACGGCGGCATAGACCAAACAGGCGGAGCAGAAGACCACCAGAGCCAGACAGCAGAACACCATGGCGGAGCAGACGGAACAGGTGGAGCAGAAGACCACCAGAGCGGAGCAGACGGACATGAAGACCACCACGGCGGAGCAGATAGAACAGGAGCATACCATGACGGATCAGGAACCCACAGCAGAGACTGGGACCTAAGGGAAACTGAGACACAAGGACTGAGGTAGGGAACACAGGAAGTTCATGATTAGTCTCCATAGCTGTGACAGGACAGAACGAGAGTTCATTGACGGCCTCCCTAGCCGTGACAGGACAGAACGAGAGTTCATTGACGGCCTCCATGGCCGTGACAGGAAAGAACGAGAGTTCACAGACGGATACCGCTGACACCTCTGGAGGTTCTGCAGCAGTTGCCGCCACCTCTAGATGTTCTACAGCAGTAAACTCAGGACACAAGGAGAGTTTAGTAACGGTCTCTTCGACCGCAACCCAACAGGTTGAGAGTACATTACTGAGCGCCACCACCATACAAGGAGCTGAGGTGAGCCCTGCCGCTTCTGGAGGTTCTGCAGCATGTGCCACCACCTCTGGAGAAGCTGTGGCAGCAGCCACCACCTCAGACAGTGCTGCGGTGGTGTACGCCGCCCAAAAACAACATAAAGCGATCCCCATCATGGGAAGCACTTCAGACAGGGGAATCAGTTCAGGAACAGGAGGGCTAGAGTGAGTGGATTTGGGGATACCAGCTGCGCATGCAGACACCAGCGGTGAATCCCTCACACTGGATATCAGACTGGGATAATGAAAGACTGACCTTGATGATCTGGGTGTGTCAGCGGAGACGTGACCCGACTCTGGACGAACAGCTGTGACGTGCTGCTGTGACTCTGGACGGTCAGCTGTGACGTGAACAGCTGAGACGTGCTGCTGTGACTCTGGACGGTCAGCTGTGACGTGAACAGCTGTGACATGCTGCTGTGACTCTGGACGAACAGCTGTGACGTGAACAGCTGTGACGTGCTGCTGTAACTCTAGATGATCAGCTGAGACGTGACTTGACTTTAGGAGATCAGCTGAGACATGAAGTGACTCTGGATGATCAGCTGAGACATGGCTTAGCTCATGAATATCAGTTGCGACTTGGCTTGACTCGAGAAGATCAGCTGTGGCTTGACTAGACTCTCTGACATCAACTGTGACTTGACTTGGTTCTTTAAGATCAACTGTGGCTTGACTTATCTCGTGAATGGCAGCAGTGACCTGACGGGGTGTTTTTGTGGCCGCCATTTTGTGAATGGACTCAACTGTCGCCGCCATTTTGTGAGCGTGCTCTAGTGTAGCTGCCATTACATGAGTGAGTGCAGTGTTGCATTCCTCCATGACACCCACAGTGAACACTGAACCAACAGTCAATAAAGCATAGTCCAAAAAACAACTCAGTAGGTGCGTTTACATGTACACTTTTTTTGTCATTCCGATTGAAAGATTCAATGAACTGTTTACATGAGACGTTATCTAATCCGATATGGTGTTTACATGTGCCTGTGCTTTCGATTTTAGGATATGCTAATAGCCTACAGTGACAACAAAAACAAGTCACCAGAGGAAAAAACACCCATATTTACGTTAATATTTTTAATATCTGTTTGCACTTGCTTAGAATAAACGGTTAATATTTGAATCCCTTGCGTTCATTCGAGCGCTCAGTCATATGGCCAGAACGCGATCATAGAAATCATATGCCCCTCTGTAATGCAGCTCTGAGATTAATTGTACTCTGATACTACAAAGTTGTCCTGTACTTAAATGGAACAAATACACAATTTCTTACCAAGAGTTGCTGAACAATGAATCAAAGGAGCATTGCTTTATCACAATCGTGTTTCGTACAACATTCATGGCGTGAGCACGTATAAATTCAAGCAGATCGGAAATTATGAATCTGTCATCTATACAAAGACAAATGACAAAGGCAAATTTTGGTCAAGTTGTTTATTTTCATTGAGCTATTTTCACTATCATCACTGTGTTGTTTCTAAGCTGAAAAGCAGAAAATTGCGCTTCATTTCAGATCTGTTTTTCACTCCGGACATGAGAGCAGATAGTCTGTCACACAGCAAGCGTTCTCCTTTCTAATGTGTTTTTAACTGTATAATTGAAATTTTAACTTTATACCTCCACTATTACCCAGTCTCTACTGCAGTGTCGGTGTCCCCAAATCACAGAATGTACCGTTGCCGACTTCACGTTCACGTTCTGACGACCCGACCTCTGGACGTGATGATGTAGACGCAAAGTAATCGGTTTAAAGTGTTTACATGGCAGGATTTTAATTTTGTTCGGTTTATAGAAAGGTTTATCCCACCCCTCTCAAACCGATTACAATTTCATTCGGTTTGGGCATTTTTATTCCGATTGAGGTGTTTATATGGAGCATTTTCATTCGGATTGGACTTTTAAACCGATTACAATGCTCCATGTAAACGCACCTAGTGATGAACGCGGGCCCTCGCGTCTGAGCTGAGATCGCAGAAGCTGATTAATGCCATCACAAAAAATCTCAATGAAGATTATGTCTGGTAAATCGGAATAATGAGCGAAAACTAAAAACTCCCTAATATGGTTCTCCAATGAACGTGGGCCTTGTTTAAGGGCAAACAATAGTCTATTTGTGTCCATACCTGACCAATGTCTGTCTGAGAAGTTGCTGGATCCTTGCATGGCCGAGTATTCTGTAATGTGGCTGACGAGACGTGAGACGTGCGGATCCATTCTGTAAAGTGGCTGACGAGACGTGAGACATACGGATCCATGTGCAAGCTTTTATTGACAAGAGACGTGGTCATAACAGGCAGGGTCGAAACAATGGCAAACAGATATGGCAGGGACAAGACAAAGAGTAATCCTAGGGCAAGCGTGGGTCGACGAGCGGCGAACAGTGTCCAGTGGGGCAAGGCAGAGAGCTAATCCAGGTAACATGGGCTAGAAAACAAACACGGGAAAACACAATCCAAAACAGGCAGGGGAAAACACAATCCAAAACAGGCAGGGGAAAACTATCAGGGGCTCTGTAGAGTAGCTACGGCTAGGGGAGAGGTAAATACATACAGTACAATACTCGGCAATGAGGGAGAGAAAGTCCATGGCTTAAGTAGAGTGTGTGATAGGTTACAGCTGTGTGCGTGTGATCAGGTGAGCGTGTGATTGGTGAGATGGCTGATAGGAAACGCAGTCCATTGTGATGTGTGGTGTGAAAGTCAATATGATGAGCGAGTGACCTCTGGTGGTGAATGAACGGAAGTGCAGACCAGATTCGTGACAGGTATATACTTCATAATGTATAAACTTCTTAATAATCTCTTCTTAAAAGCACATGCAATTTTAGTGTCATATTAATTGGTTGTCAAATTTCTTCTGTGCTGCGGCCCTAGATGCTTTTTAGCTTGGATGCCACTCAACCTTCTTCTCTCTAACTATCTTTTCCCTCCAGAAATTATGGATATTTTTATGGATATGTTAACTTCTGTGGATGTCACAAGTGAAGAGGCACCTCAACTCATGAACTTATGACACCTGCTTACGAGCTGTAGAATTAGTTATGACGATAATAATGAATGCTATGTTTCAATGGTTATTACTGTTGCATAGTTGAAAATATGCCATATTTAGAGACATTTCTAGAATTGTCCAAGCTATCAGAATATTAGAAATCTGTAAATACGATATCTTAAATTGATTTTGCATAAACGTTCCAGTCTTCTGAGCTACTTCACTAATTATCTGTAGCATTGCTGACTGCTGAAATCGGAATTGTGGGAAATGGATTACACTTGGTCTTCAAGTAAAATTATTCTCTCAATTGATTTCAACTCAACTGTGACTTTTTTGGTCAGAATGGAAAGGCACTGTTTCATAGAATGACCCTGAAAATAACCTAAAGAAAGAGTGATTATATTTTCCATACATAAGCCATACAGCATGCAAGAAAAAGAAAAAATGATAAGAAAAAAAGTGGTGATAATGAGCAGACTAGGGGATTATATCTTCCATATTATATCAACCTATAAGAAACAACATTTTTCGAGGTATGAAAAAAAGCAATTCCAGTTTCTGTGGTTTAACACTAGTTTTGTATTTTTATATATTTACCTATAAAGGAAAATACACTTTTTAATTATACTACTTTGGCGATCATAAGATATGACCATCAGGGACACATGTACTCACATTTAGAAAACAGTATTTCAGTCTTTTTACTTCAAAATTTTATGCTTAATTGATTGTGTTACTTGCCATTTCTATGTAATTGATTGCAAAGTTTACTAGCAATTTCTGAATGAAATTGTGCACTTTAATTTAAATTTTAAAATTAAATTCTAGGTAACACTTTACTTCGATAGTCCACTTTAGACATTCTACTAACATTAAGTAACTTTGCAATTACTTGTCAACTAGCAGTCATTAGAGTATTAGACTGTCTGCTTAATAACTTCTAACACTTTATTTTAATGTGTCCACAACTTACTGACTATGAGAAACTTTGCAAGTATATGCCAACTTATTCTACTTACCCTAAACCTACCCTAAAAGTGTATTCTGAGAGTTAGTAGACATGTAGTTGCAAATTAATGAGATGTTGACATGTAGTTACAAAGTTACTTATAGTTAGTAGAATGTCTAAAGTGGACTATCAAAATAAAGTTTAACCAAATTTAAAATAAATTTTACTTTAAATTAAAAGTTGAATATTAATTGCCAAAATATAATTGCTTATATGTAATGCATTAAGGATATAATATATCTAATTAAAGATTAAAACCTGGGTCTCACTTTACATTAGAGGGTCTTAACTACTATGTAATTACATAAAATAAGTACAATGTACTTATTGTATTCATATTATATTGAAAAACACTTTTGCTGCTATTGAGGTGGGATACAGGTAAGGTTAGGGGCAGGTTTGGTGGTATGGGCAAGTTTAAGGGTGGGTTAAGGTGTAAAGAATGTGTCAACAGTGTAACTATAAATGTAATTACAGAAATTAATTAAAGCTGCAAGCAGCAATGAAATGGCCTTCTCAGCCGGGCTCACCGTCACCCGGTGGCCATAGGAAGACAGCGAACAGCGGGCAATATGCTTTCAAAGTGCTAAATATAGGAGGAATGTGTGAAAGTAATTTACTGAATATGTGACGTCATAACTGAATATTGGCATGTAGAAGTCTTCAGGCCAGGACTCTTACGAAACGTGAAGTTTGGGGCAGATCAGACATTGCATGTTTAAGTTAGTGTAAAACAAGAAATTTCCTGTTGCCAGCTGTTGGCACTATGATTATGACTGAATACTGGCCTTGAGACATGTTCAGGCCAGGACTCATATCAAACCAACCTGTCCTCCAACCAATACGCCCGTATAGGTCGTTTGTCCAAATCCCTGAAATACGACCCATCAGAGTGTATGCTACAATTGCGCCCCTATCGGCAACAGGACATTTTCATATTAATGTTTTGTACTCTTTTATCTGCATCATAGTTCGGGTTTCGTGTAGCTCGGTTGATAGAGCATTGCGGTATACGACGATATGTAATTATGTGATCATGCGGTCATGGGTTCGATCCCAGAGAACGCACGCGCTCATAAAATGTGCACTAAAAATCATGATTTTGCACGATTCCTGTAAGGGGTAGGTTTAGGGGTAGGGTTAGGTGTGGTCATTCGTACGAATTAGCCACCTAGTAAAATATGTACGAATACTGTGAGATCAGTGTAAAAAGTCCACACATTGCATTTAAATAAACACGCATTTTGATTGGTAATGACAGTCATACGTCATTTCATGACGACAGACGCAACATGAGACTGTCATTATTTTTACGCGCGCTAGAGGGCGCTTAACTTTAAAACGTAAATATAGGTCGTAATAAGGGCTTGCACAAACGACCTATAGGGTTGGCGCTTGTTGGAGGACAGGCTCTATCAAACATGTGACGTTTGGGGCAGATCGGACATTGCATGTTAGAGTTAGTGTAAAACAAGTAATTTCCTGTTGCCAGCAGGTAGCGGTATGATTATAACTGAATATTGGCCTTAAGATGTGTTCAGGTTAGGACTCTTATCAAACATGTGAAGTTTGGGGTAGATCGGACATTGCATGTTTAAGTTAGTGTGAAACAAGTCATTTCCTGTTGCCAGCAGGTGGCACTATAATTGTAACTGAACATTGGCCTTTAGATGTGTTCAGGCCAGGACTATTATAAAACGTGTGAAGTTTGAGGCAGATTGGGTACTGTATGCATGAGTTACAACAACTTACTCTTTCATGGTATTAATAGCATGCTTTAGCACTTAGTAAGTGTTGCTAGCATGTTTGAGCATATTTCTACCATGTTTAGCACACAATGGTATATTTTACTGTGTTGCTAATAGTGCATCACAGTGTTAAACATGTCACTTCCTGTTGCCAGTAGGTGGCGCTATAACTGTATCCGAATATTAGCATGTACATGTAGATGTCTTCAGGCCAGGACTCTAATCAAATATGTGAAGTCTGAGGCAGATCGTTGTATGCATGAGTTACAACAACTTCCTGTTTGATGGCGTTAATAGCATGCTTTAGCACTGAGCAAAGTGTTGGTAGCATGTTTGAGCATGATTCTAACATTTTTAGCACACAATGGCATATTTTACTGTGTTGCTAATAGTGCATCACAGTGTTAAACATGTCACTTCCTATTGACAGTAGGTGACGCTATGACTATAACTGAATCTTGGCATGTAGATGTGTTCAGGACAGGACTCTCATCAAACATGTTAAGTTTCGGGCAGATTGGACACTGCATGCCTGAGTTACATCAACTTCCTGTTTCACTGCATTAATAGCATGCTTTAACACTTAGCTAAGTGTTTCTAGCATGTTTTAGCATATTTCTTGCATGTTGCCAGCCTATTTAATACTCGCTGACGCTTTTTAATATGTTGCTAGGAGTCCATAACAGTGTTAAACATGTCACTTACTGTTGCCAGCAGGTGGCACTGACTATAACCGAATTTGGGCATGTAGATGTGTTCAGGACAGGACTCTTATCAAACTTGTTAAATTTGGGGCAGATTGGACACTGCATGCCTGAGTTACTGTACAGGTACTTCCTGTTTCACTGCATTAATAGCATGCTTTATCACTTAGCTAAGTGTTGCTAGCATTTTTTAGTATGTTTCTAGCATGTTGCCAGCCTATTTAACACTTGTTGACGCTTTTTAATATGTTCCTAGGAGTCCATAATGATACTTCCTGTTGCTAGCAGGTGGTGCTATGACTATAACTGAATATGGGCATGAGTATGTGTTCAGGACTGAACTCCTATAAAACGTGTGAAGTTTGGGGCAGATCGGATATTGCTTGCCTGAGTTACAGCAACTTCCTCTTTCATGGCGAAACATCAAACTTTGCCAGGCTGCCAGATCTTCGCAATTTAACGTCACAAAGTCCTTATGATAATACTCACCAAATTTGAAGATAATCCAATTAAAACTGTAGGAGGAGTTCATCAAAGTACAAGGCCTGGAAATGACAAAAACTGCACAAAAAAATCGAAATGCCTTAAATATACTACCCGGACCCGACGCGGACCCGACCATTTTTTGAAAGTTGGACCCAAACCCGGCCGGGAAGATACAGACCCGACTGCACCCGATCGGCACATATTGCACAGCAAACTGCTATTAAGTCAATAACAAGTTGCGAGAGAAAAAAAAAATTCCCTTACTACTGTTAGTAGCCTTCTCCCTGACTGCGATGCATACAATCCTCCTAGCCAATAAATTTCCATCCATGTTAGAATGTTCGTTCCTCTCTATTGCCGACTGAAAGAGCCTTCTTAATTCACTGATTATTGCTTTAAAAGACTACTTGCTGTCACGGTCAGTGACGGATGACTAATGCATTTTTTTTTTCATCTTGAGTCAACTTTGACTGTTGCGTTTATGCAACAATAACCATACTTTTTGTTGGTTGTAATAAAGACTCGAAGCAATTCTTTTTTAGCAAAAAACATGCAGAACAAGAAGTGCATTACACTTTACTGCATGTGTGTTCAATAACAGGTGCGTCTCTTCTTCAGTTTTGTTTCAGCTTTTTTTTTTTTTTAAATCACTCGTGAAGGAATCCATGATCACCGTCCGCTTGCAGTAGGCTACATTAACTTTTTTTTCCATAAGGGGGTGAATCTTCTCAACTTTGGCTCTCAAGGTCCACTTTCCTCCTTAGTTTTTCTCCAGCCTTGATCACCTGTGTATAACTTTCTAGTAATCCTGAAGACCTTGACTGGCTTGTTCACATGTGTTTGATCAGGGTTGGAGCTAAACTCTGCAGGAAAGTGGACCTCGACTACCAGAGTTGAGAACCCCTACTTTAGTTGGTGATATCTTCAAATTGACTTTTGTCCTTAAAGCAGGGGTTCCCAGCCATCCTCTTGGAGAGCTACTGTCCTGCAGAGGTCAGCTCAAACCCTAAATCAAACAAACCTGAACCAGCTAATCAAGATGTTCAGGGTTACTTGAAAACAGGTGATTTTATGGCTCACACAGGGTAAGATTGGAGTTTAACAACAGTATAACAACAGGTGAACTAAGAAACAGGAGAGCAGGATTCAGATGAAATATTTTAATGAAGCACCAAACACTTTGGTATAAAGACACTATAAACAATCTATGAGAAGAAAAAAAGAAACAGGAACCGAGCACAACAACATTACTGTCAAGGTGGGACAGGACCTGACAAAGAACACTAGCAACACGGGCTAAATAAACAAGGAACGAACATGACACAGCAAACAGAAAACAAGATAAAAGTCAACACAACAAAAGCCAGAGGAACAACTGCACTATATGTCAGAAGGCTTTGGGGCCAAACAAGTTTTCTCTTTCTAAGCTCAGATTCTAAGCCTTTTGTTGTTTTCTTTTTTTTTTTTTTTGGTGAAAGGCAAAATGGTGATGGCTTATGGCTTTACTCACCCTTATACCATCCAAAATGTACTGTATATGATTTCCTTTCTTCAAACGAACACAAACAATTTAAATAAATTAATACAACCCCAGTTGGTGAATCATTGTCTTCTGAAGCAAAACAGTGGTGTGTTTAAGAAAATTGCTAATATTTTAAACTGTACCTATAAACCATCACTTCCTGTTAACTGGGAGAAACTGGAAAAGGTGTGCCACCTCTGATGTCAACTGTCAATCACAGCACTGGAATGGAAAAGCTCCAAAATGTAATCTCGTCATTGCAGTACCTTTTCAGTAAACACCACTTTTTCTGATATTCCAGCTGAGAGGTACTAGAAGTCAACAACAGATACAGCCGCACTCTGAGTCTCCGTTCATTGCATGTATAGGTTTGTGTTCCAAGCATTGTCCTTACAAATTTGATTCATTAGTGTAGCTTCTTTTTTGAGGGAATATAGGTGTGCCAAATGGGGAAGGATCACTACTGGAGTGTATTACTACCCCTCTCTATTGCTGTCAGGAACATATTCAAGGAAGGATAGCATTTACAATGCGATGTTGTCACATGTATTTCCATATTTGGTTTCAGCAATCCATTTTAGACCCCATTTCCACATGTATTTAGCAGTGATACATGCCTTAATTTTTGATCAAAATAATACAATTATTGCAATATACTATAAAGGTGCATCTCAATAAATTTGAATGTCGTGGAAAAGCTCATTTATTTCAGTAATTTAACTCAAATTGTGAAACTCGTGTATTAAATAAATTCAATGCACACAGACTGAAGTATTTTCAGTCTTTGGTTCTTTTAATTGTGATGATTTTGGCTCACATTTAACAAAAAACCCACCAATTCACTATCTCAACAAATTAGAATACTTCATGAGACCAATAAAAAAAAAAAAAATTGTTGGCCTTCTGGAAAGTATGTTCATTTACTGTATATGTACTCAATACTTGGTTGGGGCTCCTTTTGCTTTAATTACTGCCTCAATTTGGCGTGGCATGGAGGTGATCAGTTTGTGGCACTGCTGAGGTGGTATGGAAGCCCAGGTTTCTTTGACAGTGGCCTTCAGCTCATCTGCATTGTTGGGTCTGGTGTCTCTCATCTTCCTCTTGACAATACCCCATAGATTCTCTATGGGGTTCAGGTCTGGTGAGTTTGCTGGCCAGTCAAGCACACCAACACCATGGTCATTGAACCAGCTTTTGGTACCTTTGGCAGTGTGGGCAGGTGCCAAGTCCTGCTGGAAAATGAAATCAGCATCTCCATAAAGCTTGTCAGCAGAAGGAAGCATGAAGTGCTCTAAAATTTCCTCGTAGATGGCTGCGTTGACTGTGGACTTCAGAAAACACAGTGGACCAACACCAGCAGATGACATGGCAGCCCAAATCATCACAGACTGTGGAAACTTCACAGTGGACTTCAAGCGACATGGATTCTGTGCCTCTCCACTCTTCCTCCAGACTCTGGGACCTTGATTTCTAAACGAAATGCAAAATTTACTTTCATCTGAAAAGAGGACTTTGGACCACTGAGCAACAGTCCAGTTCTTTTTCTCCACAGCCCACGTCTTTTTCTCCACAGCCCAGGTAAGATGCTTCTGACGTTGTCTCTGGTTCAGAAGTGGCTTGGTAGCTCTTTTCCTGAAGACGTCTGAGCGTGGTGACTCTTGATGCACTGACTCCAGCTTCAGTTCACTCCTTGTGAAGCTCTGACAAGTGTTTGAATCAGCTTTGCTTGACAGTATTCTCAAGCTTGCAGTCATCCCTCTTGCTTGTGCACCTTTTCCTACCCAAATTATTCCTTCCGGACAACTTTGCATTTAATATGCTTTGATACAGCACTCTGCAAACAGCCACACCTTTCAGTAATGACCCTCTGTGACTTACCCTCTTTGTGGAGGGTGTCAATGTTCGTCTTCTGGATCATTGCCAAGTCAGCAGTCTTCTCCATTATGGTGGTTTCAAAGAACAAGAGATACCCGGAATTTATACAGTAGGGATGGTCATTTATTGAAACTCAAATATAAATATTCTAATATTTTGAGATACTGATTTTTGACTTTCATGAGCTGTAAGCTCTAATCATCAAAATTAAAACAAAACAAAAAAACTTTTGAAATGTTTTACTTTATATGCAATGAATCTAAAATATATGAAAGTTTCACTTTTTGAAATAACTTACAAGAAAAAATTAACTTTTTCACAACATTCTAATTTACTGAGATGCACCTGTAAATTTAGATTACATGATTTCACTCAATTAACAAGATGAACAACAAAGATGTTTGAAATGTGCATCCAATTCATGCAATAATAACTTATTATGATTATCAAATTATTTAAATGCAATAACAATAATAAAAGTTTCACATACATACACTGTTAGACATTTCTGTAATTTCTGCAGTTATTTACTGTATATCACCCAGTATAATACTGCAAATTCCCTTTACAGTAAATAACTGTAATACCCTTTGCATCATGGACATTTTCTGTGACGCCAGACCCCACATACAGAGAATTACTGTATTTTAAAAAATTGCTGTATACTACTGTATTTGCTGTAACTACCTCTTTGGCACCATTCTATTGAGGTTGTTTTATTTTCCTCATTTCTTACATTTGAAATGACACGATTTGCCCTGCACCGTGTCTATAACGCCGCAACAGCTTGGGACCGATTACACTGCGTTACATCGCTTGTAATGATTGGAAAATCTGTTTGTACTTTGTGTCAGAAACAGTGCAGAGCGCTTGGAGTGCATCTGTACGTCAGAAATAAACCGGGCATCACTTTACTGTCCGCATCCACTGTAGATAGTATATATAATGGGTTCTATATAGTTTTTTTATCGAGTCGCGCCACGCCGCGCTACTCGCATCCGAGGAAGGCACGGATCCAGCAGGGCAGCACCGCGGGTTTTTCCCGGGGATGAACCCGCAAAAAGTGGGAGAGTTCCGGAGAACATCTGCGCTGTGTGTCAATGCACCTTACGAGAGAATAAGACCAGCAAGCAAGGTAAAAAAATATATGTACATTTGTCTGTGTGTTTGTGTCAGATTTTTGCACACCAGTTTACCTAACGTTAGTAACATTTACCCGTTAACATGGCGGTAACAAACTTACTATGGTAAACTGCGCTGTCGTTTCAAACGAGGTTTGTCAGCTTATTGAATTAAGTTACCGAATTAAAATTATTTTTAACGAGCAACGCTTATCTTATATTAACATTAGGTTAACTAATATGAAATTTTGTTCAGGTGTTAGTAGTTAATGTTGGCCAGTTGCCTATTGAGAAAATAAAATCGTATGTTAGCTAAGTTAAACAGGTTTTATGGCTAGCTGCCTTTTCTAGTTTTAGAATTAGTTTGTTATAGTTTTTAATGGAATTTAAGATTTACTGCATTTTTTGTATTTGTGTTTTATAGGCAACTGCAATGAAGCATCAAGGAAGACGTGGAGCAGCGCCAGCCACCCTGAAACTGATAATTCATGGTAAGAGAACAACTATGGTTTTGAGAGGTGTGTATTCTATATGGAGTTTGCCTTTTAAAAGTGTGCCATTTCTACTTCTTGTTTTTTAGAGAAGACATTTCTGTCACTAACAAAGTGGATGGTGAGCAAAGGTGGTGGCCACGTTTTGGAGCAGCACCTGGGTTTTGCAGATGTTTGTCTTTGGCTGTTTGTCTTTTTTCCCCATTATGTTTCTGTTGCCTAAAGATTCTTTGTGAGGATAAATCCAGAGGACACAACATAATGCACTGCAAAACGTCCCAAGACAGGAAAAATGAAGATGCACTGTTCCAACATTGGAAGACAATTTTTAAGCGTTATACATGCAATGTTTTAAATAAAGAATTTGATATTTTGTAATTATTGTGTCTGTTTTAATTTAATGCCAGTAGTACCTATGTAGAGTAAAATTAATTTTATATAAAAATAATCAAATCTAATGAAATCTATATTAAAATGAATGAATTACAGTAGTATACTGATTAATTGGATTTTTACAGTAATTTACTCAAATAGTTTGCTACTGTAAATCTTAATTACTGTAAAAACCCTTTGCAATGTCTAACAGTATAGCACACACTGATGAGACCTTGGCTTGTAATTTGCAGCCAATGATTGCTTGATCCATCTGCTCTCACATTTAAAAATAGTCTGCTTCAGTACATGCTATAAGCAAACATCTCACTGCATCAGAGTTCTCTCATTGACGTATTTCTCCTCCCCTGTACCACCTGTCTACATCTGCTTACAAGGACTATGATGTATATCTATTAGTGCAGCTGCAGGTCATACATGTTCACTACAGTGTGTCTTAGCAGTAGAAATTGTACAGCAACAGCAGCAACTTTACCTTCCATTCCAGATCTGTTAATAGTAAATTATATTCTGAGAGTTGTCATGACTAAACTTAAATTTAGCATTTTAAACAATGCAGCTATAATTATCACTTGTTACTACCCAGCAACATTCTGATGACTTCACTAGAAGATGTCATCCTTTCATCTGCAACACATTAGTTTATGACAGCATTGCAACAATATCTTGGTAAAGTCTCTTTTTGAAGAATATTTTCTAAAGTTCCAGAAATTACTCAAAATGTCCTCAAAAAATGCAGCTAATTATTCCCATGGAGAACATTATGACAGGATACGCTGATCTCCAGATACCTTTCAGTCGTTTGCTCGTTTTTATTATGGCAAATTGGATATTTTTTGGGAAATGCACAAAATTGATCAAATATTTTACTTAAAATTATGTTGTTTTAAATGTATTATCTTTGTAGAGATACTTGCCTGTAATTTGTCATGCCTCAGTGACATATCTTTTTTTTTTTTTTCTTTGTGAATCAGGCACAAGACAAATCTCTATTCATAAAAAAAGGATAGTGCTGGTCCTTGATCGTGACTTGGTAAGTCACATTCAAAGCCATTGTAAAATACTCTATAAACACATACCTGCGATCTCTTTACATCAGTCTTACATTTTATAAAAGCAATAAGCCCTGCGAAGCTGTGATTTATAGTAATTTTAGAAAAGTTAAGCTGGCGTTCTGCTCTGTGCCTAACAAAGCCCCTAAACTGTTTTAAAATCATTATAAATCACAATGTATTGCTTATTGCTTTATTAAACAGTGTGTGTGTGTGTGTGTATTTTTATGGTTTTTAGTGATAAAGTGGCCCGTTTAGCTAATTTGCATATGAACAGTCTCTCATGACGTGACTTCAGGTCAATTCTGCAATACATTTTTATATTTATTTTAAATTTGGTTATAGTTACTATAACATCACCACAACAAATATGGTAATAACATATGTTGTTGAGAAGATATTTGGTATGTCACTGCAACAAATACGGTATGGCATGGCTACATCCAACAACTATTTCAGGGAATTTTCCTCATCAAACTGTGAATGCATCCTACTACATCTGATGTGCCATTAACTAATTAAATTCTGATGTTCTCAGAAACAGGTCCAAAAATATGAATCGCAATGCAACACAAAGAACTCAAATGGTACAAAAGTATGAAGAAAGAAAATATACTAAGGTACAAATGTTTGACGATTATAATGACGATTACGTATTTTTTCTTCATTTGTACCAAAGAAACATCAGTATTTGTCCAAAATTATTAAAGCATCAATCAAACGATGTAAACCATATTTCTTTATTAAAGATTAAGAAACTCCAAGCAGCATATTCATAAATAAAATAAGAGTCTCCCTTAGATGTAATGTTACAGACTATGCTATGATACTGTTATATTTCATGGAATATTGGATGTTTTTATCTGAAATCAAAGGGGCACAAGTGTAAGGCAGTGAAGACACTTAACCCTACAAATTACACATCCTTACCACCACTGTCGGCATCTCAAAGCCATAGGTTGTGTTACACAGTGTAATATATCACTTTGGTTCACATTAGTAACTACTTGGACTTGTACAAAATATACAGGATACAACCTTGAGTTATGACTGACAAGCATGTGCAGGGTGAAATCTTCTCAGAAACTGGTCTATGTGCTCCACACTGACAAATGTCCTTTTCTTTGTGAGCTGACAAACGGCAAATTTCAGAGCGTCTGTGGAATGGCAACAGGAAAATACACACAGGTAGCTGTAAATGGAATGAGTGTATAAGGTTGTTCTGGTTTAGGTCACTAACATAACACGGCTGAGATTCATAATTGGTCCGAACCTCCTGAAAAACGATTAAAAAACAGCATGTAAAAAGAAATGTAAAAGTTTAATTGTACAGTAAAAAATAATTCATATGTGTGTTTGGACTATTTAGAATTGCCTGCAAGATGTGTGTCCAGTTGTGGGCGTACCAGCATGGCTTCATTTACACCAAGCACATATTCCCTTGCAACTCATTAGGAAAAAAGATATCACAACATGTAAATTATGAAAATCATTTCATATACAAGTTTTTTTTTTTTTTTTTTGTCTATATACTCCGTGTGAGGTGTTGTACAGGTGTACAAAAAAAGAAAAAAAAAGTTTTGGCAGAATATCAGAAAAGTAATGATAATACAGCTCTTTTATAAATGACAGCTTGAACTGGTGTAAAATGTCCTTGTTGTGCAACAAATTAAAAGTGTTATGTTTCTGGAATATAATTGTTCTCTCTGGGCTGGTTGTGCTCACTGATTGATAGTCTCAAAAAGTCTGAAAACAGTAAAAAAAAAAAAAAAAAAAAACAACAAAAAAACAACAAAAACAACAACAACAACAACAAAAACTTTCTTCAGTGCTGTTGCCATGATTGCAAAGTTTTAACTTGTCTGACATGGCATTCCCGCACAAGTCACTGCTATATTTTGAATAGTTAGCCTTTGCTTGTTCAGTAAACCCATAAACACCATCAACTCAATGTAAGCACATGAATCTACAGGTGCATCTCAAGAAATTAGAATGCCATGGAAAAGTTAATTTATTTTAGTAATTCAACTCAAATTGTGAAACTTGTGTATTAAATAAATTCAATGCACACAGACTGAAGTAGTTTAAGTCTTTGGTTCTTTTAATTGTGATGATTTTGGCTCACATTTAACAAAAACCCACCAATTCACTATCTCAACAAATTAGAATATGGTGACATGCCAATCAGCTAATCAACTCAGAACACCTGCAAAGGTTTCCTGAGCCTTCAAAATGGTCTTTCAGTTTGGTTCACTAGGCTACACAATCATGGGGAAGACTGCTGATCTGACAGTTGTCCAGAAGACAATCATTGACACCCTTCACAAGGAGGGTAAGCCACAAACATTCATTGCCAAAGAAGCTGGCTGTTCACAGAGTGCTGTATCCAAGCATGATAACAGAAAGTTGAGTGGAAGGAAAAAGTGTGGAAGAAAAAGATGCACAACCAACCCGAGAGAACAGCAGCCTTATGAGGATTGTCAAGCAAAATCGATTCAAGAATTTGGGTGAACTTCACAAGGAATAGTCTGATGCTGGGGTCATGGCATCAAGAGCCACCACACACAGACATGTCAAGGAATTTGGCTACAGTTGTCGTATTCCTCTTGTTAAGCCACTCCTGAACCGCAGACAACGTCAGAGGCGTCTTACCTGGGCTAAGGAGAAGAAGAACTGGACTGTTGCCCAGTGGTCCAAAGTCCTCTTTTCAGATAAGAGCAAGTTTTGTATTTTTTATTTGGAAACCAAGGTCCTAGAATCTGGAGGAAGGGTGGAGAAGCTCATAGCCCAAGTCCAGTGTTAAGTTTCCACAGTCTGTGATGATTTGGGGTGCAATGTCAACTGATCACCTCCATGCCACGCCGAATTGAGGCAGTAATTAAAGCAAAAGGAGCCCCTACCAAGTATTGAGTACATATACAGTAAATGAACATACTTACCAGAAGGCCAACAATTCACTAAAAATGTTTTTTTTAATTTTTTTTATTGGTCTTATAAAGTATTCTAATTTGTTGAGATAGTGAATTGGTGGGTTTTTGTTAAATGTGAGCCAAAATCATCACAATTAAAAGAACCAAAGACTTAAACTACTTCAGTCTGTGTGCACTGAATTTATTTAATACACAAGTTTCACAATTTGAGTTGAATTACTGAAATAAATGAACTTTTCCACGACATTCTAATTTATTGAGATGCACCTGTATATCAGTAATCAACAACCAAAATCAGAAAAGGAAGCAAAATTAAGTTTGCAGGTTGAAGAAGGTTTATGACTGTAAAAGGGGTGCATAATTATCAGCGCTCAGCTTTTGGGTTCCTACAGCCGTGTATGATCATCTAGTAACAAAACGTGGAGAGACATCTTTTATTTCGGCACTTAGAAAACAATCACAATGAATTTGAGTCTTTACCCATAGAGAACAAAATTCACAAAGCCATTCAAACAGTCGTTTTGAATAATTTTTATATGTCCTTTTTTGTTGTTCATTTGTTTTTGTAACTCAACTTCAAAAATTGAGAATATTCAAAATACACTTTTACTTACTTTGCTCTTTCAGTATTTACAAATATGTACAAGAAAAAATGATTTCTCATGTTTTCATTTTTTTTTTCATAATAAAAATCTCTACACCCCACCTCTTTTTACACTGCCACAGTTTCCAAAGCTCCAACTGCACCTCGGCTTTCTTCCTTTGAAAAGCAAGTGTGAGGCAGCCCATGGTGACGATGGCCTTAGATGGATGTACTATGCTCAATAGCTTCTGGGATGGGTCCTCCTGGTACTGACTGGTAGGACATTGGCATGGGCGTCTTGGCGGGACTCTGTCGGAACAGGCCCCCGTTGGGAGCCCTGTGTTTGCATTGGATGGAGGGCATGGTGGAGCTGCTGAGAGGAAGGGGTAGGGTGCTGCCAGGACCCTGGGCCAGCATCCGGCCCACCCCATGAGCTTGCTCCGGGAGGAAGGTGCTCACAGACAGGCCCGTGCCCGGGTAGTCTCGCACAGCCTCCCGCTGCTGGCTGGGCGGCATGCTGCCGATGTCCAGGGCAGAGATCTCGATAGATGGTGCGGGGATCTGCTTGTGTGCCATGTCCTCGTCCATAAGACTGTTCATACGCCGATGCACCTGTTCCAGGTTCACCTCCTTGTCCTAGAGAGGGTGAGAGAAGAAAGGAGGGACAGAGAGGCTGAGATCTGCTGGTTCCAGGATGGGATTTTTGCTTTTAAGCTCCATGCAAGTAAGGCTTATTTGAGTTACTGCAGGGTGTGTTGCGAATGTGCTAAAAAGACCCAATTGGAAAGTTCAGAGAGTAGAAAATTGTTTGAAAGAGAGGTTTTATAGAATGTGCACCTTGAAATCAAATTTGGCCAGTGGGCGTGTAAAATAATAATGCTCGAGTGACACTAAACCTGCCATTACAATTAAAATCACTAACAACTTTAATACTGGAGCCAACCTGCTTTTCATAACAGACATTAACATTAAAATGTACAGGAATTATGATTGTAGTTAATTGTAAGTTAAAACACAGCATGCATTTTAAAACCGTGTACTTGGAATTTAGTCATGTAAAGTGTTTTCAAAGTTTGTTTCAAGCTCAATTTTATGTTTTTATTGAATTTTTGTTTTTGTTTTTTGCCTAAAGAAACAGTGTAGTATATATTGTAATGTAAGTATATGCTGCATTCTGTGGTCAAATTACTTACGGTGTAGAGTTTTTTTTTTTTTTTTTTTTAAGTACCATAATTATTCTCTTGTACCACAATGCAAAACATAAAAATGTTAAACCACTGCATTATGAAAACAAAACAAAACAAAACAAAACAAAACAAAACAAAACAAAACAAAACAAAACAAAACAAAACAAAACAAAACAAAACAAAAATATGAGAAAATTAAGTCCAGGTGAAAAGCTAATGTTGCTTCCTCAATTATCCTCCCCACGGATCCAGATTTTATCTACGTTACATTGATATTATTATTATTATTATTATTATTACTATTAGTTGTAGTAGTAGTAGTTGTATAGATTTATATGAATTCAGAAGACTTGAAATCCATGTATTTGCAATATATTTATATAAAAATGTATTTAATTAATTCATCAATTAATTAATTTGAAATGATCATTGTTATGAATGAATTATTATTACATTTATGTGCCTGTTATGTGCTTTATATTGTTGAGAATTGGTTAGGTTTTAGGTAGATGTGAGCTTATGAGCTCAGATAATGTATATGCAAAGACTTAATTATTCTTTACAAAATACAAGGTGCTCATTTTAACCAGCAAAATAAAGATATTTTAAGAAACTAGCTTGGTGAGCATAAAAATATTGATGCCCTTTGTGTTAGAATGGCTGACAGTGGTTAAGAGCAGTTGCTTATTATCAACATGTATTCAATAAGAAGAATGGCTAGAGAATAGCAACTTCATCTGTACATGTTTCCTCTAGGAATTATTAAATTCAGAGTATATATGGATCAAACAATAAAACTATTACAACGTTAAGAGAGAGAGAGAGAGAGAGAGAGAATCGCTCCATTGCTTGAATACTAATAAATTGAATTTAGTAATTCAAAGCCAAAGTGGAGAGACCTTACTAGTCCATAGGTCTCATCTAATCTCCAATTCGTTTTGAATATTTATTTTTTAGAATTACGCAGAAGGAATACAGATTGGCTCCAGAGTCCACCACTGTTATAGTAAGGTCACAATCTGTTACACAAAATTAGTGGTTAAGATCTCACAGCATCCTCAAATATGTAGATTAATGAAGCTTTGCAGCATCAAATGCAAAGACACATTAGAGAGTAATGAAGCTTTAGGGAGGGATAGGTCAGGAGTTAAGCCTGGAATTGCAAAGCAATTGCACTGGGTAAATTAGTCTGTCATGTTAGGTTGAAGCAGACTACAAATATTTCCAAGGGGATACATGTTTCCATAAATTTCCCACAGTCTCATCACAGTTCAGTAATCTTTTTTGTCTAAACTAATGAATAGAGTTGGGTTAAAATTTAAGTGATAATGACGTAAGATTTTATTTATTTAAAAAAAGAATTATATGTGTATATATATATATATATATAAAACTGCAGACTTTTGCTGAAAAAAGTGAACAAGGAAACTCAGAAAAAATAACTGAACTGAAGGAAATAACCTGAGTGCTTCTTCTCAGCTACAAACACTCAATTATGTGTTTTTCCAAAACATGTCTGGTTTCTGTCAGACTACAACCACCTTTTCACTGATTCCAGTGGAGAGTTGCATAGGTACTGCAACGACTTTAGACTCTTTAGGGATGCAATATTTTCAGATCTGATTAGTGTATTTTGGATGTGCTGAAATATGCGTGACTAGGCATTATCTGTCTAACCGGATGTAATGACTTCCAAACTAAATATGTGCGCCGAGTCAGAAATTACCAAATTGCTCCTCTTTTCCTATAAACAGTGTCATTTCTTTAGTCATTTCACCATAGTCAATCAACAGATGGTAAATTGTGATTTGTAAATTGTATCCACAGTTTGCAGAAAGTAAAAGAAAACAGGTTCAGAGACCTAGCTTTATTATTGCAAACAGATAACAGGTGGTGAAACTACCCAAACTCAGATTTCTTGTCAATCATCATGATGAGACCAGGTAGACCAAAACCTGAGCATCAAGCTTTTCAATCATCTATACGGAGAGTGCGTACTAGATTTGCTTCAGGCCATGCAATAATTTCCAGCTAACCTTCTTACTAGCGGATCTTGTTAAGAATCTTAATGGATCTAAAGTGTACATTTGAGTCCTATTCTGATTGTGATATTGTGATTTTCCTTCTTGTTACACAGGAGGAGGAAAAAGGTCTGAGATCTGAAATCCAGGGCATCTGCTGCCCTAGCAACGCTATTTGCAATGACATTTATCCTTGTGGAATCTTGTTGCTTCTTTCATTGTCATGTACACCACTAAGAAATCACTTGACTGAATTTGATGTATCCTTGCCTTTGTTTGAAGGTATGCAAATGAATCATGCATCATTTTTAACACAATTACGAGACTTCTTTAGTGTTTAGTCATTTAAATTATAGGGCGATTACATAAATGTACATCACTGATTCATGAAAGAGATCCACACTAATTAAGTCATCACTGCCACAAGTAGTAGAACTCTTATTGAAATATGTTCATAATCATGTTGCAATAGCTTAATGTCTCAACAAATAAATGCCACCAATTAAACAGCAGAAGTGTGCTTAACACTGATTTTGATAGAACTGGAAAATAATTTATCATCATTAATGTGGCATTGTGCAGGAATGCAGGAAAAGCAGAGGCGTCATTCTAAACCCAACACAATTTGGAAGATGAATCTGCTAAATGAGGCAACTAAAACACAAAATAAATAAATAAATAAATCTTTAATGTTAGATGGCTTCTACATCTGGTCCGGTTAATTCCCAGCCGATCAAAAAAGAGGCCTACAATTCTATTCTGACCTGTGTCAATAGCTTCTGCTTCATCCCAGTCTTTTTCTCTGTCTGTCCAAATGTCCTTGCTCCCCTCCGATGAAGCAGTAGCAATATCATTATATGTCAATGGACCAGAAACCCTTGCCAGTCTGTAATCCTTAGTAACCTGCATGAGATCATAAACAAATGAAGAATAAATGTAAAATCGAAAATATGAAGATAAATAAATCCAATAAATAAATCCATAAAACTTGTCCACATTGACATATAATTGCAATATGTAAATTACTAGGTAAATTACTAGGGATTATTGACTGTTTGGGGTTCGAGTTATGTTTTTGGGGTGGCTCCTTTTTTTTTTTTTTCTTTAAGAATAACTGAGCAGACAGAATCATGCAAGCACCCAATTTGCGCACACTTTAGTTTACGGATCCACATCAACCCTGGTCCAGTCTATTACATGCAGATTCATAGGCAGTAGATGAGGATTTAGAAAGGCTTATAAAAGAGGTTATAAAGCGAATCAATTATTCAGATATTTATAAGTAGGTGATTTGAAGAGAACATTAATGTTAGACACTTAATTGCATCATGAAGGCACAAGTATGGGTATAAAGTGTTGTTTAAAACATTAAAGGGATAGATCACCCAAAAATGAAAATTCTGTCATTTACTCACCCTCAAGTAGTTCCAAACCTGTATGACTGTCTTTGTTCTGCTGAACACAAAGGAAGATATTCTGAAGAATGTGGGAAACAGAGCAGCTCTTGAGCGCTATTGACTTCCATAGTATTATTTTTTCCTACTATGGAAGTCAATGGTGACCCAAAACAGCCTGGTTACAAACTTTCTTCAAAATATATTCCTTTGTGTTCGGCAGAACAAAGAAATTCATACAGATTTGCAGCTACTTGAGGGTGAGTAAATGATGACAGAATTTTCATTTTTGGGTGAACTATCCCTTTAAATGGAAGAAAGAATAAATTAAAGAGATGACCATTGCAAGGTTACCACAGATCTAAGGAAATTTCTTGTATAGAACACTGGGAAAAAAAAATAATTTTTTTAAATATTTTGCCACTGCCAAGGTGAGGTATTTATTTCAGCTGAAAATGTCTTGTAATCATTTGGATGATCAAATTGTTTAATATAAAAAAGAGTAATGTGTTTTAGCCTCCATAGAGAACTTCAGAATGAAAAAAGTGCATACTATTCTTACTTTGGATTCAAAGAAAAATGTAATTGGTGGAATATAGTGACTCTGTTCTAAAACCTTGTTGATGTCTGCCTAGATACACTTCAAGGCATCATAGGCATGTCACAATGTAAAAGCTCATCCAAAAGTAAGATTAGATACCTTATTTTGGTCAAAATTTAAAGCATTGTTGTTTAGAGAGAAGACATCTCTGAATGCAGTGCAATGAGCTCAATAAAAAAAAAGAAAAAAAGAAAAAAAGAAAAGAAAAAAAAACAAACAAACATAAAAATGATCCAAGATAGTGCTGAAAAACATTTCGGCATTCAATACCGAAAGGTATCAATAAAATAACTTATATACTATGTATTTTTGGAGTATCACATTTTAACTTGCCAATATGCTAATTGCAATATTGGAAATGAGCTCACTGAGCAGAACTATAAAAGCTGCTGTCTATGAAGTGAGGTTCCATTTCATTTAGAATGCTACCTTGGAAGATAGATGCCTATGTAGACATTACACAGCAACTCACTAGGTTCTGAAGCAAAGCTGTTGTGTTCTAAAATGGTCTACAATCACAGCTTATTAGCAAATGTGACATTCTAAATTGTAAAGCCTGCTTCATCAAGGGCACTGTGCACACCCCAAGCACAAATAAAAACTGTTGTTATGTTAAGTAGGCGGGGGGACCAATTTTGATTTCATCAGGGCACACCTATAACTGTGTATACTGGAGCTCGACTAAATCGGGGCTCGCGTCTGCTGCGGGATCCTTAAAGTAGAGTGTGGCAGTGTCCTCTCCCTGCTCTGTCTTCCGCGCCCTGAGCTCGGTCACCTCTTTGGACTGCTCTTGCCGGCAGCGATTGCTGTTCCACCACATTTCCAGGGCGGCCACCAGACAGGCCAACAGGAGCCCCGCTGCTAGGATGCAGAAAACGCCAGCGAAGCTATGCAGCTTGAGCGACCGACCATCAGGTTGGGCATTACTGTGGCTGTTGAGGTCACAGCGGCCAGTCCGAGGCCACCACTTCTGTTTCAAGACATCCAGGTCTCCTTTCTCCTGCAACTCCAGAATCCTGTGAAGAATGACATGGAATGTACTTATTTTATGTGAAGTTTTACATATGGTTGCTTCCTTTCCTTAATTTTCTTCTTTTTTATTATTATTATTTTTTTAATGCAGCCTGTGAACGTTAACCAATCAGTAAACTTGTAGGTGTGTGTGTGTTTGAACAGGGCTGTTTGTTTGTTGACCAATTGGAGTGTTTGAGAAACTGTTTGGAATTTTTTAAGTAGATGTTTTTAATTATCATGTCGGTGACTGACAAATTGGGGATCTCAATTCTTTGGTCACCGACATGACGTCGAAAGTGACCGACTTAAAGGGAATGTCTCGATTACATACACTCTAAAAAATGCTGGGCTAAGCCTGTTGGGTCATTTTATTGGGTTATTTTTTTATATTTTCACCTATTTTATTTTCTGGGTTATTTTTTTTAACCCAAATGCTGGGTCATTTTATTGGGTTATTTTTTCTACCCAACCGCTGGGTTGAGCTTGTCTCCGGAAATTTCTCAACAACGCAGCTGGTAAAAGCACGGGCTTTATTTTAAGACCACAGGAGAGAGAGCGGTTTTCAGTGCCGCTGCTGATTTGGTGCACTCTTTTGGGGAAATAAAGGTTTGTATACATTTTATTTCATTTATTAATTACTGTGGTGTAAATTATATTATTTTATGCAACGCAACATAAGGACGAGATGTCATTCAGCTGCAATCGTTTGGGCTGGAAATGCCTTTGCCTTGCATAACATTATGGATTTTATTCGTTAGAATACTGAGTGTAATTTAATTTGATGTTAAAATATGTTCTCTAATTTCAGTACTGTTTGTTTTTGGGCAGGTTTTGGTGTTAGTCACGCCATCTCTCAGCTACGAGTGAAACGCGAGGCTAAAGTTCACAGTTCCCCCGCGAACAGCAGCCCTTCACCAGTTCAGAATTCGACGACACACCAGCACGAGAATTAGCACTATTTCGGTAAAAAGCGATTACAGAGAATGGCTGAATACACTTAAATTAAAATGCTACTTCTATATGCCTTTTTTTTCTAAAATGTTTGTTAAATGAATGTATGTATGTAATATGTTCTATCTACCGTTCTATCTACCGAGGGAATTTACAGCCATACTGCTCGTTGCTGTATATATCCCTCCCAGCTCCATCAACAACAACAGGAGTGAGGCACTAAATGATCTGTACCAGCTCATCAGTGAGCAGCAGGCAGCCCACCCAGATGCTTTTCTCAGCTTGGCTGGGGATTACAAACACGCAGACTTAAGGAGTGTGTTTCCAAAAATTCACCAACACATAGACTTTCCTACAAGGGGAAAAAATACCCTGGACTTTGTTTACACCACCCAGAGAGGAGCTTACAAGGCCCTTCCCCTACCCCACCTCGGAGCCTCAGACCACATCACTGTCATGCACAAACAGATAAAAATGTGGCCTGAAGGGTCACTTCAAGACTGTTTTGGCACCACTGACTGTAATATGTTTAAGCAGGCTGCCACATACAACAATACTACAGACCTCCAAGTGTACTTGAAGACTGTCACTGCCTACATCACCAAGTGCATTGATGATGTAACGGTCACAAAGTCTATCACTGTCCGGGCCAACCAGAAGCCGTGGCTGACAGGGGAGGTCTACAGACTTCTGAAGGCTCGAAACGGTGCCTTTAGAGTTGGAGACGAGGAGGGCCTGAAGACAGCTAGGGCCAACCTATCCCGCGGCATCAGAGAGGCCAAGAGACAGTACTCCAGGAGGATAGCCCATCGTTTCAGTGACAGCAGAGACACTCTGAGCCTGTGGCAGGGGATTCAGACCATTACGGACTACAAGCCCCCACCACAGACCTGTGACAGCACCAACCCCCTGCTGAACAAGCTGAATGCCTTCTTTGCTCGCTTTGAGGCACAAAACAGCACCACTGCACAGAAGACTCCACCTCCTCCCGGCGACCAGGTGATGACGCTGTCCCCGAACAGTGTGAGGAGATCTCTCAGCAGGATCAATGCACGCAAAGCTCTGGGTCCTGACAACATTCCTGGGCGTGTACTGAGAGACTGTGCAGTGGAACTCACTGATGTCTTCACAGACATTTTCAACATCTCGCTGAGTCAGGCTGTTGTCCCCACATGCTTCAAAGCTACCACCATCATTTCAGTCCCGAAGAAGTCATCTTCATCCTGCTTCAATGACTACTGTCCAGTAGCACTCCCATTCTCATGAAGTGCTTTGAACGGCTAGTCATGCAACACATCAAGTCTGTCCTCTCCCCCTCCCTGGACCCATTCCAGTTTGCATATCAGCCCAACCGCTCGACCAATGACGCCATCGCCACTGCCCTCCACCCAGCCCTCACACATCTGGACAAAAAAGACACGTATGTCAGATTGCTGTTCATAGACTTCAGTTCAGCATTCAATACTATCATCCCTAAACAGCTCATTCAAAAATTGGTCCAGCTGGGGCTCAACACGTCGCTGTACAACTGGCTGTTGGACTTTCTGACCGGGAGACCTCAGGCAGTACGGGTCGGCAGTAACACATCCAGCACCATCACACTGAACACAGGGGCCCCCCAAGGATGTGTGCTGAGCCCCCTCCTCTTCACTCTGCTGACCCACGACTGCACACCGTCACACAACTCTCTGTCATTTGTGGATGACACGACTGTGGTGGGTCTCATCAGCAACAGAGATGAGACAAACTACAGGAGCGAGGTGAGCCGCCTGTCCGGGTGGTGCAGTGACAACAATCTCTCTCTAAATGTGGAGAAGACGAAGGAGATTGTTGTTGACTTCAGGAGAGTGCACTCTCTGTATGCTCCTCTGACCATCAATGGTGCGACCGTGGAGAGAGTGAGCAGCACCAAGTTCCTGGGTATACACATCACAGAGGACCTCTCTTGGACCAACAACACTGCAGCACTGGCCAAGAAAGCACAACAGCGTCTCTACTTCCTCCGTAAACTGAGAAGAGCCAGAGCCCCGGCCCCCATCATGTGCACCTTCTACAGAGGCACCATTGAGAGCATCCTGACTAGCTGCATCAGTGTGTGGTATGGCGCCTGCAACGCGTCCTGCCGCAAGTCCCTCCAACGGATAGTAAGAGCAGCTGAGAAGATCATTGGTGTCTCTCGCCCCTCCCTCCAGGACATCTACAGCACCCGTCTCACCTGCAAAGCCCTCTGCATTGCAGGTGATCCCACCCACCCGACACACAACTTCTTCAGTCTGCTGCCATCAGGGAGGAGACTGCGGAGTCTCCAAGCCAGGACCAACAGACTGAAAGACAGCTTCATCCATCAGGCTGTCAGGAAGCTGAACACCCTCCTGTCCTTGCCCCCCCTCCCCTCTCTTACTCCACGCACCACTGAACTCTGACCCCCCCCCCCCCACACACACACACACACTGTGACCAGCACCAGTCACTTTGTACAGCATTGGACTGACCTCATTCAACTACCTCTTCTGACAGTCTGAATAAAGACTGCTCTTTGTCACTTTATATAGAATGAGTCTCAATAAGCTCTTTGCACTATACCATTTATATTCTGCACTGGTTGTTTGTTTGTCTACCTCACTGGTTTGCACTCTATCTACCATGTGCCTTATGCCACTTTATCCATTTATATTATTTTATTTTTATTTTTTATTCTACATGTCCTTATTTGTATATTTGTAAAAATTGCACTTTGTGTACGTGTATACATACATACATATATATATATATATATATATATATATATATATATATATATTTGATTTGTACTTATCTGTATTTTTGCGTTCTGCTGTTTGTATTTAGTGTTACCTGTATGCACCAGGGAGTAAGAGAGTAATGAAATTTCAGTTCTCTGTATGTATGTACGGTACATGTGGCAGAATTGACAATAAAGCAGACTTTGACTTTGACTTTGACTAATATTGTAAACTATGCTGTATTCAGCCAAATAAATTCAATTTGTCTTGTATTTTGTCTATGGGTGTTCTTGCTTAATAATAAATGTTCATCTTTTGATTATTGCTGTTTCCTATAGTAAATCTGTGTGTGATTTTTAATTTCCAGCCCATTTTAAGCCAGCAATATAATATTTTTTAAACAATAAATTAAACAACCCAGCATGGAGCGTAAAAATGTTTAACCCAACCAGCTGGGTCAAAATAACCCAGCAAGTGTTCTGTCCAATATTTACCAAGCGCTGGGTTGCCAAATAACCAAAGTTGGGTTGTTTTTAACCCAACATTTTTTAAAGTGTATGTAACCCTAGTTCCCTGAAGGAGGGAATGGAGACGTCACATCAATGACTGACGAATTGGGGCTCTCAATTCGTCGGCCACCTACATGACGACGAATGTGACAGAATGAAAGAGAACTATTTTACAATGTGGTGAGTTCATATGAATTTGTCCAAGCAAAAAAGCAAGCGTGAAGATCTACTCCTAACCCCATACCTATATATATATAACCATCACTGGGGCATATGTGATCATATGATAATGTACAAATAAAATCATACAAATTAGCAACCAAAAAGTTGAATGTTTACCATGTTAAATTGCCATAAAATTGGACCAACTCGCAACCACCTAGCAACCTATCCATAACACCACTGAAAGTGCAGGGCAATGCCCCAGTAAACACCCGAGTGTTTTGGACAGGCAAACACTACATACTTAATCTTTAGAAAATCTAAAGCCACTAGATGCACAGAAATCACTTACAGTAGCTTACCTTATGTTACTTGGTTAAATGTTTTTTTACGTTTTATACCTTTGCTGGTATAAACAAAAGAGGAAAGTAAGGATATTTAAGAAAATATTTTATTTATTTTTTTAACATGTTGTTGTTGTCATTGAAGGGCTCCTCTACAAGTAATACAGGTGTTTCAGTCTTTTCAATATAAAATGTCACATACAGAAACATGCAAGGGGGCTGCCAAAGACGAGAGTGGTAGAGAGAACGTATAATGATGGGCCCACAAAGCAAAATAGTAAGATGAATTCTTCACTTAAGAGGATATGACATTATGGTTCACTGTGTAATAACCCACAAGCTCCCTCCAAGCTGCCTTAGAATGCCATTTTCCCATTTGCCCGAGGCATTTTTTTTTTTCATTTTTGGAGATTTTTACCATTCTTTTCTAAGATGACAGAGTGTAGATAGGAAAGAAGAGGTGAGTAAGGCGGCGTGAGTTTCATTTCTGTTTCGTTGCCCTTGATTGTGTCCCCAGGTGTCCTATGTCTCCTCATTTATCTTTTGTATTTAAGCCCTGTCCTGTGTTTGAAATCACCCCCTATAACCTTATTCACTATTCCCTATATTAGTCCACTAATATAGTCCAGCTGAAGGAGTGAATACAAAACGAGTGTGAGAATTTGGATACTGAGTGTCCTGGAAGGGCTGCTGCTATTGCATAGTTTGTGCTTATTGTTTAATAATCATTAGAAAACTTTGCAACCTGGCACCTCCAGTAGTAATAAGCATATTTATCTTGAACTCTGTCATGGAAAATAGCATGTATAAACCTCTATTAAAATATTTAACAGTCAATTCTAATGAAAGGTATACCTGATATTATGCTGTACAGTTGCCATAATATCAGTAATTGGACCAGCAATTGGGAATGTGTGGATGGATGGATGATTCAGCTGCATGCGCCATCTTCTGGCGCGACAAAATAATTCATTCATCACAACCCTCACAGTGCATTATAGGTATTCTCTAGATGTTGAGTGTACGTCGGTTGTACACTCGTTATTGTATTGCATTATGGGACTGATACACTCGATAATATCCACTATGGTTTCAGCCACCACTACAAATGGCTTTCCCCTCAAATAGTGCCCTATTTAGGGGTATAGGGGGTGTTTCATGGTCAGCTGTTCTGTAAGGCTGGTTGCCCTGCCTTACAGGTTGCCCTGCCTTGACGGCAACATTTCCCAAAGTTGCCCAGCAACATTGCTCAAAAAGTTGCCCCATGTATCATCAGCCTAACACTAGACAAGAACTACGACATAAATGTTCAAACACAAGGCAAAACATTTGACGCTGGGTATTGCTGGTGGTTGGGTCATGCTAATATATTCTAGATAGATCAATACAGAGTGAGTGAGAAGGCAACCAAAGATCATTACCCAGCTTAAGGAAATCCAAAGACAATGCAATTGAACAATCTTAATTGGTTATAAGTGATTATGTAGAGCTTTAAACAGCCTGCTGGCATCTGTTACATTCACAAAGGGATCAATTTGTAATGCATGTAAAACTAAAGCCAAGAAACAACTGGTAATGTCAAATCAAGGCTTTGTGGGTAATAAAGAATGGCTGTGAACTGTGGGAGGTTCAAATTTCCTGTGACATTATTATGTGGTAACTGGAGCAAGTTAATGAAAAACTTTTGAAACATGTCTGCAGAATCTTGAAATGGTTTTGCATGTTATTACTACAGGCAACTCTTGAAAACACATACCAAACAACAGAATATATATCATTATATACAACATGTTCTCACTCCCAACTCGTCACGTATTGACGTTTGGTCAGGACCATTTGGCGTCACTTTTTGACACACAGGGTACCCATTTAGCATCATTTTTCGACGTGCAGGGTCCTCCATTGCTTTAAATAAGAAACCCTTGGCATCAATATGCCGACGCGAAAGGTACTGGGAATTTTATCGTCATGATTAAATTATATATTGGGTAATAATATTGCCATTATTGCATATATGTTGGGGAGTGACTTTTCAATGTAAACAGTCACAACAGTTTTATTTATATTACATTATTTACACATTTATGAGCACGTAACCCAAACCCTGCCCTAAACCTACCATTTGTCAATAAAACACAAGATATAACACGCAGATACAACTACCGTCATAATTTATTCAAAAAGTATTAATATTCCAAGTCTTCAGAGGCAAAACGATTGCTATGTGAGAGGAACAGACAGCTCATTCTGTGTGCTGCAGTCTCTGTGCGCAAATGTAAAAAATGCCACCAGAAGAAGCCTTATGTCAGCCTTGGTTGTGAAATGCTATTGGCTCTTGTATGTCTCGTGACCAGTTGCGTCATGCTACGGGATGTGAGTATCTTGTTTCTGAATGAGATGTGAGCGCGTTAACGGAGCAGGATTAAAACCTTATGTTTTACTTTCTTCTTCGCATAAAGACATTGCATAGCTTGTGCAACACGACTTGTTTGTAATGCTTTTATACTGCTTGTTTATGGTCAGTTTTTGCAATAAATACCTAATATATATATATAAATATATTTTGCCTGTTAAGTGTTTTATATTGTTCAGAAGTGGGTAGGTTTAGGGTAGGGGTGGAGTTAGGTGCTCCAGTGAAAGTATACATTTATATAAAATTATTTCTATTTTATTTTATTTTTTTACAAATGCATGCAAACCGTTAAATTAAGACAAACAAATGAAATGGAGGACCCTGCAAGTCGAAAAATTATGCTAAAGGGGTACCCTGAGCGTCAAAAAGCGACGCCAAGTGGTCCTGACCAAGCTTCAATGTGACAAGTTGAGAGTGAGAACGTGTTGTTATGTAAGAAACACGTGAAATATTTTGCCTCATTCACTTTTTGTATGACACATGGGTTTTTTGCAGTAGCTAGAGTACAACTCTTCACCATACAGCTCATTAAATTCCCTAAAGCACAGTCAACTTAAAATAATTATGATAATAGCTTTTGCCTGAAAAACAGACTCCTTACACCATCTGCATGTTATTTTTTAAGAGGTAAAACATATGTTTTAGCTGGGAGGCAAGCAATACGCACTTTTGGGAGATGAGGTCTCGGTAAGGACTCCCATGCTGCATGGCGATACCGTAGCCTTTGCTGCTCATGCTGTTGCCAGCTACAGTGATGGTGCAGTCGTCATCTGTCAGTGCTGCATACTCCACCACGGCCATGTCCCACAAAAATGCGTACGGTCCTTTTTTGGCCTGCAAAAAAAAAAAAATCAATTTAGAAGAGTTTTCTGACCAAAACGCTTGAATAATTATCTTTTAATGTGTGTTGGGATTGCAGTATAAAGACCAGTTCACACCATGAACAATAAATATATTAGTGTTAAAGTACCCCTATTATGGATTTTGTGAATGAAAACATCCTGCAAAGTTTTAAATCTGAAAGTGCACCGTGTATAAAGTTATTGTCTCTCAAAAGAAAGAGTCGACTCTGAATCACTGAAATGAGTCGTTTTTAAAATGAATACCAAGCCATTTCATGTTGACGTCAACATGAAACATTAGCATATTGCCTGCCCACTTGTTGGTCTTTTCGCTTTGGTCTGAATGAAAATGCAAATTCATTCTTTGCCACTAGATGCTGCTTTTGGAGTAGTAAAATATAGCTTCCCCGGTAACGGCTGTACACAAAGCAGCACTGTGCTATCAACCGCTGCTTTATCAGGCAGTACAGGCATGATGAAATGAAAATGAAACCGATCGGACCAATCACCGCAGATTAGCGTCACGCAAAGGAGGGGTTTGGAAAAATGAATCGTTGAGCGAATTGTTTGGGAGTCGTTGAGCAAGTAAGGTAATGCATATTATAAGACAATGGACATGGACATGCTTTTTGACCTTGCATGAATATCAACCTGTTATTGGGGACTCCCAAAACCAAAATATGACCCTTTCATTACCCATAATTTTTTTAAGTTTAATGGGCACTTTAATTGTTTATTATAAATGTGGGTTGTAGCTATCTATTCTGCCATTTTAAATGTTCAAGCAAGATTGCTGAGTGGGTTCTGATTAGCTGTGAATATTTCTGTCCTTCAAAAAAAAAAAAAAAGGGAAAAAAAAGATTTTAATGATATCATTTCTTTGTGTCATTATCACTATAGATGTGGTGTGGACATCCCAGTTCTCATAGAATTAGAATGATTATCAAAACTTTATAACCATTGTGACTGGTAGCAATAAAATGGATCATTATTTATCCTCTAAAGTTAATATTGTTTAAGTGTTTTATCATTGCAATCACACTCTGGAGGCTAATTTTGACTAATCTATTGAGTTCTTTCTCGTTAAAAGGAGCTTCATTGATCTAAACCTGCCCTCATTGGCCGATTCAAAAGATTTCACATCCTCAACTCATTATGCACTCTAAAAGTTTCTTCATTAAACTCCTCTAGTCTTCCTCTTTGATCTTTTCAAAGTTGTTTCTTTGATTTTCTCAAGAACTGACACTGAATGTCCGTTGTTCATTTCAAAAGGGTACATTAAGAACTTTTAAAAGATGACTTGAGAGAAAAGCCTCTTGTATAGACAATCTGTCATCAATTCTAAATGTTAACAATGATACTAAATGGAAAATACTTTCCCTGCAGTCTACAAGGTAGTGCTAGGCAGTCCACTGGAAACATAAAACAAACTGCACAAGTTAAAACAATAATTATTAAAGACAAAATTAACCAGTAATTATCTTAATCAGCAAAGCTCCTTTATATATATATATATATATATATATATATATATATATATATATATATATATATATATTCTGCCTATAATAGCATTTACTTGAAACAAAGAAGAAAATAAGGTCCAGGTGGAGCAAATAAATTAACTATTAACAAGTAAGGACCAGGATTAGCCAATCATCATGTCCTGAAGACACCATTGCCTATGCCCAAGGGGAGGCCATCCCCATTAATGGGTGGAATTTCACTCCAAATCATAGCTTTCAGTCACGTGACCAGCTCGAAGACCTGGAGGGCAAAACATCCATAGAACTGCAGCACAAGCCTGTCAATTTTTCGTCTGTTTCACAGCTGCAAATATTTAGAATAAAACAAAGATATGTGAACAAAATGCAAGTTTTGCCAATTTCAATCATTAAACAGTGCGACAAAATGTTGTAAAAACACTTAAAGTGCCTTAATATATTTAAAACAGTAATATTAAAAGATCAAATTCAGCAATCACCATATTAATGACGCATAATTTACATAGACAAAACAGATGAAGCCGGAATATGAACGCTATCCACTTAATGGTTCAGTGTTTTCCTTATAATGGTTTTCTATGGGAAACCATTTAATGTGAAACTTTGCACATTGTGTTTATATTCTGGCTTCATCTGCTCGCCTGTACAACATATACATCATCAATGAAATGTTTCCTGAATTTCGCCTTTTAATATCTGTGTTTTACTATATTTCTACTTAATGCAAACTGCGTGAAAATAACTGGCGGTCAGTGGAGCAAAGCTTCCTTTTGCCCTCCAGGTGGTCGTTCCTATAAGGATGTGATGTCATGTGAAAACTATCAATAGAGCACAATTAACCCTATGATTCATGGGCACAGGAAATATGTGAGGATACCTTTTGCTAGGGATGTAACGATTCACTCAACTCACGATTCGATTCGATTTGCGATTTTGATTTCACGATTCGATTCGATTCACGATTCATGATTTTTTTTTAAGAAAATGAGATTTAAGACAAATTATAAATTAAATATGTTCTTTTATTATTGCTTGGACAAAATGCTGCACGTTTCTTTGTGAAATTGAAATATAACACTATAATAATATACTAATATAGCACTTGCATATTATTGCTCTTTTGTTGGTTTTGATTGCTTCTATTGTCCTCATTTGTAAGTCACTTTGGATAAAAGCGTCTGCTAAATAACAAAATGTAAATATAATGTAAATGTAAATAACAACTAAACTGAAATTTTAAAACAAGACCCAAATCAAATAAATAAGTAACATAAATAAAATAAATCTCTTCATAAAAACTAAATAAGGCTTTGTCTGTGCTCTTTCCATTTAAAATTAGAGGCAAGCAACCACTGCATTTTAATCATGATCCAAACAAAGATGCTGCATACATGCAGCAGGAGCAGTTTTTAACCTAAATTAGACTGTATAATTTCGAAATTTGAAGCAAAAACAGAATGGTATGACTTCAGTTTTGTGAAATTATACATAGAAACAGCAGACGAGCTGAATGAGACGCAGATTCACTCTCTGCCAGCAGGTGGCGCTTTAAGCGTTTCCTTGGTTACCGCTGTAAACAAAGCAGCGCTGCACTTATGAACTTTAATATGCATTATACAGAGGCAAGATGAGAAGAAAAATACCATCTAAACTTTTCTAAAGACAGTAAGTTCCCCTCAGACATGTATTCATATAAACTACCCTAATTGAATCGCGATTTGTTTCGCATCTCAACCGATTTGAATCGATTTTCAACCGGCTCGCGGTTAATCGTTACATCCCTACCTTTTGCACATCCTGAAAAAAGATAAACAAGGCTCTCTGACAGCAGACTGTGGGTGCGTTTCACATAAACATGTAATACCTGAACCAGACATCATATATGAAGTGTTTGTTCTAAATGGTGGGGGAAAGATTGCTTGCACACTAGCCTGAGCACTAAAGAGCATGAATAGCACCTTTGGAACATAACTAGCTCTGAAAGCATCCTGATCGGAACTCTAGACAGGAGCAATTGGGCGTTAGCAATTTCTATAATTAAGTCATGCCTGCCCACAGACGAGCCAGCTACAAAGGTATGGTTTGGTGAAATGCAGCTCCATAGACTTAGAGCTCCAATTGACACTCACATTCCATTTCAGAACGTCAGGTAAATACCCCTATTTATACCCCTTCAGCACTAGCTTATAAAATTCAAATCTTTTTACTGATTGTGACAGCAAGCATGTAGGCTTTGCTGAACTACCAAACATGCATGTTCCATAGGATTTCAGATTGTCTCATCTATGGTGAGAAAATTTGTGAGTTCCACCGTATCATCTATGGTGGAACTCACAAATCTTTCCCAATTTCAGGGGACCATGACTGGTTGGGCCACTCTGGAGCACCATAGGGTACAATATCGTTTTTTTTTTTTTTTTTTTTAGAGATATGAGTGTGTCAGGCTTCCCACCTGAGGGTAGCTGCAGTGCAGAAGCAAGCTGCAACCTTTTTCACATGGGGGAGGGTGTTTCCTAACATGGTGAGATATGCTTCAGCCCTTCACTTCAGACAAGAGGTTTGGAGAATAGGTGATGGATGGACATACTCTAACTTTTATCAGTCTTGAAGTGCACAAATAATATATGGTAACATTTTATTTTAAGGTGACATTTACATATGCACTTATTATAGTAATAAATATGCATAATTACAAGTAACTACTGTAACCCTAAGCCTAAGCCTAACTCTAGCCCTATAGTAAGTACATAATTAATTAATATAACTTTTTTTGTGTGTGTAATTATGCTGTAACAATGTCACCTTATACTAAAGTCTGAATACTATTGACTATTAGTTGCTTATTAGCATGCATATTACTGGCATATTGGCTGTTTATTAATAAAGCACATATTAATGCTTTATTCTGCATGCCCATTATGACAGGCCTCTAGATTATAGATCCCTTAACCTTACCCAATATCTAAAAATAATAACAATAACTACTACAACAATAACTACCTTACTATCAATAAGCATGAGTTTAATAAGGGAGAACCCTTAGTAAATATTGAATATGTATGCCCTAATCTAAAATGTCCCATTTATTGTTATTACTATAGTAAGTACATGTAACACATGTAACAGACAACATAAAAAAACTGTTACCAACTAGTGAACTCAAAAGAAAAAAGTACAGCTGTAACACAAAGTACACTTAAAAGTATAGTTTTATAATCTAAAATGTGGCCCGATTTAATCCCAAGAAGTAATGAAATAGTACATTTTCAAGCATACTACTAGTACATTTGTATTTGTATACTTACTACTACACAAAGTACACTTACAAAATATACTTGAACTTTACTTAATAAAATGAACTTTTAGGTGCATAAGTTAAATTAAATATACCTTTTTTCATTTTTGTTTGTCTTTACCATGTGCATCAATCATATGCAGGCCGACAAGATGCTAAAATGTACACACTTACAGATACGCCACTCGTCTTCTAAAACAAGCTCATTTGTTTAATACTTTTGGATCAGTTCATTCTCTGATGACTCAATGTCCAGAGCTCAGAATAATCTAGAATTAATTTAGCATTTCCTCTGGCCATCACCATCGTCACCGAGAGGTAAGAAAGTTGAGGAAAAGCTATGACTCATTCACCTGTTGTATGTTGAATATTTGATTATAGCAACGAGCTTGCAAAAATTTTCACTGTTCTCCTGAGCTAAAGACATACTTTTCTGACTCTGAATTTCAGGGGGATGCCCCAAAAATTACAACAATTGTAACAGACTAAATTTGGACGCAAAGTCCCCACAATGTCTTTCTGTTTTCATGAATCTCTGAAATCATATTACAAATAGGTGAGCAACAATCATACCTTGCGTATGCCTTCAGAAGGGCTAGAAACTGAGAAGTCCTGTCCATTGTTTTTGCTGATTGTCCTCCACAGCTCTGCATACGTGCTGTCCTGCTCCAGTGGGTTTGTACCTTTGGCTCTGAAGTAATCGTACACTGCTGAGTCCCTAACAGTGCCGTAGGCATAGTCCATCTGTCTTGCAAGATCCTGAAATGTTCTGTTGATAGATAGACAAGATCAGGTATAAAACATTTAAAAGATAAGGTTAAAAAATTTAATAATCATGGTAAGAGTTTGTTCCAATCTCTCACCTTCAGAATGAGCAATATAAATAATGGACTATTAAAGACCAAGAGACACTTGAAGTGTACATGGGATGTTTACAGTTTAAGTGTTCTCTGTTTCACAAGAATTCTAATGTTTGGTGACACAGCTCCATCTCCATTTGTTTAGATTCTATAGCGTTTTTTTTTTTTTTCAAGAAAAAAAGAAAAGAAAAGTGAAGTAGTAGCTACACCAAATTAGTGAAAGTATACATCTTTTAGTTTAAATGTCCTCATGTGAACAGCCTGTTGTATTTGTTTTTATGTTTGTTCTGAGAATCAATATGGCTTTCTTTTTCTCTCCTGAATTCTTCACAACTTCTAACATTCTAAATGAATACTTGCATCTGAAATTATGGTATACATTCTAAGATAACATTTAATGCGTGTTTGTACTTAAAGCCTGTCAATACACATTAGAGCACCACCCTCAGGCTGAATAACTCAAGGACACTAGAACACTGCCAAAAATGTGTGTGCAAATGTTCAGCAAACAATTCAAACAATTCACATCATTATATCACGTCTATTTCAATGTCATTTACTACTACACTTCATTCTGTCCATCTGCAGACTTTGTTTGTTTGCAAATGAATAGTGGAAAAGTTTATGAATTTGTTCTTAGATATTTACCTATATAAGCAAAGTGTGAGTCTGTGCTCCACTGCAGCAAAAGAAACATGCCCAATATCACTCAAAACATGCACCTCTTCAGGTGTGTCTGTAGGTAGTATAATTAATCTGTGCTTGTTTTTATTACACAGTGTCTGACAGCAATTGGCCACTGTCCAGCATTTTTGACTTAGAGTCATGCCAGGGTCTGAGCAGACGTATGCACTTTTTCTTGTCAGAGTACTGCAGGTTTTTGAAAATGTAAGCTGTTCTTGTAGCTCTCTGTTCTAAATTATGATGATTGGTGATCTTTCATATGTTAATTACATTAATTATGAGTCGTTTACAAGGCAGAGAGCTGAAACCATTCAGTTGTATGCAAGCTCAAGACCATTTGCGATTCATAGATTTCACATCTGAAAGAGAGGCATACACGTTCAAATTTAGGATGGCTTCTGCGCAACATTTAATAAATGAGGCCCCAGGTCCCTGTGTACGCAACGGCAGTCGTCAAGGTAGTTGAGAATGCGGATGCCCAATTCCCTCAAAGGGGCAGCCTGAAGGGTAGGACCTTGTACTGATATGCCTGTCCTTCAAAGTCCAACTGGAGAAACAGCCTGTGCTTTGGAAGGATCAAGACATGGAAGTAAGCGTCCTTCAGGCCTATAGCCACAAATCCTGGTCCCTGACACATGTTAACATGTGTTTCAAGGTGAGCGTCCTGAACTTTCTCCACATCCCCGTCTGGTTGAGTCACAGGTGGCGCTCCTGGACCACTAATGTGGACATCACCCTCCACAGAGCATGCGCCATGACTTTCGTAGCCCGAAGACCATAGCCAGTCACCGAGTCAGGACCACCCTCATGCACATCTTTCAATACCTTTGCCTGGTAGACCTACAGGTAAGCCATGACATGCAAGGTGAACACAGCTTGTCCAGAGGCAGTGTAAGCTCTTGCCACGAGGGACGAGGTGAACTTACATGCCCTGGATGGAAGTCTCAGGTGGTCCTGTCAGGTGACGGCAGTTTTACGAGCAAAGATGCACCACAATCACTCTCTCCACCTGGGGATCTCCGTGTACCCCCTGGCTGGACCACCATCAAGGGTGGTGAGAATGAAGGAGATGGTGCACTGTGTTCTGGCAGATAAGGTTCCTTCCACAATTTTGTCAGCTCCTCATGAACTTCAGGGAAGAAAGGACCTACAGGGGAGCATGGCTGAGAGTCACGCTCAGACCCTAAGAACCTATCATCCAGCCGAGTATGCTCAGGGCAGGGTGGGGGAGTCCACTCAAGCCCGATACTCTCAGCTGCCTGGGTAAGCATGGCTGTCATCTCAGCGTCAGCCTCAGACTGAAACGAAGCACCAGGGGTTCTGCTCCCGCTGAGTCATCTCCAGCCCACTTGCCAATGCTGCAATTGACAACTCAATGTCCTCACGAGCCACGAATGAGAAATCAAACTTGCGCTCAGATGATTTCTCAAACTCATCTGGTTACTCTAAAGACACGTGCTGTGGGAGGAATGAGAGGTTTGCAGAGATAAATCTGGCAAAACTACTCTTGTGACATCTCCTTGCTCTCCCTCAACACACATCACCGAGGAAGTAGACGGACCAGAACTGGAAGCGGCTGAGGTGACTAGTGGCCTTTTAGAAAGAAAAACAAATTTCAAGCCCAATGTGCCTATGGCCATGTCCTCACAGAAAGGACAAGACTTTGAAGTGATGCTTGAGTGATCAAAAATATTCCAATTTACAGATGATTTTCTTTGATTCCTCTGTCCTTGTACCCTTTCCTTCACTGTAAAAGCTGATAAGTTAAGAATACTCAAAACATTTGAGGAAACGTATAGCCTCAAAACATTTGAGTAAACAAACTCAATTTTTTTAAAGTTAGTAGAGCTTTTTTTTTTTTTTTATGACAAGTGGGGCGGGGCTGAGAGCAATGGGAGCCAAGCCAAGCCAAGCCTCGCTTCCATAATCCCACCCACTTATCACAATGATAATTATATACAACTTGCTTCCATCAACAGAACATTCATTCAGATCTTTATAGTTTAGTACTAGCTAGCAACATCACACTGGCACATGCTAATGTAGTTATCTAAAAGACTCACGACAACACTTGCATGTAAATAGTCAAAAAACATGCAATATATAGTCATGAAGTTTTGCTGTCCATCCTCAACCTAACCACAGGCTCTACTCTTCATCACATCAGTAACACTACAAAACCAACATAACAGAAACCTATGTAAATCCTAACATAACACAACATTTAAGTACGTAATTATGTCTCTCTATGTTAAACTTGTGCAAAAACACACAAAATAATACTTAATTTCTACATTTATTTTCCTTGTTGTTTGATGCAAAGCATGCTGGGAACTAGAAAATGCAATAATTTTAAGTTCACCTTACTACAACGACATTTTGAGTTTACAGAACTTATTTCAATTAAGTCCAATGAACTTTCAATATGAAATTAACTCATTTAATTTAATTCATTTCACTGTTCGGTTTTACAGTGTTGTATCTTTCCCTCACATACAGTATGTGGAGGGAAGAGTTAAGATGCAAATAAATGAAGCAAGAAGAGAGAAAAAAAGGATGTACAATTTAAGAAACGAGAAGTATGGAGTTAAATTGGGAAAATGCGTTAGCCAATTCAACTTTTGCAAAAACATTGCTACAACTGTTTTATTTAATATCCATAACATATTTAAGTAGCTATTATACTTCTTTCCAGCCAGTGCAACAATATAAGCAAAAAAACTAAACAAAAACAAAAACAAACAAACATCAGTTTTAGCTTATCGTTTAAAAAAAAAAAAAAATCTAAATACATTTTCTGGGCAAGGAAAAGGAAGATTGATTGGTTGTGATTGGTGTTTTGTAAACATTATGAAGACCATAAAGAGTAGACACAACATTTTCATCATTGGCTCGACTGACTCAGTCTAAAGTTGCTCTGTTTAATTTCTTCAGGTCAGAATTTATTAATTTATCATGTTAATGGTGCCACAGGATTCATCCAGAATTCAGCCAGCATATATCAACAGGACAGGGACCTAACTTGGCAAGAGCTAACTTTAAAGTCCAAAGACAACTCTTTAAGTAATGTGAGATGTTGGGCAATCTGTACTGCTAATGGAGCTGTCAGGCCCAGCCACTGAAAGGAAACGTTTCACTCTTTAATGCCAGTTTTCTTGTCAGTCAACGGTAAGTAAATCAGGAAAATGCTTAGTGTTGGTACAACAGTCATGTATACATGAAGGGCAATTTTTGCTTATATATTTTGATATTTGTTTATTTTATATATTACTTTATAAAGTTATCTTTTTCCATGCAGAATCTGTCATTCAGTGAATTGCTTTCTTTTCAATTCGGACTGAACTGTCTGAACAATCTGGACTGAACTGTCTGAACACACACACGCACGCACGCACACGCACACACACACACACACACACACAGATTTTTAAAAAGACAGGAATTATTAACAGGTTAGCAGGCCAGTCATCGTGCAAAGAAGGCATTGCCTTCTCCGTGTAACTTATCTACATTCGTTCTTAATTACTAGAAGAGTTTTATCAGGATTGCAGCAAAACTCTACAGGACAGTGGCCCTGCAGGACAGAGTTTGCCCGTCCCTGCTTTAGGAGGTCTGTTAAAACTCAATAGGCTCAGGGGAAACATAAGATATATTGCCTCCCATTGTAAGTTTTACTGTTGGTGTCTCTTTAGACAAATTTGTGATTTATACATTTTTTACTGTCATATTTTATAATATTTATTTTTGTACTTTTCTCATCCCCTAAAATGCCTTTCCTATTGACACTACTGGACTGTGTGAACATGCAGAGTGCATCAAGCTTATGCAGAAGTCGAGCACAGATGAGCAAGTGTATTGATGGCTCTCCACTAGTGTGTCATCTCCAACAAGTAGCACTGGGACAATTGAAAACATCTGAATTGAATTTGTTAATTCGGCTGTTTCAATGAGAAAGAGAGAGAGAGAGAGAGAGAGAGAGAGAGAGAAATCATAGCTTTCCTAATGCCACTTGAAAGAGAGGACACAGGTGAAATCATGCTCAAAACACTCTCTGCCTCTGCAGGTTCATAAAGGTTAATGCACTCAATCAGAATCTGCTCACTCAGCACTCACATGGCCTTCGACAAAATGGAAAGCAGTGCACTCATTTTATCAAAACTAAAATATAATTTTATATAACTACAGCAAAGTATGTGTAATTACTGAAAAAAATAGACAGTACATCTGATTACTATAACAACACAGGTCAGCATTATATGCTTGATGACAAAATGTTAATGAGAGAACTATCCCTTTAATTGATCCCACCTTTGGTACTGTCAATAGCGAGGCAGAATAAGGAGGACAAGTGGGACAAAAATCTAGATATTCAGTGAAACAAGGAGATGAGAAATGAGTGTGGCCTATGAAGTTAAAAAATAAGTACATTAATGAATGAATGAATAAATAAAATAATAAAATAATAATAATGAATTATTAACACATTAAAAAGTTTGTTCACACACACACACACACACACACACACACACACACACACACACACACACACACAAACTAGAGATTATATTTATGTTTGATATAAAATTGTACCTATAATAAACAATGAGACCAGGCTAAACATGATTACGTAACATATGGCTTTCAACAAAACTCGCGCAAATGAACATGCTGATTTGTTTGTCTGCGAGCAAAGGTCTGTTCACACTCTGACATGACACAGTTTGCTTAACATCAGCATAATCAAATTCAGTCAAACATCGGAGGCACACAGGCTGGGTAAATACCTGCCATCGTACCTGTGCGTACAGATGTAAACGCAAACTAGTACAACACAGGAAAGGGAGCACTGTATTGAAACTCATTCTAGCACTGAATAAGAAAGGCCAATAATAATAATGATAATTATTATTATTACTACTACTATTTATTTAATTAGAGTAGAGTAGATAATTACAGTAATTTGCTGGTCAAGTGAATTCACTTATTGTAGAGTTGACGAAAGTTATCATGTGTGCTGTAATGTTCAAAGCAGATGCCATAAAAAATGTCAGTAGACCAGGGAGTTTTTAAAACAAGTGGTACATACATAAATTTGTATGAACTTACCTTCACAATATGGAAATACAAACAGAAGACGGAAGACAACGAGCATATAATTTAAGAGCCAACTTATGTAATTTATATTATTTCTGCATGAGTTTTCTGCGTGAGGGTAGTTGGGGGAATCAATCCAACATTTTACAAAACATTAATTTGTCAATCACAACCTTAGAGTTTTAGTATTTAATGAGATATGTATTATATATCTATTTAAATGGCAGCCTTTTATGAAAATTACTTCTGCCAACCGTCTGAACTCAAGGAACCTATGATGCAGATGTGACTCAATTCAAAGGCTATATAAAACAATCCCTGGATCACCAAACAAGGGGTGAAGTTGGTGCAGCCTTGCAGTTTATAAAACTGATGATATAAATGCAATTGTCAAAATAAGCTATACAATACGCAAAAGACTGAATTAGTGCAGGACTTGTTCTGGAATCATGACAGTAAACATTAATAATGTATGATTTTGCTACAGATCATAATTCAGAATGAGTTAAAAAGGTATAGATTTGGGCCTAAACACTGTAATTATTATAGTGGAAATTTAAGAATGTTTTATTGTAACTAATTATTATATTTATGTGGGGTTAGGTCTTCCCCCATAAAGCACAAAGTGTGTTAAATTTCAAAAAGATAGTTCTGCTGTTTTCCATTTATGAAAATGTAGGGTGTTCACTGGCATTCAAATTCAGCATCAATTTTGCTTGGTTCATTATAAAAAATACCAAGCAAATAACACACACTGTAATAGTCTTACCCTCTTTCGCTCCTCTTTCCATCCATACTAATACATTTATTTCTCTGGTTCACCTCACTTCACTCCAGGGACGTGCAGAGAGTTCCTCAGGGGCAGGGGCTCAAATGTAAAATAGGGGCTATATATATATATATATATATATATATATATATATATATATATATATATATATACATACATATATAGGTCAAAAGTTTGGATACATTACTATTTTTGCAAGAAGTCACTTATAGTCATCAAGCCTGCATTTATTTGATCAAAATTTTAATATACTTTAAAAAACATTTTATGCATTGCTGATTTATTAGCAATGTTGGAAACCTGTGATAGTTTTTTCAAGATTCTTTGATGAATAAAAAGTAAAAAAAATAGCTGCATTTATTTCAAATATAACTTTTGTAACAATATACACTACCGTTCAAAAGCTTGAGGTCAGTATTTTTTTTTATTTTTTTAAATAAATTAGTTTTAATTCAGCAAGGATTCGTTAAATTGATAGAAACAATGACAGTGAAGATTGATATTGTTAGAAAACTTCTCTATTTCGAATAAATGCTGTTCTTTTTAACTTTTTATCAATGAACTCCAAAAAAGTATCACAGGTTCCAAAAAAATAAAAAAAAAAATAAAAAAAATAAGCGCCACAACTGTTTCCAACATTAATAATAAATCAGCATATTATAATTATTTATGAAGGATCATGCACTGAAGACTGGAGTAATGATGCTGAAAATTCAGCTTTGTATCACAGAAATAAATTTGATCAAACATACAGAATAACTGTAATATTGTGAAATATTATTACAATTTAAAAGAATGTTTTTCTATTTTAATATAGTTTAAAGTATCAGAAGTATAGTTTTAATATACTTTAAACTATATTAAAATAGAAAAACATTCTTTTAAATTGTAATAATATTTCAAAATATTATAGTTATTCTGTATGTTTGATCAAATAAATGCAGGTTTGATGAGCATAAGAAACTTTCATAATGCTGCATAATTATCAAAAATGGTAATATAATAAAGTCCACCATTTTGCCAGCCTACACTTCACATAATAGGCCTGTAGGTGGCACTTGGGCTTCATTAACCATGAGAGTTTCATGAAATAGTAAACGATGTGTATCATACACAAATATAAGTGAATTGAATAGCCTACTGATTACCATTATAAGAACGGAAAATGACCGCTCCACTTCACAGTTTGACAATGCAGGTGCTATGATGAGTGTTGATGAGACCCTGATGTGCTCATTTCAGGTTTGTATGTGCTCTTTTAGCAGCTACTTGGGATGCCAATTGCTCACCTTTTGGCAAAATTCACAGTTTGGAAAGCAAAAAGTTTCCTACAGAAAATCAATGAAATTTAACTGTATGCTGAATGCCATATTGTACTGTAAATGTGAATTTAGTGTATAAAAAATATGCCAAATGACAAGACTGGATTGAATATATGCAATCTTGATTTATTTACATAGGCAAAAAAATATTACATCTAAATATTTAGTAGATTTCCTAAGACTAGCCTCATTATGCATTGTACCTGATGAATGGTTTTTAAGGCTCTCTGTTTCTGTTATATTTTGAAACCAGCAGAGAAGAAGATGCTGTCACATGGTGGTGCCAGATCATGATTGGTTGGTGTATTATACATGACAAGCGAGCATTGATGAATTATGTAATATTCTAAAATATATAGGCTAATATATGGATTTTTAATTAAATCGACACACTAGCTTTGATTATTGATGAAAAAAAAAAAGTTTAAAATATTGTTTGGTTCATTTGGTTTATTTGTTTGGTACTGATTCTGAAAGAACCATATATGGCTCGAGAGTTTCTGAACAGACTGTGTAATATTAGTCGGTCAAGTAAAACACACGCAACCCATAGCTACGCCTCAGATTGACAGATATGTAAAAATAAACAGGAATTTCCCGACTTTTGAGTGATTTTACTGTTTTGGACACATTGTCATGTTAATTATAATTCAAATGCATTTTGTTTTATTGACCACAATATCATTGCTATTTGTCCGAGAGGGGCACTTTTGAATAATTTTGAAAAAGGGCAGGGGCTTGAGCCCCCAAAGCCCCCTCTTCTGCATGTGCCTGCTTCACTGTAATGGGAACATGGGAAAGCCTATTAATTTACACAGTTCTAGCCATCATGGAATCCTATTCTCTGCCTCAGACATTATACTGTAACTACAAACCTATTGGATTCACCAGAAATATACTCAAGACTTTTACATTTACATTTAGTCATTTAGCAGACACTTTTATCCAAAGCAACTTACAAATGAGGACAATGGAAGCAATCAAAATCAACAAAAGAGCAATGGTTATGCAAGTGCTTTAACAAGTCTCAGTTAGCTTAACGCAGTACACGTAGCAAGTTTTTTTTTTTTAAAGAATAGAATTAGAATAGATAGAATAGGCACAATAAAGCGAAGTTCACTTGCAGAACGTAAGCTTCTCAAGGGCACATAAGTATGAAGTAAAGAATTTAGGTAAAGAGGTGCAGAGCCAGCGGTGGTTTTGTAGGCAAACATTAATACCTTGAATTTTATGCGAGCAGCTATTGGTAGCCAGTGCAAACTTATAAACGGAGGTGTGACGTGCATTCTTTTGGGCTCTTTAAAAAATAATCTTGCTGCCTCGTTCTGGATTAATTGTAAATTTTTGTTTTGAGGCTTTTTAAAATTTTTATTTATGTCTTTGAAATAATTGGTACTTATTACTTTTGGATAGATATACATTTTTAAAATCTTTATATTTTTCAAAATTTTTTGTGAAATCCCAATATTTGCCTGCTTACCTTCTATTGCCACACGAAGCCTATGTTTAACTGTACAATACTGCATCAATTTTCTGCCTATTGCCTGCCATGTGGCCAAGCTATGCTCGAAGCTTCCTGAACATAAGGATACACCAATTATGAGGACAAACACCAGGATAAAAAAGCTTTTAACAGACATAGATCAACTCTGTACCATATGGTGCATCGAGTGGTAGACTATTTGTGAAATGGTAATTTACCTTATAGTGTTGTCCATGCGGGACACGGTTAGGAATGCAGCCAGGTTAGCAGTGTAAGATGAACACACAATCAATGTGAACAACCACCAACTGCCCATGACTATCCTCAATGCCACAGACCCCACCACTGAATCTCCACCTGTGAAAGATAACACAAAATTGCTTTAGATTGTGTAAATGTACTGTGAAATGCAAATAAATAAATTAATAAATGTAGTGTAAGAAGGGACTTTGATTCCTATTATATTTCTCACCCCGTTTTTTTTTTTTCCCTTTTACATCCTTTCATACAAGTTTTTACATAATCCGGATTTTACATTTACATTTAGTCATTTGGAGGCCTACCACAACAAATAGCTGAGCAGACATCTAACAAAGAGTATTAAAAGATTATCACATGGTAATTTCATCACAGATATGCATAATCTATAAAATGCAAACACACTTTCACCCTAGACATTAGAATAGAAATGGCAGAAATGTCACCATTATTAACATATCATAAGCATAGCTAATTCCCTATGTTTAAGATATTAGCAGTGGAACAAGTGACTGTTTTAACTACTGCAAAACTTGTATTGTGTTTTGTGTAATCTGCTGTAAATTTCATATGGTGGCAAGCTACAGAATATGGCATAGAAACAGGCCAAATTTAATAACTAGCTGTTAGTTTTAAAAAGGTTGGTAGGCAGTATGCCAGGCATTAATAGAGGGAGCTGGGGGTTTAGCATGTTATTTTCTGAGGTAGCTATTTATTCAGTTTTGTCACTTGGATGATAACCAGCATATATGCTTTATTCAAAGGCACCTTTAAACTGTTTTAGGACACTACATGCTCTATGTATGGTGGTTTTGAAATTGGAATTGAAATATGCAGTTTACCAGTCCAGTTACACAAGGGTAGGCATCTCTGATGGAAAAAAGTATATCACAACTATTAAAATTTAACATGCTCCATAACACACTATTTACAACTGCTTTTAAACCTGAAAGGGATAGCTCACCAATTTACTCATCCTTAACTTTATAGGGGCTAAAGACACCTTAAGGAAAATGTGCTTTTTGTGAATGATTGCATCTTTTAAATGAACACTAATAAAGCAACACATTTTGTGCTAAAATAAATAATAGAAGTTAGAAGTTATATATATAATAGAAAAAGAGAAGAAAAAGAAGAAGAACTGACTGTATGTTTAGATGTTTAGAATACTGCTACAGTATATGATGGTGGAAGATTGATTGATTGATTGAGTGAGTGAGTGAGTGAGTGAGTGAGTGAGTGAGTGAGTGAGTGAGTGAGTGAGTGAGTGATTGATTGGTGAACTTTGCAGATAAGAATATTTTAGAATGACCTGAAGTTAAGTCAGGAAACTCTAGACTGGCACAGACTAGTCCTTGACATGTAATCTGCTAGCAATTACATCGTATACTACATGATACAATGAGATTTGGTTCGGCTGTATCTTGCTTGCTCAACATTTAAATAGTCTGGTTCAGTGTTCACTGTAAGCCAGTCCTGCAGCATGCAGCTACTCTGAAACCCTCCTCCTCCCCAGCTCCACCTGTCTAAATCAGTTAGAGGGATTTTTTTGTATGTTTATTTGTGCAGAAACATTTCTGTGTATTGTAGTAGCAATTCACCATACTTGCTCTGCAGGAACTAACAGCAGCAGCAGCAAACAACAGCTTGTGTAGCAGATCTATTCCGCCAAGACCAAATAAATTAACAGTCACACCAATTAACATGCTAAAACAACACAAAGAGTGGTAATAACTGAATAGCTGAAATTATATTTTAATGGTGCTTTGTTGTCACCTGGATTGTAAGAAAAGAAAAGAAACAAAACGTTTCTACAACAAAATTCTACACAATATCTCCTTTTGTGTTCCACAGGTTTGGGATGGGTGAATAAATGATAACAGGATTTTCATATTTAGATAAAGTATTCTCTGATTATTTGAAAACACAACATGTTTTAAGCTGCACTAGCAGTTCAGATGCTTACATGTCTTAGAGGTAGTGATGTATTGACACCCCAATATCATCAGACAGCTGTTTTATTCTTGTCATGTTTCTAAGCCCTGAGTCAAATCATCACCTGATCCCCTGGCTGCTCTTAAAAGCATACTAAGCTGAAGTCGTTTCTGAAGGTGCCTTTGAATGGACGCTTGGGAGAGGAATTAATTGAAGTACCTTGTTGTACAAAGGCTCCATAGACAATCCATATAGCACTATGCAATGAGTTAGACATGGATGAAGTGTGATGGGCTCCTGGAGGATTCTGGGAGCGGAGCATCTGCATCCGTGTCAGCAGGAAGATCAGAACGCCCACCACAGGAATGGCAGCTGCGATACAGGCCCACACAGCCAAGTCAAAAGGGGCAAACAAGGAAAAAATGTTGATCTTTTCCTCTGGTTTGCGATGTAGGATCCCTACAGAGTAGTCCATGTAGCGCTTGCTGAAGTCCACTACATTCTCTCGCTCTGGTGTTATAGTTATGGCAGACACTGCCAAATCAGCTTTCTGTAAATACAAAAATTTATTCAAAATGTTACAACCATAGAGACTTACTCTTTTGGTAATATGGGCCTTTCAAAGATGCACAAAATAATACATTTTTTAATAATTTTTTTTTTATAAACATCCTTAAAACAAGCAAAATTGTGTAAGCTTTTAAGACTGCCCAATGCATCTAAAATTAATTTTATTTTAATTCCCAACTGGCATATTCTTTTAAAGCATAAGCTCATTATACTTGGTTATTTTTATACTGGGGTTGTCCTGCACTAAATAAAATTTGCCAGTGGGATAAGTAATTATAGATATATTTTTTAAAAAGTCATAGTATCTTACTAGTATCTCTTTTAATTTTCAGATAATTTACAAAAAAATACTGAATAAGTAAAAAAGTGTTTGCAGTAAACTCGGCATATTTAATAAAAACAGGTAAACAAATTAAATCAAGTTTGACATCTGCTTTATAGCTACAGTACTGTTTACAAGCCCTGCTAAAAGGCCCAGCTTCCTTTAATTGCTGGTTGATATACACAACATCAGACCAACATCTTTGATCTATTAACATCTTGCTGTTTTTTTTTTTCTTTTCGTTTTTTTTCTCTGTTTAATTTATTTGAACTCAATATAGCTGTTTGAACCCTCTAATACTGTCCAAGCAAAGTGCTGAGTGGTTTGAAAATTGCACTTTACAGTTCATGCCTCAATAATAACCTCTTAGAGTGAAAAATGCCACTGCAACCAATCACAGAAAAGTTCAAGTCACACAATCATTGTGTTTTCTTGACTGATCGTTGCTGTAACTCCTAAAAAACTCATGCCCATCCTCAGAATAAACTAGCACACAAGGATCTAAAACACAGTATATTCTAGTGACCTTTTCAGCAGGGTGATTTGAGAAAATAACAGGCAAGTATTAGTTGGGTAACTTTTAATGGCTTTGGACATGTAAATATAATGTTTAGAGCACTTGCCTTGTTTATGAGTTCCCCAATCATGCCATTCCAAGAGCCATTGGGTAGCTGAGAGCCATATTTGCTGTCTGCCACCTGGTAGATATCGTACTTGAATCCTAGGATCTTGGCCAAGGCATCCAGGACATCAATTGAGAACCCTTTATATCTTTTGGGCTGTCCGAGGATATTCTCTGCCACCATCACAAATGGATCCTCCTTTGGAGAGGAATATTGATTACCAAAAGTACAGACAAATTTTAAATGGTTGGCAAACTTGCTTCAAGACTTTCTATGGCTCCCTGGAGAACCCTTTCTGTAGTAGATGCTTATTGGCCTGGGAGAATGATTACAATTAGACCATGAGGAACAAGCACATTAGAAGCGTAATGTTTCTCCCACCCATGCCAGAAATATTTATTACAGGCAAATGAAAAATACGATATTAAAATACAGCATTTCTACTAAAAATCATTAAAAATGGAGAACAGTTGTATGGACAATATAATATTTAACATCTTGTAACAGTTTCAAACAGTGCCATACTATTATTTGTGATGGTAGGCATAATAATGCTATCCAAAGGCATGGGTGTTTAGAACTTTATGAATGAGGGACATTCCAATTCTACTGAATTCTGCAGAATTTGAGGGTTGCAGATTCTGTGCTCAAGAATACATGAATATCTAGTATCGGATCGTGAAAAACATAATGATTAATTATTCACACATTTACACATCAACATCAACAAAACATAAATATTTTAAATATCACAATGATAAAAGTAAGCATTACCAACAACGTCACAACTTTAACGGTAACCCCTTGCATGCCATTCTCGATACGGCTCTCCTTCAGACTTCCATTTAGGCCATGGACAGAATCCCATGTAGCTAACTGCAGGACAAAGACAAAATAAAAAAAATAAAAAATAAATAAATAAAAACAGAAACAGGTCAACATTAGCTCTTCTGACTTGGACAGCACAGTACTATAAGTGTTTACCATAAAACATATTTCCAAGCGAATCAGGGTATTTATATTTACAGGAAATAAATAAATAAGGCAGGACTTGATCCATCAGACATAGATTCGCTGGTAGAAAGTGGTTCCATGTTCATGTCAAGTTAGATTATTTTGTTATTTTTGGTTATTAGGTACTTATTTGTTATTATTATTATGTTATTAGTTGGCCACAAAAATTCTAAAACATTTTTGATACTTGAAGAATGGAACCAGTCAAATTGTAAGTATGTAAAATCATTACAACAATACATCAATATTATGAATATTACAAGAAAACATTTAGTTGTCTTGAGTGGGGGCTAAACTGAAGATTATTAAATTAAATTCAATTATGATTCAGATTAATACATTAACATGGATCACATATCAAAATCAATATACATAATCTACAATGACACTGTAAGCAATTAGTTATCAGTATCATTGATGCTACATTTAATGACCTGATTTAGAAGACTAATCTCATTAATCATTAATTTACTCAAAGAAACAGATGATAATGAAGTTTAATAACATCATTTAACAATGAGGCCTAAGCACATTTCAATGTGATGAGTGTTTTTCTTTGAGGTGTTTGCATTAGCTGTGAGCGCATACAATTTGTTGCTATAGAATGTAGTCAGAAGTACAGTAAGAAAAAGAACATTTGCATGCATGTATGAAGTAGCAGGCATATCCCTTTAGGAGGCACAGCATTTTCTCTTCATTACTCTTCCATGAGGACAAATACCATGCTGGTCTGGTTCCAGGTGGTGGCACTGGATCAAATTACAAAAATGCATCTGATGACTGCATACTGCAGCATCACTTGCCTTGGGACCCAAAATCATTTTTAAGCCAATACTTGGCATCCTTAGCCATAAGGGGTTTCTTCATTACAGTATGTACACAAACATCCCTACAGCAGTGGCACAGGGGAAAGCTTGTAATGTTGAAAAATTCATGAAATTCCTCATTTTCTTACAGAGCAACGCTCTGAACAGTCACAAAGTTAAAATAAATACAAATGAAAGCCTCTATGACTATGTGTGGTGGTGGTGTTGGGTTAGTAGGAGCGCTGTGTGAAAACCTGCCCTAAATTTAGAAATATACTGCCACAGCAAGAACATTATGCTTATTCTGTTTTAAATAATGGATAACAGATTTGCTACACTGATTACATTGGAACACATTTTGAAGTACAAGTCATTTCATTTTACACTGTTACAATCTGAAAATTAGAAAATATTTTGTGTTTCACAGAAGGGTATGCAAGTTTTGGGACATACTACCAATTCATAATATTGCATCTTGAAACCATGGACAATCACTCTGTCACAGTTAATATCAATGTTTATTAGCAATGTGTCGGAGAGAAAAGAACTGCATTTGCATTTGCATATACAGTATGTGACCCTGGGCCACAAAACCAGTCATATGGGTCATATATATATATATATATATATATATATATATATATATATATATATATATATATATATATATATATATTTTGTTTTAAATTGAGATTTATACATCATACAGCTGAACAAATAAGGTTTCCATTGATGTATAGTTTGTTAGGATATGATGATATTTGTTCGAGATACAACTATTTGAAAATCTGGAATCTGAGGGTGCAAGAAAATCAAAATATTGATAAAATCGCCTTTAAAGTTGTCCAAATGAAGTCCTTAGTAATGCATATTACTAATCAAAAATTAAGATTTGATATATTTATGGTAAGAAATTTACAAAGTATCTTCATGGAACAAAATCTTTACTTAATATCCTAATGATTTTTGGCATAATAGAAAAATCAATAATTTTGACCCATACAATGTATTGTTGGCTTTTGCTACAAATATGCCTGTCTGACTTAAGACTGGTTTTGTGGTCCAGGGTCACATATACTTTATGGACTAAAAGTCAAAAAGCTATATTTTGTTGACATTTTGTAGTGACATGTTTTCAGAGTTAAAATACTTATATCCGAGACCAGAGTATATGCAGAGACAAACATAAGTTATTCATGCATTGATTTTCCTGAAAAGTGTAAAAACTGCGGTGCTATGGGACAGCAACATGACTTCACAACCGTTGTTTGGTGAAGCCAGTGGCACAGAAATTACACACCCTAATATCTCCCTTAGCAAATTGGCTGTATAGTAAATGAGTCATTGAGCTTTTTCCCAGCACATGAGCTTTTTCCAAATGTATGACTGAAAATACTACTGCTTCCTGCAGACAGCAGTGTTAAACACAAATGTCTGGTAACGCTTCACCCTGTCTGTGTCTGTCACGGCTCTGCTTAGAGTGATGATCTGAAAGAGCACGGACGAGAATGAGGAGGCCACCAATTCATCAAACACTGTCAGATTTTTCCGCTTTCTGCCAAAGTTTTCTCTTGGATGACAAATGAAATTGAAGACTTGATAGATGGCAATCTTATCCAGGGGCTCAAGAGACTCAACGAACAAACAAAAGCATATCCTTCATCTTCTATTTGATGTCTTATCAGTCTTGACCCCAAACTAGACAAGCATTCATCTGTTTGCTAAGACCTCAATGACTTTGGGATAAAAGTTTTTAAATAATAAATGGTTGGGTAAAAGCATATGGAACTCTGAAGAAATCTACATGTTTTTGCCAATCTGTGTTCTGCCCTAAAAAAGGCAAAAGACCTTAACTCGCTAGAGTGTGAAACTGAGAAAAACGACTTTAAAAGTTTTTTTATTTGTCCCTGCCAAATTAATTATAGGTAGGACACTGGAAATTTGGCAGTTAGATGTTTTAGTAATGAAAATTATATACATAAAAAGATTTTGAGCTCAAACTTGATTTTTACCCCTATTTTAAAGTTACTGTACTCTGCCTTTGCATTGTCTGCAAAACGTGAGAAGTCACACCAAGGCAAAAGACAGTAACTTCCACATTATCAATATTTGGTTGCTGATCACCATTTAAAAAATTGTTACAGTACACCTGTATAAAATCTAATGATCATGGACTATCTCATATAGGCTATTGCAGTGGTTCCCAACCTTTTTTTCATGAGCCCCCCCTACGTGCACATATGATAATCTGAGACCCCCAGAGACCCCCCAACCCCCCATATTATATTTATACACGCCCATATATATATATATATATACGGTTATTGTGGGCATATCAGTATATCGCGATATCTATAGAAACCTTGGGGTGGGGGGATATCAGTCAAATTGAATGTATATCGCCACACACTAAATTAACACGATATCAATAATTGTTGCTTTGAATATCACGGTTATCGTCAATACTGGTATATCGCGACACCACCATATATATATATATATATATATATATATATATATATATATATGCAATAATAATAATATTAATTTTTTGTCTCTTAGAAATGCACATTTGATATTGAGTTGACAGTAGTAGTTTGAGTTAGGATGCAGATGTAAATGTATGTTCCTTATAAAAATCAGTAACATCTGTAAAAAATTGCAAAAACCTCCTTTTTTATATGGTGAAATTTTATTTTTCTGACTGTTTGAGTTTTATTAAAATTAACCATTGTTCTTCCATACATTTACATCATGATAACCAGAGTTAAAACCACACATATAGCACCTCAGTACTGTGGTAAAAATCAAACTATATGGTTTCTAGGTAGCCTATTTATATGTAAAACAGTAGTCTAAATACATTTATATGTATAAATATAGCCTATAGCTTAATCACAAATATAGTGTAATTACATTCCATTACTCCTTTAATATACGTCTACATTAATATAATAAATTTGATATAAATACCACACATCTCTGCCACAATACCATGGCGCAGTTAATGTTACTACAGTAAATCCCTGGTAAACGATGGCGATTTGTACAAACCCGATTCCAAAAAAGTTGGGACACTGTACAAATTGTGAATAAAAACAGAATGCAATGATGTGGAAGTTTCAAATTTCAATATTTTATTCAGAATACAACACAGATGACATATCAAATGTTTAAACTGAGAAAATGTATAATTTTAAGGGAAAAATAAGTTGATTTTAAATTTCATGGCATCAACACATCTCAAAAAAGTTGGGACAAGGCCATGTTTACCACTGTGTGGCATCCCCTCTTCTTTTTATAACAGTCTGCAAACGTCTGGGGACTGAGGAGACAAGTTGCTCAAGTTTAGGAATAGGAATGTGGTCCCATTCTTGTCTAATACAGGCTTCTAGTTGCTCAACTGTATTAGGTCTTCTTTGTCGCATCTTCCTCTTTATGATGCGCCAAATGTTTTCTATGGGTGAAAGATCTGGACTGCAGGCTGGCCATTTCAGTACCCGGATCCTTCTTCTACGCAGCCATGATGTTGTAATTGATGCAGTATGTGGTCTGGCATTGTCATGTTGGAAAATGCAAGGTCTTCCCTGAAAGAGACGACGTCTGGATGGGAGCATATGTTGTTCTAGAACTTGGATATACCTTTCAGCATTGATGGTGCCTTTCCAGATGTGTAAGCTGCCCATGCCACACGCACTCATGCAACCCCATACCATCAGAGATGCAGGCTTCTGAACTGAGCGCTGATAACAACTTGGGTTGTCCTTGTCCTCTTTAGTCCGGATGACATGGCGTCCCAGTTTTCCCAAAAAAACTTCACATTTTTATTCGTCTGACCACAGAACAGTTTTCCACTTTGCCACAGTCCATTTTAAATGAGCCTTGGCCCAGAGAAAACGCCTGCACTTCTGGATCATGTTTAGATATGGCTTCTTTTTTGACCTATAGAATTTTAGCCGGCAACGGCGAATGGCACGGTGGATTGTGTTCACCGACAATGTTTTCTGGAAGTATTCCTGAGCCCATGTTGTGATTTCCATTACATTAGCATTCCTGTATGTGATGCAGTGCCGTCTAAGGGCCCGAAGATCACGGGCATCCAGTATGGTTTTCCGGCCTTGACCCTTACGCACAGAGATTGTTCCAGATTCTCTGAATCTTTGGATGATATTATGCACTGTAGATGATGATAACTTCAAACTCTTTGCAATTTTTCTCTGAGAAACTCCTTTCTGATATTGCTCCACTATTTTTCACCGCAGCATTGGGGGAATTGGTGATCCTCATCCCATCTTGACTTCTGAGAGACACTGCCACTCTGAGAGGCTCTTTTTATACCCAATCATGTTGCCAATTGACCTAATAAGTTGCAAATTGGTCCTCCAGCTGTTCCTTATATGCACATTTAACTTTTCCGGCCTCTTATTGCTACCTGTCCCAACTTTTGATGTGTAGCTCTCATGAAATCCAAAATGAGCCAATATTTGGCATGACATTTCAAAATGTCTCACTTTCAACATTTGATATGTTATCTACATTCTATTCTGAATAAAATATAAGTTTATGAGATTTGTAAATTATTGCATTCCTTTTTTATTCACAATTTGTACAGTGTCCCAACTTTTTTGGAATCGGGTTTGTAGATTGAAAAGCTTCTGACTGTATCGTTGCACACTGTGTTTTTCTGCCGTTTGTCAGCGCTGTTTTATCTGGATTTAAACTAGTTTATATCAGTTGACTGATATCGACTGATACTAGTTTATACCAGTCATTTGTGTTCTTCGCTGAAATCAAGCGCTTCTCACTGGATCTCACAGCTCTGTTTAGTGGTTGCGTGATCTGCTCTAGTCAGTGCGCTCTGTGCTGCGCCGCTGTTTGAACCGAGCGGATATGGTCCGTGTGGCGCGGTTCAAATGAGTAGCGCTGTTTTGTTCCGCTTTTCCCTCATAAACATCACATTGAATGTTTATCAAACTTGTTTTATCGAGGAAAATTATATCACTATAATTGTAGTTATCGTTTTATCGCCCAGCCCTACCTCAAAGTATATCTGCTCCCGCGCCCCCGCTGTGAACTCTTAGAGGGGCACGCCCCCCAGGTTGGGAACCACTGGGCTATTGCATATAGAAATGTTACTGTATTATTATTATTTTTTTTTACTGTAACAAGGGGACTAAAAGTTCAACTTGAGTGGATACCGTTTTGCAACCAATTTATTTGCTATGCTCAGTAATGTTAAAGAATGCCAGGCATTGCATACTAGCTTTTATATTGACTTGAATGAAAATAGCCTAACCTAAAAGAATGACTTGTGGATTGATGTGAATGCCAGCAAGCAGGAATAATGTTCAGAATGCTTGTGGATTAAACATCTCCAGCGACATTTGTCACCATGGATTGATTTTATCGGGTTACAAGGTAGGATATGGATTTAATTGTGAGCTGTTAGTACTGATTTTATGCTACATGCTACAGCATTCTAGTCCACATGCGTCCAACTAGAAGTGACAGCCTGGTGAATGATCTGCATTATAAAAAAAAAAAAAAAAAAAAAGAAAAGAAAAATATATATATACTGTATATATTTAAAGGTTATTCATTATGTATAGATTATGTATTGCTGCCAGGGTATCTAATCTTTACATTGCTTTGTTATATGGAACTGTTTGTTAGATCACGATCTATCTAATTTGTTTGTCTAATAAAGTGCTTCAGTTCCAAACAAAGTGAAAGAGCCGTAAATGGTGTTATACTGTTTTCTGCCTTGGTTTTTCCGGGTTTTTTAAAAAAGTTTCAGTTAAGGCGACCCATTATTTTCTTGGAAAAACAACAAAATTGACGAAAGGATGTCTTGGCTGCAGAAGACTCTGATTAGAGGGCAAAATGGACTACTTTTTATTAGTTGTATGGTCTACTTTTATGATTTTGTGCTTTTGGGAGCTTAGCGCTGTATGTATGTTTTTATAACCAACTTTCGGTCAACTTCAATAAACATATTTATGTTTTGCAAGAAAATACTACTTTAGTCTTTCTACTTCAAATGTATTATTATTTATTTATTTTAGGGCTGTCAATCGATTACAATATTTAACCGTGATTAATCGCATGATTGTCATTAGTTAACTTGTGATTAATCGTAACTTAATCGCGCATTTTTATCTGATCTAAATGTACACTGTAAAAAGTGATAAGCTGACTTAACTTAAAAAAATTAAGGAAACCCGTTGCCTTAAAATTTTTCATTAAATGATAATTAAAAAAATAAGTTATTTTAATTGTCAAGTTCACTTAACTTTTTTTTAATTTTTTTTTATTATTATGTACTTAATAATTTTAAGGCAATGGGTTTCCTCAATTTTTTTAAGTTAAGTCAACTTTCACTTTTTACAGTGTACCTTAAATTAATACTTTTCACGTTTTTAATAATCTAATCAACTTGGCCATGGACAAATACAGTATGGAAACTTTATGCAAATGTATGTTTATTATTAGTGAAACTATAGTCAACATAGAGCGTGAAGATTAGACATGTTTCAAAGGTCATAGATGTTTTTCAAAGAACTTGTTCGTGTCTATTAGACACATGAAAAAATAATATAGAAATACCAGGTTCCCATTACTTCTCTTTCTTTGCACATTTCTAACACAAGCCTGTTTACATTTTCGCACGACAGGACGGCTCACTTCTTCTGAACAACAAAATGTACATTTATTATTTATTATTACATTTGTTTGCCTCTCTGTACCCACATAGGCATATAAAAAACAGTTTGTTAACATCAGGTGTCTTCAATAACTGTTTTTGGGGCCTGGAAACACAAGCTTTTGAAAACGATGCCTGTATCATCTCCATGTGAACAACAAAAACACGAATTTGTGAAAAAGGTGGCGTCATGTGCATGCGTATTACATTTTTGCGCAGTGTTTCTTCATCGCCAACTACTGGCCTGGCATGCATACTATTCATTAGCATGGTGTGTTTTTTTTTTTTTTTTTTTTGCCAGTGAAATCAATATTTTTGTTTAAATTTTACTGAATTTTTTTTTTGTGCTATTTTACTCATTTTGAATGGTTAATTTGTAATCATCTCATTTGATTAATTCTAATTAATTTATATGTGTTGAATTTAATTAATAATATTGCTTGTAATATGTTGACAATTATATTGAGTAAATATAGTGTATCAGTTTTTACAGTGTAGGCTATTTTACTGTTTCTGTTGTCAGTCAACATAATGAATATGAAATAGTGACTGAAACGCGACCCATCAAGACTATATAAAGACTACCAAAACCTCAGCTCTTTCTTCCAAGATGTTAATCTGAACAAGAATCCTGATAATCGAGCCATCGTCTGATGAAATCAAATGCACATAAGATAAAGACAATAGCTATACTGTGATTTCGGTTATACTTGCATGTAAAATGAGAGAAGCAACATAATATATGTTTTAACTGAAAGCGCTGCTCCTTTCTGCCGCTCGCTGAACAGAGCAGATGCAGAGGTGTGTGTGAGTGCAGCAGGAAAGAGAGATCTCATGCTCGTGCGCAGCAGTACCGGTGAGTCTCAGAAACTAAATAAGATTTGTCGCTAGGCGCTTTTTTGAAGAAAAAAAAAAATAGCTAAATCTAGCGACAAACTCACTGTTGGCAACACTGTGCATCTTCATTTGTCCAGCTACGGGCTAGGCCACGGCTCGAACAGAAAATGCACGCTGCATTAATCGCATGTTAATAAAATTAGTGCCATTAAAATTAATTTACATTAATGCGTTATTAACATGTAAATTTTGACAAGCCTAATTTAGTTATTTATTTTTGCAAGATTTACTAGCATTTTCTGTGTGAAAATTCAGATTTTCAAAGTAAATCTTACAGCCAATCTTTTTTTTTTTTTTTTTCAATGTAGTAAAAGTCAGCACTAGTGAAAAGTCAGTAACTTGTCGTGTTTCCCTTTCGAAGCTAAGTGGAGTGATATTCCACCCAGCATCAGAAACATCTGTGTTTTTGTGTGCTGTATTCATGGTACCAGGGCATCTAATAGCTTGCTAATTCAATAGCGAGAATGGATGAGCACTATGCTTTTGTTTGGTGGCAAAGCCTGATATGTGACTGGGACCAAGCCAGAGCTCCAGAAGCTTATGGGCTTTGCTATATCATGATTTGCCATAGCATCTCTTAAACGACAGCTGTAGAATTTCATTGGACAGCATTAGACAGAACAACTGGCCCAGCAAACTGTCTGGTGTTTATCACCACCTTGTGTTTCTCTTTTCACCGAAAACCTGAAAAGCTTAGCAAGAACACATACCTTTAGGGGCCCTTACTAGGTATGTGCATTTCAGTCATTTTGACTACTCGAGTAATCAGGAGGGTTGGTGAGAGTTCTGTTCCGTTTTGGTACATTTGTATTTCATTACTGGACTTTGATCAGTGTGAAATGTTTTGAAGAATCAAATCACAGAAAAATCAAGTAATGCAATCAATTCATTGCTACCACATTTGAATAGTTCCAACAGCTCTCAGTAATCTGTCATGTCGCACATATTTATCTGTTTCTGGTAAAACACTGCTTAACGTATAAAAGTAACCAACTATAGTTAGTGAACTCTATAAACACAGCTTAAAATAAAGACATTAACAAATTGTATTACTGTGGATTTTCAGCATTATATGATATGGTAATAATTCAGTTTCATTTATATAAAAGAACAGTAGTATTACCATATTATTCCACCACAGTAGTGTTAAAGGGACACATATTTTAGAATCCTCATATCTGAATGAAATATGCTATGTTTAAACAGAAAAGAAAATCTGTGTGTTATCATAATTGGATACATTTTTAACTATTGGTGCATAGCTATTTTAAGAAGAAGAGGAAGAAGAATTAGCTTTTATTGCCAGGTATGTTTACAAATACAAGGAATTTGTTTTCGTGACAGAAGCTTCCACAGTGCAACAGAATGACAGTGACAGAACAAAAAAACACAGATAATAAAAAGAAGAATTAAAAAATAGAACAAGTACATAAGGAATAACAATATACAAACTGACAATTGTATGTACAGGTATATAACAATAGACAGTTTTTATATGTACAGGTATATTATGTGCAAATTGAAATGTATACTAAGTATGTGTGTTAGATAAATAAGTGTATAAGTGTATAAATTGTGTGTGTTCCACAATTATTGTCAAGTGTTCATGAGATGGATTGCCTGAGGGAAGAAATTGTTTCTGTGCCTGGCCGTTCTGCTGCTCAGAGCTCTGTAGCGTTGACCAGACGGCAACAGTTCAAAGAGGGAGTGTGCTGGATGTGAGGGGTCCAGAGTGATTTTGCCAGCCCTTTTGCTCACTCTGGATGAGTACAGTTCTTGGAGAGTGGGGAGGGTTGTACCAAGGATTCGCTCAGCAGTCTGGACTACCATCTGTACTCTTCTGAGGTTAGATTTGGTAGCTGAGCTGAACCAGACAGTTATTGAAGTGCAAAGGACGGATTCAATGTTGGCGGAGTAGAACTGTTTCAGCAGCTCCTGTGACAGGTTGAACTTTTTAACAATGCAGTCTATGTGAATGTCCCAACTCAGGTCCTGGGAGATGGTGGTGCCCAGGAACCTGAATGTCTCCACTGCAGTCACAGTGCTGTTCATGATGGTGAGTGGGGGGAGTGCAGGGGGGTGGGGTGGGGTTCTCCTGAAGTCCATGATCATCTCCACAGTTTTGAGTGTGTTGAGCTCCAGATTGTTAAGACTGCACCAGACAGCCAGCTCCTTAACCTCCTGTCTGTAAGCAGACTTGTCACCGTCCTGAATGAGGCCGATAAGTGTGGTGTCGTCTGCAAACTTCAGGAGCTTGACAGAGGGGTCTTTAGATGTGCAGTTGTTGGTGTACAGGGAGAATAGCAGCCCTGAGGAGCTCCAGTGCTGATCGTACGAGTGCTGGATGTGTATTTTCCCAGCCACATTAGCTGCTGCCTGTCTGTCAGGAAGCTTTTGATCCACTGACAGACGGAGGTGGGCACGGAGAGCTGAGTTCGTTTGGGCAGGAGGAGGTTTGGAATGATAGTGTTAAAGGCCGAGCTGAAGTCCACAAACAGGATCCTCACATAAGTCCCTGGGCTGTCTAGATGTTGCAGAACATAATGCAGTTACATGTTGACTGCATCGTCCACAGACCTTTTTTCTCTGTAGACCTCTTTTCTCTTTTTTCTTTTTTCAAACTGAAGAGGATCCAGTAAGGGTCAAGTAATGAGCTTCAAGTGGGCCAGCACCAGTTTTTCAAAAGACTTCATGACCACAGACGTTAGAGCCACAGGCCTGTAGTCATTTAGTCCTCTAATTTTGGGGATGATGGTGGAGCGTTTGAAGCATGAAGGGACTTCGCACAGCTCCAGTGATCTGTTGAAGATCTGTGTGAAGATGGGGGCCAGCTGGTCAGCACAGGATTTCAGACAGACTGGTGTAACACAGTCTGGGCCTGGTGCTTTTTTCCTTTTCTGCTTCCGGAAGACCTGGCACATATCGTCTTCGCTGATCTGAATTACAGGTGTGGGGGAGAGGGGGGTTGCTGAAGGTGTTAATGGTTGTGTGGAGAGGTGTTCAAGGTGGGTGTAGGGTGTTTTTTCAAACCTGCAGTAGAACTCATTCAGATCGTTTGCCAGTTGTTGACTCTCCACAGTGCTGGGGGATGGTGTCTTGTAGTTGGTGATCTCTTTCAGACCTTTCCACACTGATGCTGAGTCACTGGAAGATAATTGAATCCTTATTTTTTCAGAATAATTCCTCTTTGCCACTCTGATCTCCTTTTCCAGTGTGTATTTGGCCTGTTTATACAAGACTTTGTCCCCTTTCCTGTAAGCATCTTCTTTGGCCTGACGGAGCTGTCTGAGTTTTGCAGTGAACCACAGTTTGTCGTTGTTGTAAGTTAGATGAGTCCTGGTAGGAATGCACATATCTTCACAGAAACTGACATAAGATGTTACAGTCTCTGTGAGCTCATCCAGATCGGTGGCAGTAGCTTCAAAAACACTCCAATCAGTGAGGTGGAAACAGGCTTGTAAATCCCGCTCTGCTACATTAGTCTATCTTTTAACAGTCCTTAAAACAAGTTTAGCTGATTTCAGTTTCTGCCTGTAGGTCGGTATAAGATGAACCAAACAGTGATCAGAGAGTCCTAAAGCTGCCCATAGGACAGAGTGATATGCATCCTTTATTGCTGTGTAACAGTGATCCAATATATTACTGTCTCTGGTGGGACATGTAACATGCTGTCTGTATTTTGGCAGTTCACAGGAGATATTTGCTTTATTAAAGTCCCAAAGAATAATTAAAACAGAGTCCGAGTGTTGTTGCTCAGTCTCTGTGATCAGATCAGCGAGCTTCTGTAAAGCTGCACTCACGTGCGCTTGCGGTGGAATGTAAACACTCACGAGAATGAACGAGCAAAACTCCAGTGGCGAGTAGAAAGGCTTACAGTTTATGAAAAGCACTTCTAGATCGGAACAGCAAATCTTCTTTAACACAGTTACATTTGTACACCACCTCTCATTGATGTACAAGCATGTCCGGCCGCCATGTCCCGCCATTTCCCCGTTGATTCTACGTCGTGATCTGCGCTAAACAGCTGAAAGCTCGGCATATGAAGCGTTCTGTCAGGAATGGCGTCATTCAGCCAGGTTTCCATGAAACACAGAGCAGCAGAGTGTGATAAATACTTGTATACTTGAAATACTTGTCCGGGAGAGCAACGGGTAGGTTTTGTTGGGTAGAGAGCGGAGATTCGCCAGATGGATGCTAGGCAGTGCTGTCCGAAATCAGCGCTGTCTGAGCTTCATGAGCGTGCCGGCTCACTTCCCTCGTCTGTGCGTCCTGCGTTTGATCAGCGCAGCCGCTCCGCCGACTACTATGTCCAGCAAAACATCTGAATAATCGAAAACCTGTGAAATATCGGGTGGTGAGTACTGCCGAATGTCCAGCAATTCTTCTCTGGTGAAACTGATTGCAGGGATATAGTCTCGCGTAGCCAGACCTTCAGGCTGACGGTTGAAGGTCTGGAATACATGGCAGCGTTTATTGGCCAAGGCCTGCCCATGAGGCCGTTTGACTGACATGTCAAACAACCAATAATAGTTTGTTTCGTTCAGCATCACGTTAAGAGGCGTGGAAATGTCCCCACAACAACAGACCAGTGTGCAACAAGTCAGTCATTGAAATAACCAGCATTGAAAGTCAAAGAAGTGTTCTAATGAGGTACAGTAGTGTTTCCAAAGAAGTTGTACGATTGAAATTGCTTATAAATGACATGTGCAGTAAGACCAGGAAGAAACGATGCGGACCATCAACGCCAACACAACAGAAGAAGAAACTTGCCGTTTCCGAATGCAGTCCTGCTAGACGTGAACTGTTTGATCTACCGTCACCAGATGTATACACTGCGTCAACATCTGTACAGGATACTGTTAGTAGTCAAACTGTTGTTATGTTGAAGTCGTCACAGAAAAAGCAGAAGAGGGATGCAAAGAGACAGATGAGGACCCTTGTTAATAATATTACAAGGGGACGCTACAATGCTTTGGCCAAGAATTTAATAAAAAAATTCCTGGCCAGTCCAAGTTGGTCATTGATGTGGTCCTCAAGCAAGTAGAGAAAGAATGTTGACATTTAACAAGCAACAAGTTCCATTCTGTAGTACAAGACAGTACACCATCACACCTTGCTGAGTTTAAGTGTAAGAAAGTGTTGGATGAATGGAGGATTGCAGCACCTACATTTCTTCAGTTCCTAAAACATGCAAGTGCATCAAACAACGTGACAAAGCATAACACAAAGGGTTCATAAAAGAAGATCCTGGACAAGAAAGAAGCCAGAGGTGACCATGGCTGGCCTGATACTTCTTAAAGCCAGATCAAAATTCATGGCATCTCCTAAGTTCCGAAAATTCAATGGTATTGAAACATGGTGGTGCAAAAAAAAAGATGCATCGACAGATTCAACAGGATTGAATTATGTGTGAATCACTCAGCAACTCTACAGAACATCAAGGAGATTGCAGAGACATGGGATGCTGGAATTTTAGAATGGAAAAAAAAATTATGTGTGAAAGCCCAAGCCTTGAAGACTTGACATGAATTGATGAACCAGGTTGTAGCTCTTCATTCCTGTCTGATCATACATACCACCGTGAAGAGAAAGAAGGGGAAGAAGTCTTCATTGACACCAGCAGTGAAAGTGAAGATGTTTGTAATGTTTGTTGTAATATTTTATATATTGTATATTAAGCACTTCTCCATCATAGGGAAACAAATTTCAATTAAATCTTTATTAATGTTATTTCACTGTAATATAAAATAACTATTTTTTTTCCACTGAATGTTATGATGTATCATTTATAGAAATCTTCAATAGCCGTAAACTGTAGTTATGTTAATTTAGTCTGTTTTTTTGCACTTCATAGGAGCACACAGATCATGACACAACAGCTTCTAGAAGAACTGAATCAGGCCGCACAGATGGGTTGTCACCAACTGCAATGCTATTGGAATGTCAGGTGAGAGTTTGTATTTTGCATTGTATGTCTGTACACACTGAATAGACAATAAATGCATCCGGTCTGGGACAAACAGTTACACCACAGCCCCGAAACATTTGAATCATATATTTTAAAATGGCATCATGTAATTGAAACATGAAGGTTGACATAATGTTTTGTCTCATGTGTGTTAATGTAAGTTTGTTTCAATATTACTTCGGTGTTGTTTAGTAGTCCATGAAATGTTACTTTAAAAAAATAATAATAATTCAAATTTGAAAATTATTCAAATAATGAAACACTTAAAGTAAAAATTTCTCTCACAGGAACACACACCGAGGGCACCAGTGCAGATCACAATTGATAATTTGGATATAACAGTGACACCACATACAATGACCATCAGCCACCAACGTCTGGACTACCATTGGTTGCTGATGGTGGGGAACCATGAACCATGACTGCTGATTTCTTACCCAGAGAGATCTTTGTGTCTATAATGGATGTGCCACTGTCGGATATTCTACCAAACTTTGAGGACAGACAGATGCTTCGCTCTGAATTTAAAGAATTGGTTGGTCGTGTAGTAGTTCAGAGTTTCACCGCATTCAGTCAGTTTTCCAACATTGTACAATGAAACATTCCTCATATGTACAGTGACGTTATGGCACAAAAAACAGAAATCACTCCCCTGGGACTTCTTGAGGTGGATGAGAAGGTTTCTGCAGATATGGTGAAAGCAATACAGTACATCAATCAGCGATATACGTTCCTTACACCTCTGATCTAGAAAATGGAAATGACATCTCAAAGCCTGTAGTACATGTGATTTTGGCTGGTGACCAACTAACCAAGCAGAATGCTGATGCAGCCATCACAGCTAAAGCAAATGAAGAGTCATCATCTGAAAGAATGGAAGGACTAGTTCCAGTTATTGCAGATTTTCATTGTTCCATGAACTTCAATGACGTGATTTTTAAAAGATTCTACAATCCAAGTTCACAGTGTGATTCCGGTTCTTTGTTCCACCTCAGAAATGTTGTCCACAGGACCAATATGACGAAATCAGCCTTGGGGGACAACTACAGGCCATGCAAAACTTTCATTCAAAATGTGCTGGACGCATCCATCATTGTCATTGTTCTCCATCAATTCTCCTTACACACACAGGAGTACATGCCAGTATCCATGCCAACCTCTTTTCTGTCAAATGAGGAGAAGCAAGATTGGTTTGATGAACAAATCCTAAACACTGTTGACACATACATACTCAATGAATCTCCAGAATTTCACAACATGCTGCAAGGCAATCTCCAGATGCAATCTTCTGTGGGCGTGACATCTGAGGCTGAGACTAGCAGGGATATAACTAAAGACAGGACAAACTAAAAAAAAACATAAAAACAACTGCGGACGGTGCCACGGAGGCTGACATAAGCTGTGCCATCTTCTATGTTGATGTATCAACATAGGTTGATACTGTACATATGTTGATACATATGATACATAGATACATGTTTATACATATGATACATAGACCCCCTCATTCACATAGCACCTATTTTGACACTCTTTTGACCAATTTTAGCAATTTCAGTAATAACTCAGCATTGTTCCATGACATTATTACATTGTTCCATTACATTATTATTCCATTTTCATTGTCTCCAATCAGCCTTTGTTTCCAAAGTAACAAAGTCTGCTGCAAGTTGTTACATTAGAAAATTTGATTTTGATTATTCTAAATGTTTTTCTTGTGAGAAAACAAAGACAAAATAGGCTAATAGGCTCTCTCACACTTCGCGTCAAGTTGGTCGGGGTGGGGGTACTGGCCTGCTCGTTTCAAACAATTGGAAATACTCAACCCACTCTACCCTATGCAATTACAACTCATTTGAATGTCATGCCATTACTGTATCAGCTCCGATAAAACTCCAGATTGTGGTAATCTACCGTCCCCCTGGACAAATTCTAGCCACCTTCCTAGAGGAGCTGGACGGGTTGTTGTCCTCTTTCGTGGAGGATGGCACTCCACTCTTAGTCTTTGGTGATTTCAACATTCACCTAGACAAGCCTTATGCTACAGACTTCCACTCACTCCTAGCTTCATTTGATCTCAATCGCCTTACCACTACTAGCACGCACAAATCAGGCAACCAACTTGATTTAATTTACACGCAATTGTACTGCAGATAACATTCTGGTACAACCGCTACATATCTCGGACCATTTCTTCATTACATTTACACTACATTTTGCCACCCATGTGCCACCAACCCCCCTACCGGTTACTTTTAGACGAAACCTACGCTCCCTTTCTCCCTCCCATCTTTCCTCTGTAGTATCATCCTGTCTTCCCTCACCTACCCATTTCTCATCTCTGGATGTAAACGCAGCTACTGAAACTTTATGCTCTACCTTAACTTCTTGTCTAGATGACATTTGCCCTCTCTCCTCTAGGTCAGCACGGGCTTCCCCTTCTAACCCCTGGTTATCTGATGTTCTTCGTGAACATCGGACTAAACTCAGAGCGGCAGAGAGAAAATGGCACAAATCAAACAACCCGTCGGACCTGAGTAGGTATCAGTCTCTGCTCTCATCTTTCTCTGCTGATGTCCACACTGCCAAATCCTCACATTTCCACAACAAGATCAACAGCGCTCCAGACATGCGTAATCTCTTCAGAACATTCAATTCTCTCCTCTGTCCCCCTCCACCACCTCCCACCACTTCTATTACAGCTGATGACTTTGCAACTTTTTTTACAGACAAAACTAGATCGATCAGGGATCAGTTCTCACCTCCACGCACACAGGACCCCCAACCAACCACATCCACTGCTAAAACTCCCATCTTCCCCTTCTGTCCCCTGACGGAGGCTGAAGTATCCAAACTTCTTCTCTCCAACCATCCTACAACATGTCCTCTTGACCCAATCCCCTCGCACCTTCTGCAAGCAATCTCTCCCACGCTCTTACCGGCACTCACACACATCATCAACACATCCCTCCTCACAGGCATCTTCCCCACTGCGTTCAAGCAGGCTCGGGTAACCCCACTGCTCAAAAAACCTACATTAAACACTTCTCTTATAGAAAACTATAGACCTGTCTCTCTCCTTCCATTCATAGCGAAAACACTTGAACGTGTTGTCTTCAACCAGGTCTCATTGTTTCTTTCACAGAACAACAAACTGGACGCTAAACAGTCAGGTTTCAGGAGTGGCCATTCAACTGAGACTGCGCTTCTGTCGGTCACTGAAGCCCTGCGAATTGCAAAAGCCCATTCCAAATCATCAGTCCTCATTCTGCTGGACCTATCTGCTGCGTTTGACACTGTCAATCATCAGATACTCCTCTCCACTCTCTCATCACTGGGCATCGCTGGAATTCCACCGCTGGTTTGAATCCTATCTCACTGGTAGGTCTTTCAGGGTGGCCTGGGAGGGAGGTATCCAAAGCACATACACTGGTCACTGGGGTTCCTCAGGGATCAGTTCTTGGACCCCTCCTCTTCTCCACATACACTACATCACTGGGTCCCATCATACAGGCACATGGATTCTCCTACCACTGCTATGCTGATGACACACAGCTCTGTCTCTCCTTTCAACCAGATGATCCAACGGTAGCTGCAAGGATCTCAGGTTGCCTGGCGGACATCTCGGCATGGATGAAAGAACATCACCTTCAGCTCAACCTGGCAAAGACTGAGCTTCTTGTCTTTCCGCCGCTCCGACTCTACAGCATGACATCACGATCCAGTTAGGTTCATCAACAATTACCCCATCAACTTCGGTCAGAAATCTTGGTGTAATCTTTGATGACCAGCTGACCTTCAAAGACGACATTGCAAAGACTGCTCGATCTTGCAGGTTTGCACTACACAACATCAGAAAGATCAGGCCCTTTCTGACGGAGCATGCTGCACAACTTCTTGTCCAGGCCCTTGTCATTTCTAGGCTGGACTACTGCAATGCTCTTCTGGCTGGACTTCCATCAAACACAGTCAAACCTCTACAAATGATTCAGAATGCGGCACGACTGGTCTTCAAGGAACCCAAAAGAGCCCATGTTACACCTCTCTTATCTCATTGCATTGGCTACCAATCGCAGCTCGCATCAAGTTCAAGACACTGATGCTTGCTTATAGAACAACCACAGGCTCAGCACCCGCCTACATGCACTCACTATTAAGAATCTACATCCCCTCCAGAAGTCTGAGATCTGCTAGTGAGCGACGCCTCGTGGTACCATCACAAAGAGGCTCAAAATCACTCTCCAGAACATTCTCGGTCACCATTCCTGGCTGGTGGAATGATCTTCCCACCCATATTCGAGTGCTGGATCCCTGTCAATCTTCAAGCAACAGCTGAAAACTCATCTCTTTCGACACTACTTGACTTCACCCTACACATAAAAAAAAAAAAAAAAAAAACTCTTTCTCCTTATTTATTCCTTCCCTTGCTAGCTTGTACTTATTTAAACAATGCCTGAGACTTGGTGTTACAAGCACTTCGTTTGTCGGATTGCCTCTTCAAGATGAATTGCTTTATGTATTCCCCAAATTGTAAGTCGCTTTGGATAAAAGCGTCTGCAAAATGACTAAATGTAAATGTAAATGTAAATTGGCTAATTATAGTAGAGAGAGAGAGAGAGAGATTAGCATGGCTAACAAGATATAACGTTGCACAGCTAGACAGTACAACAGTATTCTTAAAAATACACAGTATCTGCTAACACTTTATTTTAGTGGTCCTCAATGCACATTCTACTGACTATCTATCAAGTATTTGTCAACCTATTCTACTAAACCTAATACTAATACTCTAATGACTGTTAGCTGACATGTAGTTGCAAACTTACTAATACTAATAGGACTATCCAAATGAACAAATTTAACTTGATTTAAAACAAATCAATTTGATTTGAAACTAATTATACATGTACAAAAATTAAACTGATGTTCATGTTTACTAATACACCGCATACATAATTATTAGGCAGGTTGATATTCGGATGATTTTTTTTTTTCCAAACATGTTACAAATCCCAAATCACATCAATCTGAATGACTACTATTAATTTTGTATTTAATCATTTAAGTGATATATAATTGTCCATGAGGGCTGGAAGTGAAAGATGGAAAGACAGATGGAGAAGAAAATACACGTTAATTGCAAAAGATTTAAGAATTAATGTGAAGAATTAGGGTAAACGTACCTATTAAGCTCACCAAAATCTACATTGATACATTTTTAGTGTGCAAGATATTGGTTTCAGTGCAAAAAGTTGTTAAAATAAAATATTAATCTCTCACACAAAAATATTTAATTTTATTTTAAATGACAAAAGCATTTCAATTAAGATATACATCATTAAATTCAAAAAGTCTGGCTGTGCTTAATGGGTACATTTGTGTACCTTGCAAGCACACCCCTGTTCCCATTAAGCTCACATCATGTTTTATTAAAAAATCTTGTTTATTTTAAGGAAAAATTTTAAAGAATAATTGTGAAAAATATATTTCTTGAAGGTACAAAGTCAATCACAAAAACAAAAAGAACACTAAAATCAAGCAACAAGGCATTCAAGTCGATCAGTTATACAGTGGGTACGGAAAGTATTCAGACCCCCTTAAATTTTTCACTCTTTGTTATATTGCAGGCATTTGCTAAAATCATTTAAGTTCATTTTTTTTCCTCTCATTAATGTACACACAGCACCCCATATTGACAGAAAAACACAGAATTGTTGACATTTTTGCAGATTTATTAAAAAAGAAAAACTGAAATATCACATGGTCCTAAGTATTCAGACCCTTTGCTGTGACACTCATATGTTTAACTCAGGTGCTGTCCATTTCTTCTGATCATCCTTGAGATGGTTCTACACCTTCATTTGAGTCCAGCTGTGTTTGATTATACTGATTGGACTTGATTAGGAAAGCCACACACCTGTCTATATAAGACCTTACAGCTCACAGTGAATGTCAGAGCAAATGAGAATCATGAGGTCAAAGGAACTGCCTGAAGAGCTCAGAGACAGAATTGTGGCAAGGCACAGATCTGGCCAAGGTTACAAAAAAATTTCTGCTGCACTTAAGGTTTACCCTCCAATGGACAATGGAGGACAATGACCCTAAGCACACAGCTAAAATAACGAAGGAGTGGCTTCACAACAACTCCGTGACTGTTCTTGAATGGCCCAGCCAGAGCCCTGACTTAAACCCAATTGAGCATCGAGAGACCTAAAAATGGCTGTCCACCAACGTTTACCATCCAACCTGACAGAACTGGAGAGGATCTGCAAGGAGGAATGGCAGAGGATCCCCAAATCCAGGTGTCAAAAACTTGTTGCATCTTTCCCAAAAAGACTCATAGCTGTATTAGATCAAAAGGGTGCTTCTACTAAATACGGAGCAAAGGGTCTGAATACTTAGGACCATGTGATATTTCAGTTTTTCTTTTTTAATAAATCTGCAAAAATATCAACAATTCTGTGTTTTTCTGTCAATATGGGGTGCTGTGTGTACATTAATGAGAAAAAAAAAAAAGAACTTAAATTATTTTAGCAAATGGCTGCAATATAACAAAGAGTGAAAAATTTAAGGGGGTATGAATACTTTCCGTACCCACTGTATATTCATAATGAAGTGCCATCTAAGCACATTGCAACATCTATACTAGTCCACATTCAGCTAAGTAACACACTCAAAAATCAAATAAAACAAACCAATAAAACATTTCATTCATGGGGATAAACACAGAAAATAGCCTCATTATGAAACCTCTTTTTAAATTGATGTCAACTTATCTAGTCTTTTAAGGCTGGAATACGCTACACGATTTTTGCCCCGATTTTCTGGAAAAGTTGATGCTAGTTGCCAAAGATCAGAGCCAGTCTGCAGATTTGAGTTGACACTTGACAGAATCCATAGAAAATTAATTATCTTAACTTAAAGTGACAACCATCAGTTAATATTTAAAGTCTGTTTATGAAGTATTTTCATACAGTCATGGCCAAAAATATCGGCACCCTTGATAAATACGATCAAAGAAGGCTGTGAAAATTAATCTGCATTGTTAATCCTTTTAATCTTTTATTTAAAAAAAAAAAACACAAAAATCTAACCTTTCATTGGATAATAAGAATTTAAAATGGGGGGAAATATCATTATGAAATAAATGTTTTTTTTTTTTCTCAAATACACGTTGGACACAATTATCGGCACCCCTAGAAATTCTTATGAGTAAAATATCTCTGAAGTATATTCCCATTCATATTCACAATTTTGAGCACTCCAGGGTGATTATGAACATGAAATTATCCAGCCATGGCTTCCTCTTTCAAATAAATATAAATAGGAGGAAAAACAAAGGCCAAATTCCCTTAATCATCCATCACAATGAGAAAAACCAAAGAATATATTTCTGATGTGCAGCATCAATAATTGAGCTTCACAAATTAGTGAAGTGGCTTTAAGAAAAGAGCTAGAGCAGTGGAAATTCCCATTTCCACCATAAGGGCAATAATTAAGAATTTTCAATCAACATAAAATGTTACGAAACTGCCTGGAAGAGGATGTGTTTATCCAAAAACAAACTCCAGCATATTCAGTTATCAGACACGACTGGAACTTCAAATGGGACTGGCTTCTATGGTCAGATGAAACTAAAAAATGAGCTTTTTAGCAGCAAACACTCAAGATGGGTTTGGTGAACACAGGGATAAAAAGTACCCCATGTTTACAATTAAATATACTGCTGTATTTTTGATGTTGTGGGCCTATATTTCTGCTGGGGGTCCTGGACATCTTGTTTAGACACATGGCATCATGGATTCTATCAAATGTCAACAGTTAAAAAAATCAATAAGTGACCGACTCTGTTAGAAATCTTATAATGAACCCTATAGAAAATGAGTGGGGTGAACTGAAGAGAAGAAGCACCAACATGGAGCTGGGAATCTAAAGGCTCTGGAGTGATTCAGGATGAAGGAATGGTCTCTGATCTCTTGTCAGGTGTTCTCTAACCTCATCAGGCATCATAGGAGAAAATTTAGAGCTGTTAAACTGGCAATTGTGTGTATTAGAGAAAAACATTTATTTCATAATGATATTTCCCCCCATTTTAAATGCTTATTATCCAATGAAAGGTTAGATTTTTTTAAATAAAAGATCAAAAGGATTAACAATGCAGATTAATTTTCACAGTCCATATTTACCAAGGGTGCCGATATTTTTGGCCATGACTGTAGATGTTCAATGTGGAAGAGCTTAAAGAGAGCACACTGAGCTTAATTGGAGCAGCAAACAATTTTTTTCAAAAATAAATTTCATGTAACATTTAATAAAATGACAAGATTTTGCTAAATAAATAGTCTAGCTCACGTATTAAGTTCATACATATTTTAATATGAACAACTATTATTAACAACATCTATGAAATTATACTTTTTTCTTATTGATGTCACACTGAAGCTGTGATTTTCATAGTAGTACACCCTTTAAGCTCACCTTACAATAATTTGAAATCTTTAAAAATTACAGCACTATAAAACGACAGCCCAGCAATAAACTGTCAATTTATAATATTATGGATGTAAAAGTACAAGCCAGTAATGCCTGTGAAGTAGTAAGTTAGCGTAGCCCACAATCTTATACAGCTAGTCAGCTAACTGTGTTCTGTAGCATCTGCGCTATGTTGCTAAAACTATCTCTTGGATCTAATGTAATTTTTCCCCACATCCAAGTTCAAGGTTATAATATGCAAAATCTGAACATTAATCTCTTAATTTTACAATAATTAGTGAAACTTACCCAAAATAAAGGCTTAAACATCAAAAACAAAAAAAACAAAAAAACAACAACAACAAAAAAAAGTTTTTAGACAGCTTTCAAAATGGCCGCCAGACAGTGTGAACGCACAGATACTCATATCTCAGTATGCAATGATCTGATTTACTTGAAATTATAGGAGGTATATAGTAACAAACATATCAATTGGTTAAGACATCAAGTAGGATAATAAATCATTTTTTCTTTTTATAATCTGATCTCAAAAATGAAAGTGTGCTTAATGGGTACGTAAGCTTAATAGGTACGTTTAGTCTAGATGTAAAACCATCAGGAACCATTTAGTCTCCAGCGCCACCATTTTCCAGAACTGCAACCTACCTGGAGTCTCCAGAATTACAAGGTTTTTTTAAAGGAAGGTGATGACCAAACCCAGATTCCACCAGTGCCAAATTCTCAAAGCTTTCAAAGTCGAAAATGTTTCTTACGCAAATATTTTTTCATTGATGTTTGTCTGCACCCAAATTTGTGTTCTGGTCATGCCACTTGGAAACGCAAAAACAAAATGTATGTGTTGTTGCACTTAGGAAACAAACACTTACAGCCCATGTCTCTGAATGATGACAATGGGGAGGAGTCAGAAGTGATATTTTATAATGCAGTTATTATTCATTCATAATAGTCTGCAGTGATTGGATTGAACAAGCTCTTTCTCATGAATAATTGTGGAGAAACCGATGAAGTAGAGGCATACTCTCCAGTCACGGGAGCCAATCACCACTCTGAATTAACACATATACCTCATATTTCCTGACATTGCCTCAAAAACGAAATTGTTCAGAAAAATGCAAAAATAACAAATTTCCACTTGCTAATAAAATGAGTTCTATTAATATTTTTATCAAATGTACAGTCTATACAGTCTACATTTCTCAAAAAACGTATTTTAGGGTTTCATAACCCTTTAATCTGTGAAGTGTCACATGTGACAATGCCTTTTTTTTTTTTTTTTGCCAAAATGAGGTACAATTTGAAACAGCCTTATATCCTGCCTATAACACTGAAACAACATAAGCCCATCTACCCTGCTTGTGTCAAAGTTCCCAAAAAGATTACCTCAATGATAATTTTTTCCTCATCCATTTGTCCTGCTGTTGGAAGTATGAAAAAAGTACATCAGAAATAGAACTGGGTATCCATCTGCTGTTGGTGTGCCAGAGTCTTTTTTTGTTTTGTTTAGTTTTTTTTTTGCTTTTGACCTGACAGGACACAATGCCCCATTCACATCCAGTGTAGACAAAGTGTTAGTGACGGGAGTGCCTCACAAAATGCTTCATGTAGTGCGTCATTTAAAATGCTGTCTTGGTAGGCAGCTTAGTTTTTCATACAGAGCTAATATTGAAGCTAGGGATGTGCCCGAAGCCGAATACCTTATTCGTAAAGGCACGGATAATGGCTTCAAAACAAATAACGGATTTATCCGAATAACAGAAAAAATATTCGGCAGACAAAATCCAGTGAAAACAGTTTCACTGGAAAATAAGAAGAATAAAGTTATTTTTCTTTTTTTGATAAAGTTTTAAATAGAAGATATTTACAAAGTTATAATTTTAATTAAAAAAAAAAAATACTTTCTTTAGTTATACAAGGCATATTTGTTAAATGAAAACTACGAATCGAACAGATTTGCATTTAAAATGGTATTTTCATGTAATTTGACGAACTTCCGGTTTACCCACTTCCGGATCTATCCGAATACAGATACAGTTACAAATAATTTTGAGATTGTCACAGATACAGATACAGATACAAATAATGGCTCTGCTGCACACCCCTAATTGAAGCTGTCAGGGTTCTGTCACTTTGGTCTAGTGTTATTCACGGTTTTGTGACAGAGCCCTGACACTCCCGTCATGTCCTGTTTTCACACTCGCGGCTTTGAGTGTGCTCGAGCCGTGCGCTCTCTCATATGCGTGCCTTGTTTCGTGTTGGAGCGTGGTGTTCGGATCCCGGCACTCATGTCTTGAGTATCGGTTTCGTGTCGGGGTTCAGACACTCGCGCTCCATGTTCTGTCTTGTGTGAGCGTGCGGTCTCGAGTTTGCTCGGCCGCGCGCTCTTCTGTCCACATGTGTTGTGTCTTGTGCTGTGTGGCACGCAGCTTGTGTTTTTCTTTGGCTGCGTGCTTTTCATGTTGTCATGTCTTGTGTGAACACGTGGCTTATGAGTATTCTCATTAGCTGCATGTTCGTGTCCTGTTTTGCACATGGCTGGTGATTTGTTTTGCTGGCCATGTGCTTGTGTTTTTGTTTTGTGTGAGCACATGGCTTTTGTCTTTGTTTTCTGTGTGCCATGCACTCTCATGTCAATTGTCTTGACCCCACCCATCTTACCTGATTATTGGTTAATTTGCCCCACCTGTGTATCCCTCATTACCCTCCTAATTTGCTCCCTATTTATTCTCCTTGTGTTTGCAGTCCTGTGCCAGTTTGTCATCGTATCAACCCTGGTTGTGTAATGTCCTGCCCTGTCCAGCCTTGTATTGCCCTGCCTTGTATTGCCCTGCCTTGCCAAGCCTGGTTGCCAGCCTGTTTTCCCCTACGGGGTAGTTTTTGTTTGTTTGTTTGTTTGTTTTATTTATTATATTACTAATAAAAGCCAATTCTCCAGCATCAGTGAGTCCTCGCCTCATCCCTCCACCCAAACCCTGACAGAATCAGTCAGAGAAAAGCCATTTAGACAGACAGAGAGACTAAACACTGAGATAGGACAAAAGTGAGCACTAAAACAGGGTACTGAGTCACCCCTGAAGAATTCATTCGAAACTTTCCAGCCTACTTTCACCTCCAAAGTGTTTCTTGTTTAGCCAGGAAATGTATTTACCTCTGCTTTCAATCCTTGACATATGTCAAATTAACAGCACAGCTCGCTGTTTATCTCCATAGCAGGGTGGAAATGCAGTTGGCAACATTAATCTCTTTTTGGGCGGCACCGCTTAGAAGACTAAAGCTGGTGCTCTAATAATGAACAACAACAGGACTGAATACACTTGACGTACCATTAGCTGTCCTTTCCTTTCATTATAGCTAATAAATGTGCTTTGTATGAGGGGGAGCCAGTACTGCCAGGGACCGTGTGTGTGCGGGCAGGGAGTAAATGTTTGTGGCACTGTGGATCCTAATGACTATAATGTGATACAGTGGGTTCATAATTCAGGTTGGGATGCAGGGTGATTAAATCTTCATTACCAGCAGACTGTTTCCTCTCCTGTAATTTATATTACTCTTTCTTTTAAATGATGGATGGAGCCAAGCAGTTTATGGCTACAAACACAAAGCATGAGAATATCTGTAATGAAAATTACTTGTGATTGTTCTAGGAAAAGCACAACAAAAGCAAGTGAAAATATCCAACTATAGGCTAAATAAACTATTCTAGTATATATGGAATTGAATAAACAGTGTGTAGGGAACACTTAGCTCATACTGTTTAAACAGGACAATAGGCACATGACATAAAGTTCACATTATAGCACATTTGGCCTGGTCTGTCAAGCTTGCTTGCACCACTGCTGATGACTCTTGCCTCTTGGCTGTTTGACACAGAGGTGAGGTGTCAAAATGGCAGTCTGGGTACATAATCTGCACTGATGACATCAAGTCAGGTTGTTCTCATTGGCAAGTCTTTCAAAAAAGCAGATTACTCGCCAACAGGGAACTCAAATTAAGTTTTCATTTTACCAAAGGTGACTGGTATTGAAATAAATAAATAAATAAATATTCATGTCAAAAGACAGCTTTTACACCAGGTACTAAAAATTAGCCTGAACTATTGAACTCACTCGCTTTATGTCTTTTCCAAACGTCTCACTGAAGCTGGTCCCCAAAATCTCAAACTGAACGTGGGAATTTGATCCATTGTCCATGAAGTCCATAATTCCGGTGAGACCAGTTATACGGCCCTGTGGGGACAAAACTGTCTGAATCAATACACAATAAAGTGACACAGTAAAAAGAACTGAGCCAGATCAAAGTGCAATGTGATGTACCCTTTATGCACTGAATTTTACCAATTACAATGTCAAACCTTTAGGCTTCCTTGGGCTTGACAATAAGAATGGGCATATGGTCTGGGGACTCTGGAAAATAAGTTTGGCTCAATTGGCATTATCGCCATTTTCCCAATCGGGCCAATGCTGCATTATAAGTGTGTTATATTGTTCTAGAATACATCTAGAACAAGTTCTGGTTTTTAGAAACAAGTCTCATCTTGTTTTTTAAACATTAATTTAAAAATGTAATTTACTGATTTAAGTTGCACAAACTACATTTCATAATGTGCTTCATAGAATATACAACCTGTCAGAGTAAAAGTTTAATTTGAGTTAGACATGAACAGATATGATAACCTTCAGTATGCTAGTCAGAAAATAATAGATAAATATTAGTTACCGGGTCTGATGGATTCTCTGAATGATTTATTAGTATGATTCAAACCAATGTTACGTCTGGGGACGTATCTCTCTCTCTTTCTCTCTCTTTTTCTCTCTCTCTCGCTCTTAGGTGACTCCGCCCTAATTGGACGTGAAGACGCATCTGCTGATTCGTCCCGGGGAAATCCAGCGTCTTTTGAAATAGTGGGACGTTGGAAGTGGAAGCCAGAGAGAGAGAGAGAGTTGTTGGCATTATTGTGTGTTGTGAATTGATCTTTGTGGTGACATAGTATTGGTCTTTTCTGAGTGAATAATTTGTGCAGTGTGTAATTGAGTTTACTTTGGTCTTTGTTATAGTGTTGATTTATAGTTTCCTGATTTTGTCTTTTTAATGAAACTTATTTTCTTTTGTTTTTGTTACTAATAAGGCTGTAGGGATTGGGTGCCGTTTTTCTTTATTGTAAACTACGTTTTCTCCTGTTTTTGGTTTAGGTAGGGAGTCAGGGAAGAATGCTGTCATTTGTTTCTTTTTTTCTTTACTTAGATTATTTAGACTCCCTGGGCATAGTTAGTGTTATATTTTGTTTGTTGTTTTGGCTTTGCCCACTCCCGAAGAGAGAGCCTTTTTACTGTGTTACTATAAGTGAGATTTAAAAACAAGAAAATAAATTCACCAATACAGAGTATGATCTCAGAATTCTTTATTTATGTTGCCTTCCCTGACCCTAGACCGGGGTCGTAACATAAATTGGGGGCTCGTCCTATTTGTGCATATGTAGTGGAAATTAGGAATTCATTTGAATGTGCTTTCTTTGGGTTGAACAGAAGCCGACGCTACCCTTCTGGTAACTACATGTTTGGTAAGTCACATCTCCTGGTTTTGTTTGGGTGTTTTCTTTTAGTGGTGTACGAAGATCTAGTGAGTGCTAGTATAATGGAATTTGATTTACTTGCTTTTACACCAGCTCCAAACACGGAACAGTTTAATCGTTGTAGAAAAGATGAGTTATTTAAAATCGCTGAGTTTTTTAAAATTGATGTGCATGAAAGCTTCTAAAAAGAAGTTAAAACTGTGTTGCACAAAGAATTGATTCAGCAGCAGATTTTACCGGAGGAATCGGGGATAGCTGGGGCAGAGGGTGGAGCCGTTACGCCGGTAGAGACCGACGAGAAGCCCTCCTCTGTTGTGCGTTCTCCCGTTCGTCCAGGCGAACCGTCTTTTGTGCCGCATAGTACACCGTATCCAATGTCGAGTGCTGATCATATGCTTGCTGTTAAATTAAAGGAATTAGAGCTGGAGGTTAAGCGGGAGGAGAGGGAGACAAAAAGGCTTCGATTGAGGGAGTTGGAGTTGGAGTTGGAGGGAGAGAGACGATTTCGCGATCTTCATGGGCGGCCATTGTCGGCTATGGAGTCGCCGGGACGTGCTCCCTCTATGTCGTTCGCTCGGCTGCCCTCAGGTCCTGTGCCTGTTTCTTCTAATCGTCCTCCTATTCCTGATGGGAATGTGGTTCCCGTATTTGACGTAAGCAAGCATATTAATTTGGTACCGTCTTTTAGAGAAGCGGAGGTGGACTCCTATTTCACGGCTTTTGAACGTGTGGCCGCTGCGTTGCAATGGCCTAAAGAGATGTGGGCTCTGCTATTGCAGTGTAAATTGGTTGGAAAAGCCCAAGAAGTTTGTTCAGCATTGCCGGTGGAAAAAAGTCTTGACTATGACATGATTAAAACAACTGTTCTACGTGCTTACGAGCTAGTGCCTGAAGCGTACAGACAAAAATTTAGAGCCCATTTGAAAACAGACAAACAAACCTTTGTGGAGTTTGCGAGAGAAAAACATACTTTGTTTGATAAGTGGTGTGCAGCGAGTAAAGTTTCTAGCTTTGAGGATCTGAGAGAGTTAATTCTGTTAGAAGATTTTAAAAGGTGTGTTTCAGAAACTTTGGTGGTTCACCTAAATGAACAAAAGGTGACATCTCTTTCTGCCGCCGCCGTTATGGCTGATGAATTTGTCTTAACGCATCGTACTGTTTTTCTCCTATGGTGAAGTCTGATAAGTTCGCTGTCCAGGGTGCTGAAGTGCAGTTAAAAAGTAGAGAGTGGGGTTCTAAGTTCAATCGGGGTGGGACCTATGGGGGAGGGAGAACGGCGAAAATTCGAGCAGGTGAAGGCCGGGTATGTTTTTACTGTCTGAGTCCTGGTCACTTGATTGCCGATTGCGAAGCTTGGAAAAAAAAGAATGTGTCGGCTAAAGCTAAGGGTGTGGGATTTGTACATTCTTTTTCTTCTGTCTCTCCTCGGACTGGTTACGAACCATTTTTGCTTGATGGTTATGTCGCAATTAGTGCTGATAATAAAACTAAGCAAGTTACTTTGCTTCGTGATACTGGTGCGGCCCAATCTATAGTATTGGACACTATGTTAGATTTATCGCCTGAAACTCATACCAATACAGATGTGTTGTTGCGTGGAGTAGGCTCTGACTGTATAAAGGTTCCGTTACATCGAATATATCTGAAGTCAGATTTAGTGACAGGTTATGTCACTGTAGCAGTGTGTCCAAAGCTCCCAGTGGAAGGGGTTGAGTTTATTCTTGGGAATGATTTGGCCGGGGGGAAAGTGTTCCCACCTCCCGTAGTAGTGGATACACCTGAAGTGTGTACTGATGAAATCACTGAACCACTTTTAAAAATGTTCCCTGCATGTGGTGACGCGAGCACAAGCTCGTAAGTTTGATGATGCTGTCAGTTTGTCTGGTTCATTCATGTGTGGTCCTGGGGTAGCGACCTTTCTCCGCATCAAACGAAAAAGGTGAGCGATGCGCCAAATATTTCTCTGTGTGAAATGTCGTTGCAGATGGGCGTAAACAGTTAGTGGCTGCGCGAGAGGATCTCACGCTGTCTAAATGCATCGCTGCTGCAGATAACGCCCGATCTAATGACTCCAAAGTAAGGTTTTTGGGATGGTGAGGTTCTGATGAGAGAGTGGGGGTCTACAGATAAGGTATGCCAAATTGTGGTTCCTAAGGGTTTTCGTGATCAGATTTTGAATTTAGCACATGATCATGTGTTGTCTGGTCATTTAGGTATCCGAAAGACTTACCAGCGCATTCTAAGATACTACTTCTGGCCGGGGATGAAAGCCGATGTAGCTGCTTATTGCCGTTCATGTCATGTTTGTCAGGTGGTAGGTAAACCGAACCAGAAAATTCCACCTGCTCCATTGCATCCGATTCCCGTAATGGGAGAACCATTTGAGCGCATCTTAATAGATTGTGTGGGTCCCCTGCCTAAATCTAAATCTGGGCATCAGTATATTCTGACTATGATGTGTACGGCCACCCGTTTTCCAGAAGCCATTCCCTTACGTAGTATTAGGGCAAAAGTGGTGGTGAAGGAGATAATTAACTTTTGTTCAAAATTTGGGTTACCTAGAGTGATACAGACAGATCAAGGGTCTAATTTTACCTCGTCTCTTTTCACACAGGTTCTTCGCGAGCTCGGGGTAAAACATCAGCTATCGGCGCCTACCATCCTGAGTCTCAAGGCGCGTTGGAACGCTTTCCACCAGACTCTCAAAGCGATGTTGCGGGTGTTTTGTGTGAAACGGGCCGAGACTGGGATGAGGGTTGCCGATGCTGTTATTTGCGATGCGTGAAACTGTGCAAGAGTCGTTGGGCTTTAGCCCCGCTGATCTTATTTTTGGACATACCGTGCGAGGTCCGCTTAAGGTGTTAAGGGAAAGGATGTTGGAGGAAAATTCTTCACCTATGTCTGTACTTGACTATGTGAGTCGAGTTCGAGAACGTTTGTGCCGTGCCTGTGAGGTGGCTAAGAAAAATCTTTCCATCACTCAGACGAAAATGAAAAGAATTTACGATCAACGAGGGGTGTATCGTAGTTTTGAGGCAAATGATTTGGTTCTCATTTTGTTACCAATTGTTGGTTCTCCACTGCAGGCCAGATTTTCCGGTCCTTACATGATTGCCGAAAAATTGAGTGAAACGAACTACGTAGTTCGTACTCCAGATCGTAGGAAAAAGAGTCGCGTCTGCCACGTGAATATGATAAAGCCGTATGTGAGTAGAGAGGGGAATGGTGGTGAGGCCATGCCTGTCTCTACTACCGTCATGACGCTTAATCCCGCTATTCATGTGGAAGATGATTTAAGTGTTCAAGTTGAAACGAGGCTGTGTGCTAGACTATCAAATTCTGAAATTCTTAGGAATATTGAAACACATTTAAATTACTTGTCTGTAAATTTTCGTAATGATGTGGTGAAGCTGATAAGAGAATTTCCTTCTATATTTTCCGATGATTTGTCATCAACGACTGTGCTGTTTCATGATATCGATGTAACTAATGCCGCTCCCATCAAACAGCACCCCTACCGTGTGAACCCTGTTAAGAGAGATGCCATGAGGGTAGAAGTTGATTATTTGTTGAACCATGGTCTTGCCGTTCCCAGTTCTAGCCCGTGGAGTTCGCCTTGCCTGTTAGTGCCAAAATCTGATGGCACTTTCAGGTTTTGTACCGACTACAGGAAAGTGAATGATGTCACAAAACCGGACTCGTTTCCCCTGCCTAGAATGGAGGACTGCGTTGATCGTGTTGGCTCGGCGCAGTTTGTTAGCAAGCTAGACCTGTTAAAGGGATATTGGCAGGTTCCGTTAACGGCCAGAGCTTCTGAAATTTCTGCTTTTGTTACACCGGACAATTTCCTTCAATATTCAGTGATGGCTTTGGGATGCGAAATGCACCAGCCACCTTTCAGCGGCTGATGCACAAGGTTTTGTCTGGTGTGACAAACTGCGAAGCATACCTAGATGACGTGGTTGTTTATACCAACACTTGGAAAGAACACCTGAGAGTGTTGTGTGAGGTTTTCACACGCTTACAGGAGGCTTCTTTAACTATTAATTTGGCCAAATGTGAGTTTGGGAAGGCTATGGTCACGTACTTGGGTAAGCAGGTGGGACAGGGTTGTGTGCGTCCTGTGGATGCTAAGGTTTCGGCAATCTCCGAATTTCCACCCCCTAGGACTAAAAGGGAGCTGCGGCGTTTTCTGGGGATGGTGGGCTATTATAGGGGGTTTTGCAAGAATTTTGCTATGGTTGTGTCTCCCCTTACTGATTTGTTGAGTTCATCTAGAACTTTTTGTTGGAATGCAGAGTGTGAGCTTGCATTCCATGCTGCAAAGGATCTGATGTGTAATGCCCCTATACTCTCTGCCCCTGACTTCTCTCGTCCCTTCAAATTGGAGGTGGATGCAAGCGCTTTTGGAGCAGGGGCTGTATTGTTGCAGGAAAGTGATAAGGGAATTGATCATCCTGTAGCTTATTTCTCCAGAAAATTCCTTCGGGCACAGCGTAATTACAGCACTATCGAAAAAGAAGCTTTAGCTTTACTTCTAGCAATTCAGCACTTCGAGGTTTACGTTGGTGGCAGTATTTTGCCGGTAGTGGTTTATACAGACCACAATCCGTTGATTTTTCTTTCACGTATGGCGAATACAAATCAAAGGTTGATGAGGTGGTCCTTAATGGTCCAGGGGTTCAACCTGGACATACGATATAAGAAGGGTAGTGAAAATATACTTGCGGACTCTCTCTCGTGTTTATTGTGGGAATGTTGAAGATTAAGTGTCAAATTGTATTGACTTTTATGGGTGGGGTGTTACGTCTGGGGACGTATCTCTCTCTCTTTCTCTCTTTTTCTCTCTCTCGCTCTTAGGTGACTCCGCCCTAATTGGACGTGAAGACGCATCTGCTGACGTTGGAAGTGGAAGCCAGAGAGAGAGAGAGAGTTGTTGGCATTATTGTGTGTTGTGAATTGATCTTTGTGGTGACATAGTATTGGTCTTTTCTGAGTGAATAATTTGTGCAGTGTGTAATTGAGTTTACTTTGGTCTTTGTTATAGTGTTGATTTATAGTTTCCTGATTTTGTCTTTTTAATGAAACTTATTTTCTTTTGTTTTTGTTACTAATAAGGCTGTAGGGATTGGGTGCCGTTTTTCTTTATTGTAAACTACGTTTTCTCCTGTTTTTGGTTTAGGTAGGGAGTCAGGGAAGAATGCTGTCATTTGTTTCTGTTTTTCTTTACTTAGATTATTTAGACTCCCTGGGCATAGTTAGTGTTATATTTTGTTTGTTGTTTTGGCTTTGCCCACTCGAAGAGAGCCTTTTACTGTGTTACTATAAGTGAGATTTAAAAACAAGAAAATAAATTCACCAATACAGAGTATGATCTCAGAATTCTTTATTTATGTTGCCTTCCCTGACCCTAGACCGGGGTCGTAACACCAAAAACTCTCTTTTTGTCTGAATTGGTTTCTTAGTGCAACCTTATTCATTTGTGAATCAAAGTACATTGGTAACACCATTGTTGCTGTTCAGATTCATACCTCAACACATGATGTCACAATAACAAAATTATACCACATATACAGTAATTCCATGATGATCATGACAATGCTTTTCTGTTTAGTGATGTGACAAGTATCAGTATTAGACACCCTGCGAGAGAATGGGTTTAAGTGAAAAACAATAGAAACAATATTGATGTTAATGGGGCTGCATTAATCTTTTTTTTTCTTCACTTTGTGAATTTTAAAAATAGTGACACAATTCATAATCAATGGCTTTCCATCATTTTGACAGATAGAAAATATATCTTGCATGCTGTACACATGCTGTGATGACAGGGAATATAAAAGGTGAGGAAAAGCACCTCTATTGAAACAGACAGGGGGAGAGACATTATTGAGGATTTGGGGAGAGAAAGAGGAGATTCAAGACATAGTGCAATGGAATAATACTCATTAACTTCTTAGACAACCTAGGCACTGAGCATGCAAAATTTATCAGGACATCATAACAAACAGGACAGAGGTGTCATGAATCTAGCATTTATTTTATTCATTAGTTTGTTCGTTCGTTCAACAAATTAATAAACATTTACAAATTCAAAATTCAAAATATGTTAATATATATGTTTTAACATTTACAGATTCAAAATACTTTAAATTCAGTAAAGAGGTGACCTTTTGACATATTAATCTTCCATTGGCCACATGTCTTCGCATCATACAAATTCAAAGACCAGAGTTCACCAACCATGAATTTTTACACAAAGTGATACACAAAACATATGCATTTTGTGCAGATTCTACTAATCCAAATTAATAATTGTGATTAGAATATTAAGTGAAATAATCATCAACTGTGTGTAAAATTAAATATAATCATGAAGTCCTGATTGGCATGGATTAATCAGCAAATAAATTGGTCGACAAATAGCTACATAACAAGTACAGCTTTTTACAATCGCTTTTGCACTAATAACAGAACCTTCATGTCATTTTTCAAAACTCTAGACACAAAAAAAAAAAAAAAAAAGATTGAAAAAAGATAAGAAAAAACTACAGTAGGCCTACAGTAAAATGTCAGCTGGAGTGTTCCTCACTGCACTTCTATGTTTTTATCAACCCTGTCTTGTGGACATCATAATGGATGTTGTTATTAGCTAAACATCTTGGAAAAAATCTTCTGGCATGACAAATACAGACCTGACATTGGTCTCCTCCTGTGATGTCATTTCACGCATCATCTATGGCCTGGAGTAGAGGGACTTGTTTGTGAGGGGGCCTATTGAAAACCTTCCATCTCCAATGTGGATAAACATTCTTCAGTCAGGTTATAGTAAGGAAAGGGGATTATAGGGGTAAATATAAGGTGATAAACTGTGGATGGGCCTGAAACCATGATTGTTCTCAGTGCCGTTGCTAGGAATTCTGGGCCCTTTGCACTGATTTTGTTATGGGGCTCCTCAAAATCACATTCAGTGGGAGGTGGTAAGAACCCCCAGCGAACATCATTCTGGGCCGCTCTTAACCTCTCCTCCATGTCATGGCCAGGTTAAAGCCTGCCTCATCCAAAAATATGAATGGTTTTCATCAGCTTCCAGCCCTGCTCTAAAAAGGCATTTATTGTAGGAAAAACAAATACTGATAACAATGATATAGATATACTGTATATGATATATTATATTTTTTTTTCTCCCAACAACAGTCATCTTGAAACTGATCACACCTGAGCATAACCAGTCCTCAGTTGCTTCACTTTCTAAACATGTAATATTCATAATTTTCCATAAAAAAAGACTATGCTTCAAGAGTAATGTAACAGTTACGCAGCATTTTGAGTAGTTTTATCAATTGATAGTTAGATCATTGTAATGAAATTAATAAACACTCAATTTAGATGTAATGTGGGAGTTGCATTTTGAAATAATAATACTTTGATGGTAATTTGTGTAATTTTGAACCAGTGATTTTAGTTCAATGAACAAAAGATATATGGCTTATGTGTATTGCATCCAAGCATTTGGAAAAAGTGTTAAGTGTTTTGAAAAAAATTGCATTTTGATCATTGGTTGTGAATTTTGTGTCTAGAGTTACGGAAAATGACATGAAGGTTCCTTTATTAGTGCAAAAATGATTGTAAAAAACTGCATTGCAACTTGTAAACCAGTGTTAATATTGTTAACAAAAGCTATTAAAAATGTTAATTGAAATAAAGCTGAAAAAAAAAAAAAAGATGAAAATGAATAGATAAACCTAAACATACTGCCTTAAAAAATAAATAAATAAATAAATACTTCTTAAACAACACTGTTAAACCCATATATTTTGTGTTATTAGCTTTTTTAAATAAAAGTTATTTGAAGCTAATTTATCTTGGAAAGAAATCTTAATGTTTTCGGTCACAATTTATTTTAGGGTCCAATTTTCGCTATTAACAAACTATGAATTTTGCCTCAATAAACTCCTAATTTGGTGCTTATTAATAGTTGTTAAATTTAGGTATTGGGTAGGATTAAGGATGTAGATTATGGCCATGCAGAATATGTGCTTTATAAGTACTAACAAACAGCCAATATGTTAATAATAAGCAAGCTAATGAGCAACTAGTAAACTAGTCCCTATATTAAAGTGTTACCATGTTTTCTTTACTAGTCTAGAGTGGTGTGAGTCACTCAGCACTTAAAAAGAAAGGCTTACAGCTTTGACTTCAGATCAACCAATGGTATGACTGTATAGGGGGTTCAGAGACAAATCTATCAGTGGCGTTTCCCTCTCAGGGCCGATTAGAGGCTTTCTGCAGTTCTGTGTGGCTCATATAATGTTAAAAGGCCGTGAAATTGAGGAACACACACTAGACCGCTTGCTGCCCCTGGGAGCTCACAGAGACGCATCAGCTGGTGCGGCCACCACACCAACTATTGCACAACTTTCAGTGGCCCCTAAGAGAGCTCTGTGTGAGGACAACCAACAGCTATCTCAGCTTGACCGCTGTGCTGGTGTTCAAGAGAAATGTGATTGCAGCCGTGAGAGGGGAAGGCAGGAAACAACCTAGATGAAAGCAATTTGCATTTCAAAAAGCCATATGTCTGGGACCTGATGTAAAGCAAAGGAAACTATTATCTTGTCACAGTTGCTTTTATTCAACTACTCTCCATCTTTCCACTTCTAGTCTTGCGTGCTAGATGTGATATCCCCCCAACAGTGTGACAGGCAGATCTGAAAAATTCCTAACATCAAACACATCGTACCTTTTGGATCGTCTCCAGCATGGACCAGCCTCCATTCCAGGGCTTGGTTGACTTCCTGATGCAGTTGAGGCTGGCCATACTGTGCCACTTCCGATCTTCTAATTTCCGGTAGAATGCATTGGCCAGCATCAACACGCTATCATAAAGGTACAAATTGGACACCTGAAATCAAAAGGAAAAATATAAAAATAAATAGTGATGCATTAAAATTATTTTTTACCAAAACCAAAATAATGCTTTCATTTAGCTGAAACTACATGCAATTAAAATAAATAAATATTGTTTCCTTCACCATACCCTCTGTTCTGATGCTCATTCATACATATTTGTGCAATAACTAGTAGTAAACTTAAAATACTAACAGTTCCATCACGTAAGTTCACTAGGCGATCAGTATCTAAGACTTTGGGTGCGACGAGGGTCTGAAGCACGTGTACAGCCACCAGCAAAAGCTTTGTGTTGTGACAAGAGATCCGTTATTTTCTTCTCTTGGTCGACTAGGCAAGACAGGTCTTGATGCTTTGGTGCTCAGGAACATGAGGGCAGGCTCCCACAAAGAAAACTGTGGGATTCTCAGAGATGCTCACACATATTTCCTTGATGTCCTCAAGGGGCTTTTTAGCTAAACCCACAACAGGTGTTTCAGGGAGGCGTTAGTTCCTACCTGGTGTTTTGCTGCTACTGGACGCAAAAGGCCTTTCAGAGTGCAGTAACTGTCCTTTCTTCAGAGGGTGTTAGGACACAAGAGGTTGTTAGTAGAGGCTGCCCCCCATAGAATGGCTGGGCACCTACTATATAACAGTTCCCTTGCTTCCAGTGTTCAGCCTTTCCCTGCTGTTGAGACATTTCAGGGTGCCAAAAGGGGAATTTTAACCCCCTCTCAATTTAACACCCATTTACAACCATTTGGCTATGTAGCGGCTTCTGCCAAATGTGTCGCCCTGGGATCTTCGGACCGTGGACAAAGGATACAGGGGCCAGTTTTAGGGGTGTGTACCGCTCATTGGTCTCTCATTTTATGCTTGGAGCTGGCATTGGATGAATTTCTCACCCTTAAGGAGGTTCTTTTGTTAACCTTGATGGGTCTTATTGGCAGAGGTGGGTAGTAACGAGTTACATTTATGTCGTTACATTTAATTGAGTACATTTTTTGGGTAACTAATACTTTTAGAGTATATTTAAAGATGGGTACTTTTACTCTTACTCAAGTAAGTTTTTAGTGAAAAAAACAGTACTTTTACTTTGTTACTGTGGGCGACACTCCTCTCATTACTTTATCTTAATGCAATACATTAAGATAATAACAAAGTGAAACATGCTACAATTTATTCCAAACGTGCCGTCTACTTTTCTCTGGGCAATGAGCAATGCCCATTCACGAATGATTCATTCTTTTGAGTCAATTCTTTCCAAAGGCTTGATCAAACCATTTGACAAACCAGTGAATTGGTTTTCAAATCAGTTTGAATGATTTGTTCAGTTCCCTGACGCACACGCTGAGTCATCTGAAGCGGTTCTCACTCAGAGTTGTATTAGATGAACACCACATGTGCTGTCTACAGTTCTACAGGTAGGCTACATTTGATTACAGTACACCATACCACTATGACAGTACCAGTTTGTTGTACCTTATACATTAAATACAATGTATAATTTCTACATTAAATAAGCTGTCACAGAGTATGAAATGAACACCCACCAAACCCGCGTTAACAACTCTGCACAGCAGCACGTGACCTGAGGAATGCTTTTCCCTAGACACAATTAACGCTTGCAGAAATATACATTTGTTTACATTTTGCAGAACAGACAGAAAAAGATCCGTCAATATGCGTTTGTTCTGTTATGTTCAAATGTTCGGTAGCGGTTATGTGAGGAGTTTTCACTCTTCTCCATGTCAGAGGTTATATATTTATATATATATATATATATATAGTGTATATATATATCATTTTTTTTTTTTTATATAATACATAATTAATAATATATAATTTAATACAATGATGCAAATCAGAATTTTCATCAGCTGTTTTCAGAGTCATATGATCCTCTAGAAATCAATCTAATATATTGATTTATTACCAGTGTTGGAAACAGTTTTGATGCTTAATATTTTTTGGAACCTGTGACATTTTGTTCAGGATTCTTTAAAGAATAGAAAGCCAAAAGAACAGCATTGATAATAAATCAACATATTGGAATGATTTCTGAAGGATTATGTGACACTGAAGACTGGCGTAAAGGCTGATGAAAATTCTGATTTGCATCACTGAAATAAACCACATTAAAAAACATTAAAAATCTTTTTGAACGGCAGTGTGTGTGTGTGTGTGTGTGTGTGTGTATATACTGTATATATACACACACACACACACACACACACACACACTACACATAAATCTTATCTATATATCTAAATAAAAATAGACTATATATACATTATATGATCCAAAGTAACTAGTAACTAAGTACTTGAGGAGTTTTTTTTTTTTAATTTGTTTTATCTGATACTTTTTTTATTCTTGCTCAAGTAACTATTCAGACTATTACTTTTACTTGAGTACAGTTTTTGGTACTTTACCCAACTCTGCTTACAGGCCAGATTACTTACCAAAACTATTATTATTATAATTAAATTATATTTTTAACATTTTTATATTATATATATATATATATATATATATATATATATATACTTTTATATATTATTATTATTATTTTTTTCAAGAAATGAACTTCAAAATGTAATTGAAGTTATGAGCTGTACGCTTCAACGATGCATACTCACTCCAGCACACTGTCTGCTGAATGTGCATCAGGAAGTGTCATCTGTCCATGACCCACCAGATTCAAATCAAACTTTCATGGCCATTTCTCATCCAAGTATGACATTTGCTGAGTGTTACAACCTGCAAGGTGTCAGTTATCATTCCAGCTGATGTATAAAACATAGTACCTGTCCCTACTGTACAGACAACCGCTTCCTGATCATTGAATGACGGGCATGCTAGTTGAGCTGACAGGTCCATACAGCAAGACATTTGTCACACTTTACTGGAACTGACCATCAGCTAATGCACGTTGGAGGTATTAGCAAAAGCTGTGTGGATGACTCCAGTGATTGCTTGTTTCTTGAGTGACAGGCAAAGGCACACAAAGGTGGATGCTTTTGTTGACAGTGCAGATTTGCAGACGAAAAGCTGACAGGTTTGTCACTGCTGTGAACAAGTGGTTTGCTTGTCAAGGTGATTAAACATCAAAGAACATTTAACCCTCATTTTCATGAATAATTTAGGCATAAGCCCCCAGAGTATGTGCAGTGCAAAGCTCAGCCATCTGTTCCGTACTATGAAACTAGTGTTCATGTGGGTTCAAATGGTTCAAGCAGATATGTGGACGTCACAGCAGAGGAGGAAAACACTTGGACACAATAACTGGGTTTGTGGATAATTGTATAATAAAAGGTTATTGCAAATGAAAATTAAATCTATGTTTAAATTGTTACATACACACACACACACACATATATATATATATTAGTGCTAACAAAATTAGCGCATTAACGCAGGCGATTAATTTTTCCAAAAATATTTAACGCAATTAGCCAGCACTCTCCCTCATCTAACACACTCAATTCAACTCGTCAGTTCATTAGTAGAGACTTTAAGACCTCAAGTCGGTCTGAAAAGGTAAAGAGATTTGAGAGAAAACACGATGAGTGTCAGATCCGCGTCATAAGCAGCAGGGACAGCTCTTCAAGAAACAGCAGGCAAATAACCTGCTGTGATGTCTGTTCATCTATATTTAATTTAGAATTTAGTGTTTGATAACTTCAGTTTCTGTAGGCTATATTTCTGCTGAAGGTCACAGGTAAATATGATATTATGTGAAGATTGTTTTAAGTTCACTTAAATTACAAATTATTTTTTAAAAGTCTAATAAATGTTAAAATCGATAGCTCTCAATTAAACTGTAATGTCCAATGGCTATAGTCAATGGTTAAATATTAGGGGGATTTTTTTTTCTTTTTTTTTCTATAGAGACATCAGTAGTATTGGTATCAGTGATACTGGCTTTCAGTCATAAAAAAAATGCCATTAAACAAATATTTAAAAAATATATACTGTCTTTATATTGTTTGCACATTAATTTGAAGATTTAATGTGAAATTATTGCAATATAAAAATATATTTAAAACTTTTGTTAAGTGGGATTAATCGCGATTAATTTCATTAAAAATGTGCGATTAATTAGTTTTTTTTTTTTTTTTTAATCGATTGACAGCACTAATATGTATATATGTACAGGGTGCAATTTGTGGAAAAACCAGAGGGGGGATGATTTTGAAAACTTTTTATAGGCTTAGGCTATAAAACTATAGGTGGAGGTTGACCCAACTACACTGCTTTTGATAGGACATAAACCATTTAAACGTGATCACAGTTTAGTAAAAACATTGTACATTATTTCCACGGTTATTCAAACAACGAATAAATTATATAGAGAAAGCGAGCCAAGAACAGTATCAACGGAGCTTTTTGAAACTCCAAATCAGTTAAACCATTGCGTCGCAAAATAATTCACTGTTTCAAAGCGCTACAATTGGATCGCGTATTGCAAATCATTTGATTCAGATCGGGACTTCAAAGCACGTATCACAAATCATTTGATTTAGATCGGGACGCCGGAGATATATATATATATATATATATATATATATATATATATTTTTTTTTTTTGGTAACATCATGACTTAACTGATCACGACATTCCATGCTTGTAGTTTCTTTCGCGATTTGATATGAAATGATACAGGCTACAGCGCGCCTGTTTTTGAAGAGCATGCGCTGCCAGCACAGTACAGTTTTCACGCTCGTTTGACTTGCACCTGGCGCTGAGGTGAAGTGGAGCGCGCATCTGAAACGTCTCCTGTTTCATGTGCTCGTAAAGATGTTCTGCGACTGAATAAATGCACTTCTTGGCAAGAAAAATGACGTTAAATAATTTTAACACGTTAAACTGAAAAAATTAATCACCTGTGTTAACGCGCTAATTTTGACAGCACTAATATATATATATACATATTTAAATATGTATATATATATATATATATATATATATATTTAAATATATATATATATATATATATAAATATCAAATATTTAGTAAAGTCTTTCAGTACCAAACTTAACCCATTTTTATTGAATAAATGCAGCCTTGGTGATCAAAATTAATGAAATAAATAACAGCATCTCAGAGAATGCATAAAAACAAACTATTGTGAAACAAACAAACAAACAAACAACAACAACAACAAAAACCTCTACACACTATAACACACTTTTAACTAAAACTAAAACGATAAAACCCAACATAAGGGCAAGTTAAAAATGAATAAATTAGCAGTAAAAGTTTAAAAAACAAACAAACAAACAAACACTGTTTTAGCTGAGAGTTTGTGTCCCCATGTCTTTAAAGGCTGAAAATCCCTGACTTAACTTTGCTTGTTTTAAGAGGTTGGTTTGAGATTGCGTATGGATTTGAACTCCATCAGCAACCTGATGATGATGCTGTTTCTATGGTTACTGACCTCCAGCGATTGCAGATAGCCCTCCTGAGGGTCGCAGAGCAGTGAGGAGATACGGTGGTTGTTCCTCATACAGCTCACACTGCTATCCTTCCACAGAGGGAAAATTTGCCTGACGACGGTCATCCTTCCCAAGGAACTGTGGGCCAGCTCCATAATCTCAGTATCACTGATCTCCTAAACTCACACAGAAACAAAATACAAATAAATCATACTTCTTTATGAAACAGGTCAAATCACAGTCATGCTGATATAGAGCGATATCACACAGCTACTTTGTGATATTGTTCATTTATATATTATATATTGCATTGGTGAATAATCTATATGGTTAGAAATAAAAAAAAATAATAAAAAAGTATATCTTTAGAATAGGGAACACATGTTCACAAAGGGGGGTGGGAGGGCTGTCATCATAATTAAATTAAATCTTGCCAAATATTTGAGGGTGCTATATATGGTTTGCCTGTATTATGCTGTTAGCTTAGCAGAATGCTAACATCAAACTCAGTTAAAAACTAACTATAGATCAAGACTCATGTGCTTCACATTAGAAGTGCTGGTTGTCTGGTGCACACCAATATAGAAGGTTTCATATCATATTTTATTTTGAATTAAGACATTATTATATTAATTATTATATTAATTATTACATTATTAAATTATTATATTAACCATAGGCTTTGGCTGTATTGTGCGCAATGTAGACAGCATTCAAATGAGGTTTATTATGAATAAATGTTAAAGTACATAAAATAAAATAGGCCAACAAGAAAACATTTTTATCCATCCCACAGTCTTGTAAGTATTTGTATATTATTATTATTATTATTATTATTATTATTATCCTATATTATTGATTATATTTTTATTTGTATAAAAATATATATTATTTGTAAATAATAGCCTACTGTAAATGTTTGACATGCTAATAAAGCTTTGATTATGCTGACCAGAATTTTTACTGGAATGCAGTTTAAAGGTTGAATTTAACATATTTAATTTTATTTCGGCTAATTGTTAGACTATAATTATAAATACTATAGTGTTTCGTTGAGGAATGAATCATTCACGTAGTTTCATTTGTAAATGAAAACACAACATGTTCAATTATCATGACAAATGGGCATAAATACAATCATAAAGTCAAAACTTTACTGGCATAATTGCCAGGTGTTTAGTATTTTCAAAATATATGGTAGCAAATACTAGCATAATTATACAGAACGTTAATTAGGTAAAGCGATACACAAGTTAAAGGAAATAATTATATATAACAACAAATATAAACATGATAATAATAATAATAATAATAATAATAATAATAACAATAATAATAATAATATTAAATGAAATGTTTAATGTTAATAAAAATGTTTTATCCATTTATGATAATCCCGGTTTCTATGGTCACACAGATTTGTTTACACATCAAACTTGTTTCCTCAACATAATAAGTCATGGCCACGAGAAATGGATGTCGTTCCTCAACATAGCATCTTGGAGCCACGACTTAACATGGCATGGCCACAACATAAGGATGAACCAAAGTGAACTGAACATGTCCCTCCTGGTCACCATAGATGACATATATCAATATCAACAGCTCAATATGTTTATGAAAATGAAGTTATAAGTTTTTTTTTTTTTTTTTTTTGGAATACACACACACACACACACACACACACACACACACGCACACACACACACACACACACACACACACATATATATATATATATATATATATATATATATATATATGAATTACGATTGTCTTTTAAAATGAGAGAAAAGGAAGTGGCAAAGGAAAATGGCATGATTATTATTTTATAGCATGCAGGACATTGAGGAAAGAGGGACTCAGAGAAGAATATGAAACAATGAATATATAAGCAATTTTGAAGCAGTATCGGGAAGGCTGTGCAACTTTAGCTGAGTATTATTATTGCAAATAGGGTTATTTAAATATATATATATATATATATATATATATATGTATATATATATATACACACACACACACAAAATGGCAAGCCAATTAAAGGCAATGGAAATGGTTTTCAATAGGAGAACAAATTCATGGAAAAAATAAGGATTGTACCCCTCTGACATCTTTTGAGTGTAGACATTTGAGACAAAGGGATTGTTTGAGAAGAATTCACAACATTATACATAATAGTTATCTACAGTTATTTAACTGTATGTTGCATCTTGTGAAGATATTTGGTGAACACATTCAAATACAGTATCTCATACTGGTACACTTCAAATCATAGCCAGTACTGCTAATCCTTTTTTTTTTTTTTAACTGTTAAATAGATAATCTAAGATCAACGGCAATTTTCATTGGCTGGGTTATGCTGGTGCTGTTAATCAGAAAAAGTGGTTCAGCTAGACTAACATGGTATGTCTGGTGACTGACCAAAAAAGCTAGATATTTAACCTAAGAAATCTGGTAGGGACAACAGCATAACTAGAATCTAGTGGTGACCCCTAACAGTCGAAGATTCGATGCTTCGATAGGAGGAGCATGATTCGACTATCAATCTCATAGTCGAATATTCGCAGAAGTGTTATGATCATGCCATTTTGGCTATATGGGGGTGCTCAATGTCTGATTTCACATAGAACAACCGGTTACCCTTCAGAAACTCGAGCTGTGTCGAGACGCTTTGGGAACGCCTTCAGCGTGACCATACTCTGAATCACGTGTGTAATCAGTCCAGTGGATGGGCGAGACGTCATGGGCAGAAGGATACAGCATGTGCGGTGGATACAGCAGCAGCTTCTGTCATTCAGCGACAGAGCATGTGAGATGAGCTGAGCGGTGAGAATTTCCACTCCCCGCTCACGTGGTTGTTCGCTCCCCCCGCTCAAAGTTGCACCAGACCGCTCCGCTCAATTCCGCTCCCCACTCACCTACAATTTCATCCCGCTCCGGTGAAATCGATCCACGCTAGCTCACATTTAAAATTCCTCTGCATGCCTAACACCTGCCGTTTTCAACAGAAGCCTTACGCCTAGCACACACTGCCTGCGTGGCGGACGTGGAGCGGGTTTGTTGCGTGACTGCTGCGAAAAAAATCCGCTTCACTTCTATTCTGTCGCAGGGCCACGGTTGCGGTGTGGTTGGACTGCACCTGATACGCGCGTGTTCCGCAGGCAGTGTGGCTGCACTAATCTGTTAACATAGGCGCGGAAAGGAAAATCACCACGCAGTAAACCCGGAAGAAATCCAGGCAGCAAACCCGGAAAAAATCCGCTTCACTTCTATTCTGTCGCAGGGCCAAGGTTGCGGTGTGGTTGGACCGCACCTGATACGCGCATATTCCGCAGGCAGTGTGGCTGCACTAATCTGTTAACATAGGCGCCACGCAGCCTACATACTATAAAGAACTCTACTCTCAACTCTCTGGACACTCAGTGTCCGAATTCACTCACTCGTTTCATTCACTCCTTCAAGTGAACTGTATGAATGGACTAATGTAGGGAATAGTGAATGAGAGTACAGGGGGCGATTCCGGATACAGCCTATATTTTGCATGCTCCGCTCCCCGCTCGCTCCCCGTTCCGCTCCGCTCACATGCTCTGTTCAGCGAAGCGCTCTGTGTGTGTCAGTCTTATTTATTGTTGTCTGTCCCAGTAAAAGCATAAGCCATGTCAAAGCGAAAGACAAGCAAATAAGGGTGAGAGCAGACAGCATTTTACACTGTGTTCCTCCCTGCCCGCGCTACATTACGGATGGGGATACACACAGTTTATGTGTTGTTTGTTTGGGAGTACGCTTCGAGGAGTGTGTCCGTGTTTGTGATCTTGCGGTCCCAATAAGCTAGCAGCTCTAAGTACACCAGAGGTCAGTCTGAAGAGACTGATTCCCTTAGTAGACTATTTGGCAGCATGGACATTTCTGCCAAATGTGTCTCAATGGGTCCTGCACACTGTAGAAAGAGGCTACCGAATCCAGTAAAACAGCTTTCCTCCACCTCATTTCAACGGATTCATCCCCACTCTGCTATCTAACGTGGCACATCTACTGCCTGGAGGTGCTGGTCGTGTTTCTTGCATTGAAACACTTCCTCCCTGACCTAGGAGGCCACCGTGCGTTGGGTGCACTGACAACACAGGGGTGGTTTCTTACATCAATCACCAGTGAGGTCTGTGTTCACGCCCTCTTTACAGGCTGGCGCACCAGATCCTTGTGTGGGCCCTCCTTTCGGTCACTGCACGTGTTGTTAGGTCTCCTCTCGCTTCAGATAGTTTTCAAGGCCTCCACTCGCCAGAGCTCGGTTTAGAGAGTCATCATGCAGAGGCTGACCAGAGAGCTCGACCATTTCTGCGAGTGTCATCAGGTCTCCTCTCGCTACAGAGAGTTATTGAGGCCTCCGCTCACCTGAGCCCCTGGGAGATGGAGGCTCCACCCCGAAGTCATCTGGAAACAGACTTGGCCGAGGCTTCGTCTGTACACCTCCCCAGATCGCACGGCTCCTGGGAGTTCTGGAGAGAGTGCGCCAGACGGGTAGTCCCAATCTGGCCGGGTTGAGCACGCTTCTCGGACCTAATTTCCCTTCTCGATTGCTCTCCGTGGGAGATTTCCATCAGGAGGGATCTCCTCTCTCAGGCGGGGCCTTCCCCCCGCCCGGAGTTTTGGAACTGTGGCTGTGGGCCCTGAGGGGGCACAGCTCATAAGTTCCGGTCTCTCAACTGAGGTTGCTGAGACCATTCATCCATTGGACTGACCCTCCAGCACAGACCCTCCCTGAATCCCCTGACTGCTTTTGACCATAAGTCAATGTTGGTATCAACAAGAAAAGACAGATATACGTTGACCAGACCTCAACAAACCTACACCACGAACATCCCCATGACCCCATAACAACTCCCTTTTCTTCACTGCATTCCAAGAGAATGCGCGCCTCTTTTCTCTTACAACAAAAGAAACTCTAGTTACACAGAGGATCTTTAACTCTCTGGGGTCGGCTGTCTCGCCGGTGAGACCAACTCGTTTTTTTTAAGATCAGTGCAAAAGACACTAAAAATACTCTGTTGATTTTGGTCACACAAATAAGTGTTATACATCAATCGAAACTGTTAAGTGTCTACTTTTTTTTTGTGTACACTCACAATAACAACACAACTTTGTGCTTTTGGAAAAATAATAAAACAAACAGGGTGCGCTCTCTGTCTTCTCCGTCTCCGCGAACTGTTTTTAGAAACACGTCACTAAAATGAACTGTAACTCAGCAAATACTCAACACAGAGACATGGAAGTTATATCTATAGAAAGCTTGAAGTGTCTACTTTGAAATGAAAGTAGTTCATTGTGTTCTTATCGAAAACAAACATTCTGTGATGAAGTAATCCGTATGAAACCAACACGATGTTCAGTCTGTCCAGTCTGACTCATTATCTCTAATGTGATCCTGCCCCCGCGCGGCTCGCGCCGTTCATATGTAAATAGCCGCGTGGTAAGTGCGCACGTGCAAACGGCCAACACAAACAAAGAGACGAGATCCTCATCGCGGCTACTGTTTGTTTCTGGAAGAAGAGGCTCTGAGTAAAGGCAGGATTTCCATCGAAAGAAGAACACGATTTCATCCAGAAGAGGAGATCAATCTGATGAGTAAGTAAGGTTTTTTTTTTTTTTGCATTAGTTAACGTTTTATTGTGTCATAAACTTGAACAGATTTACTAACAGTTAGTTGGGTTGTTCCCAAACGACAACATGATGAATGCTACGCATCTAAGAATGTTTAGACCATGTTTATTATTAATACTCTGTTCACAAATATATTTTAATAGCGTGCTAAACAATAATAATTAGTTTCTCAGATATAAAATACCATTTTTATAGTACAAAGTACATTCTTTTATTGTACAAAGCATGCTTGAGTCTGTGGCTACAGAATCATATCATAGGCTACTATAAAATCATACATACTAGACTATATGACTACAAAATCATAGTTGGGTTTTTCCCAAACTATAATTCCTGACTACAATGTTTGAAATCGTGTAAAACATTTTGAATATGAAAGGCAATTCATTGTATTTAAATTTCACACATGTTGAAATTGTTTATTAACAATGTTTATTATTAATAGCCTACTCTGTTCAGAAATAGATTTTAATAACGTGCTAAACAATAATAATTAGTTTCTCAGATATAAGATTTCTTTCTCTTTTTATGATAGTACAAAGCATGTGTGAGTATATGGCTACAAAACATATATATATATATATATATATATATATATATATATATATATATATATACAGATGTTCCTGATATTAACATGCTCAAAAATGTTTTTTTTTTTTGTTTTTTTTGGTTGTTTATATTTTGAATCAGATACCAGCACCAGATGTATCCTGATGTCTCTTCAAACTGTTTTCCTCTGAGAGCGCTGCACCAACATCAGATGTTCAACTACACTGATATTCTATGTTAAAACAAGCTCCTTTTCTACTGATTATGTTTTTTCTTCTTGAATCCATGGAAAGAAGTAGAAACACTTAAATAAAACACGTAAATATCAGGTATGATTTACTTGTTTCACTTGTTAGACAGAATCTGTTGCAGGAATGACTCAGTTCACATCTCTGTGGTTAGATCAGTGTGCACAATAATGTGTCTTTGACCTTCATTATGTATGTTTTGATTATACTGTGTTGTAAATAAAATACAAATAATTTAAAAAAACCCTTTTTTCAATCTCCTCACATTCTCTCTTACCTGCCTCAAAGTCACAGTCACACTGATGGGCCATCAGGGGCCATTAGGGGAGGGCCCTTTGTCTCTCAGGTGAGACTCACTTAATATTCATGGTCATTGCCACTCCTTCGCATATAGACCCTCGATCACAAAACATGTCTTGAAAATTTTAAATCAATATATTGTTTTCTGTGAATGAGTAAGCAGAATGATTTTCACATAATTTTGAAGTAAATATTCTAGCCTACAAGACTGATTACTCAAAAGTCTTATTCACAACTATTTAGTGTGGGTTTTAAGGCCTTATTTCAGCTACATTTTTTTCCCAAAACTTACTAACCACGCATAATATTTTTTTTCTAAAAAATGCAAACATGTACATCCATCTTGGTCACATATTATTGTAGCACAGCTTGTGCTGAATACAAAAATAAATTACATGTTGGTCAATAGTATGTTTTAAGTAGCTGAAATAAGCACAAATATCAGGGCATGTCAAAACATCTCAAGGGCCCCAAAATGACCCCAGAGGGTTAAAGACAATTATTCACTTCCATTGCTATTAGAGAAAGTGTATCAACAAATGACATGTTTGATGTCTTATATATATCTATATATATGCTTGGTGTTTTATGTTATGCATGGTGTGTTTTAGTTTGATCTTTGCCTTATAACTGTCTTTTGAATAGATAGCCGTGTGTAGTATTGGGTTAAAACTTATTTCAGATGCAGGAAGTTGCCATGAATTTTATGTCTCGTATGAATGATGAATACTTTTATAAGAAGTTATTAAGAAATGTTCCTCACATGATGGATGAAACATTAAGATAAGGTATGCACGAAAAGAAGCGATGCTGGGCGGGGCTCCGCCCTACAGAGACAATGTGATTGGACCAAACAGTGAATGGGATGGACTCAAATCAGTCCGATAAAACAGACACCCAACTTTGCAAACTGCTGGAAAAACTTGGGCGTTGCTCCCCCTGATCGCGCTGCGAAGCATTCGCAGACTTAACATCTAGCTGATCATGTCAAAGAACTAAACACTTCGTCAACTTCTGACCAAAGAAACTTGCAAAGCCTGCAGCGTAAAAACTTCAAAGCCTTGCCATTCGCGCGCTGCCAGGAAGCCATCCAATCCAAAAGAGGATTCCCCAAGTGACGTCACAAGACAATGACACATCAGTGCAAAAGGAGCTCTGGGATTCCCTCAAGCAACCCTCCAGAGAAGAACAGCCTTCAACTCAACTCAAAGCAAGTAAACAAACAAACAAACAATCTCTATTTGCTGAGCTGATTTGAATGAATCTTTAAAAGATAACGATAGTCAAGTCCTCTGTGTGTGACGTCTTCAGGTCGTCTTTATTCTCAGGAAAGAGTATACGTTAACCTTAACTTTCTTCAAACTGCTTTCATCTTGCCATAACATGTGTATGTGTGTATGTGTTTTGTTAGTATTGTATCATAGAATAGCAAATAAACTCTCGATTCATTTATAATGAATGGTCTGGTGCCGTGATTTTCAAATTTGAAATTATTTGCCAAAGATCGTGTTACCTGTTGCTCAAAATTTCCAAACGAATTCTGTATTATTATCGTGGCCACGAGATAAAAAAAATTGCTAAAATATACTAGTTTAATGCTCGCTGGCTCGAGTCGTTAAGAAAGTATAAATTATACGTTTTGATTAATACCAATTAATCAGATCCAGCGAATCTCTATGATTAGATTTCCTAAAGCTAAAATTCAAAATAAAAGCTTAAATGAGGAGCTAATCAAATTTATTACATATGAATAAGAGCTAATTCAATTACATGTATGTGAATTGAGGCTATAGAGCACCCTTTCTAAAGCACCCTCACTATTTAATTCTGGAACCAGGCCTGGATAAAAATAGCTGTATTTGAGCAGTTTTCACAGCAGTTCCTATTTATACAATTGCATGGAGTTTTATGTGGCAGTAAGCTATGCTTCAAAGTCGAAAAAAAAAAAAAGCAGGATATTTGTTAATTACCTCCGTGAAAATCTCTATACAGTTAGAGTAACCATGCACATGGGCTTCTTCGAATACTCCTTGCATCTGTTGATTTCATCTGATGGATATTTGGTTTTATTTAGTGCAAATCTTCAGTGTCATTGCCTCTGATAAAGTAGGCCTAATAAACAAAATTGATATGCGGCCAGATGATGGTATCTATATTTTAATAAAAATATAACACATTATTTATCATATTTGTATCTGCAAGGCGTCTGTTACACATTTTCCTTTTATGTTAACGTCAGTATTTATGACTGTTGAATGTCTGACTACTTGACTCTCGGTAATGTATTTTGTTGGCTATCGGCAAGATTCAACAATTCTGAATCGACTATGAAAATCCCTAGTCAGGGACACCCCTACTAGAATCCAAAACACAACTTATACTGGTGACCAGGAAGGCTGGTCATTTTTATATAAGCTAAAGATTCCTAAACTTCCAACCCAGGCTCACTGGAAAACATGTCTGTGAAAAATAACATACCACCTACACTAAACCTAACTGAAAGTGTTAACAAAAGCAAATGTGAGAGAAAAATGCATTTGCTCATTTCACATGACTAATATCTACATTGTAAATGTATTGCTGTACCATTTGAGCCATAGTCCCCCCAAGTTCAGCAGCATCCACTTCAAATCAGTGAAGGCAGCCGATGCTCATGCATTGCGTGCGGAGATCACAGTCCTACTGTTGAAGGACGCAATAGAGCTGGACCCTCCAGCCGGACCCTTGATCCTTCTGCACCACAGACCATATCTGCAGTTTGCGTTCAAAGGACCTGCATATCAGTACAAGGTACTGCCTTTCGGGCTGGCCCTGTCTCCCCATGTCTTCACGAAAGAGGAGGGAGCTCTTGTTTCCCTGAGAGAGCAAGGTGTTTGCATTCTCAACTATCTCGAAGACTAGCTTATACTAGCACAGTCTCAGGATCAGTTGTGCGAGCACAGGGACCTGGTGCTCAGGCACCTCAGCCAATTGGATCTTCGGGTCAACTGAGAAAAGAGCAAACTCTCCCCAATGCAGAGTATCTCTTTTATTGGTATGGAGTTGGATTTGGTCGATCAGACAGCATGCCTCACAAAGGAATTTGCTCAGTCGGTGCTGAACTGCTTGAATACATTCAAAGGCAGGACAGCGGTCTCACTGAAACATTTTCAGAGGCTCCAGGGGCATACGGCAGCTGCAGCGGCAGTCACGCTGCTGGGGCTGCTCCATATGAGACCGCTTCAGCACTAGCTCCATGGCCGAATCCCGAGGTCTTCATTGCTGCTATTTCCACAAATCATGACCCTGTGGAGGGGAAGACTGTTGGAAAGCACAACCTAATCATCTTAGGGGGCGAGAAGGTTGAATCCTCCTCGTCCTCCCTCTATACCCTCTTGGGACCTGACTCTGGTGCTCAGAGCACTACAGCAGGGCCCATTTGAGCCTTTGCAATCAGTCGAGCTGAGGTTTCTTTAAATGAAAACCCTGCTCCTGGTTTCATTGGCCTCCATCAAGAGGGTAGGGAACCTGCAAGCATTTCCGGTCGACGAACTGCACCTAGAGTTTGGGTTGGCTGACTCCCAGGTAACCCTGAGGCCCCAGCCCGGCTATGTGCCCAAGCTTCCTACTACTCCTTTCAAGCATCAGGTAGTGAACCTGCAAGAGCTGCCCCTGGAGGAGGGAGACCCAGCCCTAGCTTTGCTCTGTCCTGTCCATGCCTTAAGATGGTACATGGACTGGACACAAAGCTTTAGGACCTCAGAACAACTCTTTGTCTGTTATGGAGGCCAGCAGAAGGGGAATGACGTCTCCAAGCAGAGGATGGCTCAATGGATAGTGGGTGCCATCGCCCTGGCTTATCAAGCAGCTCACTCTACCAGAAGTGTTGCATCCTCCTGGGCGCTGGCTCGTGGCTCCTCGCTGACAGATATTTGTAGAGCTGCGGGCTGGGCGACCCCCAACACATTCAATAGATTCTTTAGCCTTTGTGTTGAGCCGGAATTCTCCTGTGTTCTCAACTCAAATGGGTAGAAGCACCGAGAGGCCCCGGCTAGTGTTGGCTTGCTAAACTGCTCCAGAGTGTCCATACTGTAGGCCCTGTCAAGCTCCTCCTTCCCCTCGGCAGCCAGACATGGCGGAGTGTCTGGTGCCAGACCCTCACTCGATGAATCCGTGACAACCGGTAGAGGGCTGGGTGCCATATGTAGTGAACTAAGTGGATCCCATATGTGTATTGGGTAGGGATTCCCAATTCGTCAGTCGACGTGGCGTCGAAAGTGTCAGACTGAAAGGGAATATCTCGGTTACGTATGTAATCCTCGTTCCCTGAAGGAGGGAACTGAGATGTAATTTCCCCTCATCACAGCTGCTGTACCAACGGTGAGCGGCCGGGTCCCCAGCTCTGCTCCTCAGCGAAAACCTGAATATGTGTTGCACCTGCTGCTTATTTATACTTGCGCTGTGATCAGCGACAGCTGCATGCCCATGGGAAAGAAAAATCAAAAGTGAGATCTCTTTAACATCTCAAATATTTCTCCTAGACAGAAATGAGTTTACTTTAAGATCAAATGGAGATTTTTGCTTGAATCTCCTGCTTCCCAAACTTGTCTCCTGAGTTAAAAACTCTAACACTCTCACAATGGTCTCCTTTAAAGCTTTAAAAGAGATTTCAGCAACATCACACACTGTGCTCAGACATTTCTCCTAGTCTAAAGATTCTGGTGGTCTCACATTTGTCTCCTTTAAAGCTTTAGAAGAGAAGAATGACAATAAAGCTCAACTTGAACTTGAACTTGAAGAGATCCAGGGCAGGTCAGGCAGTCTACGGAGTCACAGCGGAGCAGGGAGCCCGGGCGGACATGGTGGATCAGGGGACTCGGGAGGCCATGGCGGGGCTGGAGACTCGGAAGTCCATGGCGGGTCTGGAGACTCGGTAGGCCATGGTGGGTCTGGGGACTCAGGAGGAGCGGGCACTTGAGGGCGCTTTCGAGGAGCGGGCTCTGGAGGGCGCTCTGGGGCTGGAGCCTGCACTTGACTCTGGTCAGGGGCTGGAGTCTGCACTGGAGGGCTTGACTTCCCCGCGGATGGCGGGCTTGAGTGTGCTGTGGACGGCGGGCTTGAGGGAGCCGTGAACGGCGGCGTGCTTGAGAGAGCCGCGGACTTATTTCCGCGGCCTAGATTCTGAGAGTTAGTAGACATGTAGTTACAAAGTTACTTATAGTTAGTAGAATGTCTAAAGTGGACTATCGAAATAAAGTGTGACCTATATTTATATATAATATAAATTATATGAATATATACATGTACATATTGTCAAAATATATAATGTATGTTTGTGTCTTTATATATACACATAATAAATATACACAGCACACATACATATTGTCATGATGCACATACACGAGGGAAGCAAGGAGATGAGGATGAACTCAAATAATAGTCTTTAATCCAAAACTCAACATAGGCAAGACAAGGCAAGGCTGGGACACACAGGACACACACAGGACACACAGCTGAACGAAATCATATTAACTAATCAAACTAAAAAACTTTTCTTTTTTTTTTGGATGTGATTAATCGTTGCCCAGCACTCAGATAAATTACACATTTAAACAAGTAACCCTTGTTATTCTGAAATGTTTAATGTTATTAAATGATAGTTTTAGCATTTACAATATTAGTAAAAGTTTAACATTTCTCCTAAAATAAAACTGAAGACATCTTAAGACAAAGCTGATATCTCAATGAGACATATAAGAGAATCACCCCTTAGTATCCTGAGCATACAGTAAACTCAGTCAGAGCCATAGCCTTGTGGACAGCATTGATGTGAAACCACAACCATATCTCAGACAGCATGGGTTTGAATCCCAGCTAAAAGTACTTTTCTGCTCCTGTTCAATTCCTGACCATTAAAGGTGAAAATAAAAAGCAACCTCTGAGCAGTAAGACATTTTTATGGAGTCTTGCAAGAGATTACAGCAATACAATAAAGAGATCTCCCATGTTTCTTACACGTTTCCCTCCCATTGTCATTTTGGATTCCTTTCTTTCAGAACTTTCTCATGTCTCAGATGTGTTTACTTTTATTTCTCGTAAGGATTTTTAGGAGAAACATCTGAGACACTGTTGAAACTAAAATGAGAAATACATGATAATCACAACTAAGTCTCCTGAGGTTAGAAAGAGCAACCACTGAGCAATAAAATATTCCTATAATGGAGTCTTGATAGGGATTGCAGTGAGACAATAAAGAGATATTCTGTTTTCTTGCACCACATTCACAGTTTTGACTCTTTTGTTTTCAAATATTTCTCATGTCTCATTTGTGTCTACTTTCTATTTCCAAGGAATTTTAGGAGACACATCTGAAATGCTGTTGACACTAAAATGAGAGATACAGGTGCTGGTCATATAATTAGAATATCATCAAAAAGTTGATTTATTTCACTAATTCCATTCAAAAAGTGAAACTTGTGTATTATATTCATTCATTACACACAGACTGATATATTTCAAATGTTTATTTCTTTTAATTTTGATGATTAGAACTTACAGCTCATGAAAGTCAAAAATCAGTATCTCAAAATATTAGAATATTACTTAAGACCAATACAAAGAAAGGATTTTTAGAAATCTTGGCCAACTGAAAAGTATGAAAATGAAAAGTATGAGCATGTACAGCACTCAATACTTAGTTGGGGCTCCTTTTGCCTGAATTACTGCAGCAATGCGGCGTGGCATGGAGTCGATCAGTCTGTGGCACTGCTCAGGTGTTATGAGAGCCCAGGTTGGTCTGATAGTGGCCATCAGCTCATCTGTATTATTGGGTCTGGTGTCTCTCATCTTCCTCTTGACAATACCCCATAGATTCTCTATGGGGTTCAGGTCAGGCGAGTTTGCTGGCCAATCAAGCACAGTAACACTATGAGTCAATGAACCAGCTTTTGGTACCTTTGGCAGTGTGGGCAGGTGCCAAGTCCTGCTGGAAAATGAAATCAGCATCTCCAAATCACCACTGACTGTGGAAACTTCACACTGGACTTCAAGCAACATGGATTCTGTGCCTCTCCACTCTTCCTTCAGACTCTGGGACCCTGATTTCCAAATGAAATGTAAAATTTAATTTCATCTGAAAAGAGGGCTTTGGACCACTGAGCAACAGTCCAGTTCTTTTTCTCCACAGCCCAGGTAAGATGCTTCTGACGTTGTCTCTGGTTCAGAAGTGGCTTGGTAGCCTTTTTCCTGAAGACGTCTGAGCATGGTGACTCTTGATGCACTGACTCCAGCTTCAGTTCTCTCCTTGTGAAGCTCTCCCAAGTGTTTGAATCAGCTTTGCTTGACTGTATTCTCAAGCTTGCAGTCATCCCTGTTGCTTGTGCACCTTTTCCTACCCAAATTCTTCCTTCCAGTCAACTTTGCATTTAATATGCTTTGATACAGCACTCTGTAAACAGCCACACCTTTCAGTAATGACCTTCTGTGACTTACCCTCTTTGTGGAGGGTGTCAATGTTCGTCTTCTGGATCATTGCCAAGTCAGCAGTCTTCCCCATTATTGTGGTTTCAAAGAACAAGAGATACCCAGAATTTATACTGTAGGGATGGTCATTTATTCAAACTCAAATGTAAATATTCTAATATTTTGAGATACTGATTTTTGACTTTCATGAGCTGTAAGCTCTAATCATCAAAATTAAAAGAAATAAACATTTGAAATATATCAGATATACCAGTCTGTGTGTAATGAATGCATATTATATACAAGTTTCACTTTTTGAATGGAATTAGTGAAATAAATCAACTTTTTAATGACATACTAATTATATGACCAGCACCTGTATATGAGAATCTCATCTAAGTCTCCTGAGCTTAGGAAAAGCAACCACTGAGCAATAAATTTTTCCTACGGGTGCAATCATCGCATGCCAATGTGCGTTGGCTCGTTTAGTTTACACTCAAAGTAGATTGGTCTCTCTATCGAGATCCCTAATTTATATAATATAATTATATAACAATGGCCAATATAATATTGTTTGTCCTGTTTTAGATTTTTGCATTTACAGTCATCAGTTGCAAAGTCAAGATGGCAGATACTATGTAAATAAATTAGGCTAAACAGCTCTGTTGCTGAAATATTTATGCTCAAGGTGGTGTTCAGCCATTATTCATAATCCAGCCTGAAAACTTCCACATGTACACTCAAAAAAATGCTGGGTTGTTATTATTATTCTAATTATTTTTATTTATTTATGTATGCATGCATGCATGTATGTATTTATTTATTTTTTGCTTGTTGGATACTTTTATTGTGTTATTTTTATTTATTTATTTACTCAGGTGATGTGTAGATTTTCTGTAGCTGCTTGGTCTTTTTTATTGTCAAAAACACTTATGAACCCCCTCAGATACCTACCCAACGCTGGGTCAGTGTAACCCAATGTTGGGTAAACTGTGCTAAACTGGTTAAAAATTGATTTGTCAGCAGTCATTTTGTGTTCTGTTCTAAGAGGAAACTTGACTGATGGGAAACTTCCTGAATGAAATTAAGGTATGTATTACATTGTATTCCTATCAAATTATTTCTATATAAATAGGATAATGTCTGTAGTCTCAGATTTTTCCTTTTTTGTGTTTAAATGTACATCACAGCTAACGTCTGCTTGGAACGCAAGCCTTCTACAAGTGCAGCATCTACACTAAAAGTGAACAGCATGCCGGGCCAGTGCCACCATGGAAGTTTCATCTCCCGCCAAATGTGCGACCAGGGCTGAAACACAATGCAGCTTTTATATGTAGAAACATTTCTGTGCGCTCCACTTACGACAATATGAGCGCTATTGATCCAGTGGTCACGCTATGTGTTTGACGGGATGAAACTTAAATGTCTGACACACACACTTATATATACATATAGTCATGGCCAAAAATATCGGCACCCTTGGTAAATATGATCAAAGAAGGTTGTGAAAATTAATCTGCATTGTTAATCCTTTTGATCTTTTATTTAAAAAAATCACAAAAATCTAACCTTTCATTGGATAATAAGAATTTAAAATGGGGGGAAATATCATTATGAAATAAATGTTTTTCTAAAATACACGTTGGACACAATTATTGGCACCCCTAGAAATTCTTATGAGTAAAATATCTCTGAAGTATATTCCCATTCATATTCACAATCTTGAGCACTCCAGGGTGATTATGAACATGAAATTATCCAGCCATGGTTTCCTGTTTTACAGAAATATAAATAGGAGGGAAAACAAAGCCCAAATTCCCTTAATCATCCATCACAATGAGAAAAACCAAAGAATATATTTCTGATGTGCAGCAAAAGATAATTGAGCTTCACAAATTAGTGAAGTGGCTTTAAGAAAAGAGCTAGAGCAGTGACAATTCCCATTTCCACCATCAGGGCAATAATTAAGAATTTCCAATCAACATAAAATGTTACGAAACTGCCTGGAAGAGGACGTATGTCTATATCGTCCTAATGCACGGTGAGAAGGAGAGTTTGAGTGGCTAAAGACTCTCCAAGGACCACAGCTGGAGAATTGCAGAAAATAGTTGAAACTCGGGGTCAGAAGAAAAAAAAAAAAATGAGTGGGGTGAACTGAAGAGAAGAAGCACCAACATGGAGCTGGGAATCGAAAGGGTCTGGAGTGATTCTGGATGAAGGAATGGTCTCTGATCTCTTGTCAGGTGTTTTCTAACCTTATCAGGCATTATAGGAGAAAATTTTGAGCTGTTAAACTGGCAAATGGAGGTTTCCAAAAGTACTGAATAAAAGGGTGCCGTTAATTGTGGCCAATGTGTATTAGATGATGTGTAATATCATGATTCATGATGATATTTCCCCCCATTTTAAATTCTTATTATCCAATGAAAGTTAGATTTTTGTGAATTTTTTTATTAAAATATCAAAAGGATTAACAATGCAGATTAATTTTCCCAAACTTCTTTGATCATATTTACCAAGGGTGCCAATATTTTTGGCCATGACTGTATAGATATATGTATAAGTGCATTTTTATTATTTTAAAAACAAAATAGAGCAGTGACCCAGAACTAAGCCAAAAAACAACCCAGCAAATGGCTTAATAAAACCCAACAAGCTGGGTCAAAATAACCCAGCATGTGTTCTGTTCAATATTTACACAGCACTGGGTTGCCAAATAACCCAAAAATGATTGTTTTTAACCCAGTATTTTTAGAGTGTATATGAAATTGTATGAGAGAGACACCTTTTTTTTTTTTTTTTTTTTTCAAAAGGACTTGAGCTATATTTCCTGCAAAAGAAGAAAAACAGACAGTACAAAAAGAGACCTTAAAATCTAACATCCTTTTCCCATTCCAATGTATGTCCTCTTATATTCCCCATGCAACTCTTGGTTCAAAGGATATATGTTTACGCTAAAAGCCTACTAGTGTTCTCTCTGCACTGATGGGTTTGTGATGCTCCTTGTAATTTCACAGTCTGCCGTTTCAAACATCTGGGGAGAAAGCAGTACCTTCTGCCAACATGTTCTCACTCCCAACTCGTCACATATGGATGCTTGGTCAGGATCCCTTGGAGTCACTTTTTTAGTACACTAGATACCCTTTTAGCGTGATTTACCTTCGTGCAGGGAACCCCATTGCTTTCAACTGTATCTGATCCAGATGCATTTAATTCTTTATATGCATTTGTAAAAGTATAAATTATTTATATAAAAAAGGTATCAAATTGGTGGCTAATTCAAAATAAAATAAAATTGGCCACTAGGAGATTGTGATGAATGGTATTAATAAATGTAAAGTAATTTGCACTTGTGGAAATGTGTGGAATAATGATCATCAAGTTCAGAAAGTAAAAAATAAAAGTAAAACATTGTCACTATGACTATTCTGCCCAGCAGTGATGTTTGATTCATGAACAAATTGCTATTTTGAACCAGTTCTTGTCAGTAAACAGGGTAAACCCAATCGGACTGAATTGTTTGAAACTGTATCCCGAGTTAGCACTGATCCACAAGCCACTCCATAAATTAACTTTCTAAACCAAACTGAGCTCTTAAGTGTGTCTGACACTATAACTCAAAGGGAAACAATAAAAACTTAGACCTATCAATATCCATCAGTAATTCAATGTGCAGAAGCATCACTGAAAGTAATAGTGATAGTAATAAGCTCCTCCATTATTATGACTTAATAGGTAAAGGTGATTATGCCTGCATTTACACTGCAGTTTTTGATGCCCATTTCCAATTTGTATGCTATATCTGATTTTTTTTACATCTTCTGGATCACTTGAACAATGCAATATAAATACACCCTTTAGGCTCTACTGTGTTTGAGTGTACACACACAATGGCAGTTGCAACTGTAATAGAACTGCTGAACTTATTCAGGTTAACCAGATTATGCTTTGGAATCCCAGTAAGTAATTTAAAAACATTATAATTTATTTTTTGTGTTGTTTTTATATCTTGAATAGCTTATTATAACATTACAAAACCAAAAAGTAAGTTAAAGCATAAGGTAGTGTATCATTAAACCCCATGTTCAGTGCAAAAACTACTGTTCGGCTAATGAGAAAAACAATGTCCACTTTAGACAGGTGAGTGATATTTTTTAAGGAAGATTATGACAGATTTTGTTCTTGGCTCCAACATTAATAGAAAAAGCATCATGTACTGTGTGATTTCTGAGATAAATGTGACCCTGGACCACAAAACCAGTCGTAAGTGTCAATTTTTTTCGAAATTGAGATTTATACATCGTCTGAAAGCTGAATAAATAAGCTTTCCATTGATTTATGGTTTGTTAGGATTGGACAATATATGTCCGAGATACAACTATTTGGAAATCTGGAATCTGAGGGTGCAAAAAATAAATAAATAAATAAATACTGAGAAAATCGTCTTTAAAGTTTTCCAAATGAAGTTCTTAGCAATGCATATTACAAATCAAAAATGAAGTTTTGATATGTTTACGGTTGGAAATTTACAAAATATGTTCATGGAACATGATCTTTACTTAATGTCCTAATGATTTTTGGCATAAAAGAAAAATCAATAATTTTGACCTATACAATGTATTTTTGGCTATTGCTATAAATATATCCCAGCGACTTAAGACTGGTTTTGTGGTCCAGGGTCACAAATGTGTTCAACGCACATGTATTCTTAGAATAGCTCCGTTTTCTCTTTTTGAGGTCAACTACTATCATTGCAGAGTAACAGAAGAGACTATTTATGAGGAAATTAATTATTTTAAGTTTTAGTCTCACTGTTTGTCAGATGAGTGGCAATGGGAAAGAAGTAGACAATATTACCTAGTGTCTGCTTATTCAAATTCAATCACATCTATGCATTGTGTAGTCAGCAGGAGACGATGTTGATGCAACATGTGGTGCTTCACAGCATGTTTAACAGGAAGACATCATCCTTCACAATTAACTTAAACAAAATCTGGGCCTTCCACAACTCACAGATTGACTTACTGAAATTTCAATCACATTTGATCGATTAAACACCATCTGCTTTTGTGTAATTTGCTTTTAACATGCATCAAAGATGATTGTTGAATGTTTTTGTGCTGGTTATAATGGCTGCAATACGTGGGAACGCTTCTCCCCAGGAGGGGCGATCTGCTGTATTACAAGCCTCTGTTTATGTCATTACGGACACAGCATTTTAAACCGGCCGTTTCTCAGTAGGTTGAATAAAATTGCATCATTTCATCATCATTATTATGCTGATTTGATCCACCACCATTTTTTTGATTCAGGACACGTCCTGGCCAGGGTTTCAATATTGCCTAAAACATCCAAAGAAGTTTGACCAATAACAAGCAGGTGGCGCTGCGCATGAGAAAGTGAGATCTACAGAGAAAGATCAAAGCGATGCAAATAAGCGCACGTGTTTGTTCGTTAGTTCGTTTGACTTGAAGCGTTGCTGCGCACCGATCAAATAAGACATCAAAGTAGGCACGAGAGCATAAGGAGCCGTCTGCTCTGCTCTCTATACCTCTCATGAGTAGGCTTGTTTGAGATGCGCCTTGCCTCGCCTGAAATGTAGGCGAGAGTAGGCGGCTGCAGTGAGGGGAGGAGTGAAATAAGCGCAGTCAAGACGGACAGTTCTGCCCTCTCGAAGTCAAAGGCGGATATCACGTTATTCTCACTCATATGCTGTGCTGCTGACAAACATGATATGATTTCAGTTCTGTTGCTTTTATATGAATATAAATATGATGAACAAGACACTCAAAGTGCTTGCTATTTAATTCCATATGAAAGTCCTATTTATCATCCATTTTTATTTTAATTCAAACATGTATTTTAGATTTTTATTGAAAATATGACAACAATCACACAGAGATCACACTGTCATAGTGTTTGGGAATATTCATGCACAATTTAAATACATAATCGCATGAAATCAGATAAAAAAAAATAAAACATTTTAGAAGAGAACACAGCATCACGGTTGTCTGAACCAATGAGGATTAAGCTGTGTCGTCAGTCGTTTCCCATCATGCTTTTGATCAGTGCAGTTGGTGGAGAGCAACTGTGTGCGACTGCTCAATCCGACACAGCCGCCTCGCCGTCGCGAGAGTTTTTTGGCACATGTCAACATGACATCAGAGCAAGGCAGATGTAACTCGGACACTTTTCTAACCGGCATGCATCTCGCGGTGATCACCGGTGATCGGTTCTGCGCAGATTTTGCTCATCTCATACAAGCCTAATGTCACACAACGATTGACATGAACAGTGCAAACAGCCAAAACCTGGATATTTTAGGCAATATAGAAATCCTGGGAAGGATGCGTCCTGTAAAAATGGCCCGTATGGTCACCCTATCTTTAATTTTGTCATGTCATCTGAATATTAGCATTTGTGAGATTTAATAAGTTGAAACAGTTTTTAAGTTAATTCATCTAATTTCTGGAAATTAGTCATCTTTGACACTGTGTTATGTCGAATATATATTTATATATTAATTAAATATATTTTTGTGTCTATTTGTTAATGAGGGATTAGTGGACTGATGTTTGTTTGTTTGTGTGTTTATTTATTTTTTTATGGTGTTATTGTTCAATAATTCCAATAGGTTAGACAATACATTTTAGGCATCTTTGCTATTCCTTAAGCTCTACAGGATAATTGAATTAAATCATAAATTTGATTTCACAGTACTGTTAGTATGTTATTATGACATATATTCAAATAAAACATGGGAAACGCATGCATGTACATGCAACAACCATATGCATACACAGTATTATCTATTCAGTTTAAGTAAATGCACATTGTTCTTACATTTTCTCGAATACAAAATTTTTTCGAGTCATGTGTACCATCTCTTGTGCCCATCTCATCTCCAGAACAGAATAATACTGTATAATTTAATTTAATTTAATTTAATGATTTTTTTTTTTAATTCTAAATTTAGATTATGTTTTGCACTTGCAGTATTATGTCACCTCACCGTTTTTTTTATTTATTAAATCAAATTATTAAATGAAATACAAATGCTTATTTCAAGCTATAAGTGATTTGTAGGGTTACATTTGATACTGTTACCACATGCATGGATTTTATGAGGGGACTTTTTTTGTTGGAATGGGTGTTTCAGTTCAGCAGGAAGTACTTTTACTGTGTAAATGCACTTGCACCTTATCAGTAAGGCAGAGAGTTGCCATTTTGTGGTGAGTGCCTCAGGGGTGTGGTACACTCCTGTAGCAAAACAGTGGACTATAGGCAACGTTTTTTCTTTTACATCGTTTTATGTTTTCCAGTGAATTTTGCTGTTATGTACTCCTTCTAGGATCACGTACGGATTACTTTTTGTACTTTTGTAGAATCCAGTAGTCCAGAGTAGTTGACGTGAGTTTTTTTTGTTGTTGTTGTTGATCTGCCATTTTGTGTGTAGCTATGGATTATTGGGATTTATCCAATACCTCTCCTCTTGCTTTATGGACTGAATTGTTCTTTGTTTATTGTTTATCTAATTCATACTGATATGGAAAAGTTTCTTTTTTCTTTCTTTTTTCCTTTCCTTTTGTTTTGTTAAGCTGCTGAAAGGTGTCAAGTACATATAAGTATTAAGCCTGCCAGAATCAAGTAACGGTAAAAATCTGTTACAACCTAGTACTCTGAACCAATTATAGAGATTGGGAATTGTTTCATGCAAATTTAGTTTGACAGAGATTTGTGTGGGTGCCCGATTTGCATAATTCCCACTGTATGTTTGAATATTGTGGTAAATTTCAGACTGCCACGAGCAGAAATAATCTATTACTGCATGCAAACCCAAATTACATAAAAAAATAAAAAAATAAGACTGAAATAGAGTGCAATTAATAGAAGAAAGCAGATGAACATAAATAAGATCTTTCCTTACCTCATTCACAAACACCCAGTGACTGTCTTTAGAGGCCAGGTTAGTCTCCACAGCCTATAGAGACACAAATATAGAATAAATCAATGTGAGCAATGTGTAGCAGGAGTAAATTAGCTACCTGACATTACAGAGATGGCTTGAAGAAAGATGAGAGAAGAAGCATCTATATCTGCTGGATGGACAAAATAAACCATACTAGACCTAGTAATGTTTATCTTTAGGCTGGTCACTGTGCAAAAAAAAAAAAAAGTCAATCAGTGCAATCAGTGTTCAAAAAGCAAAGCCAAAGCAAACATCGATACCACTCACCACGATAATATGCTGTGTGAGAAGAACTTTATTAATAATCCCTTAAGATGTAACACTGGAGAAGCTGATGTAAAAAGGAACAAAATGAGCATTACAAAGGAAGCTACAAAGAAATTTGCAGGGAGGGAAGCATTATTATTATTATTATTATTATTTGAACAAGGGTAGGAACTAAACTGGTAATATTTTCACAGAACAAAAAATGAAGAAAAGACCCCTAAAATTTCCAAAAGTATTTTTTTCTTCTTCCGTTACAGGACGTTCATCAATGGTTTATTTATTTATTTGAAACTAATTAATCTTTTAATGTTTTAATGTTTAATTCATCATAACCATAAACTACAGAATTGCATGACTTAATTTAGTGTGATACAACATTTATCAATGCGTTATACTCATCAGATAAATCTAACTTTAGATAAATGCTGTAGTCAGACCATTTTGTGTAAGGGGGTTAGGAGGACAAACTGTTATTAAGCTATTTGAAGACTATCATATAGCACTGCCTTGCAATGACTGCAATTATCCAATGAAAATGTTGTGCTGCTTTTTGTCTTGTAGAGCACATGAATGTACATTAATGTTTTGACGGCGTTTATGTGAAGCATTGTGCATTCCAATACAGGCTGTTGTGTTGCTTCAATCTGACTTTAAAATGTAGACAGCTGTCTTGTCTTTATCACATACTTTCTTTGTGAATTTAGCATGTATGACAGCACAGAATATATTACTTTCAATTAAAGTTGCCATGGAACAGGCAGCCTGTCAAATATCATCTTCAGCTAAGAAACAAAGTGACGGCAAGGTAGAGAGTGTTTATCAACAAAGTACAGTACGTTCATTGTCTTTAGCATGGCTTAGCGCTGTCTGAAAGCATAATGAACTTAAGGCAAAATTCATGGGATCAGGCAAAATATGCAAAGCCATGTACACTTTAAGTGCAATGTGTGCAATATGACAATATAAATTGCAAACTGAAATGTGAACTGTACAATAAGGAAAATATACAAAATCTTGACGCATGATGATCTGGGATTACCCAGGCTTGAAAGTGATTATAAAACATTATTCAAATTAAAGAGTATACATGTTGCATCACTATTCAAGTAAATGCATTAAATGTTTGGAAGTTTATATTATAAAAGGTAAATAATAGATCATTTGCGTAAGGTCATGAGAAAGTTGTAAATACATTTTATTTTGTCAAGTAGGTAAAAGGGGGGCGGGGATTGAAAATCTTGCTATTGTGCATTGGACTTTGGTAAATGTCTATCAGTCCTGAGCAACTGAATTAACTTGGTGTAGGTCATTAAACTGTTATAGCCTTAGAAGCCTGTCCAAATTTAGTTTCAGGAGGTACCTTCGGACACAAAAACTGCCTGAGAAGTTTTTGGCTTATTAATTAATGTATTGTATGTTTTAGAAAGTTGCTAGCATTTATTAACATTTTAGTGTGCTGCTAGGTGTGTTTAGCATATTCCTAGTCATTGTTAACAAGCTGCAAGCATGATTTCACATGCACAGGGTATTGTTAGCAAGTTGTTAGAATGCGTCAGGATGTTGCTAGGCATTGTTAATTATTAATGTTTAACAGGCATTATTACGACGTTGCTGACATGCTTTACCATGTTCCGAGTCATTGCTACCATGCTTTTAACATTCTAGCATGTTGCTAGGCATAGCTATAATGCTGCTAACATGCGTGGATGTTGCTGCCAGCTCAGCTGCTTAACTCCGACGCAGTTTGCTAGAATTTTTATGTATGTTGTAGTTGTGTTTTAGCATGTTCTTAATTAAACATGCTTAATATGCTAGGAATTTCTTACAGGTTGCTATGTATTGCTAACATGATTTAGAATATTTTAAAGACATTTGCAGCATCTGAAATCAAATACTTCCCTACTATATAGCATGCAAATAACAGTACGCCAAAAGATTAGCATGTCTAAATTCATAGTATTCGAAAAATAGTAGGCAAGTACACGGAAGACCTACTACCAGCCAGATTCTGAAATGTACATGCGACGGACACTTTACTTTCCCATGACACCACAGGAAAGGATTTATAAACAGCACTGAAGTTAGCAACTTAAGCTGGTAGCTCATGTGACAGTGTGAATGCAATTTGGACATACTCCATTAGCCATGTTGTTACTATCTATATTCATATACAACATACTTTCTTTAACGGTTGTGAAGTAAGTTCAAATTTAAATGTAGTACCTACACTGAGTAGTGTGATTGTGGGTGCTCTGATTGTAACATATTTTAACATGCTGCTATGTAGTTTTAGAACATTATTTACATTTTGTTAACATTTTTGTGTATTGCTAGGTATTGTACACAGTACGTACACCAATTAAGTATAATTTAAAATACATTTATTAAATGTTTATACTTAGTGTGCATATTTGTCCAATAAGATATTTTACACTGCCATGAAGGCAAGTATTACTCTACAGAAACACTTAAAAACAACAGTGAAGTATAGCCCATTAAATATTTTCAAATAAGATTATTCAAAAGTATGTTTTTTTAAAATGTGATGCACTGTAAGGATCATAATTCATAATTTAAATACATTATACTCTTGTAATTCATATGCCAGGCACAAATATGATTTTAAGATGTAACCACCAACTTGCCTTTATATCCTGGTTATAGGTCTTGATTGGCCTCATGGCTTTAAAAACATTGAATACCCCTGAGCAAAGCATAACTGAAAAAATAAAAAATAAAAATAAGTATATTCACTGTAGGATTCCCCTGAACTAGGATATTCCTAATTTGTGTAACTTTTATAATCAGATGATTATACTATATTATACAAACTAGTACTCACTGTCAGTCAATCTCATTTGCAAAAACATTTGTATTATTTTCAAGTGTCATCTTAATGTACACTAATCCACAATGATGCACATTATGTCTCAGTTATAACTTAAGGTCTTGTTTAAAGACAACATTTGATCTTTTGGCCACCACTATTCTCTCCATGTCCTTCAATTTCTGTTCATTACATGCTGACATAATGAACCTGACCTTCTGCTCAAATGTCAAGCAAATATTAAAAATGTATTTGACAGTGGAATATGGAGGAGGACTTTCATGTTTTAGTCTAATTAAAAAAAAAAAAAAAAAAGGAATATTTTGGAATATTAATCTAATGTAAAACAAGCCCTTTGATCCTTTGTGAGTCACAATGTGACAATAGACAGGACGTACAACTTGTGCAGACATTTGGAATTATCAATGAAACTTTGCCTATTTGAACAACCCAACATCACATTTAGTTTAATATTTTAATTTAATTTGCTTTACCAGTGTATGAGAACAATATTTGAGAAAGGAGGAAAAAAAAAAAAAAAGGGTTCGACTTCAGGTTTTGTTTTGGCATTTTGGTCAATTTAAGCTTATTTGACACTTGAGCAGTTGAGCTGATTTATCTACCTCAAAAAACAAACAAACCAAAAAAAAAAAAAACCCGGCATTTTATTGTGATGCATTTCTGTTGACAACATACAAGCTAAATACTTCACTGATGGTTTCAGTGTTTCTGAAAAGGCCACTGGAGGATTGTTGCAACATCAATAAAACAAAACAACTTTTTGTTCTCTTTCTCTACAAGGGCAAATGAATGCATTAAAACAAAATGGACTGTTTTGAAAGGAACAACTTTAACTACAAACAAAGACAAACATTCATACAGGTTTCAGAACTCAATAACACACACAGACAGCTACAGTACTAGCTTATTTGACAATGTATTGGACTTGCAGTTCACAAACTGCAAGCTTGTATCTGGAAATATTTGTCCTTTTTTTTTTTTTTTTTTAACAGCCATGAACCAAATCAACCATCTTCAAATTCACATTGCAAACTTTTATTTGAAGTTTGTCAGTACACTGAAAACATTGTTTTAAGGTAAGTGGCGCAAACAATTTATTTTAGCTACATTTAATTAAAAGAAATATGTTGAAAGTTAGTCAACTAAATTTGTTTATTTAAATGTAGCTAAAATAAATTGATCAATGAATCATTTTTTTTCAGTGAAGATTTTGTCCTCTTGAAATTATAAGGTCTGACATTTTTGTCAAAATTGAGTTATTCACATATTCTTATTCTGTGACAACTTATTTACATTATGTGATGTTTTTTTTTTTTTTTTTTTTAAGTTTTGTACATTTTAGGACTTTTTATTTAGAAAACAAAAAGGTTCTATCTACAAAGTCTAACTCTAACTTGGTTCTAGTTCTATCTGTGAATCAGCCAATCAGCACTTCGAATGCACGCAAGAGGACCAATCAGGATCAACGTTCTTTGTCATGTCGCCGGACTGCTCCGTAACAGGAGGAAAGATTAAACAATAATTACGTGTCTGCATAACCAATAAGTGCAATTCACCTTTATTCCACAAAGTGGCACTGTTTAAAACATAATCATGACGTGATTTTTCACTCATAATTAGTGCATGCATAAAACAAATAATCATCTGCAAAAATTGAACTGGCTTGAATGGCTTTACTGCAGAGCAATTACTGCACATAATGAAATATAAGTGTCACTGTCGTTTGATGGTGGATGTGGTGAATAGCGATCAAAATGTTGTTTTTGAAGATGCTGAAAACGATAGTTTTGAGAATATATTGAGATCGTGAATATGAGCCAGATGCTGAATGTATACCGGGGAAATGCGCTCTGACGATGGCAGTGATGGTAAAATCATCTGCTCAAATTGAACCCTTCTAAGTTTCAAAAGGTAAGAAAGTATGCTTATTTTATTCTTTTATTTTATTTTATGTTTTTAAAATATCAGGAGAGTTTGCTATTGCAGCAATTAGAGATCCATCTGTGCTGGATATAAGTCTGGGTCGCTAAAGACCCGAATATGTAATGATTGGCAAAATATTCATGCATTTTAAAGTTTTTAAATGTCTTAAATTTTACAACATTAAGCCTTAAATATCAAATAGTCAACAATTTAAATGATGGGGTCTTAATTACAACAATAAACGTCAACATGTTATCTCGGCCATACTGACCTAAAGAGAAAGCCATTTTCCCTGTCCCACTTTTTGTGGAATAAAGTCCTGGTCAGATGGATTAGAATAATGTTAGCTGCCTTAACTGTTCCCTGTACCCATCCCACCTCAATAGCAGCAATAGTGTTTTGCAATACAGTATGAACACAATAAGTACATTGTAAAATGAGTTATTGATATTTTTGGGACATTCAAGACATCCTTTATCATGTACATAAGTGTCTTGAGTCAATTTAGTTGTTTTTTTCAGAGAAAATAATGGGTCGTCTCAACTGTAACTTCAAAAAGCCCAGGAGAAACCGAGGAAGAACACCGTATAACGCCAGTAACGGCTCTTTCGCTTTGTTTTGAATGCTCAAATTGAGTTACGGCGCTCTGACTTTGTTTAACTGCGTGTCAAAATGAAGTTACGGTTACGGCTTGGAGTTATACGGTGTTCTGCCTTGTTTCACTGTCCATTAAAGTCATTGTAATTACGGTGTAGACAAACGAATTAGATCGCGATCTACCAAACAGCTCCATGTAACAAAGCACTGTAAAAACTAGATACCTTGGTAGCAATAGGCTACATCGTGAATAACATTTTTTCCCTTTTGTAATGCAGATTATTCACCAGGCTGTCACTTCTACTTGAATGCCGTAGCATGTAGCATGATCAATCATAAAATCAGTAGCCTAACAGTTTGCAATTAAATCCATATCCTACCTTTTCTTGTAACCCGATAAATCAATCCATGGCGCTGAACGTTGTCGGAGATGTTTAATCCATACACATTTCTGAGCATTATTCCTGCTCGCTGGTGTTCACATAAATCCACAAGTTGTTCTTTTAGGTTTGGCTATTTCATTCAAGTCAATATAAGCAATTATGCTATGTCTAGCATTCTTTTACGTTTCTGAGCATAGCAAATAAATTGGTTGCAAAACGGTAGTTTTTTGTCTGCTTGTTATGGTCAAAAAATAAATAAATAAATAAAATAAAATAAAATAATAATAATACAGTAACATTATTGTATGCAATAGCCTATATGAGATAGCCCATGATCACTAGATTTTATACAGGTGTTACTATAACAATTTTGTAAATGGTGATCAGCAACCAAATATTGATAATGTGGAAGTTATACTGTCTTGGTGTGACTTCTCACTTTTTGCAGACAATGCAAAGGCAGAGTACATTAACTTCAAAATAGGGGTGAAAATCAAGTTTGAGCTCACAATTTTTTAATGTAGATAATTTTCATTACTAAAACATCTAATTGCCAAATTCCCAGTGTCCTACCTATAATTAATTTGGCTGGACAAGTAAAAAAAATTAAAGTCATATATCAAAACTTTCAAAGTGAAATGTCCAGTGAGGAGTGCATTCAGTTTTATCTAAAATGGAACATAACAAATAACAGACCAGCTACAATACATTAAACCCTATACCCTAAACATAAACGATAGTGTAACCAAAAGTAAACACTTTTGCTGAAGACTTTGATCTCTTTTATCGTGATTCACACTTCATGAGATTCATACCCAAATGCTCTGCATTGCAAGTGCTCTGCAGTGCAAAGTGCAAAGTGCAAAGTGAGTAACTGAGCAAGTTTACAAAGTAAGAAAAATCATACTTGTAATAGTTTACAAATCATGCACTCTGAGGTCATTACGTAGTATTGTGCAAATACTTACACAAAATATAGTAAAACAAAAGTCTTTATTAATTGATAATCTGCCTCTGTAATCACGTGTTTGGAAAATACAATAAATTTTATGTAAACATACATTTTTGCAGTTTTGAGGCATAGAATGATGATTTATTATACCTTTAAAAAAATCAGGTTGTCTATAGAGAAAAACAAAGCCAGATTCACTTGCAAAAACCAACTACTCACCACTATTGCTTTTTGAGATACACTGCCATAGCCATGCTGTACATGGAATTGTCATCAGTATGACACAATCGAAAGAACGTGTGTTGGATGGTAAGGCTTCTATACATCCTTACACATACTTTACATGGTGAAATTACACCCCCGTAGGCTCCTTCAAACACTCTCCAGACCAGCAATCTTCTTGAGTTCAACAAGCTACCTCACACCTCTTCAATTTCTGAAGGTCCTTTATTCTTCTAGCTAGATGAAGGTTTGTAGAGGTTAAATGAATTCTATTATCTATTATTAGATGTGAAGCATGTAAAGCCTGAGGTTGCGTATTCCAATATAGCCATCTTCACAGTAACACGTGAAGCACTCTTGAAATACAAGCGCACACACAATGGTTTCCATGTTTTATGGGTACATTCCATAGATGTAATACTGTACATTTTACTGTACTGTAGTGTATTTTCTATTCCCTTACCCTAAACCTACCCCTTACCCAAAACTTTCTGCATTTTTAGATTTTCAAAAAACGTCATTCTATATGATTTATAAGCTGAAAAAAACAAAAACAAAAAAAAAAACGTCCCCACAAGGTCAGAAATTACTGGTATCACTATACTTGTAGGGACATTTATTCTCCATAGGGAATACCAGGTACACACAAACAGACATACACATTCCCTCATCATTGTAATCACCACTCAGATTTACATTTCAACAGAATTACATGTTGAAATGATCAAAAACCAAGCGAATTATAATAAAGTGTCTTTAGCTATCTTTTGCTTCCACAGATCTAGAAACGCAATAGTGAAAATGGTGCTAAAATTTCTTGGCCCTGTCATTTAAACATAAATGTCCAATCCGTGATATTCTGTCATCCAATACACATATTGCTTATTCTGTCATTGTTGTTTGTCACCGTGGAGTTGACGTTTGTATGCCTATCTCTCCCTCAGACACCTGCATGCTTTGTGGTGTGTAGTGTTTTATAGAAGGGGTGATAAAGGTGGTCTGGAGTGACAGCAATGAAATGATGTGTTTATGAAAAGTCTGCTGTTTGTGTACGAGAAGGGGAAAATCACACCCATAGTTGGATGTCGATGATTCCTGAGGCGCAAATCAAGATAACGCACACATATCCAATTGCATATACAGAGAGAGCCCTTCACCTCTAGATGTCATTCACACACCATACTGTGGAGTCCACTACTAGACGGCCTGTTTCAGACCCTAACTATCGTGGGAAGAAACAATGAAATTGAAACAAAGAAAATTGCTAACAAAGGCCCATTCTAATGAATTTGTGTGTGTGTGTGTTAGGGTGTAAAGCTCTGTCTGTCTATATATACTGTAACAAAACTGGTGTAGTATTTTTTAAAAAAATTTTTTACTCGGAAATTGCTTTTAAATTTCACAGTTACAAATAAATGGCAAGTGACAAACAGCATTTTTTATTTATTTATTTTTGTAAACCTTGTAAATTCTTGTTTTATTTTTTATAAAAAAATTAAAAAAATATATATATATTTTGGAAAATCTATCTTTGTATCCTTTTATCCTTTATCCCTATCAGTATACATAGTAACGGGCATTTAAGACATAAACAGCACTGTTAAAGTATGATTGTGAATGCATCTTCTATAAACGCTAAAGTTCCTCTGATGCTTTGCCACAACTTCTGGAGTGGGTTTGAATGAGCAGAGTTCCCTGGAGTAATCACTTTTGGTTTATCGCTTCTAGTAATCAACTTTTCTCTGTCTGCAATAACACGCGGTTATCTTAAGGACTGTCATTCCATACATGAATAAACTTATACAACTGAATTTAGAATGATATTTTGTGATATACCTGTGGCTTATCTTTCAAAAACAAGCTTATTTCCACTCCACCTATCAGAGATTTATTGCATTGTCGCAATCCATTATTTTTTCCTACCAACACCGCTGTGGATGGTGTTCAAAGAGGGCAAGGATAGGATGGACTCCCCCTGGAATCACATCAAGTTTTGATTGGAAAGTTACCAGCCCTGGCATTTTATAAACAACAGAATGGATCTCATGGAACACTCTCAGAAATAAAGGTACAAAAGCTGTCACTGGGGCGGTACCTTTTCAAAAGGTACAACTTTGTACCTATTAGGTTCAAATATGTACACTTTAAGTACTAATATGTACCTTTAAGGTACCAAAATGGACCCTTTTAGGTACAAACATGTACCTTTTGAAAAGGTATCGCCCCAGTGACAGCTTTTGTACCTTTATTTCTGAGAGTGAAGGGGATGCCTAAAATGCAAAAGAGAAGAGAAACAACACAGATAGAGACAACAGGAGAGTGAGTTAACACTCAATGAATTGGCGCTCACTGAAGAGTCACAACTGATGCGTTAAAATGGTTGCCAAGAAGTGAACAGTGGGAGGGGGGAAAAGAAAAAAAAGAGAGAGAGAGAGATTACAAATGAGAAACTGGATGAGAGATGGGGACTGACCTCAATTACAGTATGCAGATAGAAGAGTGTTCATCCAGGTATATGCTATCAGTCTTGGATGGTAACAGTATAATTTACAGTGATACAAATTCTCTTCCGAAGTGTGTGGAGAGCGCATTTGTGTATGAATTGGTTTGTTTGAATATATGCTAACCCCTGAAAGCTGACTTTAGGACATAGATTCATCTTCATCTTCGTGTGTCTGACAGTTGAAGGACTTGCGATGGTTCATATCACTGAGGAGACCTCCATTAAGCTATTGGAGAGAATTATTAGCGATAAAGATGCTATGAATTATCTAAAAGGACAGGCTATCACTTTTGTGTCCATAAATAGACATTTCAACTAAAAATCTTGTTTCAGAAGGGGCCAGAGACAGTATCTCCCTTATTTGAGATCGCCGTCCAGAGAAGGCCTCTTGTTGTGGGGACTCGTGGGCCCAATAATTTGTAACCCCTGACAAAATGCAACAAAATTTATCACAAATCACAGCCAATCAGAAAGTCGTGTAGCTGAGACTTCGCTGTCTAGCACTCTCAACAAAACAGATGAGTACATAATCAAATTAATAAATTTAAAAAAATAAAAAATAAAAAACATTATAAACCTTGATTACTGTTAATCAGCTAAAAATGTGTGTGGCCATACAAACATGTTAAACCATTTTCCTTGATCTGCCTAAGGTCATAAATGGCTTGAGCATAAATTAGATGTTTAGCTTAGATGTTTGCTCATGACTCGATTTCACCCAACATCTTAACCTGCATTCTTTCAGCTTAATGAATTGCGCACATGTGATAAGTAACAGGAGAGCATCCTTACTGCAGATTTTAACTCATCCAACCAATGTTTTTTTTTTTGCTGTACAATATGAGGAAATATATTGTATACTCTGGTTCTGTCTTGACCGGAGGCATTCTAAAATGTGTTATCTCATGCAGCACAAAAATGGTGCAGCTGTAGAAACTGCAAACATGAGAAAACATGAGTCTGTACTTGTCTTCCACTGACATTTTGAAATGCTCTGGGTTTTTAATGCTTTAACATTACAACTTACATAATAAAGAGAATAGCCTACTCTTATTGGAATACATGGATGCTTACTTTCTGATGTCACTACCAGAAAATAATTTGAGTTTTAAAATGTTTTATAAACATGGTTTTCTTGTGTTGGCAGGCTGTTGGCTTGCATTTAAACTGGTAAAACAGGTTATTTCAATAAATAGATTTTTGGCATATTGGTGTGCATACTGTATAAATATGGTTACTGTCATTAGGCCCATTGTTTCTATGTTCTTTTCCAAGTCAAAACATTTCAGATATAGAAACCATTCCAAATATGGAATCCTTTGTAACTGGTCAATATGTAATTTTCATCAATACTCGTTAACGTAAATGCAGAGGTGGAACGTAACGAATCACATTTACTCGCGTTACTGTAATTGAGTAGCTTTTTTGTGTACTTCTACTTTTAAAGTAATTTTTCAAATCTGTAATTTTATTTTTACTTAAGTATATTTTGTTTGAAGTATTATACTCCGCTACATTTTAAAACACATTACTTACTGAGTAAAAAAATAAAAATAAATCGCTCCCTGGAAACTACTGCAGTAAATAATGGGCAGGAGAACAAACTGGTGCAAAAAAAATCACAAGAAAGATTCAGACAGACATGACAGGTGTTATGGTGCAGACCCAGCTGAAAACCAAACCCCGTTGTATTCGGCTGAAGTTGAACTCGAACCCCTGACCATATTTATGCTCTATTATGCAGTGTAAGCTGTGTTTGCCTAGGGAGACCAAACTAGCAGCTTATAAAATCTCGACATCACCCCTTTGCAAGCACGTAGAGGAAAGGTAAATACTTGCATCGTTGCATTGGTGGTTAAAGTGAAGCTTTGACAGTTTAGCAAAAGGTTTTGCACAAATTAGCCAAAAAGACTGTGGTGCAGGGTGTGCGATATATATCATCTGCGATAATGTCGTAATTGTTGTTTTAACGATGTGCGATTTGACATTATCAGTATTTTGCCAAAAACCAAACCAAACTCTCCTGGAGTGCCGTGAACTCTAGTAGATTAGAATAGTATGCACGTGCATTTAGAGTGCGTTCTTTCACTGCGTGATTCAGTCTGTTAAAATGCATTTAGAATGATCACAAAATTGAAGATATAGGAGCAGAAAATGTATATATTTATATCATTTCATATAGTAAATCAATATCACATGAAGAGTGCGTTTTTTCTCCAAAAATCGGCATGATTACATATAGATTTTTTAAGAGACTTGCATTTTAGACAACAAAAAAAAAATTCCAAACACAGCCACCATAGCACAGTTTTGCGTCTCTGAGCAATGATGGTATTTCGTTCCTGAATTAATCAACTGTTTAAATGATTCAGTTCAATCGCAATGGCTCACTTATTAACAGTGACTTGCTGACACCTACTGGCGGTTTTAATTTCACATTTAAAGTATCTTTTTAACATTTAAAAAAAAATGTTTTAATATAATTTCAAACGTGTATTCAACATTTTATGTCATATTTATCAAAACATTATTTCTGCATTTGTAATTGCAGGTTAAATGCATTCATGTCCTGCATTAAACAGTGTGTAAATACATATATGCCACTTCAGACGAAGCTTCTGTGTTTCCCCTGCATTGCAAAAATGAATTTTGTTGATACTGATTTAATTTGCCTGGTAACAGCCCAAATGTCTTATTATTCTAAATAACCGATTCCTTTAATTAAAAACAACTAGTTTGAGATTTATAGGCCTGTCCCAGGGGTGTCAAACTCAGTTTCTGGAGGGCCGCAGCCCTGACGAGTTTAGTTCAACCCTGCTCCAACACACATACCATCTAGTTTTCAAATAAGCCTAAATGATTAGATTAGCTGGATCAGATGTGTTTAATTAGGGTTATATCTAAACTGTGCAGGGCTGTGGCCCTCCAGGAACTGAGTTTGACACCCTTGGCCTATTCCATTTTTGTGTCCCTCCTACTGTTAAAACGTAACTAAGTAATTTTTTCTCTGAGTAAATTTTAAATGAGCTACTTTTTACTTGAGTATATTTTTAGACTGGTACTTTTAAATTTCATTAATGTAATGGTACTTTTACTTGAATAGAATATTTTCGTACTCTTTCCACCTCTGCGTAAATTAACAGAAGTGCTGTGACAGGTGTGCCTATATTGGCTATGCTACAACAGCTTTAAAAGTAGAAAGTGTAACAGAAATAGTTGTGTGGGCAGTGCTCTGATATATGGCATGGTTGTATTTTTGGCAACCCAGGTTCAAATCTCTGCTCTAGGCCCTTTCCTGGTCCAATTCCCATCTCTCTGCTGCCATGGTTTCCTGTATGCCCTCTTATTGTGCTATCTAAATAAAGGTGAAAAAGCCCAAGCATACATTACCATTCAAAGTTTGGGTTTCACAGATGTTTTAATGTTTTTGAAAGACCAAGGCTGCATTTATTTAATTCAAAATACAATAAAAACAGTAAAATTGTGAAATACTATTTAAGTTTGAAAAAAAACTCTTTGCTATTTTAATGTACCTTGTTATTTCTGAAATTTTAGTAGCCATTTATTACAGCCTGTCACATGGTGCTTCATGAATCATTCTATTATTCTGATGTAGTGCTCAAGAAACATTTCTTATCATTATAAAGGTTGAAAACGGTTACGATGCTTACTATTTTAATAACATGTTAACCATGATACATAATATACGTATTAAAATTAAATAATAATAATAATAATAATAAAACCTTATTAAACCCCAAATTGTCAAAAGGTACTGTAACCTGAAAAAAAAAAAAGTGAATTTTTGTACAGTAATACAGAAATTGGTTTCTAGTGTTAGGAGTCAAAATAACCTTTCCCAATAATGACCATGATATTCTACTCAGATCTGGCTCAGGTCCCTCCTTTTTCTCTCATTTTATCATTGATTGTAAGTTCTGGTTACATTTTCTTTTGACAGTCCACTTTAGACATTCTATAAGTAACATTTCGGTTACGTATGTAACCCTCGTTCCCTGAAGGAGGGAACGGAGACGTCACGTCGGATGACCGACGAATTGGGATCTCGCCAGAGAGACCAATCCACTTCGAGTGTAACTAAACGAGCCAATGGACATTGGCATGCGATCATTGCATCCAGCTGCCGCTGATCACAGCGTGAGTATAAGAGGCAGCAGTTGCACCGCATTAATTCATGCTTTCGCTGAGGAGCCGAGCCGGTGACCTGGCTGCTCAGTGATGGTACAGCGACTGTGGCGACGGGAAGTGACGTCTCCGTTCCCTCCTTCAGGGAACGATGGTTACATACGTAACCAAGACGTTCCTTTTCAGTCAGTCACTCCAAGTCATGTCAGATGACCGACGAATTGGGATCCCTACCAAAATGCCACAGGAGCTGCGCCTTCCAGTGCCCTGTGTAGGTCTCCTGATCCTTCCTATAAGGCAGACGATAGGACCGGGCTCTACACAGAGAAGGTCAGCTACTGTTGTTCCGTGAGCAACCCAGACAGTAGGACATGGATAACACTGGGAAGCGTGCCCTTCCACTTGGAAGAGGCACACTGCGGAGTCACCTCCTCCCAGAGGGGTTAAGTGACATTTAGACATGTGAAGTAACTCCATAGGGCTCTATTGCACATGGAAGTCTCTGAGATGGCTTAGGCTACATCATTAGAGATGGCAGAACGTGGTCTGCCAGGGAAAACATGGCACTAATAAGCATACCGTGTAATACACATATGGGATCCCGGCAGGGTCTCTCAAGAATTAATTGGCTGAAAGGCCTGGTGCCGGACGCTCCGCCACATCCGGACGCCGGAGTGCTGGAGGACTCGACAGGGTTTGCCTGGTTAAGGAACTCTCTGGAGAATTAGGTGTTAGAACGCCGCAAGCCGACTCTGAGCCGGGCCTCACAGTGCCACTACCCGTTTGAGGTGAGAACACAGGAGGAAACCGGTTCGATACGTAGACTATAAAACCTAGCGAACGTGTTAGGAGTCGCCCAACCCGCAGCTCTACAGATGTCTGCTAGCGAGGCACCACAAGCCAGCGCCCAGGACGATGTGACACCCCTAGTGGAGTGAGCACGCAACCTGAGCAGGCAGGGCACACCTTGTGCTTCATAGGCCAAGGTGATGGCATCCACTATCCAGTGGGCCATCCTCTGCTTGGAGACAGCCTTCCCCTTCTGCTGTCCTCCGTAACAGACGAAGAGCTGTTCTGAGGTCCTGAAGCTCTGAGTTCTATCCACGTACTCTCACAGTGTGCGTACAGGACAGAGCAAAGCTAGGGCTGGGTCTGCCTCCTCCAGGGGCAGCGCTTGCAGGTTCACTACCTGGTCCCTGAAGGGAGTGGTAGGAACCTTGGGCACATAGCCGGGCCGGGGCCTCAGTGTTGCACTGGAGTCAGCCGGCCCAAACTCAAGGCACGATTCGTCGACCGAAAATGCCTGCAGGTCCCCCACCCTCTTGATCGAGACCAACGCAGTCAGGAGTAGGGTTTTCATAGAGAGAAACTTCATCTCGACTGACTGCAAAGGCTCGAAGGGAGCAGTTTGTAGGGCTCTTAGCACCAATGCCAAATCCCAAGAGGGTAGGGAGGGAGGCCTAGAAGGGTTTAACCTCCTGGCCCCCCTAAGAAACCTGACAACCAGATCGTGCTTCCCCACCGACCTCCTCTCTACGGGGTCGTGGTGAGCGGAAATAGCAGCAACATAAACCTTAACCCTCTGGGGTCTGAGGGTGTTTTGGGGCCCCGGAGAAGTTTTGACATGCCCTGACATTTCTGCTTTTTTCAGTTGCTTATAAACATTTTAATGGCTAAAGTCTAAAAACACTGTATTCAGCACAAACTGGGCTACAATAATATGTGAGCAGCATGTACGTACGTGATTGTGTTTTTGAGAAAACAACGTTTATGCGTGGTTAGAAAAAAACAAAAATTTTAAAGTAACTGAAATAAGGCCATAAAACACATAAAGAACATTTGTTCACAAGACTTTTGAGAACTGGATCTTGTAGCCTAGAATATTTGCTTCAAAATGATCTGAAAATAATCTAACTCACTCATTCAGAGAAAACAATATATTGATTTACATTTTCTAAGTCACTTTTTGAGTGGAAAGGCTCTATGCGAGAGGGCGTGAACTATCCTGGATAATGCTGTGACTCACACCTGAGAAGACAAAGGCCCGCATAATGAGCTCCATAATGAGCCATTGAGTCAGGTGTCTGACTGAGAGGGAAGAGTTACAAGAAAGAATGTGAGGAAAAAAGAAATGTGTATACATATAACTATCACATAAAATAACTTGAGATTCACTTGCGAGTGCAGTTAAACAGTTTATTAGGAACAAACAAACAAATAAACAACAGAAGAGTCAAGACATCGTGGGTGCAATATCCAAAATATCCAAAACAGTGGCAGGAAACTGGAACCCAGGAAAACAGGAGACAGCAGAAACTGTATGAGAAAACACAAAACAGACGTGAGCAACACAATGAATTGACAAAGCAAATATGGTGACAATACATACACTACCAGTCAAATTTTTTAAACAGTAAGATTTGTAATGTTTTTTTTTTAAGAAGTGTCTTCAGCTCATTTATTTGATCCAAAGTACAGCAAAAACAGTACATTATATTTATTATAATATATAGGCCTACATATTGTTACTATTCAAAATAAATAAAGCACCCCCCCCCACACTAAAATTAATAAATAAATTAGTGAGCATGTTGATATTCTTATCAGGAGCAACTATATTATTACATTAGCAATCACCAATATTGCCCAAGTGATTTTATAACATAGATGCACACATGCTTTGCATGTATTATCATACAATACAAAAACAACATTTTATAACTGAGAAACTAAATTATTATTGTTAAGCTTATTATAAACATGTTTGAGCAGGTATTTGCAAACAGAGTAGGCTACTTCATAGTAAAGATTGGTCTAAACTTTCTTAGACATTACTTTTATATCATTGTTTATAGAACATATAACTATCCTCACGTCGTGCAACATTTAAATGCAATGAAAGGTTGCCTAACATATTTCAAAATGTTGCACTCGATTTCACACATTTTATTCTGGAGTTATAAATGCGTTCAACTTTGTCACAACAACACATTATCGAATGCCAATAAGAAACATTACTTACTCTGTATAAAATATCTCCTCTTCCGCCGGCTCCAGCTACGCTCGCGTTCTGTTTGTGAGGTAAACAAAGCTTTTTCCTCTCAGCACGTCTTCTGGGGGTAAATACAACTCTTTTTCCTCTCAGCGCGTCTTCTGGGGGTAAATACAAGGCTTTTTCCTCTCAGCGCATTTCTGAGGTAAATACAAGGCTTATTCCTCACAGCGTGTTCTTCCAAAACTGAAAAGTATCCGAGATGAACACATTGCTGCTTTGTTTACGGGGGTGTGGGCGTTTACATGCCGCGTGGCTCGAGTGGAGGTTTGTAATAACAATAGCGCAAGCAGCGCGTGAGCTAATTAGAGATAATCATACGGATTACTTTATCACGGAATATTTGTTTTCGGTAAGACTTACTTCATTTAACAGTAGATATGTCAAGCTTTCTATAGATATATTTATCATGTCTCTGTGTGGAGTATTTGATGAGTTACAGTTCATTTTAGTGACGTGTTTCAAAAAGCAGTTCGCGGAGACAGAGAAGACAGAGAGCGCACCCTGTTTGTTTTCTTTATTCTTCAAAAGCACAAAGTTTAGTTGTTATTATGAGTGTTTACAAATAAAAGTAGACCCCTTACAGATTCAAATGGTGTATTGCTCTTATCTGTACGATCAAAAATGGCAGAGTAATTCAAGCTCATTTCGGCCTTATCAGGAAAATCTGCCTCAAAACGCGCATACGCGTTTGTCGACCCCAGAGGGTTAAGGGTGGAGGGGGACAGCCTACGCTCCAACCCTTGTTGCAAAAAGGAAAGCACAGCTCTGATCGAACATCTCCGGGGGTCCTCACGGTGAGAGGAACACCATTCGACGAATGGTTCCACTTCAGCGCATAGGCCCGTCTTGTGGACAGTGCTCGTGCTGAAGCGATAGTGAGAGCTAGAACCTAGAACCTCTGCGTCCCATCCAGGGACCACACATAGAGTTTCCACAAGTCTGGACGACAGAGGGTGACCCATCTCTGAGAAAGCAGATCCTTCCTCAGAGGAATTGGCCAGGGAGGGGCTGTCGTGCCAATATGGAACCACTAACAAGACCTGCTCCTCGTTCTCCCTGATCTTGCACAGTGTATGTGCTAGCAGGCTCACTGGGGGGAACGCATATTTGTGCAGGCCCTGGGGCCAGCTGTGTGCCAGTGCATCTGTGCCGAGCTTTGCCTCGGACAGGGAGTAGAACCACTGGCTGTGGGTGGTTTCCGGGGATGCAAACAGATCTACCTGAGCAACTCCGAACCGACTCCAAATTAGCTGGACCGCCTGGGGATGGAGTCTCCACTCCCCAGGAAGTGCCGCTCGAGACAGCTCGTCGGCCGCCTGATTGAACACTCCTGGGATGTGGATGGCACGAAGGGACCTCAGATGCTTCTGACTCCAGAGGAGGAGGTGGCGGGCGAGTTACGATGGTTGATATACGCAACGGTCGCAGTGTTGTCCGTACGGACCAGAACGTCCTTGCTCCGAAGGCACCCTCTGAGGCGGCTCAAGGCAAGGCGTATTGCCAGCAACTCGAGGCAATTGATATGCCAATGCAGTTGCGGACCCGTCCACACACCTGACACTGCGTGCCCGTTGTACGTGGCTCCCCAGCCGGTGGCCGAGGCATCCGTGAATACCACAGCATGCCTGGATACCTGCTCCAGGGGCACTCCTGCCCGAAGGAACGAGGGATCTGTCCACGGGCTGAAGGTTTTGCGGCAGGCCGGTGTAATCTGAACCCGGTGAGTACCACGTCTCCACGCCCACCTCGGGACTCGGCCATGGAGCCATTGCTGAAGCGGTCTCATATGGAGCAGACCTAGCAGAACTATCGCCGCAGCTACAGCCATATGCCCCAGGAGCCTCTGAAAGAGTTTCAGTGGGACCGCCGTCCTGCTTGATAAAGTCATGAGGCGTGTCAGGACCAACTGAGCATGTTCCTGGGTGAGGCGTGCTGTCTGGTTGACCGAATCCAACTCCATGCCAAGAAAAGAGATCCTCTGCGTTGGCACGAGTTTGCTCTTTTCCCAGTTGACCCGAAGACCCAACTGGCTGAGGTGCCTGAGCACCAGGTCCCTGTGTGTGCACAACTGCTCTCGAGACTGTGCGAGTATGAGCCAGTTGTCGAGGTAGTTGAGGATGCGCACACCCCGTTCTCTCAGGGGAACAAGGGCCGCCTCTGCGACTTTGGTGAAGACGCGAGGTGAAAGGGACAGCCAAAGGGCTCTTGGGCAACCCACTGCTGCCTGCTGGCGAGAGAGGAGGAGGGAAGTGATCCCATGATGCACGATTCACTACACTCCTCCTCTTGAGACCCAGAGATTAAGGAAACCGCTCTTTTATTGATGTTTTGGGTACTGCTGGCACCGAAGGAAATGGGTGGTATACCCCGCTCTGCAGAGGTCCCAGCCCACTCCAAAGGCAACCCCACCGGCTGCGGAGCGCTTGAGGGGTGAGGAACTCCTCTTGGGGAAGCCCTCACCGTAATCCTCAAATCACCTCTGACTCCACCGGATCCAGCGCCGCCCTGGGAACGAACGCTGGATCGCGGCAGAGGCACTCCGCCATGTTTGACATAGCGGAGTCTATTACGCAACTCCGAGATGGTCATGTCCCCACAAGAAGAACATGAACCATCCACGAAAGCCTCCTCAGCGTGCTGAATGCCCAGACACGTGAGGCAGCGATCATGACCGTCCTGAGGTGCCAGAAACCGACCACGACCACGCACAGGTGATAAGACATCTTTAAAAAGACGTGATCACCCGTGTTGCTCTTTTAGAGAAATTTGCTCTTTCAGTGCTGAAGCACGCAGGGAAGCTGGCCACCACACACTCCTAGTGTGACTGTCTTCACGGGAATCGCTCTCCTCCCGTGAGACCGCGACCACCGCTGCTGCGCTGTAATGCCCGCACTCACTCGCTCTTTCTCACTCGCAGGATAGGAGAGCAGCAATGATTCACCGTCGCTCGGCTCCGAAGCAAAACGATGAATTAATGCGGTGCACCTGCTGCCTCTTATACTCATGCTGTGATCAGTAGCAGCTGAATGCAATGATCGCATGCCAATGTCTGTTGGCTTGTTTAGTTACACTCGAAGTGGATTGGTCTCTCTGCCGAGATCCCAATTCGTCTGTCATCCGACATGACTCGGAGTGACCGACTGAAAGGGAACTACTGTACATGGGTAGTTGACAAATAAAAATTTCGACTGTGTCCTATGGTGTGACAGGAAAAATGTAGAAAAAAAAAAAAAACACTTAACATACAAATAACATTACAAAAATGTATCTTCATTCTTAGAGTTACAAATAGCATGAGAGAGGTTTATCTTCAATGTTAAGAGTTTTTTTTTTTTACACTTTTTTTATAAATGTTTCTGTCACACCATAGGACACATTGATACGTCAACTACCCACATGTCAACTAACTAATTTGCAACTACATGTAGAGTATTAGTAGGCCTGTTAGGTTAGGGTTAATATAATAACTTGACATGTACTTCCAAAGTTACTTACAGTTAGTAGAGAATGTCTGCTGAGGGACCATCAAAATAAAGTGTTAGCAGATATCAAGCAGACAGTCTACTAATAACGAATGGTAGTTGACATGTAGTTGTGATGTTATTTATAGTTAGTTAAACATCTAATACAGACCATCAAAATAAGGTGTTACCCAAGTTCTATATTTTAGACAAGAAATAGCAACAGCTTCTCCTCAGTGAGCCAGGTCAGTCTAACATGCAAACTAAGGTGAAAAAACTCAACAGAAAGCACACAAGCGGAGGAATACCAAATGATACTGTGATGTGGCTTTAATGATTGATTAGGGAGCAGCTCAGAGCAGGTTTGGGTCGGGCCTGCTGGGAAAGAGGCTAGGGGTGAGCTGATCATGAATTGCTTACTGCTTGACAGAGTCAATGTGGAAAACAAAACGGGTTTGTGGGCAGTGTTAAGACTCTCTGTAGAGAGCCGCTTTGTGCACTGGTCCGTATCTATATTAGATGAAATAAACACATCATCATTCTATGGTCCAGACCCTCAGGAGGCACGCTGCTGGATATCAAACCCACACTACTTGTCACTGTTATCTTCATCTTGTTTGACAGCTACACTCTTAATTCAAACATACATTTATTGTCATTTCACAGTGCTCAATGGAATACAAATGTAGAAGGAGAGAGCAAAAAAAGGAGCTTTTGGGTGAATCTCCTGAAAACTGTCAAAATCAGGTCTAGGTGGTATTTCAGGCCAAAATTAAAAGAAAGAAACAAGAAATATTTTGCATATAATAAATAAGTCTGTTTTTAGGACCATTAATATTTGCTTTTCTACATTATTTTTGTCCCAATTCTCATTACTTTAAAGGGATAGTTCACCCAAAAATGAAAATTCTGTCATTAATTAATGACAGAAAACAAAAAATAACGACTTTATTGAACAATTCGTCTCCTCCGCATCACCCTATAGCACCATTTTGGAGAGAATCACATACGTAAATAACGTATGTACGTATGTACGACATGAGGGTGAGTAATTAATGACAGAATTTTCATTTTTGGGACAACTATACCTTTAATACAAAAGAAAAAGAAAACAATGCTGGTGTTGGGGTATGTGATTTATTATAATGAATATCATTTTCTATTTGTTTTTCATTTTATTATAATATAATATAATATAATAATAGGTTGAAATTTGAGTCAAACATTTCTTAATGAGATTCACCCCTTTCATTTTATTCACAAATAATTGTCTTATGATGACTTTCTTCTTCTTTAAGTGTACAGGGCTGCAGACTGAATGGCTTGAATTACGTGGGTGCAGGAAAACATGATTAAAGCTTATATTTCAGATCACTTACTTCTCCATTAGTGTGATTAATGTGGCCAGCTTATGTCCCAGGCGGGGGCCCTGCTTGAAAAATGATGCAATTACCCCTTTTTGAATAGGAGAGGGAAGCCCTCCTCATGATGGCAAAGAGAGTGATGCTTGTGGGGCATTTGGGAGTTAAATTGCTCTTGCTGTTTCAGTCTCTCACTTTCTCATTCAACCAAAGATGAAGCACTTCATGAACATTGTCTTGCACTGACTACTCATTACGTCACAGCCATGCATATGGGATTAGCTTGCAGCAGGGGTGTCATTTAGAGAACAAACTTTGCTAATATCTAAGGCTGGGAACAATAATATTTATTTCTGTGATTAAAATTTGGTCTTTAACACGTTTCAAATAATTAATGCAATTAGCTTTTTCTTTTTTTTCTTTTTCAAACAGTAACTATCCTATTTAAAACTCTCTGTGTTTAAAATACTGTTGTACATTAATTTGGAGTTTCTATGTGAAAATATATTCATGATTACAAATGTAGTTATTTATTTTTCATTGTATTCACAGCACTAATATGAAACTCAACTCAATAACAACTGTAACAACAGAACTGTTTGTACTTCACATTAAAGGATAAGCTGTAGATTTAACAAAAAAAATCTAATTATAATTGGAAAATGTTCACATCAGAATTTTAAGACATCACATCTTTATATGTTACTCTCACTTACAACAAATCATTATCTAAATCCCTGAATAATTTTTCAGCTGTAACGTTCAATTTCACTTTTTATATCTCTTAATAGAACAATGTCGACTGATATTTAAAACTCTTAATTGATTTAAAATACTCATATTACTGTATTTTTAAAGGCATATTACTTTTTTAAATTATATTGCAGCAGTGATATATGTGCTAGACAACACTATAAATATAATATACCTTGATCTAAATACTTTTTCTATGGTAAAGCACTAAGGCATTATTGAAATAACAGTACGATTTCTTGTGATGAATATTGTGTAAAACACAATACAAATAAATTTGGCTTAATGTTAAAGCATAAAATGACTGTCTGCAACTCTATGCATATGTTATAACACAACACACAGCCCAACTAAATTTCAAAACTCATACTGCAAAGCAGCTAGCAGTGGGTGCTTCATTATGGGAGATGCACGTCTATTTTTAGCGTGCAGGTAAAAGCTTTCGTCTAAGTACTGCAGTTGCAAGAAAGGCAGCATGATGACATCATCACTGCAGTCCGAATGACCTCCTGTTGTAACTTGTGTGCCATCTCATCAAGGTTGTTTTGATAATTATTGAGAAAATTAACAAACCAGGTCACATGAACAATTGGGAGGCAGCAGGGCTGCATGATAGATAAAGTGCAAAGTAAGTTTGCATCAAAATAACATGTACGTGCACCCTATAACCTTTTTTTTTTTCAGTTTTGCTTTTTACATTTTGTACAGATTCATTCACATGGGCTATTGAAAGAGACTCTGGCTGTGTAACCAATATATATTTTTTGCTGAATACTTTTGTAATGGGGCTTTTTATCAACAGCCTTTTCAGCTGCAGCAAAAACCAAAAAGAGTAGTGATTACACTTGTTGCTTTCTGAAACCTTATTTTAAAGCCTCCGAGTTAAAAGCTCACAGTTCTGTACTTGCAAGCCGGCATTAGAAGTGTCAGGCAATGTTGCTTTAGCTTTATTTTTTTAGCAATTTCAGTCATCAAACACTTTTGCTTTGGTCTTTGTTTGGTATACTTTTGTTTTGCTCTCACTCTAGTGCCAAAACACTCAAGACATGAATTATGGATCCAAACATTTCATAAATTTGATTGGTATCACTTTTATCTCATTTGGTTCTTTCAGCAACAAACGTTGAAACAGGAAAAAAGTGTTGTGCTAATATTAGACATTGCATTTTCTTCAGAGAAACCAAGACGGGTTATTAAATCAGCTGTATTTGAAGGACGAATAAAACTAATGAAACGCATTTATTACATGCAGATTTGAGGTGCTGATTTTTGTCTTGCTCTCTTAAGATGAGAATTGCCAGTCAGCTTTAAGAATTTGAAAACGTCCATTAAAGGAGTAAGCATTTCACTCCTATTGTTTTGAATTGAACACATTAATGGCTATAAGCTTAAAGCATATAAACTGCAGAGTTCTAGCCTTGTAATAATTATTTTTTTTTATGGACAATTCAACTGAAACAGCTAGAGAAACAATCATTCTTGAGGTGTCAGCCCAAGCCTGAGGTGCTTAATTTGGTGGAACACTGCAGAGTAGAAGCTGCAGTAACATGTCCATCATTCTGGATGGGAAGCTCATATAAAGCACAAAGAGAGATAGAGTGAGCACAGAAAACCACCTGCTGTTTTTCTTTCTCCTTAGAAACTTTGCTCTAGATTTAATGGTTACTGTTGCAACGGCCATCTGGTTGTTTCTGAGTTTCTCAGTAATTTAGACTTGCACATTTCCTGTGTTTTGTTCTACGTCAGGCTTCTTCTTGATTGTGTAATTAAATAAAACGTCTCAAACAACCTAATCGTTAATAGAAAATGAAAGTATCTGAAAGATCTTGGGATGCATTTCCCCAAAGCCTTGTTATCCAAGTATGGTTGCAAGTTGTTGCCAAGACAGTTGATGATGCTATGTTTTACAACAAACAGCATAACAAACTTGTGTGTTTGGAACAGTTCTTGACCAATGGTTAGAAGCATAGTTTCTAGTAAGTATGACAACAGATTATGCGCTTTGGAACATTAAGCAAGCTAACATGCAGTACATTGTATATATTTCATTACAATTAATACTGGATAAATTTTAATTTAACATGTCAACAATCAGTTGCATTAAATTGTGTGCATGTGCCAAAATGCTTAATGGAACCCCAGAGTATGACATAGGAGGGAACTAGCAATGAATCAAATATCAAATGAAACAAAACGACAGGGAGCAACAATAGTGAAACATCTTTCAGATAGGCCTGCCATGTTCATTACAGAGATATTATGCTGTAGAAAAATCTGCTGACTTAATGAACTGCATGTATACAGGAGTAAATTGTACAGCAATTACATACTGCTTGTTAACGTGATAAAAAAGAAACACCCTTATTTTGTTCGCGTAAATGGACTTTAATAATCGGACATTAATTGTGATCTTGAATCAGTTAATTATCAGAAGTTATTACTCCCCAATTTGTGTGTGAAGTCATTAACAGCAGCCCTATATTGTTGAACTAACATGGTTGCCTTAGAAAACCAAACCTATCGACAGACCAATCTATCTATCTATCACTGCTCCAGGTTGTGTTGTGAACTATTTGGTGCATGCTATTCTTAAAAAAAAAAAGAAAAAAAGTTTTTGTAATCAATCATTCCTTTTATGGAAATGTCACTATTCCCAACATTCCCATTTATCTCAATGCCAGTTGCATACATCTCCCACATATATGCAACTTGCAATCTGTCTAAGCATCCAATCAATTCTTGATGAATAAAATCCCCACCGTCCATTTCTTCTCTTATTTGTGTAGCTTTCCTAACACTGAGTTGTTACTTTTTTTTTTCTTCTGATACATCCAACACATCCAAACTCTGACTTTTAAAAGAGCACTGGAACTGTGAATCATACCGACATTAAAAACTCATGGACAGTTTTCATTGCACGTCACGTCTTTGTTTATAGCTGTGCTATTCCTCAGATGTGTGTGCGCAATTCTGGGGACAGCAGGGCCCATCACACGATTCTTGACAGGCAGATGCAGACTTTTGTATTAGACATGCACTCACTCCATTTCCATTTAAATCACTGAAATGCATGTGGCAGGAAATCGTGATTCTTTGAGTTGATTGGTTAAGACATATTGGTGCACCAGAGAGGCACAGAGTGGAGAAACTGGTTAAGAAAAATACGGGTGAAGGGGGATGGGGATGGATTGGCAGCACAGGGAAATGAAGTGGCGGAGCATCTCACTGGAGGCATAGGCGATGGATTGGCTGAGTGAGCTGGGCTCAGGAGAGGAAGGCCGGAACACCGCCAGTTTAACATTGCGACGAGGCTTCAAATCTGAGGCTCAGCTGCCGGCGCAGCAGGGGGTCTGCTTCATTCCCGCTTCTTATGCTTAGGATAGAACACGTTTATCAAGACTCGTACTAGACAAGCCAACGGGAGAGAGGTCTGAAGGCCTGAGTTCTGAGGTGAATATTTACTAGCCCATCTGTCCTTGTCTTATTTTTAAAATTCAGTTTTCTCCTCACGTTTGCGTCTGCTTCCTTCTACAGTCTGGAGCAGCATGAGGGAGTGATTACATTGTCATGCCTCTTAATACGACACAACTTACCGCTCGCTGCGTCTGTGCGGGAGATATTGCTCTTGTCCTGGTTGCCCTGATCTGTAATAAATATTTAACAAAGGCATCTGCTTTGACTAAATAAACACATCAGAAAATAGCAAAGCACACAAGGGGGCTTTTGGAGCTAACCTTTTTATAGACACTAAAGAGTCACGAATTCAAATAATACTTCATATAATGCATGGTGAGTTTGTTTCAGTGTGATAAGAAGAAGAAAATTCTTTTGAAAATTAACTAAGAATTGTAAAATTTTCTGGATAAACAGGAGAGAGGCTAAATGAACAAATGATTCAGTGCATGCGTGAACTGTCCTAATGAATTAAACTGAATCATTAACAATTTCAGACCTTTCCAGAAAGTCTAGCGATGCCCCTAACATAACATTTTCAGTCACACTTCTTTTTAAGATCCAATTTACACTCTTAACTAACTAATAACCATGACTTTTGCCTCAATAAACTTGCTGTTTATTAATAGTTGGTAAGGTAGTTGGAAGGATTAAGGGACCTAAAATATGGTAATGCAGAATAAGGCACTAATATGTGCTTAATTAATACTAATAAAGAGCCAATATGCTGGTTAATAGTGAGAACTGGTCCTTAAAATAAAGTGTTACCAATATTCTGTACAGTATAGATTATATATGCTACATAAATAGTATGAGTAATATGCTATTGTGAAAATAGCCTCAGAGAAAGAGACTGTGAGTGGCACATCAGTGATATGCTCTCTAAACTCCCCAAACCATGCATTTGAAATATAAAGACTCTAAAAGTGACTGCTGCTGATATCATTTCAGCAGTGGCGGTTCTACATTGAATTACTCTCCGGGTGAGACCCCCTCTGAGCGCCCCCCCCATCCGAGAAAAAAAAAAAGTAGGTTTTCTTGCAAATAATTTTGCACAAACAGCCATATTTCACTATAACAATATAAGTGTAAGACAAGCTTATATTTCTCAATTGCACAAATCCTTCAACAGAACATTTGAAAAACACAATTCTGCACAAAACAGTATAAGTTATCAGAACTTTAAATAAATGTACTCTATATACATAATAAACACTCTGTGTTTATTTGGCACTCGACAATCAACAGATTTCCCATCCCCCAACACTGTCACTCACGACCAGAAATCAAGACTAAACCAATTCACCTCCACATAATCGTTTTGTATTACCTATTTTTATTAGCCATTTCACACAATTCAGAAAAAAACGAAAACGTGCAAATTATAGGCTTCTGTTTTAATATTATGAATGAAATGTGCGTTATTTGGAAGAAAGTCAAGGTGTGACTGACTTTAGCCCACTTGTCCCACTAATGGAGCGGACAAGCCCTCCTGGTGAACTGTCCCCCGCGGCCGCGCCCCCCTCTCTTTCCACTTCTCACACAGCTTCTGTGCACGGTACCTTCTCAGCAAGCAGGGGCACCAATTTGCCAATTCCCCACACAGTTATATGATAGATAATAGAAAACTGCTTAGCGGCGCAGACAAATTGTTTTTTTTTCAAGTGCTTGTGCTGCCCCCCACGTGTCATGAAAAAATGCCGCCCTGGGCGGCTGCCCGGTTCGCCCATGCCTAAAACCGCCACTGCATTTCAGTCATGTCATAGAACTGCTGTGTACAGCATCTGCTATTGGTGCAACTTCCTTATGTGGCCTAATCAGTGTGCATGGGAGAACATATCGTTGAAGGGACAAGCATCTGTACCAAATTCAGGTGTGAGAATGCATGCATACATAATATTGAATGAAATGCATTCCTCACAAGCAAATATACCCAAAAAGGAAACAACTGTCTTCCTGTAAATTATTTATCTATATAATGAACTGAAATGCTAATTTAAAACAACAGAGGAAATGTTAAACTGAAACAATTAGCTGCTCCAAGGCCCGGATTCCACCTCGCCCCTTTGACCCAGCGGCTTCACCTCGGCTCCTAGCTCCCTCGCCTCCACTGTCACCCGTCAATCCATTGGCTCCACCAGGCTCCCTTGTCCCTCCGGCTCCGCCTTGGTCGGGCGTCAACCCGCCATCGCCTCAGGACTCTGCTCCTCCAGCTGCACCTCGTCGCTCCATCTCACAGGCTCCGTTGGGCTCCTTCCTCCCGTCAGCTCCACCTGGGTCCTCTGCCGCCGTTGGTCGGCCCACTGGAGTCGGCGGTCATTCCTCCTCCATGGCTCCTCCCTCCGTTGGCTCCACCGTGGGTCGACATTAGGGCTGTGGTCTGGGTCCAGCTTGGCTCCTTCTGCTCTGGGTCCCTCCTGTCTCTTCCCTGGCTCCTCCCTCTTTCGTCACCTCCCTGGTCTCTGTCAGCTGGCCCCCTCCCGTATGTCCGTCCTCCTCCTGAGCCTCCTCCCAAGTTCCCACCCATTTCTCCCTCTGTTGAAGCTACGGTGCGAGGACGCACCTTCCGGGAGGGGGAGTAACATCACACCCCTGGACTGTTTATGTTGTGGTTTTTGCTCCCTATGTGCTCCGTCACCCAGTTTCTGTCTACCGTTGATTGTGTTTATTTGATTCCAGGTGTGTCTCGTTTTTCCCTGACTGTCATGTGTTCATAAGCCCCAGTCTATTCAGTTTGTGTTTGTCGGGTCTACTTATTGAATGTCTTCCTTGCCTGTGCTCTGTGTTAGCCATTTGGATTATTAAAGACTCGTTTTGTGAATGAATTCCTATGTCTCCTCGTCTCCTCGTTCTGTGGTCCTTGTAAATTGCGACACATGACCTATATATATATATATATATATATATATATTTTTTATTTTTTATTTTTTATTTTTATTTATTTTATTTATTTTTTTTTGAGTTTGAAAACATTATTAAAGACCATGATAACCATGAAAAAATTACTCTTAACATTCCTGGAAGAACGTTTGTTCATAACTTTGAGAGAACTTCTAAGAATGTTGCTTGTTAGTTGGGTATGCATGGATTTACAACCACATTTGAAGTGGCTCAAAAAAAAAAAATCTCATAATTGTTTGTACACTTATGCAACAAGATCTGATCTGGGCCAGATACTGGTGAGAAAATAAGACTGACTGACAGTGTAAATTTAGCCAATGATATTCTGGTCTCTCTGGCTTCTTAAGTATAAGTCTGTGGGTTTCTTCCTCTTTTACATTTGCATTTTACATTTACAGTAGCAGACGCTTTTATCCAAATCAACTTACTGTACAATAGAGGAGCATAAGCAATCCGTCACAGTATTGTCTGTAAATCTAATTAGAGTCTCATTAAACTGAAAAACACATTTAGGTTGAGCCTTTTTTAAGGAACTTTCAGATAATTATTTTCATGACATTTAAACACAATTGAGCAAAACAGTACTAGTAATTCTCGATTTAGCCAACTCCACTATTAATGTAATAGCCGCCCAATTACCAATGATTTTACATGCACAGACAAGAAATGCAGTGGCTTTATGAAGAAAATCTTTTGACAAGCATTTGTAGAGCCCCATGGCCATCATTAGCGATCAAATATCTCAGGTTTAATTTAATTTTTTTACCCTCATACTCCAGCCTTGTAGCCAGGAAATTACTATGTTTTAGAAATACATTTTTCTGCCCAGCACTGTCATCCAAAACCCATCTACACATCTTTATTTCATTCTGATATACTGCCTTGGCTAATGTTGGTTTCTATTGGCACATGACATAGTGCGGCATATTGGAAGGGTTTCTGAACACACCTTCAAATGTTCTTCACACATCCACAGAGTATAAAGTGTGAAGAAATTATTAGAGCCCAACAAGTGTCTACCAGCAACACATATAGGGCATTTACAATTGTGAATAGGCACAGCAAACAGGTTTGTAATGGACCTCGAGTTTTGGAACACAAGCTGAACAAACCCTCGCTAAGGATGAAGACAAGGTCAGTGTATTGACAGAGCCTGTGGGCTTAGCAATGACCAGCACCACAACTCTCACTATCACAGATGAATTCAATAATACTGCAAGACCTTAAATGAAACATGAACGGAGTGATAGTGTAGACAATTAAAGCCCATGGGAAGACATGGAGCTGGACAGGAATATGAACGGTATATCAGACTCTGAAGCTAGCCTTGACTGAAATGCTAATGTTTCATTATCTTAGAAGGAAATGTAAATACTAATTTTTGCTTCTTTGCTTTTAATGCTAAGTGCAGGACCTCTACTGCTTTTCAAAATTATTCTTTGCCCCTGACATTGTGATCCTGGCAGCATTACAGATTAAACAAAGTAATCATCAATATATACATTGGTGAACCTTTCGTGTTCTGTCTTTGGCTTTTAATAGGTTTCTGTTTTTTTCATTAGTCACTGCTTATACAACCATGTGTCTTGTCACGAGTCACAACAAAAGATAAAAGACTTTTAGAAGCAAGCCAAAATGGTTGTTCAGCAAATGCATTATCTCATGTTTGATTTTGTTAACATTAGGTTTAGGGTGAAGTTTTGTGTAGGTGGTAAGTTATTTTCAAATGTAATAGTATGAACTAGGGCTGTCAGTTTTGTCAAGGTTATGTTTAGTTTTGAGGTTTTTTTTTTCATTCTATTTTCTGTTCTACCTGCCCTGACCTAGTTTTCCTTTGTTCCCTCATTATCATTTTGATCACCTGTTCCTTGTTAATTTACTCATTAGTCCCTCGTTTGGTTCAGTATTTATAGCCCTGCCTTTCCCCTGTTTCTTTGTCCTGTGTCATGTCGTTTTAAGAGGTTGTTTGCTTATTTTCCTTTGTGGGTTTATTAAAGTCTCTGTTTGTTTTGATATTCTGCCTCCTTCGTACCTCTCGCCCCAGCAACCCGTGACAAAGTTTAAAACGTTAACTTAAATAGTTATGAGAAATAATGCAATTAAATTATTTTAACGCAGTTAACACACTAGCCCCGCCCCCAGACCTGTACGTCATCTTACATTCAGTGGACTGTTGGTAAATATGATGCAGGGCAACAAAAAATGCTTCTGTATGAGTTTTTGTCTCATATTTATATCGTATGATAAGCAATATCACACAAGTGGGAGTGTTTTTGTTACGAAGAACATGAGTGCAAATGTGATTTTATACAACAGTTCAGTAAATAAGAAGTTAATATTGTGCTATATTTTAAACACAATTTTGTGTGTTTTTGTTAAATTTTGCCAATGAAAATATAACCTAAAAGCCACAGCAGAATTGTTGTGTGTCTCTGAGCAACATAGCAGTTTCTGAATCTGAATCTGAATCTGAATCCGTGTGAACCATACTGAATTCCTAAATGAATCAACCATTTGAACGAATCAACTCATAAAGACATTTACCACCACCTGCTTGTAGTTTTAGTTTCTTCTTTAGGGTATCATTTCAATTCATTGTCAATAAAAAAAAAAAATAATAATAAAACACACTGAAGGGATAGTTTACCAAAAATAAATAATGTCATCATTTACTCACACTCATATTGTTTCAAACCTGAATGACTTACTTTTTGCACAACATAAAAGAAGGTATTTTGAATACTGTTTATAACTAAGCTTTTATTGTCAGTAGTGACTTTCATTGCACGAACAAAAAACACTAAGATGTACTCAGATTATCTTCTTTTATGTTCCATTCTTTATGTTACACCATTGTATCCTAAACATTTAACTCAATAATAGCTTTAAATTATCTTTTGGGGATAATCCGAAACCACTTTTAACATCATTCACTAGACACTCACTTTGAAAGTTTTGTGAAACACTCAAGAAGCAACATAAATTTGCAGCAATGTGCCTGGGTTGATAAATGCTATCAAGGCCATAGAACCTCACAAACGTTAGGGGCGTGAACCATCCCGCAGCGTTGCAGATGTCCTGCATAGATACACCTGCCAAGAAAGCCTTGGAGGCCGCCACACTTCTGGATGAGTGAGCCTTGGCCATGCAGAGCGCAAAGTCAAGATGAGAATGGGCCACTGAGAGGGCCTGAAGTTCCCCAACTCTCTTCAGAGAAGAAATAGCCAGAAGGAAGGCAGTCTTAATAGTGAAATGTTGATCAGAAATCTCCTCAATTGGCTTGAAAGGAGCTTTAAAGAGAGCTTCTAACACCACAGCTGAATCCCACAAGGGGGACACGGGATCGTACCGGGGGCCTCAGCCTCAGCACACCACGGAGGAAACGTGTAACTAGGGTGTGCTTTCCCACTGACTGGCCACTGAGGGGGGCATGGTAGGCCACAATGGCCTAAACTTTTAAGGTGGAGTGGGTCAACCCTGCAGAGAATCGGGCCTGCAGGAACTTGAGAACTGTACCAACTGAGCAGTTGACTGGGTTGAGCTGGTGGTCTCCGCACCATGAAGTGAAAAGCTTCCTCTTCAGGTTATACAGTTTCCTCGTTGAGGGAGCTCTGGATTGGAGGATGGTCTCAACAACCCACTCCCCAACCAGTGAGGGATGCGTCCGTCACTAGTGTTACACGGCGACAAGGACCTCCCAGCACCGGTCCCTGAGACAAGAACCAAGGTTTCCTCCACATGTCTAAGGCACGTATGCATCGCCGTGTGACCATGATCATGCGAAGCGGGTTCCCCTCTCGGGGAAAACCCCTTGGTCTTGAGCCATCACTATAGGGGTCTCATGTACAGCAGGCCAAAAGGTATCACGTTGGACGCAGCTACCATCAAACCCAGCAACACTTGAAACTGCTTGACAGTGAGTGACTGGCCTTCTTTGACTCTCTTGACTGTCGTGAGGATCAACTCGATCCGAGCAGGAGACAGACATGCCTGCATCGTGGTCAAATGCCGCACCACACCCAGATAAGTGGTTCTCTGTAATGGAGAAAGCACACTTTTCTTGGCGTTTAGTCTCAAACCCAGCTTTATCATGTGAGCAAGAATGACATCTCGATGTCGAACTGCCATCTGCTGCGATTGAGCTAAAATCAACCAATCATCAATGTAATTTAGTATGCGGATGCCCTGGAGTAGCAAATGAGCCAGAACAGCATCCACACACTTCGTAAAAGTACGGGGTGAGAGTGCAAGGCCGAAAGGAAGAACTTGATATTGGGAACCTTGGCCCCCGAAAGCAAACCTTAGAAACTTCCTGTGAGTGGGAAGGATGGAGACATGGAAGTATGCGTCTTTTAGATATATCGTGACAAACCAGTCCTCGGACCTGATCTGAGACACGACCTGTGAGCAGACCTTTGATAGTGAGCATCTTGACCTTTAGTCGCATGACTGAGCGGTTCAACTGACGCAGATCTAAAATGGGACGCAACCCTCCATCCTTCTTTGGGACTATGAAGTACCGGCTGTAAAACCCAGACTGTCTCTCGTGCGGAGGGGCCACATCAATGGCCTCCTTTCTTAACAGAGTGTTTACTTCTTGTTCCATAACCAGAGCCTACTCAGGGCCCACCAGAGTGGGAATGACCCCGTTGAAGGGCGGCGGAGGAGAGCCAAACTGAATACGATTTTTCTACCGTGTGCAGGACCCACTGAGACACATTAAGCAGTAGTTTCCATGCTGCTAAATAGCCTAGTAAGGGAATCAGTCTCTCGCTGGAGACCGCTGCGCCCTGGAACTCTGGCAGGGTTGGCAGACCATTCTCCTGAGGGCACTGAGGAGAGACGGGCACCGAGGAGAGACGGGCACCGTGTGATGCGGTGTACGCCACTCTACCCTAGTAGGGGCCACCCTCGGAAGTCCTGAGCCACTCGCGTCTGGACTTCTTTGCCAAGGACTTCCTAGCCTCAAGGATGGTTCTAAGATCTGGCTTGGGCTTAGGAGTTCCCGGCCCAGAGCGGAGGAGGCGACGCTCTGCTTTTGGGCTTCCCTGTACGAGGAGCTGGTATGTGGAGAGGGCTGCTCCTGTCCAGCAGCCTCCAGAGCTAGAGAGTGGCGAGGGAGGAACCGCTGGAGCGCTGCCGCTTGTTTATGGGCCTCCTGGTACCTGTGACGATGGAATTGATGACACCACCGAACAGGCCAGAAGGCGCAAGCCAGGCGTCCATAAGGCAGACCCTGTCCTTCTCTTTCATGTCGGACAGGGTCAACCAAAGATGTCTCTTCGCCGCCACCAGTGCTGCCATAGACCTGCCGATGGCACGGGCGGTTTCTTTGGTGGCATGGAGAGACAGATCAGCGGTTCTCCTTAACTCAGTGATGTCATCCGATTTCACCTCCTCGCTTTCATCTAGCTCTTTCAGCAGGTCGGCTTGGTATGTCCATAACACTGTCATAGTGTGCAGACTAGGGGTGTGCCCGAAGCCGAATACCTTATATGGAAAGGCACGGATAATGGCTTTTAAAACGAATAACGGATAACGAATAATTCTACCTGAATATTCGACTGAGGCTGCAGCACGTGTTTGCTAGACTCACAGGTGAGCAAGGGGATCAGCATGATATTTTATGCCAATCTCTAAATTCACGGAATGATGAGTGTGTGAAGTGAATGAATGTAAACTTTATGGAAGAAAAGAGCGCAAATCAAACACAGCTTGCTGTTGCCTCTCCGTGCATCTCGCATAAATCAGAGATTGGCAAGAGTAATATTACCTAAAATAATACATCATACACATTCTAGTGTTTGTGTATATTTAAAAGGCAATGATTTAAACCTTATAGGCTACAATATGATAGGCTACACGAATGAATGGAATAAGCACAGTGTGATCACCAATCAAACAGCTGAGTTGTCGTCTCTCAAAAACCAAACCAGCTGTCAAGAGTAGGCTAATAATGAACTTAGATACAGATACATTTTCTACTAGGCCTACATGTTTGCTTCTTTAACTTTTGCTGGTTTGCATGGCACACGCACATTTGTTTAGTGATGTTCAAAAAAATAAAATAAAATAGACTTGTTTAAAGAGTCTTGTGCATAATGAAAATGTGTGCCTTGAATTAATTCAGTTGTTCAAATTATCACTAAATGTTTGTCATGAAATCTCTCTACTTGTATGATAAATTTATTTTTAGAAATTTGTAATTTTATATTGTAGAACACTGAATAAGGCAAATAGTCAAAACAAATATTTTTCCATACTCTGTTCACTTTTTTCCATAGCCTACTTTTCCAGACCTGCAAATTACTTAAGTAAAATACTTTTTAAACTGCGCAGGAACCGGTGAGCCAAAGGAAATCATGTTGTTTTACATAAACCTCTAAAATTACAATGCAGTAAGAAGTGTGTGAAGTAAATGAGTTTAAAATACTATGAATGAAATAAGCACAAATAAAATAGCAGTGTTGCAGTTGCCTTCCATGCATTTCCTGGAAATTACTTAAATCAATTTCCATATTTCTAAACTGCGTAGAAACCCTTACTGTTTTAATTAGAAGATATTTAAATATTTATCGGATCACGAAAGGTCCCCAAGCTGGCACTCGAACTCACGTTGCTCGAAGCACAACCGCAGTGCATCTCGAAGCACTGCCTTTACAATACAAGGGTATCGGCTCCGACTGTTAGAAGATATTTAAATAAATGTCATAAAATATAATTATCTTAGTTAAACACAGCATATTTCTTCAGTGATAACTACGAAAAAAGATAGGCTGTAATAGCATGAACATAATAACGTTCTTATCAAGTATATCTGTACGAAGTTCTGGTTCAAGCTCCGCCTACTTCCGGTAGCTCGTAAGCGTCTGTTCCACCCGGGGCATCGCCCTGTAACCGCGCTCACTCAACCCCACCACATTGCCATATGACTCGGAGGCAGGGATGAAGAGGTGGGCTGAGAATGGCCTGGACCACGATCTCGACATCTCTGTGTGGAGATCTAGGAAAAATGGTAGGCTCGTCCAGCTTGCTTTTCCACGCACAGACTGTGCTTATAACGTGATCTGCTCTCGCCCAAATGCTTCGTCTCACTTGAAGGTTTGGACATATTGGAGCTTATAGTGGTTGAACTGGACAAACAACACTAAATAAGACTCACAACAGACAGAGAGGACGTATACACACACAGAGTGCTTGCTGAATGACAGAAAGCTGACGCCGGTTCCACCACATATGCTTTTAAGCTTCCTGGTTGTTACGTCACCCCACCCATGACGTCTCGCCCTTCCATTGGACAGATTACACATGTGATTCACAGCATGGTCACGCTGAAGGCGTTCCCATGGCGTTTTCGGATGCAGCTCAAATTCCTGAAGGGGAACCTTAGTTTACATGTCAGACGCATGATCTTCTAGCAAAAGAACGCCTCTTTAATAATTTGTTTAAAAATTTAATAAAAATATGTTCATATTTCATATGAAGTAAACTGTAGCATTTATAGACATGCTACAAAATGAATATAGTCACTCTTCACACATACTTCATTTGAATACACCTTTATACAATGTTAATGTTTCACAAATAGGACCACATTAATTGAAAAACCTGTTTTACCTGTGAAACAACAACAACAATAACAACATTCCTGTGCTAGAGCTGGTGAAACGAACGCATCCAGTATTTTGAGTTTTAGTAAAGGAGCAGCATGGGTAAATACAGTGCTTCTTCATGTCTGGAGGGGTATGAGAATTCAGTGACCTCCCAGTTCTTCATTGCACACTGATGTGTTATTGCAGGCAGGACCGAGAGGGTGTAGAATGCAGAAAAACACACTTCATTTCCATCCTCTCAAATTTCCTACACCTCTTTTATTGATCAGCTGAGAGAATGCAACCCTGGATCACTCCAGAGCCCTGACACAGCCAGTCGACATGAGCCAACTGAGAAGAACAGATACAGCTTCCAAAGTTTGATGTTTTGATGCCTTAGGCAACAACCGATACCTAAAGATAGACTGGGGTAGGATTCCCAACATATATAGACATAACATAAATGTGATCATAAGAACGCAAATCATACACAATGCATTTGCTGTTAAATAATAAACACTGCAGCCCAGTTTGGTTGCAAATAATGTATCATATGCATGATAGATAGATAGATAGACAGATAGACAGACCGATAGATAGAGTGCTGTGAAAAGGTTTTTTTTCCCCTTCCTATTTTTATGTATTTATTTATTTATTTTTGCATATTTGTCACATTTATAAGATTCAGATCATCAAACAAATTGTAATATTACACAGAGATAATGCATGTAAATCCAAAATGCAGTTTTTAAATGATGATTCCATTTATTAAGGGAAAAAAAATCTATCCAAACCTACCTGGCCCTATGTGAAAAATGTATTTTCCCCTCCTGTTAAATCATGAAAGAACTGTGATTAACCACATTATTTTAGAAAGCTGAGTTAAATTTCACTAGCCAAACACAAGCCTGATTACTGCCAGATCTGTTGAATCAAGAAATCACTTAAATAGAACCTGTCTGACAAAGTAAAGCATGCTTAATGAGCAACACATCATGCCGCGATCTAAAGAAATTCAAGAACAGATGAGAAACAAAATAGTTGACATGTATCAGTCTGGAAAGGGTTATAAAGTCATTGCTAAGGCTTTGGGACTCCAGTGAACCAAGGTCAGAGCCATTATCCACAAATGGAGAAAACTTGTAACAGTGGTGAATCTTCCCAGGAGTTATTATTATTCCCAAGACTTATAAAGGGCAAATATTCTGTGGACTGATGAGACAAAAGTTGAACATTTTGGAAGGTGCCTGTCCCGTTACATCTGGCGTAAAACCAACACAGGATCATACCAACAGTCAAACATGGTGGTGGTAGTGTGATGGTCTGAGGCTGCTTTGCAGCTACAGGACCTGGATGACTTGCCATAATTGATGGAACCATGAATTCTGCACACTATCAGAAAATCCTGAAGGAGAATGTCAGTTTGTGACCCCAAGCTCAAGCACACTTGGGTTATACAGCAGGACAATGATTCCAAACACAGCAGCAAGTCCACCTCTGAATGACTCAAGAAAAACTAAATTAAGGTTTTGGAGTGGCCAAGTCAAAGTCCGGACTTAAATCCGATTGAGATGCTGTGGCATGACCTTAAGCAGTCCTTTCATGCTTGAAAACCCTCCAATGTGGCTGAATTAAAACAATTCTGCAAAGAAGAGTGGGCAAAAATTCCTCCACAGCCATGTGAAAGACTCATTGCCAGTTTTCGCAAACGCTTGATTGCAGTTGTTGCTGCAAAGGGTGGCGCAACCAGTTATTCGATTTAGAGGGAAATTACTTTTTCACGAAGGGCCAGGCAGGTTTGGATAGCTTTTCTTCCCTTATTAAATTAAATAATTATTTCAAAACTGCATTTGTAATATAACTAAACATTTGTAATATTAAAATTTGTTTGATGATCTGAATCATTCAAGTGTGACAAATATGCAAAGAAAAAAAAAATAGGAAGGGGGCAAATACTTTTCCACACCATTTTAGATAGATTCCGTTCATGCTTTGCTCTGGACTGGGAGAGTAAATGATGGAATTAAGTGTTATGCATGTGTGTTTGAGTAAAGGTTAATGGTTTAATGTTAAGTTATTTTGGAGATTTAGAAGACTTTCTGTTATGCTGGAGTTTTTCAGCTTACTATTTTGCAGAAGTGTGGAGCTTGTGTTTAGGATGTAGGCTTAGGACACTTCAATATTAATTTAATTGTGCCATACAAAGGCCACAAATGACATTTATTAAATTAAAAGTCTCATCTGGATTGCTCATCCGTGTGTTTTAGTAAATGTGCCATTAGAAAGGTATTTTTCAGACAAAGTTTCTTCAACTTTAACTAATAAATGAAAGTTCTGTTGTGGGATTGTAAGTAATTAATTAATTTATTCACCTGTGCTCATACACTCTCAAAGATTACTAATTCCAGTTCTGGCTGGTAATTAGAAAGAGGACAAATGGTGTTTCAGTGTCTATACAAACGTGTGAAAATGTATGTGTTGTAGAGACACATTTTGCATACAAATTCCTACAACAAAGAAAGAGAACACTGTATAATCAAATTTTTTTTTTACATTTTGACAAATCGACCTGGATAAGGCTAAACATGACTGGCTTCACAAAGAGAAGAGGAAAGGTTGTGGTGTGTGTGTGTCTTTCGCAGGCACTGTGAATGCTGATGGTACCGTCTCATTAGTATTCCACCTCCATGCCGTCTCTTATAATGAAGACTTCTGCAGTGGCCAGTCAATGGCGACATTACAAACAGCAAACAACATCAGAACAAAAAGAAAGGGGAGGAATTTTAACATCACCTCCAAGCAGTGATTTACTGAGGGAAAGCAGCCGTAAGGTGAATGTTGGGAAGATGTTGCTAATGCGTGAAATGCAAAAAAAAAATTCAAGATGTATCCGGCGAGGTGAACTCAGATAGAACTAATGCAGGTGTTTGTGTGAAACAAAGATGTGTTTGTTACTTAGGCATGTGCACATGTCTACATGGTGAAATGTGGTGAGAACTGCAGTTGTAGTAATGTAAAATCCATGCAGCTTGAAGGTCGCATGAATGGCAAGTGTTTAGTACCAGCCATCGATTTTCAGTCGCTTCAAATGGAGGTTTATCCAGTAGATCTATCTCATAATCAGCCTTGTAGTATATAACATTAATTTTTAGCACACTAGAGAATGTTTAACAAACTGTGAAAATAATGCATATAATACACTGGTAGATAAGGGTCATTGTACTATTATATGGGGTGCAAATATCATATTACTATTTGAGAACCTTCTAAAGTCAGAATGTTTTCTTCCATCAAATAACCTACTTGCTTAAAAAAAAATACATTATATTTATTGACAGCTACACTAATAATATTTGTATGAAATGCAGTCCCAATCTCTGTGCTGCATACCCATCAATATCTGCTACACACGGGTAACTAATAACCTCCTGAGCATTAATAAAGCTCTTTGGTTAGATACTTTAGTTTCGTGGTCACATAACTCAGACTCAGGGTGATTATTGCCACCTCATTATAACATGACATCTCAATACAGATGCTTAATGAGAACTGCAAGGTTTATTGTGTCTACATAACTGGCTTGGTTTTCTGTCTGAATCCAGTTCTATGATACGCATACAAAGAAGAAGCAATAACAACCATTCAAGGGTGGGCATATACACAACCCAGACTCATTGGAAATACAGTATGTGCATGTGGTAAAGTTTTGGCAAAATGACATTATGCTGCTTCTTGCACATTCTGCAACACTTTGAAAGTGAAATATCCAGTGAGTGGCACTAAAAGCAAGTTCAGTTTTATTCAAAACTGACGAACCTCAATCTAATGTTTTATTACACTGGTTGTTGTATTTTGTCAGTTCAGAAATGAAATGCCCAGTGAGTGGTGCTAAAAGGTTAATGTTCTATCACATTTGGAAATAATGTAGCACATACACTAAAGCAACATCACAGCAATGTGTGCTTACAATACATTTGTTGGAACACGCGTGAGCACTGATACAGAGATGAGGTGCTAAAATGACTTGCGTTATGATTTGTGACCATTCCTCTTTTTATTTCCTTTCTGCTTTACAGTGGTATAATGCCTAAAAAATAATAACTGAATGATTTTCTGTTTCCGTCTCTTTCTATACTGCCACCTATACTGCTACACGGCAGCACCACTGAAAGAAAGAAAATTGTTTTGTTTGAGTTGTGAGTTTACAGTCTGAAAAAGACCCAACAAATAATACAAAGACAATAAATAGTCGTGCTCACACAACAACAAACATGCAGTGTGAAGAATTTTATAAGCTAGTTGAATAAATATCCAAATATTTTGACTAATGCAATTCTGTAAACTTTTCTAGTCACTTGTGAATAGTTTAAAGAGCCTTGCCAATGGATTGTTTTAAGGAGATGCTTAAGGAAGGTAAAATCAAATGAAATTTGAAAATCATATTCCTCATGTTGAACACATTTCTATGGAAGCTTGCAACTAGTTTGAGAATTGAGATAAAAGTTACAATTACCTAATAATAATAATAAGAATAATAATAATAAGAAGAAGAAGAAGAAGAAGAAGAAAGATTCATTTTACCTTATATACATGCATACTGTATATATATATATATATATATATATATATATATATATATATATATATATATATATATATATATATATATATATATATATATATATATATATATATATATATATATGTGTACTGTATAAATAGTTGTTTTACATATGATGGAACAATTAGATATATTTGTGCACTAGAGAGCAAGAGAGAAAGTAAGAAACATAAACTTGTCCTGCATCTTTCCTGTGAGGTTTTCGAGAAAAAAAAAATTGGCTTGGTTGCATAGTGTGGACTCTGCACAGTGAACGACAGGTGAGTAGACTATATAAAGCACATGAACTCTGGGCTCCTGTGTCAGCGTTAAGCACAGTAAGCTTTCCATGACAATCTGTTTTCATGAGAGAGAGAGTCTAACAACTCATCTTCATGACAGCTCCAATGCAAAACAGCTTTCCTGTCCTCTTCTGGTTCTCCCTCTGTCTCTGTCTCTCGCTCTCTCTCCATGTGAAGGTGGCCCCAGATGCCCGAGCAGACTGAGTGCATACAGGGCAGGTCAGTGCGGAGAGATAAATGGTGATTTATCATGGAGATGTGCTGTAAATGTCCTTGTGCAGCCACAGTGTTCCGGTGGGAAGCGAGTGAGGAGAGCACAGGGCCAGAGAGATTAATGTCAAGCAGAAGAGAAGTGTGACAGGGGATCAAAATCACAATCAACTTTACTACCTGTGTCCCTTTAAAGCAGGAGGAAACAGAACAGAATGGATAAGGATGAGATGAGATGAAGAGGGTTTAGAAGACAAAGGGAGAGTGGAGTTATGTTTGTACTTGACATGTGTCACATAACCAGACTTTATGAGAATCAGCATTGTTACAATCTTGTCCGTTCAAAACAATCCATCTTATTTTGAATTCATTAGATTAATTAGATAGGTAAATAACTAGAAGTGCAGTAAACAGCAAAACTATTTATGTTACAAACCTCCCCCTAAAAAAAGATAAAATAGCATAGTTGCTTCAGAAAATGTTTCTATCTCTAAATGTTTTACTATTTGTGTTAAAAAAAAAAAAAAAAAAAAGTTTAGGTTTAGTGTAGGTCGTATGTTATTTTCAAATGTGAAAGAGCATTAACCATTAAGCTAAGCACTAACCACTCGGTTCCAAATTTTAATTTCCGAGAAACATGAACACTCATTTTAGTTTCACTCACCGGACGTTTCACTTTGCAAGTGTTGCAAAACATGCAAAAAGCAAAGCAATATTATTTTTGCAAAATTATTACCACATGCATGCGTTTTTTTATTTTTCACCAGGGTGAATTTGTATGATGTGAAAACTGAATGTCCACCCCTACACATAACCATAATTGGTAAATAAGCATATCTTATAAAAACACAAATCATAGATTGCACAAATTCATATGAATTTGCCACCAATTCGCCAAAATGTAAAGTAGTTGCAAATTGGCAAGAAAATGTGTTGGCATAGAACAGTATAATATTTATCAACACTTGCAGTGTGGCTCACCATTTAAATGCAGACCAGAGCCTAATTTTTTCGTGAATGTATTTCATAGTACTCAAAAACGAACCATTACCATTTATGTGCACATATTCCATTGCAACTACTTCAAATGCAAGTTACGATCCTCCAATCTGACAGGACATGAGTACAAGAGTGTTGAAATATGTCATTTAGAAAGTACACAGAGTTACAGCATGGGAGATTTTAACCATAAACATTTGAGAGTGACATGAAATGAGAAGGAAGCATTTCAATGATGCTAGGATGAAGATCTAAAAATAATTTTCTTCATATCACAGGAAAGCAGTCGGACTAGCAGATGTTTCGACTTCATATGCTGCTGCTCTGTCATGTCAGTCAGCGCACATATTTAAGTCACTATGCATTTCAATCAATAAATACATTTTTTGGTGTGTGATTTGATGTATGTACATTGAGACAGGCCTACCCCCCACACCACTTGAAATGCAAGGTGTCCAGTTTATACAGTGAGTCACGAACGTACTAGTTCTTTTAATGAACTGGTCATAAAGACTCATTAACTATTCGAATAAACCTGGGGGAACACTGTACAATTGTTGCTCTTCAGACTGTAGGATCATGATCCCAGTTATAAGCCATGTCACTCTGTGGGATCTTAGTTGTTATTAATGTCAGACTGTATGTATATCAAGATTAATAATGGACATACACAAAAAGACTTGTTCAAAACTTTACATAATCAATTTGGGTAACACTTTATTTTGATGGTCCCTTTTGAACATTCTGTTGACACTAAGTAATGTTGCAACTACATATCAACAAACTCTCATAAGAGTATTAGTAGACTGTCTACTTCATATCTACTAACTCCTTATTGTGTTGGTCTCCCAACATATATTCTACTGACTATAAGTAACTTTGCAAGAACGTGTCAACTTAATCTAACCCTAACCCTACCAGTCAACTAATACACTACTAACACTCTAATGAGAGTTAGTAGAACTGTAGGTGCAACATTACTTATAGTCAATAGAATGTGTTAAAGGGACCATCAAAATAAAGTGAAACCTCCATTTGTGGTAACACTTTAGAATAGGGAACACTTATTCACTATTAACAACGACTTTTCCCTCAATAAATTCCTAATTTGCTGCTTATTAATAGTTAGTACGGTAGTTGTTAAGTTTAGGTATTGGGTAGGATTAGGGATGTAGAATAAGGTCATATAGAATAAGACATTAATATGTGCTGAATTAGTGCTAATAAATGGCTAATATTCTAGTGATACCCATGCTAATAAGCAACTAGTTAAGAGACATTAAAATAAAGTGTTACCCAATTTGTTACACAATTGGTGATGGTGAGTTGCATTCACATGAAGTTGACTGTCTGCAAACATGTCAAACTAGTGATCAGAGATTGTAGATGTTGGTCTAAGATGAGTGGAATCTTTTAGGATTCACAGATGGCAAATCATAGTCAAATCATATAGTGTGCACCAGCTGTAGTCAAACAAATCTTTTACTGAATGAAAAGCCTTGTAGATTTTCAGAGAATATATACAGTATATATATATATATATATATATATATATATATATATATATATTTTATTTTTTTTCACTAGTAGTTAATATGTGCACTAATAACATCAAGCAGTGTATATACACACATCACAGCGTCATTTACACCACATCTCAAATGATTTATTGTTTTTAATAGCATTCTGTAAGTCAGGCAGTGATCACACAGGGAACAGTGTGATTCCAGTTGTGGGCTGTTCATTAAAAGCACAGCAGATGTACAGGTGAGCAAATGGCAGATGATAACAAGCAGTCATACAATATAATGGAATACAGACAATGGATGAGTGTTACAGAAGAGGAAAGTATAGAGCACACAGAGTGGAGGTGGAATGTGGAGAATAGACAATCCCAGAGTGAAGATTAAGAAGTTATCCATAACCTGAAGCACAAGAAGAACACTGTGGGAAGGCATCATAATCTTAACAGTCCTGGTTCATGATTATTCAATGAGCATTTTAGCATCCTTGATGAGGGAACAGCTGTGCATGATAAAGCTAATTTCAGAGCTAGCATACTATGTGTGTACATGTACGTACATACATACATTATATATATATATATATATATATATATACAGTGAGGAAAATAAGTATTTGAACACCCAGCTATTTTGCAAGTTCTCCCACTTAGAAATCATGGAGGGGTCTGAAATTGTCATCGTAGGTGCATGTCCACTGTGAGAGACATAATCTAAAAAAAAAAATCCAGAAATCACAATGTATGATTTTTTAACTATTATTTGTATGATACAGCTGCAAATAAGTATTTGAACACCTGTCTATCAGCTAGAATTCTGACCCTCAAAGACCTGTTAGTCTGCCTTTAAAATGCCCACCTCCACTCCATTTATTATCCTAAATTAGATGCCTGACTTAAGTTTGCCAATGACCATTTGGATGATCCAGAGGAGTCATGGGAGAAAGTCATGTGGTCAGATGAGACCAAAAAGAACGTTTTGGTCATAATTCCACTAAACGTGTTTGGAGGAAGAAGAATGACGAGTACCATCCCAAGAACACCATCCCTACTGTGAAGCATGGGGGTGGTAGCATCATGCTTTGAGGGTGTTTTTCTGCACATGGGACAGGGCGACTGCACTGTAGGAGCTCTATGTATTAAGGAGAGGATGACCGGGGCCATGTATTGTGAGATTTTGGGGAACAACCTCCTTCCCTCAGTTAGAGCATTGAAGATGGGTCGAGGCTGGGTCTTCCAACATGACAATGACCCGAAGCACACAGCCAGGATAACCAAGGAGTGGCTCTGTAAGAAGCATATCAAGGTTCTGGCGTGGCCTAGCCAGTCTCCAGACCTAAACCCAATAGAGAATCTTTGGAGGGAGCTTGTGTTTCTCAGCGACAGGCCAGAAACCTGACTGATCTAGAGAAGATCTGTGTGGAGGAGTGGGCCAAAATCCCTCCTGCAGTGTGTGCAAACCTGGTGAAAAACTACAGGAAACGTTTGACCTCTGTAATTGCAAACAAAGGCTACTGTACCAAATATTAACATTGATTTTCTCAGGTGTTCAAATACTTATTTGCAGCTGTATCATACAAATAAATAGTTAAAAAATCATACGTTGTGATTTCTGGATTTTTTTTTTTAGATTATGTCTCTCACAGTGGACATGCACCTACGATGACAATTTCAGACCCCTCCATGATTTCTAAGTGGGAGAACTTGCAAAATAGCAGGGTGTTCAAATACTTATTTTCCTCACTGTATATATATATATATACATATATACATAGATAGATAGATAGATAAACTATTTACATTTTTTTTAATTGAAAAAATAAAGAAAATGAAAGAAAAGTTAATTAGAAGATATTAACCTATAATTACTGTAATACACAAAGTGCTCAATGCCTGGTATTTCATTTTCTTAAAACTGTGCAAACTATGGTAAAATATGATTAATCAAGTTTAACAATTTAACTGATTGAAAACACATAATACTTAATAAAAACATTAATATTCATTAGGAAAATTACCTGCCGCACATAAATTGAATGCAGACATGGTAAATATTAGATATATATTAGTAAAAATGTTTAATTATTGGTATGCATGGGTTGAGGTATGGAAAATTTATTAATGACAGATGTTTGACTTATGTGGAAATCTCTCTATGGAATTCAAGTGCAGGTCTACTTACAATAACAGATTTATGGTTAATCTGATCACTGACTAGTTTTTTTTTTTTTTTTTTAACCTTTCCTTTATCTCCTGAACCTGTCTACAAATGCATTGCTGTAGGCTGTTCTAGAAAGGATCTTAACATTTATATGAACAGATCTTGGAGCATGTGGAACATGAAGAACATGAGGAGCTCATTACATTTTTATCTCTGCAGGAACACATGCCAGCTTCAATAAGTCCAACCTGCTTCACAACGCCTGCCCATGTAGAACGTTCGTTGCTTACACTTGCTTTTCCTGTCCAACTCTCCCAGCATCCAAATCTTGCTGACAGCAGCTATGCATTCTACATCAATGTTTCAACAGTAACACAGATGAAGGGGATGCAATGGGCAACTTATAGCACTGTCAAGTGTGCCATTTTGCCCTCTATGTCACCATGACTTTATCCCATATGTACATCACTGGTGTTCTGAACTTTTATTAAACGATGCGAGTTTAACCAAGATGACAATGAAGATGTTTTGCTTAATGGCAGCTCTTTTAAATGCTCACTTTGAATTCACTTTGAAAACGTCAGAATCTGCTGTGTGATGTGAACAGTAATTCTTATCAAACTACGCATATTACAAAAACTTTGAATAGGGCTCGGAAGATTCACACAGCAGACATACAATAAAATGTGCTTTAAAATTAAATTTAGCCTTTTGTTATGAAGACAGAGCATAGATCAATATGTTGTACTGACATTGCATACAATGGATGCAGTCAGTTTATACACAAATATGTGGAAACATTCCGATCACATGTTCAAATACGCATGTGTGCAAAAAGCAAGGTTTTGTGTATATTTTTTGCTACACGACCTTAACAACCTTCTCCTCAGTACTGTGTTTGCATATGTGTGCTGTTGTTTTTACTGCCTCCTTATTTGTGCAAGTCACCATCACGTCTTCTCCTGCTGTCCCCTTGTCATCTCATCTCCCTTGATGCTGAGCTCTATGAGACATAAATAAAGAAATGCATCCCAAAAAAAGTGCATGCCATACACGAAATATGCTCAATTCAGCCAGTAAAGGGCATCACTTTCCATTATGAGTGACATGTTTATCACTGGGAATATACAAATCCTGATGAAGTGGCAAGCACGAATAGAGGATAGCTGATTTACACCGAACACAGTCTGCATGTAAAGTGACCTTGAGCAGGCATGTGATATGAGGTGACAGCAGGTTCCTTACATGTCCGTTTGCCTCTCCCTCTTGGGTGCAGTGCCTCTGGGAGTGCCACAGGGGTTGATGTTGGGCCCTTTCATGATCTCTCTTGGTGATGCGTCCTTCATTAAGCAATACTTAAATGACCCATTATAATTTCTTCCTGTTTTCAAAGCAAAATTTGTAATAGCATTTGCTAAAGAGGCAGGCACAACGAAAAAGGCTTTCTTTCCCTTTTTTTTCTTAAGGAAATTAATAGAATATGATTTTAATTTGTTGAATTTGTTCCAAATGATTACTAAGTGGAGTTATTTATTTATTTGGTTATTAATTTGCAATGTTTCTTCTTTGAAATTTATATTTTACTTTATGCAAATCCTATTCCTCCCCATTGAAAACCTGTTGTTTTTTTTTTTGTTTTTTTTTCTGTGACAAACATTGCTTTTGGATTTTACAAAGTACCACTCCCAGTCACCAGAGGGCAGCATCAACAGGATATTGAACTGTTTTATTTTCTGTCCATTGTAAAAGTAGTTTTATAGTTCATTCTGTAATTGCAGAGTATTGTAAGTTCACTTGCTGCCCTACTACATGTTCCTTCTTTAATTAATTTTAAGTTATTGGTTATTAATTATTCTTTTCTATTCTGATCATAGTTTTGATATTTGTTTGGACGTCTTTGCTTTTCATATTTTAATACATTTCTGTAAATGGATCCTAACATTCTCAACATTCTCACGTGTTACACTACACTTAAACAAATAAAAGGATGAATCATATTCTCGCTACACTAAAAACCGGGATGTCAAGTAGAACTTCAATAATTATTTGAGCAAAAGTATGAATTTGAAAAAAAATAAATTCAGTACTGTAATGAAGCCAACGAGACGTGAGACATGCGGATCCATGTGTGAGCTTTATTACAAAGGCGTAGTCAGAAAACAAGCAAGGGTCAAGCAGTGGCAAACGGGTATATCACAGGCAAAGCAAAGAGTCATCCAAAACGGGCAAGGGTCAGTCGACAACGAACGATATCCAAAGGGGCTAGACAAGAGAGGTAAGTTCAAAACGTGAGCAATGGTCCAGGCAGGGGAAAACACAATCCGAAACAGGCAAGGCAAGGCAAGACTAGGAAAACTATCAGGGGCTCTGTAGAGTAGCTAAAGCTAGGGGAGCTATAAGCGCATACAATACTCGGCAGTGAGGGAGAGAAAGTCCATCGCTTAAGCAAGGTGTTCAAATGGGAATCAGCTGTGTGTGATCAGTGCAATGAGCTGTGTGCGTGTCGTCAGTGCAATGGATGATGGGAACTGTAGTCTGAAAGTGACGTGCAACAGTTAGTGTAGTGCAAGTGTAACTGTGGTGAGTGAGTGACCTCTGGTGGTGAGTGAATGGAAGTTCACAGACCAGATTCATGACAAGTACCATGTATAATTTTTTTTAATAGTATTATCAGTATGGAGTATCAACTCAATTTGATGCCCAAGTGCTATCTGACTGACAGGCAGCTGCTTTCGAAAATATATGCTTCTGTGTTCAATATAGAGCACTCATGACTCACAACTGTACAGGTGACTGGTCAAACAACGCTATTTGTTCAAAGTACCTTTTTTTTTTAATGTGCACAGCTTCTGAGGTCATTCTGTGGATGTGCCCAATATTCATAGTTTTTATGCTTTTGCTGTAGCAACATAATTTATTACCCAATAAATTATAAAGATATAAACCCACAGATTTAATAGCTCTTGTGAGAAAGTGTGTTTTTGTGTGTGCATGAGACACTGAACGGAAGAGAGAGAGAATTTACAAAAGACAGAGAGAGAAACGAAGTTGACGCAGCAGACAGAGATAGATGATCTGTTGGCAGCCACAATTTTCTGGAAGAATATGGCGGAAAATGGAAGAGAGGGGATGTATAATGAGGTCAAAGAAAGAAAGAGGAAGAGAAAGACCTTCAGGCCAGTGCAGACCGATAAGAATGGACAGCTAACTAGATAAACTTCACACCACACAGCCACATTGTCTATTATAGCCACTGGAACCTCTGACCTCAATGCCCTTTCTGACTTGGCATTGTGCTCCTAGACCACTTCAACACTGAACCACTGGAATATAAAAAGAAGCATTATGTCAATTACACTGACCGTATACAAAGTAGTTACACCATAAAAAAATAAAATAAAAAATAAATAGTGAGAGAATGAGCAACAGACAATGCCTTTCCAACTATACTCTTGCTGTTCATCTTGTTTTCCACCATATTCAATTCTCGGCACCACAGACTCACAAAGTCCCACCGCTTACATGCAAATCTATGCTCTCTTTTTCTTTCCTTCTGCTAAACGTCTTATCTCCAGTCACTCTTGCCCACTTGACCTCATTCCTTCCTGAATTCTACAAGCCACTTCTTCTCAGTACTTATTTGCTACACTCCCAGACACATATTTAGCACATCTATCCTCTCTGGCAGTTTCCTTCATTACATTACAGCAGGCTTCGGTAGCTCTTCTATCAAAAAATTAAATAAAAATAATAATAATAATAATAATTTAAAAAAAGGACACTATATGATAAACAAACAGAAAATTAGAAATATGTCTCTGTCCTCTGTGAAAACACTTGCAGAAGTTGTTTTTAACCAAATCTTGTTTACTCTGACAGAAAAACCTGGAACAGCAGTCTGCCTTTGCATCACTGAAGCCTGTGGCCTGCTAGAACTGCCTCCAGATCATCCATCCTCATTCTGCTGGACATATCTGATTTCTTTGACACAGTAAATCACCAGATCCTCCTATCCACCCCCTCGACCAAATGTTGCATACATCAAGTTAAAGTACCTGCAGCCAGCTACAATAAACCCCTTATTATAAAAGCATAAGTTGGATATTTCACCTTAAAAATAAACTTCTCCCATCATTTACTTATACTCATGAACTATACCTTGAAGTATTACCAGGTTATTTTAGTGCTAATACATCCTTTAAGGGCAGGCATACACGGTGCAATTTAGAAGTTGTAGGAGTTTCTTTTTTTTTTCTTACTGGGAGGAATGGCATGGAAATTTTTGATGCTGCAATGGTTGGATCTCATCATCATATGAGAGAAATTTTGAACCAGGCAGAGTATCAAGCAAATTACAAGTTTTTGGTTGTATTTAAACATGCTGAAAAAACTTAAATGCATAAATGCATCCAGTTTACAGGCCTTTTCTTATTCCCAAATCATATGCAACCATGTTACATGAGCTACTCTAGGACACTAAACAGCCCTATATCATGCCGATAAAGAAAGTCATGTTGTATATTTACTACTTTGGTGCAGTTATCAGGCAAACTGATTTTTACATACTGTATGCAAGGACTCACAAACTCCTAAGCATATGCACCTTGACTGCGTAATGGACCATACAACTAAGCAGTGATGCTACACCAATGAACACCAGTCATTACCAGTCACCCATCCTACCTTCACTCATTTTTCCCCTGCAATACCCAGTGGCTGGGCAGTGAGCTTCTCGTGGAACCAAAACAAAAAGTGAAATAATGACTTATTTTTATATTTTGTGGGCTTGTTTTTTTTTTTTTCAGGGCTAGCCCTGACCAACCTGGTGCCCTAGGCAAGATTTTAGCTGATGCCCCTTGCATCACAACCAATTCCACCACCGATCATTCACACAGAAACTGTATACTGTAGTTTTATGGAAAAAAAAAACAAATTATACAACATAAATAAGAGTATTGCACAAAAAAATAAATAAATAAATAAATAAAAAACACAAAATGAACAAACTATCTATCTATCTATCTTTCTACCTATCTATCTATCTATGTATGATTCCTATTTTTAAATATCCATTTTTTTAAACATGAGATAGGAAAGAATGAAAATAGGTGTACATGAATAAGATATGTATGTGCTCTTATTTGTTCTTACAGTCTTTTACTGCTTTTAGCCCCTTCACAGCAGCATGGCCCCCCTCATCAGGAATTTGTTGATTGGTGTGAAAATTCCTGTTTGGAACTAAATGTGAGCATGACTAAGGAGATGATAGTAACCTTTTCTAATAAGCAGAGGCAGATGGCTTTGGCAGCCACTAGTGTCATTCATGAAAAGCCTATTGAGATTGTTGTGGCATACAAGTACCCGGGTACAATGTTTGACAGTTTGTTCAAATTTACTTCCAACACAGAGATACTTAGGAAATTCCAGCAGCGGCAGTACCTTTTAAGGTAGTTCAACTCATTTGGGGTTATAAAGAAGACTCATATGTTCTACTACTCTTACATTGGAAGTTTCATTACATTCTCAAGCATCTGCTGTCTTCAAAATAGAAAGCATCTGGATTGTACAGTTGAAGTCTGCTCTAAAATTATTGGACTTCCTATTAGGACTCTTTCTACGGTGAGTGAACAGCAAATGCTGAGGTTAGCTGGCAGGATCTTACAAGACCCACATTTTTGGTGAAATGGAGAGATATATATCAAATGAAAACTCTTAATGAGCTCTTTCTACTGGCAAAAGTAATGTCATCCATGAGTGTACAAATTTGTATTATAAACAATTGAAATCAGTACACAAAGTGAGATCAAACTATGGTAAAAGTTTTGTTTTGGCTCTCCTGTAAAGTTGGTGAAATGTCACTTACGCCGTTCTGGTTCTCACCCCTCGATATGCACTCTCTCTATGCACACAATTTATAAAGACATTGGCCTCTGAGGAATATATAAATTTACATGTCATAAAAATTATATAATAATCACAATAAGATTTATGCTTATATATGAAGAGTTATTTTGCAAAAAACAGATAACTCCGTTTTTAATAGTTCTCAGAAATGATTATTTTTTTCATTGTGCATTCCAATTAATCCAATCTGGTCTCATAAAAATACGTACCTCTGCACACTTTTTGTGCGATACCGTTTTACGTACCTTGCTGTACGTTTTGCCGCAGTTTCAAACAGAAATGTCCACTGAGTGGCGCTAAAACACAGGTTCAATATGTGAACCCTGGCACGTTTTTATTACGTAGATATTGGTACTTATTGCTGTTTTTTTATTACGTTGCTTCAGATACGTATTGCGGCGGTTCAGAATTCAAATATCCAGGGACTGTCGCTAAAGGTTAATGCTCTATCGTGTTGGAAATATGCCCTACACCAAATCCAACCCTAAACCTACCCGATAGTGTTAACAAATGCAAAACTGATATAAAAACGTATTAGCTGATGCCATTTGAACTTCCTGTTATGCAGATCTTAACTGCTTTGTCGAACTAGTTACACGTGATTCGAACCAGTGCTTCTTGTCTCCTAAGTCTATCTCCGTACTCCGTGAGCTACCGAACAAACTTGTCATCTATGAAAACCCATAAATATTAAGCTGGATGTGTGCTATGCTAACGTTCAAAAGCATCAGTTTTCAAATCTCCCAGCATATTAATATTGTTTTGAAGTCATAGCATGATATTCTTCAAGTAATTGTGAGAAAATTACACTTTATTAATCGCAACTCTGTCAATTTGAGTGAAAGTGTTCATTTATTTTGGAAACTGCAGTGATATGTACTTATTGGTACGTATTTCGTGTCACGCTAAAAAGTGCACCCAGGTACGTAAATGCCATGAGACCAGGTAGAATTAATCTCAGTCCAACTGCAGTTGGGTTATTTTGACTAGGTTAAAAAATAACTTTAAAAGACAGCTAACTAACACAATAAAACAATAAAAACATGATAACATAATAAAAAACATGATAACATAATAAAAAACATGATTTTTGAACATTAAAAAAAAAAATGGAGTTATCTGTTTTTGCAAATTAACTCTTATATATTGGTTAGTCATGACTGGCAATGCTAAGCTTTGACTGGCGCATGGTTTCGATCAGAGTAATCAATGCAAGAGATTTGAGAATGGAGTGGAAGCGCTAGTGGATCAGAGAAGCAAAACTACTGTTCAGGATTTCAAGTGCAGGTCAGTTTCATCTGTAAATAGGCTATTGTATTTTTGTCTTTGCTTACTTAGTTAAGCAGTAGTATCACTCAAAATACTGTACTAAAGGACATCATTATTATCTATTGTAAATTTACAGTAGTAATTTAGCAGACAAATTTATTCATATAATTTTATAGTAGGTTTAGAGGGAGCTAGGACAGACAACAACACAACCATGATTTCACTATAAATCCAAAGACAATGGTTACTATTGTTAAACCATGGTAACCACAAATTAACCATGGTATTGCTACACTAACCGTAGTTTAACCATGGAATTTGTAGCAAAAAAATACACAAATGGTAATCCATTTGCCAAAAAAAAAAAAAAAAAAAAATGGTTACTGTACTTTTACCACAATAAAACATCTCGGTTACGTACGGAGACGTTATGTCGTGACGACAAATGGGGAATTCACTTGAGAGCCCCAATCACCTCTGACTTTAAGAGAAAACGCCAATGAATATCGGCTAGTGGATTTTGCATACCTGAGCCACTCACCGTGCATATGGGTATAAATAGGCGACAGGTGCATCCACTCATCAGGTTTTCCGCTGAGGAGCCGGGTACGTGTCCCTGGCACCCAGCGATGGTTCAAGATTGTGTCATGGGGACATAACGTCTCTGTTCCCTCCATCAAGGAACGAGGGTTACGTACGAAACTAAGACGTTCCCTATCTGTCAGTCACTACGAGTTATGTTATGACGACAAATGGGGTCCATGGAAAGCACCACAACCTGAACCCCGTCACAAACTTATGGCATTGCAAATGTTGACAAGCAAGCACGTGACAGACAAATGCCATGCAAATGTCGTAACCTTCCCACCACTCCAGCGCAAATTTGCTGACCTTGGTACCCGCAAGGATCACAGGTGAGTACAACGCTGCTGGAGATAGCCAAGCCGCTGTTCCTTTCCCCACAGACATTTCTTAACAGAAGGGATTTCGACCTTCAGAAAGTCTTTCCTATTTGTTGTTACAGCTTAGCTTTTTTTTTTTTTTTTTTTTTTTACAATGGGGAAGTAAGCCTTCTGAAGAAGGGCGCTACGGAGGCCACATCTTACCTGTAGGGAGGTAACATGTGGAGACACTGATATGGACTGACCCAGGCCTGGGGCAGTACTACATATGTATTGTGTCTCTCCTTGCACGGCTCCTGCATCAACCCCGGTTCGGTACTACCCTCGTGCATTTGTTTCAGTGCCTTGGCTTGGTGTACCTGCAGGATAGCCATGGCATGCAAGGCAGAGGTGGCCTGGCCTGCAGTGCTGTAAGCTTTGGCCGGGAGACGTGAGCGATTCCTCCAAGTGGCAGCGTTTTGCGGACACAGGAGCACCGCAACCGCTCTCCACCTGGGGAATGTCCTCGTACCCCCTAGCCGCCCCGTCATTGAGGGTAGTGAGGACCGAGGAGGGAGACGACCTTCTGGCCATAAAAGGGGCTATCCATGACTTCGTCAGCTCCTCATGCACCTTCAGGAAGAAAGGCACCGGAGCAGAATGCGGTTGTGAGCCGCGACCTGCGACCCGCTCCAATAAACCAATCATCCAACCACGAGGGCTCGGGACTGGATGGTCTGTTGACCTCCAGCCCGATACTCACAGTTTCCCGGGCAAACATGGCCATCAACTGCGGGTCCGATTCAGCAGTGGCGACAACACCCGAGGGGGGCAGCCCCGCCGAACCTTCATCCTCAAAGGAAAAAAGCCCATCCCCCGATGCTGCGATCGACATCTGATTTTCGGGGGGGCGCACCAAATGAAATGTTGGCAGCACCGCGGGGCAAACCAGCAAAATCACTCGGAAACCAGAAGGAATGATAGCTGTGTGAAGAGTAAGAGGTCCGTGGGGATTGGCCCGGCTGAGAAGCTCTATTTGTTACCCTCAGATCTCCCAGAGCGCCAGCCAGTGGTCCTCTGCTCGAGCCAGAGAGGAAGGGACGGGTGGCGGCAGAGGGTGAAGTTCATATGATGCATTAAGTGTTAAACATGGATGTGCATGCAGTAGCCATGCTGTATTAAAGCTTTAATCTGGATAAAACTGTATATTAAAAGCTAACATAAGCAATAGCATTTACAAATAACAGCTTATCTAAAACTATGAGACATCAACAAACAGAAACATAACATTAAGAGCCGTGTGCTTGCACAGGTTCTGCGCGATCCTCTTCACTAATAGCCTATGTTTTGGTTCTCATTCGGGCTCAAATTGATAAGCAATACTGACGACGCCATTGTTTACAATACAACCGGAATGCATTCTGCTGAGGTGAGGGGCATGACATTTAGACCAGCACTAGGCGGTTTAGGGAATCACAACACCCTGGGTTAGTTAACCAATCTGAGCCCATTGCATATGTCTGAGGGAGCTTCATAAAAACTGGAAATGATCAGAGCGTTCAAAGGAGAAGGGACAGAGAGGTGTAGAATAAAGGTAAATTATGTGAAAAACAATTTGTTTTATTAAAAAAAAAAAAAAAAAGAACAAAAACAAAGTATTAACACGTTAGACTGCACTCCATGAACACAATCACCCACCCCTTTAACAGCAGCTGACAAAACCACTTAAAGGTGCAGACAGTTCAGAGAGAGAGAGTTCAGTGGGAATGTGTGCCAAAACATACACAGTAATTGTAAAGAAAATAACAGCCTGCACACAGGTATGGAGCTAAATAAAGGGGATAAAAGGATGACAGAATTTGGGTTAACCGTTGTTTTAAAGGTCCCATGGCATAAAAATTTCACTTCATGGGGTTTTTTAACATTAATATGAGTTCCCCTAGCCTGCCTATGGTCCCCCAGTGGCTAGAAATGGCGATAGGTGTAAACCGAGCCCTGGGTTTGAGAAAATGAAAGCGCAGATGGCCCAATCTGGAATCTTTCCTTTATGTCGTCATACGAGGAAAGGTTACCTCCCCTTTCTCTGCTTTGCCCGCCCATGAGAAAATGAGCTACTACCGTGCGAGGCGAGCGCAATATATTTTTTTTCCTCGAGAGACATCATGGCTTGCAAACGAGCGAAGCATGACAGTTGCTCAGTGTTTGGATGTACAAATGAACACCGAAGTATTTTTTTAGTTCCTTCATCTGAGCCTATGGCTAGCATTAGCTACATGATAATAACCGTAACAGCATACATAAACAAACCAACTAAAGTACCATATCCAGACACAATATTTTAAACTATCCATTCGGAGACGTCCTGCTGTAGCCGCTGAGTTGCAACTTCTTCATCCGGTGCTTCTCCATCCGGATCAGATTCTGGGTCAAACTGAAAAGCTTGAAGGACTGTGTCTATGAGCAATTGCGATACATCCACTGTTAACATTAGGGCATGGTAGCGCATTGTAGCGCAAGCTGGTTAAGGCCACACACCCACCCTCCACCTTGTCCCGCCTCTCTCCTCCTCATTAGCATTTAAAGCTACAGACACAGAAATGGCACATCCTAAGGAAAGCTCATTGTGGGACTGGCTCGTAGTGGCTGAAATTCTGCACCAAGGCTGAATTTCGGGAAAGAGACATCAGATACAGTACTAGGGACCACTTAGGCCTATATAAAAGCATCCAAAAAGCAGCATGTCATGGGACCTTTAACTTCCATTGCTTCATCAAACAGATGTGGCTGAGCAGCTAATGTTATATTCAATGCATCATATGAGCTTTTTGAATAATGACTGTCTGAACTGGAGCAAGTGATAAACTATCCATGCATTTTAAAAGAGACAAATCTCAATGTGAGGGAGCCATAGAACCTGCTGGTCCAGAGTGACATGGCCTTCATTGGCGTCCACCCTGTGTAGAGGTGACAGCACAGTAAATCATCAACACCTTGCCTGACACTGCTCTTTCTAGCATGCCAGTTTTTCTGCTTACTCAGCAAACACATCCAACTTCAAACACCCACTCTAGTTCTACTTTATTTCCAATCAACTTCCCCTAATGGAAGTTATTGAGGATGAAACTGCAGCACTGGTCTCAGAGGAGTGTGATGGTTCTACCAGCAGCTGGTTGAAGACATCATCTGTTTATTTTGTGTTTCAAGTTTGCTTCTCATTCCGGGACTAGGTATCCTTCCTTTTGGTATTTAATTTCTGAATGACATTTAGAAATATGTTTTAAATCATGTACACTCACATGACAATACTGTAGTCAAATTAGGGGCCTAAAACAGCTATTTTATTTTACATCTGTGTAGTATGAATGTAATCTAGTCGTATTACATTCATCATGTTGTCATTGTCATATGACCTACCAGTGTCAGTTGCTTCAGTGGCTTCATTGGCATTAACAAATCAATAGTAGTCAACAGGAATGTGCTATTTTCCAAATCGAAAAGTACCTGGATTTGTAAATGCCAGTCATTTACAAATCCAGGTACTTTTCTATTTGGAAAATAGCACACTGGTTCTATTGACTACTATTGAAACTTTACAGCCTGAATATTATATGCAAGTGTGGTCAGTACACTCCTCAACAGTTCTGCTTTTATGTTCAATAGAAGGGAGTAGCCCATCAGGAGCAATATTAGACACCCATGTCAGGAGTTTAAATATGACATGAGGGTGAGTAAATGATGATGATAGAATTTTCATTATATGAATTATTCCTTTAATTTACCTTGTCAAAGTCACTATTCTCCTTGTACCTATTATCTGAAATGATAGTGCTGCTGTCTCTTTGAACTCTTTGAAGTAACAAAATGTTCAGAGACCACCAACATTTTTTTTTTTTTTCTCTTTTGCCTTAAGCAGGTAACTACTTACCTTAGAGATACTGTACTGTATACTGACTACCTTCACTATGATCATACTGTCCCACAGGAACACACTCCACTAACCCATTCTGGATGATGCCATTATGCTTGATGCAATCAATGTCTGAACAGAAGCCATTATTATCCCAAAAGGCTCTAATGTGGAAGGAGCCTATCCCTTAAAACAAAAAAAAAATATATATATATATCAGAATGCAAAGACCTTTTCTCTGTATTTAAAATTCAGCTGGAAAAACAATATCGGACACAGTTAATTATCCCTGGCCCTGCTCGTTTGCTCCTGGGGAGGGAGCAGCTGTCAGTGATGGATGTTAGGGAATGGTGGGTCAAACGGTAGCCGAGAGAGTTGGTGCTCAAAATACTAGTGAGCCACTGTAAATAATGCTGGACAATGGCATTTGAACAACTGAGCTTTTTCATGCTGTTCATCTGTACAACAAAAAGTCGGTAAACTACCATATCACCATTTAACACTTGGAGGATAGAAACAAATCCAAAGATGCAGAGAGGCAGTAAGTACTCCAAATCTGAATACTTTGCTGTCTAACCTGTGATCAGGTGGTGCTCAAAATTGATAGTCCCAATTAAACCCTAAACCCCCATGAAATCTATCCATATAATTTATTAAAAAGCAATAATAATTTGCTCCGAAAAGCCTTGGGTGTTTAGCTGAGGTTAATTATGCAGTCAGCTGTTGGGCTGTGAGGATTTTATAGCTCGATCCCACGCTCCACAAACAAGAAGACAGAGTTATTTCTTTTAATCCCCTCATACTTCCACACTGAACTGATGCTCAGCTATTTAGGATTTCAGAAAGCGGCGTGAGTTTGCCTTTGTCAGCACTCAAGAGTTTGAATTTTGGCTTTTCACCCGACAGCATCTTCTTCATACATAAGCCAGCTGCTAGTGATCTGCCTTATTGCTTTTTATTGAACACTTAAAGTTTGTTGTTTTGGGTTGAGAAAAAAAAAAAAAAAGTTTTGCTCTTGTCAAGAATATGATGATGGCAGAGAAAAGAACAAAATTAGTGAATGCCCACCTGCACACTCAGAGTGCCTGACTTTTGTCAAACGGTTTTACATTTATAGTTGTAAGTTCTCAACTCTCTCTCTCTCTCTCCCTCCCTCCCTCTCTCTCTCTCTCTCTCTCTCTTTTTTTGGACACCTTTATGCCCATTTTGCCGCAGTGTCCAACTTTTCAGGTGGCAAGATTAGACATGTCAGGCAGGTGACTGATAGCAGATAGTACAACAATGTCTTTTATCAGCAGCATATCCAATGGCAATATAAATGGCATATTCTCCCCACAAGACAAACGATCCCATTTGCCAGTCCAACATCCATCTCACATTTACGCCAAGGTGACTGGCATACAAATGCCCTAGGAGAATCACACAGACAAAACTAGCATGAGATGTCAATTTACTAATTGAATCAACTTTCACAACAACTCAATCGCCTCAAAAACTTTCCCTGTTTTGTATCCACCTCTGATTACTGTATATATGCTAATTTAACAGCACTGGGACATTAAAACTCTCTGAAGTAGCGTTAGCTGGAACTAGCCTCATTAGCATTCGACCCGGGAATGAGGGGACGTCTCTCAGTGTAAATGACAACACAGTGCATCTTGTAAAACCAGAAACCAAGATTAAAAGACTTTTAAGACAGGACACTTCCCACAGTTTTATCCCTCTCGTGCTGATGTTAATCATTGTTAATCACCAGGATTTGTTTCTCATCAAATAAGTCCTTGCTGGTGAAAGTAGGACAGCATCACTGATTAGACAGGAAGAGCACAATGTGGTGAACAATGCAGATCTCTTGAGAGTGGTTAATGTGGAATTTAATGTCTAAATGGTGTCTGGGTACTATATGAGGTCAAGGGCATTAGAGAGGTGATTCATTTTGTAAATGAATAAAATGAAGGAGGAGTTATAGTTATTGAACAGGAATATGGCACAGGGTTTAACCTGTCACATCCATCAGAACACTTTTTTTATTCTTCTTCTTTATTTCCCTTCTAAGTTAAATTATGCAGTCTTGAGGGCTGCTAACACAGGGCGTGTCTGTGCTGGACAATGTACATAAACATAAATTATGGTGAGGATGGAGGAAACATGGGAGTGTTTTTTTTTCTTTCATAAATGATTTTGTTCTATCACTTTATGTATGCAGGGCTCATGAATAGTTGTATAGTCAAACTGGGATTGAAACTACATTTCCCATAATGCATCTACACTAGAGGGTGACACAGGAGTGGATTTTCAAACCTCTCCTGTCCCACTCCCACAAAAAAAAAAAAAAAAATCCCGTCTCGTTCCAATCCCACGAAAAAACTGGGGGAAAATCCCATCCCGTCCCAATCCCGGAAGAGTGACTCCCATTCCCTCCCACTCACGTGTTGTGTTTTTTTTGGCCAGAATCTGTCAGTTACAGTAAAAATACAGTACAGATCACAGCGTAACCACCTTAGTTGAATAAAAATCAAATTTTGTTGTTGTTGTTGTTATTATGTTGAACTGAAAGCCAGCTTAAACAATGCACAGTGTGCATTATACACACATTGCTCATACAGAAACCTCCCCGTGGTGCAGTCTGGGAAACGCTGACTGGTACAATCTGATAATTCTATCTGATATTACCACCACCAGTAGGCCAATATCTGTATACCAACCCGAGCAATCTAACAGATGACGATGCCAAAGCGCAACAGATACTCACCCCCTCTGGGCCTGCACTGTCAATCGCCTCAATTAATATTGAAGGTTTCTCCAGACGCAAGGCAGACATACTAGCAACAGCAGTCAGATGCTTCGACCTAGTGTGCATGCAGGAAACCCACATCGGCCCCGCACAACACCGACCAGCCATCCCTGGAATGAAGCTGGTGGCTGAGATCCGACACAGACAGTATGGGTCAGCTGTATTCAGCAGACCAAACCTTGCGATCGAAGAGGTTTGCACCCATATCACCAAAGGGCAAATGGAAACCATCACAGTTTCCCTCTCGAATGTCTATGTCACATCAGTGTATAAACCCCCCCAAAGCCCGTTCCTCCACCCTGAACAGCCAGATAGATGCAAAAGGAAATACCACATCAGCATCGGGGACTTCAATGCCCATAGCACACTGTGGGGTTATGAAGTGAACAATCAAGATGGAGATGAAGTCGAAACCTGGCTTGAGTCGAAACACCTGACCCTGATCCACGACGCTAAACTTCCAAAATCTTTTCACAGCGCCAGATGGAAACGAGGATATAACCCAGACCTTGTTTGTGTGAGCAGTGAACTAACATCGAGAGTTGTGAAAGGTGTCTTGGATCCTATCCCCACACGCAACACCGCCAATCTCCATAACCATCCAATCTGTTCTCCAAGCAACTACTGTCCCCTTCCGCAGAAGGTTTAATCTGCGGAGGGCAGGCTGGCTGCCGTTCAACAGGAGATTGAAAACTACATCTCCAGCATTCCATCACACCCCAACAACTATAACATGTTTATAGACCTGTTGAAAAGGTCAGCCAGGCGACATATACCAAGAGGATGCCAGACCGAGTACATCTCTGGGCTGTCGGAAACATCTAGTGACCTATTGAAAGCCTACCACGGGGCATACCATGAGGACCCCTTCTCCCCCACCACCATGGAACTCGGAGAGACCCTGCTGAACAAAGTTGGGGAAGATCGAAGGCTAGCCTGGAAGGAGCTGTTAGAAAATACCAACATGACCAACAACAGCAGGAAGGCATGGGCTACAATTCGCCGTCTCGGCGAAGACCATACCACACCACCCACGCTCACAACAGTCACAGCAAACTCAGTTGCAGCACAGCTGGTGGCAAACGGTCGCAGCCAAAACCGGCGCAGACCCATAGGAGAATACCGCCGGACAGCGGTACCGGACCACCCACAACCAGCCAGAGCACTTACCAAGCCTTTCGATCCACAAGAACTGGAAGCTGCAATGAACATGCTGAAACCTGGGAAAGCAGCAGGAACCGACGAAGTACTGACGGAAATGATACAGCACCTGGGACCTAAAGCAAAGACCTGGCTCCTAGAAATGTTGAACTCATGCATGGCAGAGAAAATAATCCCACCGGCATGGAGAAAGGCCAAGATAGTTGCAATTCTCAAACCTGGAAAGGATCCATCATCCCCAAAGAGCTACAGACCAATCTCACTCCTCTGCATCACCTACAAGCTCTATGAGAGGCTATTACTCCAACGCCTTATGCCAGTTATAGACTCTAAGCTCACTAAAGATCAAGCTGGTTTCTGGCCCGGTCGCTCCTGTGCTGGGCAGCTATTGAACCTCACCCAACACATTGAGGATGGTTTTGAGTGTAAACTCATCACTGGAGCAGCTTTCATAGATCTTACTGCTGCCTACGATACTGTCCAGCACCGCACCATGATTAGGAAACTTTTTGACATGACTGGTGATCTTGACCTGTGTCAAATCATCAAAAGCCTCCTCAACAACAGGCGCTTCTTTGTCCAATTAAATGACAAGAAGAGTAAATGGAAAGCCCAAAAGAACGGCCTACCACTAGGCAGTGTACTGGCCCCCCTCCTCTTCAACATCTATACTAATGACCAACCACTTCACTCACAATGCCGTCGTTTTATTTATGCGGACGATCTCTGCATCACCACCCAACAGGAGAACTTCCAGAAGATTGAGCCTATCCTGGAAAGTGCCCTCCAAGAGATGACAACCTACTACAAAAACAACCACCTGAAACCCAACCCATCAAAAACCCAACTATGCAGTTTCCACCTCAAAAATCGAGATGCGAAAAAAGAACTGAGCGTCTCATGGGATGGCTACAAACTCTCCAACCACCCTCACCCTGTGTACCTGGGAGTCACACTCGACAGGACTCTCTCTTTCAAAACTCACCTCCAGAACACCAAAGCCAAGATCAACACTCGCAATAACATCCTGGAAACTGGTCAACTCAAAATGGGGTGCCGACCCACCAACCATCCGCGCAACTGCCTTAGCCCTGTGCTTCTCCACAGCCGAATACGCGTGCTCAAGCTGGAGCCGCTCCCACCATACCAAACTGATTGACACTGCCCTCAACGACACCTGCCGCATTATCACGGGATGTATAAAGACAACGTCAGTCCCGTGCCTCTACGCTCTAGCTGGCATTGCCCCCCCCTACATCAGACGATCCATCATCGCCCAAGACGAGCGGAGAGCACAGGAGTTTGACACCAGGCACCCCCTGCACGGACACATAGCACCCCCACCCCGTCTGAAATCGAGAGCCAGTTTCCTGCTGACAGTCCCTCCTCTCCAGACAACCAAAGAAATAGCAAGGACCAACATTTGGAAAGATGATTGGAACCAGCTAATCATACGAGCTCAGGATTGGATGGAGAGAGGAATCACCCCGACTGAATGTCTCGCCAGCGGGCACGATCTCCCATGGCTAACTTGGAAGACCCTCAACAGACTACGAGTGGAACAGGGGAGGTGCAAAGCACTTATGAAAACATGGAACCACCAGACAGACGACACATGTAGCTGTGGAGCAGTTCAGACAATGTCCCACCTACTGGAGTGTGAAAACGCCCCCCAGTGCAGCCCCCAGGACCTGGCTGAACCGACCCCATCAGCTGTGACCTTGCAGGAAATTGCATCTGAAATTGCAACGGACTCGAAAAGAAGATACACACATTAAATTCCATGTAAATCATCCATGCTAACACACACGTTTTCTATTAGAATTTTTTTCATTTGAAAGTAGACATTTCGATCTCTATAGATATATTTTTCATACACAGAGTTTTGAAGTTTCTCTGTCAAATTCACAGAGACCTAGACGGCAGAAAGCACATCCTGTTTGCTTTAATTACTTTACAGAAGCACAACATTTCATTATTCCGAGTGCACACAAACAAACATAGAATCTTTACAGATTTGAAAGATGTATTACTTTTATCTGTATGACCAAAAATGATGGAGTATTTTAAGAGCAAGTGAGTGCACCGGCGCCTGTCCTGCAATGAACGCTACTGTTCAGCTCCACACTGCACACATACACTTCAATAGCACACATTTCTTCTTTTTTTATTAACAAAAGCAAGTCACATGTATATAACAAAACATTATACATGATATAAACAATTATACACTAGAGGGGCTGTATACTGATACAAATTTATATACAAATATTAAAGCATTTACAAACTTTCACTGTTTTAATTGCCTTTTGTTTCATAGAAAACCATATAGTATCAATATAATGCTCCATTTCCTTCCTAAAAAAAAGAACTTGTTGGAGAACTTATTTTGCATGTAAAAGAATAAGATTTATCATGTAAACATGATTGTGCTTTTCTCTGCTATTCTCTAAGATACCAAATAATACATATTTCCAAAACAAAACAAAACAAAATGACTGTCAATATTTTGCCAAAATGTTTTTACAAAAGGGCAATGCCAAAACAAATGTATAACAGTTTCATGGCAATTGACACAAAAAGAGCAACTAAAATCAATATCTGATTTAAATTTTACCAAATAATATTTTTCTGGGCAAATCCTGTGTATAATTTTGAATGATACTTCCTTTACCTTATTTGTAATTATATATTGATTAGGTATTAACCAAACCTTTTTCCAAACAATATTGTCTGTCAGGTGATTCCAATATGAATAAACATAAGGCTAAAACACAATGTCTCGTTGAAATAAAGCTCTTATGGAACTGTTGTGTGAAAAACAAATGTTACCTATATAATAACTTATTATATTAGGCAGAGACCGCTGTTGGATGTTAATTCTTGTCTGATGTTTAAATAGCATACAAACTTCAAGAGAAATAGCCCCCAAAACTTTGGCATAGTCCCCTGGTGTTACAGGAATCTTAGAATGTGCCAAAAATTCACCATAAGTAAAAAGAAAACCATTTATATTAAATAACTGATCCACCAATATGATGCCATTATCAAACCAGTGCTTCAGAAAAAGCGATTTGTGTTTATATAATATATCCTTATTGTTCCACATATATAGTACATGTGAAGTGAAAAATTGTGCTTGTGGATCAAAGACCATGAAAAGGCCTGACGGTGAAATTCTGCTAGTTTCACTGGTATTTTATCAATATTATAATTACAGCCAAGAAAAAATAAATAAATAAATAAATAAATAAAATAAAAAATAATCAAATATATATACCACCAAATTTTGAGAGAATATGGGAGGGAATAAAACACCAAATGGAATTAGGATTTCTAACAGTTTGTTTAAGCCAGTTGACCTTACATGTATTATTTAATGTTGCAAAGTCAAATAAATTTAGGCCACCATTTTCATATGAAATTCTTCTTTATGTATTTTATTTTTCCAAATAAAGTCAATCAGTATTTTGTCAATTTCTTTACATAGCTTTTTATCAAAGCCATTGTTGCATAAATGAGTCTAGAAATACCCTCTGCCTTGGCTTATAAGTCGTCTCTTATAAGCCAATGATTTAATTTATTTTATTTTTTTCAATCAATTTAGGATTAAAATTTAGTAAGCATCTTCTTTTCTGGTCTTTGGTTATCAATATATCATTTTTTAAGGGAATACCATTCCTTTATGGCCATAAGCTCACATTTATCCAAATTTAAGTATACCCCAGACACTCTTGAAAATTCACTAATTAAATCAGTTGCCACAGATATCTGATTCTCATTTTGAATAAAGAATGTAGTGTCATCGGCTAACTGTGTAATTTTTATCTCTCTATCAACAATAGTAATACCTCTCATTGGGCTTGATTTAATATAAGAGGAAAGAAGCTGACTTACTAACAAAAAGAGGTATGGTGATACTGGGCACCCCTGCCTAATTCCTTTAGAAATATCAAATCTAGGGGAAGTACCATTGAATAACTTTAAAGAGCAGTTGCCATTTTTGTAAAGGGTTTTAATTGCTGTAGAAAACAAAAAACAAAACAAAAAAAAAAAATAATAAAACTCTTTAGAGTATCAAGGATGAACTACTGTTCTGCCTAAAAGTCTAAAAATAATATAAAACCATTATCATTAATCAGATCTGAATAGACCAAAATGTCCAAAACTAATCGTATATTATTTGTTATGTGCCGATTTTTCATGAATCCCGACTGTGATTCATCAATTACTGAATCCAAAATTGTTTTCAATCTTCTAGCTAAAAACAGTTTATAATCATTATTCAATAAACAAATAGAGCAGCAATTGTCAATATACTATATGTCTTTATTTGGTTTGGGAAGCAATACAATTAAACCTTGTGTTAAAGTGGGTGGAAGACCACTTTTTTTCTTTTTTTTTTTTGATGCTTTCAACAAAAACCTCTAAAAGAAACAGCCAATTCCTTGGAAAATAATTTATAAAATTCTGATGTCAAACCATCAGTACCTGGTGATTTGGATTTTTTCAAATGATTAATTGCTTCCATTAGCTCACAAATTGTAACAGGTCTATCACAGAGCTCCTTTTCAGTTCTATTAATAGGTTTAATCTGCAACTAATTTAAAAAAAGCATCGGCTGACACCTGAGAGTAACTGGAGGTATACCAATTTTTATAAAATTCACTACAATATTGATAAATGATTTTATGATCATCTGTTATGACCCCATTAATATTTAATTTACTAATAGTATTACAAACAAAATTCCGCTTTTCTAAATTTAAAAAAAATAAAAATAATGTAAATTTTGTTCCCCTACCTCCAGCCATTTCTTTCTGGAACAAATAAAGGCACCTTCAGTTTTTTTCTTACACAAATCATCCAGTTTACTTGACAACTCAGCCATTTCTAATTTTTCATCCTCTAAAAGAGAGTCTGGATGTCTCTGAGACAAATTTGTTATTCTTGTTATTATTCTAATTTCTTCAGCTCGTTTACTTTTGGCCATAAAAGGAACCATACTTTCTTATATATTTGCCAATTTCAAACTTTAAGAGTTCCCAATTTTTCCCAAAGGCATTTTCCAGTTTAGCTTTAGGCCAAAAACTACAAATCAAATCTTTAACTTTCTTATGGACCTCATTATGCAGCACGAGGGAATTATGGTTTTTGGAGTACAAGTTCACATTTATATAGATGGCTTTATGATCTGTTAAAGGAGTAGGTAAAATATCTACTTCTACTCCATCTTTGTCAAAACTTTCAGAAATTAACCAATAGTCTGTTCTGGATAGATCAGAGCCTGACTTGTTACTCCATGTGAAAACTATGTCATTTGGGTGTTTAACTCTCCAAATATCTTTACGATTATACATATCTATACAATTTTTAAGGTTAATATTTGTTGCATTTGATCAACTTGGTGGCCATTTATCTACAGCATAATCCTGAATAATGTTAAAATCCCCTCCCATTATTATATAAGCATTTGGATATTTGTCCAACCAACCTTTAAAGATGTTCTCGGCAGTCCCCAAAAGACTATAATTTTCTGATTTCCTATTATACCCATAAACATTAGCTGTAATACTAAATATATCATTATAATTGAGTAACATACAAACAAAGTGACCTTCAGGATCTTACAGATTGCTCAACTTCACCATGAAATCTATTCTTAAGTGTTATTACCCCAGCTGAATGTTCAGAACCATGGGAAAACCATATTGAATTCCCCCAATCAGCATTCCAAAATCTGCAATCATCATTAACCGAATGAGCTTCTTGTATATAACAAAAATCAGACCTGTATTGTTTAGCAAATAAAAATAGTGCTTTTCTTTTAATATTATTATGCAGCTCCCTAGCGTTAAAAGAGAAAATAGATAAATTTAACAGATTAACAGAACAAATTGAAAAATACGTGATATGAAGTAAACCTTTGGATAAATATAAGAAACTTAAAAACTCAGGTTGAGCCGAGATCAGCACCTTTAAAAATAATTAAAACAAGGATAACTGATCAATAGCCTCTCAATTGGCAGTTTTCCCCTTGAAAGAATAACTGAAAAGCAACAACAAGACAACAATTTCTGTTGGCAACTTTCACTAACATGGAATAACAAACCTCAAATTTCAAGTGGACTACAACATGCTTATGTTTCTTTTACAGTTCCACGGCGTCAATAAAACCTCGGTCTCCAAAAAAGTATGCCGATTTACCCTCTTCTCGTGTCTTTTTAATCAAAGGCCATAATTTCTGCCTTGAATCTCTGTCCTCCTTCGTTAAATCTTTGGTGAAATGCAAGCCGTGATCTCGAAGGAACGGGCAGTTTTTCGCAGCTTTCCACACTGCTTCCCTGAATCTCCTCACTGCGAAGCGAACGATGACAGCTCGAGGCCTTGACTCATTCAAACGCTTGGATCCCAACCGGTGCGCTACATCAATCGCAGCTGGCAACTGATCTCTTTCTTGCGGTAACACTTCTTGACAGATACGAATCACCTCCTCGCAAACATTCTCCTTCGCCGCTTCTGGGATGCCGTGCACTTTCATATTCCATCTCCTGCTGTAACACTCCATGTCTGCCCCACGATTCATGCAGGTCAGAGTAGATTGTTCACTTATCTCTACACGTCTTTCAATGGATCCCAACTTTTCTTTTAAGTCCTTAATTTCTCCTCATGTAGCTTTGACCATCTCTTCTAGCGCATCACTTCTTGTATATGAGATGAGTCAATTTAGCGACAATCTCATCAGACTTCAAGTTGTCTGCACTGAACTGGGAAAGCGTAGATTTCTTGGCGATTGGAGGCTTGCTGGGTGTTAAGGGAAGTGAGGGAAATTCTTCTTCATTTGCCAAATCATGAATCATCCCATCTTCATAATCATGATCACTGTTAGCTACCCTGCCATCACTGTTCGCTGCTTTGCTAACAGCCCCCAATAGTGCACATTTCTCTAGGTTAACATTAGATTGAGCAGCTATGAAAAGTTGCTACTACATACATCTTTCAGATGAAATTATTTGAGGTCAATGAATGATAGGTGGGCGTTTGGATGTCCTGCCCGATGTACTATATTACCACATAGACCAGCAGCGATCTGTCCGTCACGGACTACGTACGTCATTCACTTAACCAGCCACACCAAAGCAAACCGGAGGAAAGCATAAAGAGACAGGACAACTGGAATTGAATTCAAAATTAAAATATACAGTTTATAGTTTATTTATGTAAAAGGTATATTTGTGTATAAAGTTGGGTATCATAGTGTTATTACTATTCCCGGTCCCGCCCACCCCCACTGACATTTTTTCCTGTCCTGTCCCAATCACGTGATTAATAGTGATTTTGTTTTTCCATCCCGCACGATTCCCGAAAAATGTCAGCCTCTAATCTACACTAATGAAAATAGCTCCAAACAAAGTGACACCTGAGCTTCTGCGCATCTCTGAGAAAACACATCTGTGAATGTGATTTTTTTGAATGAATCGGGTCAATCAATGATTCAGTGACCCAATTAATTTAACATACCTCTTTGCAAAAATAGTAATAGTATGCTAGTATGTGGTTCCAAATTCAGTGAGACATTTTCTTTGTTCCTGAATGATTCAGCCAATTTGAACAAAATGACCAAGTGAATGATTCAGTCAAAGTTTTAAGTTTGCTGAATTTGTCATGAAACCTTCTTTTCACTGATAAAAATGAGATGATAACTAAATAAAAAGCCAGTTTTAATGACAAAATCTATGTTGAAATTTCCCGGGGAAGTGTCTGAAATGATGCTTATAAAATCCCTACCACTATATATAGGTGCTGGTCATATAATTAGAATATCATCAAAAAGTTGATTTATTTCACTAATTTCATTCAAAAAGTGAAACTTGTATATTATATTCATTCATTACACAAAGATTGATATATTTCAAATGATTATTTCTTTTAATTTTGATGATTATAACTGACAACTAAGGAAAAACCCAAATTCAGTATCTCAGAAAATTAGAATATTGTGAAAAGGTTCAATATTGAAGACACCTGGTGCCACACTCTAATCAGCTAATTAACTCAAAACACCTGCAAAGGCCTTTAAATGGTCTCTCAGTCTAGTTCTGTAGGCTACACAATCATGGGGAAGACTGCTGACTTGACAGTTGTCCAAAAGACGACCATTGACACGTTGCACAAGGAGGGCAAGACCCAAAAGGTCATTGCAAAAGAGGCTGGCTGTTCACAGAGCTCTGTGTCCAAGCACATTAATAGGGAGGCGAAGGGAAGGAAAAGATGTGGTAGAAAAAAGTGTACAAGCAATAGGGATAACCGCACCCTGGAGAGGATTGTGAAACAAAACCCATTCAAAAATGTGGGGGAGATTCACAAAGAGTGGACTGCAGCTGGAGTCAGTGCTTCAAGAACCACTACGCACAGACGTATGCAAGACATGGGTTTCAGCTGTCGCATTCCTTGTGTCAAGCCACTCTTCAACAACAGACAGCGTCAGAAGCGTCTCGCCTGGGCTAAAGACAAAAAGGACTGGACTGCTGCTGAGTGGTCCAAAGTTATGTTTTCTGATGAAAGTTAACTTTCATCAGGGTCCCAGAGTCTGGAGGAAGAGAGGAGAGGCACACAATCCACGTTGCTTGAGGTCCAGTGTAAAGTTTCCACAGTCAGTGATGGTTTGGGGTGCCATGTCATCTGCTGGTGTTGGTCCACTGTGTTTTCTGAGGTCCAAGGTCAACGCAGCCGTACACCAGGAAGTTTTAGAGCACTAAATTGCTTCCTGCTGCTGACCAACTTTATGGAGATGCAGATTTCATTTTCCAACAGGACTTGGCACCTGCACACAGTGCCAAAGCAACCAGTATCTGGTTTAAGGACCATGGTATCCCTGTTCTTAATTGGTCAGCAAACTCTAGAAAATCTATGGGGTATTGTGAAGAGGAAGATGCGATATGCCAGACCCAACAATGCAGAAGAGCTGAAGGCCACTATCAGAGCAACCTGGGCTCTCATAACACCTGAGCAGTGCCACAGACTGATCGACTCCATGCCACGCCGCATTGCTGCAGTAATTCAGGCAAAAGGAGCCCCAACTAAGTATTGAGTGCTGTACATGCTCATACTTTTCATGTTCATACTTTTCAGTTGGCCAAGATTTCTAAAAATCCTTTCTTTGTATTGGTCTTAAGTAATATTCTAATTTTCTGAGTTACTGAATTTGGGATTTTCCTTAGTTGTCAGTTATAATCATCAAAATTAAAAGAAATAAACATTGGAAATATATCAGTCTGTGTGTAATGAATGAATATAATACACAAGTTTCACTTTTTTAATGGAATTAGTGAAATAAATCAACTTTTTGATGATATTCTAATTATATGACCAGCACCTGTATTCCATCTATATTTCAGTGATCATGCAATTGATCTCAATCAATTTCAGTTTCAATTTCAATTCTGTCTGAATCCTGTTTATGCACACACTGAATCATTTGGAACAGTAAAAGTATAATGTAATGTCCAAAACTTTGTGTTCTTATCGCATTATATTTTACTGCTGAATTAACCGGAATATTTACCTATAGTCCACTGAAAATTAGTCTCAGCCTCAGATATCACGCCCACGGTTCATTGGCTGAACGTCTGATGCATATGGCACACAAAATTGGCAACACTTCAGGAGTTTCAAAGTCGTCATCAGATTGGTTGAAATATACAGGATTTACAGAAGACGAGTATGTCGCGTTCTTTAACATTCCGTCTGGAAGCAAAGATGATGTGATGAGCGTGACAGAGCGCTTTTCAGGATCAACTAAATACTGGATTTTGGAAAGTATGTGAAACATGCAAAGTTTCGGGTGTATACTCTTTAAAATATGTCCAAAAGATTTACACACAAGTCTGTTATAGTGGGGACATTTCCACACCCCTAAACATGACATGGCACAAAACGAAACATGATTGGTTGCTTTACATGTCAGTCAAATGACCTCTTGGTCCTCTTTGGCCATTCAAAACAGCCAAGGTTCCCAGACCTTCTGCCATCACTCTGAAGGTCTGGCTACGATAGACTAATTGTAAACTAACCTGATGTGTGTCTTTTTGTTTTCCAGTAAAATAACTTTATTAAAATCAACACCTGCAGATTGTGAATAACTCAGGTTAAGGCATTTTTCAAACAAAATAAACAAAACATGAATCAGCACAAAGCTGTACTTAGTACCAAAAAACTATTAAATGTTTTGTGGACATGTACCATATTTTCAAAATATTTAATATCGTTGGAGTTTACAGTGTAAATGCAATATTGTACATGAATATTGTCATATCATCAGTATATCATCAGTAAGCATTAGTACCATGTTCATCCAAGTGGATGCTGCACACTGGTGGTGGTTGAGGAGAGACACCCCACATGATTGTAAAGCGCTTTGGGTGTATTGCAATACACATTAAAAGCGCTATATAAATGCCTCATTCATTCATTCATTCATTCATGTTTGTCCCACTGTATTCTTCAGACCTCCTTGAAGTACCATATAAATACCATGCATAAATATCATTGTAAAACCATCTGATGCATTGTTATGATATAATAATTACTTGCTATTATGATATTAATACTACTTTTGAAGACTTTTTTTTTTAACTTGTATGAATATCATGTATTCAGTCTAATTACAATGGTCTATTTGCCCTTAAATGCATATATTAATTTATATATTACATGTAAGATATATATATTGCAGTGTAATTATCTAATTGTAATAATTAGTTATAGTTATTGACCCATTGAAATTAGTTGACCCATTCTTCCCTTTTTATACAATTTCTGATATATTATGACAATGTAGTGTAAATTATAACATTTGTAACTAGTTTGCCATCAAAATAATACATGTATTGTAAGATAAAAGCATTAAATGACTACTTGCGAACAGTATTAATCTTTGCTCAGCAGTAGTTCAGTTAGATTGTTTTGGAATCTTGATTGAGTTCAAGCCATTATGAAACATGAACAATCTATTCTACACTTTTCAAAGTGTACTAAAGACTATAATTTGACCAATTACTGAGTGTGCAAAGCTAACTAAAGTATCACTCATACTTAGGTTTAGTGATTTGAACAAACCAAGTAATCAACTGTGGTGTATAAATCAGTTAATTCAGTGCTATGGACATGAACAATATCTCAAGCAATGCTATTTGAGGAGGGAAAGTGTGGTATCATTTTTCTAGTAATTAGATCTAAAATAATGATTTAAAAAAGGGGAAATGCATTAAAGAAGTACCTGAACCATATCAAAGTCCCTTTTAAGTAAAGTCTGTTCACTTGGCGATCATATTTGCAAAGCTTTCGGGCAGCTACTGCATTTTGGGTATTCAAGACTAAGTCCTTTCAACTTGAATGGAGAAATCCTGAAATCCCAAAAACTGCTTGCCAAACTCACATGTAAATAATTTTTTTTAAAATCAGCAACAACATTTGACATGAACTGTCTCAAAAATTTTGTTTTTTATATTCAAATAGCATTAAAAATGCACATGTGCGATTTCAAGCACGCCTTAGAACACACACTATTTCTATGGCAACCAGCGCTTATAATTGCTGCTGCAGTAACACAATGGCGACTGGCTCCTGAATTGATAAGGCAGGGCTTATTCAGCCATATTCAACATTGCACTATTTTGGTATATCTTTGGCCATATCTAGAGACCAGAATATCATAAATTATGTTTCCACCCACGTTAAAGATAATATAATTGTCACTTCTGTAGGACGTCATGCATTTAAATATATTTGCAATTGCACATTTGTAATAATGGAGTTGTAATTTAGTAATTTGACTTCAAATATATGTGATTTTGTATGTTCACACATCAAAATAAGAGTACTTCTTTAAAGAATGACAATATTCTTTTAAGACTATTTAAAATGCACTTTTTAAATTTGACTATTATAAAGGGCATTTTTTAAAATGTGCACTTAAGTGTGTTTAGAAACAGTGGGTGACTTTTGAAGCTCTAAGTTCATTAAGTTGAATAATAAAGGTGCTCATGCCATAGAAGAACCTTTTTGTCTAAATGGTTCCATAAAGAACCTTTAACATTTGAAGAACCTTTATGTTTCACAAAAGGTTCTTTGTGGCGAAAGAAGGTTCTTCAGATTATACAAATGTAAGAAAGAGATGGTTCTTGAAAGAACCTTTGACTGAATGGTTCTTTGTGGGACCAAAAGCGGTTCTTCTATGTCATTGCTGTGGAGAACCTTTTAAGCACCTTTATTTTAAGAGTGTGGACATTAACCGAATAGGCAAACAACACTCAAATTTACTTCAGAAACTGTAAAAATGAAGTTGACATTGCCATTTCTGGCTTTGCTTAAATTACTCTGCAAAACACCATGCCTGATACCCATCAGATCTTATCTTTTATTTTGTGAAATATCTCAACACGCATTCAAGCAATCAAGAGCAGAAGGCAAGTAATACAAAGGCACATACAACACCTGAAAAGTATCTCTCTCTCTCACGCCTCTGGAGTAACACATCCTTCCCACTGAGTATCATCCATCATGCTTGATAACTCATGCCACTCACTCCATCTCCCGGTGCGACAGCAGCAGCGGGACGGTCCCTACGTCTATGAGCAGCAGGTGCGGAGAATAGGACTAAAAGAGGAGAAATCCTAGAAAAATGAGAATTGATGGGACACCCATAACAGGTCAGGCCCACACATACACACCGACACACAGCAGTGCAGGAGGAAATATGACATATCTAAAGTCAGAGGAGTTGAAGAGCCTCTAAAGAAATAGTGAGTTTTTAGGCTTTAACAAAACTGCAGTCACCATGGGTGGCAGAGAAAAGAAACAATACTCTCCACAAAAACATTACTGAAAGCAGTGTGGCCTACCTAGGGCTCAGATATTTTCATTCAAACTACATAGGAGGGGAATGAAGGTTCTGCATGGTTCCTCGCTTGATTACTTCCAAGTGCTCCTTGTTTAGTCAAGGTTAAATACCTTTAGTGACAGGACAGTCAGGATTCACAGTACAGCACTACTTATTAATTTATTTATTTTTTATTTTTTGGAAACTTGAGTTTCTTCACTTTAACTAGCTTTGTACATTTCTATTCATTACAGAACTCTCAAACTAAAATTAACATACGAAGCATGTATGCCTCTGTATGAAACTAATACTTCACAAAACTCTTTTCTCAAATCTTGACTCATGGGGCTTTTAAGGTTTACTTACTTTCACTAAAATCAACATTTATTCATAAAATAATAATGAAGTCTAATTTACTGGGGACCTGAAAGGCAGTGTGAGAAGCTATCTCTGGGGGAAAAAAAAAGTCTTTGATTACAAGATTTAAAATAAGCAAATATGCCCTATCACAACTTTATCAAACAGCCTTGAAAGCCTTGCAGTCTCCTGAATGCTGTACAGGAATACATTAATACACTGGTCTTCTACTTTTGCCTTGATCTTCTTTTTTTTTTTTTTTTAAGGAACAGAACAGTTTGTCAAAGGCAGTCACAGAGAAAGGCCCATTTAACCACAGTTACATCCTTACAGCGCATGGGCTAGTTAAAAGAGGATTGAAACTTCAAAATGCAGTGACTTTCTAAAATTCAGATATCAAATTCTGTGTTCAAGCAGTAGGAGCTATTAATATTTCAAAGGTTATCAGATGCCTAAAACTATCAGAACTAAGAGTTCCAAAATAGAAAAGCATAATGTGCTAAAAAAAGAAAGCCTTTGGAGATATCTACAGATCAAATATATTTTCAAAATGCTGATATTATATCCAAAACTAAAAGGTTGAGATGAAAAAATGAGACATCAGGTAAGCTTTCTGGAACTTTGGCATATTAACATCAATATTCAGCGGTTTGTTTAATCTATAAGCATCTCTTTTGTCAACTGCAGAGGGCAAAATTATGTCAAAACATGACAGCAAGATGGATTCATGTCAATACAGAACTTTAAATAGTCCTGTGAAATGACTGCTACTTAAATATTGACTGTAATTTTGCCAAGAGGATGTGTTTCTGGATTGGCATATTTTGTAAGTCATGGAACAAGTTTTCTGTCCAAGAACCACTGCCCTAACCTTTGCCATTAATCTAAACTTTTGCTAAAATAAATAGGGAAAGACTGGTTTTCCCATCTTTATTTAAATCCTAAACTAAAGTCAAAATGTGTGACAAAATTCAAAGTCAGATGTGGAATATTCCTATTTGATATCTCTGCTCTCCAGCCATAAATATATGAAATAGTTTGATGCTCAGAGAGATAGATAGATAGATAGATAGATAGATAGATAGATAGATAGATAGATAGATAGATAGATAGATAGATAGATAGATAGATAGATAGATAGATAGATAGATAGATAGATAGATAGATAGATAGATTCCAAGTTTAGTGCATCTCAATATAAGACTTACGTTAAAGTTTGATATCGATTGAAAATGTAAAATCTTGACCGGATTATCGTTTCAGGAAGTTGATTTAGAAATATGCCCTGCTTATATAACTCAGGGTGTGTACGCTATCTGTTGTGATATGGGAAGCAAAGCAAGTGAAGGCACTGGATGGATAGAAAAAAATAATGTGTGCAACTGAAAGAAAGAGAGACGTCAACACTTAAGGTCTCAGAGATAGTTTTGTCAGCAGTATATCTAGGCACCCAGGGGGCGTTCTGTCCGTGGTTCACCACTCTTCTGTCTAACAACTCTCAATTGGTCAGCACAGCCTCTGCAGATGATGCAGTGCCACAAATTACACCTCTTGTGTGCAGCACAAGTCATTTGAGTATTTGCTATCAACCACATCCTTTAGGAATAACAGGGAACAACACAGGGCCTAACAGCCAGAACACGGTGGCACAATGTGATTTTCAAAAATAGGGCAAGTTCTAGGAACAATCCTGCATCAAGCAATCACAGACCCAACTCTAAAATCAGAAAGCTGTGATTGGTTGAAAGGTATTATAAAGTAATTTGTTGTTTCCAGAGATGGCCATACCAGAATTCATTGTGAGACAAAATACATTTTTAAATGAACTGATTAATAATAACTCACCAAATATCCAGTATCTCATATGTCTTGTGCTAATTAAAGTTTCATCCCATTAGCTTAGCATGCTTTTATGTAATTAAGCCACAGAAAAGAAACCAACTCAACTGCTGCCTATGTAGTCACCTATAAGTTCCCATTTCTGTTGAAGATGCTGCCAAAGAATACAACAGACAACAAGACAACAAGAAAGCATGGTTACACTTTATTTTAAGGTGTCCTTGTTATAGTGTAATTATACATTTAAGTACTGAGTAATATTAATTGACTACATGTACTTACTATATGGTTAGGGTAGGATTAGGGTTTGGTTTAGGGTTACTTGCATGTAATTATGCATAGTTTATTTGCTATTATAATAGTACATGTAGCATGCGTAACAAGGAAACCTTAAAATAAAGTGTCACCCAGCTCACTAGTGTATGGAACAGTGCTTCTGTTAGATGCTTCACATCATAAGCGTACTAGATCCTATTTAAAGATCAAAGTCTCTGTATCATCCTGCTCTCTAGTCAGTGGCGGACCCCATAATAGCTGACAAAGGGCAGTAATGTTTGGCAAACAGTGCCACACTATACCTAGTTGTCACGATTGTGTTCAATTTCTCTTTGTGTTCAAGACAAACTTGTGACTTCTTATACTTAGGACAAGGAAATTTATTTATTTATTTTTTTGAGCCACAAAAGCTCATCCACTGCTAGGCTGCCCTACAAAGGCAAAAGACCTTAACTCGCTCGAGTGTGAAACTGAGAAAAATGACTTTAAAGTTTTTTAATTGTCCAGCCAAATGAATTATAGGTAGGACACTGGAAATTTGGCAATTAGATGTTTTAGTAATGGAAATTATCTACATTTAAAAAAAAAAAAAAAATTGGTGAGCTCAAACTTGATTTTTACCCCTATTTTGAAGTTATGCATTGTCTTTGCATTGTCTTCGCATTGTCTGCAAAACGTGAGAAGTCACACCAAGGCAAAAGGCAGTAACTTCCACATTATCAATATTTGGTTGCTGATCACCATTTACAAAATCATCACAGTAACACCTGTATAAAATCTACTGATCATGGTCATCTCATATAGGCTACTGCATATAGAAATGTGACTGTATACATTTTTTTAATTTTTAAATTTTTTTTTTACCGTAACAAGACTACACTGATAAAAAAAAAAAAAAAAAAAATATATATATATATATATATATATATATATATATATATATATTGTGGTGAAGTAAATACTACAAAAAAACAAATGTAATTTCTACATTAAATAATTTAGTTCAGGCAATAATTTAAATAAAAGAGTAAATTCAATATTAGTACTCAATTTAAGCTTGTACAATTTAAAGTTTGAACTTATAAGTATATTTTATTTGGAATTGTTTGTTATTTTTACAAATATTGTAAGTAAGTATCAACGTCATGATCCCATTGTTCTCATCATGCACTTGGGCATGAGTAATTAATAAGGTTTTTTTTTTTTTTTTTTGCTGTTTTCGAGATGTATTTAAACTGTTTTGTGGTCGCTTTTGTTGTTAGGTTAAGTAACTTGCTGTTTTGTGACATCTGGAGTTCATTTTCATTTCCATTCATACTCAAACACTATTCAATGATTGTATTCAGGTCTCTGTGTTCATTCAGTTAATAACTATATTGAGTCAATATATTCCCTTAAAATGAATAACGAGTAGTCTACTTGATTACATACGTGCTTGTAACTTAACCACATGCTTTATAGGCAGTTTTTATTATTTTTTCTTTTCCAGTGCTATGTTATTTGAGTAAAGTTTACAACCCGTGACTGAGTGAAATGTACTTGAGTATTGTAGGGTAAACTTAAAATAATTAAGTAGAAATTACTCATCAAACTCTACCTGGCCATGCTAAATTTACTTATCTCCTTTACTAATTTTAGATAACTTAATTAAGTAGATTTTACTTAATTCCTTATTTAAATTTTACTTTAAAAAAAATATGCGTGCAAAAAACTTGCAAAGTAAATTTAACTTCTTATTTTTTTCAGTGTAAAATGTTAAACGTGAGTGGATACCATTTTGCAACCAATTTATCTGCTATGCTCAGTAACGTAAAAGAATGCTAGACATCACGTAATTGCTTTTATACTAGCTTGAATGAAAATACCCAAACCTAAAAGAACGACTTGTGGATTGATGTGAATGCCAGCAAGCAGGAATGCTCAGAATCCTTGTGGATTAAACATCGCCGGCGACGTTCGTTCCCATGGATTGATTTTATCGGGTTACAACTGTTAGTACTGATTGTATAATTGATCATGCCACATGCTACGGCATTCCAGTCCACACACGTCCAACTAGAAGTGATAGCCTGGTGAATAATCTGCATTATAAAAATGAAAATAATATATATATATTTATTTATTTTTTATTTATTTTTTATTGCTGCTAAGGTATCTAGTCTTTGCAGTGCTTTCTTATATGGAGCTGTATAGTAGATCGCAATCTATCTAATTCGTTTGTCTAATAATCTGACAGATCAGATGTATGAAAGTATAAAAATTACACTGTAATTAAAACGCGGCAGTCTTTAATGGTCAGTAAAATAAAGGGAGAACACCTTATAACTCCAATCCAGCACCGTAACTTCATATTGACACGCAGCTAAACAAAGGCAGAAAGCCATAACTCATTTTGAGCGTTCCAAACAAAGTGAAAGAACCATAGCTGGTGTTATATATATGGTTTATCAGGGGCTTTTTTGAAGTTATTATTATTTTATTTGGAAAAACAACGAAATTGACTCAAGATACTTATGCACATGATAAAGGATGTCTTGAATGTCCCAAAAATATCAATAACTCATTTTCGACCAAAATCGAAGTTACGGTCTTTTGTCTTTCCACAGCGGTTTTCACATTATAAAATGGAGCATTGTAAACTAACTTTGTTGCATAAATCCTTATTCTGCATAATCCTAGATAAGAATTTTGCAGAACTGTTCCCAATTCAACATGTTGCTGCAATGCCAATAACAAGAAACAATGGAAAGTAGGATCCAAAGAGATCTGAGCTCACCTTGAAAGACCTGACAAAGAACACTAGAAAAAGGGCTAAATGACTAATATGACACATTTTTACAGACAATCAGGGACTAACATGGGGAAACAGGGAACAGGAACAAAACAGAGCTACAAACTAAAAGTCAAACGAATACATTACAGTTACATGCATTAATGGAAGCTTAATGTACATGTATCAATGGAAACTGTGCAACTGGAGCTTATCATAATATGTGTTGATAAAATAAACTTTAATTTCAGCTAACCACAGTGAAAATATTGGTTTACTCTGTTTTCATACAATAATCTCCAAGAAGCACAGAAAGACAACACTGAAATATTTTTGCATATATCAAACATACATTTATGCATACGGTACATTTCTCACACCATTATTGTGAGCATTATTTTGATCAAAGTATTTGTGATTTTGTAACCTTACTGATGTGTTTGTATGCAGTTTCCAGCTGAAATAAACACTAGTGGCAGTAAAACACCTTTCTTTTCTCCTTTTCACCATTTCATATGATCACAGGGGGAGTGTGTTGATTTAATAAATCTTATTTTTGTAAGGTTTATTTGCACAATACTACGTTATGACCTTAAAACATCTTTAGCACAGTGGATGAATTGATGTTAGCATCATATAATCAGCTCTATATGAGTTTTCTGGCTCACCTAGTAGTGCATTGCACTTGTGACGCTGAGTGCTTGGGTATGAGTCAGTAAAAGAGTTCAAAGACTTTTAGAAGCAAGTTAAAATGGCATGGTTGCTTCAGATAATGTGTTTTTATTTCACCTTTGCTTTTGTTAATGCTATCTGATAGTTTTAGTGTTGTTGGTACATTATAGAGCATTAACCTTTTAGAGCCTCTTACTGGACATTTCACTTCTGAACTGCTGAGAAACATACACAACTAATGTAATAAAACATTGCCAGATTCACATATATTAGTTTCATTAGTTACAGATAAAACAAGCTGAACAAGCTTGTCATGTCACTTACTGAGCATTTCACTTTGAAAGTGTCCTGACATTTTATAGAAATGTTGCCACACCCAGGCTTGTTTTCGAAAGAGTCTGCTATCAGTGGCAGTGAATGCATTTCTATCTACCTATCCATGAAATTCAAAGCACATTGCACTATATTGTTTGCAGACATCATAGTAAAGAGTACTGAAATGCAGTCCCAAATTAAGAACAATCTACCATTGATCTTACAAGATCAAAATGAGGGAAAAGGGCAATTTTCACACCTAATGATAATGTAAAGTGTCATCCCTCATCAAAGAAACCTCACACAATATATTACAAGGTAGGAGAAAATGATAATGTGAAGAGTGTTAGTTTCAGAATAATCTATGATCAGTTTTCCAGATGCTGAGCTTAATAAGCCCTTTCACTTAGTCACTGAGCTCAGTGAACTTCAAGTTATTTGTCCTGAGATGGTGTGTTGTGCTGTTGTGGGATAAACTGAAGAAGTGAGTTATTAGCTAAGGAATCAAACAGGAAAAACCTCAAGTGGCATCTGTGTGCTGATGGCTGGGAAGCACAACCTGTCACGGATGACAGGAGAACATGACTACAGGCTCAGCCATAGTACACACTCATAGTAAATACACACTCAGAAATACACTAATAGCTGAAACTTAGAATGTTATATACAATTTTATGTATTATCCTTTAAAACTTTACAGGCTAAAAATAATATATATATTCTAACTGAATTTAGAATTTAACCATGGGGTTAAAACTTGCTAGTACTGATGCGTTCTACTCAATTTACTCAAATTCACAAACAAGTTAACTTATCTGTCAGTTTATTTTGGGGTTTTTGTTCTCTTCATCCATCCATCCACACTTATACATTCCCTTAGCTCAGTCTTTTCTTGATTCTTTCTTGTTTTTTAAGAATTCCCATTAGATTTGCAAACCATCCAAATTGCAACGACTAATCTGTATTTCATTCATCTTTACAGTTAAAAGGATGCAACATCAAAGGCTAATCTAGCTGATACTCATTTCAAATAAAAATCACATTTCCCACAAGCAGGGGAGATAACAGGGAGCTGACCATTGTCTTATGGCATATCCATATGCATGAGAAAGCCATGCTCTTGCTCTTGGCAGTAATGGGCATCCCGCCAGCATGAGTGACTGATTCCAGTTCAAATCCCACAGAGCTTGTTAAGGCCAATGTGTGATGTTAACGGATGTGTGTGACCTCAGACCAGTGGAGGAGTGTACTTCAGATGCTGGGATAATGACAGTAAAGGTGTGCGGGTCTGTCAGGTCATTTGTACAGCCATTATGGAGTGATGCAACAAAAGTGACAGGTTTTGTAGAGCATAATGAGCCAGTTTTTACTCAAGTTGTCCTCTAGGCAGGGACACAATTTCATATGGCGGGAGATTATAAAAATGTCACCCCACACACACCATTTGGAAAATCAGGATTGATTTTTAGCTAAATCATGAATAGGATCAGATCTGTCACAAACATCTGGGTGAATTGGCTTTGACAAATTTGTTATGACTTTCTTTATGGAAACTGTACACGAGCGTGCAGTATGGCAGCAAAGTTAGCAAATCGATTAGATTCATCATTCATAGGTTTTTGATCAGATTCAGATAATCAATAATGCATTGAGAAAACTTGTGAAACTATACCATTCGCATGATAACTAGTTGCCAGAAGTGGCTAAACACATACCTGATGGATGAAGACTTGTGCTCCACGTGGGCTCAGGAGCAAGATAGCTCTTCTGAGAGTGTCCCTGTAGCGGTTGAGCTCCTCTGTGCGCATGGAGGTGAACAAACTGGAAAACACACCACTGATGTTCCTATCCACTCGCTGCAGAGACACATCCAAACCCTGTCTTGATGTCTGGTCCAGAAAGACTTGCAGTCCACGGATATCTGCAAGACAAAGTCATGTAGAAATTAAAATCAGTCTTGTTCAAGCCTGTCAAAATGAGCTTTATTTGGCTATATATATATATATATATATATATATATATATATAATAAAACTGCCAATAACATTCGGAAATGTAAAATTTAAAATGAACAAAAAATATGAAGTCATCTTCAGAAGATGACACTTGTAAAAATCAATCTTCATTTTGATGTGACCTCAAAGATGATCTATAACAGGGAAGTAATTAAAACACTATTCCGTCTGCTGTAAATCTGCTAGTTTCAGGAAGGATTTGAATGCTCTGTGCCTGGCTATTGTGCCTCACCCTGGGAATCAAATTGCCGATCACACCCTCTCAGCAGCAACTAATTGACAGAAAGAAAAGCTTTTATGGGGTTAAATAAATGGCAACCTCACAGAGAATCTGCAGCAAGCCACACAGATTTCGCCGAACTGAAACACCTGTCATTCACAATGTTCTTCACATCCTTGATCCTTGTGTGTTCATTTATTTAATATTTTGCTAATTTGACTAGTTCAACTACCAATAAGAGTGTAGTACTTTCAACTCTATTTAAAGTGTTTAAATGTTTAAACCCGTTCCATATCATTTTGTGGATGTTTTTAGTGTAAAAAAAAAAGAAAGAAAAAGGAAGTGGTATCAAAGTTTCAATGCCTGGTTTACATACTGTACAAAGCCCAGTACACTGATACCAAATGGTAAATGTGAGCTGCCTGCTGCTATCATATACATTGTCTGATTTATGTTTTGATCCATTCGAAGTATTGCTACTTGATGTATATTTCTTCTCAAAATAAAGCATTGAATAAAAAAATGGTCAGCATTGTTTTGCTTCATCACCAGAGTAGATCGTGTCCCATGTTTAACACAACACACCAGCTCCTGCTGAACAGGTTTTATTTATTTATTATTATTATTTTTTTTTTTTCACATACAATGAAAGCCTATAGTGAATGTTTCCATTCCATTCTAAGTTTTAAATTAAAGACATGTTGTAGCAAGACTGATGTTGTCAGAGATGTTGAATTTACTCCCACAATTCAGAATATAGTGCATGTATGGACTACTGCATGTATGGTGCCTTTTGTCCTTCTTGCATGAGCTAAATAACACATGAGCCACTTAATATTTTTTTTTTCTCCCCACAAATAAATAAATAAATAATGCTGTAAAAAAAGCAAAAAAAAAAAAAGCAAAATGCCTTGACAAGCGTTATTCTACAAATGAATAAAAAGCTTATTTTTTACATCTAAAGTGTTCAGCAATGTAAATAAAAACTGCCATCTGGGCATCAACAAAGATGTTTATGGTACAATTGTCTCTGCTCTCTCTGCAGTACAAACTGATGGGTTTTCTGTCTAGTGTAGCCTTCATTACATTGCGTGCGGAAATATTTGTGCACGTCGAAGTGGGATGGATTTGACAGGCGAGAGAGTGCTGTCTGCTTCAGTTTATAACTTTAGTACCTGCTGTTGAAATCCCAGTGAAATTTAGCAAATACACTCAAGGGAAAATTATAACGAGCAGCATAATCAAAGAACTGAACCACAGAACAAATCCCAGCAAACATGGTCTCCAAGGGATCATTCTCAGAGGAGAGGAAGTCAAATGACGTCCTCACTCCATTCCCTCTCAGTTCTTTTATTCCCCTTATACAATATTTAAAGAAAAAATCATAGCAATTTTCCCCCTGCAATGTTGACAACAGTCTCCACTAGTGTTGTTCTGAAGACAGTGTGAGTCACCATGGGTAATGCCACAGTGTACACCCACACACGTACACACACACACACACACATGCACACACATAGAGTTTGCCCTCAGCATCAAAAAAAAAAAAGGGCTGAAGGGTAGAAAGTGATGAAATAGGAACAAACATAAAGATGAACACAAGATAGAGATTGCCAACTGAATTGCCATAGAGACACACTTTTCTGTGGAATTATATTTGTGCCACAATTCTGGCAAAATCATAATTTTATCACATAATGATAAAATGAGCATAAAATGTCTTGGAAAGAAGAAAACATTTTGGCAAAAAATTTAAATAAATTTTGCAAATGTAGGACCTAATTGAATATCCTTTATTTTGAGATGACTTGGACAGCCAATTTGATTATACTTAAAAAATTAAGACAGCAACTAAATTTACATGTTTAAATTGAAGTAGGTAGTATTTGTTTGTTTGTTTGTTTATTTATTTATTTATTTATTTACACACAGTGATTTTTTTTTTTTTTTTTTTAAATATTGCATACTAGGTATAATAATTTGTGATTTTGGAAGAAAAAAAAAAAGTTAACATTTATTATGAATAAAGATGCAGAAATCTGAACTCGACAGCATTAACTTTTAACATTTAAAACATGCATATGTTTCCCAGTCTTGCGGCCTCTGTAACATATTCAGTATTGTTGTAGTGAGCATAGTTTTTTTTTTTTTTTTACGTCCCATAATCAATGTAATTTTTTATTTTTTTTCAGAGTGGCTACTTGAGACCAGAACAGATATTTATATGGTCTTGATCTTGGTCTTTTCATGGACTCAAAAAACAAGCAAACAAAAACAATAATTAAATCAGGGCTGGGTTGAAATATTGATTACCTGATTTAATCAATCTTCATTTTATTGATCTATATCGATACTTACTTTTCAAGATTGTTAAGATCATTAAGTGTTGAAAGTGATCAATAAAACAGCATGACTTAAACAACATATAGCTAAGAAAATGTAGCATAGTTGTAGTTATAAAACTAAAATCTAGAGAAGAGCATCATACTTAGAGATGTCTTAATTATTTAACGAATGCTTGAATAAATGTGTCATGAAAACCCTCAACTCTCTTCTGGTCTCGGTCTTGATTTGGACACAACCTACTCAGGCCTTGAATGAGCTGGATTCAACAACAGCACTGCCTATTGGCTGGTGACTTAGTGGAACAGTAACATGGACTGTGACCCAAAAGTCCTGACATGTGCCTTAAATGCAATTGATCTGCTATTGGCGAGAATGTCATACGATGGAATCCAACTGGAATCCAAGCAAATCCAAGGTCATAGATCAATTCCCAAGGAACACACAAACTGAAAAAGTATACCCTAAAAGCACTGCAAGTCACTTTGGATAAAATCATCTGCCAAATAAACAGGTGACACTTTACTGTGAGCATTCAAAAGCTAAGGTTCCCCAAACATGAAAAGGACATTTTGTGTTGTTTGCTGCCAGAGGATCTAGTGTGCAGGGAATTGTGGACAGGCAGAGAGCTCAATAAACTTTAGTAGCATTGCAAAACACAGTGGCTAGCGGGGAAGAAGAGAAGATGAATCCAAAGAGGGAGGCGTTCAGTTTCCACTCTGGGGATGCCACGGGTTTGACTGCCGCAGGCCGTTTTATCCTGCAACTCTCATGTTTTATAAATGAGCGACACATCACATCACATCACAAAAAAAAAAACACCTGCAAAGACCTCATTTTCAATAAAGAGATTTTGCCTTCATGTATTATCTGGTACAGTAAAGAGGTGATTGTTGTAATGTAGTGACTATGCTGATTAAATAATAATAATAAAAAAGAACCAACCTGTCCTCCAACCAATACGCCCATATTGGTTGTTTGTCCAAATCCCTGAAATACGACCCATCAGAGCATATACTACAACTGCGCCCCTGTCGGCAACAGGACATTTTCATATGAATGTTTTGTACTCTTTTATATGGATTATAATTTGGATTTCGTGTAGTTGGTAGAGCAAGACGATATATAATCATGTGATCATGCGATCATGGGTTCGATACCAGAGAACGCACGCACTCATAAAATGTGCACTAAAAATCATGATTTTGCATGATTTTTGTAAGGGCTAGGTTTAGGGGTAGGGTTAGGTGTGGTCATTCGTACAAATTAGCCACCTAGTAAAATATGTACGAATTACCATGAGATCGGTGTAAAACGTCCACACATTGCATTTAAATAAACACGCATTTTGATTGGTAATGAAAGTCGTATGTCATTTCATGACGACAGACACAACACAACGCTAGAAGGCGCTTAACTTTAAAACGTAAAAATAGGTTGTAATAAGGCGCTTGCACAAACGACCTATAGGGTCGTTTTTTGTTGGAGGACAGGCTCAAAAGAAGACTAATAAAATAGAAGAGACATGTTTTGGAAGCATATTGTGTTCATATATTAAAATTTATGCAAGTGAATGTTGCACTACTAGATTATTTTCCTTCTGCTCTCACCCAAATGACTATGATAACATTTTCTTTTCTTTTTTTTTTACCCAAGATGCTTTTGCGTATCAAAATGTGTTGAATAGTTTGTCTCAGTTCAGAGCAATAATTGAGCACACTTCAGAAGTGACATTTCCTCGACTCAACATTGACAGTTTTTCACAATCTACTATTCAAAATATTTTCCTTCTGCCCTCACCCAATTGACTGTTGAATTATAATAACATTTTCCTTCTTTTTTTTGTTTTCTTTTTTTACCCAAGATGCTTTTGTGTATCAAAATGTGTTGAATAGTTTGTCTCTGTTCAGAGCAATAATTGAGCACACTTCAGAAGTGGCATTTCCTCGAATCAACTTTGACAGTTTTTCACAATCTACTATTCAAAATATTTAGCTGCATTACATGTGTTATGCTATTATATTGTAATAATAGCTGTACCGAGAGCTTAAATTTAGCCTGAAGAATGTCAGCAGAGAAAATGAAGCTTCATCTCATAAATGGTTGTACTAAAGCAAGGCTTTAGTTTAAACTGCAGAGACATGTAGTCCTATGTTGGACAAGCTGTCAGGACCATCTGGCTGAGAGAGAGTAGTCTGAGGGACACATGTAGTCTCGCTGTGATGTCATCTGTCTGTCTGTGATGCCAGTAGGATAGACAGTCTTGGGTTTACATGGCCAGAACAACATCTGCCACTCCACAATGAATGAGTAAGAGTAAAAATCTATGTTGATTTAAATCTTGCAGACATTTGATGAGGAAATAGATTTTGCTAATATGGTCCAAGTATTATTAATGTTTATATCAATATACAAAACAGTTTGAAGATATGGCAACTGATCAACTGATCTCATTTCAGGAGGAGGGGTGGGTGAAGAGGAGAGTTTAGCTATGGTGAGTTCTCCGTGGGGCAGTAATATGTTCTCAGTGGATTCAATTGTAGTCACACTAAACTTTGTGTTCCATACACTTCTATTCATGGAGATTTAAGTGTGGCAAAGTAAGAACACAGACATACAATCTAGATGTTTCGTCATTTACTGCTTATTTCGTGATCTCTGACCTGCAAATGCGTGCAGTGAAAAGACTTGTGATCAATAGAAGATCTAAATGTCACAGATTGACCTCTTGACTGGATACAGAGAATACAAACTTCAGAGCTCCATGGTTTGCAGTGTTGTGAGAAAGTGGAATCAATATTTTTTACATTTTATATGTTTTGCTATTATTTATTAAAAGCATAACCCCAACGTATATCATCATATCCTGTTGTCTATCATTCTGCAATTTTGCATGCTTAAAATTTAGTGTGACTGCATCTAGCTGGAGGGACTATTTAATTATTTGGACAAAGGTGGGGCTCATTGAATTAGATTGCAGCCAATTGTAGAGTATAGAGTACATTCTTTATACTCTGGCTGACATATAAAACATGGACAGGCCAAGGGCAATGGCCATACTGTAAGTAATAACATCACAGGCAGGAAAAAAAGAAAGAAAAAAGTGCGTCTAACCTCTACATTTTTGCATACAGACTTGTTTTTGTGCTGTTCCTTGCACAATACTATGACCTTAAAACACCTCTAAACATAGTGCATGATTTTTAACGTCTTCAGCACAAACCAGCTCCATATGGCCTTTTGTATATAGTAAATTTACTCTGTAGCTCACCTGGTAGCTTACTCGGCAGTAATGCACTCCTATGAACCTATGAGTCCTATGAACCACAAATCATAATACGTCAAATGCTCAAATGGCACAGTTGCTTTCAAAAATTTAGTTTTATGCCATGTTTGCTTTTGTTAACATCCTGGTTTATGTTTAGGGTAGTGTTTAGAGTAGGTGGTACGTTATTTTCCAATGTGATTGCACATTAAGCTTTTAAGCGTCACTCACCAGGAATTTCTGAATTGCTGCAATAGTACAACAACCAACATTAATAAAACATTGACAAATTCAGGTTCATCCGTTTTGGATAAAATTGTATGTGCTTATACACTGCTCACTGGGCATTTCTCCTCAAAAGTGTTGTGAAATGTGCAAGAAGCAACATATAATATCATTTTGCAAGAATGTCGCCACAGGCATGTTTTTCCAATGAGCCTGGGTTGCATAATAGGATTTATATGCCAGCGCTTTGTATATTCTCAGTGTTTCAGTGCATCTAGGTGACACTGAATTCTTTATTGCCTGTGGAAACTTTAATGACCCCTGTGGCTGTCTCTCTGGGAAAGACCCATCCGAGAGCGGACAATCCACAGCTGTATCCTCCACAGGAGGCTCTGAGCTGGGGCTTTTGTGCCCATCTTGCACTTTGCACTTTAGCGACGTCAGTTCAGAGAAGACAGCAGTGGCTGTCTGCTGAAATCTATTTCTGTTCTCTCTGTTGTCTCAGGCTTCCGCGGTGCCCTTTAAAGCTGAACAATGACGTACCGTTGGCACCTTGTTTCATTACGCCATGCCCCTGCAGATATTTCCTGTTTAAGATGCAGTGTAGTGTTGACTCACTCTAAGGAAAAGAGCCTCTCCTCATTCAGGTCTCGGCTGCCCTTTTCTTCAACGCCAGCAGGATCCTATAGTTTAGATAATCCCAGCTTTGAACACACATGCTGAGCTGTTCCCACTGACAGAATAGACATGGCTTTGTCTGATCCTTAAGCATGTTTCAAAAGAACAAAATAAAAATCTTAATGTAACTTTTTAAAAAGGTACAGTGCAGAGGATGAATTATTTAGATAAAACATAAAATCCACAGAAGAGCAGTGCTAAAGCCTAGCTGAAAAAAAATAAAATAAAAAATTAAAACTTCCTCTGAAAGTAACTTGCAATTTTATGTCTTAGCCAGGTTGATTTTGATAAAGAGCCCAGAATTCTATAGTGTCTGGTAAAAGTCAGTTGAAGAATGGGCCAGAAGCCATTTATTTTCCAAACTGCCTATGATATTCCATTATCCTGTGATTCCGTGAAAATTGAGTTAAAGAATAATATACCACCTGAAAGCTGCAGCTGGCAGTCACTTTGTGCTTAAATGTATGCCTTTGAACATCTTTTCAACTTTTGATCACATTTCTAACAAGGAATTAGTATTATAGTAATTAAATTTTTGCTTAGTTAATGCCAAATATCTCTCTGTTTTCTTGTCCTCTCCATTGATCATTAGACTGTCATGCTGCCTCAGACGGCTATCCGAGATCAGTTTTTGGGAGGTACCTTCTTGTGCAAATGCTGCTTGTGGAGTCTTTGCCTGATAGGGCAGCGAGGTACATGTAACAAAGTCAGCTGCCTAAGCTTTTGGACACAGTCTCTGCTGTTGGCTACCCCTGCTCTGGACAAATGGCCAGTCCATCACTGGACCAACACACATTCACCAAGGAACATTTAGTGTCGCCAATTTACCTATATATTTTTTAATTACAACGGAAACCAAAGGAAACCCATGCTAATACAGGAAGAACATAACTCCACACAGAAAGGCCTCCTGGCTCAGCCGATGTGAGCACTGCTTGCTAATGCAAAATAAGCTTGATGTTGCTAGGTATTTGATTATTAGTCCAAGTTAAGAATAAAAAATCCTCTATACGCCCTCAAGTCTCAATGACAGGAGTTCTCAACTCGGACCCTCAAGCTCCCACCCAAGTACATCTGAACAAGCTAATCATCATCTTCAGGATTACTAGAAAGACACATGCAGGTTAGTTTGGTCAAGGTTGGAGCTAAACTCTGGGCCAGATCACGAGGGCCAGAGTTGAGAACCCCTGCTCTATGATATTCTAGCCGTTTCAAATCTGTCCTGGAGGTCCCCCAGAGCTACATAGCTGATAAACCAAATCATGTGTGTTAGATGAGGAAGATATACAAAATTTGCAGTGCTGAAGGGCATCCAGGACTGGTTTGAAAACTCCTGTTCTGGTCTATTGATATGTCTCAGGTCTCTCTTTTAATGCAGGTCTGTGGAATTTCTTCCACCTGTTTTATTGTCCACCGGACAAAAATCAGTAACAAGAAACTGCATGGCACAGTAACACATATAGACATCGATAACATCATTACCCAATATGTGATTAGATGTCTACAGCTAATTATTCAGTTGATGCAGAGAGTTTGATTGGGAGGCAGGTTGCGTTACAAAGCTTGCAATCATGGCGAAGGCACCAGCGACTGCCATTAGAAATGGCTCATTAGGGGAGCTTCTTGCAGTCAGGGTTCTGTGGGCATTCGAGAGGAGGAGGATGAAGCTGTGAAGCTACTTCAGTCTCTTCAGTCATGATTCCCCTAGCATTCATGTGACACTAAAATAAATAGAGACATACAGCCTCTCTTATAACAGCTGGCCACAAACCCGAATTCACCTCATATTTGGCATTCTCCTTTGCTCTTTTTTTCACATCTGTTTCTTTTGTTGGATAATAGGTCACTTGCTGCAAGACACAGCAAAAAGGATTTATGATACTTTGCTGATCCCCTTGTCAAAACATTCAAACGTGTGGAAACAAAGATGTCTACAATAGTGTGAGAAAGCTATCTGTTCTCATTCCAATTAATTTCAATGACAGTTGCTTGGCTGGCACATGCAGCAGAGGGAATACATGCATGCTTCCCTCTTGTTAATGGGTGGAAATAAACTCAGTTCCAGAAGGCATTTTTGAGTCAGTATAACTGAGCTGTGGAAACAAAGGAACATGATGTAATGACCATGTTGAATGGCCGATGGCACCACAGTTCCAAAATCTTCAATAGGGCCTCTTTAAAATAAATAAATAAATATATAATAATTCCAAACATACTACTGCTACTGTATGTCTCCTGTTCTAGGCCACGTGATTTGACCAATTTCTTTTCTTTCTTTCCTTCTTTCTTTTTTTTTTTTAATGAATTATGCCATCAATAATTTCACTAGTGATTTTTGTCTTCATCTTAACACTCCTTTAAAGGAATTTTCTTTTATGTTTAGCCCAGGAACGTGTAACGAACCATCCATTGTCTTTGCTTATCTATAATCAATTCCACTTCAGCTCTTTCAAAACATCAAAAGAGGCAGAGATGACATTTCTTCTCTTGCTATCCATTTTGCAGACACTTGTTAGATGGGTTTGATTCTGCTCTGCCACAATTTGAGACGGTAAACTGTGCAGAAATTGTCTTCAGGCAGTATTTGGGGCTAAAATGGTGTGATAGCAAGATTGGCTTTTAAATTATGTTTTGTTGATTTCTAAGAGAAGTGCAGCAAACACAATCTCTGCAACAATCACAGTTTTTGCACATTTTTCTATACTTTTAATTTAGAATTCCATTAGCCTGCCAGCAAAAGGAAAAGCATGTCATCTTTCACTGATGTATTGACATAGAAAGACATCAAAAATGCATTGGACATGGGACATTCTTTACATTAGTCATCGGGGCCCTTCTGACTACTTAAAATCTTGGGGGAAAAAATAAAAATAAAAAATAAAAATAAATTAACAAAAATAAAATAAAATAAAATAAAACGAATTATATTGCAGTCTTTATCATTAGTCAAAATCTATTTTTTAGAATGTTCATAAATGGTTAAAAAATAAACACAAATTATTTGATTTTTTTTTTTTTTTGTAATGAGTAAATCATAGAAAATTGTAAATTGTAAATATTCAAATTCAGTAAATTGTTTTACCTTTAAACAATCTAATAAATCAGGACCAACAAACAAACAAACAAATGAATATTAGTTAAAAATTAGGCAAAAATTAAACTACACAAACTAAAATCTTATGTATATCAATTTCAGTACACAATATAAATGCAATGAATACCAATAAGAAATGAGTATTTGAGATTTAACATAGTTCAGTCTTAACCTTTAAGTTCTTTTTTTGGATAAACATCAGGAAATTTTAGGGAGATTGGCCAGGAAAGGCATCAGCAAATGTCACAAACTGCATTCAAATACAGGTGTGCTACTGGCTGTCACACAATCAGAGAGTACAATAGTTCTATCCCCATGCTCAACAGGAAGCTCTTTTCTATTCCTTTTTGTACCTTATCTGTATGATACGTGTGTATTTAGGGCTGTGACTTTTCCTAAATTGTCATGCCTGCCCTTTTGCAGCAGTGTGGGTCCCTGCTTTTCTGACAAGTAAAGCTTTCTTCTCGGTCTTACAGATCTTTTCTTCAGTAGTTACATTTACATTTAAATTTCACAATAATTTTGAAAGGAAGGCAATATCTAGTCATCTTATTCTGCTTTAAAAAAAACAAAAACACTTTCAAACCATTCTTGTAGCTTCCCCAGCAAGGCCATTTAGGATGGTTTTCATAAACAAGGCAGATTTCCAAAGCATGCAGGAAGAATGGTTTGAAAACCCAACCCCAAAAAAGTCTGCTAATGCCTCCTTAATTATGCAGTCAATCAGAGCTGTCAATCATGATAACACTCCTTTTTTATTGAATCAAATTCAAAATCAAAAATGAAAAACAATTTTAGTACAAAAACAAACACTTAAACATGGATTAGGTTGTATGACCTATGCAGCAGCCACCAGGGGGTGATGACTCTTTTTTCTTTTTTTCTTTTTTTGCTTCACTTTTCAGGACATCTGAAGCTGGGCTCACACTGCTGGAGTTTTAAAATCATATCCAATTATGGAATATGGTTGCAGCACACACATGAGAAAAATCTTCACAGATTTTCTTCCCTTACATCTTTTAAACATGCACACACACTACAAAATTGTTGCATGTCACACACTACAGGATATTAAGTTAAGTTAAGTTAAGTTAGTGACGTATTGTCAAGTATGGTGACCCATACTCGAAATTAGTGCTCTGCATTTAACCCATCCAAGTGCACACACACAGCAGTGAGTAGTGAACAAATGCGCACACACACACACACACACACACACACACACACACACACACACACACACACACACACACACACACACACACACACACACACACACACCCGGAGCAGTGGGCAGCTATCGAAGGTGGAGAGAGCGCTGTTCATTCACAATCCCCACCTTCAATTCCCGCCGGCACTAGAATCGAACCGGCAACCTTCAGGTTACAAGCTCGACTCCCTAACCATTAGGACTACCCCAAAACTGTTCCCGCTCAGTTTCAAACTGGGGACCTTTCGCGTGTGAGGCAAACATGATAACCACTACACTACGGAAACCTAAAAACTGTCGCACTGAGAGATGCCAGTAACGAATGCACTGAGCTACCGAGCGGTACTCAGTACTACGCGGTACTACTGAGATTATCATGCCAGACAGAACACCTTTAGATAGGAAAAACAAGCTGTGCAACATTTCTCCAAAATTATAGCCTATTATATTGCTTCTTTCACATTTTGTGACACTTTCAGTGTGAACCATCTTATAAGTTGAATATGAATCTGGCAACATTTTATTACTTAGGTTATTGTACATATCACAGCAGTTTGTCAGAAATTATAATTTGTGTGAAAAAGAAAAGGAACCTTTTGTGTTTTACTGCTACTAGTGTTCATTTCAGCTGGACACTGCAGTAAACTACAATCTTAACCCCAATCTCTTGAAACATTTTTTTTTTTTTTTAAATAAAATAAATACATAAATACTTTTCAGTTAAAATTGAGTGTAATGTTAGCATGTTGCTAAGCTAACAGCTTAATACTCTGATAAGCATAACATTATACAGCGGTTAAACGGTTAAAGCTAGCTATAAGATTGCATATGTATATGCCTACATAATATGTCTGACACTGTTTTGGTTTGTCTACCTGATAGATTGCATTTATTTCACTAAATTCAAGTTATTTATATTTTACTCACTGTCATTTTCAAAATTTGATTTAATCCCAAAATAGTGACTGTAAAAAAAAAAAAATTATAAAGCTCTAAAATCCTTACTGACTGATGTTTTAGTACACTTCCAGTAAATATGGAAAAAATAAATGGTCTCAATTAAATATGTACAGTTTCACATGTTTAGTGCAAATTGTCACATGACCAAAGCAGTTTATTTCCTGTTTGCACCCTGAGAAGATGATGGCTGCATCAAAGCTCCAAAACGAAAGGCTAGTAAAGTATGTTAACATAAAGATATGGTACACATTATCGTTAAGGTGTCTAGTATTAATACATTAATTCACATATATACAGTTTTGTTGAGTGTGGTCATAGAATGAGTAAATATGTTGATGGTCACAATAGTGACCGGTGGGATAACAGTGAACTTAGGTATAAAATATAAATCCAATTGCAGTTGTTAGTGAAAATTACACTAAAATGTTGCATTGACAAAATATTGCAATAAATTAAAGTTCAAATGCTACAAATAAGTTACAATATTGATGTTGTAATACTGGTAGCACTAATATAAAAATTTGATGATATATTTTACAATAAAGTAACAATTTTGAAATACGTTGATGGTTGTGTTTTTTTTTTTTTTTTTTGTCTTTTATCTCAGTATTACTATCAATGTTGTATAAGGGTTTTTTATGCATAATAGTAACCCTAGAATGTGATCAAACAGTTTAAAATTGTCACGTCCCTGGACTGTCTTGTGTGTGTTTTGCTCCCCATGTGTGCCCTGTGACCTAGTTTCTGTCTCCCCTTGATTGTTTAATTTGATGCCAGGTGTGTCTCCTTAGTTCACTGATTGTCTTGTCTTTATAAACCCCAGTCCTTTCAGTTAGTGTTTGTTGGTCTTTAAGTGTCTACGTAATTGTCAACCCTGCCTGTGATCTGTGTCCTTATTTTGATAATTAAACTTCCGTGTTGCTAAATTCCTCGTCTCCTCGTTCCTGGTTCCCGTGCTCCCCTGTGAAGTGTGACAGAAAGACCGACCTATACAGTAACCTCCGTATTTTTCCCTCCGTTTTGTTTTCTCGTTATACCCAGTGTTTTTTCTTTCCGTTGTGTTCGATGGATCCCTATGTTCGGCCCGAATTCCTCCTCCTCCTGCTGGAGCAGGGGGACAGATCTCTCGAGGACCACACCAGACTATTCCTGATGATAGCTAATGACACCAGCTACCCGGACGGCACGCTCTGCTCATTCTATAACGCAAGTCTGAACACCGCGTGCAGAGCGCTGTCGTCCGAGGATGGTCCTCGAGAGGATTTCGCCGCCTTCGTGGAGTGGATGCTGGTGAGAAACGGATCACCCCTCACCGTCTCTTCCGAGGATGATCTCGCCAGATCCACTCCAGACCCAGAGCCCAGCCCACCAACTCCCAGCGGTACGGAGCATCAGCCCGAGCCCACCGATGACGGAGAGCCATTGCCCGCTGCGATCTGCGAGCCAGCGAAGCCGGCGACTGAGCGGAAGATCGCCCGGAAGTTGAGCCCAACACGCCAGATCAGGTGCGAGCGGCGGCGGTGCCCATCGCGAGGGAGCCAACCGTGGACGGTGTGAGCGCGGAGTGGAGCTCCGCCCCCTGCATCACGGCTGAGGATGAGCTGATCATCTATCTGGGGCTGCTGGACATGGAGGAGGATTTACTGGACTGGGAAACGGATCTGGAGGTCAACGTTTCCCTTCACCAGCCGCCGTTCGCGGTCCAGGAAAACCCGCCGGCAGAGAGTATGGCAAGCCCGCCGGCAGAGAGTATGGCAAGCCCGCCGGCAGAGAGTATGGCAAGCCCGCCGGCAGAGAGTATGGCAAGCCCGCCGGCAGAGAGTATGGCAAGCCCGCCGGCAGAGAGTATGGCAAGCCCACCAGAGCCGGCCCCTCGCAAGAGCCCGCCAGTGCCTGCCCCTCGCAAGAGCCCGCCAGTGCCTGCCCCTCGCAAGAGCCCTCTAGAGTCTCCGCTGGTTCCGTCCAGCACAGCGCTTCCCGAGCGCCCCCCAGTGCCTGCGCCAAGAAGGCGCTCCCAAGAGTCTCCGCTGGTTCCGTCCAGCACAGCGCTCGGCGCCCCCAGTGCCTGCGCCAAGAAGGCGCTCCCAAGAGTCTCCGCTGGTTCCGTCCAGCACAGCGCTTCCAGAGCGCCCCCCAGTGCCTGCGCCAAGAAGGCGCTCCCAAGAGTCTCCGCTGGTTCCGTCCAGCACAGCGCTTCCCGAGCGCCCCCCAGTGCCTGCGCCACGAAGGCGCTCCCAAGAGTCTCCGCTGGTTCCGTCCAGCACAGCGCTTCCCGAGCGCCCCCCAGTGCCTGCGCCAAGAAGGCGCTCCCAAGAGTCTCCGCTGGTTCCGTCCAGCACAGCGCTTCAGCGCCCCCAGTGCCTACACCAAGAGGCGCCTCCCTGTCTCCAGCGCTGCAAGGCGTCTCCCTGTCTCCAGCGCTGCCAGGCGCCCCAAGTGTCCGCGCTTCAAGGCGCCCCCAGTGCCGGCCCCTCGCAGTGCCCGCCAGTGCCGGCCCCTCGCAAGTGCCCCCAGTGCCTGCGCCACGGCGCTTCAAGAGTCCCGCTGGTCCCGTCCAGCACCGCGCTGCCAGAGCGCCCCCAGTGCCTGCACCAAGAAGGCGCCTCCCTGTCTCCAGCGCTGCAAGGCGCCTCCTGTCTCCAGCGCTGCAAGAGCGCCTCCCTGTCTCCAGCTGCAAGAGCGCCTCCCTGTCTCCAGCGCTGCAAGGCGTCTCCCTGTCTCCAGCGCTGCCAGAGCGCCCCAAGTGTCCGCGCTTCAAGAGCGCCCCCCAGTGCCGGCCCCTCGCAAATGCCCACCTCCCACCCGCTCCTGCCTCCTCCACCGCTGTCGCCTGGCAGCCCCTCTGCTCGCCCTCAGCCCACCATCAATACGGTGCGAGCCCCACAGGACTGCCATCCTCCAGCATCGCCGGGGCTGGAGTATCCCTCACCTCCGCCTCCAACCTCCTCGGCCCGGACTCTGCCTCGGCCCGTTGACCCAGCGGCTCCACCTCGGCTCCTAGCTCCCTCGCCTCCACCGTCACCCGTCGATCCTCCAGCTCCACCAGGCTCCCTCGTCCCTCCGGCTCCGCCTTGGTCGGGCGTCGACCCGCCATCGCCTCAGGACTCCGCTCCTCCGGCTGCACCTCGTCGCTCCGTCCCACCGGCTCAGTTGGGCTCCTTCCTCCCGCCAGCTCCACCTTGGTCCTCAGTCGCTCCGGCTCCGCCGCGGATCTCCGAGCTCCGCCCGCCTCGGGTCGCCAGAGCACTCTGCTCCACCTTGGCCCCGGATCCTCGGCATTCCCTGGCTCGTCGGCTCTCCGTCTCCGCCTCGGGCTCCTCCACCACCTGCTCCGCCGCCGTTGGTCGGCCCCTGGAGTCAGAGGCCATTCCTCCTCCATGGCTCCTCCTCCGTCGGCTCCACCGTGGCCATCATCATGGCTGTGGCCTGGGTCCGGCCAGGCTCCTCCTGCTCGGGTCCCTCCTGTCTCTTCCCTGGCTCCTCCCTCCTTCGTTGCCTCCCTGGTCTCTGTCTGCCGACCTCCTCCCGGTGGTCCGTCCTCCTCCTGAGCCTCCGCCATGGTTCCCACCCGTTTCCCCCCTCTGTTGTTCCACGGTGCGAGGACGCACCTTCCGGGAGGGGGGAGTAATGTCACGTCCCTGGACTGTCTTGTGTGTGTTTTGCTCCCCATGTGTGCCCTGTGACCTAGTTTCTGTCTCCCCTTGATTGTTTAATTTGATGCCAGGTGTGTCTCCTTAGTTCACTGATTGTCTTGTCTTTATAAACCCCAGTCCTTTCAGTTAGTGTTTGTTGGTCTTTAAGTGTCTACGTAATTGTCAACCCTGCCTGTGATCTGTGTCCTTATTTTGATAATTAAACTTCCGTGTTGCTAAATTCCACGTCTCCTCGTTCCTGGTTCCCGTGCTCCCCTGTGAAGTGTGACAAAAATAGCTGGGCTGATATATATTATAATTTTTATGACTGCAAAATATGTTAATTCAGTACACACATTATCCCACCGGCCACAATTGTGACTGACCATAAAACACAATTTTTCACACATTTTTCCAAAAAAGTTTAAAATATATGTATTACTGATTATTTCAAAGTGTTACTAATGACACATCATATGGATATTTTCATGTCTGGGGAAAAAAAAAAAAGGTTTAAACAGGTTAAGCCAAACCTGGAACAATTAGAATAACATATGAAACCATTATTGAGCTATATGTTGTAGCAGCTAATTTCTAAAGACTGAATGTGATTCATCAGTGCACACTGTTAGACATTTCTGTAATTTCCACAGTTATTTCCTGTATATCACCCAGTGTAATACTGCAAATTCCCTTTACAGTAAATAACTGTAATACCCTCTGCATCATGGGAATTTTCTGTGACGTCAGACCCCACATACAGAGACTTACTGTACTTTTTTAAATAGCTGTATACTATTGTAACAGTCTCTTTGGCGCCATTATACTGAGGTCGATTTATTTTCCTCATTTCTTACATTTGAATTGACACAATTTGCCCTACACCGTGTCTACAACACCGCAACAGCTTGGGACTGACTACTGGATGTGTTACATTGCTTGTAATTATTGGAAAATCCATTTGTACGGGGCATCACTTTACTGTCCGCATCCACTGTAGATAATATATATAATGGGTTCTATATTGTTGTCTGTTGTTGAGTTGCGTCACTCCGTGCCACTCGCATCTGAGGAAGACACGGAAGCAACGGGGCAGCGCGGCGGGTTTTGCCCGTGGATGAATCCGTGAGAGTGGAAGAGCTCCGGAGAACATCTGTGCTGTGTGTCGATGCACCTTACGAGAGAATAAGCAATGTAAAAATATATGTACGTTTGTCTGTGTGTTTGTGTCAGATTTTTGCACACCAGTTTAATCATTTACTTGTCAACATGGCGGTTACAGAACTTTACCATGGTAAACTGCACTGTCGTTTCAAACGACTTTTGTCAGCTTATTGAATTAAGTTACCGAATTAAAATTTGTAACTAGCAACGCTTATCTTATATTAACATTAGGTTAACTAATGTGAAATTTAGTTCAGGTGTTAGTAGTTAATGTTGGCCAGTAGCCTATTGAGAAAATAAAATCGTATGTTAGCTAAGTTAAACTAGTTTTATGTCTAGCTGCCTTTCTAGTTTTAGAATTAGGTTTTTATAGTTTTTAATGGAATTTAAGATTTACTGCATTTTTTGTATTTGTGTTTTAAAGGCAACTGCAATGAAGCATCAAGAAAGACATGAGAAGGCCAGCCACCCTGAGGCTGATAATTCATGGTAAGACAACAACTATGGTTTTGAGAGATTTGTGTATTCTATATGAGGTTTGCCTTTTTAAAAGTGTGCTATTTCTACATCTTGTTTTTCAGAGAAGACATTTCTGTCAAAGTGGATGTTGAGAAAGATGGTGGCCACGTTTTGGAGCAGCACCTGGGTTTTGCAGAGGGCTATGCATTTTTTGGCTGTTTGTCTTTTTCCCCATTATGTTTCTGTTGCCTAAAGATTCTTTGTGAGGATGAATCCAGAGGACACAACATAATGCACTGCAAAACATCCTTAGACAGGAGAAATGGTGAAGATGCACTGTTCCCGCATTGGAAGTCTGTATTTTTAAGTGTTATACATGCAGTGCTTTAAATAAAGAATTTGATATTGTGTAATTATTGTGTCTGTTTAATTGAATGCCAGTAGTACCTATTTAGAGTAAAAATAAAATGAATTCTTTATAAAAATTATAAAATCTAATGAAATCTATATTAAAATAAATTAATTACAGTAGTATACTGATAAATCAAATGCAGTTTGCTACTGTAAATCTTAATTAAGTAAGTTACTGTAAAAACCTTTTGACATGTCTAACAGTGCATACAAGAAGAAAAGCAATCACGAACAATGTAATGATAGCTACAGACAAAATACCACGGACCACTTTTCCTTGAGGTCATCTTCAGCAGCTGAGATATTTTTCAAGATGAACATTTCAGTTTATCGTGGCCAACTGGCTGTAAGACTGGATTATTTCCAGTCTGTAATCCCTTTAGTTTTCCATGCTGAGCTAACTGCATAATGGACGTACTGGGATTGCACCCTGTTGTCTGACTGCACATTTTTTTTTTTTTTTTTTTTTTTAATTATAGCCTGCTATCTGTTTAAAAATTAAAAGACTGAAACTTAAGACTTGAACACCACTGGAACACCTTTCAGTATTGTTTCCAGAGACGAACTGTCTTAAAAGAGTGCAGTTATGACAATGTTGCTTTGGAGGCCATATCAGTTTGAATGTTATCGAGCAATATATAACGAAAATTGAATAACGCAAAGGAAAGGCAAGGAATCATTTGTCATGAATGATTTTGTCTTTGTATGCAGAAATCATATTAAAAAGAAAAAGAGAATCAGCTCATTTTGTTAAGTCACAGTAAAAATGTTTGACATAACACGATGCACCAACCTAACAATGAGCATTCAAAGAAATACATTTACTTGATTATAATAACTATAATAATACTCAAATTGCTATCCTATTTTCAGTGATATAATTATGAATTCCTCAATAAACAGTGCCACAATAAACAAATTCAGTCTAAATGAAATGAAACCACACTCCAAATTTAATTAGTAAAGAATCATTGTCAAAACAATTACTTGCACTACTAATAGGAAATACAAACAAAACAAACAAACATCTTTGGGTCATCAAACAAAAACCGACAGTTTACCAACGAATACAGTGCTGTCAAATTTATATGCAGCTGCATACACTGCAATATATTCAGTAGTGGATGGTGATCCAGCTTAAACAGCAACTTGATGAATGCAGTGGAGAAACGGCTCATCAGCCTGCAGTGAAATCAGATCTCCTCAGAAGGAACGCATGATGAATTCACCTATCTATCAGCTGTGGAGGTGCACTCGTGTGCCAGACTGCATGTGGTCACGCGCCAGCTCGAGTGCAATCATCCACACAGCACACATGTTGATGAGATGAACTGCAGAATCAACAGGTACTGTGAGCACTCAGACTACATGAGCTCTTGCATCCTTTTTCTTTTTTTTTTTAAATATTTTGGACACATCTCTTATTTATGCTATATATATATTACTGTTTTGTGTGCTGCTGTAAAAGCATTAAATATGAAGTACTGAAAATATTTGCGTGATCATGAGCCTGTCTTACACAGCCTGAGACATCAATACACTATTAAAATATACACCCTGAGAGGAGCAGTGATGTCAAGGGAAGACCTGAGCTTTTGCTAACTGCAAGGATCTGTCTGTCTCATATGGCCGTTGGAAGACAGTGAATCACCTCTCTTGCTCCTCTTGGTGGCAGTGCATGCTACAGCAGGATGATGGGTTTGAAGGACACATCTATTCTTAGACTGGAGCAGCCTGCCAATGCATTCACTACTTTTGCATAAGAAAGCAAAAACTATAGCACTTTATTTTACAGTGTCCTTGTTTCACATACTACATGTACTTACTGTAGTAACATATAAGTAAATAATGCATAATTATGCATAATTCTAAGAAACTAATGCTAAACCAAACCTAACCCTATAGTAAGTAGCATATGAAGTGTTTTTGTTTGAGTATCATAACTGATACAAATTGTTTTATTGTTCATATAGTATAATTTAGGATAATATGGAGCTCATACACAAGGAGGGAAAACACAAAAATCACTCTAAAGGCCCAAACAGAGCAAATATATGATCAAAAATAAGATGAAATTCTGATAACTTGTAATGTGAATAAATGAGACCTTTATATAATTATCACAGACTACTTACAGAAAATGCATATAAATGTCACTCTATGTCTCCCAATATTATGTCAAAATATTTAATGCAATGTGATACAGTGATAGAACAAAAACCAATAAACATTCCTCAAGAGCCTGACTCACTCATAGAAATGTGTGTATCAAATACGATACAGTAGGCTTTACAGGATTAATATTACTCGATATTCAGTACAGTGAAAGTGCACTGTAACAAGCACAGCTTAAAATAACGGGTTACACTTCATTTTATGTCCTTGTTATAACATAATTATACAATTAAGAACTGATTAATATTAATTAACAACACATACTTACTATAGGGTTTGGTTTGGGGTTAGTTGATTGTAATTATGCATAATTTACTCTTATAATAAGTATATTATAATAAGTAACTGTAAAATAACATGTTTCATGTTACACTATCTATGCGGCTAAAGTTAACACTTTATTTTAGGGTCTCTTAACTAGTTGCTTATTAGCATGCATATTACTAGAATATTAGCCATTTATTAGTAGTAATTAAGCACATATTAATGCCTTATTTTACATGACCTTATTCTGCAATCCTAATCCTACCCAATACCTAAACTTAACTACCTTACTAATTATTAATCAGAAGCACATTAGGGATTTATTGAGGGAAAATTAGTAGTTAATAGTGTTCCCTATCCTATAATAAGTGTTCCCTATTCTAAAGTGTTATCAAAAATAATAGCTAAAAAAAAAAAAAAAAAAAGATATTAGAAGTTTTTGCTTTCAGTTAAAGTACTTATATATAACAAATAATTTCATATTTCTTTCATTTGAGTTTGAGCTAAAATTTCACCTTTGTTTGATCCATGTTCTTGATGGGTTTCATTTGTATATGACATTTGACATTTTATTTGGTTGGATGTCACTGGGCTATTTTGTCATCCAGGTTTCACCTTTAGAAGCAATGAAGGTTATTTTCTAGTGTGAAGATTTCAGTGACATACATTTGATTTTATACATCTGCTAAACTGAAAAAAACAAACAAAAAAATGGCTCAGTACGTATAACAGCAATCACATTAAAATGTCATTGGCTGTTTCTTTGAAGCACAGCCATGCAGTCAACAGCGATTTATAGTATTATATCTGGAGAGACAGTTGAATTCCAATGAAGACATCAGCTCAAAGGCCAAGAGACATCCCTACGTACACAGACTATGAAAAGCACTGCTTGTTTTAGTGATAGACATAGATATGATGAGGTTTGGTCAACTAGCTTACCCAAGACATCGAGCAACATGATGTTTGGGAGCGCTGCCTGTTCCCTGTGGTTTATGAGATGAGATTGAAGAAATGATAAGCCATCACAAGATGTAATGACAAATGTAATGGGCCATGAGTGTATGCTGCATGGACAGAGCGTGTCTAGAGATGCTACAAATGATTTTCTGTGTCAGGCATCAAAAAACATAGAAGCTAGTGAACCTGTTCTATCTACTCTTCTATATGACCATGAGAAGCCCACTCAATGACATGTGGCTCTTGGCCAAAATAAGTGAAACAGACAATAAAATGATCAAGTCAGAAGTTTTGCTTTGGGAAGCCATGTTCTACAGTGCATGACTGATTAATGCAAGTCGACATTCATTAACAAGAGATAGTTTTTTTTTTCAGGTGAGAAATATCATTGTCAGTCAGCAGAGCTCTAAGCACATGCACACTCCAGTCAAAGCAACTGCTCTAAAGAGATAAATGTGCCATAACGTATTCTCAAGCTTTTTTAAGCTTTGCAGATGTTGTTTGCAGAGAAGAGCACAGCACTGTAGCACGAAGAAGTTTAAACAATCAGCTGTCACGCATTTTATTCCCTCTGATAATCACCTGGAAAGACATACTCAGTTTGTGATGTGCATATTGAATTGCTTAAGGTTTATGTAACCTTGCAACTAGGGAAAATAGGCAGAGTGGGGACAGGAATTAGCTAACCATATTTAACGTTTCACTTTCTTTCCCATTACATTTGCATTGATACATAATGGAATGATTCTCTATTCAGCTTTTTGTAAAAAGTTTGATAAAAGATACTGGAGTCTTGTAGTGATATCTATAACACCAGGGAAATCTACTAGGCAAACTTCAAAAACCAAAACAAGTTTAGAGCAGATCTATGTAGTGCAAACTTACAGCTCATGTGTCCTTCAGGATTTAAGAGTCGGCGGTCAACACCAGATGCATTAAAAAAAAAAAGAAAAAAAAAAAAGAAGAAATTCTGTTTCTCATCAAAGTCCCTAGGAACAGAGCTATGAGACAACTAAAAGATATATTAAGGTTACAGGGGAGATTATTCTGATCAAAATAGGACAAGCACACATTTTCAAAGGTGCTGCATGAGAGCATACATAATGTGTAGACAGTTTTGTGGTGTTTGGTAGCATCACTATTACTATTAATTATACTTTTGGTTAGTGATTTGAAAACAAATGGAGTGTTGAACTACTTTTCTAAAGAATCAAGAACTCCTCACAAAGAAAAAGCAATGAGTATAAAGACTCTTGCACTACACTATGTTGCACTTCACCAGACTATAATTCCCATCATCCATTGCACTGAACACACAACTGTCATCATCACACAGCTGTCACCAATCACACGCTCTCCTGAGAGCTATTACACACACACCATATAAACACACTCAGATCCTGATCTAGTTTGCTGAGTATTGATCTGCGTATAGCTCTCTTCAAGCACTAGCTGCCTTACGGTTCCATTCCGTGTTTCTTGTTCAGTTCCAGTATTGTTCTGTGTTTATCGCTCCCCTAGTGTTAGCTGCGATTCGGAACCTGTTTCTTGTTTTCTAGTCTGTGTCCCCTGTATTTACCCCTGTCTCACCGTTCGGACTCTGTTTATGCCTCACCTGGACTATTGCTTATGTTTATGGATTACCCCTATTGTCAAGCCCTCTGGATATTGTTTGCTGATCGAAGACCACGCCTGTTTATTTGATAACTCATCTGTCTTTCTCTCAAGATAGCTGTTTGCCATTTGTTTAACCCTGCCTGTGTTTTGACCATGTCTCTGTTTAATAAAAGCTTGCATATGGATCCACACGTCTCGTCAGCCCCGTTACAGGTGCATTTCCTAAAATAAATTATTGTTGCAAGTTCTGTTGTGATCTGTTTTAATAATAATGTGAAAGTCCCATTATTATTTTCTTTTAATACAGCTTCGCCGCGATGACGACCTTTCAAGTGAGATGACAAGATAAATCACTGAACCAGAATTTTTAACCAATTTATTGAAAAGAATATAGAATAGATTTTTTTTGTGAAAATGTGTTAAACTTTCGGTCACACTTTATATTAGGTGGCCTTAACTACTATGTACTTACATCAAAAAATAAGTACAGTGTATTGTGTTCAAAACCCCACACCAGTGCCCTGATTTGCTCTTGTATCTGAATAGGAGATAATTCCTGCATCCACTTTCTAACATCTAATGGAAAACTTTCATCCCCTCTTCCACAAAAAGTGGAAGCTGTTAAACACAGCACAGGGAGGGAGTGGTATTGATGGTTTTAAAATTAAATATTCCTATATTGGTTATGTGCAATTCATAACACATTACAAGCATACCAGCTTATCTCAAACTGTCCAGTCCTAGGGACAACTCTTATAAAAAAAAACAATAAATACAGTTGGAGAATGCAAAGTTCAAAATCCCTCAGATAAATTGAGGTTCCTCCTCCACCACCTTCTCAAATACTCTTTCTGAGTGAAGTTGTGGACATGTGAAAAAAAGAAAAGAAAAGTAAAACTGTTGAGTGTAGGATGGAAGATACTGATATGTCGGTGTCATACTGATATCTTGTCTGCTGTGACAAATGCAACAAGATGAGGTCTGAATAGTTGTGTGTGTGGAGGGGGAGGCTGGAAAAGTGAGACAGAATCTTACGGGAAAGGTACTGAAAATCCGTTAGACTTCTACCTCTGGGATTTTGTGGATGGGAGCAGGACCAAGTGTCAAAGTTGCGGGCAGGAGCAGGACACAATCTTGCAGGAACGAGACTAAAAAAATCTATCCTCTATCCCTCTAGTTCAAATGACCAGCAAAACATGGCAGCACCTTCGTGCTCCAGTGGGATATATGGGGATATTTGCACCATGCATCTTAAAGACCCTGTCTAGACAGAAGTGATATAAGCTTCAGCCTGAACTCATCTGGTGTCTGACTAAAAGGGACAATCTGTGGATGCAATATATGCCACATAAATGTTAGTCCCTTAAGAGCGATGTTAGGTTAACATCTGCAGATGCCTTATTCATTCTGAGCATCAAAATTTGCTGAAATAATGGACATTTCCTTCCATGCTGCGGTGAAGTGTATCAGTCCTGTTGTGGTCCCTCTTTGAATAATGTAACCTTTCTTCTTAGTTTACTCTCTACCTCCCCTTTCTCATTTCCTTTTCATTTCAGATCTTACACCCAAATGGAATGTACACACTGTGTCCTTTCCGTACTTATGGAAACTTATAGCTTACCCTTTCCTGAATGCCAAGGGAATGCCAGCGTAAGGTATCTCACTTGCCATTCATTTGCTCTGCCTCACACAACTGGAAGACAGCAGAGCATCGAGCGGATGATAAACGATATAGCTGGTATAGTAGTGGAAACTGGCCTTTTCCAACTTCATGATCTGAAGTGATTTTGTGCTTTCTTGTCTAACAGTGAAGACCAAGCTTTGTGACTGGGATTTATTCAAGGATGCCATAGTGAAAAATCGAACTTCCTCAATTTTTACGTACACACATTTTATGGTCTACATAGGCGTCAGACAGGCATCTTTTGCTATTGAACTACATCTGGAGAATGCATACTTATGTCCCCTAAATTTCTACATACAGTGTTTAGTGCCCCACACCAAAGTCACAGTCTGATGAATTGGACAACTAGTCTGATTCCAGCCATTACGCACCATTGAAAATTCACATTTCCTGCTCGAAAGGTGTTTTTTTTTTTTGTTTGTTTTGTTTTTGAAAACGTCCTGCCTCTGCTTTCAGATACGGCCAATAATGGTTTAGAATTTTGCTTAGGTGGGATGAATATGACCCTGTAGATTAACGATGAAGTCATGTTTATCAGCACAAGTCAGAGACACCATTTGCTGAATGACAATTTGGGCGGAGTCCAGATTAGACAAACACACACTGGGTCGTATAGAGCAAGAGGGATGCAAGATTAATATTCACAGCACGTGTTCAGTACAGAGGTCATTCAGAACCCTGTCTTCACACCACTGAAATATTTTGCAAGCTCAGTTTTGGCTGCAGTTTACAAAACATTTGCATTTAATGAGGTTTCTATTAATGATGTGTGAAACAGGTTATTGTATGTTTGTAACTAGGTACCATTACATATAATTCCATGTGCATATGAAGTTTGTGGCATCAGCGAACTTAGTAATAAGTAAGCAACATATTGATGAGCAGAACATAAAATGTGCTTTGTTCTTTGAGCTATGTCTGTGAAATTACAGACAGATGGATGGAAGTCTGCACACATTTTCTGTGAATTTCTTTGTTTTCTGTTGTGTTTGTGGAATTATTTTAATGTTTTGTTTTGTTCCATTTCAGTCTATTATCTTGGTATAACTGATTTCAAATTTACCAGTGAAAAAACAGAGCCAAAATGATGAAACAAACCGTGACTGGACGCTTTACTTTTAAGTCTTTCTAATGTCTGGAATACACTACATGACTTTTAAAATCTGAACAGATTTTAAAAACCAAAAGCAACATACATTTGCAGATTTGTATACATTAAATGACTGAGGATTACAGACTAAAAAAATTTTTTAGTGAATTGTTGGTCTTCTTGAAAGTATGTTAATTTACTGTATATGTACTCAATACTTGGTAGGGGCTCCTTTTGCTTTAATTACTGCCTCAATTTGGCGTGGCATGGAGGTGATCAGTTTGTGGCACTGCTGAGGTGGTATGGAAGCCCAGGTTTCTTTGACAGTGGCCTTCAGCTCATCTGCATTTTTTGGTCTCTTGTTTCTCATTTTCCTCTTGACAATACCCCATAGAGAATCTGAGTCTGGTGAGTTTGCTGGCCAGTCAAGCACACCAACACCATGGTAATTTAACCAACTTTTGGTGCTTTTGGCAGTGTGTGCACTGAATGTATTTAATACACGAGTGAAACTCGTGGTTCAACTTTTCCACGACATTCTAATTGGTTGAGATGCACCTGTATATATATATATATATGCATTGGGTAAAGAAAGTATTCAGACTCCCTTACATTTTTCACTCTTTGTTATATTGCAGCCATTTGCTAAAATCATTCAAGTTATTTTTTTTTTCCTCATTAATGTACACACAGCACCCCCATATTGACAGAAAAACACAGAATTGTTGACATTTTTGCAGATTTATTAAAAAAGAAAAACTGAAATATCACATGGTCCTAAGTATTCAGATCCTTTGCTCAGTATTTAGTAGAAGCACCCTTTTGATCTAATACAGCCATGAGTCTTTTTGGCTCTGGGGGCTCAGGGCTCTGGCTGGGCCATTCAAGAACAGTCACGGAGTTGTTGTGAAGCCACTCCTTCGTTATTTTAGCTGTGTGCTTAGGGTCATTGTCTTGTTGGAAGGTAAACCTTCGGCCCAGTCTGAGGTCCTGAGCACTCTGGAGAAGGTTTTCGTCCAGGATATCCCTGTACTTGGCCACATTCATCTTTCCCTCGATTGCAACCAGTCGTCCTGTCCCTGCAGCTGAAAACACCCCAAAGCATGATGCTGCCACCACCATGCTTCACTGTTGGGACTGTATTGGACAGGTGATGAGCAGTGCCTGGTTTTCTCCACACATACCGCTTAGAATTAAGGCCAAAAAGCTCTATCTTGGTCTCATCAGACCAGAGAATCTTATTTCTCACCATCTTGGAGTACTTCATGTGTTTTTTAGCAAACTCCATGCGGGCTTTCATGTGTCTTGCACTGAGGAGAGGCTTCCGTCGGGCCACTCTGCCATAAAGCCCCGACTGGTGGAGGGCTGCAGTGATGGTTGACTTTCTACAACTTTCTCCCATCTCCCGACTGCATCTCTGGAGCTCAGCCACAGTGATCGTTGGGTTCTTCTTTACCTCTCTCACCAAGGCTCTTCTCCCCCGATAGCTCAGGAAGGGTTCTGGTCGTCCCAAATGTCTTCCATTTAAGGATTATGGAGGCCACTGTGCTCTTAGGAACCTTAAGTGCAGCAGAAATGTTTTTGTAACCTTGGCCAGATCTGTGCCTTGCCACAATTCTGTCTCTGAGCTCTTCAGGCAGTTCCTTTGACCTCATGATTCTCATTTGCTCTGACATGCACTGTGAGCTGTAAGGTCTTATATAGACAGGTGTGTGGCTTTCCTAATCAAGTCCAATCAGTATAATCAAACACAGCTGGACTCAAATGAAGGTGTAGAACCATCTCAAGGATGATCAGAAGAAATGGACAGCACCTGAGTTAAATATATGAGTGTCACAGCAAAGGGTCTGAATACTTAGGATCATGTGATATTTCAGTTTTTCTTTTTTAATAAATCTGCAAAAATGTCAACAATTCTGTGTTTTTCTGTCAATATGGGGTGCTGTGTGTACATTAATGAGGAAAAAAAAAGAAAAATAAATTAAATGATTTTAGCAAATGGCTGCAATATAACAAAGAGAAAAATTTAAGGGGTCTGAATATTTTCCGTACCCACTGTATATATATATATATATATATATATATATATATATATATATATATATAAAATCATATCAAATGTGTTTGAATCAAAAAGTCTGAAAAAAAAAACATTAAAAATTTTTTTTGCCCAATCAATACGTGATTCTTTGTCAAATCTGTTCACTCCGATTGCACAAAATTTGAAGAGTTTATTTGCAAAAACAGATAACTCCATTTTTATTTATTTTCAGAAATCTTTTTTTTTTTTTTTTGCGCATTCCAAGTAATATTAATCGAACTGCAGTTGGGTTGTTTTGATAAAGTAAAAATAACTTAAACAAATACAGGTAACTTACAAAATTAAAGTTCATCGAAAGTATATCTTTTATATATTAAAAATTAGTTTTATAGCAAAGACAGATAACTCCAACAGTGTTTTTTTTTTTGGCAAAAGCAGATAACGTCTCGGTTACGTATTTAACCCTCATTCCCTGAAGGAGGGAACAGAGACGTAACGTCAGTGTGACTGACTAATGGGATCTCGCCCGAGAGCCCAATCACCATCGAGTGTTAACAAAACAAGCCAATGACAGTTGGCGTGCGTGTTTCACCACGCCGCCCCACAGTGTGGGTATAAAAGGAGAGCACGTGTAAACGCACATCAGTTTTTCGCTGAGGAGCTGAGACCGTACAGCGGTGGTACAGCAACTGTGGCGATGGGACGTTGCGTCTCCGTTCCCTCCTTCAGGGAATGAGGGTTACATACGTAACCGAGACGTTCCCTATCAGTCAGTCACATTCGACGTAACGTCAGTGTGACTGACTAATGGGATCCCTTGGAAAACGCCACTATTGCTGATCCCTTCCAGTGCCCTGCGGAAGCCGGCAAGTCCCCCCACACCAGTTGGGACAGGCTTAGGCAGAGATGACAGCCACTGCTGTTCCCTACAGTGGATATGGATAACGCTGGGAAAGCATACTCCAAGTAGGGGAACGCTACGGAAGCCACATCCTGCGTAAGGGAGGTACCATGTGGAGATTAGACATATGGACTGGCTTATGCAGTACTACATATGGAAGTCTCTGAGGTAGACTCAGCCACTGCCTGGGGTGAGATCAATACATCGCAGAGACGGCAGAAGGTCCGTAGCGGGGAATGGCGCAGCAAGCGTGATCGACACAGAGCGGGTCCTGCGTTACTGGCCACCTGAGGTGAGTACACAGGAGGACACGGGCTCTACACGGAGATTATAGAATCTCGCAAACGTGTTAGGTGTCGCCCAGCCGGCGGCTCTACAGATGTCTGCTATCGAGGCGCCCCGCGCCAATGCCCAAGAAGAAGCAACACCTCTCATAGAGTGTGCTCTTACTCCGAAGGGGCACGGCAAGCTTCAGGCCTGGTAAACTAGGACTATAACCTCCACTATCCAGTGGGCAAGTCTTTGTTTGGAGACAGCCTTTCCCTTCTGCTGTCCTCCAAAGCAGACAAAGAGCTGGTTTGAGGTCCTGAAGCTCTGTGTGGGGTCCACGTAAACGCGCAAGGCACGGACGGGACAGAGCAGAGCAATGGCTGGGTCTGCCTCCTCCCGGGGCAGCGCTTGCAAGTTCACCACCTGATCCCTAAAGGGCGTGGTAGGAAATTTGGGCACACATCCAGGCCGGGGTCTCAGGACAATGTGAGAGTTACCCGGCCCGAATTCTAGGCACGAATCGTCGCCCGAAAATGCCTGCAGGTCCCCTACCCTCTTGACCGAGGCCAATCCTGTGAGGAGCACTGTCTTCAACGACAGAAACTTAAGCTCTACTGACTGCAGAGGCTCGAAGGGCTCCTCCTTCAAGGCCGTCAGGACCAAGGGGAGATCCCAAGAGGGTACCAGATGAGGGCGCGGAGGATTTAACCTCCTCGCCCCTCTGAGGAACCTGATGGTTGATGTACGCAACGGTCGCAGTGTTGTCCGTACGGACCAGTACATGCTTGTCGTGTAGCAGCGATTTGAAGCGGCGCAGAGCAAGCCATACTGCTAGCAACTCGAGGCAGTTGATATGCCACTGCAGTCGGGGCCCTGTCCAGAGCCCCGCAGCTGCGTGTCCGTTGCACATGGCACCCCAGCCCATGGCAGAGGCATCAACATGCCTGGACACTTGCACTAGGGGCACTCCTGCCCGAAGAAAGGCAAGATCCGACCATGGGCTGAAGGTCTGACGGCAGGATGGGGTGACAGAGACCCGGTACGTGCCGCGTTGCCATGCCCATCTCGGGACCCGGTCGTGAAGCCAACGCTGAAGCGGTCTCATATGAAGCAACCCGAGCGGTGTGACAGCAGCTGTGGATGCCATATGCCCCAGGAGCCTCTGAAACTGTTTCAGTGGATCCGCCCTCTTGCGCTGGAAAGACTCCAGGTAATTCAGCATCGACTGAGCACGCTCTACTGAGAAACGTGCTGTGAGGTTGACCGAGTCCAACTCAATGCCAAGAAAAGAGATCCTCTGCACAGGGGGAGTTTGCTCTTTTCCCAGTTGACCCGAATCAGGTTGATCGCTGCAAACCAATCGAGTGGACGGATGCATTGAAAAACGCGTTTCTGCGTCAACATCATGAATGGGAGCTTGTGAAGGGCCCGAATCAGAACACGCAGGTCCAAGATTGGTCGTAACCCACCGCCTTTCTTGAGTACGATTAAGTAGGGGCTGTAAAACCCTGACTTCATCTCGGCTGGAGGAACCGGCTCTATCGTGTCCCTCGCCAGCAGGATCTTTGTTCAACACAGAGGTGAACCTAACGCCCCTGAACTTGGGAGGACGCCGGGCGAACTGAATTGCGTAGCCGAGTCTGATGGTTTTCAGGAGCCAGCGAGACGGCCTGGGGAGTGCTAGCCAGGCCCCCAGAGACCGTACAAGCGGGACCAGGGGAGCCACCGACGTACCCGCGGTGGGGCAGCAAAGTGGAGCACAGGGACCCGATTTAGAAGGCAGTGCGTCCCTGAGTGGGGTCTGAGTGTGCGGTGCAACATTTACCTGGCTCCACGGTTGGGAAGGGGGCACGGGAGAAGGGATCGCGTCCTCGGACCGGACCCTGCTGCCCGCTGGTGAAAGGAGAGGGGGACGGGGTGTGCAACAGGAGACTGTCTCTCGTGCTGGGGAGCCAGTGGCGGAACAAAATAAAAAGGGAACAAAAGATTCTCCACCCGACCCTCCTCCGGGGGAAGGAGTGGTGCGGTCACCATCTCTTGAAGAGCAGGATCCAGGGACTCCGGGTCGCTGCTTACCCTGGCGCCTCACTGGCTTGGCAGGGGCGGAGACGGGCTGCGCCGCTTTCCCACAGCCAGCTCCACGCTGCGGACGTTGTGAAGCCGTGCAGGGCGGAAGCGGCCTGTCCAGCAACACTGTAAGCCTTGGCCGTCAGAGCGGACGAGAACTTACAGGCCCTGGACGGAAGGCGAGGATTACCCCTCCAGGAGGCGGCGCTTTGCAGGCAGAGCTGCATGGCAATAGCGCGCTCGACTGGGGGGATCTCCACATACCCTTGGGCCGCCCCACCGTCGAGGGTGGTGAGGGCGGAGGAGGGGCTAGGCCTGTTTCGGGCAGAAAAAAGTGCCCTCCAAGACCTAGTCACCTCCTGATGCACCTCTGGGAAGAATGGAACCGAAGGCGGCTGCCGGTGATCGGCCTGCGCCCCCAGGAACCAATCGTCCAGCCTCGAGCATTCCGGAGAAGGAGGCGGCCTCCAGTGCAGCCCGACGCTCTCAGCGGCCCGGGAAAGCATAGCAGTCAGCTCTGGATCTGACTCGGACAACGCCACTCTTCCTGATGGAGGCAGCAGAGCCGAATCATCATCTCCAGAGCCTAGATCGCCCTCCGATGCAGTGATCGACATCCTGTCATCCGCTGGTGCTCTGAAGGAGATGCTGGGCCCCGCCCTGACCGGGGATCCCGAGGGCTCGTTCGGGAACACCAAATGGTGTGATGCGCTGGAGGAGTGAGAGGCCCGCGGAGATGCACTCGACGGGGAAGCTCTCACTGTGATCCTCAGGTCACCCTGACCATGAGCCGAAGTAGCCTTCCGAGAACCGGAGGAGCTAGAACGGCGCATGGCAAGGGGGATACCCCCCCGTTTGATGAGGAGGTATCTGGAACGCAGCATTGCGATGGTGATGTTCCCACAATGAGAACATGACTTATCCACGAGTGCTGCTTCAGCGTGCTGAAAGCCCAAGCACGAGACACAGCAATCGTGACCGTCAGATGAAACCAGGAAACGACCACATCCGGAAACACACGAGCGGGAAGCCATCTTTAAAAAGACGCCCGTCGCTCGTGGAGCTCTTTTAGATATTTTTACTCTTTTAGAAAAATACTCTTTTAGAGAAGCGCTGAAGCGCCTAGGGGAGGTTGCGGCGCGACCACAGAATGACGAGCTGCAACACGCCGTCAGAAGCAGCAGCACTGGACAGCAACCTCCGCTGACGCGCCGTAAAACCAACTGCTTCATAGCTGTCTTGCAGACACTCTCGGAGATTCGCGCTGAATGGCTCGGCTCCGAAGCGAAAAGCTGATGTGCGTTTGCACGCGCTCTCCTTTTATACCCGCACTGCGGGGTGGGGTGCTCGTGGCGAAACACGCACGCCAACTGTCATTGGCTTGTTTTGTTAACACTCGAAGGTGATTGGGCTCTCGGGCGAGATCCCATTAGTCAGTCACACTGACGTTACGTCGAGCGTGACTGACTGATAGGGAACTTCACATTTCATGTTTCAGAGTTAAACAAAAACATTTTAGCTGACAATGTAGACGTCTTAGAAATGTTGTTGTGATCATAGACTGTGTGCTTGTGATTACACACAATACAGGGAGCAGCTTTTCCCTCACCATTGTAACATGCTGCTCAAGCAAGGTTCCACGAAAAAGTTTTAGCTTTTATTTTCCTTTTTTGCCCCGCAGAAGATATCACAGGTTCATCAAGTTCGTCAAAATTATCCATCATTGACCACTTTTAGTCAGCTTTGATGAAACTCCTCTCAGCTAGCACGTCTGTTCAAAGTGACTAGCAGCCTTGTCACCTGACCTGAATACTGAGCGCTGATCCGCTGAAAAGGACTTATCAGCTTCTGTTCACAAACAACAAGCGAGCTTGTCGGTTTCAGTAAAATGTGAACTTGCGACGTGAAGTGGACATTACCAGCTTTTTTGACAAAACATGCTTAGGGTTCAGATCACGCTATTTGTAGAGAATAATGCACAGCATTCAGTTATTTATTTATTTATTTTTTTTAAAGTGGCATTTATCTGTTTTTGCAAATAAACTATTCATTTACAGACTGATTATGACTTCCTGCAATAAGTGTCAACTCCTCTAAACTGCAAATTGGGACACAAATTTGGGCAGAATTTGTTTAGAATATTCCAACCCTGTATAGCTGCATAGCGGAACACATGTGGATATTAAAAATAAATAAATACATTAGTATAAAATAATTATATTCTGAGTGTGGAACAAATACAGAATTGTGACTTTTTATAATTTGTAAAACCTCCCCAGAGCTTGTCTGTCATCAGAATATGATGATGGCCCTGTCAGATTAGGACAAAAGACCGATCCAACACTGCTTCTTTCATGTTCACAGGTCTTAGAATGAAGTTGAGACAACAACATGTGATATTTCCATTTTCACATTGCAGAAATGAATCCAGGTGCAGGAGTAGGACATCTGTGAAGGCTGAAAAGTGTGGAGAACTCCACAAAAAGGTGAGTTGAGAAACTCTGTATTCCAGGTGCGAGATAAACAGGGCAAGTGAGAAGAGATCAGAGTTGGTTAGTCACTTCCTGCTAGGAAGAACAAAGAAACACTGGGTTTGTGTTGATATTACGGTACTTAGATTGGACTCTGTTCCTTTTGCACAAATTTTTGATTGTTCTTAATTTGCTGCAGGTGTCCACTTGTCTATGTAGTTGGCGAACTGCCATTGCTCATGGTGATGTTGATCAGTGCACAGATGGTACATCAATATAACCCTTAAAAAGATTATGAAATTTTCTCCCCTTTTTCAAATGTATTTTTGGCCTTGTGACACTTTATTAGACAAATAAAATGGACAAGAGAAGACAACGTAGATTGAAGTTTTATATAATTCTCCTTATTTGTTGTATACCAGACAGGTTGCTCTATCTAGACTTAATTAAGTTTTCAGTCATATTTCATTTAGCATTAACTTTGTCACAGATTCTACTGAATATTTTGACTTTCTTATAAATTCAAGTACAATTTTAGACAACTTGCCTCTGAAAAAAAATTAAAATAAATTAAAAAAATATATATTTTTTTGCCTGGTGTCACCAAAGTCCTCACTCCAACAATAATATGGAGATAATAATATGTAATATGGAGACCATATTTATTGATCCAACTGTCCTGCCCTACACTTATAGGATGTCCTGTTTTGCTGATAATTGTGTCACAATGTGAAGATGTGATGTTTCTTTATTACTTTAAGATTAATCAGTTCCACGTGGTCATTTATTCCCAATATGCATTTAAGCACGTACTTTAATATAGTGTTCACCCACACATACTATGTCAGTTGCCTTTGCAATGGGCAATTTTTGTTATGCAAGAACAAGCATTTGCTAACAAGAGTACCATCAAGGGTCTCCTGTTCTTCTAGGATGAGAACAATCCATACATCTGCATTTTAGATATTATCTTTGAGGTGACCCACAAGGTTATATCTATTATAAAGCAGCAAAGCAAGGGAAATTTGAAGCAATTCAACAATAGAAAGGGCAAGGCTGCAATTATCTGAAGAAGATTTAAACTATATGCTTGGACATTAATAATTGAATTGCTTTGAATTGCTAGATTTAAATAATAGATTGTTTTAAAGGATGCGGAACTGCGAGCCACAGTAACCAATCAAGGTCAAACTAGTCGTAAAAGCAAAAGCAAAAAATAAATAAATAAATAAAAAAACAGAAGTGAAAAGTTTTATAGCTATTTTAAATCAATGCTTATAGAATGTATTACAATCCATTGGGACATAATTTGTAATATATGGATACTTGCATATTCGAAAACACTGAAAAACTGACTAGTAACTACAATGGAGATGATTGCAGTGAAGTGGCCTGTATTTTCTCTGGTGGAGTGATAACCATTTTAACCACATCCTTCCCACAGCAACAATAAAAAGAGGACTGTTTGGTCCCTCTTAGTGAGCCAAAAAGCAATCACGCACCTAATAGCAGTCTAATGTCGCTGTTCCAATTAAATAAGCCAAAGAGTCAAGAGACCAGGCCTTTCTCCACACTCATTACTACTATATCTAGCTGCAGCAGAAAATAAACCACAACACTGTTTTCTCCCAAAAGCATTGTAATTGCATTAAAAGAGGCTCCCTGGAAGACACCTGACAGTCAGTAATGGAGAACCAAGGCCTGTGCCATTAATCAGAGATGCTCAGGTTGAGAGTATGAGTATTTGTGCTGGATATGCGACACAGACAAAGTCATATTGGTGGTATCTACTGATGCAGTATATCAACTTACAAATTCAAATGAGTGGTACTTCTCTTTAAAAAAAAAAGAAAGAAAAAAAAATCCAGGTTAAATATGCTAAAGGGTTTTCTTGAAATTCTTAACCCTTTGCATGAATATAATGCTTGCCTCAGGAAACACAACTAATGAACTGAAATGTCAGTAATATGATCTTGTCATGCATTTCCACTTTATAGTCACTTTTTTGTGAAGAAGTACAATTATGGTTTAGTTGAAAATTATGTTTTATGATTTTATGATTTATGATTATTTTTTTTTCCTTCTTCTAGTATTCAGTCTGTGTATTTTGGCCAGTTTGACTGCTCAAGTTCTGGGGGTGGGACTGGGAGAATGATCCTTTGTTTTTGGTCAGCGTACATACAATGGTGTGAAAAAGTTTTTGCCCCCTGCCTGTTTTTTTTTTTTTTTTTTTCACACTTGAATGATTCAGATCATCAAACTAATTTTAATATTACACAAAAAATAACCAGAGTAAATCATGCCACATAATCTCAATCAGATTTAAGTCTGGACTTTGACTTGGCCACTCCAAAACCTTAATTTAGTTTTTCTTCAGCCATTCAGAGGTGGACTTGCTGGTGTGTTTGGGATCATTGTCCTGCTGCATAACCCAAGTGCGCTTAAGCTTGAGGTCACAAACTGATGGCCGGACATTCTCCTTCAGGATTTTCTGATAGAGTGCAGAATTCATGGTTCCATCAATTATGGCAAGTCATCCAGGTCGTGAGGCTGCAAAGCAGCCATCACACTACCAACACCATGTTTGACTGTTGGTATGATGTTCTTTTTATGAAATGCTGTGTTGGTTTTATGATAGATGTAATGGGACACGCACCCTCCAAACAGTTCAACTTTTGTCTCATCAGTCCACAGAATATTTTCCCAGAAGTCTTGGGGATAATCAAGATATTTTTTGGCAAATGTGAGACAAGCCTTTGTGTTCTTTTTGGTCAGCAGTGGATTTTGCCTTGGAACTCTCCCATGGATTCCATTTTTGCCCTGTTCCTTTCTTATTGTTGAATCATGAACACTGACCTTAATTGAGGCAAGAGAGGCCTGCAGTTCTATAGATGTTGTTCTGGGTTCTTTTATGACCTCCTGGATGAGTCATCATTGAGCTCTTGGAGTAATTTTGGTAGGCCAGCCACTCCTGGGATGGTTCACCACTGTTCCAAGTTTTCTCCATTTGTAGATAATGGCTCTGACCGTGGATCGCTGGAGTCCCAAAGCATTAGAAATGCCTTTATAACCCTTTCCAGACTGATACATGTGAACTATTTTGTTTCTCATCTATTTTTGAATTTCTTTAGATCGCGGCATGATGTGTTGCTCTTTAACCATAGATCGTCCCTCGAGTAAGGTTTACGTTTAAGGTCCTTGGGGTTAGATAGACCCCAAAGAGTGATTAAGGGTTAAGCATGCTTCACTTTGTCAGACAGGTTATATTTAAGTGAATTCTTGATTCAACAGGTCTGGCAGTAATCAGGCCTGGGTGTAGCTAGTGAAATTTAACTAGGCTTTCTAAAATAATGGGGTTAATCACAGTTCTTTCATGATTTAACCAACATGATCTCACAGAATTCCGTGTAATGTTCACGGACTTAATTAACCTCCGAATCTGTGGTGGCATCACGGAATCGCCGAAAATTCCGTGATGGGCTCACAGAAAAAATTCCGTGATGGGCTCACAGAAGTGATACCAATGTAAGTCAGTGACAGGCATCAGCCGTGCTCCACGCACGGAAACCCTTAGCATTAATATGCCGACGCGATACTGGGAAATTTATCGTCATCATTATTGTTCAGAACTGGGTAGGTTTAGGGTAGGGGTGGGGTCAGGTACTCCAGTGAAAGTATAACTGCATCGGTCACTCTTTTTACGTGGTCCGATGCAGCGCTGGTGTTGAACCAGTGAATCCGTGCATGGACCATGGCTGATGCCTTCTGTGAGCCCATCACGGAATTTTCGGCAATTCCGTGATGCCACCACAGATTCGGGGTTAATTAAGTCCGTGAACATTACACGGAATTCTGTGAGATCAGGATGGATTTAACAGGAGGGGGCAATTATTTTTTCATGTAGGGCCTTTTTTCCTCTTAATAAATGAAATCATCATTTAAAAACTGCATCTGAATCTTTTAAGTGTGATAAATATGCAAACAAAAATAAATAAAAAAACAGGAAGGGGGCAAAAACCTTTTCACTACACTTTATGTGTCATATTTACAATGCCCGGGAGGGGCTGTCTTCGGTTCACTTAGTTTTGTTGTGGCCACGACATATTAAGTCGTGGGAACGTCATATTAACTCGTGGGAACGTGATATTATGTAGTGGCCACAAGATTGTTTTGTCGAGGTAACAACATCCTTGCGACTTCTTATGTTGAGGGAATGACATATTAAATAAATCCATCTCTGATAATCCCGGTTTGCTATGGTCACGTAGGTTTGTTTATGCATTAAACTCATGGCCACGAAAAAGAAATGTTGTTCCCTCAACATAGCATCTCGAGGCCACGACATAAGGATGTCATTACCTCCACAAAACGATCTTGTGGCCACGACATAATATCACGTTCCCACAAGTTAATATGTCGTGGCCACGACAAAACTTAGTGAACCGAAGACGTCCCCTCCCGGGCACCGTACATATTGACATCTGTGGCCATTTCATCATGTCTTGCTGTTCTGTTTATGTCCAGCACAATGAGTGGCAACATTTTTAAAACTGAATATCAAGGTAATAGTAAGACATTACTTTCTGTATCTTTAGAATCTATAATTGCATTGCAAAAGCACTGTTTGCACCACTTCAATGACATCAGTCACAGTCAAATTTCATGTTCTCATCTAATCTAACGCAAATGTCCAGGTTGATACCGCTTCTCCCTTTGACAAGTGTCTGACTTTCACAATAATCCTGGGTCATTAACACACAGCCCTTCATCTCACTGTTGTCTTTTACACACAGTGTTCCCTGGCCAATTAGGTCTGGAAAAAACAAGAAAAAGACTTCAAAGGGTGAAAAAGAACACTAAGGTACAATAAACAGGCCAGATACTGGAGCTGCAGGTGTCCACACAATGTCACTCGCGGGCTCATTGAACTCTTAATTAGAGACAACAAATTACCTCCTGAATTGTAAGAGCTTACAGGAGCCCTTCTCTAATGCTCTTTTATTGCACCGAATGTTACATTGTATTAAGACAGTCTTGAAAAAACATATTTAAGTATGTAAAATGTTGTCTGTCCTGGAAATGATTAGGAGTTCATTCCTATTCCAAAAATGGACATTAAGGAGGATCATTTATGTGAATAGAAGGAAGAAGTAAAGCTGCAATTAAAAGGCATTTATATACCATTAATTTAGACCAGGGGTGTCCAGTCTACTGTGAAAGTGGTCCAGAAAATCAACATGGAGAAACACATTCCAAAATATGAAAAACTAGGGGTGTAATGGTACACAAATATGGCGGTTCGGTACGTACCTCGAATTTAACGTTACTGTTCAGTACAGTTTCGGTACAGCAGGGGAAAAACAAACTTTTTTCAGTGGTTTACTGAACAAGTTGCTCTTTCTTTAAATACAATCAGTTATAGTTTAAATTTTCTTAGTGATAAAAATCTACCTCAGCTTATGCTTAAAATTATAGGGAGCCATTTTACATTATAAGGTTACAACTAGGCCTGACAACTTAACCCAAACCCAAACTTAAATTTAATTAATATTTATTTTTAAATAGATGATCAACACTCAAACTTAAAAAAATAAAATGTATGCAAACATGTAAATTCACGTACATAATGTAGTTTTTAAATTAACTTATACATAATAACATTTCTAGGTTATTTGTTAAAATATATTCAATTACACAGTGGCTATCATAGCATGTTTCACAACATTAATTTAAACATACATTCAATAATTAACACTAACAGGTTTAGTAAAATATCATGAGTATATGGTGTAATACTTAGTGAAATGCTCCTCTCTAGACTTCATTTCTCTAGTGAACTAACAAGCTGCGGACACTGATGATCTTGCTGAGGTAAATTAAATGCTTTGTGACATTTTATTTCCACGCTGTTTTGTTGATTTCTTTCCGTGTTTGAAACACTGATTGAGCGATTACATGAGGCTTGAGATGTTAAGTCATGTTTATTCGCGTTAAAACTAGTAGTACAGTGGAAAGAATGATCACGTTCACTCGCACTCCTCTCTGCACGGCTCAGACACAGAAACTGCAGCTGATCACGACCGCTATGTTGGGTTTATTCCAGCACGTTTCTGAACCGCCTCTCCAAGGTGTTTATACAGCGATCTGTCATGCCACAAAGACTGTCAAAACGGCATTTATTAATTGAATTTCCTGGAAAAAAAAAATGCTGTATTCGTACACATGCGTACCGAACCGAAAGACCCGTACCGAAACGGTTCGGTACGAATACGTGTACCGTTACACCCCTATGAAAAACATCTTTGTTTCATAGGAAAATGTTGAGAAAATGGTCGTAGTTTGAACACGTTGGAGGTGACTTGCCAGCCAATGCACACAACGCAGAACCTGTTGATAATTAACCGGCTAATCAAGGTCTTTACCAGGGCTTGACATTAACACCCATCAACCAACCAAACATAGGTGGATTTCAGCAGTGGCGGGTAAAATGGTCACTCCACAGTTATTAATAAAATATAAGAATTTGATATGAAAGATGATGCATACATTTTTTTTTACAGCTAGGGAAAATGCCCTTTAAATAGGCAAAAAAAGATATATAAATTTTAGCATGTAACTTCAGTCATATAAAACGTAATTTCCCTACAACAAAATTGTGGCCAGTGAAAATGCTGAGTGGCTAGTAATTTTGGAAATCCACTAGCCACTGTGGCTGGTGAGCAAAAGAGTTAACCTCAAGCCCTGGTCTTAACTATAACTAAAAACTTCCAGCAGGAGCAAGAGCTAAATTCTGCAGCCCGTCGGCCCAACAGGAGCAGGATTTGACACGCCTGTTAAGACCATCAAAGAACATCATGGCCTGAATAATGTGACTTTCTCAAGTAAAATATTCCTGGATTAAATATTTTTGTGGTCCACTGACTACCCCTTAAGAGGCTGATTAGAATTGTGTTTAAATCCTAACTCTAGCTTTAACCTTAACCTCAGCCCTAGACCTGATTGGCTGATAGAAAAGTTCTTCCAGAACAAAGAAGATTGAATAAGACATGTAGAGAAGTCAGCGCCAATAGCCTTGTGGGCAGCGTGCCGACATGTGGCGCAGTTGCGCTTCGGGTGTCCCGAGATCTCATCCTGGCTCGTGGACCTTTCCCGTTCCTAACCCCCATCTCTCTCTACCACTCACTTCCTGACATATCTATACTGTCCTGTCATAGAAAAAATGCAAAAATAAATAAAAATAATACTAATAATAATGTAGTGAAATCCTCGGAAACTAGAGGATCTGTGAATTTGAGTGCATAGACTGTTGATGAGTAGGAGGAAGAGAACCTGCTAAAATTAGACAATGAAGAGTTCTGACAGTTGCATTAGTGTAGCAGGGATCATGGATGGAGCAAGGTTGCAGCTGAAAACAAGATCAAGATGGATCACTGTCTGTTGAGTCACCAGGGACTTGGAGCATCAATCTGGACGTGACATCACCCGGAGGGACAGGTGGAACACTGTTTTCCAAAAAGAGTTCCCAGTTCATCCAAAAATGTGTCTGAGGACTAGAGGAGAGATTTGAAAAAGACAAGATCCGATTTGATGTCACAAGTGACAGTGACAGAATAGAACTTAAACATTTGGTCGAATGATCCAGAAGTGAGAAACAAAATTTGACATGATTGCCAGATGGGGAAGCTTGTACCTCTTCCACAGAACAAGGCCATGGGGAAAAAAAGAGCAAAATAAAAGATGAAGAATGTGGCAGTAGTGGTTTCCAATGTGATCTATTAAACAGTAAGATGAGAAGAGATGTGACATATTAAGATGTTTGTGGGGGTTGACAACTCCAACCTTTGTAATGATAAACCTAAATAAAACTGTAGCATACAACCATAGACTCCTTTACTTAGTCTCTCGGTCATAACATCTTAGACACTCTGCCTTAGTGGTATAGCTGCTTAGGCAAGCATCACTGTACAAATTATATTTTAGGGTAAAACGTGTGCATATATTATCCTAGCAACATGAATGATACCTCAAATCACACAGCTTGTTGAGGCCACTCCTGTGCTATTTTTTTTTTCTATGTGAGCAGTGACTTATGATTTTCAGCTAGTAGGGTGAAACAAAGTGAAAAGAAAAACACATATTTACATCTACAGACATTAATATCATATAGACTTGATGGTAGGTTCATTTTTTACTTGAGCCAGTAAGCAACCACCTAGCCACACCTTAGCAAAAACCATGTGATTATGTGGAAGAAAGAGTCTATTACAGTATGGAAAGATTAAGCTATTTTAATCATGCATAAAAACTTGTCGATGTCAGTGCACTGAGCTGTGGCTCATCCTGCATAATTGAGTCATTTTGTACGTTAATTTGCCCTTATACATATTTTCCTAAATATGCATGAGCTATCAAACAATACTTAAGTGGAATCTGAAATAGCTCCTAATTAAGAATTAAAGATGAGGAAAAGTGAGGGGTGTCAATAAGCAATTCATTCATTTACACTGTGAGCGATGCCTTCATTTACCAGTAATTTGAGCATTTTAGCAAAGAAAGCCCTGCTAGTGGAATTACCATCAACCTTCTAAAATTGCTTAAGCTTCACCCCATTCACAGTGATAAACTGTTGAGACAAATCAAATCATGAACTGTATTATGCAAACTCAAACAAAACCTAAACAAACCTCCCATGCAGGGGAAACAGCATAAAACTGCTACAAAAAAATAAATAAATAAAAAAAATAGGAACAAGCTAATGACAAGCTCTTTCTGCACATTTCCATTTCATGCACAGTGCTATTTTATGCCACAATTATACCAACATCTTTGAGAATGATTTACACAATCTTTAAAATTCCCCGAACTTTCAGGTGAAATGTCCACAAGAGACAATCTAAGCAATATATTTTCTCTCTCTCTATTGCAGACAGTGGTGGAAAGAATACTAAGAAATTGCACTTAAGTAAAAGTATTGCTACTTAAGGAATAATTTACTTGAGTACAAGTAAAAGTGCTGAAAAATAATATGACTCAAGTAAGAGTAAAAAAGTAGATTGCTGAAAAACTACTTAGGTTACTGCGTTACAAAGTACTTTTCTATTTTTATTTTTTTTTTAAATGTTAAACTTATCATATTCCAGGAAATCCCTTACATAGACAAATGCATTAGATATCACTACAGCTGAATAACATGCAGATAGAGATACTTTGACTGATGAAATGTGGAAGACAATACACACACAATTGCAATGCAACACTAATTGACATAGCTTGTATCACAATTTAGAATTTTATAAAATATTTAATGTCTGACTGTAATAAGAAGCAACTTGGAACCACAAAAGCTAATTGTTTCAAACATGACTGATGTTATGTAGTGATTTTGGAGCAAAACATGATATCAGTCATGTCATTAAATTGATAAAATTATATTAAATTGTCAGTTTAACGCTATGCTAAGCAAACATACTAGCTATCCCTGTTGCCAGGAGCAACTGTTTTATAACTAATTTTGAAAAGTACATTCACGTATTCATGTAAGATTATGTGGTTGTTTTTAAGAAGGGCAAAAGCAAAGAAGGGTAAGTGACAGGTTTTCAAAGAAATGAGGGTTTAAAACAGAGTGAATAGAAAGGTGCCAGTAAAAAATAATATGGGGTATGGGTGAAGTTGGGCATCGTTTTAATTTTAATGATTCCGATTCTTATTAATTCATAATTTCGATTCCAATAAGGTAAATAAATATCTGAAATATCAAATCATATATGAAGATATCATTCACATTTATTCTAACTCTTTTTGAAAAAAAAAAAAATTTAATTGTTAGCTGAATACTGAATACTGGGGTGGTTTAATGGTAGACTCAACTGTTTTTATTTTCAAACTCGTATTTTGTCTTATTATGCAGTAATTCTGTTCGATACCTATGACTGATCTTAATATTCTGAGTTGAAATAATAATGGCCTAAATGGCCCTCATAAACGTACAGGTTTTCTTTTTTCTTTTTTTTTTTGGCGAAGAAGAAAGATTGATATAGTGTTAGGTGTTTTTATATGAATCTGTCATCTTCTCCTAAGTGTAATCTCTGTTCCCAAGGATCTTTAGGCACGTTTTTGCATTTTTTTTTTTTTTTGGGGAGTGCCCCTCTCTCTCACCTTTTTGGACTCTGCTCTCACAGGACCTATCATATTTGTTGGGTATTAAGATATGTTTGGAACTCTCAACTTCTTGTATACATGGATCTAATGTGAAAACTGTAAATTTATGGCATTCAGCTTTTTTTTTTTATGTCATCTTTTCTAAACTATTTGCAAAAATGATTTTATTGTTATTTATTTATCTATTAATATTAATTAATACATTTTTATTATTATTATTTATTTTTTATTTATTTTTATTTTTTTAAAGTCTACCAGGGGGTGGGATGGGTTCTAAATTTGCACAGCTGCTATTTGTTTTATACTACTGTTCCCATAAGAAAATTCAATAAACGGTTGTTAACAACAACAAAAAAAAAAGGGATAAAACAAAGCATATTTTGTTACTTTTTGAAACTTAGAATGGCTCAATTTGAGCAGATGAATTTACCATCACTGTCATCATCACAGCGCACATCCCCAGTACATTCAGCATCTGGCTCATATTCCCGGTCTCAACCATATTCTCATTTTCAAGTCAATATTTTGATCGCTGAAAGTTTATTCACTACATCCAACATCAAATGACAGTGACACTTATATTTCATTGTGTACAGTAATTGCTCTGCAGTAAAGCCATTCAAGCCATTAAAATTTTTGCTGATATTACTTTTTTTATGTTATATGGTAAGTGATACATCATGTCATCTATTCTATTAAACAATGCCACCTTAAGGACTAAAGATGAATTGCACTTGAGTAATCAGATATTTAATTATTGTCGCACAGGAAAAATATGCTTAAACTATTACATACCTCAGATCACTAGCAACCATATACACTTTTACAAGAAATTAATGAATAAACAGGCATTCTTTTTTTTTTTTTTTTTTTTATATATTCTTTATAATGAATAGATTGAGGAATACTAAGAAAGTTGATGTCTAACTTTAAAAATGAAGGAGGGAAAAAAGTCTCTCACCTCAGAAAAGCGAACTATCCTGTCCTGCCAGATGTTATACTGTGTTCATAGCAAGCACTCTTCTATAGCACGTGCGAATGCGACGCAACTCTGTATATCATTAAAGCGCAGAAACTACGAGCATGCAACGCGTGAAATAAAAGTACAGTACCGATAAATCACATAACTGGTACTGCGTGTATTAGCTGGGAAGGATTTGCATGAAGGTGTGATATTTATTCTATTCAGGAGCAGTTTCCATGTTTCATTATATTCATCATGGTAAATGTTGTTTCCATAACCCAAAAATACCATGTTATTTTCACTTTGTGTGGATAGTGCAAGCTGACACTGTTGTACCCTGTGTCTGCAGATCAGCTTTAATCAAGGTTCTTTTTCCACCATTCGAACAATCCTTCATTGAAATTTTGGTAACACTTTAGAATAGGGAACACTTATTCACTATTAACTATGACTTTTCCCTCAATAAATTCCTAATTTGCTGCTTATTAATAGTTAGTACGGTAGTTGTTAAGTTTAGGTATTGGGTAGGATTAGGGATATAGAATAAGGTCATGTAGAATAAGGCATTAATATGTGCTTAATTACTACTAATAAATGGCTAATATTCTAGTAATATGCATGCTAATAAGCAACTAGTTAAGAGACCTTAAAATAAAGTGTTATCCTAATTTTTCATTAATTTTGCTCTTCCGTGCACATCCAGGGAGGTTAGCTACAGTGCCATGGGCTGTAAACCTCTTGATGATATTGCGCACAGTGGACACAGGAACATTAAAATCTCTGGAGATGGACTTGTAGCCTTGAAATGGTCCATGTTTTTCCACAATTCTTTCTCTCAAATCCAGAGACAACTCTTTACACTTCTTTCTTTTCTCCATGCTTAGTGTGACACACAACACAAAGGTTGAGTCAACTTTTCTCCATTTTAACTGGTTGCCAGTGTGATTACAGTTTGACTTGCCATGACTGTATATATATATATATGTAAGCAATAAGGTACAAGAGGCCGCGCTGTATCGTGAATAAATCACGGCTGAAGGGCGTTGTTAGGCACGACGCGAAGCTGGTTACCACACAATAAAAAATATTAAAACCCAAAATTTATGTATTGAAATGTTACTTTTTTGAAGCAAGTTCGGCTGTCTTGCCGTTTAAAGTTCCTGACAGCAACCGTAAACGGCAAGAGAATGTTGCGAACATGCCTCATCATCTAATGGAGCTTAAATAAAAACAGAGAATAGGCACTCTTATCATCCGCTGTGTCATTTATTTTTCCAACACCATATATAATATTTTCTCACACACATACACCTGCTTATCTCTCAGCATGAGAAAACGTCTGTTTTCCGTCTTCTAGTTTTAAAACAGACCGATTCGCGGCACAGCACGAGTTTGCAAGCGTCATTGCAGTGTAAACTGATGTACATACAGAAACATACCTGAAACAGAAAACTAATACATTTAGTAATATTCCCTCCTCACTAAGGAAACTGTAGTCTTTTACTTAGACGCGCGCCACACACACATCTCCGCATGAGAAGGGTTTATTAGACGGGGAAGGGCGGGGTCTCTAAATTAAAGATGAAAGATGCAACATAACGCCAGCAGGGGTCACTCATACTTCATTAAATAAATAGCAAACAGTTAATTCTACCGAAATACATAATACATTAAACTAATGAGCTATTGATTGTTTATGTTGCTAAGGGTGTTGCTTAGTGATACACAGAACGGTTGGGTGAAGTGGTCATAGCCGTGCTGTATCGTGAATAAAACACAGCTGTAGACCAATCAGAATCGAGGAATGGAACTAACCGTTTTATATATGTATATATATATATATATATATATATATTTATGCCATGGTTTGTCTGAATACTCAATTCTGATTGGCTGGCAGGTGTTGATTAAATTTGTTTAACTGCACAGGTAGTTCCAGGTCAGTTTAATCACGTTCTATATTAATGCACTTCCTATAAACATTGGTAACCATAGTAACATACAGTTACAGTTGAATAGTAATACAGATGGGATAATCAACGGCTAGCTGTGCATTAAACGATTTGAATCGTGCCTTCGCAGAGGCAACCGCTGCGCGTTGGGTGGTTCTTCGCCTCCACGTCGTGCATTCAAATAATTTAATGCACAGCTAGCCGTTGATTATCCCGTTTATGCCATGGTCATTTCCCAGCATTCACATATTAAAGATGTTAACAATATTTGTGCTGCAATATTTGACCGGAACGATAAAAATGACAGTTATTTTCGTCTGTATTACTATTCAACTGTAACTGTATGTTACTATGGTTACCAACTGTCATGAATCCTTGCCACACACTTCCGTTCACTCACCACCAGAGGTCACTCACTCACCACATTGACTCTCACACCATACATCACACTGGACTGCATTTCCCATCATCCATTGCACTGATTGCACACACAGCTGATTGCACTGATCACACTGCTGATTGCACTGATCACACACCCTACAGAAGCCATGGACTTTCTCTCCCTCACTGCCGAGTATTGTATGCATTTATCGCTGTTCTAGCTTTAGCTACCCTACAGAGCCTTTAGTAGTTTCCCTAGTCTAGTCTTGCCTTGCCTGTTTTGGATTGTGTTTTCCCCTGCCTGGACTTTTGCTTACGTTTCTCGGATAACGTCTCTTGTCAAGCCCCTTTGGATACTGTTCACTGTCAACTGACCCATGCACATTTTAGATGACTCTTTGCCTTGCCTGTGATATACCTGTTTGCCATTGTTCGACCCTGCCTGTATTTATGACCATGTCCTTGAATAAAACCTTGCACATGGATCCGCACGCCTCACGTCTCTTTTGCCCCGTAACATCAATGTTTATAGGAAGCACATTAATATAGAACGTGATTAAACTGACCTGGAACTACCTGTGCAGTTCAACAAATTTAATCAATACCTGCCAGCCAATCAGAATCGAGTATTCAGACAGACCATGGCATAAATATATATATATATATATATTTAGTTACATTTGAATATATATATACAGTGGGTACGGAAAGTATTCAGACACCCTTAAATTTTTCACTCTTTGTTATATTGCAGCCATTTGCTAAAATCATTTAAATTCATTTTTTTTCCTCATTAATGTACACACAGCACCCCATATTGACAGAAAAACACAGAATTGTTGACATTTTTGCAGATTTATTAAAAAAGAAAAACTGAAATATCACATGGTCCTAAGTATTCAGACCCTTTGCTGTGACACTCATATATTTAACTCAGGTGCTGTCCATTTCTTCTGATCATCCTTGAGATGGTTCTACACCTTCATTTGAGTCCAGCTGTGTTTGATTATACTGATTGGACTTGATTAGGAAAGCCACACACCTGTCTATATAAGACCTTACAACTCACAGTGCATGTCAGAGCAAATGAGAATCATGAGGTCAAAGGAACTGCCTGAAGAGCACAGAGACAGAATTGTGGCAAGGCACAGATCTGGCCAAGGTTACAAAAACACATTCTGCTGCACTTAAGGTTCCTAAGAGCACAGTGGCCTCCATAATCCTTAAATGGAAGACGTTTGGGACGACCAGAACCCTTCCTAGAGCTGGCCGTCCGGCCAAACTGAGCTTTCGGGGGAGAAGAACCTTGGTGAGAGAGGTAAAGAAGAACCCAACGATCACTGTGGCTAAGCTCCAGAAATGCAGTCGGGAGATGGGAGAAAGTTGTAGAAAGTCAACCATCACTGCAGCCCTCCACCAGTCGGGGCTTTATGGCAGAGTGGCCCGACGGAAGCCTCTCCTCAGTGCAAGACACATGAAAGCCTGCATGGAGTTTGCTAAAAAACACCTGAAGGACTCCAAGATGGTGAGAAATAAGATTCTCTGGTCTGATGAGACCAAGATAGAACTTTTTGGCCTTAATTCTAAGCAGTATGTGTGGAGAAAACCAGGCACTGCTCATCACCTGTCCAATACAGTCCCAACAGTGAAGCATGGTGGTAGCAGCATCATGCTGTGGGGGTGTTCTTCAGCTGCAGGGACAGGACGACTGGTTGCAATCGAGGGAAAGATGAATGCGTCCAAGTACAGGGATAACCTGGACGAAAACCTTCTCCAGAGTGCTCAGGACCTCAGACTGGGCCGAAGGTTTACCTTCCAACAAGACAATGACCCTAAGCACACAGCTAAAATAACGAAGCAGTGGCTTCACAACAACTCCGTGACTGTTCTTGAATGGCCCAGCCAGAGCCCTGACTTAAACCCAATTGAGCATCTCTGGAGAGACCTAAAAATGGCTGTCCACCAACGTTTACCATCCAACCTGACAGAACTGGAGAGGATCTGCAAGGAGGAATGGCAGAGGATCCCGAAATCCAGGTGTCAAAAACTTGTTGCATCTTTCCCAAAAAGACTCATGGCTGTATTAGATCAAAAGGGTGCTTCTACTAAATACTGAACAAAGGGTCTGAATACTTAGGACCATGTGATATTTCAGTTTTTTCTTTTTCAATAAATCTGCAAAAATGTCAACAATTCTGTGTTTTTCTGTCAATATGGGGTGCTGTGTGTACATTAACCTTTTGAGCGGTACAGTCCCACATATGGGATTTTCATTTCCGTGCCACTGGGAGTACGGTCCCACATATGGGATTTAGAACGTTCGGTGACGTCGCATAACTGCCAAATTCAAACTGCGTTTTCGCACTTTGTCTGACGCTGAGATGCCGCTGCACTTGTCATATAATCGCATCTATGCAGTTTTTTTAACCACATAATGTTTATTTCATGCTTTAGACATTTAAATACACATAAGTACTAGTAAAACAATACATTTAGAGTTCGTAAAATACACTCAGATGTTTATGGAAGCAGCAAAAACAATCCATTCAAATATAATTTTCAGACGTGTTTTATTAATATCAAATACACATAGTGTAAGTAACTATAAAGTTCACTCTATTCTTCTCCCATTTCACCCGCCACTTACTTGCATGTATTTCACGAGAAACTGATGAATTTACGTGATGTAAATCCGACTGACAGGACTCTCTGAACTGCAGCGCGAACAAACATGGCGGCGCCCATCTCACATTACAGATCATGATCAAGATCATTTAGAACTGTTTTTAAACGATAAAACACACTCATTTGCACATATTTGTGAATCGGAATATCAGATAGTCGATTATATGGTAAGCAAGTTTATGAATATTTTGAATAAAAAAGGAAAAACTAAATAAAAGCGATCCATCTGTCATACTGTGTTATTGTGGCTGTGGTGTGTCACGTGACAATCATGACGCGTCGTCATGGAAACATTAAGGGGAAACGTTCTAAAATAACGGTCGCCTAAAAAAACTCACTCTGGGGGGACCGCTGGAATATTTTAAACTCACCACTGAAAAGGTTAATGAGGAAAAAAAATAACTTAAATGATTTTAGCAAATGGCTGCTATATAACAAAGAGGGAAAAATTTAAGGGGGTCTGAATACTTTCCGTACCCACTGTGTATGTATATATATATATATATATATATATATATATATATATATAGCGGCTTGATGACCATGGGAAAACGTGGGTCCCAAGGCCAAACCAGTTGAGAACCAGTTTTAACAAATCCAACAATAAACAAATAAAAATTATATATATATATATATATATATTTTTTTTTTTTTTTTGTTGGTATAACCAAATGTAGTCAGGTTGGTAGTAAATCATTGTTTCTGTCTTTCACTGTAGAAAGATGTAACCTGTAAGCAGTGGTGGAAAGAGTACTGAAAATTTGTACTCAAGTACAAGTACTGTTACATTGCTGAAATAATACTCAATTACAAGTAAAAGTACTGGTGCCAAAACAGTACTTAAGTAAAAGTACAAAGTACTGTCTCAAAACTACTCAGAGTACTAGTTACTAGTTACTTTTTAGCTGGTGATATTTAATGAAAAAAAAAAATATTCATTCATATAAAAGATCTATCTAGATAATAGCTACTTTGAACAAAATCCACTTTTATCTTATTGACTAAAATTAAATATTGGATATTGACTACTCCACCTCTTGCTCATAGCAGATTCATGTTTGGATAGGAGTGGCTAAGAATATCTGTTTGTTACGTCTGACATCACGCTTCACCAATTCTGGGTCCTAACGCTCTGCCAGACACCCCAAAAACACCAAACTGTGCTAATATACACACGATGTCATGTAATACTGAAAAATTATAACCCTAACCTTTATTTCCATACTGAAATCCCAGATGGCCAGACAGTGATTCAGCTAAAATATTAGTGTCTGGGACACTGTGAGCACGGAGACTGTAGTGTGCACAGCAAATTTTTAAATGCTTAGCTTAAATATGTAATGTTAATTAAATAGTGCTCATAAATGGTTGTTGAGATCGTATTCTCAAGTGAAATAAGTAGAGGCATGGACCCGGAAACAGCAGTCCTTACGTCACGACTTAACAAGAGGATTCTCCCCAAGCCATCAAACTGACTTTATCAGAGCGAGAACGCCATTCCAGAGTGGAAGCAAATTTTTCAGTTTTTTTATTAAAGATTACGACTGCAGACAATTTTTTCCCCCAGTTTATTGCACGGTTAAATTGTTCACCACAAGACTAGTAATGTGCATTAAAAAGTTGTTTCATGACAACTAATAATTTTCAATACCATTGGCAAAACTACAACATACTGTATACTGCCATATAGATATTTTAATATTTAAAAAAAAAATTGTCCATCCATTTTTTCAAGGCAATCATTATTTCAAGCTTTGAAACTGGTTTAATCCAAGTCTTCTAAAAAGACACATTCGGGTTTATATGATGAACAGCTTTTAATATAGGCCTTCATGTACATACATATAAATATTGATCAATTACCATTACAAAAATGTAAATCTTAAACATTTGCTCATTCTGTGTATTTGTGTCTTTAAAATAGGGTAACTTTGTTGCAAAAGCTTACAACACAAGGACGCTTGATTTCAAATTTGATTTCAAACTGAATTGAATTTACAAAAAAAAAAAATGAAAAGTACAGTCAGTAATAAAACTATAAAACAAATGACCTCAATTCAGTTGAGGTATTCGAAATATGACAACATTACATTTTTATTAGCAGTGATTTAAGAGCCATATATTTTAGGCCTATTTATTTAGGCTAGATAAATGGAACATCAGATGGCTTTGACCTATAATGTCTGTACAATGTAGTGATGCAGTTAGACAGACTAGGATATTTATATGTATAAATCAGACAAATATCCCATTCCAAAACATTTCTAGCATAAACTTACATTGTAAAGAAATTAAAGGTCCATCTTTGATTGTTGGAAGACTTTCTGGTGCATTTCACGTACAGACAATAACATTTCCAGTAGCATTTCCATCGGTCAGGCGTGGATATATTCTGAATGGTTGATAACTTTCGACAAAGTCTAATCTAGGAGCAAAGACATTTACATTCATGCATTTAGCAGACGCTTTTATCCAAAGCGACTTACAAGTATATTTAGGCTACACATTTTTTTAATCAGTATTTGTGTTCCCTGGGAATTGAACCCACAACCTTTTGCGCTGCTAACGCAATGCTCTACCACTGAGCCACAGGAGCACTGAGAAATAATTTCTACTTTAAAAGCACTGAGAGATCGCGATAGCACACAGTCTGCGCACAATATCACAGTGAGAGGACAAACAGTTCATTTGTATAAATTAGGCCTATTTGAAAGCTCGCATCCAGTTTTCTGTGACTACATGACTGTTCTCATGTTACAATAAAGCGCTCGCCACATTTGCGTGGAAATGATTAAAACTATGCGGAATACCTGCAATCCCGCGCGGATATTCAGACTCTGTAACTGACAGGAGGCTGATGCGTGTCAAACTCGCTGTCTGAGAGGACGTGTATCGGTTTATATACGGTAGATACTGTGGAGAATGAGTAATGGAACCGTGTCAGATAGTTAAATATCGATAACAAAATATAGATATTTATGATAACGCTACCATGTAGTTTGTTTCTCCAAACTTTGAGTCCATAAATCACGCTGTGCTCCCTCACTGTTCAATCAGCTGCTCTTCACCTGCTGCAGCGGCGGCTTTTCCCGGGACCCGGTTCAGTTATCAGGGCTTGTATTGGTCCGTTTACGATCGGATATCTTTATTGGCTACTGAAGTTTCGTGAAAGGTTTGAATATCAATTCAAATTGTGGGCATACTCAGTAACGAACTATGATTTTAAAAGTAATGAAGTAGATTATTTTGCTTAATTTGTACTTAAGTACAAGTAAAAGTACAGCTTTAAAAATATACTCAAAAAAGTACAAGTACCCGAAAAAACTACTCAATTACAGTAACGTGAGTAGTTGTAATTCGTTACCTCCACCACTGCCTGTAAGTTACCAGTGATCACCATATGAGTGAACTGTCTTGCTGCACCAGTGTGCACTTACAGGAGAATTTCCAACAAAAAAATCTAGTTTTATATCCGTCAGTGTGGTTCGAATCCTGTTTAGGCATAGGCTTTCCCTTTGTGACTGCAGTTTCTTTACCACCCAAACAAGTGATATAGGATATGGAGTGTACATGCAAGAACAAAAGACGGTAACACTTTATAATAACTGCGCACTATGAATCATTAGTTAAGCATTAGTAAATAGCCAATTCATCTTTTATAAAGCACTGTTCCAACATTAATAGGCATTCGTAAGCAGTTTATAAATACAGCTATAAATGTTTTGTTCTTGAGGGTATCTATAATGTTTAATAATTGTATTCTCATACTGTATTAATGATCAATTTATTATTTCTAAATTATTACGTTATTTACGTTACATTATTTATGTAACCAGTTATTTAGGAGTTGTCAGTGGTTCATAAGATCATTTAGAAAGTATAAGTAAATGATTAATAAACTATTTAAATGTACATTTATCAATCTTATTATTTAGACACATGACACACAATAGTTGCTCAGTGTGTTAATGAATGCTTTATTAACAGATATTCCTGCTGTAATTCATAATTAAGTCAGGTAGTTATAAAATATTTAGTAGTTGCCAGCCATTTATTTTTGTGAGCTCATCTAAAGTGAGGACTAGTCATACCTTGTAAAGCATTTACAGAGGATATTTAAAGGCTCATTTATCTTCCAAACAGAAAAGTTAAACAAACACAACACAGAGGGATGCAGAAGACACATATTTTTTTTTCAAGATGCAAAAAAAATTAAACTGTACAACTGTACACTTGATAAAAAAAATGAAAAATAAACCTCTGCAATTTCATAAAAAAATAAATGAATACAAATTCAAGTGTACAGTTAGACACTTCTTTTTTATTTTATTATTATTATTTTTTTTGCATCTTGAAATTTTTTTTTCTGAGTTCTGTATCCCTCTGTGTTGTGTTTGTTTATTTTTTCTGTTAGGAAGATAACTGAGCCTTTAAATCTCCTTTGTAATATATATGCTTATAAATCAAGAACAAGGCATTTATAGCTGTTTTTATAAAGTGCTTACTAATGACTATTAATGTTGGGACAATGCTTTATAAACTGACTATTATTTATTTATGAACTGACTATTTACTAATGCTTAACTAATGATTCATAGCGTGAAAATATTATAAAGTGTTACGCAAAAGACAGTTTCCACAACATCCAAAAATCAGAGCTCACAAGCATCTTCCCACTCAGCTTGATAGAAAGAAAAGTGCTCACTATAATCTAAGGTTTCTCAAATTCCACCATGGATGTTCACTGCCCTGCAGAGTTCATCTCAATACCTGATCAAACTCACCTATCAGCAATTGTCTATTAAATGCTTCTAAATTGGAAGGCTGCATTCTAGTAAGGCTGATAATCTCGGCTGCCACGTACGTCACCAAGTGCCATCAAATGGCGTCTTAATTTAAGGGATCTTTGGAAGGCAGACATTGTTTCATGTCTTTCGTTCATCCTTCATTTTGAAGGATGTATCAAGTGTACAATCCTTTGCAAACATAAAAAAAAATAAATAAAACAAAGATAATGCTAAACTGCCACTATGTAAACCATTGAGAGACTATAGAAAATTGTCATTATTTTGCATTAATGGAAAGTAAGATAATATAAAGATCACTAAGTATTTTAATTATTACCACAACTTAAAGGGTTAGTTCACCCAAAAATGAAAATTCTGTCATTAATTACTTACCCTCATGTCGTTCTAAACCTAAGACCTCCGTTCATCTTCGGAACACAAATTAAGATATTTTTGATGCATCCCATGAGCTCTTTGACCCTCCCATAGACAGCAAATTAATTTGTTCTGTTCACATAATAATGTTGATCATTACATCAACTTAGAAATATTGTAATAATAATTATTAAGTTGTAGTAACTTAAACTGTCTTTATAACTTTATGTTATAAATTTTATGTAACTTTATGTAACTAATTTTAGTTCCAGCATGGGGCTGGATAAGGAAGAATAAATGTTGAATCTAAGTGTTATTTTATGTGTTTTTAGGAAAGGAAAAGGCCCATTAGTGTTTAATGCTGTTATATGTGACATTTTACAGAGTTTATGTTGAAGATGTTGTGGTTATGATTGTGCTGGAAGTAGAACGTGTGATAGTTGATTATTTAAAACCTACCTGGTCTCATGGCATTTAAGTACCTGGGTGCACTTTTTAGCGTGACATGAAATACGTACCAATAAGTACATATCACTGCAGTTTCCAAAATAAATGAACACTTTCACACAAATTTACAGAGTTGCGATAAATAAAGCGTGATTTTCGCACAATTACTTGAAGAATATCATGCTATGACTTCAAAACAATATTAATATGCTGGGAGATTTGAAAACTGATACTTTTGAACGTTAACATCGCACACATCCAGCTTCATATCTATGGGTTTTCATAGATGATAAGTTTGTTCGGTACGGGGTACAGAGACGGACTTGGGAGACGAAAAGCATCGGTTTGAATCCCGTGTAACTACGGTTCGACAAAGCAGTTAAAATCTGTGTAAAAGGAAGTTCAAATGGCACAGTTGCATCAGCTAATACGTTTTTATATCAGTTTTGCATTTGTTAACACTGTCGGGTAGGTTTAGGGCTGGATTTGGTGTAGGGCATATTTCCAACACGATAGAGCATTAACCTTTAGCGACAGTCCTCAGATATTTGAATTCTGAACCGCCGCAATACGTATCTGAAGCTACGTAATAAAAAAACAGCAATACGTACCAATATCTACGTAATAAAAACGTGGCAGGGTTCACATATTGAACCTGTGTTTTAGCGCCACTCAGTGGACATTTCTATTTGAAACTGCGGCGAAATGTGCAGCAAGGTACGTAAAACGGCATCGCACAAAAGTGCACAGAGGTACGTATTTTTATGAGACCAGGTTGTTTAAAACATGTGATGTTTTCATGCTGACTCACTAGACCTTCTCATTCTAGCATTTAATGCTGCAGAGAACTCTAGTCTAGAATTCTCAGCAGGACTGGTCTATAGGTAAAGGAAGGATGCAGCCATTTTGCTTCCCATAGTGACACTTGCACGATGTTTGCATACATGCATACTAGATGAAGTGGATTAGATGCAATATTTGTCAAATATACAGACAATTCAGACTTCGTCATGTAGCAAAAGAAACACTTTTCATTATGTACTTCACGTACTGCTTAATACAGAGCCTGTATATATAAGAATAACATTCAACATAATATCATGATACCTAACATGTTTTTTTTTTGTTTTTTGTTTTAATCAGTTTTATTTTGATAACCATGAAACAATAGGCCCATGGCCTACATGAAATTTTTAACTGGCATGCACTACTTCAATTCAGACGCCAATCGGTCTGCTCAAGTCGTACACACACAAGTGAAACACACACACACAGGCCCCTTCAGGGCCAGATTTGAAGAACACTGCTGTAACCCGTCAGTCCTTTTGGGTCTGGCACTGATGCACTACTGCAAAATATTCAGGGACTGTAGGCGAACAGCTATGTGAATAGAAAATGCAGATTCTGGCTCTGCTTTTCTGGTTGCATAAAGACCATGGTGCACCTCGGAAATAGGCTGCAGGCTACAAAACAATGGGGTATCTCAGTGTTGGCTGCACAAAGAATACAAGAGGAGCGTTTCAGCGGGAAATGGGACTTTGTACAGGAGGTGTCTATGAGGACAGTATTCATTCACACCAAAGGGAGTGCAGAAGCCAACTAGTGAATGACAGCAATCGAAAAAAAGGGCCCTACTGTGAAGAAAGTACAATGAAGTCATGTGTGAGAGAAAGTGTTGGAATACATCAACAACAAACTGTGAGGGTTATGGCAGTGTGGACGGCTGAGCAACTTTGGTTAGACCTTCATGCTGTTAGTATTTCTCTTTTCTTAGTCCTAGGTGATGAAGCAAACCAAAAAAATACATAAATAAATAAATAATAAATACAAAATTGCATTCAAAAGGGTCATAATTCCCACATGGACAGAGGTTTGACTTGGGCCATCATGCTGTGCTGTAGTGTGGAAGGGACATTGTGTGAACTCACACAACAGAGCAGATCGCAGCATCACAGGAAGTGAGCGGGACACATTTCCGAGGCCTGGCTCTGTGCGTTTGTTCTTGAGTGTGTTTGATGTTTCAGAATAAAGGACAGTGTGTGTGTGTGTGTGTGTGAGAGAGAGAAAGAGAGAGAGAGAGAGAGAGAGCGAAAGAGAGTGAGAGAGAGGGAAATGGCGTGTGACAGTGATCGGAGAACTTGAGAAGAGAGAGAGCACAAGGGAGATGCAGGGGAGAGATGGGAAACAGCACGGAAATCCAAGGTCTCTCCTTAATCATTATCATTCAGCTGTCAGTGGGAGTCCGGTCTGAGCTTGGCCCTGGACCGCCAGACCCCAGCCCATCTGCTCCCAATAAAACCCAACAAATGCCTTAATTTGAATAAATGTCCCATATCGTTGAAATGCTTTAGCTCATCAGAGACAGTGATATTGAGATGGCTTTGGAGGACTACGTTAAAAAGAGTATGTATGTGCACGTAATGGCAGAATCGCTCATTGTGGCGCTTCTGAATCTAGAGGTCTGTGCGGGATCAATTTTTCAGTCCTGCAGAAATCTGTCTTGCTCTCACTTAAAGTAAAACTATATTTCTTGCTGCTCCCACCCACAATTTATATGTTTTGTCTTGCTGCCGCCTGCAAAATCCCACAGGTAGAGATCTACATGGATTTTTCAGTTCAGTTTCAGTATGATTCTTTCTCGCTCTGATGCCATAGGCTATTTTTTTTCCAATTCCCACACACAAATGGAGCTTCTGACCTCACCTTGTACATTTGTCGCAGCAGGCAAAAAAGAAAGGTATTTTCCTTTGCTGTTGCATACAAACAAAAAACAGAGAATATCCAACTCTGCACCTGTAAACTGTTTATTTTGCTTGTGCAGTAGATGAATAACATTCTCAGCGCATATTATTGAGAAAAGAGCTTACATTGATGTGACACACAGCTTCTCTGGTGTGAGACTGAGAATGAGTGTGACTGTACATCAGTCTTGCTGAAGACTATGGAAACACAGTGGTTAAAATTCAAACATGATTGTAGAATTAGGTAACACTGCATTACTGTTAACCAAGATCTCATGTAATACATTGTAAAGATCATTTTGAGAGTTCGGTAACACTTTATTTTAGGGTATCTTAACTAGTTGCTTATTAGCATGCATATTACTAGAATATTAGCCATTTATTAGTACTAATTAAGTACATATTAATGCCTTATTCTACATGACCTTATTCTACATCCCTAATCCTACCCAATACCTAAACTTAACAACTACCTTACTAACCATTAATTAGCGGCAAATTGGGAATGTATTGAGGGAAAAGCCGTAGTTAATGGTGAATAAGTGTTCTCTATTCTAAAGTGTTACAGAGAGTTCTGTTTTCTGCATATCATACCAGTGTGTCACAAACAAATCTAAATGAGTTTGTTAAAAGTCAGCATTGCATAGATTGAAAGTGGCATGCATAACTATAGTTGATTTAATGTTATTTATAATAGTTGGAGCCTATATTTTATTTAAATTCACACCTAATGAGAGAAGTTAATCATTTAAACATGCTATCATGTTAGAAGTGCAATTCAGTAATCTGGTGCCAATTGAAAAAGTGAAAGATGAGATGAAGACTGTACTCACTATATACACTCTCAGAAATAAAGGTACAAAAGCTGTCACTGGGGCGGTACCTTTTCAAAAGGTGCATGTTTGTACCTAAAGGGTCCATTTTGGTACTTTAAAGGTACATATTAGTACTTAAAGTGTACATATTTGAACCTAATAGGTACAAAAGTGTACCTTTTGAAAAGGTACCAACCCGATGACAGCTTTTGTACCTTTATTTCTGAGAGTGTTTGTCTCGACTAGCACTGTGAGGAACGAGGAGCAAAGAACGTGGAGACGCAGGAGAATTCACTAGAACAATCTTTATTCATTCAACACGGGGTAGACAGGAGTCACACACGGAGCACATGACATATAACAACGGACAGCAAACAAGGGGCAGAACACACTATAAATAGACAGAACTAACGAGGGGAAAACGAGACACACCTGGAAACAGATCAGACACGGCTGGGACTAACACCGTGTCTTAACTACACGCGACGCGACAATATTCCAGCAACAAGAAATTTGGGTGTCCAAACCCGACAAGACGCAACACTGCGACGCGACAGAATCAATCAAATATCACAGCCAATCAGAAGCGTGTGTGGGCGGGCTCTCTCTGGAAGCGCACTGCTCTTGCAATGAAATGGATACGTTTATAATCTAATTAATAAATTTGAAAGCTTTTTAACATCATTAAATATACATACTGAGTGACTGATAACGTCTTTATTATGGAATACACTCGTTGGTTCGCAGTGAGTTCACAGTTTTAAAGGTCATCTTTGAATTAATTTATTTTTCAAGATCTGAGGTAAACTATCTGTTGTTGCTTTCAGTATGGCTATAGGGTCACGCAATATGATATTTAAACTCATATTAGACACGTTTAACTTTGAATAAAGCATATAATCACCTGAGATTATCTACTGTCATATAGTTTGTATGTTGTTGTTCCAGCCGCGACGTCGCGGAAATAGAAACCGTTTCTAAATTAGAAATTTCGCGTGTCGCCTAGTTAGGACAAAAACTCTGATTAACATGGAAAAGATACAAGCGGCGTCGTGTCGCGTGTAGTTAGGACACGGTGTAAGGCTTAGTTCACACTGCAGGTCTTAATTCTCAGATCGCATTTTTTGCTGAAATCTGATTTGTTTGCGCTGTTGTTCACATTGTCATTTAAATGTGACTGCCATCAGTCTCATGTGTGAACCGTATACGGCCCTGAAGTGACCCGCACGCGCAGAAGAAGACGTGACGTCAGACACAGCGCACTGTGTTTGCGGAAAGAAAAATGGATGCTGCTTGTGTTTAGCAATTTTTAAGTTAATGTGCAATCGGAGCCTAAATAACGAAGAAGAATATTAAGAAGAAGGAGAGCACGATTTCCTCCAGCGCAGAATTGTGACGTCTGTCGCATTTCAATGACGTAAAAATCACATGAAATTCGACATGGCCGTTCAGACTGAAGTTGCATTGCAAAATACCGGATATGTATCCGATTTAGGACCACATATGAAAGTGGCCTGGGCCTGATTTGAAAAAATCGGATTTGTGCTGTTCAGACTGTCATAAGAAAATCAGATATGGGTCACATCTGGGCAAAAAGTCGGATTTGGGCCACTTTAGCCTGCAGTGTGAACCTAGTCTAAATGAACTGAATGGGGACAGGAACAGGAAAACCCAAATAAGGACATGGAAACACTGGGAACACGTGGAAACACAAGACACAGGGACAAAAGTCTGACAATATATATATATATATATATATATATATATATTTTTTTTTTTTTTTTATTAAAACACTTATATAATACATTTATGTAATGTAATTTGCCATTGCTGAAATTATGTAACTGGCAGTGTTTGGCAAAACATTGGAAAGAATCAGTGGCTGCCACCTCTATAGATACACTAGTAGCATAGTGTTTAGTGTTGCAAAGGACACAAATTAGATAACAGAATACACATATTGTTGCAATTAACTAGGACTGAGTTTCGATTCAGATGTCCCGATTCAATCTGATTCCGATTCGCAAGCTCTCAATTCGATTTGATTCTCAATTTTTTGATTACATTCATTGAACTGAGATATAGTTTTAAATGCTATTGATATTTCAAAAAAAAAAAAAAAAAAAGAACAGTGAACATCAGTTTACAAATGGCGAATTAATACAAAGAAATTAACAGCCACAGGCCTGTATTTTAAACCTATTCTTTTTTTTTTTTTTGTATAGACCTTTTTCCTGAGTAAACGATGAGAGCCACCATTATGAATTCTAACTTCTGATTGGATGCTCTTCTGTTCATAGGTTCATAGGTTCTGTTCCTCCATAGAAACCCATTCAAATAGTGCCCATCTGTTTAATGTAGCTAACATCGGTAGCTTCGTGTCATCTACACACTCATTAAACTTTGAGGAGTGAGGCACTGACAAATGACAGTCATTGCGAAACTTTAAAGTGATGGTGCTATGGAGCCATATGCTTTTTAAAAACATTTTAATAGGTTTAACATTAGATTCTCAGCGCTTGTCTGAAGTTTAAAATCATTGGTGTACCCGTAAGCCAATCAAATAACGTTTGGTTATGATGTATGTTATGCGCCGGCTCAGCCGCCTCGAACTTCTGCTGTAAACACAGGTATGCGGCGAAAACAAAACCATCAAGCGAAATACCGGAGTGAAGATGGCTGTGAACAACTTTTGCAGATTATGTGAAGTATATCTACACATCCGCGGTAAATTAAATTAATTAAACTTTTCCCAAAACCTGTCGGGAGTAGGGCCACAACATCACCTCCATTCAAAATGTGAACCAAACACTCTTCTTTTCTTGTTTGGGCTTCAGTTGGCAAATGCCGGGAATATTCTCCACAACAGAGCGAATACCATCCCGTGTCTCCATGTCCGCTGTCGTATTAGATTTCTCTAACCTAAACTAGAATCTTAAATATAGAGCAATAGGGCCCTATAAAATGTTGTTCTTAATTTTTGTGGTAATCAAATGAAGGCATAAAACGTTAGTTTAATTTATGCTAATCAAATGAAAATTCTGCACGTCATACGTCATTACACTATTTCTGCATCATTGCACATGCGCAGTCCTTTCAGTTTCGGTTTTCAATCCAATCAAGTGTTTACATGCACTCTCAATCGTATTAGAAAAAGAATAAACCACTCCCTTAAAGCTGATCGAAATTTCATTCCAATCGAGCTCAGTCGGATCGATTAAGGTGTTTACATGAAGGCTTTTCAGTCTGATTGAACCGTCAATCTGACTACAAACTGATTATTTGATTGCATGTAAACGTAGCCGCTGAGTCTTACGACTGCACAATAGTAATGTATTTCTGTCACAGTTTCTTGACGTTAAACCAAACTTTTATTTTGACAGGTTGTCATGAAGAACTTGCAGCTGCTGTGTATGTTATATTGATATTCTCAAATAAAACGGTAACATGCTAATGAAGTGACTCTCTGTGTGTTAGGAGTTGGGACTTCAGTTTAGTTTGTTTCTGTTTCATCTATCTCTTCTTGTTTTCCCTAATTTGGTTTTGTTCCGGTTTTCCTCATTAGTTCTTTATTAGTTAATTAAAGTTAAGTCTGTTCACCTGTGTTTGGTCATTATCTCATTTCCTCCCTAGTTTCAGTTTGCTTTATAAGCATTCAGTTTGTGATCCACCTTTGTCGAGTCTTAAGTTACACTAATGTTATATTGAAGTTATTTTGGTGTTGTTTAATTTGTTCCTGAACTGATTATTATGATTAAAGTATCTCATTTCATCATTCCTTCGTCTCCCCGTACTCCTTGAGGGCACAACATGTAACAGAAGACTCGACCGAAACACTGATAATGCTGACGGCTGAGGACAAGTTGTGGTGTCTGCGGCAGGCTGGCCAGAAGCTGGAGCGGTATGTGGAGGAGTTTATTGAGCTCGTTCCCCTACTGAACTGGCCTGACGCCTCGTTGTGTGCATGCTTTCAGCTGGGGCTGGACAGAGAGACTATCAGATGTGAGCCTCCTGTTTTGGGATTTTCCCTGGTCGAATTAAACAATCTTGTTTTATCTCTAAATGGATCGAACTTCGAAGTTGTTGAGAAAGAAGAATACCAGTCTCGCTGCCCAGTCTCCTCTGAAGCACGTCACGCCAGCTCACTACACGCCAAGAACCCCCACATACCGTGCCAACAATCCGAACCGCCTACCTAGCCCCAACCATCCGCATAGCATCTGCAGCTCCATCGTGTTCCACAGTCCAGCACCATCCGCGGCTGCCCCAAGCCCGCCTTCCGCGGAGAAGTTTCCGCCGCCGTTCACGGCCACCGCAAGCCTGCCGACAGTGAATGTGGCAAGCTCGCCGACAGTGAATGTGGCAAGCCCGCTGACAGTGAATATGGCAAGCCCGCCAACAGTGAATAAGGCTATCCCTCAAGTACCCCTAGGGCTACTGGTGGAGTATGAGGGGATGTCTTGGACACAAGTGCCCTCCAGTGCCTGCTCCTCGCAAGAGTCTCCGCTGGTTCCGTCCAGCTCCGCACTTCCAGAGCGCCCCCAAGAGTCTGCGCTTCCAGAGTGCCCCCAAGAGTCTCCATTGGTTCCGTCCAGCTCCGCACCGCCAGAGCGCCCCCAAGAGCCCAAGCTACCAGAGCGCCCCCCAGAGCTCTTCCAGAGAATACAAGTTTTAAACCTCACCAAAAAAATGTTGGAGGGGGGGGGGCTATACCCCCGAGAATCCTGCTCTGCCATGGGTTGTCCGAGTCCCCTGAATCGCCATGGCCTCCCGAGACCCCGGATCCGCCATGGCCGCAGGACTCCACTGACCCGCCCCGGAGGTCTCCCTTGTCCTGGCCTCGCAGCAGCCTCCAGGGCACCCCCTCCCGGGACACGCCTTCCGGGAGGGGGGAGTAATGTTAGGAGTTGGGACTTCAGTTTAGTTTGTTTCTGTTTCATCTATCTGTTCTTGTTTTCCCTAATTTGGTTTTGTTCCGGTTTTCCTCATTAGTTCTTTATTAGTTAATTAAGGTTAAGTCTGTTCACCTGTGTTTGGCCATTATCTCGTTTCCTCCCTAGTTTCAGTTTGCTTTATAAGCATTCAGTTTGTGTTCCACCTTTGTCGAGTCTTAAGTTACACTAATGTTATATTGAAATTATTTTGGTGTTGTTTCATTTGTTCCTGAACTGATTACTACAATTAAAGTATCTCATTTCATCATTCCTTCGTCTCCCCGTACTCCTTGAGGGCACAACATGTAACACTGTGCAGCTGGAGATGATATTCGTGTGTTCATATTGTCATATATTGAGACTGCAGAGGCTGAAAACACCGCGAGCGTATGTGTGTATTAAACAAAACAGCATCAGCGCCAATCTGTGCCATCCGCCATTCATTCATTGCGGAAATCACGGTGCCTTTTGCGTGATGTCAAATGCTTCCACAGATTTGTAGTATTACTATAGCATTTCACCTGAGCATTGCAAATCACTCATATTGCTTTGTTTTTGGTTCTTGTCAACAGTATCTCCACAATGAGTACTGAATGAATGACAGGCTTTCCGCTGTAACATCGCACAGGGTAAATAAGAAGGTGACATCTAGTGGAGAAGACTAATGATAAGATTAATGTTAATCAGATCTTGTCAAGTCATCTTTATTTATATAGCACTTTTAACAATACAGATTGTGTCAAAACACTTAACATTATCAAATTGGAGGATAGAGTGTCAGTAATGTATAATTATAAGATTAAACACTCAATTTTCAAAATTTTCAGTTAAAGGCATTTCATTATTGAATTCAGAGATGTCATTGTCTAGCTCAGTTTAGTTTAAATAGTATTTGTGCAACCAAATCGACGATAATTGCTAAATCGATATTGAATCGACGTCATCATTTTTTTTTTTTTTTGCCCAGCCCTACACTTTACCAACAGAGACAACAAGAGAATCATTACCTGTATGGCCAAAGAAGAAGAAAAGTCTGAAGCCAGAAGACAGAAAGTCCGACAAAGACAATAAAAAAAAAAAAAATACATTGCTATGGTACGCTAAATACACAATAGGGCTTTTCACACTGCGCTTAACCCCGGGTTATTGTCGTTCTAAACACCGCTTTTAACCCCCGGGTAAAGACACATTTCACACCTGTAATTTGAAAGCGGTGTTAGCACCGCATTTTAGCCAGGGTTATGATACTCTGCTCTGAGCTAAGTTTGTTCAGTGTGAAACGAAGCGGTGTTTGCTTGTTGCTGCTGGACGCTTGGCAACAGACAGCCAATCAGAAATTGAGCAGCGAGGCTCATGTCACGTCAGTAACAGGAAACGCACGTCGTGTATACTGCAGCCGGTGAGAAGATAATATCAAAAGATGGAAAGCTTGTGAACTGGAGTGAATAGGAGACGGTATTATTCTTACTGTACAAGTAAACAATAACGTTAGTCTCTCCACACTTAAGAGAAATTCAAAGAAATATTCACATACTTTGCTCCTTGTTTTCTTTCTTTTGTACTTTTGTCGCTCCTAAAAACGGGTTTAAAACATGTCTATGGTTCAAAACGCTAAGCGCACCGCTTTCTCCTTCTCTCCAAAGCGCTGTAGCTTGCGCTCCCATGGCGTCTGCCGTTGCTAAGCAACCATGACCTGCGCGGGAAAAGCTGTGTAAACAGGTTGCCTGCTGTTCGTCCAATCAGAGACAGTGACACCGCAAATATGCAAATAAGAATGTTAACCGGGGTTTAGGAATGTACGGTGTGAAACGTCTGTTAATGAATACCCAGGGTTGACAGTTAACCCCAGGCATAGTATGAGCAGTGTGAAACGTGATTACAGATAACCCAGGATTCCACTTATCCGGGGTTTAGGATGACCCAGGGTTAACAATTTAAATTTTCAATTTTTTTTTTTTTGGATGGGAATGGAATTGATAACTGTTTAGACCACACTTTACAACATCTACATAAAATTCAAAGATGATGATGCTGATCTTTGACGATAGATGCAAATTCTAATACCATTATTGTAAAGAACTGCAATGCTAATGTTATCTAGATCCTAAAGTTTACTGATCATTTTTCCAAACAAAGTCTCTTTTTTCCCCCTTTGGTCTGTATATTATTAAAAATTTGCATCATAAGTGTCATCACTTGGAGTTCTGGTATTGTCATATATAAAGTTAGAAAATAAAAGTTAAAAAGCATGCAAATCACAACAGGTCACAAAGTTTTCTTTTGCATTTTGTGCATGGCAGGATTTAATTTAGGATGCTGTGTGCATGTCATACTGTGTGGCATCAGTACACAGACTTTAATACTTCAGCTCTGAGATCTTAAGACGTTTACAGCATGGCAGCGTTGAGTGTTGCTTGAGGTAAAAAGCACTCCAAAATAAACCTTTTCACTTTGTGCCTCAAACAAAGCAGCATTATGTGATTTTTATTTAACAGGCAGAGATACGGAGGTGTAATCAGACCTCAAGATAAAGTCAGCTGTCTAGTTTAAATATGTTACCTGAACCTGTCTTTTGACCTGGAAATAGATTTATTTTTTGACTGAAATTCTGGAAATAAGATATTACAGATCAGGTGAAAAATTGAAAGAGGGAACCTAGAGCTAAATGTTATTGTTCAGAGACTGAACTTTCGTATCTTAGAAAATTTAAAGGCATTTTCAGTTATGTTTCAGATAAGTAATAACTTCATCTAAGATGTTTCTCAAAAAAATACCTATGGGGAGAGAAAAAGAATCACTTGTTCAAGGTGAGAACATTGCACTATTAAATGGATCTGGATAGAATAACTCAGATCATTCATTCTTTGAAGAATGTGATGAGAAATATTTCAGTCTATACTGAGTTATCTGAATTCTATTACAGACTTTGGCATCTGAGCATAGGCACCTCTTTTTGAGAGATCACTTCTGAAAGTCTAAGACATGTGAGATGTCTGGGGCCTTTTCTTCAGAGGAAAAAAAATGGAGAAGCAGGGGACAAATTGCAATCAAGTTCAGGCAAACTCCAAACCATCATTCCTTCAGTATGTACACTGTAAAAAAATAATAATTAAAAATAATAATATATATATAATATAATATAATATAATATATATATATATATATATATATATATATATATATATATATATATATAAATACTTTATGTACTTAGATTTTTTTGTCTTTTTCCAACGAAAATATCGAAAAATTCTTAAATAATGAAAGCTTTCTAAGTAAAAATTATTGTCTTGTTTTCAGAAAAAGTGAGTCAATCTATTGTAATGCTGACTTTTAGAAAAAGCTAAATAATCTGCCAATGGGGTAAGCAAAATAATCTTGTTTTCTGTTTGAAATAAGATTATTTTGAAAAGCATTTGAAATTTCAAATGTGTCAATATGCCATAAATAGAATGTGGCAGCAGATTACTGTCGGGGATTTGTCATGTCGCAGCGCAGCATCCAGTGTAGACAGCATCACTGATTATAAATGAGTTCTATAGTATTTTGTTGCGTCCAGTGTAGACACTGTGTTACGATAAAGGCAAGAAGCAGGACCCGTGTAAATATCGGACCAGCTTTCCAGCGCTTGAGAGAACTCAAGGAGCAGGGAGGCCTGCGATCGGACGCCGAGGTTGCTTTGTTTCTTCTCGATAGGTGAGTAACATTGATTTTGCTTTGTTTCACAGAACTAATCATTGCCTGGGTACTTATGTGTGGGGTGGAGCTATTAAAATAGGGTGAGACCCTTTTGGGGTAGGGGCGTGTTTGTATTGGTGATTTCAAATATCAACATTGGCTAACAGAAATCTTACCCTACCTTTAAAGTACTTAGTATATTAAGAATTATTATTTCATACATCTAAACTATTATGTTCAGATATTTAAGTATAATAATAACTATGTAGCTTATCTTTTATTTACTCTAGGTACTCTATGGAATACCTGACTCTGATTGGTCAACTGGCATTTAGCAGTCTGATAATACCTAATACTGCCCTTATGCGTTAGAGAAACAAGTGCACAGCCATCTTTAGGGTCTGTGTACTTTTGCGTCCATTAATTTTTCATTTTTTTAACCATGACAAAAAAAAGAAAAGAAACAAGAACAGTTGTATTTTTAAATACTATGCTGAAAGCCAACATTGAAATTAGAACCATACACACAAAATGCTGCCTGAAAAGTAAAATATTGACTGATTTTCGTCAATTTCTTTTTGTACTTTTAATAAATAATCCAGAATCAAATCACTGAGGGTGCTTCTGAAATTAGTAAGGGTGCTCAAGCCTTAATGAACATCTATTTTGACATATTTTTGCCCTGTCCATTGATAGTAACATCCACATATAAATGGCACATTTATATGCAGATGTCACTCCTGAAACTATGCAGCATGCAACCTGTCACTGGTCCTTTTAGCATCATGAAAAACAAAACATTCAAATTCTGAATGGATTAGCCAAGAAAGCGCACAAAGAGCAGTGTCTTTGAACTTCCACTTTTGCTGTACCTTTATAGAATCACTGTTGAAGTGTCATTAGCTGGTGAAGTGGATTTACACTCTCAAAAAGTATTTGTTAATTTTTAACGCATTTCATGTGTTGACTATTTGAACACATTTTGTGTCATTTTGACTACATAATTGGCACAAATTGTGTAACTATAACACGTTAGTGTGTAGAAAAATAGTAGGAATAACATGGTTGAGTTAAAAATAACACAAAATGTTATTTTCTGTAACGTCACACAGACCAAGGCTTCTCCCATGATTGTTGATTGACACAGCCGTCTTACCTTAGACCCACCCTGAGTGAGCTGTGAACAGTCCGACCACCATTGTTTCAACGCTGGAGCAGGGATATAGACAAGAATGTCTCCATAGTGATTGAGGTGTTCTGTTGTTGTCAGGGTTTTTCCTCCATAGAGAATTATGAGGCGGCCGCCAAATTTCTTACCGCCTCTGGTTGTCGACAAAACTCAGGCAGGCAGGCAGGCAGTCACGTGCAAGCATCACTGAACAGCGTCAATTAGAGCTTTTAGTTCATATGTGGAAAAATACTGATATTTTTTTTTTTATACAAGTATACTTGATATTTCTTTACACAGAATCATAATGTCTATTCATTTTCCACTGATTTACACTATCTGATGAGCATTAACTCAAATTACGGAACATCTCTGCATGAATGAATGAATGAATGAATGGCGGATACGCGCTGTTTCGTTTACTACACACACACACACTGGAGCACGCAACGCTCGCGGTGATTTCAGCGTCCACCATTTCACTAAATGAGGACATAAATGCATGAACAACATCTCAAGAACTGCCCTGAGAGTCACTTCATGAGTATTATACCGCTTCATTTGAGTAAAACTAGCATCACACAGAACTGTAAAGGTATTCACGGCAACCCATCAAAATAAAAGTTCGGTTTAACTTGCAGTACTGTTACTACTAAAATTATTAAAACTTATTTTTTTAAAGTAATGATCAAACAAAATTTCTTCCATGTTTTAATTTTAATAGTAAATCCCATTTGTTTGCCTAAATAAATAAATAAAGTTTGATTTTCAATAATTTAAAGATGAATGAAATGAATGTTTTATGCCTTCATTTGATAACTAGACACAACAGAGAATTTCTGAGGAAAAAGAAAACATTTCATAAGGCTATTTTAAGAATACATTTGAATAAATTAAGTTGTTTTTATTTTTATATTTATTTTATGTTCAAATAATTAGACATGCTACAACAGAATTTGGTAACAATAAACATATGGTGAAAGAAAATAAAAATTCATAGAGCCCTAAACATGTATTTTTTTGTTAAAATTTTAATAAACTAATGTGAAGTTGTATAAGTTTCATGATTTTAATTAATTAGACATGTTTTTTTATTAATAAAATGTAATCTTAAAAATGTAACCATTAAAAAGGATTCCATAAAAATGTGAAAGCAAAAAAAAAATGGAATTTGGAAAAAAAAAATAAAACTGAATTTGGGAAAAAATAAATCAGATTTCATAGGGCTCTATATTTATCACACGATTATGATAGTAAGAAGAATTCATGTAAGGTTGTAAGAAAATGTTTTGTTTTCTAGACACTTTACGTGGATAAATGTATATTGGATCAAAGCGATGTGGACCAGGAGACTATAAGGAGTGGATAAAGATTTTCAATTTCACAAAGTGTTTAACAACCTAATGTTATGTTTATGTTCATCTATACAACAAAAGGGCTTTTAGTATATTTGTTGTTGTATTTAATTTAATTTGTTTTTGTAAAATGTAACTTTATAATTGTCATTTTTTTCAATCATATAATTATTATAACACCTAAAATACGCTGTGGGTAAAAAGTGTTTGTTTTAGCCAGTTAAAGGGTGGGTACATTGTGTGCATATGAACAGGATGGTGCCACCTCCGCCTCATTTTGAGCCAGGAAAAACCCTGGTTGGATGTAGTAATGAAAATAACAGTTGTCATTTACTCCCGACATCTGAGCCGCTGAAGGTGCAGTGAATTACTTTCACTTTTGAAAGGAATGCGCCTCCCAATCTACCTAAATGCGTCTATGTTCGCGCAAATCATTGGTGGTCCAGCCTCAGCTACAGAAGAAGTGAGTATAAAGTTTTTTTTTTTTGTTTTAATGAATCTTTGCAAATCACCTTTAGGAGTTTTGCGGCTAAAATAAACAGTACTGCTCGTCATCCCACAGATGAGAGGGGCGGGGATGAGCAGAGCTCATTAGCATTTAAAGGAAAATGCTAGAGCTGATTTTGACATGGTAAAAAGGGTGTTTTTTACACTACCATTGAGAAATTTTAACCAAAACATGTCAACCAATTCAAACTTTTCATTAAGACCCTAAAGAATCATATCAACTTGTCCAATGTACGTAATATCCGATGACCCTTTAAGAAACAACACAGGTTGTGTTGTTTTTAACACAACCTTACCTTCACACTGTAGAAGACTGAAAATGGGTTTGTAGCTAGAAGTCAATTCCCTGTGTGGGTCACTTTAAGTGTGTCGGACACAAGCCGAATGTTTGCGTGTCATTCTCATTTCATTGGGCTGACCACCCATGTGGACACTTGAGGAAAAAAATGAGTTCCATGTAATTTTCCTCTACTTCACTGCTAACGTCTTATGATCAAAGCCTCAAACAAATGGCATTTCTGAAACTGTGTCTCATATACTAGTATTCCATTTTAAAGTTCAGACCAGTGCAGCTGCTCTGAATGGATAACTTCTAACATCTATTGCCCTCACATTGTCATTATTTCATGGCTGTGAATTAAAATCAAGGTTTGTAAAGCAGTCATCTCAACCAGTTCTTCATGCTGCACCTGTTTGGAGCCCTTACAGGTCAACCTGCAATGCTTAAAGAGAACACTGCATGCTGATTCAGAATGTACATGCTGTCCTAAAACACAATGCTTTGCACAAAGTATTAAAGCAAATTCAATGTAGAATCTCATGAAACATTTCCACCAATGATTGATATAATGCTAAATATATTATTCTCATTTATATGGTTGATTGTAAAGCATCTATACATAGTATTTCTTGTACCACCTTTAATTTGCTCTGATTGTAATATAAAATGTAATTAGATAGATAGATAGATAGATGATAGATAGAAGTAATTAATCAATTAAATATTTATGCAACTGAGCAGCAAAGCAATGCTACTACAAAAACCAACAGCTCAGAGACTCCAACAAATGAATCACTGTTAGTGTGAACACAGCTTTAACCAAATCAGTAATTATCACATGGAATCACACCACAATAAATACCCAGCATTTACTGTTCATCAGAATGCTTCTTTTTCCCAAAAGCAGGATTTGGTCTGTCTTGCAATCAATCACTCACCATAGTCACTGTCATAGAAGACGATGAACTTCTGCCAACGGAGCTCACCAACTAACGTCAACATGACATCACTTAGACGGACGGGTGGTCGTGCTGCGAGGGTGTATCGCTCTCCATCGGGGCTTGGATTGAGTTGGCATGCAGTACGAGGTGATCCTTCAGCGTTTCGCTGGACGTAAAGGTGAGGTATGTGCATGGCATCTGTCAGGGACTGCAGAGCACTGGCTGAGGCACAGCCTGTAGATGTGACCAAGGCCAGGATCCCCTGCGTCATCAGTTCACATGCTGCAAAATTAAAGAAAAGATGGAGAACTGATGAGCTTGGATAGTTTAAGAGCCACCTGAGCAGAAACTATGGATATCTAAACACTCACATGGCTCTGCTGTTAATAGTGTCGATATACAGCACAGCTGTTAGAATACAGTGTATAACAAAGTATAAGAAACAATTGTGTGGCAATTCCTGTAGAGTGGCTACCTTCCCTTTATCGTCTTATTCACTTTGACAAAAAGCACAATATTCAGTGAAGAGCAGTTAGCATAAAATATTCCCCACATTTTTATTTTATTTTATTTTATTTTATTTATATAAAAGAGGGTAAGCATGGGCAGACAATATTTTTGAAGAGGTTATTAATTTTTGATTACTTTTTAAGTTGTGTGAAGCCAGTAAAAGGTCTATTCTGTGGGTAAGACAAAATTTGGCTCTAAAATGTAGCTTTAGAAATAATTTGGTTATGTTCTTGGCAGCTCCAGCAAACAGAAAATGTTTTATGCCTTGCTAAAAGCATTTTAAATGGAGAATCCTTATTTACTCCTGGTTTTGAAAATCAGAACCATCAGCAGCATCAACATTGGAAGACATCACAACTCAGTTCTGTCTTTGTTTCATAATGTCAAGTCAATGGCCACTAAAACTTTGAGGAATAATTAGAATAATTTCAACTGTGCATTGTGATACACCGGTGTCTGAAGGTTATATCATTTTCATATATTTGACATTTGTTCTCTACATGCACAGCAAATCTGGAGTGTCACAACTGATTCTGATCAAGGGAAATGTACAAAAGTTACAAAAGTACAAGGGTTAATTGAGTATTTAGGCATATAAACAACATAATAAAGTAACACACACAAGTAGAACTGGGCAGTATGATGGTAGAAATGTGTAATTCGGTGAAGATTTTGCAATATTGGAACTTGCTTCAATAATATACAGTAGACCATTATCATTTAATTCCATCAAGTTCCAAATAAAAAGAGAAAATATACAAATGTGTTGAAATACCTTCAATTTATACGTAACATTTTGTTTTCATTAGTATTTAGCGTGCAGTAATTCATTTTATCTTTGAATTTACAGTACAGTTATCTGAGCTGTGATCAATACTGTTAGTGATAGAAAATATTCGTACCACCACAATTTTGGTCATAACATCCAACCCTTATAGGCAGAATTGTCTTTGTGCAGATTAGGAAAAGCCCATTTTCTAATTGTACAATAATTTGAAAGCCATTTAATCTAACCAGCAGTTAATCTTTAGATTAAAATATAGAACAGTACATCATAAAGGAGTTTTTTTCTTTTCTTTTTTTTGAGCATGAAAGGACACTACTTCAGCATGGTTTCGATGCTTAATTGCTGACACATTATGAAGAGACAGACTCATTGTCTGGCTTTGTATTAATCAAAGCCAATTGAGTTTTAATTTGACCTTGTCTTAATTAAAATCCTTGGTTTTGTGTAAAAAAAAAGCGAAATAATAAATAAATAAAAACACAGCCCCCAAATAGCTGGCTGAATTTAATTTGTTTTGGGCTCTGAAATGAGATATATGCATTTTTTTTAGCTACAGAAGCCAAGCCAAGAAACAAGCTCCATGGGGACAAAAAAAAGTATCTAGGCTCTATAGCCTCTTTGGCATTCATATCGCTCCTATTTAATCAACATGTTATAATGGGGTGATACCGAGGTCTTTCTGTATATTATAGAATAATGCTTAGTACAGCAAAATAACAAGTCTCATACAATTGTACACATAGCAATGTGCAAAAGCAACAAAGCGATGTGGTCCTTGAGGCTGAGACCCAGCTAACGGCTCAAACTCCAATTAGAGTCTAATCAGTTGTCTAGACTGCCCTTTAATTTATTACTGCTCTAGTTCCAATACTGTTGGTGGTGTATTTTCCTTCCCTGGTATCTAGTAACCCCCAAATTTTAGCTTTATATTGTTGGATTTTTTTTACAAAAAGACTTAAAGGTTGATGCCTTATCAAGCATACACTGGTTGTGATTTTCGTAATTATGTTATTAAATTCAAAAATCTGATTTCAGGGTTAAAATGAAGATAAAACATTTAGGTTCTTTGTTCTTTAAAATACAATTTTAAACCCATTTGCCTCAGAAAACTAATTCTTACTGAAACAGGATATTCAATGAGGAAAAAGGTAGGGCAGGACTTGATTTCTATCCATTTGGAATTCATTGGACCATGAAAACTAGCCATTCGATACCAGAAAGGAGGCAGTCGGTTGGACAGAAGGGGCTGAAAACTAAGAGGGATTTGTGGCTTTGGCTGAAAAGGAAAGTAGTTTTAGAAGCAAAGTTATTACATTTTGTCATTAGATTACAGAGACAAACATTTATTTTTCTTTGGAATAACGTGCACTGATGCACCGAGCACAATACGATCAGGGAAGGTGTATTAAGAAAGTAAATATGGTAAATTTAGATTCCGTGTTGTTCAGTGGTTCTTGAGAAGCATCTAGAGGAGACAAAGTTTTATTTTTGTAAAACACAGACCTCTCTAACAGCATGGAAGAAAGAAAAATGTAATACAATGCCGATCAATAGATGGATGCATCTCAGAGAAACTCGGTTCTTAGTGGAGAGATATTGAAATGTCATTTTGAAGCACTGGCTAGAGAAGAAATCATGGCAGATAATCAACTTGCAGAGACTATTGACGTGACAAATACTAAACAACACTGAGAGCTCATTAAGTGCAAGACTGCAATGCCACTAAAAATCAAACTTTAAAATTGAACTTTTTTGCAGTCATTCGTTCATTCATTCATTCATTCATTCATATCACAGAACATGTCACAGTGCATAATAATCTTAATGTGCCTTTCTCAAGTTTATTTCACATTTTGCCATTATTAAGCTCATTACACTGATTGAAGTACATTCAGTAGCTGTTGAGGTGCAACTATTGATTACAAGGAGTGTGGAGGATTTTTATATAGCACTTAGGCCATGCACACAAACATAAGCTGCTCTAGTTCACACAAGCTCAATTTCACATATCACATATTTTAAAATGTCACAATTATAATGCAAAGCAAATATGTGTTGCATTCTCATAGTTGTCTAAAGGGACATTAGCATTAGCATAAACAATCATCTTCAAGAGTCAGTTTTCCTTAGCAAGTCAGCTACTGACATGGAGGCATAACAGTCTGAATCTTGCTGAACAAGTTAACCCTTCAATGCATACCTCGGGTCTTTAGAGACCCGAGACATCGTTCTCTACCTCTTTCATTTTTTTAAAAGTTAGACATCAGCTTTCTTAGTATTCCTCAATCTATTCATTATAAACAATATAACAAGAAAAAAATAATAAAATATAAAAGAATGTTTTCTGATTATTTTTTTTTTTTTGTAAAAAAATGTATATGGTCGCTAGAGACCCGAGGTATGTAAATGTGTAAGTATTTTTTCCTGCACAACTATATTTACATATCTGATTACTCAATATGTGCAATGCATCTTTATTCCTCGAGGTGGCACTGTTTGATACATAATGATGATGTGATGTTTCACTCATAATTACCGCAGGCATAAAACAAAAGAATATCATCAGCAAAAATTTAACTGGTTTGAATGGCTTTACTGCAGAGCAGTTACTGTATGCAATGAAATATAAATGTCACTGTCATTTGATGGTGGATGTGGCGAATAAGCTGCCAGTGGTCAAAATATTGATTTCGAAGTCATTGGAAATGATTAACGATAGTTTTGAGAATATGGTTGAGACTCCGAATATGAGCCAGATGCTCAATGCATGTGGAAGTGCGCTCTGATGCTGACAGCGATGGTAAAATCAAATGCTCAAATTGAACCCTTTTAAGTTTCAAAAGGTAACAAAATATGCTTTATTTTATTCTTCTGTAATTGTTCTTAAAATATTAAGAGAGGTTTTTTTTTTGCTATTGCAGCAGTTAGAGATCCATCCGTGCTGGATATATAGGTCTGGGTCGCTAAAGACCTGAATATGTAATAATGATTGGCAAAAAATTCATGCATTTAAGCAACAACTGAAAACTCATCTCTTTCGACAGCACTTGACTTCATCCTAAACTTAAAAAAAAAAAAAAAAAATCTTTCTCTTTACTTATTCCTTCCTTTGGTAGTTTGTACTTATTTGAACAATGCCTGAGACTTGGTGTTGCAAGCACTTCGTCTGTCTGATTGCCTCTTCAAGATGAATCGCTTTATGTATTCCCCAATTGTAAGTCGCTTTGGATAAAAGTGTCTGCAAAATGACTAAATGTAAATGTAAATTTAAGGGGTAAACTGTAGCCTCAGATGGCATTCCCATGGACCACTCACATTCGACCAACAGTCCATTTACTGACTTCTCTGAGCACCAAAACTGTGAATCACTTTCTAGATCAGGCAAGTTCTAATCTGGATTTACGCACTTCTGGAAATTATGGCGCATTTATTTTTTTTAGCACACAGAAAGTGATTTTGAGCAAGAACTAATGGTAACACTTTATTTTAAGGTCTCTTAACTAGTTGCTTATTAGCATGCATTTTACTAGAATATTAGACATGTATTAGTAGTAATTAAGCACATATTAATGCCTTATTCTACATGACCTTATTCTACATCCCGAATCCTACCCGATACCTAAACTTAACAACTACCTTACTAACTATTAATAAGCAGCAAATTAGGAATTTATTGAGGGAAAAGTCATAGTTAATAAGTGTTCCTAAAGTGTTACTGAACTAATTAATTGATTTTTTATATAGTTCACAGAGTTAATGGATAGAGGCCTTACGGATGTTTTGTAATGTAATTTACCAAATTCCTTGGCTGTTGACTCACCAATAAAATAGCTTCATATGAATCAGGTGGAATGATACACAAAGCCACAGCCATGAGACACAAAAGTATGTGAAACAGACCTACAGGAATGTTTTGCCCTGTCCTGAACTGATTCAGAAGCAAAGCAAATGGACAGGAACAGTAGACAAAAGTGCATGCAATGTGCATAGGTTCAGTTTAATTGCCAGAAATACATTACTTTGCCTCAGCAACAAAACACTCTTCTGAAGGTAATTGAGAACTCAATGCCAAAAAATAACAAAGCCTCAGATTAAGCCAAAATCAGCTAATCATTGAAGTGTTCCAAGACACATGTGCCCTGGAGCCACAATGGAGCCAGCTCACATCCATGCACTTTGTGTAGGTACAAGGTGCTAAGACAAGACCAAAAAGAAGAACCCAGAATTGCTAAGTTCTGTCCCTAAAAGCAAATCCCATGATTGTGCAAAAACCATTGTCCTTCTTTGGTGTCACTGTTACGACCCGGCTCAAAGTCACAACATAAAGAGGACACTTCACAGAATTAGTTTCAACAAAAAGAATATAAGTTTATTTAAATTTAACAAATGATGTCTAGGGTCAAGATAATAAAGAATAATCTAAAAAGAACAACAAATCAAATAACTGTTGGAAATGGGGTTTGTGGAGCTTGTGGAAAAATATGGGAACACAATCTCAAGAACCCACTCTTCAAAAAAAGAACACAAAATAAAAATGAGAGACCGGAAGCCAGAATCCATGAGCCTCTTAAATAGTGTGTCACAGGTGTGGCCCATGATCAGCTCTAGAGTCCCGCCCATCAGGGAGGAGCCTCTGTTCCTGCAAGCTCACAACAAAAAAAACAAATGAAAGAAAAGGGCAGGGCTGTAACAGTCACAAAAAAAAAATAAATAAATAAAATTGTGTCTCCTGGCAACCAACCAAAATGGGGAGTACTTCTGTTGAAAAGATGTCCAAAAGTCCAAAACAGCAGTACTGTAGGTAAAAACATATAGTAAACATTGCAAGCTTCTGGTCTTGAAGACAACACCTTGCGTACAAACACCACAGAAAAAATACACTGCATGTGGTACAGGGTAGAACAAGAGAGAAAGAGAAACTGACTGCTTACTCTCCATAGCCTTGAGCTTAACATTGGATCCCAAGGACCCTACTGTATTGCATGCAGCGATTCAGCAACTGCAAAATAGAGCGAAGGGGGATGGCCAGTTTTCCTCCTTTCTTCAAAAAGAAGGCTAGCATTAGACAAACAATATTTTGCTAATTAAAATGTTGTGAGGTTTATGTTTGGTTTTATGAATCGTGAAACCTTTGTGCATAAGCAAAATCTAGCTTTTGTGCAAACAAACATTTTTAGGAAGAAATCTATGCAAAGTTGAGGCCCCATGTTACAGTTTTGCTTGTAGTACTTGGTATGTTTCCCAACCAATACCTTTAATTTTAAGAGGATTAATTTATTTAAGAAAAAATGGATCCATAAAGTAATTTATTTCATGCAGTTTATCTGAGTTTGGGTCTTTGAAATGATGCATTGAGAATCCATATCAGTCTGTGTGCTTAAGTTCTGCAAACTCATTAAAGACATCTGTTCAGTGGACTAGCAAAATGCTCCATCAATACAGCAGCAGTCATTTGAAAAATGAAGAACAATTTGAAGAGCTAAACGGTCCAAGGAGAATGACATTTGTTCGCCGTTTGGGCACGAAGAGGCAAAAAGAGAGCATGAGGATTGCAAGTAGAGAAAAGATGATTCTCTTTTGCCATCACACTAGAGATGGATGAGCTCCTCTAAAGCTGTAGACTAACTGTAGATTTATTTATTTATTTTTTTTGTCCTGTCTCATTTTTAAAGTAGTAAGCCTTTACATTGGAGAGGTAGAGAAGGATTTATAAAGGCTGTTATTTACCTAAAGGGACCAAAGAGAAAGACCAGGTGCTTCTGAAGTGGTTTAGGCTCTGGGGAGAAAGCTGTACAGCTACTGTACCAAGACATCAAGACATAAAACTCAATAGGAGAAGAAAAGTTTCCTCTGTAGATTTAGACTTTGCCAAAGTCAACTTTTAGAAATATATTGGTTTCAAAGTTGGAATTGATCTATTTTATTTACTTTTCTTTCATGAAGTTGTATTATTTTAATAATATTGATTTTATATACAGTATTTTTGCTACATATATTATTTATTTAATTAGTAAAGTTGCAAATAATTATTACTGTGTGAAGCAGTTTGTGAATGTTCAGTTATTCTTTTAAATAGTTAACTTTTAACAATTTTTTAATTTTTAGGATCATTAGCCATTAAAGCATGGTAAATAATGGTCACAGATACAGAGATTTACTATTTCACCAAGTTGATTACACACTAGGGATAGAGAGAGATTTACTCCAGTTTTGGTTTCTTTACACTGGTTGCCTGTAGAATTTAGAATTGAATTCAAGGTTTTGTTGATGATTTTTAAAGCGTTGCATGGCATTTCTCCAAAATATATCGCTGACCTTTTAATTCCTTATCAAAATTCAAGAAACTTGAGATCTTCGAATCAGATGATTCTTCATGTTCCTAAAACGAGATTAAAATCTAAGGTCTATAGGGCCTTTTCAGTGGCTGCTCCCCGTTTATGGAACCCTCTCCCAATGCATATTAAATCTTCCCCATCTGTGGATGCTTTTAAGTCTAGATTGAAATCGTACCTTTTTAGTAGAGCTTTTGGAGTCGATTAGAGGGATCAGGTTGTACTTTTTTAATGTTGAATTTTGTTGAATTTTGTTTTTGTGACTGTATGTATTGATGCTGGTAAGCACTTTGGTCAACGGCAGTTGTTTTAAATGTGCTATACAAATAAAATTTGTATTGTATTGTATAGGGATGTGCCCGAAGCCGAATACCTTGTTCGGAAAGGCACAGATAATGGCTTAAAAACGAATAACGGATTTATCCGAATAACAGAAAAAATATTCGGCAGACACGATGACATGTTTGCTGGAACAGCACTACAGTGAGGTCTGCGGTTAAGATTTGTGCATCATTCCAACGCGATCTAAGTTGAATCATAAACATATATGTCTACATTCACTACGGAACTAAAAATTACAAACTGAAAATTAAACTGAAACTCGGTATGGTAAACATCTAAAATAAAATGTGTTATAATTAATCTCTGTAGATTTGCATTAAACTGTAAGCCTTCACACCACAAATAAAAGGAAATCATATATGGAAATGTTATTTGCGCCAGCTCGTTAATACCTGGCCACTTTTTGTATGAATTAAGTTTCGTTCATTCATTTATTTGATCGCTCGCATCTTGTTCGGCATCGCTAGTAGGAATCTTGTTCGGTCAAGTCAATGTATTTATTGAATCACTGCTGTTGTCCTATCCTGCGAGTGAGAAGAACGAATGAGTGTGGGCGTTACAGCGCAGCAGCGGTGGTTGTGGTCTCACGGGAAGAAGAGGAGAGCGATTCCCGTGAAGACAGTCACACTAGGAGTGTGTGGTGGCCTGCTCCCCTGCGTGCTTCAGCACTGAAAGAGCAAATTTCTCTGAAACAGCAACACGGGTGATCGCGTCTTTTTAAAGATGTCTTATCACCCTTGCGTTTCTGGGTGTGGTCGGTTTCTGGTGCCTCAGGACGGTCATGATCGCTGCCTCACATATCTGGGCATTCAGCACGCTGAGGAGGCTTTCGTGGATGGTTCATGTTCTTCTTGTGGGGACATGACCATCTCGGAGTTGCGTAATAGATTCCGCTATGTCAAACATGGCGGAGTCCCTCTGTTTCTGCCGTGATCCAGCGTTCGTTTCCGGGGCAGCGCTGGATCCGGTGGAGTCAGAGGTGATTTGAGGATTACGGTGAGGGCTTCCCCAAGAGGAGTTCCTCACCCCTCAAGTGCTCCACAACCGGTGGGGTTGCCGTTGGAGCGGGCTGGGACCTCTGCAGAGCAGGGTATACCACCCGTTTCCTTCGGTGCTCCCCCTGACGACCAGATGTTGATCGCTGCATCGGAGGGTGAGTCGCTCTCTGAGGATGACGACTTGGCTGCGTTGCCCCCTTCGGGTGTGGTAGCGTTTCCCGGGCCACTGAGAATGTCGGGCTCGTGTGGAATCCTCCAACACATCTCGATCCTTCGAGGCTGGATGAGTGGTTTCTCGGTGGGAGTCGCGCTGGTTCTCACCACCCCCCTCCAGTGCCATTCTTTCCGGAAGTGCATGAGGAGCTTACAAGATCGTGGAAGGCACCTTTCACTGCCCAAAACAAATCTTGTGGCTCCTCCGCTCTCACCACCCTCGATGGTGGGGCCGCTTTGGGGTATGCGGGCATCCCCTCGGTGGAGCGGTCTGTGGCCATGCAACTATGTCCAACAGCCGCTACCACTCTGCGGAGTGACCCGTGTCTCCCCTCGCGGGCCTGTAAGTATTCATCAGGTCTAACTGGCAGTGCTTATAGAGCCTGTGGGGAGGCGGCTTCTGCCCTTCACGCCATGGCGTTACTGCAGGTTCAACAGGCCAAAGCCCTGAAAGACCTGCACGAGGGTGGTCATGACCTTGTGGTTCTACATGAGCTGCGTGCTGCGACGGACCACGCGCTTCGAGCGACGAAGGTGGCCGCACAGTCTCTGGGTCGTGCGATGTCCACGCCAGTGGTCCAGGAGCGCCATCTCTGGCTGTGTCTTGCTGACATGAAGGAGCAGGAGAAAGTACAGTTCCTGAATGCTCCGTGTCGCAGACCAGCCTTTTCGGCGACGCTGTCGAGAGCTTTGCCCAGCAGTTCTCGGCAGCCCAGAAGCAGACTGAGGCGATCAAACACATCATGCGCCTGAGGAAACCTGCTGCTTCCACTCCGGCTGCAGCCCCTCAGCCTGCTCGTCACAGTGGGTGCCCCCCTGCGGCTGCCCCCACCCCCCCACAGCCAAAGCAGCCTTCCACCAGGCAGCGTCGTGGAGCCGGTCGCAGGCAGGACGCCCAGCCCATCCAGGCCCCCGCCAAACCTGGTGGCAAGCGCAAGTGCAAGAGGCCCTGAGACGGGTGACCCAGGGATGGAGGAGACTGCTCATCAGGAGATGGTGACCGCACCACTCCCTCCCCCGGAGGAGGGCCGGGTGGAGAATGTTTTGTTTCATTTGTTTTTTTTCCGCTGCTGGCCCAGCAGCCACTGGTACCCAAAACATCAATAAAAAAGTGGTTTCCTCAATCTCTGTGTCTCAAGAGAAGGAGAGTAGTGAACCGTGCATCACGGGATCACTTCCCTCCTCCTCTCTCGCCAGCAGGCAGCAGTAGGTTGCCCAAGAGCACCCCTCCTGCCCTTTCGTGGAAGCAGGTAAGGGCGGTAGCACTCGAGTCCCCACTTCAACGCGTCACACGCCGGGCTGTCACAAGCCTCAAGCCGGGTTCCTGTGTTTCCTCCCTCACGAGGAGGAATCAAGTGAGTGTTACACTGCACACCCAGACCCCGCCCCCCACCGTCACAGGCTCCGTGCCGGGTCCCTGTGTTCCACCTCGCTGCCCCAACGCGGTCAGTGGCCCCGTTGATCCCGCTGGTATGGTCTCTAGGAGCCTGGCTAGCGCTCCCCAGTCCGTCTCGGTGGCTCCTGCGGACCATCAGACTCGGCTACGCGATTCAGTTCGCCCAGCGTCCCCCCAAGTTCAGGGGCATCCGGTTCACTTCAGTCAAGGCCATCGATGCCCCTGTCTTGCATGCGGAAATTGCAGTCCTGCTGGCGAAGTACACAATAGAGCCGGTCCCTCCAGCCAATATGAGGTCGGGGTTTTACAGCCCTTACTTCATTGTGCCCAAGAAAAGCGGTGGGTTACGACTGATCTTGGATCTGCGAGTTTTGAACCGTGCACTTCACAAGATGCCGTTCAAGATGTTGATGCAGAAACGCATTTTTGGGTGCGTCCGTCCCCTAGATTGGTTTGCAGCGATCGACCTGAAGGATGCGTACTTTCATGTCTCGATTCTCCCGCGACACAGGACATTCCTGCGATTCGCGTTCGAGGGTCGGGCATATCAGTATAAGGTCCTGCCCTTCGGGCTGTCCCTTTCGCCTCGCATCTTCACCAAAGTCGCAGAGTTGGCCCTTGTTCCCCTGAGAGAACGGGGTGTGCGCATCCTCAACTACCTCGACGACTGGCTCATACTTGCACAGTCTCGAGAGACCTGGTGCTCAGGCACCTCAGCCAGTTGGGTCTTCGGGTCAACTGGGAAAAGAGCAAAGGAGTTGGATTTGGTCAATCAGACAGCACGCCTCACCCAGGAACGTGCTCAGTCGGTGCTGAACTGCCTCATTTGGAGCCTGATTTGGAGTCGGTTCGGAGTTGCTCAGGTAGACCTGTTTGCGTCTACAGAAACCACCCACTGCCAGTGGTTCTACTCCCTGTCCGAGGCAACGCTCGGCATGGATGCACTGGCACACAGCTGGCCCCAGGGCCTGCGCAAATATGCGTTCCCCCCAGTGAGCCTGCCAAATTCTCAATAAAACTGTTTTCTTTTCTGTCATAATCTACTATTCCTGTTGTCAGACAACAGGATAAATATGAAATAGTGACTGAAACGCAGCCCATTAAGACCACATAACTAGCTCTCCCTTCCAATTTGTTACTCTGCACAGATTCTTATTTATACTTGAGCCGTCATCTGATGAAATAAAATACACATAAAATAAGACAAGACCATGTCTGTGCTCTGATTTCAGATATATTTGCATGTAAAATTACAGAAGCAACAGAATATCTATTTTAATGGAAAGCACTGCTCCTCTGAGCCATTCACTGAACAGAGCAGATGCAAGTGGATGTGTGTGCGCACTGGGAAAGCAAGACCTTGCACTCGTGCAGCAGTACCAACTCAGAAACTAAATAAGGTTTGTCCAAGAAGTCGATAGACTTTTTGCTTTTTTGGAAAAAAAGTTGCCAAGGGGGACTAAAAAGTCGCTAAATCTAGTGACAAAGTCGCTAAATTGGCAACACTGATCAGAACATCACCTTTGTTCATATGTTCTGTTTAGTCCTGTCATCCTCACTATCACACTTTTAAAGCATCATGTTGCTTGTTGCTTCTTTTTTCTGTATTATTGAGTCAAAATCTGTACAGGAGGTATCCGCTGTGATCACAGTTTTACAGGGTTAGAAGATCAGCTCTGGGCATAGCAGTGGGAGAAAGAGTTAATGGACAGGTAGCAGGACATCAAGGGTGCTCTCAACATTCTCACCCCTTAAATACAAGCATCACATACTCCTCAAAGAAGGGCATGTTCAGGAAAACATTTATTTCCTTCTGTATTAGAGAGAAAACTACTGCTAAAGTGACCTGCACATTTGTTATTATATTACATGCATTTCCTAAAACACCTCAACAATTCCACATACTTAGGAGCAGACATTTATATATCTTTATAGCCCTTTATTGAAGTCAACTCAAATTACTGAGTTTAATCAGGAAATCTCACTGCAATTTGTGTCAAACCTTACAGTGTTTTTATTCACAAATCTTGATGGAAAGCTATATTGTCTCAAATTACCACCTTTCATGAATTAGATTTTACAACCCCATACACCAAATTTGTCAGGGTTTAGTCAGCAGACCAGATGCATTTGAATGGCATGAGCTTTTGCCACAAGAACTATGCATACATTTTTGCAATGTAAATCAATCCTTTTAAATCGACCAAGAGGAAATACGTTTTGCCTCAGCCTTAACCCCAATCCACTGATTTTTTTTTTTTTTTTTTTCTTATATCCAAAAACTTAAAATACAAAAGTTAGCTGACATTACAGTTATAGAATGTCTAAAGTGGGCTATCGAAATAAATTGTAACTTATTTATTTTTTGAGAGTGGTTGATTGATAATTGTTATTCAGTGACCAATGCAATATCTAAAATGGCTAATAAATGAAATAATACAGAAATTTATACAATTTAATGAAAGAAAATAAAATGAATATTTTACATTACATTATTTTACAAAAACATGGGAAAAAATTAGATGTGCACAATCATTTGACCTAGTTCAGTAAAGTTTAGAAAATTTACACCTTTGCTAGACTGATATATTGGTCTGTTTGACATTTGGTGGGACCTTCATGGTCACTTCAATTAGCAGAACGTCAACAATGAAATGTTCTATTGCCTTAATTGAAGTAAATCCTTTTAAATATTCCTGCTTTATTTCGCTACAACAACTCATCCATATCCACAGAGGTAAGTATTACTGATGCTGATACACAGACACAGCAAATCAAAAGTCTCCTTTTTTAATTTGCTTCCTTTTTTTCTTGCACTTATTTCTGTCTCGTATTCAAATCCCTTCACGGAACAGCTGCCACGGAGCGCAAGCAACAGTCTGATTACGACGAGAGTGAATGGCCGTTTGAATAGCAAGCTCTTCATGCTAATATGATGCTGAGATGAAACATCATGCTGATGTCTGTGAGGATATGCCATCTACCCTGTTGAGTTTCTTCAGTTGGTGTGGGCAGTGGAAGAGGGGGTGGCAGCACCTGCAAATCCAAATCAAAGGCACACATGGCCACAATGTGGTGAGATGATGAGTTTTACCACACAAAGGCACAGATTATCTGGATAAGACAGGCAGAGACAGCCATGAGAAGCCGCATTGTGAACTCGGTCACAAAGCACTGAGATAGTTGGCCCTCAACCTCCATGTCGATATAGAGGCCTAATTAAGGGTATTAATTACATCAGCGGCACAGTGGGGCTACAAAAGAAAGTTCAAAATCTTCTCTTTGTGTTTCTCTTTGTAGCCAACGTGTTTGTCATTTTCAGGTCTCTATAATGTAGTTACAAAGGAAATAATGAAGACAGTTATTGCTCTACAGTATAAGCATTTGTAAATGTAATGTGAGCTAATGTAATGGCTGTTCTTTGTTGCATTCCATCCAAGTCATCAATAGAAGATGTGCAAGATACATCTTTAATCGCTGTGTCCCACCTCACTTCAAAATAGTTGTGTTTGTAACATGGATTGTAAAGTTAAAAACTTCATTTCAAGAATGTGTCTTAAGATCATTTCGAAAATGACAAAAAACTTAATCTTTGGAGAACGTGTTTGGAGAACGTGTTTGGAGACTGTTTCATTCAGCTCCATCTTCATCATTATTGAAAGCAAATTACACCTCAAATTACAAATTACATCACATCTCAATGCTAAATAACTAAGGTATACTACATGAATATTAAGTTGATCATGCACATGTTGCTTGGTAACTACTGTTTCGTCCAGTTAAGTCTCTTATTAAATATTTATGATATTCATGGTTGGTTAATCCGCCAGCTGATTAACACACGACTTGTAAAATGTTAGACTTTCAGCCTGAAAGTGATGCCTACCAGGCAAACATCACACAAAATTAATATTTAAGATCAAAGCTTTCATCTTAGTAGGATTTGTAAATTAACATGCAGACATCATGCAGAGGTAATTAATGTGTAGGTCATAATACTAAAACTTTATATTGTGTTAATTTGATCAAATATATTTAAAATGTTTAATGAATGTCATAGTTATGAAGTTTGATTGATATATTTGCATAAATATTTGAATAAATATGAACAACTGATATTTCCTAATACCTAAACTTGGGTAAAATATTACCAATATACTGTATGTTTTGTGTTAAAAGCAATCCAGTGTAGGATTTTCATGGAAAACAATTACACAGAAGTCCGCAGACAGAAAACAGTCAAGAGTCCATGATATGCAACAATAATAAATAGTAAAAATATTGAGAAGTTAATGCCCATAGGTTTTTGTTTTTTTACAATCTTAATTTGATGTCATGCATATAAAAGGCTGGTGGTAAATCAAATATATATTTTTTTTGCTTTGAAAAAAAAAAAAGAAAAGAACCGCATCTTTGTACTTTCATTGTTATGACGGAACAAACAAAAAACTATTTGACACTTTTTTTCTTTCCCTTACTAGGGAAACTTGAAGAGGTTTCATCAGGTAGTAAACAAGAATAATATATTAGTTGACATGAAAGTAACAAAAAAGTAAATAAATAAATCACTTTATAGACAGATAACAGCTCGAGGGGGTGTAGTGTAAATAAAACTTTATAGAGGACAGATATATTTCAGAACCTTCTGAAATGTTTTGCTGTTTGCTGTCCACGCTGGCAGTGCAACCATTATGGAACATTGTAATAGATTGATTAGAATTCACTGAACATTTGCACATGTGTGGTATTCACTAATCACTTGCAATGCAGTTCATCAGTTAGAGTGCTGTAATTTTTGAGTTTTCAATATTTAAAAAGTCACTGAAATTATTTTCACTCAAACACAACTCCTTTCTATGTAAATTAGGCTCATTATAGATCGTGCTTCATTCGCAAAAGAAACCCGGCAGTAAATGAACGTAGCCAAGTCTATATAAAAAAGATGAAAATAGTACACTTTCTAGTGATCATGGCGGCATTAGCCTAATAATAGCAAAGTGATGACATAACAAACAAGAATTTCATTGTTTCAGACCAAAATCATAGTTATAAATGAGACCAAAATCATAGGCCACATTCAAACTGCAAATTATATGTGTTTGCGTCTGATCTATATAAATCCTGTATCAAATTGAGTGCCAGCAGCTTTCTAGAGCACATAAACGGTGTCCTTCAGACGAAGTACATGCTTGTCATTAGCATGTTGCTAAGCTAACAACACAATTCTAGTAAGCATAAAATTTGTGTTAGTTCGAATGAATCCAATCCAATTTCAGTTTCTGGAAGTTCTGTTTATATGAACCCTAAACTTTTGCAATCTGATTCACTTTCATTTACATGTGCATTTATGTATTCTGGGGGTAAAAAAAGGTGCATTTGCAGTGCCCCTTTCAGAAGTGGAGAAGAAGCCATATTCAAATCTTCACATGCATTTTTTTTTTTTCAATAGAATTTGATGTTACCTTAAATTTAGTCAAAGGTAGATGTATTAGAAGACAGCATAATGTCACTGAACAGCCCCAGAAGTACAGCTATGATGTCCTTTTATGTAAGGAACCATAAGAGTTACTGTGGAACGACATGAACGTAACATATCATATCAAGGAGTGTGCCAATATAAAGTCCTGCCACTATTGCTATTTGCTGTGGCAGATACATGCTTTGGCTCTTTGTAGAAGCCACATTAGTGAGTATAGAGGACACAAGGGCAGACTTTAAAAAGGCCAAAGTCGGTCTGGTCAGTCTGATAAGAGCAGAAAGAGGTCAGGGAGTATCAGAAAACAAACTCAACACAGAGATAGTGCTCTTCTACCGGACTGAAAGACACTTCCTCTGTTGACTATACGCTACCCGTCTGTGACTACAGGAGATGTTAGCATATGTTCTCTTGGTTAATTTATGTTTCCTATGCTTGTAGCTAGTGTTCTGACAGCAGAAGCAGCTTAATTTGAACCCACGTGTGAGGCCTTTTCTCACGAGACAGTGTCTCATTAAACGTTGATGCTGAGGGCGTAAATTTCATTAATGTTTGCTTTAAAGCACACACTTGCTCCTGTCACAGCAACACCTCCATACTGGTTTCCATAGTGTGGTCTCATACTTTGTTTACAGACTTGAATCTAATTCTATATGGCACAATGGAACTTATGCATTTTTTAGCTACGTATTTACTATGTTTTTATGAACAATTGAACACAGAAGTTCTTTCTGCTCATTATTACTGAACGAGACCTAAAATAACAGAAGCCTAGCATCAAACTCACAGTTGATTGGTCCATCTATTAGTAAAAATTCAGAGGTAATATGCAGCTTTAAGGCTTCCAGGGTAGAAAATATATATAGTGCAACATTTAATTGGGTATAAGGTAAAGGTATAAGACTGTAATAAAGCTCATGGGTTTCCAGGGCTTCCGTGGGGTTGCTCTACATGTGTGTAACAACCTGGTCAAATCAATATTCATGTAAGTATACAGATGTCCTCTAAGGCACTGCGCACAAGTCAATTCGAGTTTGATATCTTTGGGAAATAAATTAAATCACAACAGACCCAAGAGGCTTTCAGTTACATGTTTTATGTATATATGCAGGTAGGAGTGAAGAGGTATTGCAAAACTCACTAAACGAGTTTAGTGAAATTGAATTTTTAATAACAATGTTCGGGATTCAGTGCCTGAAAACATTTGAGAAGAGGGGTAATAGCAGTTTCATTTTAGCAAAGAGACTAGACATAAATGGATTATTCGGTAAAAGTGCCCATCCGTGTGCAAAACATACTATGTGTTGATACAGTGCTGTGAGCAGTAATGCTTTTACAATTCTTTTAAAAAGCTTTAAAACCTGCACTAGGTGAAAGAATCTATACAAGTACCTGTCACTGAAAGCAACTCTAATTTAGTGCAAAACAAATCCAATTCATTAAACATATTGTTTGTCCTTGCTCACTCATAACAGTGTCCAAACAAATGAATGTTGACTTTGTGGATTGTTCACCTGCAAATGTATCATTTAATCACCGTCATGTTGTTCCAAACACACATGACTTGTGATCAGCGGTACATGTTAATTAAGTGCCAAAAAATAAATTCATTCCAAAAGTTAGTTCAGGGTTAGTTTACCCAAAATGGCAATTATGTCATCATTTAATCACCCTCACATTGTTTGGTTATTCACCCTCAAGTCTTTGGTTGATCTCTGAAACACAAATTAAGCTATTTTTTAATTGAAACTTGAGGTTTCTGTCCCTCCACTGAAAGTCTAGGTAACCAAAATTTAGAAGATGGTTGATTCACTTACATTTGGATTTTCTAAGTTTTGGTTACCTGGAGCCCTTCACCAAGGGGCAGAAGCAGTTCAGGTTTCATCATGAGTGTATTTTTTTGTGTGTTTATTTATAGTATAACCATTTTATTAAACCAGAGTGAATTTCACTGCGGTTTTTGTCCGGCCTATTTTTTACCCTGATTTTACCTTGAACAGTGCTGCATGGAGATTCATGCATTGCACCACAGAGCCCATTCAATCGCTGTGATTATTCTGTGTTCAGGTGCTGAGTTTAAACGTAGGCCATGTGATGCAATTGACCCCAGCGGCCACATCTCGGTAATGATTTGGTATATCATCACGAATGAAACTATAAAAAACTTGTCCTTGCCTTTCCGTTCCGCTGTCTTTTGGCCTGGGTCTTGGAGGAGAGTGATTACACCTAGACTGAATGTGCCCATTTGCTTGGATAAACAACGCTGTCACCATTGCTACATCAAACCCATAGAAGCCATCAGAGCAGAGTAATGGGGTCATTAACAGTGGCCCAGATATTGGATCTGGTGTCGGCCAGTGGAAACAGCGGGTTGCTCTTCTCAAAGATCAGCAGAGCATAATTGCCACATTCATTATTAAATAATACAAAGACAGCAAAATGTCACCTCTTCTGTCTACGCTTCTACCATAAGACAAATTTGATTGATTTTTCTGATCTGGTTGAATTGAAAAGTATGAATATGAGTGAAATTGCAATTATTCACATTAACAACATCAAGAGCAATTAGTATATATGTTCAAAGTATTGTGATCTGCTACAGTAAATTTTCTTAGCAAAATTTATTTTAATATTGCTACAACTGGGCATACACTTTGCGTACCCACACAAAAGTCTGAATCCATCAAAAGCATGGTCTTCAAGCATTGTAGATTGATCTACAACTAACATATGTCTCATGTCAATATGAAACAGTGCTAATATCCCACATGTAGCAGATGTATGGATAATTCAACAAGGTAAAATATAAGGCAGGACTTTAGTCATTTCAGAGGTGAAGCAGCTTATTATAAGATCCATATTCTGAATGTATCCACATCAGAAGTCTAGTACAAGAGGGACTCTGAATGATGATAATAATGTCTGAAGAGGTAAGGGCAGATTTCCATTCTGCTGTGCTATTGATTAGCAGTTATAATCGCACAGGCATTTAAAAGTCATTGGCTTTTTTCTCTCTCTCTTTTTCTCAAAACACTGTTTAGAATAAGCACCTGTATTGGCAGCTTGTGACATTTGTTAAGTCAACTTCCTGAGCGCAACGATGAATTTCAATTACTCAGCTTTCTCTCTCTCTCTCTCTCTCTCTCTCTCTGTCTCTCTTGCTCTCTTATGAAGAGGTCATGATGGGTCTCCTTGGTGTATTATGTCAAGACAGATATAGCATTAACATAAAGTATTTTTTTCTGTATAATGCAGAAAATGGTATAATGGTTTGGGGGGTATTGCTAATGAGTGCAAACATGACCATTAATTACAGTTACAGATTTTGGGGGGAATCTGTATATATATTTATAATACTGTATATATATATATATATATATATATATATATATATATATATGCATATGCAAAAGCCTCTAAATATGTCTGACATTTTTCTTTAAAATTAGCATTTCTTTCTGGCTACTATGTATAGGTTTCTATGTAAGTACTGGTACTTCAGAATGGATTGAGGCTGGGATTTAGCACATTTGAAGTGAAAGTACTTGATGAACATATACTGTGTGGAGAGCATTCACTCAGTATCGTTATCTCATTTTGACCAAGATGGCTTTTATAGGCTTTTGCATTGGAACTCTTCATACATATATATATATATATATATATATATATATATATTAAACTTTGGACACAACTGCGTTTTTGCTACAGGCAGGAATGCAGGGTGAACATAAGTCCTCTTTTTCCCGTACATTTCTTGACATTTCTACATTTCCTAAAATGTCACAGATTTGGCTCTTATTGGCTCTTGATCTCAAAGAAAACAATTTTACAAGGTGGTGAGTTGGTATCCATTTGTATGATGTCAATTGTATGAAAAAGTTTTTTTTTTTTTTTTTTAAGAAAAGAGTAAGAAGGAAGGTCCACGTCTAACCCCACATAATTGTCTGATGAATGAAAAACAGATGATTCCCAAAACGTAAAATAGTTACAAATTGCCACGAGACTGTGTTGTTTCAAGCAAATATCGGCATTCTAGCAACCACCAGGACACTTCAGGAACATGCTAACAACAACTCTGAACCGCAGTGCTGCCCACACACAAGATGGGCAGTTTTTGCACAAGCAAACATCACTCACAAAAAAACTCACCAATGCTTTTACCCTTTATGCTGCATTGATAAGTTTATTCATTAAATTGTTAGTATCATACAAACCGCCAAAAGCAAGTAAAAGCTTTTTTTTTTTTAAGTAACAACATAAATATACATTCGTATTAACTCTGTCAGTGTTAAAGTGATTAAAGAGCAAATTATTTTTAGTTTCCTGAGAATACTAAACTATAGCTTAAAGAATAAGGAAAAATCAATGCAATCTTAGCCTGTGATTATTTACACACTCAGGACAGTGGTCTGTCCATGGTTAAATGTTAAATAAAGAAACCTTTGAAATAAAGAACACAACAGCACAATGAAGGACTATTTACAGACACACTCTCTGGATTCTCTACATTAACTCCTGTCAAACATATTGGTATTGTGCTGCTATCGTGGCCCTCTCTGGTTGGAACAGACCACAAGGAAGTAAATGAGGTCCTGAGACGTGTTGTTGCATCTGGATTGAATATCAAGGAATAAACTTCAGGACGTGTTTCTATTGGCAGGGGGTACTGAAGGTCCAGGCAGCAGCCTTCCATGTGTTATTACTGTGTCCTTGGTGTGAATGCAATCTCCATTTTCTGTCTTTCATTATCAATCCAGTGATCCGCCAAAGGTCTAATGTCCACTGAATGCTGATGACAGATTGAGCGGTGATACGGAAAGTCGTACCAGAAATAGATGCACCATCAGGCAGAGATGTATTGGACTTTCATAGAGTAATTCTTCGAGTCTAGGAAGTGAATGATTAACTCTGTAAAGCTTGGCTCATATGATATAGGACAATATGAAGCTTATAAATGAAGGGGTAGACAAAACACCTGTTTTATTTAGCAAAAATATGCAGTTGCTGATATTTATATGGCCAAAAATAAAGATGAAATTCTGATAACAAACCCTCACGGTTTATAATCTTTATAACAATACATCAGAATACTTAAATGCATATAAATGTCATATCTCCCAATATATATATATGTATATCTCCCAATAATAAGTCTTAGTATAAGCTGAGATTAAAATTCTTAGTTTTATATTCAAAGCTCTAGTGGAGGGCAAAACATTTAATGCAATCCGATACAATGATGATTGAGAGATGGACAAATAAATGTTCCTCAAAAGCCTTATGTATCTTATTTATAATTAGTGCTGTCAATCGATTAAAAAATGTAATCGCGTTAATCACAGTCGTGGGCTGTGATTAATCATGATTAATCACAAATTTAAAATACTAGGATTTACCTGTAAATGTGTTGAAATAAAGAAATGCATGACAAACTAGTTTAAGGAAACAGAACCTTCCACACTTCCGCAAGGTATGAGACATAATCCTTATTATTCTTTTATCATTATTCTTTTGTTTTTATTCAGCCATTATCAGCCTTTAAACTGGCAATAAAAAGTTTACCAAGCCACATTGCTTCAATCCCAGTATACATTTACCCAACTATTATCAAAAGTATTTCTAAATAAATACAACAAAACATTTCTTGCGACCTTATGTGAAGTATTATGACAAAATGCATTATGAAGAAGAACTGGACCTGTTCTGCAGCTGCATTAGAGCTAACATTAGCATCATGCTACATAAGACAATTTATGAGATTAATAGTACACTTTTACTCAGAACTCACTTCAAACCACCATCGAGTGTTTGTAATAACTTCCTTTTACGATCACATGTGGAATTTGGTCGTTTAAAATATGCTATTTATAGCTTTTTATATTGCTGCACAAATTAGCATTTCAGATGTACACTTTCAACTCAAGAAATTCACATACAGACCATATCTATCGTAATCGTGTGTTTATTATCTTATATAATCTATAGTGGCTGTTGTCACACAGCAAAATCTTCAGTATTGAAATCCTAGTGTTTAGGACTTTTAGAGTAAAGTGTTAAAGTTGTGGTGTTGAACTTTAGGGGATTAACACTAGCTAGTGTAAACAGCACCCTCTGGCCGGTGTAAATAAGCAGAGAAACTCTTATAACACTCTGTTGAGTGTTATTAGTCATATCCGGGACATTTGCTCGTGTGCGCGCCTGACCCATGTGGAATATTTTTCACAGACGCCATTTTCTTAGACTCGCTATGCGGAGCATATGAGGACGAAAAAAAAACTGCGAAATTAAGTGTTTAATCTTAATCACAATATGTGTTTTGTAATATCATATAGTTTTATATAGCGATATTTATTAGGTGTGTGCACCTAAACTTTTTTTAAAGACATTTCTTCCACTCGCGAGGCGGACCAGACGAGGACGTTTCTTTTTAAAAGGGACACGCTGAAAGTTAAGTGTTTTATCTCATTTATATGTATTTCACAACATCATATTGATTTATAGCGATATTTGTGTGATGTGCACTCCTAAACTTTTTCTCAGAGATATATTTTCCTTCACTCATGATGCGGAGAAGACGGGGAAATTGGTTTTATCATGGAAAACACAGAGAGTAAGTGTTTAACCCTAAACGAGCCTAAACGTTTCTCACAGATGTATTTGAATGGCTATGCATTGACACGGAAGTCGACTTTAACAGGGGAAACATAAGAAGTAAGTGTTTGACCTCATTTAAAATTTGTGTTTTATTACATCACAAATTGATTAATAGCGTTCTAAACCTTTCTCAGAGAGACATTTTCTTTCACTGTAGATGCAGGAGCAGACGGGGAAGTTGGTCTTCTCAAGGAAAACACTGAGTGAGTTAAATTGTTGGTCAGTCAAAGTGATTTTGTGCCCTCACAAGTCTTGGAATATGGCACATGAGTCGCATAAACTACTTTAGACACTTTATTATCTTTTTTTTTAAAGCATGAACGTGTTTTGTGTTCAGCAAATGTGAACTGTATAGGTTTGGAATTACAATTTTAAGTTAACTGTTCCTTTAATATTGTTACAGATGGTTCATGCTGGTTTAACAGAAAAATTGAAAGGAGATGATGTGCTTGAAGAGTATGAAGCCACATGGGTAAGCCACAAGTGCATATTTTAAGATTATTGATTGTCATGCTTAATTTTTTGATTATTAAACAATAATAATAAAGAGTCTGAGCTCCTTCTAAAAATGTTTCTTAAAAAATGAATCAAATTTAAGTTTTTGGTATGCTTGCATTGTCATTTATTTATGTACTGTCCCATTTATGTGCATTCATTTTGGTAGGAGGAGTCCAACCAAAGTGAACAGTAAATGTTTACTTATACTCATGCCTTTCCACAGATGCCATGTATGACAGTTTCTTCTGTTGATTATTCAAAATATCTATTTTTGTGTTCCTCAGAAGACAGAAGGTCCTACAGGTGTGGAACCACATGAGTATAAATAAATGATGACAGAATTTTCAGTTTTGGGTTAACTATTCTTATATTGTAATTGATACATTTCACCTGATAAATGGATGTGAAATAATCCTTTTTGTTTTGTTTTTTGTTTTTTCTCCTATTTTACAGGAGCACTTTTGTGGTGCTGCAAGTGGGAGTTGGGTATCTTGCTTGGCTGAAAACTGCAGAGAAACACATCTCGTCTTGCTGAAAACTACTCTTTACAAGGAGGTCCAAACACCATTAGCAGAGACTTTGTTCAGTGAGCATTAACATGCATTCTGCCTGGATGCTAATGAATGGGATGCTGTTGTTTAAGCTGATAAATGCAAGCATTATAAACCTCATGACATTAAGTGCACATATGGACCAAATAAGAATATGTATTTTGTGCCTTTGCACTGATTTGCTTTGACATTATGATGTTTTAATTGTTCTAAGAACATGTTCTTTACATGCATTGAAAACATTGAATGTGAAAACATTTTTCTCAGGGAAAAAGATTTACAATGTTTCAATTAAAAATTAATAATTGTAAAAGTGTATTGTTTTGTGGGTTTATTTTTTATATTTTTACCTGAACATCGGTGCAGTGTTCACCAGTTAAATTCACTCTTTAAAATTTGCAGTGTAGGTATATGTTTTAATTTGCATTACCATTTTAAAATAAGTATTTACAATATTTACATTAAATCAACATTAAATAAATACACTGGGTGTGTAGGATTAATCACCATAAAGTGTTAAATGTGTATATTTGCGAGTAATAATTTCTTAACACCCTTAGTGATTAAAATTAAACACTAACACAGTGTTCGTATAATAAACACTTTCGTCAGTGTTGTTTTAACACTAGCAAAGATGGACCTGTATGTTCACCCGGAAAGTGATCATTTTAACACCCATGGTGACAAATCTCCCAACATATTTTTGCTGTGCATGTTTATTTCTGCTGTGTAAAAGCCTTAACATGTGCTCTGCTGAAACTCACGTTGTTTGTGATGTTACAACTGCCTCTCCGTTCTTAAATTGCCAGGGATACATTCCAAGTATAATACACATTAGTAAAAGGATCTATTTTTATTTGTCTATATACACTTTGGGCGGAAACCACGGCTCTGTAATTTTTCTCGCGACTGTATTTTCAAAATAGCCCACTTGTGCCGTTGCCCTGGCAACACTGGTTCGCTGTACCCTCGTCACACAATAATGATGGATAGAACTTCCGCACTGCGATGACGGGAAGTTGGGGTCAAACATTATCAAACGATTAATCTGCGTTAAAAAAATATTAACGCGTAAACATTTTTTTATTAATCGCATGCGTTATTTATAACTATAATTATTTATATAATTTATTCTAAAAATTATATATGACTAATTAACTAAACCTAAGCTGCTTCAGTCCAGTAAAAGGGTTCATCTTGAGATTTTACTAAGAGTAAACAAATTATTCTTACATTTACTTTATATTCAATACACAATATTATGTCCATCCTATAATACCAGTTCCTTCTCATTCAGTGGAATGTCAGGATTCTGAAGCAAACCCAGACCAGAACCTGGAAATACCTGGATCTGTCCGGTCAGATACCTCTTATCACTGGAATTTGAAAGACAGGGAAAAATTTGATGTTTAGGGCTCCACAGAATCTTTCCCCAGCAGCACAAGATGGTCTCTGTCACTTCAATTCATTACATGTACCCACATCCATGGCAATTTGAGTAGGAGAGCAGAAAGTGCTTGCCAGGCTTCCTTTGCTATTGACAACACGGTGCTCAAAATGACGCACAAGATACATATCAAACACAGCCCCACACATGCAGTGCCCATACAGTGCTGAAGGAGATGTCATCTCACCTTCAACAGTGTCCTCAAGGATCACAGCAGGCTGGTACTTGAGCCGTAGAAATCTCTTTAATGTGCACTTCACCACAACCATTATGTAAACACTTAAACTTGTAGCGGGTCATTTAACGGCAAAATATGTACTTCAACTTGACAAGTTACACTGAGAGTTTTATATATAAAATAAATAAATAAATAATAATAATAAAATGTATATGCATGAACATGAGGAGTTAACTTTATAAATTGCAGTATTAGTGTGGATCAGTTTAAACCTATTCCCATCTTCTCCCCAAAATAAAAATATGTGATTTTTTTTTTCTAATTAATTAATTAGTTATTATTCATATCTTCTTGGACTATATCTATTTCTATATCCATAATGTCCTGTAGACACATGACCAATAGGATGTAATACACGCTGAAAATAGTGTGCCAATTTAAAAAAAAAAGTCACAGAGATTTTTATTCTGTTACTTTTACAGCCTACATTTTAATCTATTTTTTGATTACTTAAAATATGTTATAATGCCTGGATGACAATTTATTGAGTGCAAACTGTATACATGAGGGTGTCATTTTAATTTTAATGATATATAAGATTTTACCATGTGTCGTTAACAAATGAGCGGTGATTTATCGCCATAATTTAAAAAAAGAAAGAAAGAAAAAAAAACAACATTCGGAATTATTTCTTTAAAAACAATATAAAGAAAAAGTAACACTTTATTTTGATAGTCCACTTTAGAAATTCTGCTAACTAAAAGTAACATGTCAACTTATTCTACTAACCCAGACCTAACAGGCTACTAATACTCTATTGTTATTAAGTACTTATAGTTATTGGAAAGTCTAAAGTGAATTAACAAATTAAAGTCAATCAAAGAACGTAATACTCACTACTCACTGTCAGCCCTATGCATTTTATTAATTTATTTTCTTTCTGTAGAAATAATTGTGATTTTATTTATTTGTTGATTGATTGATTTATTGTTAGTCATAGTAGCAATCCCTTACATGGAACTCAAAATGTAAGATTTACATAAATGACCTTATTTAGAGAAGCTGCATGTTTTAGCTGAAGAAGCAGCAGCCTTTGTTGCTCTTGCATTGACGCGTTTCACACCGCCTGCATGTAAAACGGTTGTACACAAGGGAGGCGGCCTATCGCACACCGTGTAAAATATCCTTTACTTGGCTGCTGGAGTCATCAGTTCCCACACAGCATAAAGGGAGTTCATGTTCAAATGTGTGGTGTGCACATTTTCACGTTTCAAGTTAATTTTTTTATAAATCTGCCTGTTTGTGAGCCATTGTCTAAAATCAACATTTCCCAAAGTGCCATCAAGCCAACAAAGAACCCAGAACATTTTTATTGACCACCCAACAATACAGTAAAATGGCAGAAAAATCATACAAAACTTGTCATAGTTATTGTTATTTGATCCGCTGGAGAAAACCGTTTGTATTCATGAGCCAGAGGGTATGAAAGCTTGTGCTTTTTTTAATATCTGAAGAAGCAAAGTAGCATGACGGCACAAAATCAAAGGTAGAAATCTGTGGTTGAGATCGTCTTTGAACCTCTGGAGTCCATGAAATAGCAAAAGCATCTGTGGGCTTGAATATTTAGATGGAGTTTATTGCTGTGCCTTTGAGCAACGCTGAAATTACCTGCTGAAAAGATGAGTGCTGCACCACGATGCAGCCTTTTGTTCCACTGCAGATATGGCCTGCAGAGAATTGACAACATACCCCAAAACAAAAATAAAAGCACCTCCCAACTGGTAACTGGGGAATCCAGTAGTTGCTAAAAGTGTGCGTGGGAGAAACACTCTCCTGCCTTCAGGTTTCAAGAAGTGCTGCTGTTTGACAACAAAAGAGTGTCTGTACTTGAACTCCTACAAGAATGTTGGATAACATTCATAGAATAACATTCTATGAGGATATAATACTCAGGTAAATAATCAAAAGAAAATGGAAAGGATAAAAAAAAAAAAAAAAAAAAAAAAGTCAAAATGCTTCCAAATAAACACAATGCGAAACATCATATTTTACCTGTCTTGACAAATACAGAACTAACTAATTTCAAGAAAAGCAGCAGAGCTAGTTTTGCCTCACAACAGATGATATACACAAATGTGGTCATCATTTACTTTTTCCAAACCCGTTTCACTTTTTTTCTTCTGTGCCAAAGTTTCATTTATTTTTTCATTTACCTGTCTTGACAAAAACAGAACAAACTCATTTCATAAAAAGTATAGAGCTACTGTATTTGCCTCAGATAACAAAATAATAGTTGAAATATGAAAATTCAGTCATCATTTACTCTCAAATCATGTTTGCCTTTTTTCTTCTGTATAACAGTTTAATTTTGAAGAATCTCCACACAGGTCTTTTACCAAGCAAGCAATGAATGAATGAAATGTACTGAGTAGTGAACATTTTGCTGTTAAACTTCAAAGCTGAGAAACACACAAAAGCACACACACATGCATAATTAACATACATAATTTAAGACTGGTTTAAGTCTATGACTAAATGTCCAAATGCCTCCATCTACCATAACAAGCCCAAGAGCATAAAATGATGGTCTCAAGATCAAGTGCAGCCTTAATTATTAAGACACTGTCACTATCATTACCATATGCAAGCAGAACGTATTATATTTGTCTCTAAATTTCCAATTACATGTAACAGTTTTTTGCATATCTTTCAAATCTTCTACATCTGAAATCAACTGAAGGCATGCCATACATCATGAACCAAAAGAGAACTGCCACATATTCTTTGCCTAAACAGAACATATTTCAAATATTTTGACATCATCTGTACCCCTCTGAGAAGTTTGCTGAGCCCCCAGGTTGAGAAACACTGATCTAATCTGTTCACAATAGCATCCTCAGTTTGCAGAAAATATCAGCACTGTTCTGATCATGAGAGATGATTTATATCCACCAAAACAGGCTGTCAATGTATGACTGCAACTGAAATGGAATAAAAAAAAATTAAATAAAAATTTGCTCACAGGATTTGAAAAGCAAGGGGAGGGGATGCTTCATTGCTTACAGAGAAAGAGAGACATCCATTATTTACATGATATTAAAATGCAAACTGTTTATGTCTATATTGGCTGTTATGAAATCCATATTAATGTCAAGAGTGAAAATATATTACACTGAGCAGTCTTTACAAAGAACACAGAAGTGTTTTTACTTCAGTTCCAAGTCTTGATGTAACCTGATCTCACAGAATTCAGTGCAATGACCACGGACTCTTAACCCCCGAATCTGTGGTGGCATCACGGAATCGCCCGAAATTCCGTGATGGGCTCACAGAAGTGATACCAATGTAAGTCAGTGACAGGCATCAGCCATGAACCACGCACAGATCCACTGGTTCAACACTTTAAATAGGAAACCCTTAGCATCAATATACTGACGCGATACTGGGAATTTTATCGTCATAATTAAATTATATATTGGGTAACAACATTGGGTCCCATTTTATATTAGGTGGCCTTAACTACTATGTACTTACATTTAAATGAATTATTTGGTACAATGCACTTATTGTGTACATACATGTTTTTACATTGTACTTATATTTTTAAAAATACCTATATGTAGTTACAGCTGTAATTAATTTCTGTAATTACATTATATATAATTATATTGTATATTGTTTGCACATGTTTATTTATATTAAAGGCAAAATAACTGAAATAATAAGAGCACAAGTATAGATCTGGAACTTCTTTAAGTCTGTCTAAATATCATGTAGTAATTGCAATGTCTTCTGGTCCATATCCTTTCCTTAGGAAGGTGTGCTAGACACTGATTAATGTGACATAAAAATACTAAATATTTATATATTTTGCTATTGTATTGTGGGTGACACTAAACGTTTCTATGCTCCTCTGATTATATAATGGTAAATATTACAATATCATAACACAACAACAATGATCAGCAATAATGATAAGCCTAATACTCACAATAAAAATAATAAGGTCATATAGATCATAACACTGTCTCGGAGGTAAAAAAGTGGATTATCCTTCATCTAAAATGTTTGTCTTTTCATCCTGAAATGCGAGGCAAATGTTGGATCACAATAATTAGGAACCACAGTTTCCACAAATCCCTTCACTCGATTGGGATGTTCTCTTTTATTCTGGATGGCAAGGGCAGTGACTGTAACATCGAACGTATTTTGCAGTATTAAACACGTCTTTATACCGATTTCATCAGGCTCTGAAAATTCTTCAAAAAGAACACAAAGAATGGCCTTCTCAGCTGCCATAGTCATGACACTTGTGTCATCAGAACAAGGTGTTCAACGCACCACCGTTTCCGTTTAATAAACATTTTGCACCATTTTTTCAGGGCTGAACGCAGCCCTGATAATTGTGACTCTTCTAGCAAGACCAATCAAACCTTCACCCCCTGATTAGGTTTATTTTTTATTTTATTTATTTTTTTATTATTTTTTTTTTTTTTTCTGAGGAGGTCTAAAGGAGTCGCAATCAAATTGTTAAGCTGTATTTGAATCCACACCAAAATCTTTAAATTCATTATGATTCAGACTCTTATTAACTCTGGAATAACTACACTGTAAAAAGTGATAAGTTGACTTAACTTAAAAACACTGAGGAAACCCGTTGCCTTGAAAAATTTTAAGTAAAAAAAAAAAAAAAAAGTTAAGTGAATTGTCAAGTTCACTTAACTTTAAAAAAATATATATATTATTTACTTAATCATTTTAAGGCAACGAGTTTCCTCAATTTTTTTAAGTTAAGTCAACTTATCACATTTTACAGTGTAGGAATCTACTTTTAGCCTCCAAACGTGAGCCATCATTATAATAATACTGATCAAGACTCTTAACCCTTGATTATTCCAGGAATGAGTGAACTGTGAGGCACTTCGGATAAAAGTGCAAAATGATTTCTTGCTATTATTAGTGCAATGGGTACCAAAAGTGAGATCTCATCACTACATCTCCTGAAAGCCATCAAATGTGAGTTGAATTTAGTAACATCCATTAAAATAAGCTCTAGATATATTGTCTAGAGACATATTGCTTGTCTTAATGTCTTAAAAGGTCCCTTTCTATACTGCTGGTTCATTCTTCACATGATAATCAATGAAATGGTTTGGCTTTAAAAAAAAAGCTGATTGAAGAAAGGAAGTCAGCTGTGCCTCATCAACCAGTGGCTTTAGGCGGGAGTTATGGAGAGCTAATGGAGGCTTTTCTCACTGCTGGAGGCTTTTGACCATCAGATGTAGGTAGGCAGGCCTTTTAGCCAAGGTCCTGATAGGTGTGCTCCAGGCCTTATAAAGAAATTTGCTTATGAACTAGCTGCAGTGTGGCAACCAATCTTTCAGGCTTCTATTGATTCACATATTGGTCCGGTAATATGGAAAACTTGAATCATAAAACTGATACCAAAAATACTTTGTCCAAAGGAATTCAAAGATTACAGAGCTATAGCTCTCACTTCAGTAATCATTAAATGTTTAGAAAGTATATTACTTAAACACCTGGGCCCATATTCTTAAAGATTCTAAGAATCCTCTCAGAGAGCTCCTAATTTAGCTTAAAAATGTCTAACTAGGAGTCTTAGCTTAAAAGTGATTCAGGACCAATCTGAGAGCAACTCTGAGCGAGGAAAAGACAAAAACTTTTATCTTAGTGAGGAGGCGGGGCTGACCCCGTTGCTAGCTATGATACAGTCTTTTGAAGACTATGATTGGTTGGTTGTCCAAGAAGGAAATAAAAGAGCGCTTTTAAGAGTAGGGTCTATTATAAGCCTTCACATTGAAATTGCAGGCGTAATTCTCACACACACATTATATATGTATATATATATATATTCTTTATTTTTTTATTTACAATGCTGTCATACTCAACATATATTATAGGAAATGAACAGCGTTAATTGTTTGTATGATCTCTTTGCTTATAGAAGGTTATGACAGACCCAAATCATCACTGCTGCATAGTTGCTTTTTTCCAGTTGCTAAATATGTTAATGAAATTAATGTAGTGATTATGCCCATTTCTGGCGTTATGACATTTCTGTGCAGTGCTGGAGATGTTAGCGTGTCTCTAATAAGATTGTTCACAAACATGATCCCTGCACAATCTAATGTGTAGCGTCTTGTTAACTCACTGTCATGCATTGTGCGCAACACATTTCTTCTCCTTCTTCATGTTTCATTCATTTTCTCCACTGCTAAAGAAACTCTTAAACCTCTTAAAAATCCTCGTCTGTACTCCTAACCATTTTGGAACTTAAGACCTCTTTTAAGGGTTAAGATGCGTTCTGAATGACCTTTTTCTTTACTAGGATATTTTCTTTAAATTTAAGAGGAAACACCCACATTTCTAAGAATTTTCTTAGAATTTTGTTACTAGGAGCAACTCTTAGCACTCAGATTTTTCATGAATACGGGCCCTGGTTAATAATGTTAAAGGGAAACTTGATCAGTGTCAAGTCATTTATATTTGCATATAAATAAGGTTGCAGTACTGAAGATGCAGCGGCTGCTTTAGTGCACATCATCACTAAACATCTAGACAAAAGTAACACCTATGTTAGAGCTTTATTTCTTGACTTTTCATCTGTGTTTAATACAATCCGAGTCAATACTCTTGTGTCTAAACTAATGCAGTTAGACGTGAATCCATATTTAATTAAATGGTACTTCTCTTTTCTTACTAATAGAACTCAAAAAGTCAAAGTGAACAATATCATGTCAACAGAAGTAAAAACAAATGTTGGTGTACCTCAGGGCTCTGTAAGCTCTGCTATGTCATTTACTTTGTACACAGATGACTGCCGTTCAAATAGGCCTAACCAATATATTCTAAAGTACTCTGATGACACCGTGTTAATATCACTATTGAATAACTCAGAGTGTTCAGAACATCATCAACAGTGGGTAAACAAATTAGTTGAGTGGTGTGATTATAATGCCCTCAGTTTTAACATCAAAAATAAAAAATAAATAAATAAAAAAATAACAGAGGAGATTGTATTTGGGCCTGCTTCTGATATTTATACAACACCTGTTGTTATACATGATGAGAACATCAGACAGGTAGAAGCATATTTAGGAGTATGGATAGATAACACATTATCATGGAGAGACCATATAGACAGTATCTGTAAAAAAATCAATGCAAAGAATCTACTTCCTCCGTCGATTGAGGTCTTTTGGAGCAAGAAAGCAGATTATTTTATTATTTGTCATGTCTGTAATTATGAGCGTTTTGCAGTACTGTAATTCTGTATGGTATTTGAGTTTATCTGTTAGTTTAAAAACAAAGCCGATGAACTTTCTAAAAATGTGTTCCAAAATAGTGGGTCAGCCACTTCAAAAAGTATATGAATTATCCTATCATAATAATCTTGTAAGGTTGGCCAATAATATTGTTTCTGAACTGAATAATGTGCTGTATAACGAATTTGTACTGTTGCCTTCCAACCTACGGTATAAGGTCCCAAGATACAGTCGAATTAGGCTAAAGTATTAAATTGTACACCAAGCTGTATTAGAGCTGAACAACTTACACAAAAACTAAATCTGTACCGGAGATTATTATTATTTTTTTTTTTGTGTGTGTGTGTGTGTGTGTGATTGTGAAAGTCTTGTCGGTTTGTTTTGTCCATGTGATAAAGTTTTGTAATTTTGAGTGAACCTGCTGTAACGCAAGACGAATTTCAGACTTTTTCTGACAATAAAGTGCATCATATCGTTAATATGTATTGTATCGTATTTATGTTCATGCGTTTTATCTCCTTTACATTAGTCTGAGGTTGAATTTGGAGCATTTATCCACACATGTATGGCTTTGTTCACAATGCACACAAATTCAAGTTATACAGTTTTGGAACAACATATGTAAATGATGACAGAACCATTTTGGGGTACAAACCCGATTCCAAAAAAGTTGGGACACTGTACAAATTGTGAATAAAAACAGAATGCAATGATGTGGAAGTTTCAAATTTCAATATTTTATTCAGAATACAACATAGATGACATATCAAATGTTTAAACTGAGAAAATGTATAATTTTAAGGGAAAAATAAGTTGATTTTAAATTTCATGGCATCAACACATCTCAAAAGAGTTGGGACAAGGCCATGTTTACCACTGTGTGGCATCCCCTCTTCTTTTAATAACAGTCTGCAAATGTCTGGGGACTGAGGAGACAAGTTGCTCAAGTTTAGGAATTGGAATGTTGTCCCATTCTTGTCTAATACAGGCTTCTAGTTTCTTAACTGTCTTAGGTCTTTTTTGTCGCATCTTCCTCTTTATGATGCGCCAAATGCTTTCTATGGGTGAAAGATCTGGACTGCAGGCTGGCCATTTCAGTACCCGGATCCTTCTTCTATGCAGCCATGATGTTGTAATTGATGCAGTATGTGGTCTGGCATTGTCATGTTGGAAAATGCAAGGTCTTCCCTGAAAGAGACGACGTCTGGATGGGAGCATATGTGTAAGCTGCCCATGCCACACACACTCATGCAACCCCATACCATCAGAGATGCAGGCTTCTGAACTGAGTGCTGATAACAACTTGGGTTGTCCTTGTCCTCTTTAGTCTGGATGACATGGCATCCCAGTTTTCCAAAAAAAACTTCTAATTTTGATTCGTCTGACCACAGAACAGTTTTCCACTTTGCCACAGTACATTTTAAATGAGCCTTGGCCCAGAGAAAACACCTGCGCTTCTGGATCATGTTTAGATATGGCTTCTTTTTTGACCTATAGAGTTTTAGCCGGCAACAACGAATGGCACGGTGGATTGTGTTCACCGACAATGTTTTCTGGAAGTATTCCTGAGCCCATGTTGTGATTTCCATTACAGTAGCATTCCTGTATGTGATGCAGTGCCGTCTAAGGGCCCGAAGATCACGGGCATCCAGTATGGCTTTCCGGCCTTGACCCTTACGCACAGAGATTGTTCCAGATTCTCTGAATCTTTGGATGATATTATGCACTGTAGATGATGATAACTTCAAACTCTTTGCAATTTTTCTCTGAGAAACTCCTTTCTGATATTGCTCCACTATTTTTCACCGCAGCATTGGGGGAATTGGTGATCCTCTTCCCATCTTGACTTCTGAGAGACACTCTGACAGGCTCTTTTTATACCCAATCATGTTGCCAATTGACCTAATAAGTTGCAATTTGGTCCTCCAGCTGTTCCTTATATGTACATTTAACTTTTCCGGCCTCTTATTGCTACCTGTCCCAACTTTTTGGAATGTGTAGCTCTCATGAAATCCAAAATGAGCCAATATTTGGCATGACAAATATGTCTCACTTTCAACATTTGATATGTTATCTATATGCTATTGTGAATAAAATATAAGTTTATGAGATTTGTAAATTATTGCATTCCTTTTTTATTCACAATTTGTAAAGTGTCCCGACTTTTTTGGAATCAGGTTTGTAAATTATTCCTTTAATATGTGGTGTATATACAGTACATCATGCTGAAAGCATCAGCACAGTACCAATGCCATCTAATGCAACAGCTGAAAGAGGAAAAACATGTCAGAAAAAAATTGCCAAAGCTCATGTCTATCAAGCCGTCTCATCATGGTTTTGAACTTTCAAGGGCCATAAGATAATATAAGTGTCAGAGACATTTTACAAATTCATACATATGGTCTGTCTGAAACCGCTGACTCATTTAATACATAGTGAATGTCAAATAGTTTGTTAAATTAAAATAAAAAAAAAAATGTTCAGACACAGCTCTAGACAATATAACACATTGTATGTTGTTATTTTCAAAATTATTTAAAAACCTTGAATGCATGCATTCTGGTTCATCAAACATCTAAACAGAATTTAGTCAAATATGCTTGACTAGGCTGCAAAAGTTCAGGTGCTATGATATTGAAAAGGCCAGAATTATATAATTAATTGAGTGACATTAAATAAAAATGATGTGACAGTAATCAGACTGTATGTGGCCTTAATAGCCTGAGGCAATTTCTGCTAAAAAGAATATTGGAAAGTTCAAATCAATCCATCATTATAGACCACCCACTGAATGCTCACCCTGAATGAGCGTTCATAAAAAGCATGAATATAATGTCCCTGAAAATGTACTTTAAACTGTTTAAATTATTTACTTGTTAACTTATTTTTTAGTTGGAACCTGTTTAGCGGAATTACTGTGATACATTCAAACATCATGGCTACAGCAGAAAATCCATGAGGAGACTGACAGTTGACATTAGCAAAGAGTTATTGACTCGCTGTTTCTGATAATAGATGAGGATGTTTAAGCTTTTTTTCTCAGCAGTGATAAATGAAGAGGCTCTGGATCCTTTCCTAGTTAGGGCTTTCTTGTGGATTGATGCCAAAAGAAATCTTGGTTATGCTTACCACCAACTAAGTATGGTAGTTTCAAGTAATGTTTTCAACTGAATAATACTAGATATATCATAGTCTGATACCAGGGCAGGTGGAGAAGATTGAATGGGAGAAATTTCAACACTCAAGCCAATCAGGTTTAGAGGCCTATTTTTTATTTTTTTTATTTATTTTTTTTCTGCCATGCATGCACATTTTCTGGACCAGACAGAAAAAAAATAGTGTGAATTGGGATTTTATGTTTTATTTTTATGGTGAAAACAACTTTCAGGTTGCTTTGAAGATGGCTAGCCATTAATTAAAATAAATAATAATAATAATAATAAAAATAAAATAAAATAAAACCTTTGAAAATTGAAAATGAAAATGAATTGTTTATTTTGTATTATATGTATATTATATGTATGCATTATTATATTGTATATTATATGTATGCATTATGTTTGTAAATTATTATTATTATTATCATATAAGTGTATCTGGATGCTTTATAAATATGGACCTTTTTCACATTTCCAGGGTTCTCAGAGGTGGAAGTAATCATATTTGAACAAACCTCTATTATTATTATTATTATTATTATTTATTTATTTATTTAATGTCAAGCTAATAACACAGTATAATCTTAGAAATAGTATAGTCTCAGAAATAAAATTAAAATAATAATTGATGATGTTAATAACTGTGGAAACGGGCAATCACAGGTTGTGAATAGGGACCATAAGCATTCTTGCGCTGCCAAAGACAATGATAGGAAATGTAATTTTGAGGCACAAGTCTGCCAAGATTCATCTACAGTATGTTCTCTGATAATAGATGAGGATGTTTAAGCTTTTTTCTCAGCAGTGATAAATGAAGAGGCTCTGGATCCTTTCCTAGTTAGGGCTTTCTTGTGGATTGATGCCAAAAGAAATCTTGGTTATGCTTACCACCAACTAAGTATGGTAGTTTCAAGTAATGTTTTCAACTGAATAATACTAGATATATCATAGTCTGATACCAGGGCAGGTGGAGAAGATTGAATGGGAGAAATTTCAACACTCAAGCCAATCAGGTTTAGAGGCCTATTTTTATTTTTTATTTATTTTTTTCTGCCATGCATGCACATTTTCTGGACCAGACAGAAAAAAATAGTGTGAATTGGGATTTTTATGTTTTATTTTTATGGTGAAAACAACTTTCAGGTTGCTTTGAAGATGGCTAGCCATTAATTAAAAATAAATAATAATAATAATAATAAAAAATAAAATAAAATAAAACCTTTGAAAATTGAAAATGAAAATGAATTGTTTATTTTGTATTATATGTATATTATATGTATGCATTATTATATTGTATATTATATGTATGCATTATGTTTGTAAATTATTATTATTATTATCATATAAGTGTATCTGGATGCTTTATAAATATGGACCTTTTTCACATTTCCAGGGTTCTCAGAGGTGGAAGTAATCATATTTGAACAAACCTCTATTATTATTATTATTATTATTTATTTATTTATTTAATGTCAAGCTAATAACACAGTATAATCTTAGAAATAGTATAGTCTCAGAAATAAAATTAAAATAATAATTGATGATGTTAATAACTGTGGAAACGGGCAATCACAGGTTGTGAATAGGGACCATAAGCATTCTTGCGCTGCCAAAGACAATGATAGGAAATGTAATTTTGAGGCACAAGTCTGCCAAGATTCATCTACAGTATGTTCTCTGATAATAGATGAGGATGTTTAAGCTTTTTTTCTCAGCAGTGATAAATGAAGAGGCTCTGGATCCTGTCCTAGTTAGGGCTTTCTTATGGATTGATGCCAAAAGAAATCTTAGTTATGCTTACCACCAACTAAGTATGGTAGTTTTAAGTAATGTTTTCAACTGAATAATACTAGATATATCGTAGTCTGATACCAGGGCAGGTGGAGAAGATTGAATGGGAGAAATTTCAACACTCAAGCCAATCAGGTTTAGAGGCCTATTTTTTATTTATTTATTTTTAATTTTTTCTGCCATGCATGCAGATTTTCTGGACCAGACAGAACAAAAATAGCGTGAATTGGGATTTTTATGTTTTATTTTTATGGTGAAAACAACTTTCAGGTTGCTTTGAAGATGGCTAGCCATTAATTAAAAATAAATAATAATAATAATAAAAAATAAAATAAAATAAAACCTTTGAAAATTGAAAATGAAAATGAATTGTTTATTTTGTATTATATGTATATTATATGTATGCATTATTATATTGTATATTATATGTATGCATTATGTTTGTAAATTATTATTATTATTATCATATAAGTGTAACTGGATGCTTTATAAATATGGACCTTTTTCACATTTCCAGGGTTCTCAGAGGTGGAAGTAATCATATTTGAACAAACCTCTATTATTATTATTATTATTATTTATTTATTTAATGTCAAGCTAATAAAACAGTATAATCTTAGAAACAGTATAGTCTCAGAAATAAATAAAAAAATAATAATTGATGATGTTAATAACTGTGGAAACGGGCAATCACAGGTTGTGAATAGGGACCATAAGCATTCTTGCGCTGCCAAAGACAATGATAGGAAATGTAATTTTGAGGCACAAGTCTGCCAAGATTCATCTACAGTATGTTCTTTATCTACAGTATAGAAAATGTGCACAAAATAGAGTCAACGTTCATAGTGAAAAGTTAATTATGAACAATTACAATTTGCTTCTGCCTGATCTCTTAATCGTCATGCCCCAACTCAGACATTTCGACTTCGGGCGAGTTTCCCACTGGTAATTACATCATTGTGGCGGCGTTCATGTGCGCTCGCCTTGTAAATACAATTATTCCAACATGACTTGAACATTTGTTAACACTCTGTTGAGTAATGCTAAGTAAGTTAACTCTGCATATTGCTCACCTGTTGTGGTGTATAAAAAATATAGAAAATATACAATGAATCACACACAGGCTTTCTTCCATTCAGAGAGAATAATTTTTCTAGTTTCTTCATACTCTCAGATGGAGGGTGAGATGGCCAGTGCCACAAGACAGCATCATCTAATTAGCTACTATTTGAGCGCTGACATTTTCCCCCGCTGCTGGGATAAAGTGAATGAGTCAGATATCTGTGCAGCTTGGAGGCACAGATAGAAAAAGGAAATGGAGTTTACCTAACGGGGAAAGACTTCAGAAGCAGCCATTTTAATATCAGCAGTGGAGCTGTCTTCTGCTTGTCAGGGATATGATATTTACACCCTGGTGGATGACATTAGCACCTCAGTACCTGACTAGAAGTGAGTGTTGCAACAGTAGGACCAGGGAGGATACAGCACACTTAATCATTTTAATTGGATCAGCAAGCAGTATAAAAAGGATTAAATTAACACATGTTACTGCTGTAGAAGCCATTTCAACACCAGACATCAGTGTTTGGGTCTGTCTGGAATACATGCATGGATAGTCATTAGGACTACAGGTGCAAAAACCTTAAAGGGATTTGAACAAACATTAAACTTGAGCATGTCACACCACTGTTATGAACATGAATTATAACTCAAATCCCGCAGCTTTTTGAGGAGAAGTGTGTTATTACAGACTTATTACAGAATCAGACGCATGATTTTATACAAAAAATCAACTAGGCAAATAAATCCCATGAACTCCTTGTGAAAAAGAAGTACACTTCAGCATATATATATATATATATATATATATATATATATATATATACACACACACACACACACACACACACATATATATATATATATATATATATATATATATATATATATATATATATACACACACACACACACACATATATATATATATATATATATATATATATAATTAATTAATATTAATTGCTCCAATGTGCAGTCTATTGTGTACACCTGAAGTTGAGTCTCAGACACTCCTTTAAAAGAGGCGGCTAATTGAGCCAACGGGTGTTTGAATTGGTTTTCTTTTGTTTGTGCACCTTCGACAATGCAACAGTACATTATACATTCAATCATGCACCCTACATTACATACTGCTCATACTTTACAGAAACATTCTTATTTCCTTTATTGTTTGTTCATTAATTAAAGAGCTACTTTAATCTTCTGTTAATAAAGCCTTAACTTTTGAGTCTAAAATTTGGCATGCGTGTGTCTCTCATATGTATTGCTTCTCTTGAGCCACTGGAAGTAACAGGACACTTAATTACATGTTATTTACAATTAATTGAACATGTAGTTACACTTCATTTTAAGGTGTCTGTAAATATACATGAAGCAGTGTTAGGGAGTGTTATGCTTTTTCTTTTTAAGTAGGACTTCAGTAGTACATTTTTACAGCACTGCCAATCATTTATAGTAAACTAAATAAACAAACAAACAAAGAAAAAAAACTGGTATGTCATGTATTTAAATGTATTTGCAATTGCATATTTGTGATGATGAAGTTGCAATGTAGTGCTCTTTTTTAATTTTAACGCAATATAAAATAACACAGTACATAGCATACTATGCCACAGAGCACCCATCCAAATGATTTTGGCAGTTCAGTGATTGAAGGAAATGACCACAAACTGAAATATTTACTTCTTAGATTGCCTTTTAGTTTTTAATTTGTATCAGCAGGTTGCATTCTTTACCACTATTGATATAATTATGAAAGACAATCCATACACAAAGAAAATTATGAGTCTTTGTTTTCTGATTACTCTGCGGTGTTGAAATAATGTGAAATCTAACAGTAATGGATAGGCACCATCCTCTGAGAGCATTCAAGTATAATCTGTGCAACAACTCTGTCCAAATCAATCTTTCTGACACCCAAACAGGCAAAACAAATGGCACCTTTCTCCCAAACTCTGCCAGACTTGAATTAGCCCATTACGTGCTTAATATTCGTTAACCACCTTGTCATATTAGCATCCACGTACACTTGTAGATTGGCGCGCTAATGGTTTTGGGAAAAGTGCCCTTGAATGTCCATGTGATTTCCATCCCTAAACCTCCCAGCTCATGATAATAGGCAGTCCAAAAAATTATTCAGAAAGAGAGGATTGGTTATGGGTGCAAAACAAGGTTAAGCGAATGTGACAATATCACCGCTAATCTCATGATTGTGATTATGGGAGCTGGCGAGGTGGGCAGCAGTGATGTCAACATCAGAGGGCACGGTATGCACAGTCTGAATGGCATTTTAAGGAGCTATAATGGCAAATGCAGGGTGCACACTCTGGCACTCAACAATAGAGTTTGGATTTGCATTCACTCTGTGATTTATATTTATCAAGTGTGCTATTCATGACTGGAAGCGGTTTAGTAAAACAATGGAGCTTTAGTACTCTAGCTGACTGCAGTATACAAGGTGTTCTGCACGAATCAGTTTGATGCAAGACAGTGCAATGATTCACTGAAACAAGTGTGAAAGCTAACATTTTAATGGAGAAATTTAAATGACAATGCCAGCAACTAAAGTTTTATCAAATCTGAAATGTGCAAATCTTGCTGCTATAATGGTGGAGGAGGCCTTGAGACTTCAATTTTTTCCCATGTTTGCTCAGGTGTTCTTATTCTCACAGAGCAAATTAGCATGACGTCTGGTCCACTTTGCAGTTAATTCTAGCCACAAACTTACCACTTAAAAAGGAAAAGAGTGCACTGTAAAACATGATTGACATTTTAATGTTAAATGACTGTAAAAATGATATGTTAAAAATATGTTAAATGGTTAACGCTAAGTTCCCTTACTCTATACGGTGGAAAATTCAAAACTGTAGATCTAATGTGACATTTCATGTACTTTTATAGTAAAATGCTGTTACATTTCCAATTAAAGCACATGTAAAGTATTATAATTCATAACTGTAGCCTTATTTGATACAACATTTCAAGTTAATAAATTTTAAAGATACTAAATACCTCTGTAATTATTACTCCTTTTCAAAGACCGGTAAAGTGTACTTCTTTTTTACAAGACATAGTAATAAGCCAGCATGAATTGATCAGTTTTTACATTCATGATGAAAGCAGTAAATCAGATCACTTTGAAAACAAATAGTACACCTCTCACCTAATGATATAAGGTATCCTTCTTGCCCATTGCGTGAGTTCCAGGCCACATTTTTCTGATTTTTGTCGACATGAGCAACAATGACTATTGGCAATGCAATGTGGGCTTGTTCAGCCATGCAACAAAGCTAAGCAAATAAGCAGTGATGCAGCTACTACCAATAAAGGTGAAAATACTGGCACACACTTGCTCCATCTCTTGTGAGATACCATGTAGGCAAGAGGGAGATACTTGCAGCAATTTCACTGTTCTACTGTATATGGCACAGCGATATGATAAAAAAAGGTATATCAGAAATGTTTGAAATTCATGCACTGAAAATTGTGTTCATGATATGATTTATTATGCATTGGGCACTGCATAACTTGCATTTAAATGCACACCCTCGAAGATTTTTTTTTTTTTTTTTTTTTTGCAGCTAAAAAAAAACTGAATCCGTGTCTAATTAAGAATATATGAGTGAAATTTTAACAGAATTACAATGAAAATAAATAGTTAATAGACAATACATGATTAGATTGATTATTTATATTTTAGTTTGTTTGCTTGTTTGCTTGCTTGCTTGTAGTTTTGATGTCCATCAATAATGTCAGGGCACCTATGTGTGAGAAAAACCCAGTATGACCAACAGTACCACTATATACTGTATGTGAAGCACAACTAACTATACTGTATAAGGGATTACAAATAAATAATAAAGTTAATAAGATTAACTACTTTTTGTCTAGCATATTTCTATTACATTCACAGAAACAAAAATAAAGAGCTTCAGTTGATTTGACTTTAGTTAAATCTGCCATTTCAGTGTGATTGTCTGTGTTTGTGAGTAAACATTATCTGAAAGGGGTAGCAGGTGCATGGTATGAAAAAATTATGAACCTAGAATACATTATATCAGATCAGGTTCATGAATATTGATCAGATGACATAAAATTCACACATTAAAGGCTGCTTGACACTGAGCGAATCGCCGACGAACGTTGCTTTCGCACAAAGTGCGAAACGATTGATCGCCTTCTGCTAATTCACACCTGCACGCTAGGTGGCGCCGACCAACAATGCATTTTTCCTCAAATATGTGTCTCGTATATGGATTTAACATTGTCTGGTGCTCAATATACAGCATTAAAATTAAGATAAGCAAAGTTTGGTTCTAAACCAGAAACACAAACTATCTATAATGCTTAGAAGAATAGGCTACACCCTAAAATATAATTAGAAGTACAATTAGCATCAAAGCTACACTTGAAAATGTATTTATTAATGTATTTGCTTAACCACTTTAAACCATCATCGACTGCTTGTAATAACTTCCGATCTATAGTTGATTTTGATTCTATAATAAAGCAGACACATGCACTCTTTGTATGTTTAATAACTGCTAATGATAGTCATAAACATCCTTTATTGCTATAAAAATACCATGAGCTGCATACAAATACCAACAATAACAAGAACTCAGCATCTTCTCTTATCCAGGATTTTCTTCTTCGGTGTTTGTTTACACTGGTTTACGAAACAGCGCCACTATTCTCACCCTTTTGTGTAACAGCAGCTGCTCCGGTCACGTGATCTTACTGTAGCTCAAATCTTATTGGACAGGCCGTGTTTTCACTTTGTGAAACTGAAAATATTCGGACTGGTGCGAAAAAAAACAACAAAAAAACATTTGCATTTTTGGTGTGCAAATATTCGTGGTCTATGTGGAAACAGCCATAGAAATCTATTGTTTTATTCTAGCATGTCATCGCGTCGGATATTCGTTTCACTTGTTTGCGCTCAGTGTGGAAAGGCCTTTAATCCTAAGCCTTTAATAATGGGCACTGCTCATGAAGTGAGAGAGAGAGCAGTACAGAGGTGGATGATGTCTTCAAAGACAAATAAAGTCTGAAGTGAAAAAAAAAAAAATGGGCCTCAAATGCAATTAAATTTTCAGTAATTAATTGAAACTGAGATAATGGATTAATTAATTTAGCTAAATAAAGACCCTTGTGTTAAACAAAGCATTTTAATTCCATGTTGCAAAAAAGCAAATCACTTTCTCGACTTCATTATTGAGATATCTTCATCAGAGATTTACCTTGAATAGAAGAGGCTTGAAGCCATTGTTCATGCTTCATATCTCTGTTCTGTCACCCTTAGAGTAAAAGACAGACACTGCTTCTTTATTACAAGCCCAACAAACTGAGCTTTTGTTTATTTTCCTGTCTGAAAGACAGACAGATGCAGGTGTGAAGCCCATTAGCTGTCTACTGCACCATGCCGGGATTTTTCACTGGCTCTTAAGAGCGAGATGTGATCGGTAGAGGGTCACCGCATCATTACCTCTCATCCCTGCCTCCAAAATCTCACCATCCCTGAGGGCATCAGCGGCAGATAGAGAGCTCGTCAAAGAAAAGAAAATGACACTGTTCAAGATGACGGAGCCTTTAATTTCCCCTATTACAGGTGTGTCACCTGAGCGCTCTTTTTCCCGGGGAACTTCTCACTTCAGGAAACATGATAAAATTCTAATGAAATTGGGCACTGTTCCTCTGATTCGTTGAGAATATTATCCTCCTTGGTATAATGTGTAATTCCTGGTGATTTATTTTTGCAAATATTGAAACCAAATCTTGCCCTGACTGCTAAATTAATTGAATTATGGGAGGAAGTCAAGGAGAAAGTGTGATATACACAATTCTAAATGGCAAAGCAGGTAATAATCAGTATTTATAAAACGGATAGTTCCGGTCCTTGATTCTGATTGGTTGAGCCGCGTTCGAAGCTGTTGTAAATTACACTAGAAACCTACACCTTTGTTTACTTTGTGTTGCTTGGCAACCACTTTGTTCCAACCATAGGTTCCAACTAGAGGGCCTCAAATCTCGCGGGAGCGGGCGGTTTTACCTTTGCTGTGGGCGGGAGTGGGTGGTCAGAAATTTTCGCGGGAGACCCGCAGGGAACGGTGGGATTTGGTGTGTAATAGAAATAGAGTCAACACATTAATTTGAGAAGAAAATTAAAGCTGCTGTTTATATGACAAAAGCAAAGCAAGGCAAGTCAGACATCTGGAAACAATTCTCAATTGTCACTGAAAAAATGGGAAGGAGTTAAACTTCGTAAGTTAGTGATAAATGTGCACAAGGACATAAATCTGGCACCTCTGCCTGAGGCGACATACCTATTTTCTAAGTTCTATGTGTTTATTTACTTAAGTTAAAGTTATTTCATATTTTGCTTTGGCTTATTTAGCATACTTAAACTGTTTGTTAACAGTTAAGGTCATTGCACACTGAGTTTTTCCGATTTTTCGTATTCCTCATCCTTTCCTATCAAAATGCATGCTACGGATGCGAAAAAGCAGAATCTCGAACCTGATCCTATTTTTCTTTTTTTTTTATTAAGGACGAAATTTTCGGAGGCAGTGTGTGACATAATGTGAGGTTGTATTTATGTTTTAACGTGCAAAAATTTCGGACTGGGTGTGAAATGACCTTTAAACTGTTTGTTTAGTAAATCGTTTGGTGCTTCTGTATCAAGCAGTAGGCTACTTTTAAAAACTGAGGTACTGCTATTTGTGCTTTTGTTTTAACGGTTAATGTTTAATAACACTAATAAAAAAAAATACCCAATGTTTTTGTCAGGTGTGGTGCTTTGGTTTAGCATTACTTCATCTTATTTAAACACAATCATGTTTAAATCCTGCTATTCTGGATGATAAGTTGAACGAATATTTGAGTATTTGTGTAGCAAACATTTTTTTCAAGCTCTGAGAGAAAGTCAGCGGGAGCGGGCGGGAGTGTACACAAACACTGCGGGCAGGCACGGGCGGGAGTGGAACACGCAGGTTGCGGGAGCGGGCGGTCCTGGTCAGAAATTCAGCGGGAGCGGGCGGGTGCGGGTTTAAGAAAACAGTCCCGTGCAGGGCTCTAGTTCCAACCACAACTGTTTCTGAGGAACTACATTGTTTGGTGGAAGAATAGTGTTTTTATTAATATAATTACAATTTATTTGTTTTATTTTGTGAAACCTTACCTTATATGGAATAACTGTTTTATAAAAGCAACAAACCCTGCGAAGCCGTGGTTTACAGTGAATTTATAACAGCTAAGGGGGTTTTAGGCACTCTGCTTCGCGTTGTGCCTAACACCGCCCCTTAGCTTTTATAAATTCACTGTAAACCACAGCTTCTTGGGGCTTATTGCTTTAGTAAGAACTGGCTAATTAAAAAGTCTCAGCTGGTGTCGTTCGTTGTGCTCTGCCTGAGAGTCATCATCTCCATTAAACAAATTACGTGCGGACTGTCAACTCGACATGATATAGCTTTTGATCATGCTGACTGGCAAATCCAATGTTCCTCTAGTGAGAGAAACCCAAAGCGAGAAGAGGTCATGGCCATTTCTTCTTAAAAAAAAGAACACACACACACCAAGAGATTAAACTGACATAAAAATGATTCCTTTTTCTTTTCTTTTCTTTTATTTTCTTTTTCTTTTTTAATGCACATTCTTTCCTCTTGTATATGTACCTTTTGGGGTGGGTGGTATGACTGAAATCTAAATATCCTACTATGAGTAGCAAAACAAAAACACTTTGGTAACACTTTTGAGGACACATACTCACTAGTTTATATGTCACATAAACAGGGATGTAACGATTTGACGATAAATCATAATAATAACCGTATTCGATTACCGCGACTTGAACAACCCAGGATAAATAAATACTGTCCAGCATAAAGCACAGTTTTAAATAACAGTCTCATGTGTGCACAGCACGCAGAGTATTGGCGGAAAGCTGGGAGGTTTTTTAAAGAGTGCTAAGGGAATTATACAAATGAATATATGAATGAATAATTATATGAATCTACCTGAATGTTCTGACTGTCTTCAGAAATGATTCAATGGCATTTTGTTTTCATCTTTGCTCCATGTAATACCTAATAAAGTATAGTGTTCTTAATCGCGATGCTGCTTTGTCCACGGAGGTTACAGGAAACAGCTGTAATTCTGTTGTTCTTTAAGCGCCACCTAGTGTCAGATAATGGATTTACTGAGAGTTACAGTTACATTCAGCCTGTGTGCAGTTTTTGTCTGGCCAAAAAAACAGACTGAATTTGCATGCCCTGCTGTAAATTTTGATCGGTTGAAGAAAAACAAGCTTATGTGGATTCTATACATTTATTAAACAATTTGGATAAGTTATCTATAATTATTTATGGAGCAGATAAAATACATATAATCATTTAATCAATTATCATTTTGACAACACCTGTTTCTTAATTCAAAGGCTGAAATGTGAGGTTTACGTTTTTATGAAACTTTTTCAAAGCTTTATTTGAATATTTACATTAGACATTTGAACATGCTATTAGATAAACTGTTGTCAGTCACGTTGTCACGACGTCATTGGTAATGTTATTGTTTTAGTGATTTTGCAAACAAAAAGTCATTTTATTTGTTGTTTGTTGATTTTAAATATAAAACTTGGTGAAACTATTTATTTGTCAGTACTTTTTGAACATTTCCAGCACATTTTAACAATAACCGTGATCATTTTGGTCACTATAATCATGATAAGAAATTTTCATACTGTTACATCCCTACAGATAAATGTGGTAATTCCTATTTTCAGGTTTTTCTTAACAAATAAATAAGTGTCCTTCACCTTATGTAGGTTAAGACTGTAAAGAAAACAGACTCCACATACTGCATATAAAAACATACAATTGTATATACTGTACTGTTGTATAATAATAGTAGGCAGGTCACAGTGTATACTGTGCAGTGTTCTACTATATATCCCAGCAGCAGCTCCTGACCATGAACTTTGTGAGGGTGGCAAGACATTTATGAGTTAACATCTTAGGACTGATTCAGCTTAAAGGTCTATGTTTTTAAGTGGATAAAGATTTTTAACCATCTTCATAAACAGACAAATAAAAAGTACTGTAATTATTTCCTTTGGGAAAAAAACAAACAAAAATAATTAAAAAAAATCCTACTAATCATTGATCCATATAATCATCCACAATAACCTTGCAAGCATTGACATCTTGCCATGATGAGGATGGCTCTTATGTTAATGGTAAACATGGTCTCGGCTGTTATGACTAAGTTGTCTGTCATCATACAAAGCCATGCAGGGAGAACGGATAATTTAGTGTGCAGGGAGTGAAACGCATGACCAGTAAATGCTTCGTTCGGCTATCAATTTGAAAGCTAAGTGACTCAGCAGTAGAGTAACTACTGTTTGGATGGAAAATACAAACTATAAACCATTGTGTTCTGTAATGTTATGTTTACAGAACATAGGTTATACAAGGCTTGTTTTCTTCCCTGAAAATATTTAATTGGCAATAGGGAATTGTATTATTAGAAAGCTGTTAAGATGTTATTAAGACATATGATAAAAGACTAAATATAGAACAGTGATTTTATTAATGTTTTGGGATATAGATATTAAAACATTTAGAGATGTCTTTAGTATGTAGAGGAGGGTGAACATTCTGTATTTTCGTTGTCACTGCACAAAAATAAAAATAATCAATTTTTTTTTTTTTTTTTTATCTGTGTGATGTTAATGAAACATAATACACTTTTCTATATAAATAAATGGATTTTGACAGTTGGCAGCAGTTCATTTAGTTTATAAGTGTTGAACAAAGACACACAAATGACAATCCCAGTCAAAGTTATTCATCTAAATTATACTAAATTATATATAGGCATACATGTTTGACTTAAGGGCCATAATAGCAATATATTAATCCATATTAAGCTTATGGGTTATTATGAATAATTAAAACCTTTGGCATGCAATTCATAGAACTGTTAAATAATAACTCCATTAACTATAATAATTCTTAAATTAAATTATTTCCACCAGGGTCATTCTTACCCAATAATCCTTAATATATCATTATAGTAAATACAAAATAATAAATAAATAATAATAATAATAATAATAAACTAATATATGATAACTAAACTACATGACATAATTCAGCAAACATTAGGAACAGATTGTAGCATGCTGTTTTTTGACACTTGGATCCCTGATAAACACCATTACTGAACATTGTCACAATTAATAGCTCATTTTAGATCCTGTCAAAACAAAACATCACATAAGTGTTGTAGAATATTAAAATTGCACAAGAAGACATGTAGGTACACATCAGATGTCTTAGCAACAGATGTCTGAACATACTGGCTACAATTATTGACTCTGTCCTAGAGGCATGTTTCACACAAGAAACACATAAACACAAACAACTACCACAGCCGCTGCATCCTTGGACCTGTGGACCCTTTCTTCGTGCTCCTGTTCCTGACATGAACCAGACATCAATCAGTCTGTAGAGGCTGTAGCAGAGGGCTTCATTATCTCAACCCCACTCATCTTTATTTCATCGTTGGCAGGCATAAGAGGGCCGTGTGCTGGCATATGAAAGGGTGAATTTCCACATGAATTATTTTCTGCCTCAACTGCTCGAGGCACTGTATGTGCAACGTGATGCCGAGGCCGGCTTACCCGTTCTGCCGCAGGTCCCTTGGAGGGAAAGATATGGCACGTCTAAATGAGTTTGGTGGCGATGATACGGCACAAAAGGTGAAAAGTGGGAAAATATGTGTCTTGGGAAGGATGATTAATGGCGTGAGAGATCTGAATGTGGAAATTCTGATTTTGATGGCAATATGCAGCTATGGCATGAAGCCAGAGGACAAACAAATACAAATGAGATGCCTGACAGTGCCAATAAACCGGGCATCACCATTCACCCCCCTCACTGTCATTGCTATCTCTTTATTTCATGCTTCAAAATATTCCTTGGGCTTCATTTGAATCATATCTTCCAAAATCAAATGGGGTCTTCATCCATTAGTATATCTGAGCTATTCTCCAGACAGCTTTCAATGATTTTAAAACTAATTATTTCCAAAGATTCTGTAGGTGTAATTATCATACCCTATCTGCATAAAATATTTATTGTCTCTTTTATGGATTTCTGGACAGCTAATTGCAAAGCTAACATTACTTCAGTCACTAGTGAAAACATCTTGTCTGCCATATTGAGAGCTCAGTGGCCGATAACCAATTCATGGCTTATTGCCTTTAGTAGAAAATTGGAGGATCAATAGATCTTGTCCAATGATCTCGTCCGTTTCTGTCTAAAACAACGGTCTCTGGACTCAATACTCAGAGCAGTACCAATTCTCAAATTTAAGCATCTAATAGATCTTCATAAGACCTGTTTTGGGTAATGGCAGAATGGATTTATTAGGAATCTCTTAATTGATATTTTGGAACTGCTTAGGGATAAACCTCAGAAACGGCTCTTAAAACAAAGCAGCTTCAGCCATTTTGAGCTTGCGGTTCTAAATCCAGGGCATCTGGCATCTCTTCATGTCGATCATCCTTCCCAGCACCATTTGTGTGGTCCCTGCTCCTCCAGTCACCTTTGGGATTACTATCTATTGGATGACAGACATCTGATGAAGACTGGCCATTTCTGACGTTGATCTTTATCGTCATGGCTACATTTTCAAGCATTCAGAGCTCAATACAAATTCTCTCAGAGGCCTTAAATGGATCAACAGACTCTCTATATCAAAATGATGCATAGTCTAACTTAATTTAACAAGGAAGAAAATTCAGTATAACAACCATTTGGTTAAATTATAAGTACAATTTCTTCGCATTTCATTTTTTTTCAATAAAAGCAAATTAGTATTTAATCTAAATGTGTATATTTAAATGTCCATCAACAGTTAGATAAAATATGTTCATAAAGTTTAATATGCAATCATTTTCAAAAATGGATAAGCAATGTAAATAACTGAAAACCAATTTGCTTCAAATAATTAGCTTAAAAGTATTCATAATTGTTTGCTGTAAAGATCCCCAAAGGAAAATGTGACTGGCACAACCATGAACTGACTGATCAAAGTGCATTTCAGCTTCTGTTTCCTACAGAGTCTGCATTATCCATATTACCAAGGAGACTTCCCATAGCCATAATTAAGTGATTCTGTGGCTGAGATTTTAGCACACAACAAGGACACCGCTAGTTTACCGTGACTATTTCAGTATTGCAGAGCAACAGTTGAGAACACAATAAAGTGACCATAGAGTTTTTAATTTGAGGTTCTGCTTTAGTGAACAAAGACACCATACTTGTATAACCATCAGTGCCCTCTTGCACGTTGCCATTACTGCGTTATGCATTAGTGAGCATTTACTCCATGAACAGGCGGTACAGCGGAGTATAAGATACTAATGAGCATATGGAATGTAGAATACAAAACTGTCTGCTGGATACGGGATGTGAGTGTTTGTCATCCCGTGTTCTGACTGTCAGGTTTGGCAGTAAGCTTATGGTAAGAACTAGCATTAGCCACCAATTATAGGGAAAAAATTAAAAATAAGTTGACACATTTAGTCTAATATCACATATTAACAGGCATGCTTGGAGTGTACAGATAAGTTTAAACACTGGGAAAGGAATGGACTAACCATACAGAGCATTGGGAACATGTTAAACGGAAAGAAAAACACAGACATGAGACCCATTTGAGTGACAAACAGGATATGGTCCTAAAACAGAAAGATATTGAAGCTTGATGTTTGCTTAATACTTGGACGTGGCATGCCTTTGTTTTCATTTAATTATCAATATTCAAATTTACAGTAATTTAATAAAGGAGTAGCATGAAATTTCACTTGTATTCATATGGACAACTGAAATTTTGGTATCACAACAACTTTATTACCAAGCTACCGGGTGGGCTATCCAGCACTGATGTTCTAAGAGACCCTCGCACCACACGCAGGTTTACAAAACGCAAGGAGAAATCAGCCAATTGTGACACCAACAGATTGTATGACAAAACAAGCCATCTATTCTCCTCGGAGCATGCTGATAGAACACGACATTTTAATTCACTGGAGGTCAGAACGTACACTCTACAACTGTACACTGGAAACGCATTTTAAAGTCTTCACGTCTCCTCCTATTAAATCTTGTTCCCACAAACGATTCACTAGAATAGTTCAAATAAAATCCCATAAAGCGTAAAATCCAGGCTAACAGTTCCCTGCTTGGGTGATCTGACTCACAGTGTAACTGATTCGAACCTCTTTGTCATCCATCACTTCCTGAAACAATTATTTGTTTTGAATCTAGTGTGTTTATTTGCAAATAGGGTGTATCTGTGGAAACATCTTATGTCAATGTGAAATGATGAGTGTTTTACACCACACATGCACTGAAAGTCACCTGAAAGGTTATTGTTTTTTTTTTGTTTGTTTTTTTTAATGAGTTTGCTTGCTGCATATTACTCTCTAAAAGGAGCTAATTCATCTACATGAAATATGAAGGCATATAAGCCAGACCACTAACAAAATCTCTATGCCTTGTTTTCATTTTCATTCCAGGTTTTAGCTAGAAACTGAGACACGTGCCAAAAATGCCAACTACCTTTCCATTCACAAGCCACAGACATGTGATATACAAACCATTATGTCATCTATCCATTGAAGAAATCCTGTTTATTATAGTTGAAGCTTAAAGCGCTGCAGTCACATCCAAAAGCAAATCTTGTTGCGCTTAAGTGGCCAAATACACACAAAATGACGTCGAAATGGTCATCCTGGCAAGAATCATCATACGCACCGTCGGTTTTGTCTTAAGTTAATGTAAACAGTTGCGAAAGAAAACGCATGTGTTTAAGTAGCCTATTGGTTCCGTGAAATAGGTCTTGTGACAGCAGCCTAATAAAGTTGTGCCGTCTGTCATTAATTTTATTTAATCAAACAACAAAAGACAGAGGAAATCCCTCACTGCTCTTGATTAAGTAACGTTGGTAACACTTTAGAATAGGGAACACCTATTCACTATTAACTACGACTTTTCCCTCAATAAATTCCTAATTTTCTGCTTATTAATAGTTAGTAAGGTAGTTGTTAATTTAGGTGTTGGGTAGGATTAGGAATGTAGAATAAGGGCTTGTAGAATAAGGCATTAATATGTGCTTAATTACTACTAATAAATGGCTAATATTCAAGTAACATGCATGCTAATAAGCAACTAGTTAAGATACACTAAAATAAAGTGTCACCGTAATGTTTTGTTGAATAACTTTAATATGTTAATTTACAGTTTATTCAATTTCTGTAGCCTATTTAGAAAATGTAGTTAATATTTGCATCATTAATGATTTATCTTATCCACCCTCAAATAATCAGAATGCATTTTTTTTTATTACCTGACCCACCCGACCCGCAGATTATCCGCAGCGCCCACGGATATAACCGCCATCCGCGCATCACTAATGTGTATGGCTTTTCTGATGTAAACTTGCTCAGTACCACACCTGGTACTTTTCCATTGTGATGCATAGCACTCAGGACATTTCATTGTGAAAGTGTCATGAAACGTGCAAAAAGCAACATGAGATCATTTTGCATAAATGTCACCACAGGCACATTTTTCTAATGAGCATGGGCTGTAAAAACAGCATTTTAAAGGTTGCTGATCCAGGAAAATGTAAGTGTCCTACTTGTGTACGCCAATGTTGTGCCTTATCTGAAGTTGAACAGAAGATGAAAGAGGTGTTTAAAGCAGGTTATGTGTAATTGTATTGTTCTCTTCTACCTACACTCAGTGATGAAGACACCTCTGCTCACCTGCCAGTTTGTTTAGGCTTCTGAGGAAAATCTCAAACACACCTTGGCAAGTGCTCATTAGGTACTGTTTGGTGATTCTCTGCTTTGGGTTCTTGTGAGAGTATTGGTACAAAAGCGTGACACAAGCAAATGTGACTGCATTAAATGTCTGCTTAAAAAGAGACGGTGAGCATTGATCCAGCACACATCAAAGCCGGCTATCAAAAACACCCCAGCAAGACTGTCATGTAATTACATGTGATGAGGGGCTTGGTGGGGCTACTGCAGTCTCTGCCACTGTCTGTGTGTGCGCGTTTATTCATGTCACTGATAATACAGGGACCCAGAAGAAAGGTAATTACTGTTACCTACACAGGATGGGGATGAATGAATCCACCATGCTGTTTTAAACACAGTAAGACACAAATCCACAGCTAAAAACATCTGATATCTTAATACAGTGCTTGAAAATATAATAAAGAAGACCATGTTAGAGAATTGCATGCATTCACTATGGCGGAAACTCACGTCATATTTCCAGGAAAAGATTTAGTTGCATGAATTAAAAAGACAAAGGTCAAATATTCAATAATGTTCAAAGCCACTTGTTAGAAACTAGTTCCCTTGTGGAAACTTTGCATTTAGTAAGGTAATAAAATGTTTCATCTCAAATCAATATTTTGTGTCCAATCATTTACTTATGCGGGAATAGCTGTGTAATAAGCAGGATAATGTACGTCCGTCTGGTTGCTATCGCAAAATAATCCCCTCAGGTTGATACAATGGGGTCCTAATCACCCTGTCAGTTTTTATTCTGCAATAACAACTGGAGGGATATACATTAACCTTACTTAATCCATTAGGTTTAATAGGTAACATTAAACAACATTAAGACCATTTATTTAGTTGAATGTTAATAAATAGTGATGTTTTAATAAATAAATCGATTATAAATATGTAAATATTAACATCAACTTTTATAGATTAATAATAATAAATAACAACACTACACACACACACACACATTTATATATATATATATATATATATATATATATATATATTCAACAAAGCAAAACAGAAAAAAAAAGACAAATTTATCATAAACAGAATCTGTTTCATCTTTAAAAGTCTATACTGCTCGCAAGGAACTCCATTCCCCAGATATAGATAGATGGAAATAAATGCTGTAATTAGGGCGGAAAGTCTTAACTGCTATCGATCTGGGATTTAAATATTGCTCAGATGCAGAATAACCCAGGGAACTGCAGAGCTGAGAAACTCCTCCTGATACTCAATGGTGCATGAATCAATGATACTGCCGAAACTACAGAGGGCGCCCTGGTTGAGGCCACTTACAATGGCAAGTTGCTCATTAACCCTGACTGAAGGGAAAATCACAGGTGATAAAGGACAAGATGTGCCGTTTGTTCCAGCTGTATAATTTTATGTCTATGGGTCATTTAAAACAATTGCCTTGTACAATTATCTTGTTTAAAAGCATCATGTGTGTCAGTGGTATTGTTTACTGCAAAGCTAGACAACAGTTCTTCTAAAAACAATAGATTAAATTTATTAGAACCCAACATGATTTAGTTTTGATGTATATTTAGCCAAACCAGAAAAATTGCATAAAGGAAATCAATTACATTATTCCTAAAATATAACCTTTATGTTGAAACACGTTTAAAGTCAACAGTGTTTCAGCAAACCATCTTTCTGTTGATGTCACATAGGTTGTACAGACTATTGGATAACATTAACCAAAAGCCAAACAGCTAGTGAGGCATTGCTTTAGCAAACCCTCGAGGACTCGATCCATTCTGGTAGAGAAAGCCAACTTTAAACAAGCCAATCGATTTTTGCCCTAAATCAACTGCAGTTCACACCAACTTTAAGATTGTATTTACCTATACATTTTTAAAGAACTTATATAGGCATATACAGTAGGAATGTCACAGCAACACAACAATAATTGTTTAATGGTTGCAGTGAGGATAAGTGGACAGGGCTTCTTCACTAAACTCAATTATGTAAGGCAGAGAGAGCAGGCATATTCCCAAATTAAAAGCACAAGAGAGACACATCAGTAAATCACTCTGATGGATGGATGTTTAGAGTGATTGTACATGAGCAATGCCAAATTGACCCCAAATACTTGATGTGGGTTTAATAAAGAAAAATGAATAAAGTATCCATGATGGGATAATTCTTTGTTGAAACAAAGGTTGTCAACCGAGAGTTAAGGACCACAACAATCTCTTGTTTTCTTTTCGTAAGGAAGGCTGCCTGAAGAAAAACTCACTCTGTCCAATTATTTCATATCTACTGAAAGCAATATACCGGGCAATGTCTTCTGGCAGTTCTCTCACTGTTTTATTTTTACGAAACTTCCCACCATGTGACCTCCTTCTGCATACATCATTTTAGAAATTCACAGATTCTTGTTTACCGCATTTATGCACAGCTTTAAACTACCAGAGGCCACTGCTGTTTGCCAATTTCAGCTGCAACTGAATTTTGCACTTTCTCTTCTCTCCTTCGTATGTTCAAACAAACACAATGTCAACAGATGCTAGTGCAACTCTACAACTGAAAAATAGTTACATTTTTAGATTTTCTGAAAAAAAAACATTCCAAGTCAAATGAGCCTATTTAGGTCTTTATGATATTCTGGTCTCTAGATATGGCTTAGGTGGACTAAAATGACTTTCACCTGTTTTATCATCCACCAGGCAAAAAAAATAAATTTCAGTTAGAAACGCGATAGAAAAGTGCACCTCTCTTCAAGAAGCATTATCTGAAGTACCATTCACATCAGAAATCTTGTTCGCAGCAAAATCTAGTCATTTCAATAGGAAAAGATTTCACATTTAGTTTGGTTGGTTGTGGGAAATCGCTGCATTGACCAACAGAAAGCTGCTTGGTTTGAAAGTGACTTCTGTGTGAGCTGTGCTTCACACATTGCACAACTGACCATTTTTGTCTGCACAATTTTGCCAAAATTGTGCTAATGTGACCACACCTTTAGAAATAAATTTCAGTTTATTCAAATCTCCACCCATGCTTGACCAATCATATGCTATACTAACAATGTTTGTCCTTTTCCTGAAAACATAGTCTGTAAATCCCTGGCATCTGTTTTATGAATGCACAACAGATTGTATCAGCTTGACCTAATAAGGACAAGCGTTATTGAGTCGTAGTTCCAAGGTCACCATTAAACAGCCTTGCCGATTTCCACCATCCACCCATCTGACTCACACAAATTCAATCAACACTATTCCAGCTGGCAGAGAGAAGAAAACCTAGCACACTTCAGCACATATAATGACAATAGAAGAATGCTTTTTGCCTATTTTTTTTTTAACAACAAAAATGGCATACTGTATTCAGTAGAGGACCTACTTTCAGAGAAAGACTGAAGCTTTCAAAGTAGAAAATTGCCAATGAAGCCATGAAAGAGGGAACATATGTATTGAAGTGAAAATATAGGCTAGTTCCGCACAAGATGGAGTGCATTGGCATTGCAAGTTCACAAATGCATACTAATACACTAGAAAATAGCATGACTGCTGGAGCCCTGCAGGCGATGAAAAAGTCTACAAAAATCTACATTCATGTTAAAATGAAAGGCCACCACCATCACTCACCAAACGGTATGATGGTGGAGACAGATGTTGTCAGACGCAAGATTTTAATAGAGAGGAAATTAATGCATGTGACATGCTTTTAAGTACGGCCCCCTGGTGGCACTCAGGTTTCAAAAATCAATGTTAAAGTGTGTTCTAAATGCATAGAAGTCTGTCCCACTCTCCATTCTTGGCAACATTCTTTTCATCATTTCACATTCTGGATGTGTTTATCTGGTTGTAATGCCTGGACAAAAACACCACTTGAACATCCCAGATATTTTCAAATGGCTGTGCAACAAACATTTGTACCTTTCAAAAATGTTTTGTGGAAAATTTACACTGCAGATTCATTTGGAACAAAATGTCTAATCTGTTTAAAAGTGTGAACTGCAAAAATCCCATTCAGTCTCACATTTTCAATTCCAGTCTGCGCCAAACCGATGCATATGACTTCAGTTTTGAAATTTATGCTATTTTTCCAACCTGGTCTCATAAAAATACGTACCTCTGCGCACTTTTTGTGCGACACCGTTTTACGTACCTTGCTGCACATTTCGCCGCAGTTTTAAATTGAAATGTCCACTGAATTGCGCTAAAACACAGGTTCAATATGTGAAACCTGGCACGTTTTTATTACGTAGATATTGGTACATATTGCTGTTTTTTTTTTTTACGTTGCTTCAGATATACGTATTGCGGTGGTTCCGAATTCAAACATCCGGGGACTGTTGCTAAAAGTTAATGCTCTATCGTGTTGGAAATATGCCCTACACCAAATCCAACCCTAAACATACCTGATAGTGTTAACAAATGCAAAACTGATATAAAAACGTATTAGCTGATGCAACTGTGCCATCTGAACTTCCTTTTACGCAGATTTTAACTGCTTTGTCGAACCGTAGTTACACAGGATTCAAACCGGTGCTTCTCGTCTCTTAAAGGTGCTGTATGTAGGATTTTGACTCTACTAAAGCATAAAAATACCATAATATGTTTGCAGATATTTAAGAAACATGCTAAGTTAACATACTTGTTTATCTGAAAAAACAATTCTACAGTCAGTTATTCTCCTATGAAAATGCACATTCCGGCCCGGAATGTCTGTGTTTGTTATGGTTTGTGAAACCCACCCACTGCCAGTTTACCCAATTGTATTTTGGAACCGCGGGTTGCCAGTTGGCGGAAAACACAGCGTATTTAATTTCATTCATCGTCATGTGCGCTCGTTCCTGTTGGTGTAGTTAATCTGGCAACCTGCATGTGTGTCGTCTGAGGAGGAGGGGCCGGGTGAAAAAAAACGTCTCCAATATTTTGAATTTGGACTGCAGTACCTAGTTCAACCGCTGTATGTCAATCCTACATACAGCACCTTTAAGTCCGTCTCCGTACTCCGTGAGCTACCGAACAAACTTGTCATCTATGAAAACCCATAGATATGAAGCTGGATGTGTGCGATGCTAATGTTCAAAAGCATCAGTTTTCAAATCTCCCAGCATATTAATATTGTTTTGAAGTCATAGCATGATATTCTTCAAGCAATTGTGCGAAAATTATGCTTTATTAATCACAACTCTGTCAATTTGTGTGAAAGTGTTCATTTATTTTGGAAACTGCAGTGATATGTACTTATTGGTACGTATTTCATGTCATGCTAAAAAGTGCACCCAGGTACGTAAATGCCATGAGACTAGGTCATTTAGTAAATATTTTTCATCATTTACTCTTGGCTTGAATCAATTATTTTTAATTTATTTAATTAAATGAATTTATAATTTGTAAGACATGTATACGTATGTACATTAGGCATGATAAAGACTTAATATTGGAAGTATAATATTTTTCATATAAATTATATCACATTTAAATTATTTTCTAAAACTTTGTTTGTGATGAATGTGTCAGGGTAGGGTGTTTCATATATGCAGATCAGTTTCGACTGTTTAGACCAGAGGGCCACATTTAAAAGGTCATTGTGCATAACCTCACTAAAAATCGGATTTGAGTAGAAAATTGAAATCGGGCTCTCTGGCTTGCGGCATGAATGTAGCCAAATAAATCCAATATAAAATACCATGCACACTATTTTCCAAATCTATGTTAATACTGACGTCGCCTACACAAAATGGCCTTTATCAAAGTCGTATCGCACATGTCAAGCCTTTTTTTATGAAAACCTGCATTCAGGAAAAGAAAAGAAATAAATGTAATTATGTTTCTCGCAGGTGCCTCGTGGGTATAAGAGTGGCACGGATGATGTGAGAGAACAAGTGAAGGAGTGACAGGGAAAAAGAAAAGGATATAGAAGGATAGAGGAAAACAATTTCAAGCCGAGTATAATTGGAGATTTGAAAGACAGCCGTCGAACTATGATAGGTGGATATAATGTGATTACAGGCATGCTCCCTATGGCCTGCTCAGGTTTAATCATATTGCAGGCCTGTAATGCGCACACTCGAGCTCCACGGCTCTCTGATGCTTGTTCGCCCGCCAGCCGGATTCATCCTGTCACGTACGCTGGGTAAAGATATAGTATAACCTGATGTCAGCCAGACACGCTGAAATGCAAACACACGCTGTTTCCATGCATGAGGGTACAGTATTTTGCAAAAATTGTCTCATTAATATTTATAAGTGAAGAACAAACAAAAACAGGTTAAATATTATGTTAAGGTTAAGCGACAGATTAACTATCAGTCAATACAAATGCATTTATCAGCTGTTTAAACCACAGAGTGCTGGAGGCTTTGAAACATGGTTAGGGTTAGCATTTAGCATTACAGGTTAATTCTAGAAACAACAATACATAATAAGCAGCACAGAGAAGAGTGTTTGTCTAATTTGATAGTGTCAAAAATGAAATACTGTCCTGCAAAAATAAACATACAAAACAGAGCACATTAAAATTAATTACATCAGGTCAGTGACCTGTGGTTGCGGCTAAAAAGATGCAAACAATGCAAGAATTCTAACAAGCCTTTCCTCCTCCATATACATTTCAAGAACAGTGCTCTATATAAGCTCTAAAATATTTTAATATGTGTAAATAGCCCAAATAACAGTAAAACACTAGCTTTATAAGGTCAGCTGAGCAAAATAAGACATTAACTATTTACATCAGTGTACAATTCATGAACTATTTACAACCAACCCTGGACTGCCCTTTGCTACGTGCCACAGAGACATATAAACGCAGTGCAAATTTTCACAACAGAAACTCAAGACTTGCAGTAACTCATGTTTACATGATGGTGAAGAGGCTAAGAACAGATTTGAAATGTATTTTGCTCCTTGCATATTTTTGTGATGCTTTCAACATGAAAAGTCCAATGAATGGGACCATAAGCTTTTAACAACAACAAAAACAAAACAAATCCTTATTAATCAACAATTTTCCCCTGTAATCATAATTTGTGTGAAAGGGAAAAGTTGTTGCTGTTTTACTGACACTACCCTGCTGCTGATAAAAAAAAATAAAAAAAAAGGCTAATATGCTAAGACCAGCCTGACCATCTAAAGAAGTGACCAAAGCCCCTCTAAAACAATCCAGCTATGACCAGACTGGAAGACCAGCTAAAACTATTCAACCAGATTAAGCTGGGAACTGCAGTGAATTATGTGTTTACATACTTTTGCAAAAAAATATCGATACAGTCACATTTTCCCCTGAGTCTATAGGTAATTTGATTTTCCAGATTGATTAAAAATAAAAAAAAAAGTATACAGTGACCAGCATTATCGCTATATTTCAATTAATTCAACATCTTAACATCACAATACTTAACTGGAGGCAGTGTGTGATAATTTTGCTTCAAGGGTCAAAGGAGATATACTGCAGAAGAATTTCATCGAATTTTCATCAGATAAAAGAACCAAGACCCAGTCTCATATCCTGCTGTTGCATGTCTAATCCTAATTTTAGCTGAGTTTAATTCCTCCACACAAGGTTTCCTTTCTTACAAATGCACAACAGGAAGGGCACAGCTGCCAGCCCATGGACACGAGACAATTAATCTCCTTCCCTTCATCCTCATCACACACAAGCAAGTTGTGTTGGGGGGAAGGGTGGCTTCTGATATCCCCATTACTGAAACAGTAATTAGAAAAGAAATCATAGGGCTTTCTGCATATTATGATATGGCCAGCGACTGGCCTCTTCCTCTTTTCTTTAATGAGATCCGGAACAGTGAGGAAAAAAAACCCCAAAAAAATCTCTCTTCAGTCTTTCACAGAAAACATAATTCAATTATTATAGCAAAAGGTAAAAGAATATTTCATTACTGCGACTATGCAAGTGTGTGGTATTGCCCTCTGACTTTGTGGTGTTATATGTGGTGTTTTTCTGGTGTTAATATGTCTGTTATGTTACTGTATCATTGGTGTGTTTTGTCTGTGACATTTCACCATTTAGTTCATCCCTTAATATAACTGATGTTGACTCATTCTTTACAAAATCAGAGTAGCTGTAAAAGAAACAACTGCAGCCCAATATAATAAATGTTTTGCATTTACATTGTCATTAAAATATTGTTGTTGTGTGAATAGTGCTTCAGCATGGTTAGCCAAACCCGGTGCCAGTCAGTGGGAACTGCATAATTTTGATGTCACACAAGCTCAGTGAAAAATTCCCCTTGTGTTAAAAGCATTATTTTGGAGCTTTCTTGCTAATAAAAAATAAAATAAAATACATACTGTACTTGTGCAGACATTTTAATGGCACAGATTCAGATTATAATTTTGATTTATCAGAGTACTTATGAATGGTTTGGAATATGAGAGAGAAAAAAAAGAACAGTTGACATCAGCACCATGAATCTCAGTAATAAGGCACTTAAAGCTACGCTAGTAGCATCTACAGTATATCAGTACCAAAAGAAGACAAAGGGCCCTATCATACACCCGGCGCAATGCGGTGCAAGGCGCGGCGCAAGTGCTTTTGCTAGTTTCAGCCCGACGCAGTTCTCATTTTCCCGTCCTCTGCCACGTTGTTTAAATAGCAAATGCATTTGTGCCCATTTGTGCTGGTCTAAAAAAGAGGTGTGTTCAGGCGCATTGTTGGTGCATTGCTATTTTGAAGAACTTAAAATAGGCTGCACCATAGACCAACTCAAACCTGGTCTAAAGTCAATGGCGCAATATTTTTTTTTTTGTTATTTAAAGAGCGCGTTAAGAGACTCTGGGCGGGTCCACAACGCGCGTTCACTTTGCTTATTACACACAGGGCAGCACACAAACATGCCAAATATAAAAAAAAAATTAAAGGTCATTACACATTACAGTTTAAAATAATATTATTGTGTAGGCTACATAAATATAAAAATGTCATACATGTCATAATGGATAGTCATTGCGTGTATCAGAATTAGCCTCACGCATGAGCAGATCCGTTTGCTCTCTGGAGACGCGTTCAGTCTGTGCGCCGTTTAAATAGCGAATCCGCCATGGCGCGAGCGCAACTCACTCTTAAAGGGAATGGGAGATGAAACTCTGATTGATTTATTGCACGTTATGCCCCAAAACACACCCATTACTCATTAAGAGAATAGGGACAACTCTTTTAGACCACGCGCCGGGAGCGACGGCCACTTTTCCTGTCATTAAACTAGCAAAAGTGAATTCGGAAACGCCCTACAGTAAGTTCACCTGCACCGTTCGCTTTAGACCATGCGCTTAGATCGTTAAAATAGGGCCCATAGACTTTACAGTTGTGTTAATCATGGTAATTAGCTTATATGTTGTTAAGTTATTATATCTACCTTTGATATGATATGCTAATATTCCTTATTAATACAGCATGGGGCAAAAGAAGCAAACTTCTACATCTGCTTTTTGTCTTTACTTTTACTACCAACACCACCGTTCGGTTCACTGAGAGTTAACTGCATTTCTTAAGAGCAGCTGTGCTTTCAGATCTCATTTAAAATGACTACTGCACATTTTTGTTCTTTAACATTTTATTTCCAGCTGTGATTTTCATTAACAAATGGACAAAAAATGAATACAGAAATGAATCAAAAGGCTAGCGTTATATATCTTAATGTAAGGATATGAAATGTAGAGAGGCGAGTTTGGATGTATGGAATGTGATATTGAGATTCAACTGCCATGCAAATGATCCGTGGCCATGAAGAATTGATGAGTACCCTAGCAGGGCAATGGTGATTAACAGAGCTAAGAGCTATGGTAATGTACACAGACATGTCTTTATTGATGACTTAGCTTGCAGCAATGCATTATGTAAAGTGTCAAAGTCACAAGAGGCATTGCTCTGTACTGTAAGGACAAGCACAAACACACTCAAGCTTGAATGCATAAATACAAACCTAACTGAGCAAGTGTCCCAGATAATGAATTCTCACTGATACTGTCCAACTAGCACACGTCTTGCCCTGTGGGAGCACTTAGCACTGAGCAAAACAGCCCTAAAGTCCAACCCTACAATGTGTAGCAAAAACTCTAACCAGCACATACCCAACATCCATTATGCGCTCCAAAAACTCATTTAGAGGAGACGTTGCGCAGAAATCACATGTTCTTGTGATTTAAAAGACAATATATTAGAATATATGCTATATTAATGGCAAAATAAAGTACCAGTGCATCATTCACCATTACAGTTTTGGTATTTATGACTGACATTTTGGTAGGCCTATATCAAAGAGAAGGTTTTTATACAGAACAATATATAGTAGGAATAGATTCTAGTATTTGCTTGAAAGTCCATTACAGTGGGGCACAATACTAACATGAAAGAAGTTTCTGTATTGATTTTTGACAAGTGTTTCACAAGTACCTGCATTTTGAATTATGTATTGCATTGTATTGTGTTTTTAGGGTGAAATAAAATGTCTGAAAACTTAACAGATAATGTTCTGGTGGAAATGTCCAGTTCCCTTTCCAATTTTCTAGAGATTTGTTTTCTTACAGTGCAGACAAAGCAGAAAACAATAATAATAATAAAATAAATCAAAATTATATTTTTACTTGCTGCATTGAAACTGTTCAGTTTGCTTAATTAAATTATGTGAACTGAATGTTTTTATCATTGGCACTTTAGTCGAACCAACTGAAAATTGTCAAAACAGCAAAGTATGATTGTGAGTTTTATAATTCAGAAGTACATAAATCAAATGAATCTTGATTCTGCATCATTAAATTCAAAGAAATATATATATATATATATATATATATATATATATATATAATTTTGCATCCTAAATTCATTAAAATCCAGAAATTCAGACATTCTCAGTTCAATTCTGAATAGCACATGGCTCTGATTCCTGAGCTCCTTTCTTACAAATAATAAGAAAGAAGATGTGCTTGGAAAGAATATAGGAATGAATACAGAGCCGAAGACTATGGCACAATTTCATTTGAGAATCACTGGATTGAAAAATCGCCCATTAGCTGGAGGCTAACCTCACTGCGTATCCCCTGGTAGGCCATTAGGCCTGCATGAAGTCTTTAGCACAGTTCTGCTTTCTTGGTCCTTCTATCATCTGCTTTAGGAAACATAAATGATAAATACTATATTAAACAAGTTATAAGAAACCAAACATGACATTCTTTTTAATTGGTGCCTTACACCTTAAGATACTCTTGAAGTATAAAGTTCTTAGATGATTCTCAGCATTATTTTATCATCAATGAGCACTTGATCATGGAGATAAGTGAAGCCCTGCTCCTTCTCTAATTAGTCGAGAATGCTCTCATGACCTTGAGCTGATTGCCTGGGATTAATAGGCCCTGCCTGGAGAGGACATCTCTGGTTCGTTTGTCGACATGAGGGAGGACTCATAAGACTAGAACCTTGTTAATGCTAAGGAAGCACTATGTAATGTAATTAACTAAGGGGATATGAACCTCAACAAAAAGCCATCCTTCTATTAATTTGCAATCTGAAGCAGAAACAAATGGGTAATAACTAACTGAGATCAGATGACATGTGAAACGTACTGTACAGGAAAGTCAAGCTTCTGTCCTGTGCCAACAGAACTATATTCCACCAGGAACACATTTCTAACCTTGTCCGTGTCGAATGAATGAGGCTTCCATTACAAACCATTTGGCTCTCTCTCTCTTTATTTCCCGTTCCTCCTCCTTTCTACCTGTGTGTTGAAGGTGACACTTGCACCGGATCACTTCCATTGGCACATTAGTGCTTTAATTAACTTGTTCCTTTTATTTTGTGATTGATAGCGCTTCTCCAGAATCTGCAGAGCTTTTGTTGAACACACAAGCTTCTTCAAATACCTTAATATGAGCAGCAGTCCTAATTCTTCTCAGACAGAAACTACAGCAGTCAAGTAACATGTTTCTGAAATTACCATTTCCCATAACGGAGCCCTCAAGGCATATGTTGATGTCATTTCATTACCTTTGGAATATGAATGGCACATAAAGCAGTAGAGTAATAAAGACATGTCAGGAGCAGAGATGCTCTTTTTGCCAAGTAGGTTAGGCCTATCGGTTTCACCCACTGCGGATCTGGAAACCTGCCGTTCACGCGTTGACATGCTTTACTTCCTTTTCTACATAGAGCACACACTGTTGATCAAGTCTCTTCTAAGAGCAGACAGGACCTTGGTGTTTATGTTAGAAGGGCAGAAAATTCTGGTAATATTAAATGGCAGAGAGGTGACCTGGTGTTCAGAACCAATAATATTATTTTTGGGGTAGTTCTCATGTAAAAAGCTGCATTAGATGCAGTAGTATAGTGTCATTTTTGTCAAATGCCCTTTTTTTAGTTTTTAGCATATTTTGTCAACCTATTTTGTTGGGCTGCCCTCGAGTGAGCACACCGGCGCCTCCATCTGTCCTGCAGTGAGCTACTGTTCAGCTTCCACACTCAAATGCCCAGACACTTCAATAGCACACATTTCTCAAGGTTAACGTTAGATTGAGCGGCCATGCAAAGTAATATTTCCATATTTCAGATGATAAGCCATATTTGAGGTCGATGAATGATAGGTGAGCATTTGGATGTCCTGCCCGATGTACTGTACCATAGACTAGCCGTTAACAATCTGTTTGTCACGGACTGCATGACTTCGCCTGTGGATTTTTTATTTTATTTTTTTCTGCGACTAATAAATTAAGCGACTAATTTTGGTCAACCAAGCCTCTTCTGATCGACTAATGATTAGTCAACTATTAGGGGGCAGCCCTACTATTTTGTCATCCTAGTTTTGTTTAATAAAGTTTTAGTGGACTAAACGTCTGGGAATTTGAACAGTACAGTACAGGAAGTATATAAAATGACCGAAATGCATTTCAACACTCAATATGACAGCGGTAAGAATGCTGTTTCACAGGCAAACAAGCCAATCATCTTTCTGATAGAGGCGTCTGCATTTGTAACTATTGAACTTGTATTATATAGTGAGAATTGGTCGTTTTACTATATTGTACTGTTAGGTATAAGGTTTTAAGGTGAGGGTTTTTTTTGTTTGTTTTTTATGATGATGATTTTAAAGACAATTTGGTTCCTGAAAGATGTCTATTAAGTGCAGTGGCATGGAATATTATTTGTGAATGTTTTACAAAAATGACAAAAGCAATGAAATTATACTCATTCCCAAAGGATATAACAGAGAGAAGGATAAATATGTCAGAACAGAGTGAAATGGAGCATGTTAAAGATTATAAAATTGCAGAGAACCTCTCAAAACAAAATAAAGTGTCTGCCTTTCATGTAAACACTTTTAAGAGACTTCGAAGAAGTGCTTCACTTTAGAGTTGTCCCTCTCTCTCTGCGTTTACCTTCTGCTGCAAAAGCTTTCTGATAGATGCCTCCGGTAAAATCCAGTCATCATTCTAACATGCTATTGTGTGGCTTTTAAAATATCCTCTAAAGTTCAATTCGGTATGTTTAGCTCTTTGTCATTTATGTCATACATAAAATTGTCAGCATTTTCACAAAAATGTCATGGCTTGTAAAATATTTTGTTGTATGAATATCTTAACATGCCATATTTATACATATGCAGTACATATAAATTGTGCATCTTTTCAATGTGGAAAATAATAAAGTTTAAAAAAATACCTCCTACATTCTTAAAAAAAGGGGACAAATATCACTCACCAAAATACCTGCATTTTCCCTGGAAAACACTTTAGTTCTGAGATAACAGGGACTTCAGTATCTGCAGTGTTACCACGTTCAACACAAGTCAAGAGATTAAAAATGTTTTCTAGCTATGCTGTTTTGACTTTCACAAAGGCATACACTGCACAACTTTAAAAATAACTGTATTTAAATTACGGAGTGAATCCCCTGAATTATTGATGTGTGTGTGTGTGTGTGTGTGTGTGTGTGTAGGATATACAGGGAGCCATGAAATTATAGTGACAACTGACAAACTGTCAGTGTCCAAAAGAGACTAGTTTATCTGTGTTAACAACTAGTTCTGTTCTGTGAACACTACAAAGATTTATTTAAAAATTAATTTGTGCACTAGAGCAGCGGTTCTCAATTCCAGTCCTCGCGTACTCCCGCTCTGCACATTTTGTATGTTTCTCTTATCACTTCAGACGTTTGTTCTATTCGACAGTAAGTGCCCTGCGAAGTGGACATCACAGAATATTCCGCCATGATTCCAGTTCGAAGCGAACGTATATGTTCCATTCAAAGAGCATTGAAGTGTGCGAGACGTGAATTTAAATTGTATTTATTTACAGAGGTCAATTATGTTACACTTCACGCTTCTCTAGTAAGTTTCGTCTGTGTGTGAAGACGCTGCAGGCTGTGGCGCAGCGCAAATCCGTGAATGAATGTTCCGAACTGAAGTAAACTTCAACAAATTTGCTGTGCTCAGGGAGTAGGGAGCAATGGACACTGTGTAGGGACCAAGTCAATCAGTACACAGTTCATGCACGGAGCTCACTTCTAACAAGCTGATGATCTGATCAGGTGTGTTAACAAAGAGAGACATGCAAAATATGCAGAGCGGGAGTACACGAGGACTGGAATTAAAGAACCACTTCTCTAGTGCACAAATTAATTTTTAAATAAATCTTTGTAGTGTGCACAGAACAGAGCTAGTTGTTAACACAGAGAAACTAGTCTCTTTTGGACACTGACAGTTTGGAATTGAGAACCGCTGCACTAGAGGATCAGTAGTCATTAATTAACAATATGCAGCTAAAAAGCATGTTTAAGCCTTTTCTGTCCATAGTTCAGCTTCACTAGTTTGACATGAGCAGTTTAGATGCACATACTGTATAAATCCATACTGAAGGTATTTTCGAATTGTATGTATTTTTGAAAAATAAAAATAAAAATGCATGTAATTGCACAGCATAGTATCCTATTAAATAAAACCGAATAAGATGATGAAAACCGAACAGAAAGAAAAGTTGGTAACACTTTATTTCGATAGTCCATTTTAGACATTATACTAGCATTAAGTAACTTTGCAACTACATGTCAGCTAGCAGTCATTAGAGTATTAGTAGACTGTCTGCTTAATATATTCTAACAATTTATTTTGATGGGTCCACAACATACAACATCCTGATTATGAGAAACTTTGCAAGTAGGGTAAACGTACCTATTAAGCTCACGGTAACACTTTAGATTACAACCCGCGACGTACTGCAGAAGTAAACAGAATTTACAGTGTAACTTTTTTTGTAATTATAATGTACCTATTCAGTACCTTCATGTAGGTATAAGGGAATAATATGTGAAGTTTTGGGAATAAAGGGGTAATAACCTGTCAAATTACAAATAATTTTTACAGTAAGTATTTTGAAACTAAGGGGTACCTATGTAACTATGAAACTAAGGGGTATGTAGGCTATACATCAACCTTATATAAGCAAGTGATTTAGCAAAAACATACACTGTGCAGGCCTAATGTTTAAACACGCTGGTTATTGTTTCAATCCAAACGATCGGTTGAGACTGTTGAGTTCAGAAGCTGACTTGATTTGACCCAATTTGGGTTGATATCAGTAAATCCATCAGACTTATTTTCTTTTAAATGAGCATTTTTTAATTAGGCTCTTATGATCAGGTTCAGTAGTTTCATTTCAAAGGTAATGATAAGATAATTAGTTAGTGAATAAAATAACTTTTTTTTCAAAAATGTCACTTTAGACAATACATTGGTTTGATTGAAGTTAGATTTTATTTTGCGTCAAAACCAGCTAAATCCACTTGTGCTATTTTTGCAAAAACCTCTAAATCCACCTCTTAGGGACAAGACAGTAAATAGTTGGAAAATCACTAAAGATGTGACTAGAAACCCTGTCTGAATACAGGCAAAAATCCCCCCAAAATATAAAAAACAAAACAAAAAGAAAAGATTCGCACAGTATAACCACAATGGCACAAAATGGAAACATATTTATTTTAACAACAAAAAACAGACGTTACACAAACAACCCAACATTAAAAATACATACATCTGGCATAACATCCATATGAGACAGAAGAATGGCATCTTGTTTGTCTTTGGTGAAATAGAGCTGTTGTTTGATGTATAATAAAACAGATTCCTTCAAAGTAAGGGCACTGCACAAAAAACTGTTATGATTGCATGCTACACTTGCGACCGAGCCATCTCCACTGTATCTACATTCTTTTGCCTTATAACGGGCAGAGTTTTGAGGTAAATAACGTTTTCTTCTGCTTCATCCATTTCATCGTACTCCACCTTTTATGTTAAAAATCTCAATCTGAATCTAAATCTAAAACAATCTCCACAGAAAAACCGGCTCCTCAAGCGTGCCGCTATATTGAAACTGCTCGAAATCATATGATTCGATTCGCACCTTCTGATTGGTTCTCGGAACATAGCGGCTTTTGCTGCCAAAGGGAAGTGGCGTTTGGAGGGTTTTGCCAACAAACTGATATTTCTGAATGGGCTGACGCTGGGATTTAGAGGATTTGAAGCAAAAATATTTGTTGAACGTGTAGTGTGTGCCGTGAGCATTCACTCAATGTCATTATCTCATTTTTGACAGAGGTGGCGTTTAGCGGCTTTTGCATCTGAACTCTTCATATTTGCACACTAATTACAGAGAAAAATATTGCAGTAGTTTTAATTGTTTGATGGCCAAATTAAACTCTCTTTTTTTTTTTTTTGCTATAAAAACATCACAGTATACATCCACTGAAATACAAATGTTGTATCATGTTTTTTTTTTTTTCTGTGAACATCTGGAAAGAGGTAAGCTTGTTTTAAGAAGCATTGAACCTTGATGGCATATCATGCAAAGTTATTTGGTGATAGTGGTGTTGGGAAGTTGCTGGTGTGAAGTTGCTTTCATAAGGTAAGGTGACTTGTGAATTATAAATCCTAGCTGAAACTCATTAACTCATTTCACTAGATGTCCAGTTTTATTCTTCAGTAATCTCCATCATGTTTCCTTTAATAATAGAATGGTTAAAAATACCTTGGCCTATAATAAAATACCAGTATAAAATTATAAAAAGGATTGTCTTTCTAAATCACTGCCAAACATAAGATTATTGTTTAGGCCATACATACCACGTAATGTTAGAATAGGTACCCCTTAGTTTCAAAATACTTACAGTATAAATTATTTGTAATTTTACAGGTTGTTACCCCTTTATTCCCCAAACGTCGACATAATATTCCCCTATACCTACACGGAGGTACACTATAATTACAAAAAAGTTACGCTGTAACTTCAGTTTACTTACGCAGTTCTTTGCAGGTTGCATATCTGTGTGTTACCCCCTTATTACCCAAATGTAGGACATTGTTCCCTTATACCTACACGTACGTTCTTTATAGGTACACTATAATTACAGAAATGTACACTGTAAATTCAGTATACTAACGTAGTTCTTTGCAAGTTGTAATCTAAAGCGTTGCCAAACTGACGTACCCATTAAGCACACTTCCATTTTTGAGATCAGATTATAAAAAGAAAAAAATAATTTATTATCCTACTTGTTGTCTTAACCAGTTGATATGTTTGTTAATATATACCTCCTATAATTTCAAGTCAATCAGATCACTGCACACTGAGATATGGGTCTCCATGTGTTCACACTGTCTGGCGGCCATTTTGAAAGCTGTCTAAAAATTTTCACCAAAAAAGGAGCCCCTTAAATGTGCGTTTTTTTTTTTTTTAATGTTTTTTGTTTGTTTTTTTTAGATATTAAAGACTTTATTTTGGGTAAATTTTACTACTTATTGTAAAATTAAGAGATTAATGTTCAGACTTTTGCATATTATAACCTGGAACTTGGATGTAGGAAATAATTACATTAGATCCAAAAGATAGAAAGTTGCTACAGAAAGTTAGCTGACTAGCTGTATAAGTGTGCTACGCTAACATATTACTTCACAGGCATTACTGGCTTATACTGTTACATCCATAATATTATAAATTGGCAGTTTATTGCTGGTCTGTCATTTTACAGTGCTGTAAATATTTCATATCATTTTAAGGTGAGCTTAAAGGGTGCACTACTATGAAAGTCACACAGCTTCAGTGTGACATCAATTAGAAAAAGTATAATTTCATAGATATTGTTAATAATAGTTGTTCATATTAAAATATGTATGAACTTAATACATGACCTAGACTATTTATTTAGCGAAAATCCTGTCATTTTAATAAATATTACATTAAATGTATTAAAAGTTGTTGCTGCTCCAATTAAGCTCAGTGTGCTGTCTTTAAGCTCTTCCACATTGAATGTCTATGTAAATACTTCATAAACAGACTTTAAATATTAACTGATGGTTGTCACTTTAAGTTAAGTTAATCGATTTTCTATGGATTCTGTCAATTAATATCTGCAGACTGGCTTTGTTCTTTGGCAATTAGCACTAACTTCTCCAAACTGTAAATCTGTGGAAAATCTGGGCAAAAATTGTGTAGTTTATTCCAGCCATAAGAGACTATAGATAAGTTGACATCCATTTAAAAAGAGGTTTCATAATGAGGCTAGTTTCTGTGTTCATTAGGGGTGGGAATCTCAGGGTACCACACGATACAATATAATCACGATACATGGCTCACGATAACAGTAATATCGCGATTCTGCGATAACAGATATATTTCTAGACAATCCTATAATGATACATCACGATATCTGTCTAACAAAATGTCTGTGAAAAGGTTAAGTGCAAGTTTTCTTTATTTATTCAAGTCCAAACTGTTAGAAAAAAGTTTAAAAAAAAGTTCTGTAAATCAATTTTTACATGTTGAGTAGACTGAATTAATCATTTTATTCTTGGACTTATTAAAAGCTTACACTTTTCTTTTTCTCTGTGTGTAAACAAACACATTTAACTGCTTATCAAACAGAAAGAAAAAAAAAATTGATAGATAGATCGATATAATATAAACCTAGTACATTTCAAAATTTACCTGGAGTGCTTTCTCAACCTTTCTACTCCTCTCATCATACAAATGGAGCCCCATACGAAGAAATTCACATCGCTTCTTTCGCGCGCTCAGGTTCGTTATTTCAAATGTAGACACGCGGCAAGTACACACACTGCACACTTCTGCACCGCATTGTGGCTCTGACAAGGTTTTGTTTTGTCCTATATATATATGGCAGTAAAGCTAATACAGTGGCTGGAAATCTGTTTATCCTTCGGTTCCTTGTGCTTCCTCATCTTCATATAGAGAACGCGCGTGGTTCATGGAACTTGTTCAGAGTCAGAGCGCTTTTGGAAAGCTGGAAATGGTGCGGCTGCGATTTCCACGCATCTTTAGACGCTGTAAACAGGGAAATCTATTTATAGCACCTTATTGTATTAATTAAAATATCGATATTTGGCGCCAGATATCGATTCTCGTACCGCATGGAGAAGGATCGCGATATATCGCCAAATCTAGTTATTGTCCCGCCCCTAGTGTTCATCCCCATGAATTAAATGTTTTATTGGTTTGTTTTATTTGATTTTTGGATGTGTTACTTAGCTGAACGTGGACTAGTCTAGATGTTGCAATGTGCTTAAATGACACTTCACTATGAATAAAGAAGTGATCAAATTGAATGCCTTGTTGCTTGATTTTAGTGTTTTTTTTTTTTTTTATGATCGACTTTGTACCTTCAAAAAATATATTTTTTACAATTATTCTTTAAACATTTTCCTTAAAATAAACAAGAATTGTTAATAAAACATGATGTGAGCTTAATGGGAACAGGGGTGTGCTTAAAGGGCACAAAAATGTACCCATTAAGCACAGCCAGACTTTTTGAATTTGAACTGAAATGCTTTTATCATTTAAAATAAAATTAAATATTTTTGTGTGAGAGATTAATATTTTATTTTAACATAACTTTTTGTACTGAGACCATATCTTGTGCACTAAAAATGTCTCAATGTAGATTTTGGCGAGCTTAATAGGTACGTTTACCCTATATGTCAACTTATTCTACTAACCCTAAACCTACCATAACAGTCTACTCTGAGAGTTAGTAGACATGTAGTTGCAAATTAATGATAATTAGTTGACATGTAGTTATAAAGTTACTTATAGTTAGTAGAATGTCTAAAGTGGACTATCAAAATAAAGTGTAACTGAGAAGTTTGTTTATAAAGAATTGTGGTTTCACTTTATTTTGATGGTCCCTTTAACACATTCTATTGACTATAAGTAATGTTGCACCTACATTTCTACTGACTCTCATTAGAGTGTTAGTAGTGTATTAGTAGACTGGTAGGGTTAGGGTTAGATTAAGTTGACACGTTCTTGCAAAGTTACTTATAGTCAGTAGAATATATGTTGGGAGACCAACACAATAAGGAGTTAGTAGATATGAAGCAGACAGTCTACTAATACTCTTATGAGAGTTTGTTGACATGTAGTTGTAACATTACTTAGTGTCAACAGAATGTTCAAAAGGGACCATCAAAATAAAGTGTTACCAGAATTGTTTATAAACCAATGTTTCTTGTGTCTGGAGTCTTTAATTCTGATAATGTGAAAACTGATCATGTGAACCACTATGAATATGCATATAAGCAAACATCCTTACCAGTGTTAATTTCAGACAATTTTTTTTCACTGACGACAACGAGACGATAACAAACGAAAACTCTTTTTGAATGACAAAAATTATGATGTAAACCTATTGACATATATGTCAACGAATAAAAACGAGACAAAAATGTTAGGGAGGGACGATTTGGGAAGAGATTCATTCAGAACGAATCTGCTGCATAGGAGGTTAGATGCGAACATATGAACCGGCAGGACATAAGCTAAAATACACTTGCTGCACGGCGCATAAATCATTAAAAAATGTCAATATGTGAGAGTAAGAGAAGAGCAGGCATATGGATAAATCTGACCACGCAAGAGAGAACTCAATTGGGTCCGGTTTTCTGAGCACAGACACTGAAGCATACACACACAGAAAGCGCGTCTTACAGCGCGTGAGTACTCTTTCACATCGCATGAACGGAGAAATACACACAAAATTATGTCGAAATGCCCGTTTTGACGAGTATTCACGTAAACACAATTGATTACTTCTTAAGTGAACGTAAACAGTAGGGAGAACGTGTATCAGTACATTGCATCCATTGCATCCGTGCATTCGGTTTTAAAGGGACAGCAGCCTAATTTAGTCACTATTGTCTGAGTCATTGATGTTAATCAAGCAACAAAAGTAAGATATAAAATCACTGCTCTTGACTCAATCACTTTAGTTGCCCTAAAGATTAATCTAAATTTATTTATAGAAATAAATATGTCTGCTTGAAAGAATGATGAATATGGTAAACAATTTGTTATAAATAATGCATAATTAGCCTATATAGGCATTGGTATTTCATTAAAAAGAAGACCATGTTCTTGTTCTTTATGAGAAGTGGTTTTATTTAATTTGAACAAAGGCATGTTGTGTGTCCCATTAATATCAAACCTATATAATGAGTTTGGAAATTTTAGAGAAATGCTTAAAGGATTAGTTAGTAGATTCCAAACAGTTGAAGGTCCAAATTAGGTTTCACTTTATTTTGATGGTCCCTTTAACACATTCTACTGACTATAAGTAATGTTGCACCTACATTTCTACTAACTCTCATTAGAGTGTTAGTAGTGTATTAGTTGGCTGGTAGGGTTAGGGTTAGATTAAGTTGACACGTTCTTGCAAAGTTACTTATAGTCAGTAGAATATCTGTTGGGAGACCAACACAATAAGGAGTTAGTAGATATGAAGCAGACAGTCTACTAATACTCTTATGAGAGTTTGTTGACATGTAGTTGCAACATTACTTAGTGTCAACAGAATGTTCAAAAGGGACCATCAAAATAAAGTGTTACCCAAAATTACAGTTTCAGTGCAGCTTCAAAGGGCTATAAACGTTACCAGACAATGAATAAGGGTCTTATCTAGTGAAACGATCAACATGATCTCACAGAATTCCGTGTAATGTTCACGGACTTAATTAACCTCCGAATCTGTGGTGGCATCACGGAATCGCCGAAAATTCCGTGATGGGCTCACAGAAAAAATTCCGTGATGGGCTCACAGAAGTGATACCAATGTAAGTCAGTGACAGGCATCAGCCGTGCTCCACGCACGGAAACCCTTAGCATCAATATGCCGACGCGATACTGGGAAATTTATCGTCATCATTATTGTTCAGAACTGGGTAGGTTTAGGGTAGGGGTGGGGTCAGGTACTCCAGTGAAAGTATAACTGCATCGGAGTCACTCTTTTTACGTGGTCCGATTCGGGGTTAATTAAGTCCGTGAACATTACACGGAATTCTGTGAGATCAGGTTGAAACGATCGGTCATAAAAAAAAAATATATATATATATATATATATATATATATATATATATATATGCTTTATAAACACAAATGCTCGCCTTGCTCTGTTCCGCGATGCGTGTTCATGACTTCACGTAATACGTAATTACGTTGAAAAGGTCACGCTTGACGTTGGCGGATGTACCGAGTCAGTGTTTACAAGTTGAACGTGCAAATGCTAAGTCAAACGCCGTTTACAAAAAAAGGTAGTTAAAAGGTAAAACAACGATGTCGGACAATTTTGAACTTGGAGGACAAGATGAGATGGAGTTTTTCGCCCTGCCCTACCTTTTTGAACCGGAATACACAGAGGAAGAAATTAGGCAGATGGAGGACACTGCTGCGGCTACACAAACCTCTCAAGCGTGACCTTTTCAACGTAATTACGTATAACGTGAAGTCATGAACGCGCATCACAGAACAGAGCAAGGCTAGCATTTGTGTTTGTAAAGCATATACATTTTCTTTTTTTTTTTTTTTAAATGACCGATCGTTTTGCTAGATAAGACCCTTATTCATCATCTGGTATAGTTTATAGCCCTTTGAAGCTGCACTGAAACTGTAATTTTGACCTTCAACCGTTTGGAGTCCATTGAAGTTCACTATATGGAGAAAAATCCTGGAATGTTTTCATCAAAAACATTAATTTCTTTTTTCGACTGAAGAAAGAAATACATAAACATCTTGGATGACATGGGGGTGAGTAAATTATCAGGAAATTTTAATTTGAAAGTGAACTAATCCTTTAATAAATGCACAGTAACTAAACCCATTCGATTTTAGCCGACTAAATTTACTGTAGATTTAGTCGACTAAAACTAAAAACAATTCAGATGACTAAAATATGACTAAAACTAAATGGCATTTTAGTCAAAAGACTATGACTAAAACTAAATCAGAATTTGCTGTCAAAATTAACACTGATCCTTACAAAGTTTGGTTCATACATTGTGCGGATACATGCATCCAGTTTACAATATCTGTAGGACTAAGATAGACTCTCCTTCTTATTGAATACCCCTAATGTTTTTTTAAATAAATAAAGTTAGATGTCTTCATCAGTTCTCTTGACACAGAAGTTGACACAAGCAAGCAAACTCTGGAACAATGTCTTAATGTCCTCATTTATATTATAAATGGTCCCTCAGAAGTCTTGTGATTGCAATCTGATGACATCGGTAATGTGTTTCCTGTTCTAATTATCCAGAATGCTTTGCAGAAGTGCGAACGGGCTCAACAATTGAAACTCCAGCAAAGTCTTCCAACAAAGTGTCACTTAATCTATGTTGTTATGTCTGATTGACCATCTTATCTTATCTTTTTTTTTTTTTTTCTTTTTAAGAATGTACTAAAGACTAAAAATATAAGTAATTCAATTAATTGACACTGGTTGGGGCAGAACACATTGATTTGCACTTAATAATGCAAAAATTCCTTACTTCTGCCAAATCTCTCACAGTCTTTTGTACATTGATCTAAATTTGAGCAGTTGCCAGCGTCTTTGAAAAGTCCTGGGAAATGCCCCAGCATTGCTGCGTTTATTTATGGTTTACTGTCAACAATCTGAGCCTTGGCCAGTGAGAGTGAGGAAGTTTAACCACTGAGCATGGGCTTTTTAACATCCACTTGCACTTTCAGCATGGCTTCATAAGCTGGTTAAATCCCCTTGATTCAATCACCTCTCCCATACCAATCAGGAAGTGTGCTCGTGTTCTTGCTAGTCATAGGTGCAAACCAAAGACTAATATTAAAATGTCCTTGTGCTATATCCTCAGATTGACACCAAGTTGTTTGCAGAAGAAAGAGAGGCAAATGTCAGGGAGAACACGGACATTGCCGTGTGGTCGATACAAAGAGCCGCCATCTTGGCTCCCTGGTGCTCCCACCCAGATAAGAAGAACAGACGGTCTGCTGAATGCATCGATAGCAATCACAGGAGCCAAACTCACCGGTAAGAATTTGAGATGCCCCCTGCACAGAGCTTGATAAGGTTCATCTAAAGCATTTGAACATGGACTATCCATTAGGGTAACTTGGACATAAGCCATTGACTTGAAACTTCAGAAAAGAAGATCACAAAACAAATTGTTGACAGAGCCTCTTAAAGGCAAGTTGGTTCATTTGGAAGCCATCTTGGCAACACCCTCAGGAAGAGGAAATTATATTCCTATACCTAACATATTTAACATTTGGTATTTTTTTGTATTAATAGTCTGTCTCCTCATCTCTATACCATCTCTGTCATGGCTCACTTCAAAACAAAGCTTCTGTATAGCTATCCTTATCGCTCCCTGAGGTATGAGTCTCACAGAGTAGACATTTGCTCAAAGCTCTTGTCCAAGCTGCCTTTAGCGTAGTATGAGTCAGTCTATCCTCAACTAACCCGTCGACCATGTCAGAACACATGAGTTAGAACCCAGCATAACGCTCTCATAGTTTCTGGGTGTGAAGCTTTTTCCCCTGGCCATTATGAGTTCATTTCCATCACAAGAGAGACATGAAACATTGTAATTTACCCTCAGAATTGTTTTTGTCTTTTGAATGGATTTAATTTGTAATGATAACAAATACTGTAATCCAGAGGGCTTTTGTGCAAGCAGATAAAAGCTGGTTTTAAGTTCCCTGTGTTAAGAAAGTAGAAGAAAAGGTAAAATGAGCAATACACATTTGAATAGCATTGCTTTCGATACTCATTATAACCTAAGGAATTATTAAATTGATATGTGTGGGCTCAAATTAGCTTTTATTATTTTGCTTTATTGTCCTTGGCTGATGAGTCCTGTGGAGTGCCTTCAACAATATGAATGTCACTGAAGAGTGTTGAGGGAAACACAGCTGGGAGACAAGAAAATCAGTTGCACTCAACAAAGCAAACTGTCATCAACAAGCTTTGTTTGCTTGTTTTCTAAGAGCTGATTGCATGCCAAGGATGCTTGGATTCTAAGTAGCACAGCAACGACATGGGCATTTTTGAGATATTTAAATATGTTTGTCCAACCAAGGCTCATTGGAAAAGCGTGCCTGTGGCAACATGCAAAACATTATGTTGCTTCATGCATGTTTCACTGCACTTTGAGTGGTGCAACACTATTCTTAATGTGGAATTTGAAATTTTGGTCCCACTTTATATTAGGTGGCCTTAACTACTATACACTTACATCAAAGAATAAGTACAATGTACTGTTATTGTATTGAAAAACACTATTGCTGCTATTAAGGTGGGATACGGGTAAGGTTAGGGACAGGTTTGGTGGTATGGGTAGGTTTAAGGGTGGGTTAAGGTGTAAGGGATGGGTCAACAGTGTAATTACAGAAATTAATTACAGAAATTAAATACATTGTAAAAACATGAATGTACACAATAAGTGCATTGTACCAAATTATTAATTGAAATGTAAGTACATAGTAGTTAAGGCCACCTAATATAAAGTGGGACCACAATAATACACACATGCTATTTCGTAGGAACACTTGAACAGTTTGCATTGGATGTTCATTTGCACAACAGTAGCATTTTGGGGGTCTGAAAACACAAACTTTTGAAAATGGATGGTCACACTTTATTTTAAGGTCCAATTATCGCTATTAACAAACCATTAACTACGACTTTCGCCTCAGTAAACTCCTAATTTGCTGCTTATTAATAGTTAGTAAAGTAGTTGTTAAATTAAAAAAAAAAAAAAAAGAACAGTTTGAAAGCAGTTGGACAGGGTAGTTAAGACATGCTTGCTGTTAAAACAAACTTTTTGAGAAATAGAAACAAGCACATTGATTTCAGTTTATAATACTGTTGAATCCATTGGGAATTAATACAGTATATTAGAGGCTTGCTTGCCTAAAGCTTCTAATGAAAGCAGTGAAGCTGGTCAACAAATTTAACAGGTAAATGTTTAAACTAGGAATTAATCTAGAGATCAAAAAACATAATACGTTTGTTACCACTTTTTTTCGGTTTTTGCTTTCAAGTCAGCTACTGTTAAGGAGGAGCAACAATTTGAAGAGAAACTGTTTTTCCCCCTCCTTCAGTATTACGGGTTGTTACCGTTTCAGAACAGCAAGAATAGCAATGCTTTGCAATGTGTTGGTAAAACATTTGTGACTGCATTTACATGGTGAGTATGTTTCTGGCCTAAGGGTTATGAATGTATTACCTCTAGGGTTATGATGACAGAATATTGCACTTAGTCTTATTACAAGGTTGACTAATAAATATGTCACATAAATGGCATTTACTGTAAAGTGCCAGGTTTTAATACATAAGCAGACCATTAGGGATACACAGTGTTGCTTTTGAATTGTGTTTTGTTTGTAAATTTACACAATTCAGTTTTGAACACAGCTTAGTCTGTTTGTTTCATTATCCATGACATGAGATGCAGCCAGGGTCCAAATTGAGAACATTTTCAGGCATAAATATTTCATAAAATGAAAATGTATTTTCCAGCGACATTTTTGCAAAATTGCATTACTTTGCCTCTTGCAGATTTCACAGTGGTGTCAATGTAAAATGTCCACTAAACATGGTAAAAGCATGTACAATTTTCAGTGGGACTTGGTCACATTTTATTACATCTCTGCAATTCAGAAATTACTGTAAATATCATCAAACCCTACCCTAAACCTAGCCGATAGCATAAACAAAAGAAAACATGAGTTTGTTTGCACATTTGTTAAAACAACAATACCATTTTACATTGGTTCCACAATAGTTCTAGCTGCAAGTGTTGTGGCTTGTGTTTCACTGGACTTAGGACCCAAGTGCTCTGCGTCGAAAGTACCAGGTGAGCTGCTGAGCAAATTGACTACATCAGAAAATCCATACATATGCAAATGTTAAAACTTACTAGTTTACCAATCATGCACTGTGGTAAAGGTGTTTTGAAGGGATAATATGGTACTGTGCAAGAAAGTCTATCCTGCACTTTTGATCAAAATTCTTAAGTATAATTACATATTTTAAGTGTACTTGGGTTGTAGTTGTTTTTACTCTTTTGATAGTGTAGCCTTTTAAATACTTTTTACTTTTCTTTAAAAGTGGGAGAATATTATAACAGACTTTATACTGACTTCAATTAAAAGCCATTATAAAAATAAATGATTTAAATCGCATCACAAAAAAGAAAGTCAAACAGGAATTTCTTTATGTAATGCATAAATCATGGCAGTTAATATCATGTCTACTGTTAAAGTACAGTTTAATATACATTTGAAGAAAATTAATTTCCTAAAAAAGGGAATCTTGTAGTATACTTAAAGATTATAGTCACTAAAAGTATGATTTTAAGTCCACTTAAAGAAAACTTACAACTGTACTTGCAGTATAATAAGTATTAAAATAGTAGTTTGCTGATATTATAATTCAAAATGTACTTTAATAAACTAAAAAGTGGATCAGAAATATGTCAACTATACCTATAAGTTCCTTTGTTGTATAGTTCACAGTTACAATAGGAGGGGGGGAAAACTAAACAAAACCAAAAACTTAGATGTAAACTAGTGCACTGAAATGCATAAACTGGCAATAAGTATACTTGAAAAATATACTTCAGGTTCACTGTAAAGCTATGTAAAGTCGAAGCATAGCCTACTAAATTTTTTGAAAGGGATATTTGTATTACTAAATCAAATCCAAGAGAATCATCTGTTTTCTATTGTTCCTTTGAACCTCAACATTTGGTGACATTCTAATATGTAATAAAACAGATCACAGTACTGCATATTTGCCATTTATTGTATTAGAGTCAGTGCTAGACTCAAATAAAATATTACACAACATGGATGACTCACACTGTTGTTCATATGCTTACTTGGTGATCAAACTGAAGAGATTAGATAGTCATTTTGTCAACATGCGCTCCAGCATTTTTTCTTCATGCATCAATATAAGAGTGATGCAAGATTTAAAATTAATATCGCTGCTTGTGTTTTCTTTCAACAAGAATGCCAGCTTGGAAAAACAAAAGGGGAGTACAAGATATTCTAGCTGTAGTGTCAAATAGTGTTTCGAAAACAGTGTGGCAATGTATTAACAGAATGTGTAAGAAACTGTTGATGGTATTGATTATTGTGACATCATAAGCATAATGAATTCTGAACTAATGATTTTTACGATTGGTTTCTTGAAAATTGGACTCAGGAAGGAGCTTTAAGCTTTAAATATCAGATGTCTACCCAGTATCTCAAAGAAATCCTTTAAAGACCAAAGAAAATCCAGTTTTCCATGCCATGTGCCCTTTAAAATTATGCTAATTGCCCGGAGATGATGGGCTGTACAGTATGTTAATTCTTGAATGCAAAACTCCTTCCCCTGCTGTTGGGCACAGTAACACATCTGGCCACTCTACAAAACCCTAGAAATGATTCCAGAACACTCTGATGGCAGCGCCACATGTTAGGTGTTTGAGAGGAAGTGAGATCGTTGAGCTGTAGGAGAACAGCCCACATGGCAGCACAAATGCAATTGGTGAAGAGCTTTTAGCTGGCAGGCTGAGTATGGGACTATGTCATCAGCTGTCTATCTCCAGTACAATAACAACAAATGTGTTAATTAAATTAGCTCTTTTGTATACACAGATGGACAACAGACACATGAGCTAGAGGACAGAGTCCACACATTAAAAAAGAAAAAAGACAAAAAAGAAGAAGAAGAATTCCAACTTTACAGTTTTATAGTTTTACCTTATTTAACTTAAAATGTTACTGAAACTTTGGAGATTTCCCTCTCCAACATTTGAAACTTTGCATTAGAATAGTTTGCATGTTTTTTGTTTTGTTTTTTGGCACTTTTACAATGGCATATTACTGATGTATTCCAGAATAAAACGTGAAAATTTCTTGAGCTTGTGTTAACCACAGACCTTATTTCTGGTTTTCGCTAAAACACCCTTTAAAAAATAGTAATTGATGTCAGGATGATTGAACCAGAAGTGTTAAAATGTTAACCCATTTCCGGATTTTGGCCTACAAAAATCCATCATCACTGCAGTCCTCTGTTGACGCCAAGTATTGACTCCAGACATCCACATGCTCTTTGTGTACATAAACCATATAGCCATCCTCACATGTTCAGAGAAGAGTGAAGTTGCTTTCTTTCTGTGTACATCATTACAATAGGGTTATATGTTTGTGAGTTTACATGAATTCACAAAGAAAAGAAGGCTGGATGAAAACAATTTCTCTTGAAGGTCTCGGGTCGTGTAGACTGACGAAACAGTACAAATGCAGGGAGGCAGGAGAAGGTAAAGGTCTAATCTTTAAGGTGCTGCATTAGTCAGAAAAGCAGACAGAATGTGGTCATGGTATTATTGTGACTGTCTTCTTTTTCTTTATGATTTGGCATTTTCTAGCGAGGTTTACACTTTCACCACATGGTTCTGTTTGAGCACAGAAGCTTGTAAAAAAAAAAAAAACACAAGCAGGTTAAAAAAATAAATACATTTAAAAAAATAAAAAACATTTGGCTTAGTAAGTTGTACAGACTGTCTAATGCACATTGAATTGGCAAGAGACAGAAAACACAAGTTACAATTTGACTAGCTGGTCGCTATGCAACTAAGATAGGAAGTGTTATTTGAAACTTACCAGGTTTCGACAATAAACACTTCTGAAGAAAAAAAAAAATAGTTACTGATTTTTTATTTATTTTTTATGAAAAGTTATTTCAAGGCTTTAAACCTTGAGAAATATTCAAAGGAAGCAAGTAAAGCAAGCAAATGAGATATCCTCAAGCACAGTAGTATGTTCCGCTTTGTCTGAAATAAATTATTCACTTAAACAGCATAACTCTGATGGATATACTTTGGGACAGAAGGAAATTCGGAAGGAAGTCTGTACAAATTTTCCTCCTTGAGTTTTGACCTCACAATGTTTTGCCCATATTTTAATTAACTAGTATTGACCTGCGTGTAGGTCTGTTATTGTGGTAGTATTGATTTTAGAATTACATTTCATACATCGGCCTAAGTGACCATTCCATGGCCGAAATAATCTGGAATAATGCTTGTGAAAAAATTGTATTCTTAACTCTTTCCCCACCAGTGATATATACAGTGGGGTAAAAAATTATTTGATCCCCTGCTGATTTTGTACGTTTGCCAACTGACAAAGAAATGATCAGTCTATAATTTTAATTGTAGGTTTATTTTAACAGTGAGAGACAGAATGACAACAAAAAAAAATTCAAAATGCTGTTATAAATTGATTTGCATTTTAATGAAATAAGTATTTGACCCCTTCGCAAAACATGACCTAGTATGTGCTTCTTCTTGAGCCACTCTTTTGTTGCCTTGGCCGTGTGTTTTGGGTCATTGTCATGCTAGAAAACCCATCCACGACCCATTTTCAATGCCCTGGCTGGCTTCAATGCCCTGGCCCTGACGGTACATGGCCCTGTCCATCGTCCCTTTGATGCAGTGCAGTTGTCCTGTCCCATTAGCAGAAAAACACCCCCAAAGCATATTGTTTCCACCTCCACGTTTGATGGTGGGGATGGTGTTCTTGGGGTCATTGGCAGCATTCTTCCTCCTCCAAACACGGCGAGTTGAGTTGATGCCAAAGAGCTCAATTTTGGTCTCATCTGACCACAACACTTTCACCCAGTTCTCCTCTGAATCATTGGCAAACTTCAGACGGGCTTGTACATGTGCTTTCTTGAGCAGGGGGACCTTGCGGGTGCTGCAGGATTTCAGTCCTTCACGGCGTAGTGTGTTACCAATTGTTTTCTTGGTGACTATGGTCCCAGCTGCCTTGAGATCATTGACAAGATCCTCCCGTGTAATTCTGGGCTGATTCCTCACTGTTCTCATGATCATTGAAACTCCATGAGGTGAGATCTTCCATGGAGCCCCAGTCCGAGGGAGATTGCCAGGTATTTTGTGTTTCTTCCATTTGCGAATAATCACACCAACTGTTGTCACCTTCTCACCAAGCTGCTTGGCGATGGTCTTGTAGCCCATTCCAGCCTTGTGTAGGTTTACAATCTTGTCCCTGACATCCTTGGACAGCTCTTTGGTATCAAATACACCCCCCCACTATATATATATATATATATATTATTATTATTATTATTATTATTATTATTTAACTTGCCGTTTTTGATCATTTTCACAAAAATGTCATGGCTTGTAGAATATTTTGTTGTATGAATATCTTAACATGCAATATCTCAAACGAAATAACATTTTCTAAAATTGTATTGAAGCTTCATGCATTTTTTTCAACATCTGAATGTGGGTAAGTTTCATAAAAGCAAAATGCTGTTTGATGATCTTGCTATTTTACATATGCATCTGCATCCATATGCGATAATTTGTTTTGGCTTGTTCTCCTGTTTTGATCCTTAGATTCAGTGGTCTTTCAAAAGATGTGGAACAGCGCTTCCTACTGTGAAAACTGTGACAACATGGAATGGCAGGGAAGTTTTTATAATTCATGTTTTTAAATTTATTTGTATGAAGCAGCTTGGTTGTAACACTAAAATGGCACAAAGCACAAAAGTGGGCTGAACAAATAATACATTTCTCATTTAATTTACTACACTGGAATATCTCTTCTGAAATTATATTCTACAAGAAATTGGACTGTGATTGAAAATATTAACTAATAAACTTAATTTTGTGTGCTGATCTTCAAATGAACAGATCAAACAATGGAGCTCAGGCATAATGAATCCGATTATTTTCTTTTCTTTTTTTTTTTTTTTTCTAGGTTCGATTTGCTTGAGCCCTGCAGCTTGCAGACAGAGAAGGGAAGGACGTTCATTCTTTGTCTGATCTTGTCCTTGTATGACAAATAAATAAATACAACAAAGAACTAAATGGAGGTTTTTTGAGACTGAATGTCATGATCTGCAGAATTCAACTGAAAACGTCCCCTCTGGCCTCGGTGAGGCTTTGCTCTTTAACTATTATTTGAACAAGAGTCCAGTTACACATTTTGTACCTCTCTGCTGAAAGTTTCAAAGAAAAACAAACAAAAATAAATAAATAAATAAATAAAACCATACCAAACTGAGCTGTGATGCTTTAGCACAGAACTGGGTTCAGCTACAGTAACCATGTCATGGAAGTGATATGTAAATTGCCAACAAAAATGTAGCGTTCTAAGCTAGGTGAATTCTTTTTCTTTTGTCATGTTCTTTTTGTTTTGTTTTCTTTTTATTAATTTACTTTTCTTTTTTTTCTTTCTTTTTTTTTTTTTTTTTGATTCATACCAAACAAGATTTAGCAACAAGCCCATTACAGCAATGTGCGTTCTGTCCTCTGAACTGTGAAATAAAATGGATTCAGTTCACAAGCAAAGTCCTGGGATGAAAAATTAAACATTTACCATAGCAACACGCTTCATTTGGCCTCCAAAAAGGGACTGCTGGGACTTGTGATGATGCTTTGACTCAAAAAAGGGCTTGTAATTTCATTTATTTTCTTTAATCTCTAAATGGAATTTTTGCAGTACAGGAAGTAGGCAACACAAAATGGTAAGGTGGCAGAAATTTGGGTTCCACTTTATATTAGGTCGCCTTAACTACTACTTGCATCAAAACATAAGTACAATGTACTTATTGTGTTCATATTTTATTGCAAAACACTTTTGCTGCTATTGAGGTGGGATACGGGTAAGGTTAGGGAAAGGTTTGTTGGTATGGGTAGGTTTAAGGGTGGGTTAAGGTGTAAGGGATGGGTTGACAGTGTAATTATAAATGTAATTACAGAAATTAATTACAGATGTAAGTACGTATAAGTACAATGTAAAAACATGTATATACACAATAAATGCACTGTATCGAATTATTAATTTAAATGTAAGTACATAGTAGTTAAGGCCATCTAATATAAAGTGGGACTGAAATTTGTAATGCATAATTTCCAGAACATAAAAAAACGAAAAAACAAATACAGTCGTTTATATTCTTGAGCTGAATCAGAGGACAGAAATGTGGTCTTGTTTGATTAGGGTTTGACGTAAATGGGGTAGATTATTCTGTTGTTCCTAAATGAGAGTGCTTTAGAGACAAAACTACAACAATATGCACTAATATGGATGATATGTAATTATGAAAAGGCAGATGAATTGCGTAGTGATTTCAGGCATGCTGTGGATAAGATGTGAGATAGTTCAAACAGTATGTCAAACTGGAGGGTCTTTTTAATCATACTGGATGGCCCTTTTAATCACACTGGGCCAATATAGCAAGTCTTTTTGATTCATTATGGCAGGCGAGCCAACAGTATATTCAAAGAAGATCTTAAAAACCTGAAAAACACAGATAAACATCTCATTTGTTATGTATATATATATATACACTAGCTATAAAATGCTGTTGAGCCAGTGCAGATCTGTAAGTGAAGTTTAGCGTTTCAAGCCTTTGTCTGAGGCACTCGCCATTTTAAGTTGATCCAGTTTAATTGGAGCAATCAAACACACTTTGCAGGTATTGATCAAGTATTAAGAGTCCTCACACTAAGATTAAACAAGACATTTATGAGATTTAGTTTTATGTTTACAATTAGCTCATGAGAATTGACCACCATTTTGATCCTCCAGTGTAAGTCGCTGGATGAAAGCATCTGCTAAAATCCTAAATGTAAATGTAATAATACTGGAATAATGTAATGTAACTAGGGCTATAATGTTATAACTAGGGCTGTTAACACTAACATGCTGTATGCAATTAATTAAATAACACTGTTCATATACTGTTGATCAGGTACGGGCAACTTCGGTCTTGGAGGGCCACTGGGCGAAGTTGCCCATCCCTGCTGTATATCTACATTATAACTTTAATTCTGTGTTGTGTGATTTTTAAAGGGGTCATCGGATGCCCATTTTCCACAAGTTGATATGATTCTTTAGGGTCTTAATGAAAAGTCTATAACATACTTTGGTTAAAATTTCTCAATGGTAGTGTAAAACAACACACTACCCTGTTTTACCCTGTCAAAATCAGCTGTTTTCAGCAAGTCGTTTTAGTGCATGTTCCTTTAAATGTTAATGAGCTCTGCTCACCCCGCCCCTCAGCTCCATGGGGTGGCGAGCCGTTCTCATGATACTGTTTACTTTAGCCGCGGAACTTGCTAACTAGCACATTATTAGGAAAGGCGATTTGCAAAGATTCATAAAAGAACCTTATACTCACTTCTTCTGTACTTGAGGCTGGATCACGAATGTTTCGTGTGAACATAGACACATTTAGGGGGGGTATTCCTTCAAAAACAAAGGTAATCCATTGCGTCTTCAGCAGCTCAGATGTCGGGAGTAAATGAAGACTGCTATGTTGATTATTACATCCAACAGCAGAACACCTCAATCACTTAGGAGCCATTCTTGTCTACATCTGCTCCAGCATTGAAACAATGGTGGACTGATGACAGCTCACTCAGGGCGGGTCTAAGGTAAAACATTAGTGTCAGTCGTGACATCACACAGACAGGCATCTGAGAATGATTCGATGGGAAAGGGGAAATGCTTTAACGAGATTAAAAAGAAAAAGAAAAAAGAAAAACAATGGGTGTATTTTTATCATTATATGGTGGTTGTGTACACACACTGCCAACACACATTTCAGTTCAAACAACTTATAAAAGTGCATGTTGCATCCGATGACCCCTTTGAAATTTGATAGGAAGATTCAAAGCTAATTTAAACTGATCAAAGAAACAGCGCTACGATTCTCTGTAAATGGAAAGAGACCTTAACTCTTGAGAATTTTAATTATTATCAGAATTGACCAAATAAAATATCACCCACTGCCATTCATACTGTAGAAATGGTAATGTAAACACCAGCAGAGGACTAATGAGCAGGTCATGGCAGTGCCAAATACATATTTACATATGTAAAATTACCTTAATAAAGTGTGGGGGAAGATAGTTAAATACGGAATTACTGCAGCTTCGCATTAACATGTTTCGTCTATTTTGAGAAATAAGTTTGTTGTGTGTGTGTGTGAGAGAGAGAGAGAGAGAGAGAAAGAGAGAGAGAAATTAAAGCCAATTAAATGCTTTAAAGAATCGACATTCTTAAGTGTCATGAAAAATATTAACTGCTTACAGTATGCGATTTTTTTGCGCATTTACAAATGCTCTGCAAATCTGTTCATATGCGTGCATAAACATTTTAGTCTTTTACATTATGATTTCTTTTGATTTGATTTGACATTACTTTTTTTTTAATTCTCTTCTTTATATTCGACTACTCAATTATGATAATGTATAGTGCACATGAACAGACACTATGTGACTTACTTTCCATTATAATTATAACTGATAATGCTTTAAATTATCAGTTTAATGAGAAAAGTACTGTGTTAACTAATTATAGGCTATTCCTTACTGTAACATTAAAACAGTCATGACAATATTGTCTCATGTAGACAGACTTTTAACATAATTCATGAAGCCAAGAACAATGATTCGTTCTTCCTCAAAAGCACCCACTGTGCCCTCACCTCAGGAAGTTGCATAAAGCCAGCGAATCAAATTAGAGTTTGCCAGATCAAGAAAGTGCTTTCTTGTTTCTGTGCAGCATTCAGTCAGTGAACAGACTGCAGTGACTGATGTCGGAGACTGAGGCTAGTTTTTCAGTATAAAGATTGATTCCCCACACCATCTGAAGTCAAATTCAAATGACGTCAATACTTAAACGCAAAAGCATCATGGAAACAGTCTTTCTTGATATGGTTCTTGCATAGAGACCACCCACATAATGCAAATTGTCTAGTAAGAATATGCTGCAAAAAATCAGCAGCCAAAAAGGTCAAAGCTGTATGTGACCTGAGGTTAATACTGTAGCTTAGCATCTTTCTATACAATTCAAGGCATGCATGAAGCTGATTAAACATAGCCTACTCTTTTCAGCAACAGCACAATCATCTGAAGAAGATAGCTGCTAATTCTTTCTCCTTTTCTCACATGAGAAAGGCAGATGCCTCTGAATCCGAATGAAACATGGCTATTCCATTTTCATCATGTTAGACACTTCTGCTTTCATCCACGTTGGGCCGTGATCATCAATCTCTCCGCGACAAGAGCCCCTCAGACAATTAGATGCCTAATGAATGCTGATGCTGAATTGATTTGTGGATGGGATGAGTTAATTTTAGATCTCCGTCAGGGTCCCTCATAATCCTGATGGCCCCACGAGAGCCTTGGATAGGCAAGGATACATCACTTCCTGTCTCTGATGATGTGCTGCCATGAGAGACAAAATGAGATGGACTGGGCGTTCCCTTTACTGGAAACTTGCCTGAACTCTTAGTCATCTAGAATACCATAGATCCAGAATGTGCATATGCCCTGCTAATTTCCCATCTTCATGTACACTTCATAATAGATGGCTCCTTACAACTTTTGTAAAGCTGCAGTGAAATTCCTGTGAGAGTAGTGGCTCCAAACAGAATTGTCAAAATAACTGTTTCTCACAAACAAACGCAGGCAAATGTCAGGCAACAAATGCAAAATAAATAATTTACCTTGTTTTGCAGACACACATTGTAGTCTGAGGGACTAGTCACCCCAATAGCAGCCCTATAAATTCTGCTGCTTCACTTTTGTGAAGGTAAAAACATGGTATTGCAGAATGTATAGTCATTCTTGTGAATAGCAGGTATTATAAAACAAGTCATAAAATGCCTGAATTTACTTCATTTTATGATAACTTTCTTGGAGCTGCATAAATAATACGGTCGATAAGATGAGAAATTGCTTTTATTGCTGAAATTAGGGTTAACTAGAAATAATTCTGAGTTTAATTCACTTTTCTTTTTTCTTTATTTTTCGTGCAGATCTATGAAACAGCCATAAGCAAAATATTTGCCCTGGCATATGGCAATATTTATTTGGCCAATTAGAAGGAATCGATTGCTTAAAACTTTTTTCCAACAAATTTCCAAACGGTAGTTTTCCTTTAAGTGTAATCTCAGACAACATGATCTCACAGAATTCCGTGTAATGACCACGGACTTAATTAACCCCCGAATCTGTGGTGGCATCACGGAATCGCAGAAAATTCCATGATGGGCTCACAGAAGTGATACCAATGTAAGTCAGTGACAGGCATCAGCCGTGCTCCACGCACGGATCCACTGGTTCAACACTTTAAATAGGAAACCCTTAGCATCAATATGCCGAAGCGATACTGGGAAATTTATCGTCATCATTATTGTTTAGAACTGGGTAGGTTTAGGGTAGGGGTGGGGTCAGGTTCTCCAGTAAAAGAATCAATTTATATACAAAATATAACTGCATCGGAGTCATTCTTTTTACGTGGTCCGATGCAGCGCTGGTGTTGAACCAGTGAATCCGTGCATGGACCACGGCCGATGCCTTCTGTGAGCCCATCACGGAATTTTTGGCGATTCCGTGATGCCACCACAGATTCGGGGTTAATTAAGTCCGTGGTCATTACACGGAATTCTGTGAGATCAGGTTGTCTCAGAAATAATAATGCACAAGGAAGCACACATCACACACACGCACAAACACAAAACTGTTACAACACTTGGAATTTTATTATCCTTATTTTTGCTTGTTATTTTTCGGTCTTGTTCCTACGTTTCATTAATCTTAATTTATTCAGTATAAACACAGATGATCTTCTGTTTTCATCCCTACACTCGAGGCACTAGACCCTGCATTATCGTTGAGAAACACAAGTTAGTATGAGCCAAAATCTGTCTTGAGACCTGTTTCGCTGTATCCCGCTCCATATTAGAGCGATTCCAGCTACTCAGCAGAACCATTACCCGAGTCCCAAATGTTCTACTTTTCCTTTTGAACACAGTGATACAATGGATGGATTACAATGTAGGATTCTGAGACAGTTAAACGTTAAAACATGTAAAATAAATAAATAAATAAATAAAAAAATCAGAGCAAGGAATGTTTGCCTAGATGCATCCTTGTCCTATGGAACCCCTCCAAATATTTGCCCTTTCCAGTACTCCACTAAAGTAGTGAGAGCCAACTGTTATTGAATTAGAGTTACAAACTCAATAATCATGACATCATATCTGTTTGTTTTATAAAGAAGGATTGCACTCGTCAAAGTGCTCAGAAAAAGCAAGGTTGTTGTGTTGCACATTACTCGTTTACTCATATGTCATAATGTAATTTATGTTGGATTTATTTATTTATTTATTCATTTATTTTTAATTTAAGGGCTTTTTATGTGAAATGTGTTTGAAATGTTATTAATCAGTAATCATACATTATTGTTATTATTTTCATATCTATTGACAATGCACTTTAAACACATTGTTCAGATTTGACCAAACCAGGATCCATGGAAAAAGCATGTCTGTGGCAACATTCTGCAAATGAGATTAAATTGCTTCTTACATATTTCACAACACTTTCCAAGTTGAAATGTCCACTGAGTGGTGTATTAAAAGCGTGTTTAATGAAATGAGGGTGAATCTGAAATGTTTTATTATGTTGGTTGTTGTACATATTTCAGCAGTTTAGAAATTAAATGTCCCACAAATGGTGTTAAAAGGTTTATAGTCTACTACAAAAATTAAATACTATATACACTAAAACTAATCAATACTATTTACAAAGGCAACACATTTGCTGAAGGAACTCATACTTGCTTGCTTTTGAGCTCTTTTATCATGATTTGAGTTTCACTGGACTCATACATGTGCACTCTGTAGAACAAGTGCAATGGTGTACCAGGTGAGCTACCAAGCAAGTTTACAATGGCAGATTAGCTATACATTTGGAGCTGATGTGATGCAAATGTCAAAATTTGTTAGTTTACAAATCATGCACTATGGTAAATGTTTTGAGGTCACAATATAGGATTGTGCAAGGAACCACACAAAAATAAGTATTTATTAATTATTAATAATCTAGACCTGTAATCATAATACTGCCACTAGTGTTCATTTCAGATTAAATCTGCAATGAATTGTACTGTAAGTATATGTATGTTGGTAACACTTTAGAATACTGTTCCATCATTAATGAATAACGACACAAGAACACATGAGTAACACAATATTAGCACTCTAGTAATTACTAGTATCTAACAAGAAACTCTGATTAATGAATTAATAAGTAATAGTGCTTAGTCGAATGTGGTAGACAGTATCTACTATTTTTTCATACCTCCCCAAGAACTACTGTATAAACGTTCCTAATTAATTTGAGTAATGCATAATGTATAAATGATTCTACAGTGAAGGTCATGGTAACCCACTAGTAATGACTTTAGTAGTACCAAATTCTTCAGAAGGAATTACTAATTATTTGGATCAGTATTCTAAAGTGAATAACATGATAATTTTCTAGTAACGACTGAAATCACTGTAAGCTTTTGCGGGTTTTGTAAAGTATTGGATAGTGATTATTCAGGTGGTACTATGTCCTTCTAAAGGAATTACAATTTTTTTGGATCAGTGTTCTAAAGTGAATAACATGATAATTTTCTAGTAACAACTGAAATCATTGTAAACTTTTGAGGTTTTTGTAAGGTTCTGGCTAGTAATTAATTTAGCTATATTTGGTAACAATAATTTCTTCAGAAGGATGTAGTAACACTTGAGTCATTACTTTTCAAAATATTTCAAATATCTCAAAAGCTTACAATGACGTCAACCAATACTAGGGAGATATCATGCTTTTCACTTTAGAATAGTGATCCTTCTTCTTCTTCACCATTATTTATATAGCTCATTTTACAATGCAGATTGTGTCAAAGCAGCTTTACAGTATTAAACAGGGAAATGGCGTGTTGAAACAGTGTGCCGTTCTCCTCTGGCCAGACAAAACCAGCAGTTTAATTCTAAGTTGCAACCAAGTAATCAGTAGTTCCTTTAGAAAGATTTGGTTGTACTTGAGTCATTACTAGGGGTGTGCCTGAAGCCGATTGCCTTATTCGGAAAGGCATGGATAATGGCTTTTAAAACGAATAACGGATAATGAATAATTCTGCCCGAATATTCGGCTGAGGCTGCAGCACGTGTTTGCTAGATTCACAGGTGACCCAGGGGATCAGCGTGATATTTTACACAAACCTCTAAATTCACGGAATGATGAGTGTGTGAAGTGAATGAATGTAAACTTTATGGAAGAAAAGAACACAATTCAAACACAGCTTGCTGTTGCCTCTTCGTGCATCTCTCATAAATCAGAGCTTGGCAAGAGTAATATTACCTAAAATAATGCATCATACACGTTCTAGTATTTGTGTATATTTAAAAGGCAATGATTTAAACCTTACAGGCTGCAATATGATAGGCTGCACGAATGAATGGAATAAGCACAGTGCGATCACCAATCAAACAGCTACGTTGCCGTCTCTCAAAAACCAAACCGGCTCTCTGTCAAGAGTAGGCTAATAATGAACTTAGATACAGATACATTTTCTACTAGGCCTACATGTTTGCGTCTTTATCTTTTGCTGGTTTGCGTGGCACACACACACACTGTCTTTAATTAATTCAGTCGTGTTCAAATGATCACTAAATGTTTGTCTTGAAATCTCTACTTGTATGATAAATCTATATTTAGAAATTTGTAATTTTATATTTTAGAACACTGAATAGGGCAAATAGTCGAAACAAATATTTTTCCATACTCTGTTCCCAAACCTGCAAATTACTTAAGTAAAATACTTTTTAAACAGCACAGGAACCGGTGAGCCAAAGGAAATCATGTTGTTTTACATAAACTTCTAAAATGACAACGCAGTAAGAAGTGTGTGAAGGTAATACGTTTAAAATAGCCAACTATGAATGAAATAAGCGCAAATAAAATAGCAGCGTTTCAGTTGCCTTCCATGCATTTCCTGGAAATTACTTAAATCAATTTCCATATTTCTAAACTGCGTAGGAACCCTTACAGTTTTAATTAAAATATATTAAAATATTTATTTATCAGATCAGAAATGTCCCCTAGCTGGGACTCGAACTCACGTTGCCCGAAGCACAACCGCACTGCATCTCAAAGCACTGCCTTTACAATACAAGGGTATCAGCTCCGACTGTTAGAGGATATTTAAATAAATGTTATAATCATAAAATATAATTATCTTAGTTAAACACAGCATATTTGTTCAGTGATAACTATGAAAAAAGACAGGATGTAATACCATGAACATAATAACGGTCTTATCAAGTGTAACTGTACGAAGTTCTGGTTCAAGCTCCGCCTACTTCTGGTTTTATCCAAATACAGATACAGATACGAATAATTTTGTGATCATAACAGATACAAATACAAATAGTGGCTTTGCTGCACACCCCTAGTCATTACTAGTGTGTTACCATCTTCACTTTAGAATTAAGTATGCATTATGCATAATTCACATTAATTATGAACCTGTACACAATAGTTCTTAGTAGTTATCCAGGATATATGAAAAAAAAAAAAAAAGTAGTTATTAATTAGGTAATAGTGAACTAGTGAAATAGTGAATAGTTTCACCTGACCGCTATTACTTACTAAATCGTTAATCAGAGTTTCTTGTTAGTTAATAGTAGTAACTAGAATGTTAATAATGTATTAGTCATTTGTTTCTGTGTAGTTATTCATTAACGATGGAACAGTATTCTAAAGTGTTACTAGAATGTTTTTGGAGTTTTGCAAAATATAGGTAGACAGGTTTTTCCAACGAGCCTATGTGGGATGTAACACATGCATGTAGCACAATCTTTGTGCATGCTGGCAGTGAAGCCTTCTGTTGCAGCACCGGTGCTGGTAATCTATGTCCTTTCCTACTGCATGCAATTGATTTATGCAGAGTCAACAAGCTTCTCATTGAAATGGAAAGTGATTTATCGCACACATGTTGTGCAGTAAGCGCTTTTGTGGATTTACTTATGCCGTACAGCCGATGAACATATTAGGTAGCCAAGCCAGCAATCGCAAAAAAAACCCCTCTGTGCTCTGCGCTACATACTCTTTTTAGAGATCATAGACTCCCTGTGGAAAAGTCATAATTTATCTAAATAACGTTTATTCTGAGGATTGTTTATAAGTGCTCAGGGAGCTATAAATCTGTAATTCTCTGCACACGCTTGCATGATGATTGCAGAGAAAAAGAATGGTCGCATAGTGAGCGGTTCTGAAAGAAAAGGATTGTATCTGCAAAAGGGTGCGTCAGTAGTATACTGAAGGGCGTCTCAATCAATAGCTGTGTTTACCATTCAAATGTCTGGCCTTCGTTGGCCCAGGGTTTGTCTGAGTGTCTGAAAGCATCTAAAACCCAGTTTCCCCATTCAACAATGTCAGTTTCTTTAGATCTCCAGTTTTCTAAAGCAGTGATCCCCGCAAAAAAAAAGTATACTTCAAGTTAATTTTATTAAGTAAATTCAAGTTCAAGTATAGTTTCCTAGTATGCTTCATGTGATAAGTATACTAAAATAAATACAGTAAGTATGCTATTGGTATGATATATCCACTTAAAGTAGTGCTGTATTTTAACACAGAAATTAAACCTAAACCTAAATTTTTAACACTAAACTTTGCTGCCTTGCAAGTAATAATATTTCCTTCATAAAATGAAATATAGTAAATTCCTTCTAGTTTATGAGACTACATGAAATGCAGCAAATCACTATTAAATAGTCAGAACAGCTGAGTCCAGTAAGGTGCTCTGTTATGGGAGCGCGTCTTAATTTGTCGTACCTCTAAGGCACATACATATTGCAGTTCCATAGATTAGTGGAAAGAGAATTTTGCACTACAGAGGGTTAGACGATAGTAAAGAGAAGCGTTTAATGTAGATGGAGGTCGCTGGTCTCTGCACGGGGGGCCGCCAAGGTGAGCGGAGCAATATTTCATTAAATGATAAGCACAAACGTGAACTACTTAATTTCCTTTGAGTTATCTCTATGTACCATTAGCAATTCTGAACTGTGAAAATGATAAAAATGTAACCAAGGGACAGTAGTCGTTGTAGAGAGAGAGAATAAAAGGCAGATAGAGCGTGTATTTCATTGTGGTACATCTGCCCCGCTTGTTCAGTTGGAAATAGCCACAATCCTGTGCTTAAATAGGTTCGGACAAGTTCAGCAAAGTTGGGATCTTTAACCGCTGAACATCAAAAACACTTCTCAAGAATTTTGCCTATTCCAAGGGCATTCATTGCAAACTACACTGAATCTTTCAAAGTCCTTGTTTCGAGACACAATGGAACAAGTTTTGAGGCCTCCGAGATGAATACCATCCACAAAACTGTATATAGCTTTACTCATCCAATTGAATTCAGTTCCTTCTATAACTTTCTAATTACATATCAATTAAACTGGTATATGAAACTAAATATTATTTATTTCTCTCAGAGTCTCTAACTCAAAGAGAGTAAAATAAATAAATAAATCCATGTGGCTTGTGCTATATTCTAAGCCTTCTAAAGTCATATGATAGCTACAGTATGTGTGAGGAACTGACAAATACAATTTATATATATGAAGAGTTCATTTGCAAAAACAGATAACTCCATTTTTAACAGTTTTCAAAAATCATGTTTTTTCATTGTGCAATGCATTCCAATTAATCGTAATCAAACTGCAGTTGGGTTATTTTGTTGGGTTAACTCTCTGGGGTCGACGGTATCAGAATGATTTTCACATAATTTTGAAGTAAATATTCTAGTCTACAAGACTATTCAGAACTATTTAGTGTGGGTTTTAAGGCCTTATTTCAGCCAGGGGCTGTTATGGGGATGGGGGTTGTGCCCCTGTCAACAATCTTACCCCCCCCCAAAATTTTGAATCATATCACACCAAATAATTTTTTATTTTGGGAATATTTCGAATAAAAAAATAATAATAAGCCTATATCAGTTATACAGTGGTATTGTGGCTGCTGTGTCATATGACAAGCATGAGAGTCCCCCCCTCACTCGTGCCCCCTCAAAAATGATGCCCCTGACATACAAAGTTATTTGTCAAAGTAAATGAAACATGATGAAATATTAATTTTAGTTGAAATTGTTATAAATTACTTCTAGAGATTGCAATGATACATGACATGGTCAAAAATGACTGAATGAATAATACTTAAAGAAGGTTAGGATGAATTTTAAAATTGTGCCCCCTAAAAGCACAAGTGGCCCCTGTCAACACTTTTTCACACCACTGCATATATATAGATACACACACACACACACACACACACACACACATACACATACAGGCACGAATGAGCTTTGTTTGTAGGAAATATTATCCAAACCACCAATCTCACAGGAAAATTTAACTATTTTACGAGGTAGCGATTTTGTATGAAATTATATAATGTGATTTAGAGGAGAGAGAAAAAAACCCATGAAGGTCCACCTCTTTTTCCACCCTTAAACATAACCATCACTGGTCCATAAACAGATCATACAAAATTAATTCCCATGAGATTGTGTTTTTGAGATTACCAATGAATCTCAAGTCTTTTTGGAGCTTACAAATTGTTGTTGCATGTAAAATGCCTTTGTTGATGTTATATTTAAAGTCTTCTTTACTTTCAGACATACTTTCAGACTTTCCTTTCAGACATTTCAAGTAAATCTAGTTGAACATTGTAGTTCAGAGATATGTAGTCAAGAACAGTGATAAATGGGCTGGTGATCAGTAATGGCTGCTCTCTATCCCCCGAGGTCTACTCTGTGTTCTCCACAGCCCCCAACAATGCTACTCTTAATGGGCCATTATAGACCTATGGATTGTCATCCGTAACCACTGCCGGTGTCTGCAGCTCAGGGGAATGATGGGATTGCTGTAAAGACTGCTGTAGAAGACTGGAGCTTAGACACACTGAAACACTGAGGGGCAATGGCCATGACTGAGGTGTCACTGAGAGTGCTGGATGTTAGAAGTTGACTCAGTTAGTGATTTTGAATATGTCCTCTCAGGGGAAATGTACTATTTGCTGTTTTCAAAATGCCATAGGTGCATACTGTATGCTGAACATTGTTATTTCAAATAGGATATATGATGTGCATAGTGTGTAACTCTAAAAGTTTTAGCCAGCAATACATAAATGATACAAATATTTGGTAATACTTTATAATATGCTCCCATTATTTAACATTGGTTAATGCATTATTAACTAACCATGAGCAATACATTTTCTACAGTATATATTAATAGTTTTAAACATTATTTGATAAACAAATTTGATATATGAGGTCAGAAACAAAGTTGTAATTGTGAGATAATGTTGTTACTGTTAGATATAAAGTTGCAATTACAAAAAATAAAATAAAATACAATAAAATTGAAACTACGAGAAGTTGCAATTTCAAGAAATGAGGTTCAAAAGATATAAACTTGCAATTTTGATAATACAATGTCACACTGTGAGATAAATAGACAATTCTGAGAAATAAAAAAATTAAAAAAATTGTCAGAATTTTAAGATTAAAGCTGCATTTGCCTCTTTTTTTGCTCTAATGTGAAATGGGGCTTCCATAGCAAATAGCAAATTGACTATGTTGTATTCTTGGTATTTCATTTAGTTTCCACCAGTCGTTTAGTGAAAATTACTGCAAATCTAGTGGGTCATTCACATATTCTATAGAAGCTGTGTATAATGTGTTCAGTATATATATTGTATATTAAATTCTTCTCAGTGTGCAGTATGGGAGTGTGCTATTTCAAACACATTATGTGGCTAAACTACTCAAGAAACTCAATGGCGGGGTTCATAATTTATATTCTTAGAAATCTGTGACAGATTCAATAGCTGCCTTGAGGCAAACATTAGTCTATACTTATAAGTGTCATTTCTTTAGAGCGTAACACATGCAGTATGAACTGAAAGTTTTATCTCCACACTGTTTGTGAACTCCATCAAAGCAGAACATCACTTTCTCGGGGAGGGTGATTTGGAGGATGCAAGTTGAGCAAAGCCCAACTTCAAAGTCTCTGTCATGCCATATGGCTGCATAGAAGAAAACCCAAAAACTGACCTGAAAAGACTTTTTTTTGCATCTGAAAATGCATTTGAATTGGAATCAAAGCACAGATACAGATATACTAAAATGATTTTGAAAAAGCCATTTCACAGAAGGACCAGGCACACTACAATTTCCCTTGGTATGTAGGAGTTAAGTAGTGTTCACACTGACAACGACTGAATAGCTGGGAGGTCAACAAGTCTCTGTACTGTTGGTCGCTGTTGTAGGCTTTTGTACTTGACTTCTGTATCCAAGTGTATTAGGATCACTGTCCACACTCCTATTGGTGGTCACATACCAAGTTGCACTTTTTTGCAGCAAATCACTGGCAGTGCTATATGTAATAAACTATTAATTAATAGATGATTCAATCCAGAATTTTGGAACAAAATTTGTAAATATTTTTAACAAATACTTAACATTCTTATTTAGGTCACACAAAATAAGTCCGAACAGATGCTTGCAAGTTCAATTTTTTTACAGTGCATGAATTTTATCTTACAACACTTTATCACAGTATAAAAGGAAAAGTGTATTTTTCACTTCAAGTCGAGCATTTGACTCATAACCTCTCTGCTCGTGCTTTCACTTGCTAGCAGTTTCTCAATATTTCATCGCAAATGCTTCCTCTCAAAGCAAGTTCTTATACTGTATATGAGGGAGACTTTCACAAAGCCTCCAATGAACAGTGTAATCAAATAAATTCACCATGAACTACTTCCGGTGAACAAAAGTTTATCCGTTGAACCCAGCTTATGAAAAGAAACAGAACATATGGTGGTAATTACAGCTCAAACAAAATGGTTTCAAATGTGCTTAAAAGTGAAATTTGAACAGAAAGGAACAAATGTTCAAAGATTAAGTATAATATGTGCAGACAATAACAGACTGAGAGTATGATTTATCATGGAAACGATTATGCATTCCTGACATATGCTGAAGAAATACGGCACAAAGACTGTCAATGCTACTCGATAGTCAATGTTCTTCCTGCATTATTAAATAGTTTTTGGAGTCAAGTCAATATAAAAACACTTGACTAAGTCGAGTGCCTACACAAACTCCTTATAAGTGAGACCACATGAACCGTGATGTCATTTACAAGCATTTATTAATATTGATGATGTCTGAAGTCGACTCCAAATGTCAGACGGAGACTAATCTAGCTTCTGCGTACAATGGGTGCTTATAAATAATGCATGTGACCGCTAATGAGGGCGACATGGATTTCTCCTTCTTTTGCAAAACGGAATCCACTTTTGATACCAAGTCAACTTTGTGACCTGTCAGTCTGGTTTAATCAGAACCCATATTTAACCTCTTTTATGTCTGGCAAATGTATGCTAAAATAAAACGCCTAAGTAACATGTTTTATATGAAGGGCATGTGATGAAGTTGACCTCAGGTAGCTGTATGCAGAACTGTAAGCTTTGATTGTGTATGGTAAGACAGTGTCATGCATTAAAACTAGTCTTTGAAAGACTAAAAAGACTAAACAAAATAAGCACTTTTCATTCATTCATGGACTTTTTAGCTACTTAGCTGCCTTGCAAGGTATTATCAACACACTTATTTTTCTTCTTATTAAATATAATGTGCATATTTCCTTTGTGTCAATGATTCTCTTATCTGTTGAAAGTAATATATTCTGTTCACATTTTTTGACACATATTTTTTTCTTTTCTTTTTTTCTCTTTCAGGCAAACAAAATGGTATTCCTACCAACTGCCTCAAACAAAACAACATTTGATGCCATGAAAATCCAGCAACATGTGCAGTGCTCTTCATACCCCTGGAAACCTGTGCATCTGGTGTAAAGATTGTTGTATGCAATATGAATAAGACTGCAGTTGACGTAGCTTAAACTTATGACAAAACAACTAAATATGGTGGTTGTGCACTTTCTTTGAGAATGTGTTTGCAATCAGCTCTTGTTTAGTCACACTGTCACATAGACAGTATACTGTGGTTTTTCAATGTTTGAGAACAATGTGGAAAAAAATATATGATTAGATTTCAGTCTAATGCATAATAACATAAACAGTTCCTCTTGAAATGACTGTCTTCTGATTAATGTATCTCTTTGCGCTCACCTAAAAATAGAGCCAGCAGGACCAATTACCCTCTATTTGCCACCTGGGAAGGCTGAACTCATGCCAACAGCCGCTCTTCATGCCATTCAGGAAGTGAGCTAAGCGATCGGTCAGAATCCAACACTTCCACCAACTGTGCATTGCATGTTGCAGAAAAATAAGGATACAGATGTTTTCCGGTTATCTGCAGATATCGCATCAGCCTTTTCGGAAAATGTGACTTACGACCAAGACTTATTCATCCACCAGAGATAAGAGGCCACCAACTATTTTCTATTTCCTTTGACAGCACAATGATTTATTTTCCAAAGGCCTTGTGTAAAACAAAGAGTGTGCTGTGAGAATAAATGCAGTTAGGATGTTTCATTACAGCAGTGTTTAATTCATTTAAAAACCTTCTAATTAGCATAAATTGCTCATTAGTGTAGCTAAAAACTGCAGTGATACAAAAGAGCTAAATACTGCATAACAGACAGCTTTAAGGCAAAAAAAAATAAAAAATTCTCCCCTCAAAATGGGTATTATTTGTTTATTCATTAGAGTGATCTAACACTATATGCATGACAGAATGAACAAAATAAACACAGGAAGTAAAAGTGTGATGTCTAGATATGTTTATGTGGTAGTCATTCTGTAAGGATAGTGCCAGTAAGTAGATGCATCTTAATAAACTGTTAAGACCGTAAAGGTGCAGTGTGCAATTTGCTGGATTCTAAAATGTTTTCTCCTCTCTCAGCTCAATATGCAGAGACAACTTTAAGTAAGCCATTGATTTCTATGAAAAGCATAGAAATCTGTGAGCCTCTGGATCTTTTTAAATGACCATAAAACAGTAATATTGTCTCCAGTGCCAATCCTAGACTTCAAGAGGCCCTACACAAAAATGTGTAGGCCAGGGGGGATGGGTGGGTGGGGTTGGATATGACCGTGTTCACTTCGTCTCGAATCGCGCTCACGGAAAGTGCTTGAGAAACAGTATCTTTTCCGTGGCTCGGTATGCTTTCAACTCGTTTTTTTTCAGTTTTTATTTATTTGCAACTATTACAACACACTTGGGTTATTAAGTAGAAACAAAATGGAAATCTAAGACTTATTTTTTCCACATGCACTGATGCTATTCTTGATGCAATCATTCAGTTTCTGTCTATGGCTGCAGAGCTGATCGACATAATTAGCGATAATGCGATAATTGTTCCTGGAAATCTGTCGAATGTCCTCTGATGCCAGCTGTGTGCTCATGTAATGGAAACCAGCTGGTATGAGATAGCTGTGCAGGTAACCCTCACAGCCCTGGCTTTAAGAATCTCATGCTGGTTCAAGTCCTGCTCAGAGCAGGCCAAGTATTTAATCCTGCATGTCATTGAAATTTTAAATTCACACTGCAGGGCTCCTGTTCCTTATCGCTGTCCCTTTAGCTCCAGGCTAGGTCAACATTTGATCTCCAGACGATGACTATTCTCAATTTAATGTGCTCTTAATTTTACTATGAGGCCAGAAAAAAAATAAATAAATAAATAAAAATACCAGGAGGCAGAACAGGCTCTTTTGGAACAATCTGCTGAAGGGAAATGTGACATCTAGTTGCCAGTCCCTCTGAAACCTGGACAGCCCTAATGAGGCATGTGTTTGTCTCAGCCTTCCTCCTCATATGTGTATGAGCTTACACACCACTAATTATGAGGAAAAACTAAATTTTTTATTAGATTTTTTTATTAGACAGACATAACCTGATTTACTAAGGTGCCAAACGAAGGGTACTAATTTAAGTAATCTAACAAATTGTGTGTCACAGGCTTGTGGTTTTAGCTAACTTAAAATAAAACGAAATAAACATAAACACACTTTCCATTTATTGACGATAGACGAGACAAAGACAAGGGGAAAACTGAGGACTTATAAAAGGAAGAGAACAAAAGAGCAAACAACATAATTCACATCAGGTGGGGACAATGAATGATAATTAACAAACAAGAACAGGAACTAAACCAAATAAGGACAAACAGGAACTCAGACGGGCCGACATGTGACATTGTGTGTGTGTGATTTATGGGTGCATTGTGGGTTACTAAGAATAATTGCACAAAAACATATACATGCAAACAGGTTTTCACCCTTATTTAAAGGAGGCTTTTGCATGTGGTAATAAAAAATGTCAACCAAGCAGCTCACTAAATATCAGGGATATTCAAGCATGGAACAGAACACAGGGTTCGCATAGCATATTTTTTTTAAAATTGAACTACTTTAAAACTTTTTTTTGTTTTAAGTCAGTATTTTGCTGTATTTCCATGACACAGTAACATACTGTATCTGCATCTGTCATAGCTGTAAATGTACAGCAGTTTTTTAGCAAGTTTTTAAAAAATAAATACTGATGTGATTAATTCAATTAGACAATTGGCATTTTACATTTAATCACCTAGTAAATTATGTATATATATATATATATATATATATATATATATATATATATGTATATATACAGTATAAATATATATATAATTATTATTATTATTATTATTATGTTCAAAGAGAATACTGCCATTTTCACTTAGTGATATTGTTGTTATTTGCACTTGCTGTAAATAGCATATATCATTAAGAAAATACTTAAATTTTCACTTAGTGTAAATAGCATCTTATTGCTTTTTGCACTTAGTGCAAATAGCCTCTGACATTCTTATATATTCCTATTTATAAGATTATATTGTTACATTATTTTGAGAATGATTTTAGAGCAGAAGGCGATAATCACCTCAGTTCACAAACTACAAAGAGAAAATGCAGCAAGTCCTTTATCCTGAGAAGAAATCAGAATTTCAGACCACACTTTACCACGGTTCAAAACCAATGCACAACCAGGCCCATCACGCCTTTAAGTGAGCACTGGGGAAGAGATGTACACCAGAGAAGCACAGAAACTAAGAATGAGAGTAGCAATGTTGAAAAGACTGAAAAAGAAATACATTTGCTAGGTAGTATACTGTATATTTGAATATGAGTTCATTTCATAATTTTGTGTTCTAAAAATAATTTTCAATAAAACAATGGTTAATTCCTATTATATTATGTGTGTGTTAGCATGGGGCACATTTATGTGCACTGTCTTTTCAAAATCTTGGTTTTGTCACAATGGCTATTAATTAATATCTGTATATCTCTGATATTAATTTGCACATTAATTTGTAGTTTCTACAATCATGATAAATCATTTTTTTTTTTTACTTTTTTTTCTACTATATATAATTATATTTCATTTTAGAAATTAAGCTTCATGTTTTTATTTTAATTGGTTATTTTATTTGATTTTAGTCAACATTTATTTTAAGTAACTTTAAGTAACTACAATTATTATTATTATTATTATTATTATTATTTAAACTGTAAGTAATGTAAAAAAAATAAAAAAAATAAAAAATAAAATAAAATGGAGAACAGAATAATATTTGTAGCCCAGCAATCCTTGCTTTGTCCAGAACCACAGAAGAATGGATGCATTAGTGTTGAATCTGCCAAAGGCCTGTCTGCTAATATTTCACAGCCAAGGTGCAGAGATCTCACAACCAGCTTGAAATGACGAATGAGGATTAATCAAGCAGTTCTGGGACCATGTCTAAACCGGCAGTAATTTACACCGGCTAGACACAGAGAGATCCCACGAGTATATCAGGCATCAAAAGAAAGGCCGGCTACATCACTGTCATAATCTCTCGGATGCTCAGTCTGTTGAAATCACTGCAGGGGATCCAAACTGCCCAACACCTGTGTCAAAACAGACCTGAAGTGACACTTTACAGCCCAGAGAGGCACTTTAAACATGTCGGTATCAATATTGTGTTTAGGCAATTATTCACAGTCCAGTGCTAAGCTCCTCAAAGGAATAATGCCTGTTTTGTCATTTTGAACCGATAACACGAGGCCCACAGCGTCGCTGCCCTGCATTACAACAAAGTGCAAACCCCATGACCTTGCCGCCCACTGCTATCGCTGAACCTCAGTCGCTCGTGTGTTTTCACGGACTCAGCCAGAACGCCGCAGGGAGTGAAACATATCACTCACGCTGTGCAAAGTTAGCTGACCCTGTAAGTTTTTGTGGGTATATGCTCTTACACATACACACACAGATTCCCTCACACGTATACTGACAAAAATACCATTCTCTTCCACCTCTGCACTGGACTGATAAGCATATGACGAGGTCTGTCAAGAAAAACCATGAATGTTTTTTACTCATTATCTGAATTACCACTCTGTCTCTCTCTCTCTCTCTCTCTCTCTCACACAAAGACATAAATAAATCATTAAGCTAACAGTGTGCGTCCTAAATATAATGCCAGATCATTTGAGGATTAGCAATTTTAGCCATTGTCTTGACAAATTCACATTTCTCATTTATGATGTAATGTGACCTACTACAGTACATTATCTGCATAAAATACGGTGTTTGCCTGTGCGAAACTAACCACTACTATATGCTAGGTTGTTTCTGTGTAGTTGCTTTGATATTTTAGGTGATTACTACACCATCAGACTCCCGTTTTTGAGAATAAAAAAAGCATATTAAGGAACACAAAATTAATACCATTGCTCCTGATGATATATCAAGGTCTTATGAAGCCAAGCGATTGGTCTGTGGAAGAAAATTAAGATTATTTATAACATTATTACCTCTAATCTCAAGCAAATGGTCTGGAGTGATGTCTGGTTTGCAAACAAATCAATCTTATGAATCAGTTCTTTTTGGTGAACTAGTTGAACCAGGTCACCAAATCGGACTGAACCATCTGAAACAATTCACAGCTCAAACAGCACTGATCTACAAGTTACTCAAATAAAATTCACTTTCAGATCGTTGACCTCAATATATCGTTGGTATATATCGTATTTTGCATACCTTGATACCTTTTTTATTCTCAAAAACAGGCAACTGCTAACTTGCATTTTATGAATCACCAAGGACCACAGTTCCATCTAAAAAGTCACCTACATCTTGGATGGGCTTAGGGTGTGTAAATAAAAAGTGAATTTTCAGTTTTTTTGCATCCCTTTAAGTGCATCATTTATATTGAGTAACATTTATTGTATATAATGCTTTATAAAAAATTCAGATTGTTTCAAAGCAGCATCACATTAATAAACAGGAAAATAACACTGTTCGTGTTGTGAAATTCATTAATTATGAAATTTAACAGCTTCACAGAAGACAATCATGGCAATATTCAGCTCAGTTCAGTTAAACTGAACATATCCATAGTACAAATGGTTTCACACGTGGAAGTTATAGTTATGGGATTTGTTCTAATCACTTAGCAACCAGATGAGTAGTGCATGCATGCTCTTGTTGCCATGGCAGCCAGGCAATAATATCCCTTGCTCAGCACCTGCTTGGTGGAAATGAGTTTGAGAGTCTAAGGCCTCGTTTACACTGCAGGTCTTGATGCCCAATTCTGATTTGTTGCCTATATCTGATTTTTTTGGCTGTCCGTTTGCATGTTCTTTCAATTGTGATCCATATCTGATTAATGTGTTTACACTTGCCATACCATCTAAAACGTCACACATGCGTTGTTGTCATTTAGTGCCTCCACACGTGCTTCCTCCCGAGAATAATGTGACCTGTGATGACAAAACGAGTCGAGCAAATTTGAAAAATGAGTTCTTTTCATTTTCACATTCTCAATTAAAAGACGTATGATGTATGATTTTTTGGAATCGGACAAAAAATGACTTCTACACCCGTTTGAAGTCGATATAGAGTCAGCAAAGTTGATTTTATTTTCCTCCAGATTATATTCCTTCTCCTGTTTTTTTTTTGTTTGTTTTTTTTATATTTCCTATTATAAATAAGAATACATGCAAAAAAAAAACAAACAAAAAAAAAAACGGTAGAAACAAATAGCCTAGAAAGAAACAAATAATGCATTACCTTTATCATTTTACATCTAAACAAAAGCATTCATATAGCCTACGAAAAACAAATTATCAAATGTAAAAATCACTTCAGTGTGCTCATTACAAATGAATTGATTATTAAAATTACAAAAGCAGTTAAATGAAGTGCTACGAGTGATTCCCTCTTTTCTTTGATTGATAGATTAACATTGAGACAGACGGCCTACTGTAATGCACGAATCATATAAAGTTACATATCAGATGTTTTTCCCCATCAGTTCCCCAACCGTTCACTTAAGACAGAACAGCTTATGTTTGCGTGAATACTGAAATACTGTAATTCTGTGTATTTATCGGGATCGCACGCCATTATGCGCACTCTTCAGATGACAGTCAACGCGAGAAACGAGCAGAGAAAAGGTAACGTTAATCCTCTCAGAAAATATACAATTAAAGATACTTTTAGATGTTTAATTACTATTTGGACAATTAGGATCGCTAAACGAGGGCTTAATGAACACATATTTGTGAAAACCTCAAATTCGACTAAAATCGACATATTACAATTTTTATTATTTTTTTTTTTTTTTGCCTGTAGCTCAAAATAGCCGTGCATTTACACTCATTTTGCCAGCATGGGTCACATATAACGTCATTAAACCACGGAGAAGTACCTAATTGTCACAGTTTTAATGACATACAGAACGCAATGCCTCAGAAAATCCAATCTGTCTGTTTACATGCCAGTCGCATTGGCACATATCTGATTTTTATGCCATGGTCTGTCTGAATACTCGATTCTGATTGGCTGGCTGGTGTTGATTAAATTCGTTTAACTGCACAGGTAGTTCCAGGTCAGTTTAATCACATTCTATATTAATGCGCTTCCTATAAACATTGGTAACCATAGACATACAGTTACAGTTGAATAGTAATACAGACGAAAATAACCGTCATTTTTATCGTTCCGGTCAAATATTGCAGCGCAAATATTATTAACATCTTTAATATGTGAATGCTGGCAAATGACCATGGCATAAATGGGATAATTAACGGCTAGCTGTGCATTAAACGATTTGAATGCACTTCGCGGAGACAACCTTCACCTCCACGTCATGCATTCAAATTGTTTAATGCACAGCTAGCCGTTGATTATCCCTTACATATCCAATTTATTTCCACATATGAATGAGGCCTGAAACCACTCTCGAAATATCCGAATGCATGCATTTTTTTCTGTTTACACTGTCATAGAACAGAACTGATCTGTGTCACATATGAGCAAAAAAATCTGAATTGGGTCACATTTAACTGACAGTTTAAAAGGGGCCTAAGATGAAGGATGAGTTTAGAAGTGAAGTGTGCACGTTTTTAATGTTAAAATGTTTCTTCTCCCTCAGCTTAGTGTTCATCAATCTGAAGATCCCTTTTTACTATAAAGAGCCTTGTGTGCAATGGATTCTTCAGGGAATCATAGATAAACTTGTTTGTAGGGGTTCAAGTAAGGTTACCATTGAAAAGTGTAACAATTTAACACAGCATCAGTGGCTTTATGATAAATGTTAAGATAGACATATCTGTTATAGACATATCACAGTGAAAGCATGACATTCACACCTTCTTATCTTGATCAATATACCAGTATACATCTTGCCCACCATAGATTTATGTGTGTATAAAATCTTGGAAGGGTTTATTTTTCCATGGCAAACACTGCACTCGGTAGTGCTGAGACATAAACTGGTACATTAAACCCTATAAAATATGTCAAACTATAGCCAGAGAGGGGTGGAGTGGGACATCCATTAGTAATAGGCATATTTTACAGAACAGGAATTTCAGTATATGAGCCCAGGATACGAAAATGCGATGGCCTGATCATCACTCCAAAATACTGTGATTTGTTTCTGGTGATGATATAAAGTCAGGTGTAGTCAGGCTCAGACAAAATATGCTCAAGTATATTCGCCGCCTTACTGGTACGCAACTTCTAGGTGTCAATTTTTAAGAGTCTGCTAGGAACAAAATTACTGATAATATGAGGGAAATGTGTCAAATCAAACTTTTTCAGACTTTTGTTTGATGCACTTAGTTGCAGGTAATCTAGATATTCATGGAAGATCTGCATATTCTGCATTGTTTTCTCAATTTATGAGTCTACACACATTTCCTCTGATTTCATTTTTGTTTGCAGAGGCTGCTGCACCACCAGGTTCCAAAATTAACTTATCTCCTGCATACACCTGCCAATGGTGAGAGAACTGAGAGAATTACCATCCAAAAAGGTTTCTTACTGTGCAAACTGGTATTTTCATTTTGAATCTATAGTGCCAAGAATGTGTCTGTAGAGTTAAATATAAGGGAAACAAACTTTCAGGCTTCCTGTAACAGTGTTCGATGGGAAAAATGGTTGGAACAATGCAACAGTCACTGAGTTTTACAAGACTGTTTGAATTTCTTATTTGCTAATGTCTGCGAGAATCAGTCTATTGTTCATGTATTGCAATTTTAACCACACATTATGCTGAAGTGTTTAAAACAAAGTTACCAGCCAACATTTCAAATTGCTCTAATTGTGGTATCAATAAGACCAATAAGTCTAATACTTTGTTTTTCGCATTCTGAACAGAACAAAAACACTGGTTGGTCCCTTTACATGGCAGACATATGGTCTCTTTTTGCCTAAACCAACATGCCCATGTAAGGACGGCGCTGAGGCAGAACTAGAATCCATTCGCAGAAGTTTATTAAAAGGATTAGCAGCAGACAGAAATGGGAAGACAGGCAAAGGGTCAAAACCAGAGTAACAGTCCAATCAGGCAAACAGAGCAAAGGGGCAAATCCAGGTAATCAGTAGTCGAAATAATCAGGCAGAGTAATACAATAGGTCACAATAGGTCAGGCAGAATATAACTGTGGAAACCGCTCGGTAAGGCAGGTAAACTGGCAATACTTTGCAACCTGCCATGTGCACAGTATCTGGCTTATAAAGCCACTAAACAGGAAGTGTCAGTAGAGGAAGCAGAGGGAGCAGCATGCAGTCAGTACTCGGGTGAGGGCTCCCTCTGCTGGCTTGGTGTTACAGCCCAGTCCAGAATAAGCTGCAAAGTGGACCAGACTTCATGCTGATAGTCAAAAGGCCAGTTATGACTACTACAGATGGAATTGTAGCATTAATATGTCTCTTGACCAAAGTATATGTGGCTTTTTCACTGCATCAAAGGGAAAAACATTTGATAAAGAAAAACACGCACGCACACACACACACTACAATGTGTGTTTTATTATTATTATTATTATTAATTGTTTTTTATCGATTTGTGTGGTCAAATTAATTGTTTTTCCATTATTTTGTCCTTAAAATCAAAGGCTGCACAGTGAATTTTGATCTCATTTTTGTTATGCCCCTCAGACACAGTTAGTACCAAATGTTTTGAGGAAGTTCTGGTCGCTGTGGCCTCATCTCTGTATTTATGCAAGTCCCTCGTGCATTGAAGAAGGCGCTGTAACCAATTTAACGCATGACTCAGTTTCACTATTTACTTGGCTTTGAGCGAAAATAAAGCCCTCAGAAAAATCTCTCCACACATTTGAAAGTCATGTAAACGTGTGTGTGTGTGTGTGTGTTTGTGTCTGTGTGAGAGAGAGAAAGAAGCACCAGCCGTGGGTTGTAAAGGTCAACAGATGGCATGAGCGATACTTGACTCTCATTTAGTTGCTGTTTTTACATAAATCAACATTCCTCAGCAGCATGACAGAATGATGCATTAATGAAGAACGCTTTCACTGAACAAAGCCAACAGCAAGACTTTACAATCACTAAGTAGGCACAAATGTTTGGGCAATTCTTTGTAAGCACACAGTCCCATTATACATTCTTAACATGCATTTTTGTATTATTCTGGCGGTAACAAACCTCAGTACTCAAGGGGGTGATACTCATTTGTGCCAAACTGGGTGTGTTAATTTTCAGTCTTATGAGAGAAACATTGCTGTGGCCACCAAAGCATCTTTCTGATGATGTTTTTTTCTCTTCATTTTAGGGGCTCTGTGAAGCCTCTGCAATTTCAAGGTGTTGCACCGTTTATGACTCTGGCAATATTAGTGTCAGACTGTGTCTTGTGTTTCTCCTCCTCTCGTGCCCTTATTTGGTCTTCCTGTTCCTGTCATTATTAGTTGATTAGTCCCCAGCCGTGTGTGATTGTTCCCCACCTGTTTCAGTTCTCCTCGTTTGATTTCCTTGTGTTTATAAGTCCTGTGTTCCCTTGCCTCAGTGTTTGGTGTTGATTGGCAATTATATGTCAGTCGTGAATGTCAAGAGTTGTATGTTTATAGTTATCGTTAATAAAGTATTTTTGTTCTGTGTTTCCCTGGGTCTCGACGAGAACCTGTGACAATTAGTTCATGTCTGAATGATGTAAAACAGAGATGTAAAAAGAGTTAAAGTATGAAAAACATAAACTGATGTGATTGCTCTATACATGACACAGAGGAATATGAAACGATAGCATACATGATGCAACGCACGTTAGCAGTAATCACACCAAGACTGCATATGTATATTTTTTACATACTAGAACAACCAAACATTTGATCCTCTTTGAAATGCTACCTATTAATATAGTTGATATGCTTGAACAAAACCACAAAGACAGTTGGGTTTTTCACTCAACAGAATTCAACAGAAATTATGAGATTTTCTTCTGTGGAAAAAGTACAGTAAGTACATCTTGGATCTCAGTAGCTGGCATTGCCCCATTTAGCAGAAATAACTTCTTGTAGATGTTTTGCTATAATTGTACATAATTGTTATCTCTGACCTGTGCTTGCTGGAATATTTGACCTCTCTTTCATGCAACATTCTTTCAACTGCAAGATGTTTGAGAGTCTTGCATACTGCCCGACTGAAAACCCCCAAAGCATCTCAACTACTTTCAAATCCAGGCTTTTACTAGACCATTCCATAACCCTTTATTTATTTTTTTCCCTTTCAAGCCAGTCCTTGGTGGATTTGCAAGTGTGTGTTGAATCATTATCTTGTTGAAAGGTCAACTTTCATTTTAACTTTCGGATAGTTGGCCTCACATTATGTTCAAGCACTCTTTCATATGATGCAGATTTCATAGTTGAAACAATGAATGCAAGCTGTCCAGTCCCTGACGACTAGACATTTCAACCACTAAACTTCACAGTTGGTATGAGATTCCTTTCCAGAAAAGCTGTTGTTGGTCTGCGCCAAACATGTCTGCTGTTCTTGTGGCCAAACAACTTTGATTTGTCTGTCCAAAGCACATTATTACAAAATGCCTGGTCTTTTACTATTTGCTCATTTAGTCTTGCTCTAATATTCTTTTAGACAGCAAAGGCCTTGTCCTGGAACACCCCTAATGCAGGTCAAATTTGTGCAATCACTTTATGATTGTAGAAGCATGTACTTTGCCAAAAATTTCCATGAGTGAACTTTAAATTCAAAGTCAGGACCAATGTTCCCTTAATTCCACATTGGAAAAAAAACCTTTTGACAAAAACATAGTATAGTATAGTCATCTTCATATGGATTTAAATAATTTATAAATTCATTATTATAAAACAATTATATATTAATATTAACAAATCTTGTTTTAAGATTATAATAGTTTTAAGATGATTGTCAGTCTGTTTTTCTCAACATAAAACTCTCATGAATTAATGTTGTGTATTTCAGCAAAGATTCCAAACAGCTTCAGTTCCATACATGTACTGTATATAGAGCTCTGTTCTTCCATATAGCTCTGACATAAGAAATTGGTTGCTGTTCCTACATTTTGCTGAATCTGTCTTGAATTTGTCTGAATTTTGCTGTCTGCATTGTCGTCTGAGAGCATGGAGGGAACACCACTCATGACTGAATTTTGCATGAAAAAAAAGCAACATGATCTCACAGAATTCCGTGTAATGTTCACGGACTTAATTAACCTCCGAATCTGTGGTGGCATCACGGAATCGCCGAAAATTCCGTGATGGGCTCACAGAAAAAATTCTGTGATGGGCTCACAGAAGTGATACCAATGTAAGTCAGTGACAGGCATCAGCCGTGCTCCACGCACGGAAACCCTTAGCATCAATATGCCGACGCGATACTGGGAAATTTATCGTCATCATTATTGTTCAGAACTGGGTAGGTTTAGGGTAGGGGTGGGGTCTTCGGCGATTCCGTGATGCCACCACAGATTCGGGGTTAATTAAGTCCGTGAACATTACACATAATTCTGTGAGATCAGGTTCAATAGTCCGCTTTAGACATTCTACTAATAGACCCTTTTTCTGTTAGTAAACATTGCGACGTTTTTCTGTGGGTGGGGGTTAGGTGGAGGCAGAAAGACTAACGCTAGCTATGAAGGTTGTTACCTTGTTTTTTTAACAATGTTCTGGAGAAAATCCGATTTTACCTGCATATGTAAGGTCACTCACTGTGCAGGACCATGATTGTTATTTAAATAAGTTAACTTTAACGGACAAAATCAGACTGGCCGACCCTATACTCATGGATGGACGATCTGACAGGATTACCTCCGATCAAGTGACTCGAGTCGCATATAACGTTAGAGAAACCTAAATAGTAGTAAAGAGAAACTCACCTGTGTCTATCTAGTCATGAAGATGTACATATATTTCAATTTCAGCAGGGAACTATTTTTACAGCTAATGTTGAGACGTGAGAGTGAACTGGGCCAAAATACAAAAGGTAAGTTAAACATTCAATGTGATGGATATATTATTTGAAGATGTATGTATTATAGCCAAATAGTTATTTTAAAGTATATACATCCTGTAAATTATGTAAGTTAAGTTTACAATACTTTGCATAAAGTACATTTAAAGGAAGATGTGAAAAGTTTCTAGAAATAATAATTCCAGAAATTAATTTTGAACTTTCTGTATTTGATTATTCTTTCTTACTAAGTTCTTAGAAAGTCCATGCACTATCAATCACAACAATGTATATTACAGATGATTAAGCATATACATCGTCAGTTTGTTGTTTTACACACATGCACACAGACATTATTTCATAGTTGTGAGATGCATAAGAAATCTTTAGACACGTAACACAAACCATAATCCATAACATCAAAAGACAATACTTTATTTAACCTTTTCTGATAAGAAGTGTGTGCTGCAAACGCGAGCATTTTTGACGATCGTTTCTGTCCAGTCCGCTCGTTTTATCTCGTTTAACCACAGCTGTCGTTGGTTTTTTGTCTGGGAGTGGCAGCAGGTATGTGTTAAAATTTCAAATTGGAGCCTGTACTACGTCGATTCTTGCATCCAACATCACAACAAAATTATATTTTAAGCTCCTTATGTAGCCGAATCTGCACTGGTTTGAATGGGCCGCCTCCAGTTTTCCTTTTGTTTTGCCTCCAGCTAGCGCTGTGACGTAATCGTGACGTTGGTGCAAAAAGGGTCTATAGTAAGTAACTTTGCAACTATATGTCAACTAGCAGTCATTAGAGTATTAGTAGACTGTCTGCTTAATATCTTCTAACACTTTATTGTGATAGGTCCACAACATGCAACATGCTGACTATGAGAAACTTTGCAAGTATATGTCAACTTATTCTACTAACCCTAAACCTAACCTAACAGTCTGCTCTGAGAGTTAGTAGACATGTAGTTGCAAATTAATGAGAATTAGTTGACATGTAGTTACAAAGTTACTTATAGTTAGTAGAATGTCTACTAACATTTATTCTTTTCTGTTTTGCTTTATTGTAATTTGTTTTCCTTATCATGTCACAGTGCATTTCAGCACACCTCAACAGCTCCTATTCATCTATTTGATGTCTATTTATTTGGAGGAAATATCAAATCTGTCCCGCTGAGCCAGTGCAGGCCATCATACAGCAGAATAGGTGGGAGGAGCAGCCAGGTGTTATCTCTGTTGTGACTGAGGAAACGAGGTGTGATAAAAAGAGGATGCTAACCTCTCTATCCATAATTTATCTGCTTTTTTCTTTTATCGGTTATTTATATCATCACAAAGATGGATGTGATGTACTGGAGAGCCCCAAGGCACACAGACCTCACCTGTGAGGTGAAACGGATCATTAGAAAACTGCAGAAACCAAGCCTGGTCACTAAACTGTGAGAAAAGGAGAAAATGGATTTTCTTTAAGAGATTCAGTGTTTTCATCTGCTATGAGAGTACAGTGGTGGAGGTGATGTATGTGCGTGCGTGACTCAGTGAATAATACAATAAAACAGACACATGACTGTATAACAGAGGACTTTGATGCTGTGCTGTCTCTGCTGTGCTGGTCCGCTGAGTAAAATGGCCTCATTAGATGGACAGTCTATAGCAGGAATGATCAGTTGTTCAGGCTGTGATGAGAAGGACCCGACACACACAGGCTGACTCAGAGACATAAAGGTGAACAGGAGTGAGTTTGACTTGAATAGGATGTAAAACAAGTGGAACTTCTGATTTATCAGCAGTCGTGCATCACCTCATTTGAGTTATAAAGTATTAATAAAACAAAAATTTTATCCCACCAGCAACAATACTAATGAAACTTTGAACTAATATCCTGTAGCACTGAATTCATTCATAAAATTAGCATTTAAAAGTTTTCACACAGTATATGACTGCATTACAGATGCATAAGGCCTTATTAAAGCTTTTTGTCTTTAACTATTGTGGACGCATTTCCAGTCATAAACTTCCTACTCTCTCTGATTTAATTCAGTAGTTGATTCAATGCCAGAAGGTTTTTTTTTTTTTTTTCAAGTCCTGCAGCTCTTCAATGATCCTGCATTAACGCCATTTTCTAAATGTAACTTGTTTTTTCCCTCTTTCTGCCATTTTTATTAAACCTAAGATCCAAGTCTGAGTCATTGTGATCTGCTAGAGCTGATACACCTGCTGTAGACAACTATTACAGTGATACTATGACAGCTTTTGTCGTGTGATATTTCTGAATTTTTTATATATATATATTATTTAATTTTTAATTTATTTATTTATTTTTTATGAAAAGAAAATGCCACTGCTGCTACAATTCTGATCGATAAAATTATACTTTATTTTATGACAATCCAGCTAGATTATGGTGATGTTGACATAGACTTTCTTGTGACTGAGAAAGCAAAATTTTAGCTTAATGGGCTTTCTTTAAGTTAAGTCAGTCAGTTAAGTCGTGACATATTGTCAAGTATGGTGACCCATACTCGAAATTGGTGCTCTGCATTTAACCCATCCAAGTGCACACACACAGCAGTGAGTAGTGAACAAATGCACACACACACACAGAGCAGTGGGCAGCCATTGCTCCAGCGCCCGGGGAGCAATTAGGGGTTCGGTGCTTTGCTCAAGGGCACCTTAGTCATGGTATCGAAGGTGGAGAGAGTGCTGTTCATTCACAATACCCACCTTCAATTCCTGCCGGCGCGAGAATCTAACCAGCAACCTTCAGGTTACAAGCCCGACTCCCTAACCATTAGGCCACGACTACCTTCTTTATTCTTATTTTTAAATAAATAAATACATTTAATTAAACTGTTGTCATACAGTAAGAGTACACAGCTTCTCTTCTCTACATATTTTCACTGTAGACTTTAGTATCCTGGCAAATCTTAGCAGTTTGATACATTGTTGAGGTTTTTTTCTTTCTTTTTTTTTTTTTTTCTCTCTGAACCTCTTGAGGAGACATGTGAGACATTGTTGAGGTTCAACCACTTTGTTGTGTTCTTGTTTGGTATTTATTATTATTATTATTTATTTTTTTCCCATGTTACATGATAGATGCATTTTATTTTATTTTGTAGAATTACTGTAATCTTTGATTAATAAATCTTACATTTGAACTTAGTTTGGTGTTTTTGTATCCTTCTTTTTTGTTGCTTCCCTTGAGCCATGGGTTGTAAAAAAATGGGGGCTCGTCTGGGATCTTTCACATATTCCCTCCTACAATACACATCAAATGCAGCTATTTATCTGTCAAAATACAAACACCATTTGAATAATGAAATTCACATCATGAAGCAGAAATAATATTAATAAATGGGGAGTGAAACAAAAAAGAGGAGTGAAAAAAGGCCATCTGTGCCCTGCCCAGCCAACGCTTAGTAAAAATCAAACGCACTTGATACGACTGTCTGTCACATACATATCAACATAAACCATAACATCAGGCAGAAATGATCCTCTTTCCATGCTGTTATTAAGACCCGCCTTTTTAAGTTAGGTTCACATTCACCTGAAGCTCTATTAGCCAGTTCCGCACCACTGAACCATACGGTGAGATTGGTAAGTGCGGAGCTCATTATGACATCACCAACCATGACAGGCTGATGAAAAACTCAGATTCCACTAAACTTTGCCCTTCTGCAGCTCCTCAGATCAATGGAGGGAATAATGGTCCTTGAGACAATTTTCAAACTTCGGAAAAATGTCCAGTCATCTGGCAAGAATGTAATTGAAAACATGGCAGTATGAACCACATGGAGACTAGCATATGTATCTAAGCATTAGATGTGATGAACAGAAAAAAGGCATGGAAAGCAGTGTACAGCTATCAAGACATAGCAGCAGTGTAAAGAAAAGTGGTAATTTAGTAAGAAAAGCATTTTGCAAATATAGCCTACTGCATTATATGGTCAAAAACCAGCCTAACGTTCATAATTAAGTTAAAATGTCAAACAGGGTCACTCGTTATTTATTCACCAACTGCAAATCTGACATGTGGTCTTTCTCAGGCAGACACAAGACAATTTGTCCATAGCAGCAGACAAGATTTGACTCCAAAACCCTAGAAGCAGAAATAGAGAAATCTGTTGACACCCAAAAAGTGTGAACGCTATGACAAACCCAGACTGCTAGCTGTGGTGGAACTCTACATGGTCTTCATATCTGTCACTTCAATAATTACAGCAGCATTAGAAGCGATAAACTTCCTATAAATTCGCTAATGCCCCAACATTCAAACTTGACTCTTCACGATAAGCAATGCATTCACTAATGTCAACTAATTTAAACTTGCAAAGTGTTACTAATACTCTTCATAGTCAACACCACTGATTCTGGTAGAGTCTGAAAATAGCCTGTTGCTAACAATATGATACTGGTGATAATACTGTTGAGAAAACATGATAATACGCATACAAAAAGCATAGCACTCGCAGATCATTTTAATAGATTAAACAATACTTATCAATACTTTTCTGTACTGAATGAAACATAAGTCCTTTTTTTTTTTTTTTTGCTGAGCGTGTTGCAAAGCATTATAGGATTGCCTTCATTGCTCAGTATGAACAAGAAGCCTCTATAGATTGTGCTGCCTGAAAATGTTCTCTAGGTAGGCAGCTTATAATGTTTTGTTTTCAAAAGACTTCGGAAGGAAGACAAATAGTGTAAAAGTGAAGTTCTCCTACAGCATTAATTGTACGCAGGGCTAAAGGGACAATAATTGAAATTAGCACAATGATAGCACAGCACTTTTAGCTCTGCTAAATTGATTAAATTTCTACATTTGTCAGGGAGCGCCGGCAAAGGCGAGCAAAATTGGTTTCCTTGCAGTAAGCTCACTTTAATATATTTCAAATTAGCCTGGTGTGGAAATCCTTTATGGCACCAGCTAAAGCGAAAATAAGCTACTCAAGTGTGGAAAAGTGACCCTTTCTTCTCTTTCTCACTTCTTTCCTAAACAAGTTTGCAAATTGACATTTAATAGCAAGGAAAACTGAATTACTAAGATTTACAGTGCAGTGAACATATTTTAGGATGCCTTTGACAATGAATAAATGTGGAATAGAAGCTTTCAACTATCTCAGTAAATTAATATTTGTTTCACCTTTCCTCTACTCAGCTGAATTCACCTTCAAATACCAATGTGTGTGCAAATGTCTGACGGGCTACACTCAACAATAGCCTTGTTACCATGCTTTCTGTTTGAATCCCTACCGCGTTGAACTGCAGAATTGCACTGAGTCTAAGTCTGTCAGACAGACAGAAAGAAACATGGTGCTTATGGCACAGCAGGCTACAGAAAGTGAGAAGTGTGTAATGGATTATGAGCGGTTAATTGGCTTCGTCAGTGGCGTCCAGGTTCTGTTCCCGCATGGGAGAGCAGATCGGCACCCAGCTGTTGTCGAGATGGAGGACGTGGTGTGGTCGACCTGGTAAATAAGCTCTGGGACTTCATCATCCTTCTTGACGATGGCTTAAAAGACCCACGAGCTGTCTGTAGATTAATGCAGATGCATTCATGATATGCGCACGGCTGTTTATGGCAATAACGGCATGCTTTAGGGGAGCAGCAGTGAGCTTGGCGTGTATGCATGGTGGATCATTACTGAAACTCTGTGTGTGCCCATCTTCCCAGTTGCTTCAATAGAATACTGTCAATCTTCCATTTGCCTCCGTGTCATATCCAAAATCCCTGTTCCTGCTGTTATTTAACACTCAAGGAAAATACTTCAGAAACCATTATTCTTCAGGTTTGTGACTCAGAAAAGGGAGTCTAATAGCAAGAGTAAACATATTGCTGCTGGTTAAGCGTGATGTATTGTTTCATCTGCAGTCACTCTAAGCTATCAGTTTGATCTGTGGTACATTGACAACGTTGTTGACAATCACTCTTCCGATTCTTCGTCAAACACACATACGTACACCACACTGATCTAGCGTTTGATGAAGCGTAGCAAACCTCTCCTGACTCTCCTTGTCTCGTTGTCACCTTCCATGTAATAAGAGGCACATCACACATCTCCACGTAGACAAATGTAGGGCATCCATCGAAACAGATGTATGCATTGTGCCCAGTTATGCATTAGTGAGGTCTCACTTTTGAGAACAGTCAAGGTGGTTCTTATCCTTTAGATTCATATCAACCCAACAGATGATGTACGCACTCCAAATGGCTTGCCTCCTTCGACACACTGCCATGCGGAGACAGCAATGTTTAATTGGTTCAGCATGCTTACAAAGGGGCTTACGAAGAAAACAAAACAAGGGGTCCAAGTAGTGCAGGTGGAAAGATCTAGTGTCATGTTGTGCGTCCATGCGAGCCACTGTTACTAGTCCGAGTGCAAACATCAAGCCAAGACTATATAATTAGCATGAAAAAGCTCCCGCAGTGTCATATTTGGGTTTTGGTGATTTCATCCAAGCATGTTAAGCTATATTAATCAGCAATGGCAAGATAATTACAGCAGGCAAGAAAACAGCAGTGTTTAACAGCAAACTATTAATCAGACACTTTCCATCACAGGGCTAAAAGCATTAACCAATAAAGAAATGATAAATCATACATGTTTGAAGAACAGATAATTGCAAGAAGCATAGCTTGAGTATGTCTAAAGGGTTTCTCTGTGCATTAGTCTCACACTGTGTGTGTTTATTTGTGTCTTCCTGTTTGCAGAATAAGAGGGCGGACACATCTCAGATCATTGTCGTCACATGTGTCTTGCCTGGTTGCACCACGGCCCACCCCTTTCATTATGGTGGCCCTGCTGCAGGATCCGGGGTCCACAAGGAACATTCTGCAACCTGCCGATAGCTAGTCTCGGCCAAAAATATTTCTTACCTGCAGTGAAACTATATTTACTGTATATTACTTCTATTAAAAATACATTTTGTCCCTATGACAACTGAATTATTTAGCTCTTTTTTTTTCTTGCAAGTAACACAACAGATGTTTCCATTAGTAGTGGGTCTGTATATATTTGATCTGAATCATTCACCTCACTAGTTACCAGCCAGCTGGCAAGTGGTTCAGTTTTATTTACTTGGCAAAGCTAATTTTCACTTGCATTCGGCATGTGTTAATTCTGGACCCAGGATATGACCGCTGGGTCTGCTGCCCGCTCTCTACCCTCCTCCTTGTTCTCAGAGGAGCCGGTGTTGATTAATCGAGAGGGCTCCATTGCTCCAGGAACAGTTCCAGTTTCTTGCTGGTGTTCAGTGTAAATGTTTAGACAGCCCCTTGTGGTATGATGGAATACAGAGAGGACTCAGAGGACCTCCGCACTACTGGGGGCGAAAGTGAAGACTAAAGAAAGAAGAAGGAATTATTGTTGGGCGAGAGGTTAGACAGCAGCTGTAATGCCACCTGTGGACAAGCATGCATGACGCTGCAGCCCTTTACAAGAAACAATATGGGCCAAGGTTTGCTAGCACAAGAGTATTTTATTACTGTCTCTAAAACATAAAGACCTTTAGAAACTTCAGATGAAGTAGATTTTAAAGAGTGTATTTTATTTTATTTTTTCTGGCTGTTTCTTTGCATTGTCTGTAGTTAGACATTCTCTAAACAGTTTTAGTGGCCTTGTTGGCAGCTGATTGACCTTGTTATGTGGGTGTTTGACAAATGTTAAGCAATAATGTAGTTTTAAAATATTTTAAAGTGCACAAAAGACAGATTGTGAATTCATCACATGAGCAAAATGAATTCACAAAAGCAACATCACTACCCTAGTAAAAAAGTAGTATATTTAAAATAAATTTATTTCATACTAAGCATAGTTCAAATCTATTAACATATTTACTGACAGATAACTCAACTGATATAAAAAATTATAATTAAACTTTATTTGGCGTACTACTTGTCCACAATGCATATTTCTTAATGTTAAGTCTAAAATGTGTTTTAATGTCACTTTTGATGAGGATTGTATGACCTTTGAATAATATCGGTGTTTAAATGCAAAATATTTAAAGTGTACCTGAAGTATACTTACAATAGTTCCACTTCAGCACAATCAAATATAGTAAGTATATCTTTAATTGGACTTTCGCACAATTAAAATGCATTAAGTACAAAATTAGTTGTTGTACTCTTAATGTTGCAATATGTAGCCTTTTGGGATAAATAATGTACAAAAGCATACCTTTCAAAAGGGTACCGCCCCAGTGACAGCTTTTGTAGACCTACCTTTTTGTCTGAGAGTATTTGGTAATTTTGGTTTATTTACAGAAGTATATTATTTCATAATACCTCAAGGTAAGTGAACAAGATATCATCATGCTCAGAGAACAGGGAGCAGTAAACACAGAGCAGGAACCCTGTGGATTGTAACTCAGCACTATTAGTACCAGAAGAGACTGGTTAGCTTGTTCAAGTGTATTTGGTTAGGATTAGAGGTAAACTCTGCAGGACAGTGGACCTCAAAGGCTGGATCTGAAGAACCATGCTGTACATCAACTGCTGGGACAGTGAGCCAGGCCATGTCTTGATTATTTTGATAACGTAGTAGATTTAACAGCACATTGCCACTGACAACACTACAAAGAAAAGTGTGTATAAAATCTAGTTTGAGCGACAAATGGAGCTCAAGCGTAGTTCAGGCAGACCACGGCGTGCCTGCTGCACCAGCTAACGCTCAGCTGATCATAACTCCTCCCACTACAGTTAATGAGATATATACAGTAAGTTCATCCGTACTCACACTTGCCACAGTCTGTCGCACAGAAATGTGCTTACCCTCCACCCCCAACTCCTCCTTATGCAGATACATGATCACTTAACTGCTTGCCCACAGAGATATATCATCTGTCCAGCTCATTGCTAAATTGTCCAAATTTTTTTCACAGTACTGTATTACTCTACTTGGAATATACAACTGATGCATGTTAAATATCTGGCAATTGCTTAGGCTTCAGGGGGGTTCAAACCTCAGCGAAGTTTGCCTGTGGATAGCTCAGAACTGAACCCTTCAGAGTGAAGCCTGCCGCCAAATATAAAGTTCAGGACCTCTCCAATACTCTGACTCGAACAGAGTGGTCCTGACTGAACTACATTTATTTAGCACAGTCAATTATACAGACGATTACAGTTGGAAAAATACACGTTTTGATTGCGAAAGCCTAAGGTAAAGATGCAGTGTTAGTTTCATAAACCTTTGTAAACACACCATTTACAATGAAAGCTTGCAAGAAGCAATATTTAACATACATATAGCAACTGCAATGCATCCCATGTGCATTAAATTCAGCAGAAACTCATACACAATCTGCACATTTTTAAATGCTCAATACAAACATCACTACCTGAGCTTTCCGATCCTTGTTTGAAAAATCTATTTGACACTCTCGGACGTTCTCATTGCTTTATCCAGTCCACTGTAAATTTGACAATTCCTTGCACAAGCATGAAACACGGCTTGAATTAATTGAAAATGTCCACTCTGCTCAATCAGCTTCAGTCTGAATGCACAGTTAAAATGTCTGTTATTGTGGTGCCATCTTCTAAACAGCATTGATTTTTTTTTTTTTTATGTTTTTGAATCAGTTTTCAATAAACAGTGTGAACAATTTTCGCCCACCACCACTGTCATCGATACAGAATAATATTTTGGACTAATTTGATGCTTTCACCCATAATGCAAAACAGCTACATATCTATTTTTCTCTTCTCATGATAGAGCACTTTTCTATCTGGAGAGCAGAGCGAGTGGGTGGATGATAAGAGGGCCAGGGGGTGTTTGTCAGGAGAAAATACAGAGGTCATCTGTACCCTTAGAGGCTAATTGAAGGGTGTAAAACACTCACCCCGCTGAAAGTACCCTGGCCCCGCGCTCCACTTGCCCCTTGTTGACACACTGAAGAGGGAAATTGTACACTGCTACTCAAATGAACTGTTAGAAGGTCATGCAGTCATGGAGCTAACACCCACATCAGATCTATTTCTTCATATATAATTAGCAGAATGCATATTTCATGTGTTGAATCCATAGAAAATGTAAAACCCCAATCAAATATTCAAACAACTTTTTTGTATAAAAGGACTTAAAGTATAATTGTAACTAATCTAATTTGGTTCATGTATTATAAAACAGTGGACACAAATGAAATTACTTTATTTTAAATAAGAAGCTTTTATTCCATTTGTTCAGTTCCCCATTTAAGCCGTGTAAAAAAGAAAAAAAAAAGAAAAGAAAAAGCCTGCTGTATTTCTGACATCCAGCCCGAGGATGTGCTTTGGGAAGCCCCACCACACTGAGAGGACATAATATTCCTCACTGGAGGCAAGTCTGTTCACATCCATGGCTTGAATTTGGCCAAGATACTGCCATCCGAGGCTAAATGATTCCTATTGTCAAAATTTGTCTTTGGTCTTTGATAACTTTGAGTGACAAGTTCATATACACAACTTCTTAAAAATGGTTGTCGAAGGCAAAAATGCTAGATTGCACATCATATTTTGTGAGAAAGTATGGTGTGACACTATTTTTGGAATCAGCACCCTAAAATTAGTAAGGAACAAGTACCTAATTTTAAACTCATCAAAGCTACTTTGTTCATTCTTAAAGTGATCTTTTGACTTGATGGTGATTAGATTCACAGTTTTGGACTGCCGCCTTGAACGTGAGAACAGAATGACACATCCGGGGTGTGATACTGCAATGCTTTTTCATCCAGTGTGCGACTGGCTTCAACTCTGAATCATGCTAGATGTCTTGGCTACATTTTATTTTTTTTATTTTTTTGTACAGTCTGGCATGAAATACTGTACACATCGCACAGTCTGCCTTGTTTACCAGTTTGCTTATTGATAATAATTCACAAAGAAACATTACAGGAAATGTATTTTTTTATTATTTTTATTTTTATTTTAACACTATTATCAAATTAACTAACGTCAGTTTAGTTTTACTTTCTGCAATAGACTGTTAGTTTTTATTTCATGGACACATTTTATTTATTTATTTATTTTTACAGTTTCATTATAGTGAGCAAAATTTTTTCAATGACATTAATAATCACATAGGAAATAATCACCAAATTTGGGATAATCACGGAGATCTTTACTATAATAACCCTGAATTAAGTGTCCCCTCCACTTTCTGAATGCAGTGTGCTGATCTTTTCCTGTGACATTTACTAAACTTTAAGTGCCAGTGATGAACAGGTCATCAAAGTAGCCTATTAAGCCATAAGATCCTTACACAGTTAATCTGGCCATTATAGCGGTGTGTGGATGTGTGTCAAAAAACAGGCTGATGTGTGTCATCAAAAACAGGCTCATTAAAGTAAAGCATAGCAGTGCTTTCATTTCTAAGCCTAAATTTAGTTTGCATGTTCAGTCATGTGAGCTCAGACAAATGAAAGCTGATTAGACAAAGCTCATGAGCTCATGGCCCTCACTGTCACTGCTATGGTTAATTTTCCAACTGAAGTTTTGTTGGAAAGCGATTAACACTGAGGAAGGCTACAGAAGAATATATTTTCTTTATGCTATCAAAGGGGTGACAATACATCTACAGTGCTTAATTTGCTTTATGTTTTGCATTTACTGGAACACTCCAAAATCCAATCAGCATATACATAACTGAAGTGTGGAAAATGCTTACTACAGCATAATGCGACCAAAGGCCCTTTTTTCACACATTGTCACAGATTTCTTGATCAACTAAAGCACAGGAGTCTTTCCACTGCTGATCCTTTGTGCATGGTTTGTATAACTGAAACAATTTTCCATGGAAATGTAAAACTTTTCATTTTGGTCGCTGTAAACCTCAATTCAGGTTCCAGTGAGAATGTGGTTTACTGTGTTGGAAATGTTCAAGTCAACCTGAAATGATATTCACCACCCATTTAACTTCTGTAATGTTACTTGATTGTATCCATTGAGAAATGAGTGAATGGTGAAAAGTGGATATTTCACATCAAAATGGAAAGGAAATTTACATTTTGATTAAAGTTTACAAAGGCATTATTTTTTTCTGTGGAATAGCATGTGCTCGTGAATCATGCACAATAAGACCAGCACGGTATATAATAAAAGTAAAGGCCAATTGTGGCCTCATGTGACTGTTTATGATTTAACTGTTTTGCAAAGTTTTCTCATCTCCACACATCAATATATATGTAGATCAGCAAACTAACATGTAGCTACTTTGTAATTGTGATCGTACACAGTTTTACTCATTTGTTTCTTAAAATGTATAATGCTAACATTATTTGTAATTTGAATACTGCAACAGTTCACCTGAAAAGATATAGAAAGCATATCTTTTAGCTATATATTGACTGTTTAAAAAGTGATATCAACACCATGGAAGTCAGAGGATGCAGCACCCCATCCACGTTTTTTTGTAAAGAAACATGTGCAATCATAAATTTTTCATAAGAACATATCTGCAGCAGTGAAGTGAAAAAGAAATCATGCTGCACCAATCACTGCAGTTCAACATTATATAACATACACATCTAAAATCATCTGCGGTATCAACGAAATTAAAAACATCAAAGTTTCATCACACAGCATGACTTCATTATGTGTCATAGGAGGTACAGGATCCATCATAACTATGACATATTTAGGGGAGGTTGGGAAAAAAATAAATAAATCAATACAGTAGAGTATTGCAATACTCTTTTGTTCCTGTGCTGAGTTGCTTAACTGAAGCCAAGTATTGATTTTTAATTGTTATTATTATATATTTCAAGGCTTTGACATTTTGAGTATATAAAAATGCATTGCTTTTTAAGTTTGAGGGGGTAATATTTGAGAGCAGAATTATGAAATGCTTCTACACTTAAATGCAAGTAAACTCATTATTATTTACACTATACAGCAATTTGCAATAACTATCTTTTGTAAGTCTTATTTATTTACAGCAGTGAATATAAATAAATAAACAGAAAAAATGCAAATAATCACTATAATAATAATAATAATAATAATAATAATCACTATACTAATTACATTTAAATTGACTGTGACAGTAAACCTTTTCCATCTGGAATACAATGAGTAAATATACAGTATATTCTAATAATCTGTACTTATTTATCAATTATTATAGTGTTGACAAAGGTAAAGGCCAATTTTTAGTCCTCTGGATATTTACCAACTCTTGAGGAAAACAAAAAATAACTGTGTGTGAAACCATTAACCTCAAATCCCACTGGAATAGTCCTTGTGGGTGTGAGCTAAAGCAATATGAAAATACAGCATGTATAAAGCATACTGCCAAGGCTAATCTTTACATTTTATTGCTCAGGGACCTCCAGGGGCAACCGGGAGAGAACAGGATGCCATAGGGTTGTATTCTTCATTTATATAATTAACTATACTTAATTAATGAAAGAAAAAGAAAAAACGTTTGTCTAAATAAGTGTAAATGCTGAAACTGGCTTTTCTCTGTGTACTCAGAACCATTTCTATAAAACATTGTGTGTTTGTGTGTGTGCATTTGCATTTATAATTAAAATCTATAATAATTATGATATGATCTAATTATGATCCTGATGAACTGTAATGTATTAAAAAAAATCAACATGGTAATAAGTAGAAATAGACCAAATGATGCAAAAAAATAAAAAAAATAAATGAAAAACGAAAGGGCCCAGCCTATAGCCTGGAGGATCCCCTATCCATTGGCAATTTCTTTAGGACTACATGGCATGGTTGAGAAACATGGCTTCTCTTATGATTTCAGAGATAATCTCTCTAAAATGAGTACAATTACTGTCCTAGATCAATGTTTCAGTTAACAAAATGTGCAATACAGTAGCATGCATCATTTTGGATCCTGTCCGGAAGCAGAATATATTGGCGCTTCGTCTGCACTAGTTGTATGAGGAAAATTAGATGACTGTTGATTAGTAGTTGATAGTGTAGGCTTTTAGTCAGTGTATTCTGCCCCACCTAGAAGCGTAGTTTCTTTCTATGATGATTGAATGAATTCTTAAAAGTGCAATAGATGATTGTTTTCAGACACATTTTTTGTTAAGCTGGTTGAAAGTCTCTTCATATCCCGATAGCAATCATTAAGTTAAGTTGTCTAAATGTATTTATATGTATTTACATATTCTGTGGAAGGCGTAAGACCAAGAAATGTTCGTTCTGAGCATTATGACAGCCTTTCCTACCTGCCTGTCAACATATGTATTTGCATACCTCTGCACACCCGGTTCGCACAGACAGGATACATCATCAGCACGTTCACGTATGCTATGCAGACAGAGCGAGAATGGCAGGCAAACATCAACAACCTGACCTTCCTTTGTGGTATTGTAATACTGTTATTAACGGTACTATAAAGTTTACTCACCGGTGAATGACACATGATGTATTGTAGTAATATCTCTGGTCGTCTGGTCTGTGTACGTTCATGCGTTCAGGGGGTGTGGTTTGGACGACGATTTGCAGGGAGAGTGGGACGTACACTTTCAGTGCTATAAGGCTAAAGTGGTAACACTTTATTTTGATAGTCCACTTTAGACATTTTACTAACAGTAAGTAACTTTGCAACTACATGTCAACTAGCAGTCATTAGAGTATTAGTAGACTGTCTGCTTAATATCTTCTAACACTTCATTTTGATGGATTTACAACATACAACATACTGACTATGATAAACTTTGCAAGTATATGTCAACGTATTCTACTAACCCTAAACCTACCCTAATGAGAGTTAGTAGACATATAGTTGCAAATTAATGAGAATTAGTTGACATGTAGTTACAAAGTTACTTATAGTTAGTAGAATGTCTAAGGTGGACTATTGAAATAAAGAGTAACCGCTAAAGTTACCATTTTCCAGGATGTCCTACTGCACCTTTAAGTAGGTTAAGAAACAGTTCTTTCTTTCACTTAAGTACTTTATTCATATAAGAATATGTTTTCATTGTCACTTTTAGGAGCAACATTGCATAGACACACATAAATAAAACAAATAATAATACACATTTTATATTTTATATACGATTTTATATGAATGCTTCCACACTTGTGAAAAGCGCCAGCCACCATAGGCGCAGGAAGTGGGGGTGCTGCAGCACCCCCTGTTTTTTTATTTCTGTTAAAGCGTCGGGTAAAGTTAGGGTAGGTGTAGGGAGGGCTTTTGTCCCAATAAGGTGGCATCCATTTAATAATTTGAATTAAAATAAAAATTTACACTCAATAAGTTATTATTGCATACTGTTTTATAATGTATTACAATGCTGAGGTGCAGATTATTGTCACTATATGCAATAAGCAATTAGCAAAATATCCTTATATTTTAACATAGTATAAATAGAATCAATAGCTTTTTGCACTTAGTGTAAATAGCATATCACAAAAAAATGCTGCTATTTTCACTAAGTGTAAATAGCCTCTATCCAAATACCCTCCACGTATAGCACCCCCAACCTAAAACATCTTCCAGCGCCCCTGCTAGCCGCCACTGCCCCATCTAACATTTCACAACGAAAACATTTAACTCATACAGTGTGCAGAAAAAGTAACCAAAGCCAAACTGAAACTAAACTCCAGAGGACAAGGAAAAGGCAGTCACCCGCTCAACCGGTGCCTCGTGTCATGAAAGATGCTTAGACTCAGATTAATATGTCGGATAAATACCTGCTACGTTCCTGTTGAGCAACACACCTATTATCAACTGTCAAGAGAAGGTTTTTTTTTTATTATTATTATTATTATATTTAATGCGATTAGCTTGGGACCACCAGCCTCGGTTTAGGATCCACTTGGCTTTTTCAGGAAAGGGGATTTTAATTCGATTAGCTCCCCTGACTCCTTCACACACAGCCCGTTTTAGAGCAATGGCACAAAGAGGTGATAAATGGGATATGGAGAGAGAGAGAGAGAGAGGGTGGAAACCATTCTGGCATGTCTTTTATCTTCCACAGAACCGGCAACTGTCTTTCTCACTGATATCTTTGCATCTACTCCACTCCTGCCTTTTTTCCCTTCCATCGGTCCAAAAAAACAAAAACAAAACACAACCTAGATTCTATGGCTTGTGTTGCACAGCTGCAAATGTTTCTAAATGTTTACATTTAGCACAAAGCTCATCCTGAAACATCTTTTCTACAGCCACCTCAAAAAACAAGCCCGAACCATGTATAAAGTCCAAAATGTCACAGAGGCGTGGAGTGGGCTTCTGTAATTTGGGCAGTAAGCAAGCACCTAGAGTAAAAGCGGTGAAGTTTGCACAAGCATTTTCCACCAAATGTGATTTATTATTATTATTATTATTATTATTTTGGTAATGTTTTTGAAATAGGTCTCATACTCACAAAGTTTGCATTTATTTTGATCTAAAATGCAATAAAACAGTAATAGTGTGATTATAGTCTTCAGTATCACATGACCCTCTTAATTAAATAGATTGCAATAATATTGCAGTTTTTAATTAATTTTTGATAAAAAAAAATTGCAGCCTTGGTAAGTATAACAGACTTTAAATAAATAAATAAATAAATAGAAAGAGAGCAATGGAATAAGTTAATGAAGTCAGGGCAGAGGAAAACAAGAGGAAATTGACAGAAAATTATGGGAAACCATTGAGAGTGATTGAGCAACCACCCAGAAATCCTCCCAACAGCCTTCATGCCCCCACCCCTCATTCATAAGCTTTTCTGTTAATTGATACTAATGAGCGGTGGGAGCTGTTGACAGGTGTAAAGTGTTCAGAGCCATGATTGATGTGAAGTTTCACGCCTGTCGGATCCTGATTCGCTAACATGCTGATCTCAACTATTTTACTCCACTGATGATAATTGTTTGATCATGCTTTATTTTCAAGATGAATTGTTGCTGATTTTCAATTATCAAGGTTTTAATTAATAAACACTTTCACAATCCCTCATCTTATGTCTTACACTTCATTTCCACTTGGCATATAGCCTACATTTATTAACAATCTTTAGCAAACTTTTACAAGTACCCTTGAAAACAATTCGAAATCATAATACGCTGCCTCTACATACAGTATATGCAATGTATATTTGGGATAACATTTTGTTAAATGTTGTATTTGTACGTTGTACAATTTGTCATTTTATTTTTCAACACAGAATAAAGCTACTTCATGTGAATTTGTGAGCTATAAGTAAATAACTAAATAAACTAGAAGAATAAAGTGAAGAAATTTAGAGGAGAAAACTGTAAAACTATTTGTACTACGAAACTGGGCTGCGTTTCCCAGAAGCATCATAAGCTTAAGTACATCGTAGACTTCAATCAACTTAGGCTTACGATGCTTTGGAGAAACGTAGCCCAGTGCATTTATGATAATTAATTATAATATGGCTACATTAGAAACATCAGGATGAAGATTTAGAAGATTTGATTGACTGATAGATAGATTGATTGATAGATTGATTGATTGGTTGGTTGGTTGATTGATTGAATATTTGATACTCCTACAGATATCTGGGGATATCAAAGTTGTTTATGGGAGGTATGGTTGCCTTACAGCAAGAAAGTCCCCAAGAGGCCTTTCAGTGTGGAGTTTGCATGTGTTTTCCCCATGGCAGCGTGGGTTTCCTCAGAGTGCTCTACTTATCCCCACAATCCAAAATACCTTCATCGTAGGTGAATTGAACACAATAAATGGTCTGTAGATGTGAATCTGTGTATGAGCCCTGTGATGCATTGCCCATCCATCCAGGGTGTCCCGTGCCAGTGGCCTGAGATGCTGGGATAGGATCCAGTGTCCCTGTGATCCTACAGAATATAAGTGGTTTGAAGATTTTATGGATGGAGTTTGTTTAGCACTATTAAAATTGGTATCTCACTGGCATTTGTAAGAACATCACTGGTAGAAATACAAGATTTTTTAACTTCCTCTCTATTTTCTTTCAGCTCATTTCAGACTGCCACACAATCGCTGTAGACTGAGATGGGGTCACCACTCTGGGAACTGAGGATCAGCCCCCTCATGGCAGAGTCACAACCCATTCAAAGTCATCTGTCCAAATGCAGAAGAAATGTCAGTGCGATGGATGTAAAGGGAAAAGGGGAGTTTAAAGTGATGTCCATAAAGCTGTCCCACCAAGTCAGGGGTCATTCAAAAGAGTCAAGATCAATTTATTTGTGGGAATCTTGGGCAGAAAAAAAAGAAAGAAAAAAAAAGCACTCTTGCTTATGCAGAGCTTAATCCCAGCAGTCATCTTGTGGGAGTTGCTTGTTGAGCACAAAACCTGAAGCATGACTTTTTCATTTGTTGGTGCCAGATGGAATTGAGCTCCATCCTCCAAAGCAAGAATTGATAGTCAAGGGCTGGCGTGTGAGTAGGAAGCCCACCTTAACTTCCATTATTGTTGACCCCTCTGTGCACTGACAAAGATATAACCATTTACCATAATTTTCTGTATATATACCATCAGAAAAGCATTTATAAAAAAAGATACTACGGGTGACACATGGCATTATATAAGAGAACAAAGTATGTTGCTTTAATCAGTGAGAAATTACTGTGCAAATGTCAGTGCACTGACTGGTCTCCTCTTCTCTGTTCTTTCATTGTGTTTTTAAATATAGTAAAAGGGTACATTTTGTTTTCTCATTTGTGCTTGCTAGCTTATAGAAGATAATAATTGAGTAATGTTCTTAAATAATAATAATGTCAGTGACATAAAATCACTTTGAGACTACTTAATTAAATTAGTAAGTTAAATTAAAATGATGACATTATTGAATTAAACTGAGAGGAAAATATGTTGATATATATGTGTGAAACTGATAATAAAATTCAGAGAACATTTAGGTGCTACAGATTAACTTACTTGTTCATGTTTGTTTGTTTGTTTGTTCATACATTTGTTTGCCATGTATTATGCTTGCTCTCTCTTGCTGCAAGTGCATTTATTTATTTATTTATTTATTTATTTATTTATTTATTTATTTATTTATTTATTTATTTATTTATTTATTTATTTATTTATTTATTTATTTTATTTATTTTAGTTTGCAAGGCTATAAGCTACATTTATTTATTTATTTATTTTATTATTTGGTTACACTTTATTTTGATAAACTACTTTAGACATTCTACTAACTATAAGTAACTTTGGAGCTACATGTAAACTAATTCTCATTAATTTGCAACTACATATCTACTAACTCTCAGAGTAGACTGTTAGGGTAGGTTTAGGGTTAGTAGAATAAGTAGACATATACTTGCAAAGTTACTCATAGTCAGTATGTTGTATGTTGTGAATCCATCAAAATGAAGTGTTAGAAGTTATTAAGCAGACAGTCTACTAATACTCGAATGACTGTTAGTTGATATGTAGTTGCAAAGTTACTTACTGTTAGTAGAATGTCTAAAGTGGACTATCGAAGACAAAGTGTTACCATTTATTTATTTATTTGTTTGTAGTACTTTGTATTTGTTTATTAGTAGTTAAGTTAGCATTTAGTTTTTAGTTTAAGTAGTTAGGTGTAGGGTTAAGGCTTAGGGCTTGAACAACATAACTTCCCTATGAGTTTAGTGAATGGTTCGACTTAAGAGAATATAATAATAATAATAATAATAAAACCCATCCGTTTACAGCTTGTGACAGTGAAAAGCTGTGTGTTTGTAAGAAACAAATCCATCATTAAGGCATTACAAACTGTAATTTTTAAAGTTCTGGCCAAAACACAAGTCCATAATTCATAAAAGCATTTCCTCTGGTGAAAAAGTCCATGGCATGTTGTCCTCTGACATCAAAATTAATTTGTTTAGAAATGTTTTTGACTATTTTCACTTGCAAACTGTTTCATCTGTGCATATTTCTTCTTCTGATTCAGAGCTCTTTTCATTCTATTGGTGAGCAAGTGATGCTATACTAAATATTTCCAAATCTGTTCCAAAGAAGATGCAAACTCATCTACATCTTCAATGGCTTGAATATGATTTTATCTTATTTATTTTTTTTGCATGACCATCAAAAATCATCAATCTGGCAACGTGTCTCTTTGCAAAATCACATTCACCTGGTATTCAAATTCCTACTATGATACTTCAGCACTTTTATGTTAATTACAGAAAAAACTGTCAACTGACGTCTGGAGGCAGAAAGATCCCTAAACTGAAGCAGTGGATGAATGTCACCAGTAGATAAATGCAGTTCTGGTGATTGCTAATGTCTCCCCTTGGGTCTGGAGGCTGGAGAGTTTGTGCTTCAGTGGAAACTATTCCACTTCAGAATGTTGCTTTTCACTGCAGTATATATGATGTCCTCTATAGTACCCTCACATTCTCCGTAGGCACTAAAGGAGGAGCAGCTGTCATGAATAAATCATGGAGGGGCAGGCAAAACACATGATTAATATGCGGAAATCCCCCACACGCCCTCTTATCTATTCCATCCACTTTTACATGCCCCCTTCCCTATTATCACAGTACTCTGTCTATCTCTCCGTGCACCACATATTTGTATGCTGATGAATGTGATGTTGATAAGATATCAGGGAGCATTAAATTTGTTGCTTACATCGCTGACTGCTGCCACACAGAGACCACTGTTGAAAAGAAGCACATCTTGCTGGGTCATATCCACTTTTCATGAGTAAACAAATCAGCTGGGGGGCTAAGAACGCAAGACACACACAGATTGTTCATAATGGTACAGTAGATCTGTCACCACCAGCTGTTAACCCTGTTCTCTTCTAAACCTTTTGCCTTTTCCTTGACCTGCTCCCTACTAGGACCCTTCAAAGGAGGCACCGGAGAGCGGTTTACTAATACATTTTATGGTGTGAAAAAAAAACAGAGTACACAGTGGAGTGGTGACAATAAGCATTTTGGTTGTCCTGCTGTGTTACAGAACTGTCTGCACCTGGATATCTCTGAGACCCAATTTGAATGTTCCCACGCTGGCAGCAGTTTTAGCTCTGATTCAAATCTCACTGAGGAAATGTCTATATTATAATGGCTAAATATTTCTCTACATTTTAGCATTTTGTCCACACTGCAACGCTGTTTTTGAGTGAAAATGGAGCTTTTTGAAGACCCTCTTCCAATATATATATAATTTTTTGTTATTATTATATAATAAATAAAAAGAAAACAAATAGATAGAAAACAAAAATATTAGAAAAGCTAGTGTTAGTATTTTATTATTATTATTATTTTTTTTTTAAGAATAGAATTAGAATAGTGAGTGTTAGAGTTAGAGGGTCAAATAAAGATGGAAGAGATATGTTTTTAGCTGATTTTTTAATTGAATTGAGTTGGGCAGGTCATTCCACCAGGAGGGAACATTTAATTTAAAAGTCTGTGAAAGTGATTTTGTGCCTCTTTGGGATGGCACAATAAAGCAACGTTCACATGCAGAACGTAAGCTTCTAGAGGCCACATAAGTCTGAAGTAATGAATTTAGGTAAAGGGGTGCAGAGCCACAATGTAAAAAAAAAAAAGTTGAGCCAACTTAAAATTTTAAGGCAACCAGCTTCAGCAGATTTTTGAGTTTGCTCAACTTATTTTTGTGGGAGATTCTCAAATTTTTGTTGTATAAACTTAAAACGACAAGTTGATAAAACTCAAAAATCTGCTGAAGCTGGTTGCCTTAAAATTTTAAGTTGGCTCAATTTTTTTTTTTTTTTTTTTTTTTTTACAGTGCAGTGGTGATTTTGTAGGCAATAACAATTTTGAGTGTGACCTGGACAAACCACTGAGTGGTGGAATATTTTGCTAATAAAATTATTGTGCCAGAACGTTATCATGTCTGGTCGCTCTGTATCATCTCATGCACACTATATGATTTATAATAGTTCTTTAGGTCACACTTTATATTAGGTAGCCTTAACTACTATCTACTTACATCAAAAAAATAAGTACAATGCACTTCATACTGTATTGCAAAACACTATTGCTGCTATTGAGGTGGGATACAGGTAAGGTTAGGGACAGGCTTGGTGGTCTGGGTAGGTTTAAGGGTGGGTTTAGGTGTAAGGGATTGGTCAACAGTGTAATTATAAATGTAATAACAGAAATTAATTACAGATGTAATTACGTATTTTTAAAAATATAAGTACAATGTAAAAACATGTATGTACACAATAAGTGCATTGTACCAAATGATTAATTTAAATGTAAGTAAATAGTAGTTAAGGCCACCTAATATAAAATGGGACCGTTCTTTACAATTGTTGCTTGTCAGACTGTATGAACATGATTGCAGTTATAAGCCATGTCACATTGTGTGATCTCTGTTAGACTGCACAAGAGTCAAAAGCCGTTGAAAAAGCGGACAAACACGAGAAGACTTGTCCATGATAGCTTTGTTAAGGGTGAGCCACATTCATATGCAGAACTGAAAAGGTGACCAACCAAACCAAAAGCAACAATTGCTGATTTTGATCATGGCTTGTCTTTAAAAGCAAAACGGAGGAAAAACTGCACTAACTGCATCATCAGGTTCTGTGCTCCTAATGGTTCTTGATTTGATGCTCATTGCAGTTGTCATTACAACTTCTGAAATTGGCAGAATTTTATTGGAGGTAAAATTCGATCACAATGGTCATTAAAGGTGGGGTATGTAATTTCTCAAAAATGATTTAGAAAACTGAGTCGGGCCGAATACCAAACCAAACTTGTAGCCAATCAGCAGTAAGGGTTGTGTCTACTCATGATGTGGAGGAGAGAACATTCAGTGCACAGGATGGATATTAGCCAAGCCGAGCGACATAAAAAACAAAAGAGGAAAACGTCTGCGGAACGATAAGGCAAGAAGTAGGACCCGTGTAAATATCGGATCAGCTTTCCAGCGCTGGAGAGAACTCAAGGAGCGGAAGGTCTGTGATTGGACACCGAGGTTGCTTTGTTTCTTCTCGATAGATGAGTAACACCGTGTCTACACCGGAAGCGCCGCGCCGCAACAGCTAAAGTCTGCCTACACTGGATGCGATAAAGCGACCGTTGACTGAAATTTGTGTCAGCACGTCATAAATAGAACACAACAGTGGTTTTCTGTCTGAGATTTGTCGCGCCGCGCAGCATCCAGTGTAGACAGCATCACTGATTATAATGACTTCTATAGTACGTTGGCGTGCCGTTCGCGTCCAGTGTAGACACGATGTAACATTGGTTTTGCTTTGTTTCACTAATCGTTGCCTGGGCTGCGTGGGCTACGTACATGTGGGGCGGAGCTATCAAAATAGGGGCAAGGTCCTTATGGGGTAGGGGCGTGTTTGTTTTGGTAATTTCAAATATCAACATTGGCTACCAGAAATCGCTTACCCCACCTTTAATCATCTGTTGGTGAACATGTCAAACTAGTGATCAAAGGCTAGAGATCTGGCCTAGGATCAGAGGAATCTTGTAGGTACACAGTGTGTACCCAGAATCACTAACTTTTGGAAAACTCTTAAAAACGCCAGTGTGGACAGATAACATTTTGAATCAAAAACACTGTTTTTAAATATATCCGGATCTAAAAGGGTGTTCCCTTTCAGTCGGTCACGTTTGACGTCATGTGATGTCTCCATTCCCACCTTCAGGAAACAAGGGTTACATACGTAACCAAGATGTTTTCACACCTTTGCCATAGAAGAACCATTTTTGGTTCCCCCCAAAAAATTTCAGTGTTCCTAAAATAAATATTTTTCTCAGCGTGAAGAACATTTAAAAAAATCTAAAGAACATTTCATTTTCTGCTACAAAGAGCATTTTGTTCAATGGAACATGAGTGTTAAAAGTTATTCACGTAACCATAGATGCCATTAAAGGACCTATAGTTTTAATACGAGTGTTGTTTGCCTTCTAAAGTAGCATCACAACCTAAATAGAACCTCATAAGTCACTCTTCGCTCTTCGTTGTAACAGTCACTGTCTGTCACAGTAATGTTCATACTGGCCACTAGGGGGACACATGTAGTTCTCCCTGTATTGAATAAAAACAGGAAGTAGTAGAGTAAGTGTTAGGTTCTGTGTGAAGCTGCCTCATGGTTACCTGAGACCTACTTCCTAATCCTGTTTGAGAAACCTTTGTGTTTCCTGCTCAAACAGGATTATTTATGCTGTAGCTCTTGCATTACTAAATTGCTGAAGTAACTCCTCAAGTGCATATGGATTGAAGTCTTCATGCTGACCAGTCATCCAAGTTTAGGACATCATCATCAGCCCTCCTAATTTTATTCGTCTACAGATAAGGCTGGTTTTCGTTACTTTATGAACTGTTTATGGTCTCAACCTCCAGTGGACTGTGTTGACCATTTTGAATCCTCTCACAGACACACACCCATAGGAACTCATATGTGGGTCAGATTTATTGCATTGTCTGTATATGTTTGTATGAAGACTTACAGTATTTGGGGTTTGTATTTCACTAAGGGTATATATTGTTTGAAGAACATGCTGAAAGAAACGCCATTTTTGTGTGTATGAGTTTATTTTTTGGTAGAACATCAGACTATTGCTAATTACTGCAAATACGGTGACCCCCCCTTTTTTTCTTATAGCTCAACCAGTGCAAAGTAACTGGGATGGTTATAGATTGGCGCCCAACGTGGGGCCCTTTTTTGCAAATTGAGTGTGAAAAGTCTGTGTTTTTTTTAATAATTGTATTTTGATTAATGTGTGTGTTGTGTTGTGGAAATGTCTATAGCATCACATGGTGCAGAGGATGAGTATGAACTCCCAACTGATTTCACTGCTGGTCCTTTTGTTACTCGAAGAGAATCTCCACCATTAAAAGATCTTATAAACACTTTCAGTGAACTGTACCTCAACTCCGATAATGACAACGACTCTGATGCTCCATCCGATAGTCCTCTTCCTCCTCCTCCAGATGACCTAATTTCTGATTCCCTTCCTGCCGGGCAATTGAGTCATGACTTGACTGAGCGAATTACAACTTTAGAAGGTAATGTACAAACTTGCCTGCAACAGTTTAGTCAATGCTGTTCCCAAACGGAGTTTACCAAGCAGTGTAAGTTGCTAGAAGAAAAATTGAATTACAAAATAGAAAGAGAATGTGAACGAGTTAAGAAAAGCCTTGAGTTAAGCATTCAAGATTTGGGAAAGTCAATGGTCGACTGTCTGAAGAGGAGGGATGCACAAATTGATGCTAAGCTTGAAAGTCATGCCCCTGTCATGTCTACTCCAGTATATCCTGCAAGATCTCATCAAAACCCTATCTTACCAGACAGTGTGAATGATGTTGCATATCGTCCACCTGTAAAAGTTGAATTCCCCCAGTTTGATTCTGATGACAACAATGATCCTGTCTTTTTTGTAGAACGATGTGAAGAGTATTTTGCAATTAGACCACTCACTGATTCCGAAATACTAGCATCCCTTACTTCTGTTTTAAAGGGTACTGCTAAAGATTGGTGGTTGGCGGAAAGAAGACATGTGCTTACCTGGAAACAATTTAAGCAAGATTTTTTGCATGCTTTCCTTACTGATGACTACGAAGCCGAAGCAGCTAAGCGTCTTTTGGAAAGGAAACAAGGTTCCAGAGAATCCATTCGTGACTTTGCTTACCACTATCGAGCACTTTGTCTAAGGTGGAAAAAGGAGATGACAGAGAAAGAGATTGTTCAAGCCATTTTGAGAAATTGCAACCCCCGACTTGCAAGTCTATTGAGAGGCACGGTAAAGGAGGTGAGTGAGCTGGTGAGAATTGGCACACAGATCGAGAGAGACTTTGAAGAAGCAAAGAAATATTGGAGCCAGGTCAATGCGGACACACAGAAGCGAAAATCCCCAAGTGAACGAGAACCTTCTAAGCCAAATCCTTCATCGACACGCATTCTACAACCCATATCTAGTTTGTCCAATTTTAAAATTCTGACCCTGCCCCTACTGATCAGAGGAAGATACTTTCAAGCTATGGTTGATACAGGAAGCTCGTTAACTCTGATACAGGAAGCATGTTGGAGACAACTGAGACAAAGTGAACAGTTAAGTTCAAGTCGCGGCCAAACTTTCCAGCAAGCGAATGGGAAAGTGTTACCTGCCATAGGAGTTTGGCACTGCAAAGGTAATCTGCAAAGAAGGACCTATGACTTAAACTTATTTGTCATGAAAGATGATGATCTCACTGTACCAATCGTATTAGGTATGGATTTCTTGGTAACAACTGGAATTAATTTGAATTTCTGCAACGCTCAGTATACTTTACCTGCTACTTCTGTCTATCAAGAAGAAACGTTTTTATTCTTGCCTTCTCTTGCAACAGACACAATGTTGTCTCTCTTCATTGCTTTACCCATTCCAGAAGAGTCACCAGAAACACAGCAAGCTATTCATCATCTGATCACAAATGCTGACACGTCCCTCACATACCAGTCACAACTGCATCAATTACTCAGAGATTGGCCTACCGTCTGCACGAGTGAAATTGGACACACCAGTGTAGTCAAGCATCGTATCATCACCACAAATGAGGTACCTGTCCGTAAGAAAGCCTACCGTATATCTCAAGAGAAACAAGACTTCATTGATCAAGAGATCAGGACAATGCTGGATAAGCAAATTATCCGACCTTCATTTTCTTCTTGGGCCGCACCAGTGGTCCTAGTGCCAAAGAAGGGAGGTGGACAGAGATTTTGCATTGACTTCAGAGGTCTAAATGCAAAGACTTATCTGGACGGATATCCTATGCCACAGATACATGATATCCTCGAGGCTGTACATGGTGCTACAGTTTTCAGTACCCTCGATCTCAAGAGTGGGTATTGGCAAGTTGAGATGGAGTCCGAAAGCATCCATAAAACTGCTTTTGTGACACAGTCAGGGCTATATGAATTCCTTCGTCTACCTTTCGGCCTCAAAAACTCTGCAGCCTCATTTCAACGTCTCATGGAATTTGTGTTGAAGGATTTGAAAGGAAAAATTTGTTTTGTGTACATTGATGACATTGTGGTGTACTCTAAGACTGAGAAGGAGCACCTTAATCACCTGAAAGAAGTGTTGAAATATTTGAGCAAGGCAGGTCTGACCTTGAACCTTCAAAAATGCAATTTGATGCAAAAGTCTGTGAAGTTTCTTGGACACGTGATTTCAGACGAGGGAATAAAGACGGACCAAGACAAGGTTGACTCTGTTTCCAACTTTCCTGTACCAAGTCGTTGAAGGAAGTACAACGATTTCTAGGTTTGGCGGGATGGTACCAGAGATTTATTCCTAAATTCTCAGAGAAGGCTGCAGCACTACACGCCCTAAAAAGAAAGGGCTACTTGGATGTGGACTGAGGAGTGCCAGAGTTCATTTGAGTTGATTAAGAGTGAGTTGATCAATGCGCCAATTCTAATTGCCCCTGACCTGAGTAAACCTTTCAAAGTTCAGACTGACGCAAGTGACATTGGTTTAGGAGCTGTCCTGACTCAGGATATTGAAGGAGTGGAACATGTTGTCGCCTATGCTTCACGTCTTTTACGAGGAGCTGAAAAATCATACTCCGTTTCGGAGAAGGAATGTTGTGCTGTGGTATGGGCAATAGAAAAATGGAGACCTTACCTGGAGGGACGACTATTTGAAGTGATTACTGATCATGTTGCACTTACCTGGGTATTCAACCATCCAAAACCCTCCTCGCGATTGATACGTTGGGGTATCCGTCTTCAAGAGTTTGAATTCACTGTCAAGTACCGAAAAGGACAATGTAATATTGTTCCAGACACACTGTCCCGTAGTTTCCTGAATCTTCAGCACTCAACATCCTCACTTTGCTAAAACCAAAGGATTCCTCAACTGCCTTTGCAACCTTTCCTGTAGAATGGTCAGACATTGCCAAAGCACAACAAGAAGATGCAGAAATCCAAGGACTCATTGTTGAAGCTCAGTCAACTGCTGCTCCCAATCGTATTCACTATGTTATGAAGAATGGTTTTCTCTTCAGGAGTTTATCTCAAGGACAGAGAGAAAAACTTCAACTTGTCATCCCGACTACTCTGAGAACTGACTTCTTGAAATATGCTCACGACAACCCCTTAAGTGGACATCTTGGCAGGCTCAAGACATTGTTGAGGCTAGTGGATGTATGCTACTGGCCAACGATACGTTCTGACGTATGGAAGCATTGCAAGGAATGCCAGGTATGTCAGAAGTACAAACCAAGCGTAGCGAAGTTAGCTGGCTATATGCAGTCGACACCGGTAGTGGAACCTGGGCATATGCTAGGGATTGACCTAATGGGACCATTCCCTAAAAGTCAGAAACAGAACGAACATCTCTTAGTAATTGTTGATTACTGCTCAAAATGGGTTGAGCTGTTTCCACTGCGAGTGGCCAAAGCTCCACAAATTGCGCGTGTCCTGGTTGAAGAAATTTTCACCAGATGGGGAACCCCCATGTACTTGGTGTCCGACCGAGGAACCCAATTCACTTCTCAGCTCATCACTCTAGTCTGCAAGCAGTGGAATGTCGTTCAAAAAATTGCCACTACTGCTCACCCCCAAACTAACCTCACTGAAAGAATTAATCGAACGCTCAAGACAATGATCGCTTCATACGTTCAAGACCATCATCGCCATTGGGACAAGTGGTTAGCAGAGTTCAGGTTTGCTATCAACACGGCGTGGCAGGAGAGTACTAGATTTACCCCAGCTGAAGTCATGCTTGGTCGTAAGTTAAAGGGTCCTCTGGAAAGAGCCATCCCAAAGTCGTCTGACCCAGATAGTCTAGCTTACCCTATCCTGGAAAAGTCAAAAGAGCTTCTACAAACTGTGCAAAGGAATGTTGAGCGAGCCCAAAGTAAACAACGCCAATATTACAACGTACGTAGACGACAAGTTCACTTCCAAGCTGGAGATTTGGTGTGGGTTCGTACGCATCCTCTGTCACGTGCTGCTGAAGGTTTTATGGCTAAACTTGCAGCCAAATGGAAAGGTCCTGCTAAAGTGGTTAAATGTATGGGTCCTGTTAATTATGCTGTGTCTTTCATTGATCAACCAGAGAATGTAGATTCTTTCCATGTACAGAATTTAAAACCTTATTTTGGCACTGTAGAAAAAGTTCTAAAATGAGGGGACGGATATGTAACAGTCACTGTCTGTCACAGTAATGTTCATACTGGCCACTAGGGGGACACATGTAGTTCTCCCTGTATTGAATAAAAACAGGAAGTAGTAGAGTAAGTGTTAGGTTCTGTGTGAAGCTGCCTCATGGTTACCTGAGACCTACTTCCTAATCCTGTTTGAGAAACCTTTGTGTTTCCTGCTCAAACAGGATTATTTATGCTGTAGCTCTTGCATTACTAAATTGCTGAAGTAACTCCTCAAGTGCATATGGATTGAAGTCTTCATGCTGACCAGTCATCCAAGTTTAGGACATCATCATCAGCCCTCCTAATTTTATTCGTCTACAGATAAGGCTGGTTTTCATTACTTTATGAACTGTTTATGGTCTCAACCTCCAGTGGACTGTGTTGACCATTTTGAATCCTCTCACAGACACACACCCATAGGAACTCATATGTGGGTCAGATTTATTGCATTGTCTGTATATGTTTGTATGAAGACTTACAGTATTTGGGGTTTGTATTTCACTAAGGGTATATATTGTTTGAAGAACATGCTGAAAGAAACGCCATTTTTGTGTGTATGAGTTTATTTTTGGTAGAACATCAGACTATTGCTAATTACTGCAAATACGGTGACCCCCCCTTTTTTTCTTATAGCTCAACCAGTGCAAAGTAACTGGGATGGTTATATCGTGAGCAGCCACTCTTTTAAAAATCCCTCAAGAACACTGTGTAAATTGTTCTACTCACAAGTGCCAAATAGACTCAAGTAACAGAGTTTGACGTTAGCATACTAATAAGCTCAACAACTCAATACTGTAATATAGGGGTAGCCAACAATGTTCCTGGAGGGCTATCATCCTGCAGAGAGCCAACCCTAATCAAACACACCTGAACCAACTAATAAAGGTGTTCAAGATTACTTGAAAATAGCAGGCAGGTGTGTTGGAATGGGTTTGGAATTGAATTCGTAGGAAAATAGCACACTGTGATTAAACAGTCACATTTCAGTTTCTTTATATTGTGTGTTTCTCAGAAATCAGAACTTGTCAAGAGTAAGATAACGCATTAAACACATTTTGTATCATTTGGTATGTCTATTTTCATATTTCCAAGAGATACACAACAGGCTGTTTCATTCAGTTTGTTAACCTTGCGATAAGAAATGAATAGCCCTTGTTAAAAAGAAATGTGCACATAATTGTACTGAATGTGCAGTTGTAGTGTACTTTAAATCTGAAAAGTGTAAAAAATAAAATAGAAATTGCTTGCAGATAATATAATATTAATGAAATAAAAGGCCACTTAAGTGTACTTAAACAACTCTTCCACAATTCAGTGACATTAAAAGTTTCTTTTTTCTTTTTTTTCTATTTATGCTTTAATGTACACTAACTTTTATTCGTTCACTAACATACTAAAGCACATGTAAAATACATATTGTAATTCTAATTTTATAATTACAGTGTGTAGTTTTCATGTGGTGTGTACAGTAATTGTAGTGTGTCATTTGATTTTAACATTTAATGTTAACATATGTCAAAATAAATTGCAACTTCACCCTTACAAATGTGTAATTACATATATATATTTAAATGACATACAAGTTTTACTTTAAATGCCATTTTAGTTTAACATTAATGCATATAAGTTTCTGCAGTTCTGCAATACACACATTTAAATTACAACAGAAGTAGTTATGACATAAATATATGTGGGCCAAAACAATATTAAGTTCAACTAATTTAATTTAATATAAATATAAACCACAATACATTTAATTGTAAATAACATGCAATTAAATGTATGAAAACATTATATTCAGTTTACACAAAGTATATTTGTTTAAAGTACATTCTTCTACTTCTATTTCTACTTCTACTTTGTAATGTGGACTTCTTTCTTTTTCACAAGGAAGAACAACAAAAGCTTTAAAAAATACAATTATAAAAAAATAATCTGATGATGAAACCTAAAATAATTCAAACTCCATATAAAAGTGCAATAGAGCAGCTGCAAGTGCATGAAGCTGTCATGGCAACTAGACACATTGAATGCTGGTTTCAAGGGATGCTGAAAGGGTGGCTAGAAGCATAGAAATAGCATCAAAATATGTCAGGACTAACTCAGGATCAGTTTTCAGCCATTTGGCTGCTTACTCACATCACACCTGTGTGTGACAACAGTTGTACAGTACTGTGTCATCGCATCGGTTTAATAGGGCCAATCAACTGTTCGACCCCCAAATGAGTTTGGCACAAATGTATTTTGTGTTACATGACATGAATTATTTAAGGAAGAATGAGTAACTGATGATTAGATAGATAGACAGACAGACAGACAGACTGACTGACTGACTGACTGATTTTATTTATTTATTTTTTTCCTGTGTGTTGTACATGAATTGCACAAGCTACTTTTTCAATGGCTTTCCTAAAATTGTGGAAACAAAACAAACTTTGGAAAAACAGTGGTACCACCCGCAAATGACGCCTACATACTCTACTAAAGAATTTATTATTATTTTTTAGTTTATTTATTATTTAGTATTACTGTTTGAAGATATTTACAGATTTGTTGTAGTTAAAAAGAAGACTATTAACGATTCAAGGCGTATTTGCTATATGGAAATTATGAATGAATCATGATTATATTTAAAATGCTTTTCATGTAGTTTTCACAAACTTCCAGTTTAAGTTTCGCTCACATTCTGTTTTATCTGAATGCAGATACAGATACAAATAAGTTTACCACTGCTAGGTACAGACATTGGATTCTACTGCATACTGTACAGAATCTCGTTGGGGGTGTATGTGATGTCTAAAATGTAGCCTGCGGAAGGAGGGCAGTTTACTAGATTTTGGAACAAAGCATATTTATGCCTCGATTCAAAGCAACATCAAAAGAACAGCAACTTCAATGGCTTCCTGTTTAAGTACAATTCGTCTAGCGGAGCATGACAACTTTCACATCCTGCACCTACTTGCATCAGTTCCTTCTTTTGTATTGTTCCTCCTAGATTAACGTCTCCTTTCCTTCCCATTTGTTAATCGGTGCATTAATGACTAGGTGCAATAATTAGAGAAATTATCCTCCATGCAATTATTGCAATATATTAGCATCAGGTAACGCAGAGGGCAGCTACAAGGAGATGAAACGCTTGTTGGTTTTAAAGATAAATTCACCTCACTGATCTGACAAGAATGATTTTTAGGACAGAGTTAGATTGTTCCCTACCCCTGCACATTTTCTGTGTGTAGGGGAGTTAAAAGTCATTGGCTGTAAGCAATTAAACAGCTCCCTGGTGGAGGATAATATGACAAACCTTTATTCTCACACCTTGACGATAAGCAACAGTAACAGGAGGAGACACATTTTGTCCTCATAAAACATGACCTAAAACCTCACAAAGAGACAACTGAGCATGTCAGTACACTGCTATATACAACAAAGCAGATGAATTCAGAAATGCAGAATGGCTTGGAGCAAGCAACTAAAATTAGTCATTACTAACTTACATTTTTAAGTAGTCCAGAAATAGTAGCTTGGCTGATTAGCTTGTAGCATCTCCAGGTTTTTCTAAAAAAGTAATGATGTAGTATGATAAAACTACACATTTTTATTCTGTATCTGCAGCTCTACATCTAGAAGAACTGGATCAATAGTGTCTTGTGTAGGGAAATCTGATTAATTTTACAGCATTTTACTTTTGTGTAAGGATTGAAATTAATCTGAGTGAACTTTTTTTTTTTTTTTTCTTACTGACTCATTTCAGTCCCTATGGAACTCCTCAGTGTAATAGCAACACATTTTCTTAAATACTGCAATTCATCATTTTATTTGATATATTTAGTATACAGTTGGGTCTTTTTCAATTTTTCTGGCAAGTGGTGTCCTTCTACCTTGCAACATTTAAATAAATCATAAAATGTTTGCATATTTCTATTCTGCAGGGTGAAAACAACATGTAAAACCTGTTAAAAGTACACAAGATGTTGACAAGCTGTTTTATCCCTAAAGGAACATTTCGTGCAATTTTTTTTTCCTTGTAGCTTGTAGCTTTTCAAACTACAGATAGCAGCTTTCCTCACACTACTGTGCTTTTGTCAGTTAAAACTCCTTCACTGCACTTGCAGTAAGAGTAAACCTCTGCAAACGGGCAAACCAGTCATCCAACAAGTTAACTAACATACAACGAATGACAAAAAAAAAAAAGAAGAAAAAAAAAAACCCTGGGGGCTGTTCTGGTTATCCAATCATGCTAAAGTACGCTGATGTCCATTAAAGCTGTGCAGCGCTTTGCTGACTTCAGCAGCAGACGGCAAAGTCGGAACCCCAGAGATACCCTTGAAGGTGTCACATGACCACAGGGGTGAGAACACACATTTACTAGCCATATCTACAGACGCACATTCAAAACACTCGCTGGCATGGAACCAAAACCATAAAGCGGCATGTAAAGCACTATATGACTGTAGTCTCAGACTTCTGCCCTCTCTGAGGATGCATTTCAATAAAGATTTGCATATAATTGACCATGCTAAGATGAGAGCATACATACATGCATGCATACACATGCTTTCTCTCTTTTTGTAGGGTCACTCAAGGATACTTACACTCATATCTCTCTCCAGTCGTCTTTAGTGTGCTGGTATTTAAGAGGATCAGTGAGCAGTGATGAAGAATTGAGCCAGGAGTAATTAAACACTGACCTGCAATGATGCGTCTTATAGGGTTTTAAAGGTTGACGAGCACATATTTTCTACTGAAACAGGAAGTTAGGATAGGGACAAGTTAATTCAAGGTGCTTGGATTCTTAGACTTGAGAACATTTGTTCTATTGATAGAAAAGGGCAATTAACTGCTAGACTTTTTCCCATCATTGAATTTTATATATATAATGGGCAAATACAGTTGTAATATATATGTAATTATATATTTATACACACTGCTGTTCAAAAGTTTGGGGTTGGTAAGATTTTTAAAATGTTTTTAAAAGAAGTCTCACCAAGGCTGCATTTATTTGATCAAAAATACAGTAAAAAGAGTAGTTTTGTGGAATGTTACTACAATTTAAAAAACAACTGCTTTCTATTTGAATACATTTTAAAATGACATTTATTCATGTGATGGAAAAGTTGAATTTTCAGCAGCCATTACTCCAGTCTTCAGTGTCACATGATCCTTCAGAAATCATTCTATATACTGATTTTGGTGCACGAGAAACTATTTTTATTATTATAAATGTTGAAAACAGTTGTGCTGCGTAATATTTACATGCAAACAATTATATATTTTTTTCGGAATGTTTGATGAATAGAAAGTTCAGGAAAACAACACTTAATTTCAATAGACTTTTTTTTTTTTTTTTTTTTTTATAATGTAAAAGACTTTACTTTCACTTTTGATCAACGTAATGTACCCTTGCTGAATAATTATTATAATTATAATAATTACATGGTCATTTTGCTCTACCATTAGAACTGTCAGCTCTGTTTAACCCCATTCATCCTGTTTTAAATCCAATCCTGTAAAACAGTTTAGTAACTCTTTACAGTAAGGTTCCATATGACTAGCTATTCCATTTGTAAACCAACAGTAAAAAAGGTTACACTTTATTTTAAGGTGTCCGTATTACAGTGTAATTATATATTTAAGTACTGAGTAATTACTGTTAACTACATGTACTTACTATATGGTTAGGGTTAGGATTAGTGTTTGGTTTAGGGTTACTTGCATGTAATTATGTATGATTTATTGTTGTTATTATTATTGTAAATATATGTAATGTGTAACAAGGACACCTTAAAATAAAGTGTTAAAAATAAAATACTTCTAAAACATTTATTCACCTTGGTTCATTCCAATTTTAACATTTACTAATACATTATTATAATTACAAAAAAAAAAACAATAAAAAAATGTATCCATTAATTAATGTATCCATTAATATTATTTTATGGACCTGAGCTAACCTGAACTAACAATGAATGAACTTTAACAAATATTAATAAATACTGTAACAAATGCATACTTTTATGCTTCAACTAACATTAACAAATGTCACCTTTTTGTTACTTTTTTTTTTTTTTTTTGTTACACAAAGTGTTACCAACATTTTTCATCTGGGTTTGTACAGTAAATAGAAAGCTAACACGCTGCAAAACTCCAATTCTGATTTCATGGCGTCTTTAATAGCGCACTTTCCTCTCACATTTTACTACCATCATCACCATCACAGTCTGAGCCAGCTGCAGCAGTAATTCAGGCCATGTGTCTGAACGCTCGTTGTGTGTGTATGACAAAACGAGGTGCTGGGGATTGTGAGAGTGATCAAAAAGGTTGCTAAAATGTATGTGATTATCTCTGAACCATAAATCATATTCATATGACAGTATCACCGTGCAAGTAGCAGCTCAGATACACTATCAGATCTTGTAATGCATTTCTGTTGGTAAAGAAAATCCAGAACCACCACCTCAGCACATACACATCTGCTCAATGTGCTGTGTTCAGATTACACTTGCTCAATGGAAGCTCATGTGAGGGTTTTCTTAATCACATGTGGTAACACAAACCCACCTGCCCAACACATGCATTAAAGCAGCACAAATTACATTTCCCACACGCTGTTCTATTCTCCACCCCACTGCTTGCGCTTTATTTGTCAGAAGCTGCTTCACACACAGGGACACATTATTGCTCCGGCAGGAACTGCATCTCTGTCACCTACACTCTCTCTTGACTCAGTCTCGCATACAGAGTCTCCACTTCTCTCTGTCTTGTTCTCCCCTGTGTGTGAATTCAAGGAGGTCAGCTGTCTGAAGGGGTTCTATAGGTAATTCAGTTTCAAGCCTGTCTAAATGTTGCCACAAGCCCCTGTGATCTTCCTCAGAGACAACACATTGGTGATGTAATGTCATATGGACTGTTGGGTAGTAGTGCACTGTGGATTGCTCAGCAGTGCAGGCTCAGCAAATGGGCGAATCACATCTTTAAACTTCTGAATCATAGAAAACAAATGGGACATCCTAGGGCAGGTTCCAAATTTCAATCCAATTAAACTAAATACTTTCAATATACATTAACATATTGGCTGTTTATTAGTGCTTATAAAGCACATATTCTGCATGACCATATTCTACATCCCTAATGTCTACCCAATGCCTAAACTTAACAACTACCTTACTATTAATAAGCAGCAAATTAGGAGTTTATTGAGGCAAAAGTCATAGTTAATGGTTTGTCAATAGCGAGAATTGGACCTTAAAATAAAGTGTGACCATTATTATTATTATTATTATTATTCAATATATTATTTTGGTGTTTTATTTAAATATATTTATCAGGTTTTATCCTTAAAACCTTGTTTTTTATAGTTAAGTTAAGAATTACTTTCTGAGGAATTTTCATTATAAAGAGCACCAATTATCTGTTACTAATTCTTAAGCATCATTTTAGAACTAGCAAAATTGCTATGCTATCACACACACACGCACACAGAGATTGATTAATCTGTGAATTGCCTGTGTCTGTGCAGCTCTCAGCAGTGTTGGGTAGCATGCAGAGTCTCTAATAGCAAAACAGTAAGATATCATCACTACCACCACAACCTATCAAAATGTCATGTGACTTTTTAGTATAAAACTATTTCACCTAGAAGGCCAGTACTGGCAACAGGTTTATGTGTTTCTCATAGATAAAAAAGTATAATTTAAAAACAAAGAAATGTGTTGTTTTTGTCATGCTTTTTGTCATATTTGTATGCTTGGTCAATGTCTTTTTGGTTTTTATTTACTTTGCTGTTAAAAGATTGTAAGGCCCATTGAAGTAAAGTGATATTAAACTGCAATCCGGTCAAAACCCATGACAACTTCATAGCTGTGCATTGGGTCTTTCGACCAATCAAACTCAGTGCACCTTTTAAATTCACTTTTGTGATATATAAATTAAATAAAAACAACTTTCTTCTCTGCTGTATAAATCTTAAAGAGATAAACAATGGCAGTACTTTTGTTTAGAAGATCTGATGCCCAATATGAAAAGAACTTTAAACAGTGTTGCTATGGTTACTTCCTCAGGCAAATGTGACTTTATTCACGAGCATCTATTTGGTGGCAGGGGAATATGTCCACTGCGGCTAACTAAGGGTTTCTCTGTCTGACAGGGCAGTGGTCAGTACATTTTACTCTGAATACAGGTCAAACAGCACTGATAGGTTAAGCATTCTGCCAATATCCATTCCCTGCCAAGATCCAGTCGTTCAGTGACATGATCTCTGTCTGTTGCGGACAATTACTCTATTACTGAAACCACAGAAATCATCAAGAGATGTGCACTGAAGAGCTGGGATCAGATTCATTGGAAACATCCTTAAGAATAAAATTCTTCTTAACTGCTATTTTCTTCTTATCCATTTAAGAATAAAGATAGCAATATTTGGTCCCACTTTAAATTAGGTGGCCTTAACTACTATGTACTTACATTTAAATCAATCACTTGATACAGTGCTCTTATTGTGTGCATACATTTTTAACTTGCACTTAAATTTATTAACAAAGCTTGCATGTAATTACATCTGTAAATCATTTAAGTAATTACATTAATAGTTACACTGTTAACCCATCCTTTATACCTTAAACCTACCCATACCACCAAACTTGTCCCTAACCTTACCCTTATCCCACCTCAAGTAGCAAATTGTTTTGCAATATAATATGAACAAAATAAGTGTATTACTTGTCTTTATGTAAGTTCATAGTAGTTAAGGCCAACTTATATAAAGTGGGACTTAATATTTTGTAGTAATTCAGGCCATGTGTCTGAACACTCGCTGTGTGTGTATGACAAAATGAGGTGCTGGGGATTGTGAGAATGATCAAAAAGGTTGCTAAAATGTATGTGACTATCTCTGAACCAATAATCATATTCATATGACAGTATCACTGTGCAAGTAGCAGCTCATATACACTATCAGATCTTGTTGTAATGCATTTCTGTTGGTAAAGAAAATCCAGCTCAGTGTGCTGTGTTCAGATTACACACAATCTGCTCAGTGTGCTGTGTTCAGATTACACTTGCTCAATGGAAGCTCATTTGAGGGTTTTCTTAATCACATGTGGTAACACAGACCCACCTGCCCAACACTTGGTGTTTTCCACTGAGCTGATCACTTATCTAGGGTTTCACTGAGCTAGTCTTCAAAAAAAGAATCGCCATACAATCAGATAAGATCAAAGCCTATATATATATATATATATATATATATATATATTAGTGCTGGGCAACGATTAATCGCGATTAATCGCATCCAAAATAAAAGTTTTTGTGTACATAATATATGTGTGTGTATTGTGTGTATTTATTATGTATATATGAATACACACCCATGTATGTATATATTTAAGAAAAATGTGTTATGTTTATATATTAAATATATTTATATATCATATAAATTATATTAATAAATATATACATGTAAATACATGTAAATCTTTTCAAAATATATACTGTATGTGTGTGTCTTTATATACACATAATAAATATACACAGTACACACAGATATATTATATAAACAAAACTTTTATTTTGGATGCGATGTCGCGATTAATCGTTGCCCAGCACTAATATATATATATGTGTGTATATATATATATATATATATATATATATATATATATACAGTATATATGTGTGTATACAGTATGAAGAGTTTATTTGCAAAAACATATAACTGTTATCATGTTTTTATTGTGTTTTATTGTGTTAGTTGTGTTTCTGTGTTTTTAGTTATTTTTTAATCTAGTCAAAAAAAAAAAAAAACTGCAGTTTGATTGAGATTAATTGGAATGCACAATGAAAAAACATGATTTTTGAGAATTGTTAAAAACGGAGTTATCTGTTTTTGCAAATGAACTCTTCACATATCTATAATTTCTTAACTTCTTAATTTTGAATTTTGTAGCCAACTGTTGTCACAAGCTCCATCTTTATCAGCATAGTTCAATGATTTGTTTTTTTCCAGAATCCAGAGTTCTAACAAACAGCATCGCAAAATTTTGTGGTTGGAACTACAGCTCTCGACCTGTGGTTAGAAGCACAGTTTTTTTGATAGTATGACATATGGATTAGATCATGCATTTGGGCAGAGATCAAACAAGCTAACAATCTATATCTTACTTTCCATACATATACAAGTTTCATTCTATGTCTTTTAGTTTGCTGAGAGAATTAAAGCTCTTTTTTTTAAAGAGTGTGTATATGCTCTAGTTCCACGGTGAACCAACGTTGTTAGAAAGAAGGATGTGTGTTCCTATATTTTCAGGAAATGGTTGTGACTAACTGGTTAGTTTCTCAATGCATTTTACAGTTAATGCTATGGTAGAAAAGCATCCCTGAATGACATTCAAAGCAAACAGTTATATTTATATTTTGATGTGACTTTTAGCAGCAATGAGCTGGGCAGTGCAGATCTTCTGAAAAATTCATAATCACAAAAAGCCTGGGTGACTATTTATAAAAAAAGTCCATCTCAAATATACCCTCACAGAATTAACACTTCTCAGACACGGCCAATTATAATACCATTTAATTTCTCATCTCATAAAAGTTAAAATCGGTCAAAGAAAGGTTACTGGGACTGCTCAGGCTTCAGGGCTGTTGTTAAACACTGGCTCATGAGATGACTGCTCATCACTTCAGTCAATCACGATGGGATGTCAACAACTCCATGTCAAAACACACATTAAGAGGAGGCGGATGCGCCCCCAGGTGCGTGTAATCTTGCGAAAGAGCAGCTGGTAGATGCGGAGTGTGTTCCATCATGCAGGTTTGACAGATCAAAGAGGACAGCTTCCACCCGCCATCCTCAAGCTGTCACAGGCATTGCACGAAGCCATGGCCACTGCCCCTACTACAGTAACCGCTGCTCTTTGCCCCAATAAATGATCCACGACAGACAAGAAATGCTTGTCTATTAAAATGACAATCCCCTGTGAGTATGACCCCAAGTCGGCCCTCGTGTCGCACCAGCGTCCGCAGTGACAGATGCCATCAGCATCCCACACCATGTTTCTCTCCGTGCTGTTGGACGTCTGAGAAAGAGATCGATTTTCCACTCTCGTCCGTGTGCTGTTTTCCAATGCCTGGCAGTTTATTTCCCAACTGCACCATGATCGTAGCAATTGTAGAGTCTATTGGATAGAGACCAATAACTGACATTGCTTTTGGTTTGGATTTCATAAGAAACCGTCATCTGAGGAGACACTTGGAGAATTAGGAAGCAAATTTTCCCCCGTGCTGCATTTCTGCGAAGCAATATCATAAACATTTCCCAATTTATATTCAACCCTATTCTCAGGGATTCCGCTTTATAAAGATGAAAATCAAAATAACAAGTGGGTTTCAAAATGTGAAAAAATAGTAGGGGAGACCAGAGAGGGTTGTAACACTGGTGGAGTAACACTGTCAGATTCAGCACTTAAAAATCTGATGCAGGGATGATATCCTACGTGACTACCACCCACACTTTCATTATCACTGTCATCTCTTGGTAAAAAATATAGAGGATTCAGAGCAGGGGTGGGCAGTTCTGGTCTTGGAGGGCCACTGTCCTCCAGAGTTTAGTTCCAACCTTAATTAAACACTCCTGCCTGTAATTTTCACTTGATCTTAAAGACCTTAGCTGTGTTCCGGTTCACAGGACACAGTGTTCACTGCTCCCTATTCCCCGAGCACAGGGTATCATTTGTAGTTCATTTTACTTGACAAAATGTGTAAATTCGGAACACCCCATGACATCAAACACAGATCAAACTTGAGTCACATAAATTAGAGGAGTATAATGAAATATTTGAAAGTAAAGTTTAAAGTTTAAATATGAAAATTAACTTCATTTGGTCATAGTAAATGTGTTACTTATCTTATTTAACTATAACCATGATATTTGAATTGCAGCTATCACGTTTCAGGCATTTTATTCATGTGGACAAAGCACTAATTAAACACAATAGAGCCTCAATTCCATTTATGTGCTCTTTTTATTCAAAATTCTGGATCGAACAACTTGTAGGTAAATTTCTTTCTCCACTTCCTGTGAAGTGATGTATTGATGTTTCCTTTTTTGTGGTGCATGTTAGCTCTATTCAGATTGGAATCTCACTTAAAATTGTGGAATACCCTTTCAAGTCGACTTCACAGGGCACTGACAGTCGAATGGAACACACTTTTTGTTTAGGTTATCCAAGTGTATTTGATTAGGGATAGAAATAATCAGAGTTGCTCAACTGCTTTACAGGATAAAAACTATTTAAGTTATAAAAATTAATTTATATTTGGATTATATAAGTGAACCATTTCACTTCTGAGTCAATTTGCGATTAGGTTAATGAATGTTAAATGACAAAATGTGTCATCTGAATCAGCAATTGCTCATTTATTCTCACCTTAATTAGGGGGCAGTTGTGGCTTAATGGCTAGAGAGTCAGACTTGTAGCCCATAGGTCGTGGGTCTGAATCTCAGTACTGGCAGGAAATGTACTGTAGGTGGGGAGAATGAATGCCCAGCACTCATTCACTCATTCCACCATCATTGCCCACAACGGACATGTCCTTGAGCAAGGGACCGAACCCCCAGTAAAAATGCAGCAAAAATGGCTGCCACAGCTCTGGGTATGTGTTCATTACTCACTGCTGCATGCATGAACTTGGATGGGTGATATGCACAGCACAAATTCTGAGTATGGGAAACCATAGTTGGCTACATGACACGTCACATCACTTTAATTAATTTAAAATTATATATATATATATATATACTCCTGAACCACAAACAACGTCAGAAGCGTCTTACCTGGGCTAAGGAGAAGAAGAACTGGACTGTTGCCCAGTGGTCCAAAGTTCTCTTTTCAGATGAGTGCAAGTTTTGTATTTCATTTGGAAACCAAGGTCCTAGAGTCTGGAGGAAGGGTAGAGAAGCTCATAGCCCAAGTTGCTTGAAGTCCAGCACAGTCTGTGATGATTTGGGGTGCAATGTCATCTGCTGGTGTTGGTCCATTGAGTTTTTTGAAAACCAAAGTCACTGCACCCGTTTACCAAGAAATTTTGGAGCACTTCATGCTTCCTTCTGTTGGCCAGCTTTTTAAAGATGCTGATTTCATTTTCCAGCAGGATTTGGCACCTGCCCACACTGCCAAAAGCACCAAAAGTTGGTTAAATGACCATGGTGTTGGTGTGCTTGACTGGCCAGCAAACTCACCAGACCTGAACCCCATAGAGAATCTATGGGGTATTGTCAAGAGGAAAATCAGAAACAAGAGACCAAAAAATGCAGATGAGCTGAAGGCCACTGTCAAAGAAACCTGGGCTTCCATACCACCTCAGCAGTGCCACAAACTGATCACCTCCATGCCACGCCGAATTGAGGCAGTAATTAAAGCAAAAGGAGCCCCTACCAAGTATTGAGTACATATACAGTAAATGAACAGACTTTCCAGAAGGCCAACAATTCACTATTTTTTTTTCTTATGAAGTATTCTAATTTGTTGAGATTTGTTGGGTTTTTGTTAAATGTGAGCCAAAATCATCACAATTAAAAGAAGCAAAGACTTAAACTACTTCAGTCTGTGTGCATTGAATGTATTTAATACACGAGTTTCACAATTTGAGTTGAATTACTGAAATAAATGAACTTTTCCATGACATTATAATGTATTGAGATGCACCTGTATATATATATATATATATATATATATATATATATATATATATATATATATATATAAATGCAAACATTTGACATAAAATGTATATAAGTCTACATTTGACATAGTTGTGACTTCACATTAATGAACAATTTCATAAGATCACCTGCCCATATCTAATGGTAAGCAAATCTGTCTTGCTGATGTTGAAGCAGGAGCTTAATCCCAAGGGTGGACTTGATCTCTGAGCTAACCCTCCATAAAAAATTACTGAAACAGAAAGAGGTAGAATAGAATAGAGGATCCGGAGGCGGTGGGGAGGTAAAGGTATGTCATTGGGAAGGTTCAATGACTGCTGATTATATAGGCTCGTAATGATGATTGACAGGACTGAATGATTAGGCTCCTCCACATAACCTATGTTTGGAACTTCATTTATATTTTAATTTACACACTTTAGAGGTAACTTGTAGATTTTATCTAAAAAAAGAAACAGACAACAAAAACACTGAGTCACAGAAATCATAGGAAAAAGAGTTACAAAGCTCTCTGGCCTCTCTTCCTTTAATGAGCTGAACTTAAATGTTCGACTTTCAAGAGAGGATGAAGTTGAAAGGTCCTTGAATGCTCTTCAGGTTTGTTGGTGACTGAAGTCTGTGGTATAAACATATAAAGTGTATAAACATCCTTCTTCCTCCGACTGGATACCATCCAGTGATATTAGCCACACATTTGGTCCTGTTTGGGTAGCGGAAGGATGGAGCTACACTTCAAACAGGGTGAGTCAGATGAACCCAGTCTGGGTGATCTACACGAAAAAGAACATATCTACATGCCCACTTTCTGATCTTTTGTGAGTGTTCATATCCCACGCAGGCAGAAGATGCTATCATTTCTCCCAAAAGCATGCAGTTGGGAGGATGATATGTACTGAATCCTGATATCTAAGCTAAGACGTGGAATCCTCAGGACTGGCGCAGATCTCATTTAAGGCAATCGTCTGGTTAGGTCAGTGATGCTGATGCAAGCAATGAAGAACAAGACAAGCATATTGAGGAGGTTGAAGTTGAAATGGGAATTTTACAACACAGCAAATAGAGACAAAGTCGTCTGCCAGCATCAAGTCATCTGTCAGCACAGGATCTATCTTAGGGATGCAATAGGATATATATTATGAGTTTCGGCTAATATGCAGTATTGTTCGATATTGGATATTTAATTATGTCAGTTCCACCTATTAAATTGACTACTAAAACCTTTCTATAACCTAGTGTTAATGTAAACGGTTGGCAAAAGATTGTGTATGTGTGTAAGAGTTGTGTGTTTGTGTGTGTGAAAATGGTATGCAGTAGATACACAACCTTCACTTTGCATCAGAAAATGATGAGCAAATGAATCAGCATAATATACTTTATTAGCATTAAAATGAGTCACTGTATACTTCTATCCGCTCAGCTGGATAATCATTAAATTTCTCCTTTTTTGTTCCGCATAAAGAAATTCAAACAGATTTGTAATGGCATAAGGGTGAGGAAATGATGACAGAATTTAATTATTTGAGTGAAACATTCCTTTAGAACTGCACAGTTGGCTGTCTTTTGGGGTCCTTATGCACAAAGTCTAGTGTGATCACAGGTTAAACAGCATTTTTCAAGGGGTATATAACTTAGAGGCATCCCTGATGAAAAAAACAAGTCAAAATTAAGTGAGTTTTTGCTTGAAACAAGCAAAATAATCTGTCAATGGGGTAAGCAAAATAACAAAACAAGATTATTTTGCTTACCCCATTGGCACATTATTTTGCTTGTTTCAAGCAAAAACTCACTTAATTTTGACTTGTTTATTCTTGAAAAGAAGACAATATTTTTACTTGTCTAGAAAATCCTAATCTCTCTGTCGTTCGCATCAATGTGAAGATCACAGCCATTATATCTATCAAAAGCCATCTGCTGTATCCTATAACTCTTTCATTCCACACACCCTAATTGATTTATAAAGACACGCACATCTTGGCTGTACGATTATATGACCTATACGTATTATTATATATGTCTTTATTCAAAAGCTCCCCACTGTGATGGCTGCTCTTTACCTAAATGTCACAGCAATCCCTTCATCCGCACCTCCACACTGCTACCGGGCAGATAAGAAGCCTCTGTGAAGAAAATGATGCCACTACATGGGAAAATTGGACTGTCTAAACAATGATTAGTAGGCGTGAGCGATGGTAGCGCATTCCGTAAGGACTCCACCGTCATTAAGGCTCAATTTTGAACGCAACTGCAGGTTTGCTCTGCTAACATTTCATTTTCGATGTGTGCCTTTTATTCCAGGTTGTGACTAATGAAGTCATTCTCTTGAATGCTGACGCTAGTGCATTTTAGTCTTGGGTCATGCTAATGGTACTGTGAATGATGCAATAAGCAGCTCTTGTTATGATGGTGCTTGTTTCTGCTTTATTAGTTTGTTATGAGTTATGCTTCAAATAGCAAACGTAAACAAGATTTTTACATTTTCTGAAGAAAATGTTTTACCGTGTAAAACCACCGTGCTTCTTAGTGGTTTTCAGTGCACTTCCAGGTGGTTCTGGTAAGTATATCCAAAAATAACAGTAGGCCTTTGCAAACACCACTTGCCTAAATCTGTCATTTTTTGTATTAAGGATGGCAAAATTCATCTCTACATGAAAAATAGAGTCCTATTACCTCTACTCTTCTACAGTCCAGTCTGCAACAGGTTAATCCTGGTAAACACGGTCATCTAGCAGATTACTGGAGCAGGCAGAATCAATCGATAAGAGAGTGGATGACCCAGCGGCAGATCTCAGTGCTTAGAGTTATAGTGCTTAAGGCTCTGGACCCACAGGGGCCATTGGGAATGTCAGAGTGGCCAATATTGTGTTTGTCAGGAGGAGCTAAACCAACCAAAGAGACTTAACTGATCGCAATCTAAAAGGGCAAAAACTGAGAGGGTAGATGAACCAGACGTTTGCAAACCATGGCTGTAGAGTTGATAACCAGGAAGCGAGAGGTGTTTGCATGATTGTGCCGGGGAGAACGGACAGGACTGATGTATTGATGTTTCTCATGGGAATGTATAGTAGTTTCAACATTTGCAAGGGCTAGTCAGTGATTTAATTGCTGTCTGAATCCAGAATGATAGTCTTTTTCTCCCACAACCTGCATACAAATTTCCATCCATACTGTATTACCTACTGTAATGTGTGATAATGTGCACACATTTTATATATAGACACTTTTATTACTTAAATGCTGGAAATTGCCGGCAAGAATAATATTACGTCACTGCTCCACATCATGAATCATGTAAAGTTTGTGCCATTAAGGTTATACAATCAATTATTAACTCTTCTCCTGCCATTGATGAGTTATTCCTGCAATCCATGTTTAACTGTTATATGGTAGTTGGTGCTTCTCCGGATCCAAAAACATGCGTAAATCAGAAAGAGGGGATATAAATTGTTTATGCACAAGTATAATGTGTGTGTAAATGCTCACCAAATATTCAGAAACATAAAAATCAAACTACCTAACGTTACTAAGAAAATAATAAATAAATAAATGACGTCCATGAAGAGGTATAAGACAGTGCAAGCTTTCCAGGTGTTGATGGATCTCTAATCATGTATGTTTGATTTCATTCTGAATCTGATCCTGACAAAATACAATTTACTCTTTTTGCTCACAATGTTATTGATTGATTGATTGATTGATTTATTGATTAATGTATGGATGGATGGATGGATGGATTTTTTTATTTTATTTTTTTTTAAATAGAGTATAGTGTACGTGTGTGTGTGTGTGTGTGTGTGTGTGTGTGTGTGTGTGTGTGTATTAGTGCTGTCAATCGATTAAAAAATTTAATTGCGTTAATCACAGTCATGATTAATCACAAATTTAAAAAACTAGGATTTACCTGTAAATGTGTTGAAATAAAGAAATGCATGACAAACTAGTTTAAGGAAACAGAACCTTTCACACTTCCGCCAGGTATGAGACATAATCCTTATTATTCTTTTATCATTATTATTTTGTTTTTATTCAGCCATTATCAGTCTTTATACTGGCAATAAAATGTTTACCAAGCCACATCGCTTCAATCCCAGTATACATTTACCCAACTATTATCAAAAGTATTTCTAAATAAATACAACAAAATATTTTATTGCGACCTTACATGAAGTATTATGACAAAATGCATTATGAAGAAGAACTGGACCTGTTCTGCAGGTGCATTAGAGCTAATATTAGCATTATGCTTCATAAGACAATTTATGAGATTAATAGTACACTTTTACTCATAACTCACTTCAAACCACCATCGAGTGTTTGTAATAACTTCCTTTTACTGTTGTTAAAATATGCTATTTATAGCCTTTTATATCACTGCACAAATTAGCATTTCAGATGTACACATACAACTCAAGAAAATAACATACAAATATCCTATCGTAATCGTGTGTTTATTATCTTATATAATCTACAGTGGTTGTTGTCATATTTATTTCTGCAGTGTAAAAGACTTAACATGTATGCTCTGGCTGAAACTCACGTTGTTTGTGATCTTACAACCGCCTCTCCGTTCTTAAGTTGCCAGGTATACATTACAAGTATAATATATATTAGTAAAAGGATCTATTTTAATTTTAATTTGTCTATATACACATTATAAAAGTAGCCCAAAAAAAACGCAACCCACGGCTCTGTAATTTTTCCCGCGACTGTATTTTCAAAATAGCCCACTAGTGCCGCGACCCTGGCAACACTGGTTCGCTGTACCCTCATCACACAATAGGCGCATTCGACTTGAAGCAGCGCTGCACAGAATGATCACTGTATGACATCAAAGTATTATCGCTCTCGTGGTACTTTGATGTCATACGGTGATCATTCTGCTCAGCACTGCTTCAAGTCGAACGCGCCTATTGATAGATGACCTTCGGCGCTGCCGAATATTTACAAATTAGGGCTTGTACAACTAATTATTTTACTAGTTGAACAAGTAGCTGGGTCAAATGTTTACCTTATCTAAAAAATAATTTGCATTAGTTTATTTCTTCTAATTTCCACATTTTTAAAATGACAGCATTTTGAGAGATAAAATAAAAGACAGAAAATGATTTAACTAAAGAATTTCAATGTACTGTTTATGCATAGAAATAGTATATTTAAATAAATAGGATATTTAAATACCAAATAAAAAATATGATATTATTTAATTAATAATAAATTAAATAAGAATTTATACATTTTCTAAACAATAACAGACATTTTGTTTACAGCTGACTTTCATATGACCATGCCTTACCTGGGTTCATAGGATCATAGAAATAGCTCCATCACCATGAATAAATCGCCATCTGGATACATGAGTTTTATCACTGAGGTGTCATGCATATTTATTTTTACAGATGTTGGCATTAGAAACAATTACTGACTGAATAAGTGTATTGTTTCTCATAAGCCTCAGGTGGTAATGATTTCTATTGGGGTAGTAAGGTAATTAGGACTAGTCAGTGATTTTTATTGCAGCCCAGAATCAAGTGTGTTAAACAGCTTTCTCTTAATCGTTTGAACTGTGTAAAGAAAACGGTATTTATTTTGCTTTCACATTTTTATAGCCCTATAGTCACAGAAACAGTAGGCGAAACAATCACTGAGCAATACAGTTTTCAAGAAAGCAGACGGTATGAAGCAGCCGCTATCCATCAGCCGAGATGTCCCAGAATTCTCAGCGAGATTTCAGCAGGTCATACAGCCTGGATTACTCACACCTCACCTCTCAGATAATTCACACTGCAATATGCACAGTCACAATCATAACTGAGATTTGGCACAGAAGGCCAGCAGTAACACAAGCTCTTACATTCTCTCTTTCCCCCCTCCCTCTCTCTCACTCACACGCAACACACTTTCATTCAAACAGAGTTACTCCATGAATTCAATTCCTCTCACATACAAAGACCTCAGAAGTGAAAGGAATTGTATCCTTCCTTCCTATCTCTAATACAAATCAGGCATGAAGACATATGCATGCAGAAGCACTGCCTCAGCTGGATCCAACTGAATATAAAGTCTCTTATTTTTATCATTGTGTCATTGGTTATAGCACAGTCATATGGACCATTTCTATGGTAGCCGAATCATAATTTTATGTACAATTTGTTATTTTACAGCCCCTGATCACTGGAAAAGAGCAACTAAGACAATCTGCCTAACATCTCCCCAGAATAAAATATGGTCATAAGTTCTAGGAATAGAGTTAGGTTAAGAAAATGACTAAATGTTTTTTTTTTTTTTCAAATAAACCCTTGTAAGTAAAAAGAAATAATAATAATAATTGTTGAAATGTGCCCTTTTAGTGTACTTCAAATCTTAAAAGTATATTATACAGTATATGGTACTTGCAGATAATAAAATAAAAGGCCACTTAAGTGTATTTAAACAGAGTACATATCATGACTGTTTTTGGTAACACTTTATTTTAAGGTGTCATAATACAGAGTAATTACCTAATTAAGTACTTAGTAGTAACCATTCTACTTACATGAAAACAAATGTACTTACCATGTAACTAGGTTACGAAACAGCCTGTAATTACAGTTTGTAATTATGTAGATGTAATAGGTAGCTACTGTTACACATGTAACAGGCCGAGTCTGTTACACAGCTACTTGTACACTTAAGTACAATCTCGATACACTTTATTTTAAGTAGCTTATGCCTGTGTAATATTCTGTAATTTTAATGTAATTTGAAAGGTATTACATGCATTTAAGCTGTGCACTGGTGGGTTAAATCAAACTAAGGTGCAGCTGGATAAGGTGTATAGTATAGATACACATGAAGTACACTTAAGTACACTCTTGATACACTTTATTTTAAGTAGCTTATGTCGGTGTAATATATAATTGTAATGTAATTAGAAATGTATTACATGTATTTAAGCTGGTGGGTTCAATCAAACTAAGGTGCAGCTGGAAAAGGTGTACAGAATAGATACACATGTATCAATCTTGATACACTTTATTTTAAGTAGCTTATGTCTTTGTATTTAAATTTATAATTACGTTGTATAAAGTCGACATCACATATGTAACAATCTTTTGGTTACATAAGTATCTGTGTAACAGATTCGGTCTGTTACATATGTGTAACAGTAGCTGCCTATTACATCTACATAATTACAAACTGTAAGTACAGGCTGTTCCATAATGTAGTTATATGGTAAGTACATTTACTTTCATGTAAGTACAACGGCTACTACTAAGTACTTAATTAGGTAATTACTCTGTATTATGTACACCTTAATGTGTTACCCTGTTTTTTAACCCTTTCACACGTGAGTTTAAAATATTCTAGCTGAGCCCCCAGCGTGAGTTTTTTTCAGGCCGTTATTTTAGAATGTATAGCCTTATTGTTTCCATTGCGACGTGTCATGCTTGTCATGTGACACACTGCAGCCGCAATAGCTCTGTATGACACATGGATCGCTTTTATTTTGTTTTTCCTTTTTTATTATTAATATTCACAAACATACTCACTATATTATTAAAAATCTGATATTCCGATTCTGAAATATGTGCAAGTAAATGTATTTGGTAATTTAAACACTTTTATAATGACCGTGTTAGTTGGTCTATACCGGGTGATGGGCGCCGCCATGTTTGTTCGCGCTGAATTGGAGCTGTGGGATTTACAACACATAAATTCATCCTCTATTCCCAAAACACGTTAAAGTAAGTCTATGGTAAACTGGGAGAAGAGCAGAGTAAACTTTAAAGTTATCTACACAATCTGTATAAGATATAAATAAAACATGTCGTCAGATTATATTTGTAAGGATCATTAAAAGTGCATTTTTGGCCAGTTTAGGTAGGACTTAAATAAATTATTATTTGTTAATTCACAATTGCTTCTGTTGTCAAATAAAATATACTTTAATATAATTTGTATTGAATTCGTTTTTGTATTTAAATATATTCATAATTACATATTTATAATGAAGTTATTATTTAGTACATTGACAATATATTAACTTTAAATGCAATACCAAATAACTTTACAGTTAAAACTGTAATCAACTTTTCGAGTGCTTTAGTATGTTGGTCAACACATCAAAAAGATTATTAAAACCTGACAATTTATAAATGTTCTTAAAGTAAAACATTTTATTTGACATTATTAGTGTACTTAAAAGTGTACTTAATATAAGTACAGAGACTGTTAACCCCTTAACGTGTACGATCACACCGGTGTGATTAGAACGTTCAGTGCATCACGTCATCATCACGGAGCCAGATCGGACGCGCTGAGCGCTTGTCATATTATCACAAATATTCAGTGTTTTCTACCATATAATGCTTATTTTAGGTTTCAGACAGTTAAATACACATAAGTACTAGCAAAACCATACATTTATAGTTTGTAAAATATGCACCGATGTCTATGGAAGCAGCAATAATTGAATTTATTATAAATTTAAACTATACATTTTCATTCAATTGGAAATAACATGCATTTAAGTGTTCAAAAATATGGCAGTCAGTTCACACTTTTCAATAAATTGTTCAATTAAATTATATTAAATTTTCACAAGCTTTACATAGTGAAAGTTCTCTGACAATTCTAACACTGGTTATTTGCTTTTGGGGAATAAATATATACATATATATATATATATATATATATATATATATTTATTTATGCCATGGTCTGTCTGAATACTCGATTCTGATTGGCTGGCAGGTGTTGATTAAATTCATTGAACTGCACAGGTAGTTCCAGGTCAGTTTAATCACGTTCTATATTAATGCGCTTCCTATAAACATTGGTAACCATAGTAACATACAGTTACAGTTAAATAGTAATACAGACGAAAATAACCGTCATTTTTATCGTTCCGGTCAAATATTGCAGCGCAAATATTATTAACATCTTTAATATGTGAATGCTGGCAAATGACCATGGCATAAACAGAATAATTATCCCTTACATATATATATATATATATATATATATATATATACAAGGGCGTAACCATGGTATAGATATTGGGGGGGTCCAAATGTGAGCCCTTCCCCAGATATTTTTTAAAGTGCATTTCCCACAATTCACAATTTTCATATATTGATAAGGATTTGCTCATCTAGAACATAGTTTTGAGGAATACATTGACCATTTGAATTAACATTGAAAGAACAGTCTGCAAATTCTCTGACATAGCAGCAAATAGGATGGCTTCCAGTGAGGAGAACTTACATGCCTAAAGCATTTTGGTTTAAATATTGTGTGTTTCATGTGAATGAAATCATATCAATCATGAAATCAAACTTACAACTACACTATGCCTACTTTTTCACATTTATTCAAAAATTGCCACGGTATTTTTGACCATGGTACTGCTTTTTAGGTGTCTATTTGCTTACCTTCTGAAAAAAAAGGTGAATGTCCGTCTGTTCGTCCTGCTTCTTTCTTTTAGCTCCTACTTTCATTTAATTTAAGCACCAGTGACAGTCGGACTGAGCGGTTTTTTCAAATGATGCAGCAAGCCGGCGTTTACGGGCTCAACCAAGTGTACAATCGAGGGGGGGTGGTCACACAGTTTTGTTTCCCTTGTTTTTCCTAAATTGAAAGTAAATTGAGAGACACATCCCCCCCAAAGTATATGGACATTAAGCCCATATGTATATATATATATATATATATATATATATATATTGAGATTAAGTAATTTGAGTTCTAGTTACAAATTTAATATCTTGGCAAAGAAAAGATTGAGAAATTTTGAGTCAATCTGTTTTGCAGGAGATAAACTAGTAAAAGACTCCACTTGCTCTCCAATTTATCTCTTTCCTGTCTTGTGGGACCTATTGAGATATTAAAGAGATGTCAGTGGTGATTTTTCTTTTTTTTACTGCATGTAGAATCCATTAAAAAGCCTAACAGTGTATTATGCAGCCACCTAAACTTGAATTGGCTGAATGTACACACAGGATTGTGGGGCTGAATAATATATATGCAGCGTCTGAAGATGTGTGTGAGTGTGCATGCTGACACTGTTGAAATCTCCAGCCAACAGGGCACCGCTGCAACTGAAAAACTGCTACCGCATCAAAAAAGATGACATAAAAAAAGAATTAATGATCAGCCGATCAGTGAGGAGTGCCACTGCTCAAAGTCAGCAAGTGTTTGAAAAAACTACACTAGAAGGAGAGAGAGCCTTTATCACACCGCAGACTTGAACAGCCCTTCACAGCAGTCACAAAATAGTCAGGCCTGTCTGGGTATACAGTATTAAAAAGCATTTCCTGGTGCATCCTTAGTATGGCACACAGGTGTTAATGTTTCAGTAAGAGCAGCGCATATAGCAAAGATTGTGCGAGGTGCACCGATCTTCGTCACACGTGTACAAACAAACAAACACATACACACAGAGGAAAGGTTTGTGTGTATGCTGACATTTGGACGCTCAGCAGGACTGGCTTTAAAGGCCAAGCGCAGCAGCTGACCCAGAGACTGCGGATGGGATGGTCCGCTGTGACTCGGCAGCAGACTTAAACTAAAGACCACCACGAGAGAAAACAATGAGCCGATTATGGAGATGATATGACCGTTTGCTGGGACTCCAGATCAGCTCTGACTGAGACTGTGGGGTCAAAGTAATGGCCTGCTGTTATTTAGAATCCTAGAATAGAAGCTCATCTATGAATTTGTTGCTAAATCAATGGGCAGGAATGAGAAGGGTGGTTTGATGAATGAGATACAGGGGCTTGATAAACAGAAGATGAGATCACTGCGCTAGGATCAGGACCAATGCTCATTGTTCCATAGAGGCTCTTCATTATAATAGGTTTTCATATTTGTCCTCATGGTTGATGGGCTTAATCAAATGATATATTAAGACGTGGCACTAGGGGATATTTTAGTTCACTGACAGTATCTCTACAATAGCCATAAAGCTACAATTCTAACCTGTATCTCTGACAGAGAGGGCAGCAGGAATATGAAATGCAAACATGGGCTCATTGCAAAAACATACCTACTGTACACATACAATGCACTACAGTTTCCAGCTGAAATGAACACTCACTAGTGGCAGTAAAACGCTAACAATATAAATTATGATTACAAGGGCCAATCATTGATTAATAAATACTTTTTTTGTGTGTGGTTCTTTGCACAATACTATGTTATGACTTCAAAACTATTTTACTATAGCGAATAACAAAACCAGATCCATATGGCTTTTCTAACATAGCAAACTTGCTTGGTAGCTCACCTGGTACAGGTCACACTTGAGTTCCCCATGAAACACAAATTGCAAGACTTGTTAAAAGCAATCAAAGACTTGGGTTGGTTGCTTTGTTTAGGCTTTTGTTAACACTATCGGTTATGTTTAGGATATGTTTTACTGTAGGTGGTATGTTATTTCCAAGTGTAATACAGCATTAACCTTTTTAATGCTGCTCACCAGACATTTAATTTCCAAACTGCCATGATACATACAAAACAAACAATATATTTAAATGTTGTTTGTATGAAATTGAATGTGCTTTTAGTGACACTATGTGAAATAAGTAATGTAAAATAATTTTTCAGAACAAGACTTGTGTTACAGTGACCCTGGATCAATTAAATTATATGATGGTGATATTAGGCATAGTACTATATACACACATAAAGCTAAATGTTTACCACAATCTATTCAGCAGAAAGTAGAATGCAATTTTTATTAGGCAGAACTCAATCTTGAGAACTCTTGAGAATGCTGAACTTCTGCACTAATCAATATACGTTCTTGCTATAAGGTCTTAAAACATTTTAAATTTTCAAAAGCCTTTCAGTAGCATCATGTACTGCATACTCTAGTAAAGTATTAATGGGTTGGGCCTTTCTACTTGCATACCCAGAGAAAAATGAATTTCTCACAGTTTGCTCTTTAATAGACTAGGGTATATTGTAGTAAGTCAAGATCTTCAGTGGATATTTTCATCTGTTCCTCACACAAAGCTGTCATGTTCAGAAGGCTGAATATAGCAGTTAGGTCTCATGGACCAAATGATACACTAATGGCATTGCATAGTGTTTTATCTACCTTTTTTTAACTTGAATATGAGGGTATGTAAATCGTAACAGAAAGACTTTGGGTATTAATATTGTCTCAGATTCCTTAGAAAAGCTTAAAATAGACACAAATGAGTCAGCCGTCAACATACAGTAATATTGTAGAGCTATAAAATTCATGTGAATAGCTGCTCAGATGAATTTATCTTGGAAGAATTTGATGAGACATTTGATGAGTTGCAGACTTCATGATGTCCTCACACAGTTTGACACATTATTGAGATATCTTCTGAAACTCTAGGGAAGAGGTGAGCTTAATTGTATTGAATGTGCATTTGTGGTATACTTTAAATCTTAAAAGTATAGTCTTAAAAGTGTAGATTAAAGGGCACCTATTATGCAAAATCCACTTTTACATGGTGTTTGGACATAAATGTGTGTTGGCAGTGTGTGAACACAACCACCCTAAAATGATAAAAATCCACCCACTCCTCATTTTTTAATCCCCTTTAAACCAAGTCAGTCTCACTAGACCTGCCGTTTTGATTCTCATGCAGTGTGACGTCACATTGCATAGGCCCTCTTTCTGAGGGGGCAATGCCCCATTTTTGCCCCTTCAAGTAGAATGACAGTGAATGAAATATTAACCAGAGAATTGTACTGTATGTGCATAATATCAAATATCTAAAGGAAGAACATGAAATTATACAGATAAATTAGATATGAAGCTGGAGGAGAGATGTACGATCCAAAAACAATACAATAAGGAGCCAATTGTGATTACCAGCCATGGTAAACTATATATGTATAAAAAAATTTACATTTCAAATTGAAATGCACCTTATCTGGCTCAAATGCTGCAATGTGAAAGCAACTCTGTGTGCAATGGTCGTTGCTTGCCTCAGCTATGGGCACATCTGCTTGATAGTGATCTTCCACTGAAGGCAATGCTAGTTGTGCAGTACTGCTGTAGCAATGACGACCTTGCAGCATCTTCTTGGCTTGAAACAAAGTGTATTGTGTAAACACTAAAATTGATTTTTCCATACTCCAAGCATGCACTCGACCATCCCTCTTGTACAGTTATGAGCTCTGTTGTATCTTAGTTGCTCAGCTGTTGTGGGATTTATGTACAGAGCAAATAAAAAAGTTACTCTGACCATATCTACTATCTCCTAGTAGTAATCCTCTATGTTGTCCTCTGAAATTAAGCACACAATGAAGAGTTTGGACAGTGAGTTAAACCTTTCCAGTGGGCAATCTCTAAAATAGGAGTGCATATACACTGAACAATAATAGAAAACTGCAAACAGTTGCTTTGCTGACATCACACAAATCACCGGTTTCACGATGAAAGATTCCAGATGCCAAAACTTCAAAGTGATCAGAACTTGGTTAACCCTCTGGGGTCTGAGGGTGTTTTGGGGCCCCGGAGAAGTTTTGACATGCCCTGACATTTGTGCTTTTTTCAGTTGCTTATAAACATTTTGAATGGCTAAAGTCTAAAAACACTGTATTCTGCACAAACTGGGCTACAATAATATGTGAGCAGCATGTACGTACGTGATTGTGTTTTTGAGAAAACAACGTTTATGCGTGGTTAGGCCTTCCTTTTTGGGACGTAGAGGTAGGTCTAGGCTCAAGCAAAGAGATTATATCCAATGCATTTTCTTTGTACATGAATGTGGACAAATGTGGTCTTGAGAAGCTGTATGTCATTAAAAGTACTTTAATAAATTACTCCTATCTTCAAAACCCATCTTACTGGCCTGTGTTGTGCATTTTGGTTTTCATCTAGATATTCCAAAGAGTCCATGCAGGAATTAATCCTGCCTCTCTGAAGGTTTAAGCTTCAGTTTTGTCCTAGACTAGCTGTAATCTTCCTTCTTGCAATCAGCTCTGTTTAATCCAAAACAGGCTAAATCCATGACTACTTTGAGATATGTCTGTGCAAGTCACGTTCAGACAGCTCAAACAGACATTTTAGTCTAAGACTAGGCTCAGAACTATAATACATTTCCATTTAAACTTGGCGACTCTTTTAAAGTATTTTATTTACACAATAAGTACTCTTTTTAATTCTAAAATGTACTTCTTTTTCACAAGGGAAGGTGAAAATACGAGAAGACGCAGACTTCAGCAAAAGTCTTTGTGGTCCCACTTTATATTAGGTGGCCTAATTTTAAGAATAACTATATGTAATTACATCTGCAATTAATTTCTGTAATTACATTTATAATTACACTCTTGGCCCATCCCTTACACCTTAACCCACAGTTAAACCTACCCATACCACCAAACCTGTCCCTAACCTTACCCATATCCCACCTCAATAGCAGCAAAAGTGTTTTGCAATACAATATGACCACAATAAGTACATTGTACTTCTCTTTTGATTTAAGTACATTGTAGTTAAGGTCACCTAATATAAAGTGTGACCGTCTTTGTTTATACCTATTTACCCTCATTGCTGTCTAGGAGAAATAAATAAACCAAGATCTCATTTGTGATGTTGCTTTCCTTTAGGAATTGTCCATAAATGCCGCCTTAACACTGTCAAAATCAAATCAGAACAAAGCAATGACAAAACACTTCCTTTTCAAAACCCACCTTTAGAACATTACCAGAAAGCATCAAACCTGATGGACAAGCAGGGCATTGTTTGGAGTAGAACCAAACCAGGGGCTCTGAAATTTACCATTATTAATATTGACACTGGCATATTTCACATTAACTGCGTGCCTCCACTGAGCAGTCCTAGCATACAGCCTGCCTGTCATTCTATGTTGGCCAGTCTCCATCCCACGAGTCTCTTTGAGTTAATTAATCTGTCTGAAGCTCTCTGTAAAGCACATGCCTGAATGCATACACTTCCCCCCAGGCGTGTGTTCAAACACAGTGGGATGGAAGTTGATATAACAAACCTGTCAAACACCGCTGAGATCCTAACTTGAGCATGACAAACCATCAATCCATGTAAACATGAAGAATCTTTTGTCAGGCCAGATGTTAATGGCCATTTTAACACATTTCTCTTAAGAATAACAACAATAACAATATGACTATGCACTGATCTACATAAGATAAGCAAAATATTGAAGAAAAAGGGTAACATGTTTGAAACTCTCACAGACTCTTAAAAAATAAAGGTTCCAAACGTTTTGAGTTACTCAGACAACCTTTCAGTGATCACTTCTTAGAAGAACTGTTTTATTTTTCTTAGTGTGAAGAACCTTTCCACCTTTTGTCCATTGCATAGTAAAAGTTCTTCATGGAACCATGGATGCCAATAAATATCCACAGGAAAATGACATTGTGGCAGTGCTGATTGACTGAGTGGTTAAAATGGGACCACAGTAATGTGCACAGTCCAAATTCTTCAGTATAACAACTGTCCTGAGCTGTGACGTCCAAGGCAGCACATGCTTTTAAGAGTCCACCAAAAAAGTTTTGGGGCACTCCTTAAACGAATGTACTATAATATCATGAAATATTTATGAAATACAGGGCTGCTTTAAAATGGAAATCAATGAAGAAACGGAATGGAGGCTTTTTGCTCGTGGAATGATGTTATGGCATCTACCAGCAGGAAGCTAACAGCCCATGCTAACCCGACAAATCTTGATCTAGTATGCAGTGAAATCTCATAAATCCAAAATCTACTTAAATATACAGTATATAACATCAAATATCTTCTTATTTGACTGTTTCACCGTGGACAGACAAATTATTTGTCACTACAAACAAATTGCTTTATTTCCCTTTTTTTTCTGTCCAAAATACATGGACAGAATATAGGCTATGTTATAAATATATGTGAAGCTCAATTAAATATATGTTTGAAACTGAATATATGTGACCCTGGACCACAAAACCAGTCTTAAGGGTATTTTTTATTTTAAATGGAGATTCATATATAAATAAGCTTTCCATTAATGTATGGTTTGTTAGGATAGGACAATATTTGGCCGAGATGCAACTATTTGAAAATCTGGAATCTTAGGGTGCAAAAAAATCCAAATATTGAGAAAATTGCCTTTAAAGCTGTCCAAATGAAGTCCTTAGCTATGCATGTTACTAATCAAAAATTAAGTTTTAATACAGTATATTTAAGGTAGGAAATTTACAAAATATCTTCAAGGAACATGATCGTTACTTAATATCGTAATGATGTTTGGCATAAAAGAAAAATCGATAATTTTGACCCATACAATGTATTTTTGGCTATTGCTACAAATATACCCTTGCTACTCATGACTGGTTTTGTGGTCCAGGGTTATGCAATGGCTATATTGGTATATTTATGACAATATATTTAGAAATATTTTAGAACATAAGCCTATACATGGTCATTTTTGTATATAAAAAAAAGAAGAAAAAAGAAATATATATATATATTATGTGTATGTATATATATATATATATATATATATATATATATATAGTGTATATATTTGGCTGTATGCGATTATGCCTGCACTGTAATAGTTCATGATAAATGCAATTTTTACCTCTTTCCAAAAATGTTTAGCCTTTCTTCTCATACTGTAGCTATTAAGTATCTCTCCAAAACAACAGATCTGAGCAAATCCATTTAATCATTTACTAACACCAGTTCATCAGTTTGTTTTCCAGTCTTAGGTGCAATTTTATGTTTGCATTCACTGCTCCTGACAAAACTGAATAAGAAGGTCACAAGGGCCCTTAACATCTCTTAGCAGTATATGCCATAGTGCACTACACCGAAAAGATATGGACAAGATCTGTGCGTTTGAGTGGATGTAGGGTTCTTGTAGCTTACAGGTGATTAGTCGCACTCCTTGTGAGACAGAGAGAGAGAGAGAGAGATGATCCAGATAAGAGGCTGTCAGAAGAGAAAGGATCATGTCAACCACACACTATACAAAGCTCTTGTGTGTGGGATAATGAATATGTAAGTAATCCAGCAGCATGATGTAAACCACAGAATGCCGATTTGAATAGTGTGTTCTTGTCTGCTTGTGCAGTTACATCTCAGCATTGGCTTATTAAAGAGTTTTATGATGCTTGTTTCTCCTGTCCAATTTTAAAAACAGAGTTAATAATCTGTTACAAAACAGCAAAAGCCATTTGTGCAAACACTTGCAAAAATAAAAAATGAATGTTGCCTCATTGCCTTCTTAAACATTTGATGTATTTTTTTATCTGCATGAATTGCATGAACACACAGGAGTACTGGTATTTGAAAGGAACAATTATCAAAGTATATTTTTACATATTCTGGAGAAAAAGTGAGAAGTGCTTGGCAATGCCGGGGTGTTGATGGTGGTTGCCAGGATGTTGCTACGCAACTGCTAGGTTGTTCTTGATGGTCGCTTACTGGTCCAAGTCAAAGAGCTTAGCCCAAAGGTACAGTATTCTGGACTTCAAACATGGATTAGGTTAATTTTTCATTGTAAGTCTATCTATGGGATTTTGTGGATTGTATTGTTCAACAGGAGAAACAGGAGACTAATTGCTTGGAAAAGGGAAAATATTAAAAAATAAAACTGGGCATTGGTTTTAAAATCTGAATGAATTATGCACAAGCTTTTCTGTTTTCAGTGCTTTCCGTTGTAGAGAAAGAGGGAAAGGGGGAAAATAAATAAATAAATAAATAAATAAACTTGAGTGCCATCAACATTTTCATGCAAAATTACTGCATACTTCTACACAATACAGCACAACTTTAATGACTGATTGACTGATTGATTTCAACCTTTGTACCTTTATTATTACAAAAAAAAAAACTTTTAATTAATTCATGCAATCATTCATTCATTTACTGATTGATTGATTGATTGATTGATTGATTGATTTCAACATTTTTTTTACCTTTATTATTTCAAAATGTGTATTTATTTATTTATTTGTTTGTTTGTTTTTGTTTGTTTATTTATTTATTTATGTCCACTTTATATTATGTTCCTTTTGTACTAACATTTCAAATCATTTGATACAATGCACTTATAAAAAGTGCACTATTTGCAACGGTGTGTGAAACAATAGTGGACAGTATAGAGTAAAGTCATTCGATCTTATAATGCACCTCAGTAACAGTGTACGACCGACGTATACTCAAAAGCAAGATATTATAGAATACTTGGTAACACTTTATTTTAAGGTCTCTTAACTAGTTGCTTATTAGCATGCATATTACTAGAATATTAGCCATTTATTAGTAGTAATTAAGCACATATTAATGCCTTATTCTACATGACCTTATTCTACATCCCTAATCCTACCCAATACCTAAACTTAACAACTACCTTACTAACTATTAATAAGCAGCAAATTAGGAATTTATTGAGGGAAAAGTTGTAGTTAATAGTGAATAAGTGTTCTCTATTCTAAAGTGTTACCGAATACTTATGCACTGTGAGCATTAAACCAAATTAATTCCCGCATCTTGCCAGATGAATAGGGAATAGGTTATGAGAGGAAGTTTCAGATAAAGCCTTTCTTTCTGTTTAACTGGCTTTTCTTTATCCCACCGGTACTGGAAATTATACTGACACCTACTGGCCTGGATGTATGGACTGTTGTCAGTTCACATTGGAATTCTGTACCTTTCATTTACTTCTGGTTTGTCTGTTTATCTCTGTCTCAACACATTCAATAAAAAGGACATTCTTGGATTCAATCCTAACAAAGTTTTACAAGATGATGGTGGCTGCTACCACAATCTCTCTCCCTAATAGCTCAGTGCAGTTTTGACAGCAACACTGCAGTTTGCAGCTGTGTGTTCACACTCAACGACGGATGGAACAAATGCTGATCCACATTATAAAGTGAACTTAATTTATTTGTAATTATCAGTTATTATAACTATTACTACCTCAGGCGAACAGCAAGGTATGTCTGGTCATGTGATCAAAATATTGTGGCGCCCATAAGAGTGCTCCAAGTAACATATAATAGCTTTTATAAGGCAAATGATATAACTGTCAGTGTACGTAGGGGTGAACATAGTGGGGTTGTTCCGGTCACTAGTGATGCTTCCCTCAGCAAACACAACCCAAGATTTCTACCCATCACTCCATGTAAACTCAAAAAATATACAAGTCTCATACGTCGATAACAAGACTCTGATGCAAAGAGAAAGCAGTGAGGCACTGAGTAAAAAAAAAAAAAAAAAAGCACAGTAGCAAGACCATCTGTGACACTAGGGTCTAGTATTTAGGAGACATAAGCAAACATCCTGTTCGAACAGGAACAAAGCCTCACTCCAATTCCTGCACCCTACTCCAGTCATTTTGCTTCTTTAATAACACAGTTAAGGCCAGGCAACTGTGTGTTCATTGGGACAAATGTGGGACTTGAAGGGAAACTAAGCATCGATTTTAAGTCCAGCAGAGACAATTAGTTCCGCTTGATGCCAAGAGACAGGGAAAGTTTCCAAAGGGGTGGGGAGAACTGGGAATGCGACACATCTGCACAAGTGTTAGTTCACAGAGACTCTCACATCGCAAAAACACACCCACAAACACAAGCCTGTCCTCGCAATCTGACTGCAACACTGCCAAAAAAGGGATTTCCATGTGTCTACTATACTTTCTTTCAGTTACAGCATCTTACATACATGACCATCAACATATGCATAGTTGGTTGATTAAAAAATTGCCAAAAATTATCATAATCAGATATTTGTAATTTAAGTTAACATAAGACAATCTTATGTTTGGATTTTAAAGCCAGAATCAATGATAAACCCACCTAAGTTTTTTTTTTTTCCTTGTAAAAAAAATAAATAAGAAAATAAATGCTTAATTATACTGAATGTGCTTTTGTAGTATACTTCAAATCTTAAAAATGTATAAATACTGTATACTTAATAAAATATAAAATATTTGGATACTCAAAGACAGTACACTTTCTTGACTGTTTCTTAACACACTTAAGTATACTTTTAAAAGTGCCCCTTGTGATAATGTAATACGTTTTATTTTAAAGTAATTTTTAAAATGATTATGCTTTAGTAAACTTTTTTTTTTTTTTTTTTTAATATATATACTTTAATGAAATATAACTATTCTAATGTTTTGGCTCACATACTAAAGCACATCTAATTTAAATATACTAAACTGCAACATCACCATTACAAATACGTAATTACAAACACATTTAAATGCATGACACATCTCAATAGAAATTATATTTAAATACAGTTTAGTTTGCAATGTATGCTTATCAGTAGGTACGCTATCCTTATATCAAAGACAAAATAATGAATTTTCAAAAAAAAAATAAAGATGTTCTTAAATCCTACTTACAGTAAGTGGGTCAAAAAAGCACTCTGAAGTTCAAACAGTTGAATTTAATATACATTTAAATAATATCATTTTAAAAGTATACAATTTCTCTAATAAGTACTCTTTTCAAAGGTATGCTAAAGGTTTTGTTGTTGTTGTTGTTGTTTTCATAAGGGCATGTTCCAGATGCTATGCGATAAGATTCTAGCGCCGAGTAAATTGTGTGTTCACACCCGATGTAATAGCCTATATATACATTACACAACAAAATAATTTACAGCCAATCAGAAGACTGTGTGGACGGGCTCTCTCTGAGGACAGTGTTGTCAACATTGTTAATGTTCCCAACAAGTTATTAAAAACGTAATGAATGTTATTTGAATGTTCACAATGCCCCCCTTTATATATATATATATATATATATATATATATATATATATATATATATATATAAATGTCCGTAACACTTGATTTTAAGGTCTCTTAACTAGTTAAAACATATTAATAGAATATTAGCCATTTATTAGAAGTAATTAAGCACATATTAATGCCTTATTCTACATCCCTAATCCTACCCAATACCTAAACGTAACAACTACCTTACTAACTATTAATAAGCAGCAAATTAGGAATTTATTGAGGGAAAAGTCGTAGTTAATAGTTAATAAGTGTTCCTATTCTAAAGTGTTACCCAATGTTCTTGTTATTTTCGAGATCTGAGGTAAATTATGTATTGTATCTTTCATCATGGCTGTTAAAGGTAAGCAAAAAGATGTTTAAACTTTGTTTTTCTTTTTCATTATTATACAAAACAGTGTTGTCAGTCACATCAACACCAAAACAACAACAACAACAAAATATAATTCACTCTTTCTCATCACATATCGCAGGGTGCAGCCCTTTAGAACAAAAAGCTCTGATTAACATGAAAAAGATAGATTTTATCATGTGTCACGCTGTTTAGAACATGGCGTAATACTCATGTTTACATGGGTAACACTGGATGTGACTAGATAATGTTCTTTTTAAAGGGGACACACACAGTTTAACCCAAAGAGTACATATGGAGTAGTATTCCATCCTTCATATCTCAGGAGAGTCTTTAGTTTTATCAGATTTATAAAAGAAAGACACAAAAAGACACAGCCAAGCTCCTGGAGGCGTGCCGTGGGCGGGGCTAAAGTTGTGTGAGCATTTGTGTGCTGATTGCTAACAAAAAACTGAAATTTGATGCAGTTTTACTTACAGTGGTTCGGAATCATGACCGGGATCTTTTTATCGCTGGGACTGCTCCATCATTCAGTATCAAACAAAGTGCAAATCCAGTGTCGAACTGGGCCTTGTTTATAAAACAGTTTTTTTTTTTGTTTTGTTTTGTTTTGTTTTTTTGGAAACTTTGGCCATGTTTAGCATGATAATTCAACTCTTTAACAGTGTAAATAACTCAAATGCATGAAATTGCATTAGACCCCACCTTTAAAGATGTGAACTAATGTCAAAGCAATCCAATGTGTGTTCCATAGCAGCATGATTTATTTGAACTACAGAAAAGATGATTTTAACCCCCTGGGGTCGAAGCCCACACTCGTCTCGTATTTTCTTCATGACCGCGAAAAGAACTAAAAATATTCTGTCAGTTTTGATCGAATAGATAAGAATAAGGTATCGTTTGAAACTGCAAAGGGTCTGCTTTTATTTCTGTATAGTCATAATAACAACGAAACAATGTGCTTTTCTAAAATAAAGAAAACAAACAGGGTGCGTTCTCTGCCGGCTCTTTCTCTGTCACCTCTCTTCACAGACACGTAAATAAAACAACATGAATCTCTGTGAATACTCGCGTCAAATAGATGATAAATATATGTACATGTCTACTTTTAAATGAAGTAAGTCACATCCAAAACAAATATTCTGTGTTAAAGTAATCCGTATGAAACCAACGTGATGTCCAGGTTTCCCGTCTCAACTCATTATACTGTATCTAATGCGGTCATACCCACATGCTGATCGTGCTTTTCACATTCAAACATCCATTTGAGGCATGCTCAAATGTAAATGCCCACATCGCCTCCGCGTAAAAAAAACAAGTTCATCCTGGTTAACATTACTTTTTGCTTCGCGCAGCTGGATCCAGTGAAGAAAATCACTCTGATGACTAGCCTAAAATTACTTGCATCTTGCTATTGTGTTATTGTGACATAACTTGTACACATTTTACTAGTTAGACTTTTCTCAAACTATAATTCCTGACTACATGAATGAAATCAAGTGAAACATTTTGAAATATGGGTCATTTCATTGTCTAAATTTCATTGTCTCACAACGCCAGGATGTTTGTTTAATTTTTTATAACATATAAAACCACAAGATATAAAAGTAACGTTAATGTGAGTGTTAACACTATGAATGAATGTTTGGCACAAAGGTGAGTTACTGTTTAATTATCAGTGATCAGATCAGTATCAGTACAAACGATGCTGTTCTTCTGAACTTTCAATTCATCAAAAAAAAAAAAAAAAAAATAAATAAATCTTCTCTTTTCAACATAATAATATTAATAATAATAATAATAATAATAATACATGTTTTGTTTTGTTTTTTGAGCAGCAAATCAGAATATTAGAATGATTTCTGAGGGATCATGTGACTGGAGTAATGATGCTAAAAAGTCAGCTTTGATTGATCCTAATAAACTGTTTAACTGCACTCACAAGTGAATCTCAAGTTATTTTGTGTGATAGCTAAATATATTCTTAATAAACTACAAATAAACAATATATAAATTAATTTTGTCCTCACATTCTTTCTTGTAACTCTTCCCTCTCGGTCAGATACCTGTCTGAATGGTTCATTATGCAGCTCATTATGCGGGCCTTTGTCTTCTCAGGTGTTAATCACAGCATTAATGATAGTTCACTCCCTCTTGCATAGATCCTTTCTACTCAAAAAGCGTCTTAGAAAATTTTAATCAATACATTGTTTTCTGGGAGCGAGTAAACAAGATGATTTTCATATCATTCTGAAGCAAAAACTCTAGGCTACAAGATCCAGTTCTCAAAAGTCTTGTGAACAAATGTTCTGTATGTGTTTTATGGCCTTATTTCAGTGACTTCAAAATTTTTGTTTTTCACTAAGCATGCATTTTATTGCTTTCGTTGTTTTCTCAAAAACACAATCATGTAGATAAATGCTGCTAACATTATTATAGCCCAGTTTGTACTGTTTACAGTGTTATTAGACTTTAGCCATTTATATTATTATAAGCAACTGAAAAAAGCACAAATGTCAGGCCATGTTAAAACTTCTCCAGGCCCCCAAAACACCCTCAGACCCCAGAGGGTTCATCAAAATGTGGTGGTAAATGTTACTAAATGTCCTAAAGCCTGTGTTGACTTGGTGATTAGGCAGTGGTGTAGTGGAGGGTATACACAGGTATACGGCGTAGGCTATACCCACTTCTTTATCAGTCGGCTTTGCGTATACCAACTTCTAAATCCCCTCTGATGCGCATCATTCATTAGTGTCCTGCATTAAGCAAAATTATGACAGTTCACCACATGAATAGCTAATCCAATCGCATGTAAAAATAATAAAAAAAAAAGAATCCAAATATTCCCTAAAAACACTCAGTAAAGACAGTGATGCGGTCAGGACCGCGGCACCGGCAACCTTTGAAATATGTTTGACGATTGTGCCCGTGCATGTGCCCGCTCCGTCCCCGACCCCAGTCAGAGAGGATGCCGATTGCCGACAGAGATGCTGCCTGTTCATGCGAGACAGCATGGCAGGGGAGGAGCGCCGAGTGGTAAAATAATACTTAATTATTGATTACTAATTTGAATCAGCACATTAGAACGAAAACAATAGCTTACAAACCGGTAAACTCCTGTAAACTTTTCAGTCCAAGGATCCAGTAAACGAATGCGCTCAAACAGTAAGTTCAAAATAGCTCTAATAGGCCACAGAGAAAACTCAACCGATTTCATCAGAGATTGTGGAGAGTCGAGTCCAGATGTCAGTAAATTATTATTTTCAGCATGTATTTGGTTTAAAAGCATGAGTATTATACTGGATGCGGTGACTGAAAGTGTTTTAGATTAGGCAGCGGCTATTTACACTAGCCTAAGTGTAAATAGCAATAGAGGCTATTTACACTAAGTGAAAATGGCATATTTTCTTAGCGATAGATGCTATTTACACTAAGCGCAAATAGCGATGGATGCTATTTACGCTGTTAAAAGCAGGATTTTCTGCTTTTTATACTACTTATTGCAAATATAGTGGCAATTATCTGCACCTCAGTATTGTAATACATTATAAAACAGTATGCAATAATAACTTATTGAGTGCAAATTTAAATTTTAATTCAAATTATTAAATGGATGCCACCTTATTGGGACAAAGGCTCTCCCTACACCTATCCTAACCCTACGATACTTTATTTTCAACTTTTTTATTATTTCTTTAATTTTTATTAAAAATAAATGCTTTTCTGATGTGATTTGAAATTTGAAAAGGGAGAAAAAAAGTTCGCCAAGGGGCGCGTCAAAAGGAGTATGTTACTCAGTCTAGCATCTGCACCACTGGAGCTAAAGACCGACAACTGTCTTTTGTAATGTTGACTAGCCTAATCTCATGTTGGTGGGCGGCATTAGTGTAAATAGCCTCTGCCAACAAGGCAGGCTTTGCACTTAGTATAAATAGACACTTTGTTTAGGGCATGTGCTGGTCTAGTTATTCTGAATGGATCCGTATAGTAGCATGTACAGTACGGTCAAGACAGCAGGTTTAGTGTTCTTTTGGTGTCTCCCTGTGGTCCTGTTTGATATCACAGCTTGACTGGTGCTTATTTATATTAAAAAGGCAGTGGGGATGGGGGATAAGTTGATGTCATGATTTATTTTATTTTTTTATTTCAAATAGATATCATGATTCTCCTACAAACAGACAACTAAACAAAATATCATGTAATTGAATACAGGTTCTTATAAAATGTTAACTGCTGCAGTCTATTTATTTATTTATTTTATTTTATTATTATTTTTTTTTAATTATTGCAAAATCTGCACCTCTTCTGTGGCTAATTTTAATTTCATAATGATCTTTACTCCATGAAGTCAAGCAGCAGACGTTAAGTGACAATATGCAAATACTACTCGCCCATTTTGGGGTGCACTAAATATACAAGACTTGTTTTACACGTCACTGCTTATAACACAGGGTGCTCATCCTTTGCTGGCCCGCTTTTTAAAAAAAATGGACTACATCTACATCACTGTGATTAGGTGGTTCTTGGATGCTGATGTGATGGCCTGAAAAGTCTGAGAATTGCTGTTCTGATAACTTCAGTCATTATGATGAATAGAATGACATAGGAAACAGAAAATTTAATCAAAGCACACTGTAATTGCCAGTCAGATTAATTTAGCATAATATGCAGCTACTAGGTTTTTAGGGCATTTAGGACAGGAACTTGAGAACACAGCGACATGCAAGCATGCTCTAAAACAGAACATTATTTGTATATGGGTTTTCTAATTTATTTTTTATCAACTGCTCTTTTGTTTCAGTTTGTAAAGAAATGATTTTTTTCTTTTTTTTTACATTTAAAGTATTTCAATCTCAGCTAAGCAGAACTGGAATGTCAGATTTTTCATAGTGCTTTGAAGTAGAGAATTATCTGTCAAATTGAATGGGTCATGCAGGTTTTGTGGTTTTTGTGGAAACAGGTCTATGGCGTGCTGTCAAGTGGGCTGTGCAGATATTTGCTCCGCTCCACTTGGATCAGATGGATAACTCCGTTTTGGAGTGTTTGGCTTCTCATAAAAGCACAGAGAGGGAGATAATGTCACAGAGAGAAAAAAAAAAAAGTGTGAATTATTACATTTACCGCAAAATGTTTGGTGCTGGAAACTCCTCCAATAGAAAAGTGAGCCACTGAAATTTGTGAGGAAACAATTAGACTAGTTTGGGCTGTTTGTTCTGCTCCCAATTGATTTGTGAAAAATAAAACGCTTGATTCAAATGCACTGAACATTCATTTAAAACAATGCAACAATATGTCATTCCTTACGGCTACTGGACTATTTTCCCATACCCACAATTTCTATGAAAATGTGCATAATTGAATTAAACCCCAGGAGCTCCAATAGCCCATATTTAGCGTAGGAGTAACACAACACCCCCGCTCCTCCTTCATCTCTCTTCCTTCCTCTGCAGCTTTCCATCTCCAAAGACTATGTCCCTCTGGACCGCACTGCTGTGAGCAAAACCCAGAACCCTACATTATTCCAGATTTGACGTTTTTCAATAATGTCATTATTTTATTATTTGCTACTGCTGTTCATTTGGTGCTGAAGTGCCCAGTGCATTGATAACGGCCAGTAATGGAAATGATTTTCAGCCAGTGGAGAGTTTTAATGGCCAATTCTGATAGCACGGATTGTCTTCTGTCAGCGTAGTCATAATTAGAATTTAAGGTTCCAGACTGGAGTTTTAAATCAACTAGAAATGCAGCTACAATCATTCATGAATGTGCACATAGTGCACCTACAGTTTGGCTTTGAAAGAATAGAAAACAATTTTCCTGACAAGCATTACATCGTAAAATACTCAGATTTGGTTAGAATAAAATGACAGTTCCACGTTTGTTTGTCAAAAACTTATTTTCGAGTCTGGTTAGCAATGAAAAACATCAAAACAATGAAGAATGTGGCAGAAAGTTAACAGGATTACCACATTTACTTTTTGAGAGCCCAAAACCAGACATTTTCTTGTGTAATATAACAGAGAGAGAAAAAAAAAAACATATGTTGAGGTAATGATAATTTTTCACATTCTTGAAATTAAACTTTAATACTAGCTCAATAGAAATGTTGCATTAATACTTCAATACTCTTAATTTGCAGTAGTGGAAGCATGTGGCATACATGACGAGACTTGATTGCTACAATTTTAATGAATGACCCTTGTCTACATTACAAACAAGTATAGTAATGTTGGCACATGACAGCTTCATGGATCATCTAGTGTTGTCGCATTGTGACATGCCACTTGCCGAACTCTGTTAACAGTGGTAGATATTTCTGTAATCAATTAAGAAATTGCTTTTTCTTTTTTTTTCTTTTTTCTCACTGCAGAACCAATATAGTACATAGAATACATGTTTTGATAAATAAACTATTTAAATTTTGATCATAAAAATTGTAATTAACAGTGGTTTGTTCTCTGATATCTTGGAAGCTCGTGGGCAACATTAGTTTGAGGATATTACAGTGGTTGTAAGGAAAGTCAATTTCAAATTGCCTGTATTTGACTAAATTGTTTTTCACTTCATTAGGAGGTAAGAGCTGTTTTTATTTCAGGACTCTGCTCAGGCCCATAGTTGCATTGCACCGTTTGACAGCTCTCTTTCCACCCCCACACACACAGTCTCACAGTGTGTCATGAGTCTTGCCTGTGGAAAGTAGCACTACTTCTAATACACTGCAATAATAACCTGAGGTGCTTTAGCACATAGTCATTCAGTAAAAGAAAAGCATTTGACTGCATTAGAAATAAACTCAAGCTATGGATCATTTGAAGCACTGCACAGTTCCTAATTTTCCATCTCCTGTCTGCCATTATATGCTGTTATAGTGAGAACCTTTAATTTGACCAGAAGAAAATATTGACTACTAAATTACTCGCTCAATTTTGTGTTATGAAGCTGTTGCTGTGAGGGCTAATATACATGTTAAACTGTTTTCACGTGCAAAACTAATCTTGGAATGAAGACAGCTATTTAGACTATTTCTATATCCTTTCTATAAAGACTAATTGTATATCAGGCAATAATAATAATAATAATAAACAACACTATATGAAAAATGAGATATACTGTAGATACTGCCACACAATATTAAAATGTAAATACAGCATTACTACAGCTGGAATACATATAAAGGCTTTTCAGCTGAATTGTGATTGATTGAGTCTTTCTACACTGGATGTGCCAAAGCAAATTCCAAATCTATTTGTCCTGTTGTCGGAAGTAGCACAAGTGTACAAATAGAATAGAACAGGATATCTGGTTATTGTCGACAACTATGCACTATTCAGTGGCATGCATTTAGTGTAGACAACAACACTTCTCGTCTCCAGTGTAGACATATGTGACCCTGGACCACAAAAGTCAATGGGGTATATTTGTAGCAATAGCCAAAAATACATTGTATGGGTCAAATTGATTGATTTTTCTTTCATGCCAAAAATCATTAGGACATTAAGTAACGATCATGTTCCATGAAGATATTTTGTAAATTTCCTACAGTAAATATATCAAAACTTAATTTTTGATTAGTAATATGCATTGCTAAGAGCTTCATTTGGACAACTTTAAAGGTGATTTTCTCAATATTTTGATTTTTTTTTTTTGCACCCTCAGATTCCAGATCTTCAAATAGTTGTATCTCTGCCAAATATTGTCCCATCCTAACAAATCATACATCAATGGAAAGCTTATATATTCAGCTTTCAGATGATGTATAAATCCCAATTTTGAAAAAATCATCCTTATGACTGGTTTTGTGGTCCAGGGTCACATATTAGTCCACAGTTCAGTTTTGACTAAATGTGTGGTTACTGGGTTTCTCCTTGCAAGACAGTATATTGTTGATATACAACTCCTACCGACATTTAAGAGTCTAGTCATACCACCCACCACCTCTATTGTACATTAAACACACAACAAGCATTAAAGCTTTGATAATCAGTATGCCATCAATTTGTTTATTTATTTAAAATATATACTATTTCTTATTGTTTGTACCCTTAAAAGTCTCACAGCTTACAGCTAAACAGCTTGGTGGTTATTTTATTCCCAATGTATGCTGTTATATCCTGTCATGAAATACACAAAACCTCGTTATTTACATCTTCCTTCCAAATTCAAGTATAATTATTATTTTTTTATTATTATATTTAAAAAAAAATAAAATTGGTAGTCATATAAAAATGCCTAATTTAATTAAAAATAAAAATATTGACAGACACCAAAATTTACTGAGCATCCTAATCTTTTCTGAAAAGTTTCAGCTCAGAATTGAGTTTCAAAACTGTCTAAGGTAAGACTAAAAGAGTCAAATGTTTTCTTTAAAAATTAAATCTCCTTCAGATTCAGTCCTGAAGACAGTATTATGCCAAGCAGCCTCTCACTTTTCTCTCTACTTCCTTTTTATTATTCCATAAGTGACCCTTTCACCGTTCATGCTTTACTCAACAGCTAAAATAACACTGACAGGTTTTGAGCAGTTTCTTGTGAGAATATTCTGTACAAATACAAACAAATTATCATAAAATACCACACATAAAAAAACAAAACAAAAGAGGTGCAGATATAGAGGTTCCGATCAATACTGCAGCAGAAGAAAGCAGAATACCCAGAATCCAGTCTGTCACAATCTTGTGAAGCAGTATCCGCTTTGTTGTATCACCACTTACTTGTGAAAAGTAGAAAAACTATTTTTGTACATTTTCTACAAAAAAAAAACTCTAACAAGGAACCATACTTCTACAGTTTTCATTAATGCTTGGAATGGACTCTTATTGTTAAGTATTACCATTTAATTTCAACAGTCATGCTTAAAGATGGCCATCTTTAAATACCAACACAAGGCCATATCATTAAAATTACATACATATGGATATTGTATGTGTACTCACACACTTTATTTTTTAACACTTGATAATTATCTAATCAAGAAAAAAAAAAAAAAGAAGTTAGTCACACACTAAAGCGCAGCGCTGCGTCTAGGAGAACTCAGACCCAGCCGGCACATGACCGACCTTCAACGTTGAAATATGGTTGAAATAAGGTCAGTTCTTGTTTCAACGTTGAAACAACGTTGAAACAATGTTTAATGCTTAACGGTTGAAAACCAACCGGTACACGACCAACCTTCAACGTTGAAATATGGTTGAAATAATGACAGTTGTTGTTTCAGTGTTGAAACTATGTTGAAATAATGTTTAATGCTAAATGGTTGAAAAAGGGTAATAAAAACACTTATAAATCAACTTTTATTTTTTTTATTTTTTTTTATTTTTTTTTTACAAGATCTGTATGTTGAATCACTTAATGTATGTACAGAATAAATAATTTCTGCCTTTTAAATTATTATTAAGATCGTTATTATTATTTTATTATCATTTTACATTTTTATCATGAAACCTTCTGGTATAACTATTATCAACAACAATAAAACTAAACACATTGCACTGCCTTACCACGCTGAAACAATTCCTATTGGTTATTTAACCTTATTTGCTTTGATCATGATTGGTTAATCTGGCTGTCATTCATGAAACTGGCCAATGAAACTGTGTGCGCCATTTTAAGTTTGAAAATATGACCGTTATCCTGACCGTCTTTCTGAGTGAGAGAGCTGCTGCGCAAATAAAACTGCTAGGTCGGTCCCGAATTATTGGATAATTACATAAAAAAACGTTTACCACTAAAGCTATTATTATATTATTGATCCTATATTCTCATTCAATTTAGTCATCAAGTTTCTAATTTTATGTACCGGTACTATTTATGTAAACGCTGCCTAACTTTCATGTGTTTGATGGGCGCGCGCGTTGAACATTCGAGGCGCGCATTTAAACTGGAGTGGAGGGAGTTTCCATGGAAACGGGGCGGCAACTCAGCTGACAAGTAGCAAAAAAACTCCATCTCTCACTGTTGTTTTTACTGCTTTCAGGTAAGTTTAGTCCCTAAAATTACACAAATAAGACATACAACTGTTCCTGATACTTTCTTACATGTAATTGACACGCTTCTGTTGAATATTTACTTTACAGAAATGGTTTAGTGTCATCGGAAAAAGTCCGTTAGCATCACAACCGTGAGCTAACTATAGAAGCTAACTATAAGAGGTAAAATAGCTGGATTTGAGCTCTTATTTATGAAAGTTTGGGATTTTAATCACAGATTATGTAGATGAGTGATTTTTATAGCTTTGTAAATGTTTTGTTGGCAATTTGTTAATGGATGAATTGAAATAATCGAATTAATTTAACCTAAAAGTATGCACTGTACTGTTAATCAACTTAAAGTTACATGAACTAAAATGGGCTGAAGCTAACGTTATTTCAAATACATTTTTATCTTTCGTTGTAGACAAATATTGATAACAATTGTACTGTGATTTTAGGAGTGTCAGAAAAATCCCTCGGATGCTGCTGAGAGAGAAATTGGAAACATAGGCGATCTGAGAAAGCATATTAAATAACTTCATATGCATTTTTCCCAATATATTTCACCCATATCATCATACATCTTTAAAACCTAAAAACGTAAATCTTTGTTTCTTAAGATTTTTTTGTATGTTCTGTACATTATTCTCTCTCATTTCTGCATTTCACCCCTGCCGTAGTTTATTTCTAATAAACCTGACATTGTATAATATTGTTGGCTCTGTGACAGATTGTTTATGTTCCTATAGTCTTCCATGCTGATGGCCGTGTAGCAGAGTTGGAGGGGACCTCTTGTCGAAGAACATCTCCAAGACACTATGAGCATCTGACTAGTAAGTAAAACCTCAAACATTCAAAAATTTATCAGATATTAAAAAAATATATATCAAATAAATATAACATATTTTTGGAGTCCTGTATGTCTTACAAGGCCATCTCGTTTAACACTGCATGAGGAGCTTGCATTTGGATCCGCACGTCTCACGTCTCGTCAGCCCCGTTACAAGGACACTACAACCAGAGAGGTACAACATAATTCAAAACGAGACACAGATGATAATAAAAAAAAGTGCTTTGAAATTAAAATTCATAATGGTAAGACAGAACCAAGTACCGTGACTGTGCCTCACTTCAAAGTGAAACAGTCTGTAATAGTCATCTGCCATACCAGATCGATGGTGAAGGTGGGAATTATAAGTTTGATTTTCTAGACTTTAAATGTACTAAAGTGTTTGTTCAAGTAGACTTTGTTGCTTGTGGAAACCTCACACAAGCCTGAAAGGTACTTAACTCTAGAACCGCCAGAGGTCACTGTATACCTAAAAGCGCCAGCGGGTAAATTTTACCCACACACATGGCAACTGTTTTTATATGGCTCAAGAACATATTATTTCACTGTATTATGCCACTGTCTTCACAAAGAAGTGTCTAGAGTCATGAAATGACATCAGCTATATTTTTACCCTGTTATTTTATGTTCAAGACTTTTTAATGCAGCCTACACTAATCCATAATGGTCAGTAAGCTACAAAAAAAAAAAAAGCCTGCACTGACAACGAAAATTAGAAGGTAGTAAATATTTGGGTGGTGTAATATTATAATACAATGTCATTAATCAATATATTAGGATAATCCACGTTATTTAAATTACTAAAATAGCCAATAGACAATAATGAGCAATAATAATTCACCACACTGCATAGGAAGATGCTATGACAAATTCAAGCGCACAGCTTCACCTAGGCCCAATTATTAATTTGTTTAGTTATATCATTTATAATTTGAATAATAGAACACCGCCAATAAACTTCGGGTAATCAAAAACAAATGTTTTATTCATTACATCATAGATGTAATAGATTTTTTTGATTTTTTTTTCTTCAGGAAACGGCCAGACTAGAATTATAGCAACACAGTAGCGAACAATAAATGATATGGCAAGACAAAAATTAAATAATAAAACCAAAGTTTGACCAACTATGAGTAACGTTAGGCTAAAACATCTAAATATGATGTCTGGATCACTGTCAGATGAGCCGTCAGATGCTGAGCCGACCCAGGACTCATAACTTACCATCAGACTCTCCATCACTCATGGCATTTAGTGTTTCTAATACCGACCTTCCATAAATCGCCTTCTTTTAGTCATTTTGACATTATTTTTGAAACTGATAACCGCTAAATCGGTGAGTGAAAGGCATTGCCTAGAAATGTACGATGTTAAAACACAAACGTCAAGAAAATGACAGCGTGAAAATACATGCATTATATAGCGGGTAAATTTGATCCGTGCGGCGCTTATAGGTCTAAAAACTCTGTTTTTTTAATCTGGTTTTATCTAAATAATTTTTAACAGCATTGGATTGTAAATTACATAATTTTAGTAAAAGCCAATGACTGGGAGACTTGAATGTTTTGTTGAAAATCTGTTACGTACATTTGAAAAACAGCCACAGGTCAAATTTACCCCGTGGCGGTTCTAGTGTTAAGACTTAAAATCTTATTTGCACTCTTGAAAACTGTTCACCAAAGACTAAATTTCAGTCTAGCAGAATTTTCTGCACACTTCACCACCAAGATCAAAATGAGCGTTGTGAATGTAAAAGCTTCACATTACATTTATAACAATCACTGTTAATGTTTGAATTGTATTTCAGGGCTGTTTGTGAAGACAGACAATCAAGAGATGTTGTGACAACCTGGACAGAATTCAGCTCCAGATCCACCCTCCACACCAGACTTCTCACTCACAAGGACTGCTGTCTACTAGCATATTATGTGTTCTCTTCAGAGTTAGGTGCATGGAGATATTACCTGATTTTTAGATATAATGAAAACTATATCATATATATATATATATGAAGAGTTCAGATGCAAAAGCCTCTAAATGCCATCTGAAATTTTCTTCTAAAATGAGCATTTTTCTCAAGCTCCTATATTTATGTTCAGTTATTTAATTTTAATTGCATAGAAAAGGACCTATATGTTGCCAATAGAGTAAAATAACTGAACCTAAACATAGCAGCCTGATAAAAATGCTAATTTTAGATGAAAATTTTAGATGGCACTTAGAGGCTTTTGCATCTGAACTCTTCATATATATACACACACACTATATTGCCAAAAGTATTGGGTCACCCCCTTCTAATGAACAGGTTTGACTACTTTAGCAATTTCCATGAGTACAAAGCTTAATGTCTAAGCATATAATGACATTCTAGGGAATTGTGTGCTTCTAATTTTAAAGCAAGAGTTTGGACAGGACCCTTTTCTATTCTAACATGACAATGCCTCTGTGAATAAGGCAAGGTTCAAAAAGAAATTATTGATTTTGTCAGTAAGGAAGAACTTGACTGGTCTGCAGAAAGCCAAGTCCTAATCCAAGCTGAACACATCTGCTGTGACTTTAAATGCAGATCTTGAGCCAAAAACTCTTTACCAAACACCAGTTTGATTGGTTGAATAGAGAAGAATGTGATTAGTTGAGAAATTGTACATAGTTAATGATGGATCTTAAATATTTAAATACAGTGTGTTGTATGCCTACTAAGACTTGCATATTTGTGCATAATATTTTGACCCTGGATGCTTACAGAAGGATGATCTTTCATTTATGTGCCAGAAACATCATAAGCATTCATAATTTTGTTGGTTCATGCTGAAGTGGTATTGATAAATGTACTCTTTATATTAATAAATCCGTTTATATTGTCGCTGTTTTTAAGTTACATTGTCTGGAGAGTTTTTCAGTGTCCAAATGTTGTTTGTATTCTATTTATTATGAAGGGGCAAATTATAATCTCGATAATGAAAACATTTACATGTGTGGAGATTTAATTTATTTACATAAAGTTTGAGTAAATGGGAATATATTCTACGAAACATGTTTAACTTTATTTAATTGAATATTTTAATGCTTTAAAATATATTTGCATTTATAGAAATCTAATATATTTACATGTACAGAAATGTAATTTTTTTTTAATTTATTTATTTTTTTGACAAATATGTTAACAAATATGATTATTTATTTATATATATTGTGTGAATCTTTGCAGTGTGTATGAAATTAGAATGAAAAGCTTTTCCCCTCTGCATTTTGATATATCATTAAACCCTAAATAAAGTGCTTTGTTGTTGCGTGAGAATTTTCTCAAGAAATTCTGTGAAAGTGTAAGTAAATCATGTACAGCAAGTTTTATTAGTTACTGAAAACACGAAATATGCACCGAAAATCATAGTTTACATCTGTGTTGACGTTTAAGCTAAGTTGCAATATTAACAATTTCCAAAGTGAATGCTTGCTTGGACATTTAACGACGATCGACCGTTGAAAGGTACGCCAGTGAAACAGGGTCACAATATCAATGTTGATCCGTTTTGCAAAATCGAAAGGTAATTCAACGTTGATTCAACATTGACAGAAGACCATAACCCGAAAGGTAAGAGTGAAACAACGTCGCGATTTCAACGGTGAATCAACGTTTTTACTTCCGCGGTGAAACGACGTCACAATATCAACGTTGATCCGTTTTGCAAAATCGCAAGGTAATTCACCGTTGATTCAACCAAGGTACCTGACGTTGTTTCAACGGTGAATCAACGTTGAAATGCCGGCTGGGGAGGTATCACACACACACCAGACGCTTTGCATTCAAATCAAGTGGCGGTCTAAAACAATTTATTTAATAACCAAACGGACATAAGTTTGCTTCAAGAATGAACAATGTGGCATAAATGAGTTTGAAGTTCGGTGTTTAAAAAAAAACAAAAAACAGAGCAAGTGGAAAGAGAACGCGCGATCTGTATTACAGCTCTCTACATGAAGCATACAGACTTTATTAGAGCCACAGAAAGAGAAACGTTTTGCTGAAAAATGCACAATACATAATTTATAGCCTAGGGTGAAGTCATTATGTACATTCACAACGATTTGGGACAAATATAATGTAATTTAATAGAAAACTATGTGAATGGCGCTCTGTTCCGCGGCAGGCTTTTCTGTCGGCTCTATTTAAATGCGAGTCTGGAGTTTCCCGCTCTGTGCAGCGCGCAGTGTCACGTGTCAAAATAAACAACACATGCTGTCAGTGATTTCCGCCTATAGAGGCCGCTCTTGTACTGTATAATTCCAGTCCTGTATAATTTCTTGTACTGGACCCTTCTCAGCCACTCCAGCAATGGTTGCAAACCGGAAAACTATCGGCATGGATTTTCGCCGATAACCGATAGTTGTGGCAATCAACTATCGGTGCCGATTAATCGCCAAAACCGATGAATCAGTCGACCTCTAGTGATCACCATGTTGTTGCTATGTGGTTAATAAGGTGCTCTGGGTAGTTACAGGGGCATATGGTTTCCAAGTCAAAAGAGCCACCCCCAAGTCTCTAAATATGGCTCTTCAAAGTATTTTTTGCCTGTTTTTATCATCTTACTTGTGGTGCGGGTTTGTGCAAATCCCTAACCTGCTGTATGAGTAATAGTAATGGGGATTTGGAGGATTTAGTGTATTTAGGTTTGTTTATTTGTGTTCCATCGTTGAAAGGCGGATATGTTCTTCCAAACTATCAATGTAAAAACTAACCATCAAAGCTGCTGGCACATTTAAAACCTAAATCCAACCTCTTGAAAAAACAGCTGTTTTTTACAGATTAGATCTTTAGAGAGGCAATCATGCATTCACTGTCCTGTCAGAATTAAAGTGAAGACTTTCTCGTCCACATATTCTTATTCTTTCTTTATATGAAGAAAAAGTCAAAAGTGTTGTTCTTTCTTCCAGTAAGAGGCTATTTAAGGCTTCGGAAAGCTTTTTGTTTTACGCAGTCTTGTCATGTGGTGTGTCCCCATGAGTTCAGAGGAGACCTTTGGTCCCTCACTGCTGTCAGACCAACTGAAAGAGTGAAAGAGTTCTGCTGTTCGCAATGTCACTAGACCTCGAAGAAAACCATCTTCTAATACATCATTTCATAGGCTATGTTTGTTTAATGCCAAACTGTTAAATGCATGTTCAATTCTGGAATATTAATAGTTACATTAATTAGTCTCTTTTTCTCGCTCTTTCATCCTCCCCTCCCACATTTGAGCATCAGCGTACGTGGGTTGAGTCTTCAGTGTTCAACAAGTTTTCTCAACAGGAATATTCATGCTCTTTCTCCTTGCATGAATGTGATCTTTATTCTTTAAAGTGGCTCATGAAGAAATTACTCTCTGCCTCCTTTGTAATATTCACAACATTCACATGAAGAATGCATGCTTGCTTGAATTCAACATGAAATCCAAAGTGACCCAATTATTGTTTTGGTCACACTTTATATTAGGTGGCCTTAACTACTATGTACTTGCATCAAAAAATAAGTACAATGTACTATTGTGTTCATATTGTATTGTAAAACACTTTTGCTGCTATTGAGGTGGGTTATGGGTAAGGTCAGGGACAGGTTTGGTGGTATGGGTAAGTTTAAGGGTGGGTTAAGGTGTAAGTGATGGGTCAACAGTGTAATTATAAATGTAATTACAGAAATTAATTACAGATTTAATTACATATAGGTATTTTTAAAAATGTTCAATGTAAAAACATGTATGTACACAATAAGTGCATTGTACCAAATGATTAATTTAAATGTAAGTACATATTAGTTAAGGCCACCTAATATAAAGTGGGACCCTTGTTTTAATACACGCCAGGTCTTGCATTGCACAATTCATCGATGTACAGTATATTAATTAAAAGAAAGAAAGAAAAAAAAAATGTTTTTGTCATCTTTAATCAAATATATAATAAATTATCTTCTCTAATAACATCTCAGAAAACAGCTAAATAGGCAATGTTTTATGAGTAGTAACTTTTAATATCTATAAATATAATTAAAAAAAAAAATCTGCATTACACTTCTGCTCTAGCTTCTGTGCTGGCAACTTACCATTACGTACTTATATGTTGTTTGCTCTTCTATTTAATTGCTTGTGATGTTCCTAATTTGTAAGTCTCTTTGGATAAATATGTCTAGTGTATGAATAATACTATATGCAGTAACATATATTGCAGTTTAATAACAGTTGCTGCTATAACAGCAAATAACAATGCATTTAAAGGGATAGGTCACCTAAAAATGAAAATTATCTCATCATTTATGTACCCTCAAGTTGTTCCAAACCTGTATGAGTTTCTTTCCTCTGTTGAACAAAAAAAAAAAAAGAAGATATTTTGAAGAATGTTTGTAGCCAAACAGTGGCTGGTAGCCATTGACTTCCATTTAGTAAAGAGCATCTCATTTTGTCATCTTATTTTCAACAGAAAAAAAAATAATAAGAAGAAGAAATTCCTACAGGTTTGGAACAACATGGGGATGAGTAAATGATGACAAAAATTTGGCGTGAACTATCTCTTTGATAGGAAAAAAAAAAGTTGCTATTGGCTGAAAACATTCTGATATGGAACACAGACTTTTCATAATTCGGTCAATATCAATGGATATAAAATACATTCATCTCATTGGAAAATGTCCCTCTAGCTACAACTCCAAAAACATGCCTATACATACAATTCACAGCAGTTTCCAGCTTAAATTGAATACTAGTGTCAGTAAAACATTTATTATTATTATTATTATTATTATTATTATTATTCCTTTTTCACCCAAACTATGATTGCAGGGGCAGATTAGTGATTAAAAATAATTATTTTCATATTTAATTTCCAAACTCATCTGATACATGCAACAAGCAAGGTTTGTTTTGTTTGTTTGTTTGTTTGTTTTTGTTGTTTTTTGGGGGTCTATCCACACTAATAATCAACCTGTTGATTTTCATATGTCAGTAATCCCAGCAGTCAAAAAGTACTAATTGCCCTGCCCAAGGATTAATTAATGCAAATGCTGGAAAAGACATGTTCAATGCAAAGCCCAAAGGTTGTATTATTTCAACGAACAACAATTTTCCCTATGCAGGATATTAACAGGCCACTGGTTTGTGTTTGTCTGGTTGAACATCAGTTTGCTAATACATAGTTTGCAAGTGTGAGTGTGTAATCAGCTGAGGGCACATCCCTATAGCACCGTGCCAAAACATGCTCGCGGGTTTGAAGAGATGCTCATTTTCATCATCAAATCAAGAGAGGCATCTCAAATGACTTAGCATTAGGCAGTTTGCTATGCTAATCGAGACAATTAGCATAAATTTAAAATTAAAAAATAAATAAAAACTTTTAGGCAACATAAAATGAGAGCAAAAGACACAGACATTAGACAGAGAACAATTATGAATCATTCAACACCATGCCAGCACTTAAAAGGCTTTGATAGCTTATGTGCTTTGTGAACTTACAGGTTGCTCTTTCTTTTCCATCACAAGCCCTTCATAATTCATGTCATTTTTTTACAGCAGGAGGTTTTGCCATGTTTCTGTACTGTGCCAGAACACTTGCTAAAAGCTCTGTATAGAGAGGTAATAGCTACCCGCTGATATGATGAGACAATCGCTGCTTAATTGCACAGTTTAATAGTTAGGCCGTATAACTGATAATTGAAGGCGTTGTGCCTCCTACAGAGACCGATGGTATTCTTAGCCACTTTGTCATGTTGTCTTTAAGGCGACATTGTTGCCATAGCTTGTAGATTTTTCTTAATAAAGGATTTATTATGGAATAATAATATTAATTTGGTTCATAAATTAATCAAACATGTTGATGGAATATTTTGTAAATTGTAATAATCATAGAATTCCCTAATACCTATTCAAATGCGTAACATATTGGACGTCTTAAGGCATTTCAGTGTTTTTATTTATTTATTTATTTATTTATTTTTTATGGATGAACAGGGAAGAAGGACAAGAGGAGAGCAAGAGGTGTTTCAATTCCTGATTGTTAAACTAACTATCTCTGTTCCAAACAGTATGCAACAACATTATGCTGCCTTCTAAACACTTAATTTTAGTTCAATGTAATTAAATTGCACTATTTCATTAAAAATGTGTGCATGCTTTATATTTGTATGCTTATCCATGTGAGCACCCTGTTGTTAGCTTAGCGACTTTAGCATGCTGCCTTAAAAACTGCCAGTGCAGACAAAGCTTAAAACTGAACTCAAAATATTGTTTAATAAACCATGCAGACTATGATGGAGTAAACTTTATTGGGAAAAATATTTGATAACACTTTCTATGAAGCCCATATTTATAATACATTATAAGGGTAGTCTTAAGGTATTATAATGAATGCATAATGCATTATAAAAAATAAAAAAAAACCTTATAATATGTTATATCGTCTTATAAATAATCATAACAACAATTATAATACATTATAAAGCTTACGCATTTGTGCTTATAACTTTTAAGATTGTGATTATTTATAACACAAAGAACACCATATTAAATCTACTTTTACATTGATAATGGGACTATATCTTGACATTATTTAAGACCTGCATAGTATCTTGCTACAGTACATCTTGTAAGTGGTTAGGTGTGGAGTCTTATTTAAGTGTTCCCTGTGAGGCTAATATTAATTTTGATGTGAGCTAGTTAATAATTTCACCTAAAAAAAAAAAAAAAAATGCAATGTTTATATGTTAGGTTACATTTTATTTTGATGGTCCCCTTAGTCTACTGACTATAAGCAACTTTTCAACTACATGTCAACTAACTCTCATTAGAGTATTAGTAGGCTTAGGTTAAGGTTAGGGTAGAACGTTGACGTACTAGTCAGTTTGTCTGTTGGGGAACCATCAAAATAAAGTGTTAGCATATATTTAGCAGACATACTACTAATACTCCAATGATTGCTAGTTGACATGTAGTTGCAGAGTTACTTATCAACAGCTGTCTAAAGGGTACCATCAAAATAATCAAACTGATATTAAAATAAAAATAGTTCAAAGCAATCTGATCTGATATCTGATCTTATGGATGTTTGAGAGAAAAAAATAATAATATTACTATTATTATTACTGTGGCGAGTGGGGCAGGGCCGAGAGCCGTGGGAACGGCTTCTGGAGCTCCTCCGTGGGACTCGAGACCGGTGAGTGGCGCAGGTGTCGCTCATTAGCATTAACTCCACCAGCCTCGCTCCGTTCCCACGGCTCTCGGCCCCGCCCCACTCGCCACAATTACTATAATTATAAGTGGTCACTGATGGCTTCAAGTAAAGTAGCATAAGAAAGGTGGCAAGATATGAGACTTATAATACATCATAACTATGAGAAATATAATCCATTGTAACTTAAGTGGATGCACCGTGTTCACTGTGTGTTATAAATCATCATACTCTTAAAAGCTATAGCCACTAATAAGTAAATATTATAATACATTAAAACTGTTCTAATGAATATTCATAAGATGATATAACATATTATAAGTTTTTTTTTTTATAATGCATTATGCATTCATTATAATGCCTTAAAAATACACTTATAATATATTATGAATATGGGCTTCATTGAAAGTGTTACCAAATATTTTTGCAGCAGTAAAAAATATAGCCCACAACACCAAAGAATAAATGCTCTCCCAGCACAAACTATTATGTACAAGATGCATGTAAAACAACAAACTGTACAATTTGGGGAACTATGCCCTAGTCATGTCTTAAATCTGCTATGCAATGCTGGCGACATGAAAGAAGAACCGCGTACTTCTCCCACAGTAATCCCCTCAGGCATCCCCTCCTTCAGTTCTCTCTTCTTTTGTGCTCCCTCTCTCTCTTTGGATGCCAGAACCGCTGCCGAATGTTCTGCCATCTTTCTGCTTCCACAACGGTCATGAGAATTCCTTCTCTCAACCATATGCCCTCACAATTTCAGAATTTAATCCACTACAGTCAGTCAAACAGATTTATCAGTCCCTCCAGGATTTGTGTCTTGTGAACGCTAGAATGAATGCAAATTCAACCAATCCTGTATTATTTGCCAAAGCTTTCAACTCAGTCTTATTTTTGCCATTTTTCCAAATAGAATGTAAACTTGAAGGGAAAAAGTAGACAGTATTAGCAAGTTCCATGAATTGCAGGCCGGTGTGTTCAACACATCATTTGTGTGTTAAACCATCGTACTGCTTGATTTGAACTTGAAAGTGATCACTCTGAAGGGTGCAGGGCATTACTGTTTCATATGTGTGTTATTGTTTATTTCGTTAATGAAAACTATGACGAAAAATGTTCATTGACAAACTTTTTTCCCATGACTAAGACGAGTTGTTAATAAGGTCAATTAACAATAACTATGACTATATCAACATGCAATTTCATTGACGAAATAAGACGAGACTAAAATGTATTAAAAAAATAAAAAATAAAAATTACCAAAAACCTCTTTTTATTTTTGTCAAAAAAAGGAGACAAAATGTTATTGCGGATTGCTCTACACGTTTTTACTACATGAGCTTTCACGAGTGCGGTTGCCAGATATCAAAAGTTCAAATCTCTGAAATGTTCTCAAATGACAACAATCATTATGACTATAATTATGAGCAAAACATTTTTTTGTCAGTTTAAACATTATACAGCATGACAAAAATGTGAATAAGATTTCATTGAATAAAACCTGACTAAAATGCTCATACATTTAATTGACTTAAACTTGACTAAACAAAAACAGGACAAGGTTGACTAAATATGATAACTAAAATGTACATTTGAGTAAGACTAAATTAAAAATGGCTGCCAAAATTAATACTGCTGTATGGTTAATTAATAATAATTGTATTGCTAAAATGTCAAGTTTTCATTGACTAAAACTAGACTAAAATACTTTAGATTTTCTTTGACTAAAACTAGACTAAAATGTTGAGGCTTATACCCCCGGTTTCACAGACAAGGCTTACATCTAATCCCAGACTAAAATCTAAGTCTAATATGTTTCAACTGAAATAAACTTCCTCTGACTGATCTTAAAATATATCAGTGCCTTTATTTTGTCTCAAAATGCACACATTTATAAAAATTACTTAAATGTCCTAATTGAACTATGGCCTAATCCTGGCTTAGTCTAAACCCTGTCGGTGAAACCAGGCCTTAGTCGACTAAAACTTGACTAAAACGAAATAGGATAAGGTTGACTAAATACGATAAAAACTAACATAGACATTTACCACGGGACTAAGACTAAAATTGAAAATAGCTGACAAAATTAACACTAATGTGTTTAATACACCCTATTTGAAAAATTGACAACACTTTGGCCATATTTTAGATCCCTTAATCCTACCCTATACCTAAACTTAACAACTGCCTTACTAACTATTAATAAGCAGCAAATTAGGAGTTTATTGATGAAAAAGTTGTAGACCTAGTTAATATTAATTTATTTGGAATCTGAATATTGCTGTATTGATGCAGAATTGGTTAATAGTGAGAATTGGTCCTCTAACTAATTGCTATTAATATCTGTTAATAGTGAGAATTGGTCCTCTAACTAATTGCCACTTTATTTGGAATCTGAATATTGCTGTATTGATGCAGAATTGGTCCTCTAACTAATTGCCATTTTATTTGGAATCTGAATATTGCTGTATTGATGGGATCTGAGTCTGAATATTGCTGTATTGATGCAGAATTGGTCCTCTAACTAATTGCCACTTCATTTGGAATCTGAATATTGCTGTATTGATGCAGAATTGGTACTCTAACTAATTGCCACTTTATTTGGAATCTGAATATTGCTGTATTGATGGGATCTGAATCTGAATATTGCTGTATTGATGCAGAATTGGTCGTCTAACTAATTGCCATTTTATTTGGAATCTGAATATTGCTGTATTGATGGGATCTGAATCTGAATATTGCTGTATTGATGCAGAATTGGTCCTCTAACTAATTGCCGCTTTATTTGGAATCTGAATATTGCTGTATTGATGGGATCTGAATCTGAATATTGCTGTATTGATGGGATCTGAATCTGAATATTGCTGTATTGATGGGATCTGAATCTGAATATTGCTGTATTGATGCAGAATTGGTCCTCTAACTAATTGCCACTTTATTTGGAATCTGAATATTGCTGTATTGATGCAGAATTGGTCCTCTAACTAATTGCCACTTTATTTGGAATCTGAATATTGCTGTATTGATGGGATCTGAATCTGAATATTGCTGTATTGATGCAGAATTGGTCATCTAACTAATTGCCACTTTATTTGGAATCTGAATATTGCTGTATTGATGGGATGTAACTAACGATGGGATGTAATTAACGTGTGCAATAAATGGATATCCCAAAAAATATGCTTCTAAACACGTCGAGAGCTTTAATTCCAACCATACAACTCTGCAATGTGTTTTGCTTATGTATTTTTTATTTTATTTATTTATTTTTTATTTTTGGTTTCTGGAAACTCTAATTCTACTAAATTTGACAATTGAACAGTGTTGATAATGAAATAACTTGCAACCATAGATGGTTACCCATGATTTTGAGAAACGCAGCCCAGGTTGGTATAACATGAAGGTGAGTAAATCTTTTTTTTTTTTCTTTCTTTCTTTTTAGTTAGTTGTCATAAATATAATGCTTTAAATAATTACATAAATAAATATTATATTATTATACTTATTGGTTAGGAAATTTTACTGACACCAGTTGCGTGATTAAATAATGAGAACTGGCAGGTTTTCCCTGAAAAACAACAAATAATACTGCAAACAGCGTATTCTGTCATAATTAGAATAAGTAATGTGTGATCCCGATAGGAATGATTTCTATTTTTTTTTCTTCAGCCTCTGCCTCCAGCCCAAAACTAGTCAAGTTGCTAAGTCATGCACTGCGTTTAATAGCAGGGATCCTAGTAAATACGGCTCACCAGACTCTGATATTATAAACGCACAACCCTTGTGGGAAAGCTATGTATCATTGCTAATTAGCTTAGCAGCAGGAATCTTAACGTGGGTGACTAAATATTCCAAATCAGGGTAATACCAAAGGGCATGGTACTATAACAACAACTCCGCAGGTTACAGAGTGGCTTTTCACATAATTTATTTTCCAAATATACTGTTAGGCTTATGTGATTAAATGTCTCATTAGTCTCATGCAGTGTTTTAACAGTTCCATGTTAGGCCAGAGATCACTGACCTGAGAGCAGTGTAATTGATTCATGTGTCCATCACAGTATGAAATCATTGAATCACATGTGAATTCACCATAAACCTGGCCAGTCGGTACTCAGAAATCAGTAGAACGTTAAAAAAAAGTACAACGATTTCCTCAGATCACAGATGGTAGGAACATTTGTCAAGATGTTGTTGTTCCTTCCAAAAGTGGTCTGAATTCAATCAAGATACAACACAAATATGTTGCGTTTGTTTTATAATGGTATTGGTATCAGACTTTTTTTTTTTCTTTTTTTTTTCTTGAATGAGCACATTCAAGAGGATTACTTGAACCCAAAAGAAATTAGTCAACAAAGACACGTAAACCAAACACAAGAAATCTCTCAAATCAACAGGTTCAGTAAAACTATCACTGCAGATGTACAAAGAACAAATGTGTCATTGCAAATCAGTCAATAACAGGATGAAGCACACTTATAGAACTATAAAGAAAATCACACCTATTGACATATTGTATGAAGCGTTTCACTTGAGAATGCGCTGCAAACCATCATGGTGACCTTTCAGTGTTATAAATAAATTATGATGCCTATTGATGTGCATTTGCCGAGTCATCTGCCACAAGAAAAATACCATTTGTTTGATGTGTGCAATGTTTTAAGCACTACTTTTATCCTGCAGAGATAAGTAAATCATAAGTAAGCTGTCTTTCTGATAAGTGTAAACATTGTGATTCTATTAAAATGCTGCTGTTTTGAGCTGCCTGGATTTGTAGGGCCCTAGGTCAGACTATGGAAATGGGCCCCACTGGTATAAAACCTGCAGTGTTTCCCATTAATTACCTAGACTGTGGCAGCCTGTTACACTTCTTATAATAACATAAAAGGTCTCTAACATTGTGTTTTGCTCCATTGCACGCTTTCGAAAGTGAGACATGGCTTAGTGCCCTTATCAAATCGCAAAAGGCTGTGATTTAATTCAATATGTTTATATTATTAACTTTACACTCATGATCACCTCATGATCTGATGTTTTCAGCTTCTCAGAGTAGCTCACAGCAAACTTCATCTCTGCAGTTTAACGTGCATTTGGTAATATAATGTGCACCAGTTTTGCGTTATCTTCAGATATGCATAATTTCCTAAATTTTGGTGAACACAATCATTAAGCTACAGAATTTCATTAGATTTGTGATGAGATTCATTCATAAGCCTGTTTTCACAGAAAATGCAGTTTTCCTCCAAAAATAAAAGCTTGAGGGTTTAACGCACACAAGCCAAAAAAAAAAAAAAAAAAAAAAAAGTATTGCAATTTTCCACCTGTGAAGTAAAATAATATACTTATTATGAAATAATCATTTTTCATTCATTCATTCTTCTTAAAACACCAGTGTGAATGCAATGTAGTCTGAGACAATATATCACAAAAAAAATGAGGTTTGAAGCCGGTTTACGTCCAGGTACAAGTTAGTGCAAAGTGGTTCCCTTTCAATATAAAACTCCTTTTTCCTCTTCAACTGAAGCCGTTTCAATCACGCAGTGAAACTGCACGCCCATTGGTTCGTGCAGTGCTATAAAATCGAACCAATGGCTCGCTGGCAGTGCTGAGCGAGCCTATGGCTATGCAGCCCGCCATAGCCAGCCAAAATGGGCGGGGCCTCTGGCTATATAAGCGGCCGCTTCTCCGCCGCATCTCAGATTTCTTCTCTTCAGCGACGAAGGTTCTTCCAACGAGCCATGACGATTCAGCACCACGTGGCCTCCTTCAAGGAAGGGACTGTCCAACCGTCCAAGGCTTTCCAGAAAATGCTGGGCCTTATGGCAACAGCTTCACCAGTACTTCAGTTGGTCCTGCTTCACATGCGGCCCATCCAGTTCTGGCTGAAGCAGAGGGTTCCATCTGCGGCTTGGCATCACGCCATCGCATAACGGTGACTCGGGCCTGTGTATCAGCCTTGACCCGTTGGAGGGACCCCCTCTGGCTGAAGCAAGGTGTGATCTTAGACACGGCGCACAGAAGGAAGGTTGTCACGACAGAAGCTTCCAACAAGGGTTGGGAAGCACTGTGCAAGGGCAAACCGACCTTGGGTCTTTGGTCCGAAGAGGAGTTTGCACATCAACTGCCTAGAGATGCTGGCAGTGAGCCGTGCCTGTCAATTCTTCCTGCCGGACTAATACGCTCAGACAGCAGGTCCGTGGTGTCATACATAAATCACCAGGGCGGCCTCGTCTCGAAGCTCCTCTGCCCGCTGGCAAAGGAAACTTCTTGTTTGGGCTCAGACCAATCTGCGCTCACTGAAGGCGACACATGCAAGATGAACCAAGGAGCGGACATGTTGTCAAGGAACAACATCTCCTCAGAAGAATGGAAGCTCCACCCGCTCGCGGTTCAGAAAATCTGGGAAGTCTTTGGCAGAGCTCGAGTAGACCTCTTCGCCCCCGAAGACAATTCTCATTGCCCAATCTATTTCATGAAGAGCACGGATGCCCTGGCGCACGAGTGGCCCAGCCTCCCGATCTATGCGTTCCCTCCAATCGCTCTGCTACCGCAAGTACTCAGATGAGTCGGGGAACAACGGCACAGGCTTCTTCTAATAGCCCCCCTCTGGAGGAACCAGCTGTGGGTGTGGGAGTTATTCCAGCTGCTCGAAGCAGCCCCGTGGCCCATTCCCTAGAGACGGGACCTCCTCTCTCAAGCGAACGGCACGCTGTGGCATCCACGGCCCGAGTTATGGGCCCTGCATGTGTGGCCGCTCAACGGGAGCCTTTTGACCTCCCAGAGCGTGTCTTAAACACTATGGCAGAAGCTAAAGCCCCGTCTACCAGATGCCTCTATGCTCTGAAATGGTCTATTTTCTCAGCTTGGTGCCGAGACCGCAACTTAGATCCGGTTACCTCTGATGTATAAGTGGTTATTTCGTTTCTGCAGGAGATGCTGGATAAACAGCGTTCCCCATCCACCATAAAAGTTTATGCAGCAGCCATAGCGGCCTTCCATGCCCCTGTTGCTGACCGATCGTTGGGCAGGAATAGTGCGGTGGTCCAGTTTATATGAGGTGCCAGGAGAATTAACCCCCCGCGTCCTCGTACAGTTCCACCTTGGGACTTACCAACCGTACTAAGGGCCTTGAAAGGCCCCCCGTTTGAACCATTGCAATCCACGAGCCTCAGATCACTCTCATTTACAACCGCCCTGCTGTTAGTGCTGGCGTCTAAGAGCTGCACGCCTCAGTCACTTCATTCGAAGAAATCTGAGATGTGGCGGCGAAGCGCCATTTTGGTGGGCTATGGCGGGCTACACAGCCATAGGCTCGGTTCCCTGAGATATGGGAACGAGTACTGCGTCTGTAAGACGCTGTAAGGGAAAAACTCCTTTTTTCCTCTTCAACTGAAGCCTTTTCAATCACGCAGTGAAACTGCACGTCCATTGGTTCGTGCAGTGCAATAAAATCGAACCAATGGACGTGCAGTGTCGCTGCAGTACTCGTTCCCATATCTCAGGGAACCGAGGTTACGATAGTAATTTGGACATAAAACCACTGAAAGGGCTTTCTTTCTTTTTTAAGAGAAAGTGCTACAAAAACAATCACATTGTAAAACACTGCAAACTTAAGTGTAATTAATCTAAAATTGAATTACATTTTGAGTAACAACGCACAGTGAAAAGTGCATTGCACATTTTAGACTACGGTACTATGGAATTTGCTTATTTTGAAGAAAACCAAATTAAAATTGCATACTTTCCTGTGACAAGTTAAATGGAAGGAAACAAAGATTTTGAATGATAAAAATATTTTGCAGTGTAACAGATTTGCAGAAATGCTTTGCAAATTCATATTTTCAATTTACATCTCGACATACATTACATTTACATGTACGCATTTGACATATGCTTTTATCCAAAGTGACTTACAGTACATTTAAGCTGTATCTTATCAGTATGCTGTCAGTTTTTCTTTCCTTCCCCATATTATGCATAAGACAGTTTGACAAGCCTTATGCCTTGACAGACTCTGTTTCTGCCATGCAAACATTAAACAGCAAGCACACCAAAGACTCAAATAGTCATTAAGTATGCTTTTTCATTATTTTCTTCCTGTCAAGTGTGAGGATATTTGAGCAAGGTGTGCAATTTGTGGATAATAATACGATGATATCCACAAGCCGTGCTAATAGATACGGTACTGGAGTTCCCAGCAGTGCACTGCAGCATGAATAAATTATGCTGCGATAATGATTGTTGAACTGTTTGCTTATTTTATTTATACTGTTTGTTGTGTTTGCCGTCACTTTCACTTATTTGACAGAGCTCATCTTTCTCACTCTTATTATGGCTAAATGTGGTGGTATATGTGTTTGGATGTTAAGATTAGCATTATAGCTGTTCTACATTTACGGCGTTCAGGATTTTGTTGATTGGTGGAACATATAATGGGACACCTTTGGCCCCTATAGTCAACCATAACCATACCGAACACCCTGACATATAGCTATAAAATCAGCATTAATCTGTTAATTATGAAAACAAAATCAGTTAAGAAGCATAAGCATGGATTATATGTGGCTAGCAAGATTCAATGAGGGACTGCTTTAGTTTATATATTAAGCTTATACAATAAGGTTATTTGTTAACATTAATTAACTACATGTAAATTATTTGCATGTAAATGTAAATGAACTAAAAGTACAGTAACAAAAAGTAAAACTAAAAAGTACAGTGAATGGAATTTGCTATGCATGCAATTCAGAGTCAGATAAATGAGATATTATGGAAAATGAAGCTCAGCCTAATCCATAGGTTATTTAGAGTTCTTAAGTCTATTTTTAAAGATTTAAATCACATGGTTTCACTACTATAAAAATGGATGGATTCTATTTTCCCTTACCTGCTACCAGTCGAGCAAGTGTTGGCAGAAATCAGGACTAATGAAGCTGTAGTGTTAACATTATCTTGAATTAAGTGTCACAAAATATGAAAAATCGGTCACACTTTATATTAGGTGGCCTTAACTACTATGTACTTACATCAAAAAATAAGTACAATGTAATTATTGTGTTCATATTGTATTGCAAAACACTTTTGCTGTTTTGAGGTGGGATACGGGTAAGGTTAGGGACAGGTTTGGTGGTCTGGGTAGGTTTAAGGGTGGGTTTAGGTGTAAGGGATGGGTCAACAGTGTAATTATAAATGTAATTACAGAAATGAATTACAGATGTAACTATATATAGGTATTTTTAAAACTATAAGTACAATGTGAAAACATGTATGTACACAATAAGTGCATTGTACCAAATAATTAATTTAAATGTAAGTACATAGAAGTTAAGGCCACCTAATATAAAGTGGGACCGAAAAATCTTTTATAACCTTTATGACAAATTCTTGTGTTACTAGGGTTGTACGGTCAGCACCTAACTTATTAAGTAACATTTTCTTAGAAGAAGTCAGTTAAAATAGCTATCTTCTGCAATATTTAGCATTTCTTACTTTAGTTAGATTTTATTTGATTTTTTTCTTGCTGCTTGGAGAACAGGGCATCCCACAGGGGTGATGTTGCATCCCCCTGACTTTTAAGGGTGTTTAGTCCAGAGTGGAATCATACATCAAGAAGAGGCTCTCAATAAAAGCTATGGTCCCTCTGAGAACCTTTTACCCGACACACCCTCTGAAAAGGGCCTGAGATTCCTGTCCCTCTGGTATTTATTTATTTATTTTTTATCAACTTTTTATTTATTTTTTTTAAATCAACAAAACAACATCCACACAAACAAACAACAGGGAGGGGGGAACCAACAGACACACCATAACAATTTAAATTTAAATTTGCAGCAAAAAGGACAAAACAGAATTCACATGAGTCAATAGATTGACAACAATTGAACATTCCCAAAACGTGTGGAGAAAAGTACCTGCTGCTACAGTGTTACAGTTATAGGTCGATTGCAGTTGCATTTTAAACATATTGTAAGGAGTTTTGTATGCTCAATGGATGACTTTGAAATGCATAAGACGATGAGCCAAGTTTTTAAAAGTTAAGATTAGATTAGACCACACACTCTCCCAGTCGACCGATAAATCAAAATCTGCTAATTCACGATTCCAGATAGATTTAATAGAAAGAGACTTTGCAGCGTGATCATTAAGTTTACTATATATTAGAGAAACAGATGGCCGACCGGAGGGTGGTGCGATCCAATAGGATAAGGATAAGAGGAAATATGGGATACCCAAGGAATTCCATAGGCCTTGAGAGCAGAATGTAACTGAAAAAAGACAAAATATGATGATGCTGGTAAACAAAACTTAGTTCTTGAAGTGAGCAGAGTCCCTAGTTATCATATAAGTCACCGCATGTGTTTCTGCCCAATGTAGACCAAGAGGGCTGGACAGATGGCCAATTTCAACATAAAAAAATAAAGTTGTGCCATAAAGGTGTGTTACTACAAAATTTGAAAGGTCCTCCCATCAGACATTCCACCCTTTCTACAAAAAAAAAAGAAAAAAAAGAAAAAGGAAGTCCTTAGATGTAGTATTCTGGATTCTCCAAAGATCGATTACATTAAGTTCAGTGATAAATTTATTCAATAACTTAGAGGATGGGTTAGCTTTAAAACAGCATTAAAATCACCACCCATCACTAAAGGACAATCCATCTGCTCAAGTAATATATTGGAAATATTTGTGAAAAATGCACTGTCTGCCTCATTCGGGCAGTAAATGAAGACCAGTGCTAACCTGTCATTATGTATTTTACAGAGTATAAAAACAAATCTACCTTCATCATCATTCCCGGTATGTTCAATAGTTATATGTAACTTCCTATCAACTAAGATAAGCACCCCCTTAGTTTTATTAGGAGCACAAGAGAAGGATGCCAGTCTGTAATACTTGTTTTGAAAATGTGCCACATCGCATTGTTTTAACTGAGACTCTTGTATCAGGGCACAGGAAATCAATTTACGGTGCAAATATTCTAATATCTAATATCCGTACGCTTAATAGGAGAATTTAGGCCATTCACATTCAATGATAATATATTCAGAAAATGCATTGTGTGCTTGCAATGCCAAGATTCTGTCTAAGTGAAGATAAACAAAAGCAATGCCATACTGCCAGTATGTATCCTGGATACCAATCCACCTAGATGCATAGTTCTTTAAAAAGAAAAGCAGAATAAATAAAAGTACTGATGTCTGTTGAAGGGCATAGAAAAAAAGCAAAAACAAGGAATGACAAACAACTGTGTATAAAAACCAAAGCAGACCGCACATAGAGTGTAGGTCTGCATAAACAGTAGAAACAAATGTTGATGTGTGACCAGTCCACGTCAATGCAAGACATGTCCCCAAAAGGCCCACTGAGCCAAAAGCATAGTGATTGAACCTGCTCTCCATCAGCCCAAAGAATAATAATAATAATAAATAAAAATAAATCATTATTATTTACCAATCAGCGGACGAACGTACAGGACAGGGGCAAGATTCCAAAAAGAAATTAACAAGTGTCCATGGCCACCTTGTTATTGTCCTCTTCAGGGCAGTTAGGATCACCACAGACCTCATCGTTAATTTTCCCTCGTTAAGCTGAGAGGACGGAGACAGTAGCCTAAATCCTCCACCTTTTGAGGAAAGTCAAACATCATTATTGCCGCCGAAGGGTCACGTCATCTCCCCTACTGTCCCTCTGGTCTTTTAAGTGTGGTTTTGTGGGGGAGGGGGAGTTTTTTTTTTTTTTTTTTTACTTGAGAATGTAATTTAATGTATTCCTTATTAGTCATGTTTATAAACAATGTGACTTTATTTGGGCAGATTATCTTTAAATCTTTAAACTGGGACTTCAAAACTGACTTTTAAAACTTTGATTTGAAGCTAACATTATTGAAAATATAAGGTGCAAAACAAGAGAGAATGTACACTAACATATTCTATGTGAATGAACTACTAAATGTATATAGCAATGTAAATGATGTATTCAAATCAAAAATGGTTGTGGGAGCATAGCTGTGATTTGCAGTTATTGATGAAAACTGCTTCCCTGATTGGTGGAGCTCTCCTTAGGATTATGGGTAGTGTAGTTTTTCAAGAAGAATCCAGCTATTAACACATACACCTAACCCTAAAGATCCTTGCACACTGAGTCTGAAATTTTCATATGTGTTTTTTCTTATTCGTCATCCTAAAAATTTGTCATGCACAGAAAGCTTGCACACTGAGTCCGATGCGTATTAATTAATCAGTTGAGAAAAAATTTGCAAAACAGTACTAAATGGAGTTCTCAAGCAGTGAGAAAGATTTTGTTGTCCTCTCGCAACTTAAAAAGAGAAAAAGAAAGGAAATATTGGGTCCATCCAATCCAGAGATATCGAGAGGAAGGAGAGTTCCCCCTCCTTTATTAAGGAGCAGTGGGATTATCATGTGCGATTCAAAGTCTACTTCAGGATGTCAGTGGCTCAGTTTGATGCTTTGCTAGCGATACTAGTGCCACATATTAAAAAGAAGACCACCAATTTCTGTTAACTCAGTGTGCAAGGATCTTTACAGTGAGTTGTGCTGCGATACGAAGTGGATGAACTTGACAATTGCCATTCTGGATTTTGACGTTCGCTTGTACGGTAGCTCTGAAATCCAATCCGATTTTTTAAAAAAAATTTTTTTTTTTTTATGACGTACGAAAGTTTCGTAGGCAGTGTGTAAACATGATTGACACAACGTGAAGTTTTATTTAGTTTTCAATATGCGACAATTTCAAACTCAGTTTGCAATGGCCTTATCCCAAATTCTATGAATAAGCAATAAATAAGCAATAAATAAATGATATCAATACAATATATAAAGTATACATGCAATATTGTGAGAAAACAATTGATATATAGCTCTATCAACACAGCTTCAAAGTAAAACCACTTTTACTGGCCTCTTGTGGCTTATTACTTTGTTTGAAACTTCAACTAACTGAAAACATAACATTTTTGGCAACAAACTAAATATAGGAAAGCAGCCATTGTTGAAGCCAGACAGCATGTCATCATAGATGCCACTAGTAATTTCTTTTTTAGAAATATTATTCACTAGGGGCCTGAACAGTTTCTTGATCTAGTGATCAAAGTCACTAAATCAGCTACAGTAGTTGCTATCAAACAGGTCCAGACATGATTAACGTTCTTATCTTCACACAGGCGGATGGCAAAGAGTTGCTTTCAGTGACATCACAGGCTGATCGGATTTTTTATCTAAACACATTTGAAGCTCTCTCAACAAATCACTACACACTGGATCCATTTAAACAAAGAAAAGGTGAAGCTTACTCCCCGAAAAAGCGATTTGTCTCAGGTCAACAGGTCGAGTCTGAGTCAATTCGCAAGAAATGGTGATAAAGTCCAAGTTAAGTCTCACATATCAAGTTCTCAAAATTGTGCCTCAGTGCTACCTAAAGAGCCATCAGCCTTTTCTCACAGAAGTGTTTTATCAGGTACCATGCCTGACATGCTGTCTTTCCATTATAAAGCTGTACTGCACACAGATTAGATGCACTGCAATGGAAACTGGGAAAAGTTAGCAAATTAATTATCTCGGCAACTCGGCTTCGAAGCGCCGTCTGGGCTAATGGATGAAACCGTGGCACAGCCATAACAGTATATTTCTCTTCAGATAGGCCTAGGCTTGCACTTTCAGATGTTTATCCCTTCCTCAGAGATGCTTCTGGCTGTTTAAACTCTAGCCGTCGTATATGGATCAGTGAATCCTTCATAGCCTGATTAATTCCCCGCATTGTTTCCTCTCCCATGCAATGGACATCTTTCACATGAAGTGTCAGCCACCACTGACTGTAACGGTGTAGGGACGCAGTTCAATTGCTCAGGAGAGAGAGCTCAATCTCCTGATGCCATGATCCTGTGCATCCCTCTGCATCTCTGCTGCGTTTCATCTTCAGAGAGAACACATGAAGAGAGCGATGCTAAGCTCAGGCTTTGGATACTATTTACATTTATGCATTTGGCAGACTCTTTTATCCAAAGCAACATGCATTGCATTTTTAAGGTGGTATACATTTTTTTATCAGTTAATGCATTCCTTGGGAATGAAACCCATGACCTTGGTGTTGCTAGCACTATGTTCTACTGCTTGGGCTAGAGGAATGCAGATGCTACTATTGCTGGATTCTAGATTCTATTTTTCACTTTGCCATGATAACGTTGCAAAAAAGCAAAAAGCAAGTGTTCTCTCAATTTTAGTTGTATTTATTGTAAATCCTATCCATAACGGTTTTATAATGTAGTTACAGGTACAACTGCAGGCGTTTCTGATAATGCTCAAAATGAAAAAGAAAACGTGCTTGTGTCCTGCAGCGGATTTGGTTCATTTTAAAGCGGAGGTCACCGTGATTTTGACAGAAAGGATGCATCAGGATATTTTAAAATAGTTAAAGGTACATCTGGAGGCATTTCTGCTGATACTCAAAAGGAAAAAGAAAACGTTCTTGGGTTTAGAAATGGTTTTGGTTCATTTTAAAATCACAGTGATTTTGACAGAAAAGGATGCGTTCCAGAACCAAAACCTTTTGTCAATTCCGGTAGGAATATTCCAATCATAAACAAACAGAGTAGTAACATGAGTTGGGTGAGAAACTGAATATTGAGGATAGATTTACAATGTTTTGCTGACGGTATAAAATAAAGCAACGTTGTAAATTTACAATGATTTTAATTCACCTTTTATTTGTAAAGACTTTATAATTAGAATAATTTCTCTTCTCATCTTCAGAGTCTGGAAACATTAAAGTAGCATTAAATTTTAACCGTCAGTAGCAAATTGACATAGCATTAAGTGCAACTTTTTTTCATAGTAATATAGAAATTACCATATTTCATTCTTTCTACATATATATATATATATATATATATATATATATATATAAACACCTAACATAATTTAATCATCTTTGTTGATCTCTAGGAAAGCTGTTCAAGGACCGATAAAGATGTTGATCCAGGAACATGTCCTACTTGGCAAAATCACAGTAATTGTGAGTGATCCATGTGGAGAGCTTCTGACAGCGATTAGAAATGTCTTAATCAGCCAGCTTTCAAACACAGAACTGAGCCAAGTAATGAAGGCAATATCTGCAAATGACAGACAAATTCAAATTATGTTTCTGCATGAATAATCCAGTTAGGCATGAAAACATTCTACTCACAGAAATACGCAGGGTGCTGCCCAGGGTGTACAAATATGTTGTTTTTACAGGGACATTGTGTGGCAGTCAAATGGCTAGCCTTGGTAAGAAGGTAATTAACCTCATTTATTTGTGTTGAAAGTGCATTTAAGGTCCCATACTGGGCAATTTATTTCAAGAGTGAATCACAGAATCAGGGACCCTCACTAAAACAGGCCAGCAGCCATCCAGTGTCATTCTCTCTATGGTCAGTGGAGGATTGATGCTCGGCCCACACAGCCCAGAATAAGGGTCCATATGTTAGTTTGTCTCAAGTGTGTGTGGGCTGTTGATGTGTGTGTGTGTGAATACACACTTCTCCTTCATTTGTATGCATCCTACACACTCATGCTGATGTCTGCACAAAGAATGGTTTAAACCTGAGCAGTACAGGCCAAAAATATATGTGCAGGTCATTTCTCAAACCTCTAACATTAGCATCTCCTAATGGAGAGAAAGGTCCAAGGACTCGTCTTTCTCAGTGGCATCCAAATAACTCCATTACAACTCCACTGGAGCTGTGCAAGTCATCTCAGAAGCATGGGCAAGTACAGCAGGGAAGCCAACATGAATGTTTAGAGAGATCTGCCCTCTCTGAGCATCCATGGCAAGACACATGATATCAACCCCTGCTATTAGTATGAGCTATCAGCCACTATCTGTGTTGAGCGATTGATCGGAATATGCAAGTGTAACACCCATAAGATGTTTCACAGAGATTGCAGAGGATGATATCATCTGAATTAATAATTCACAAAAACAGTGTTATTCACACGCTAAGTCAATAGCAGTGTTTTAAAAAAGAACATCATATTTGACACATCAGGCTTTATAGTATTCAACAGGAGAATATGGAGCTCATATTCAAGGATGAAAAACACTTCAATTTTATTCAGAGACCCAAACTGAACATATGTAATTTGGTGCAGTTGGTGATTTTTATATGGCCAAAAAGTGAGATGAAATTCTGATAGCTTGTAATGCAAATAAATGAGATCTTTATAACAGAATAAAAGGCTACTAATGCATGTAAATACCAGCTATAATTCTATATCTCCCAATAATATGTCTTAGTAAGATGATGATTAAATGCTTAGTTTTATGATCAAAGCTCTGTAGTTTTTATCGTGTGGGGGGTGGGGAGGGTATAATGCATACCATAATGCAGTGCAATGCAATAAGATAATTAAAGCTGCAAGCAGAGTTGAAAGCGTACTCACACCTGGGCTCATCACCACTGAATGGCTTTAGGAAGACAGCGAACGGTGGGCAATATGCATTTAAAGTGGTAAATATAGAAAGAATATGTCAAAGTCATTTATATGTGCCAAACTTCCTGCTACCAGGTGGTGGCGCTATTGGATATTGGCATGTAGATGTCTTCAGCTTTTATCAAACATATGAAGTTTGGGGCAGATTGAACATGGTATGTTTTAGTTAGTGTAAAGTATGACATTTCCTGTTATCAACAGGTGGCACTATGATTATAAATGAATGTTGGCCTTTAGATGTCTTCAGGCCTTACCAACCATGTGAAGTTTGGTGCAGATTGGACATTGCATGTTTAAGTTAGTGTAAAACAAGTCATTTCCTGTTGCCAGCAGGTGGTGTGCTATGATTATAATGAAATCTTGGCCTTTAGATGTGTTCAGGCCAGGACTCTTATCGAACATGTGAAGTTTGAAGCAGATCGGACATTGTATGACTGAGTTACAACAGCTTCTATTTCCATGGCGAGACAACGAAATTTGTCACGCCGCCACGGACATGCCCTTCAATGAAATATCAAGATTTTCGAAATTTAACATCGCAAAGGCTTTCAGATCAGACTGACCAAATATAATGTCGATGTCATCAAATATGCATGAGGTGTTCGCTAGAGCGTAAAACATGCCACTTCCTGTTGCCAGCAGGTGTCGCTATGGCTATATCTGAATATGGTCATGGGCATGTGTTCAGGACAGGACTCTTATCAAACATGTGAAGTTTGGGGCAGATTGTATGCCTTGTATGCCGGAATTATAACAACAGATCTTCGCAATTTAACATTACAAAGGGCTTTAGATTACACTGACCAAATTTGGTGTTGAACTGTTTAAATCTCTAAGATCCCCACTTCTGAAACCCATATCAGATTTTCGCCACTTCTGGCATGTGTGCAAAGTTTCATGAGTTTTTGAGCATGTTTAGGCCCTCAAAAATGTGATTCATTTTGGAGAAGAAGAAGAAGAAGAACAAGAAGAAGAAGAAGAAGACGATTCTGAGCAATTCCAATAGGGTCATTGCACCACCGGTGCTCGGGCCCTAAATAAACATTCTTCAAAACCTGATGTATAATTATCAGTTGCTTTAATCCAATAAGTGTTCATCTTGAAATGTTACAATCAACTAAAATGCCTTTTACTTGCTACAAAGTATAAACAAATCAGATGACAGAAGAATGTAGAAGAATGTATACAGTATATAGCAGGTTTCTTCAACAAAGTTTTGAAGATTTGCATCCGATATGATACAGTCAGATTTACAGGATTAATATGGTGTATGTCTAATGTATTGTCTGTTTACAAGTTTACATTTTGCCACAATAACAATATCATAATTAAAAATAGCATAATAATACATTTGAACTTGTTTTTATTCTCACTAACCTTTAGTAAATGAGGGCATATATGCCTTATTATTAAATCTGCTCTCTGCATAATTGTTTGCTAAATATTCCAATATAAAAGCTTACATAAAGAAACTAGGTAAAACATTATGTCTTTCATAGTCACAGGAGCATATTGCATGTTAGTTGTATTTGTGCTGGTTAGCAGAAATAAAAGGGGCACCTCAGTCTCAGAATAACCACCATTTATTGAATTTGTATAAAGAAAAAAATAATTATGGCAAAGTCCAAGATTGAGAAGCAATAAGCTGGCCCTCTAATAATCCTATAACATAAAAAGTGCACAGTTTTGTAAGTGGCAGCTGCACTTAAATGTAGGAGTGATTTCCTTAAAAACCATTGCAACTCTGAACTCATGGCTTCAAGCAATGGTTGCCGACAGCTTAAACCATTTGGCTGTTTTTCTTTTTCTTGTGTGTTAAGGGTTTCCCTCAGCCCTTAAGGCTGGTGGGAGCAACAGTTGTAGAGAGAGAAGGTTTTTAAAATTTGTGAATGATTAAAGACAGGTACCTGTTTCCATATGACTTACTTTCACCGGACCAGATGAATAGAGATAGAGCTGTCTGGTCTGCTTTTAATTATGTCTTTGACAACTAGTTGGATAATTTGATTATGTACACAGTAAATGGATTATTTCAACTGAATTGTCTGTAAGTCACCCCAGGAAGCAATCAAACATGTGAAAGAATGACATTAAAAAACAGTTCACCCAAAAAATGAAAATGTGCAGAAAAAGTTCTCAGCCTCAGGCCATTTGAGAGGTAGATGAATTTGTTTCTCCATCAGAACAGATTTGGAGAAATGTAGCATTACATCACTTGCTCACCAATGGATCCTCAGTGAATGGGTGCCGTCAGAATGAGAGTCCAAACAGCTGATAAAAACAACACAATAATCCACAAGTAATCCAAACGACTCCAGTCAATCAATTAACTCACCGATTAGTCTTGTGAAAGTGAAAAGTTGCTTATTTGTAAGAAATAAAGCCATCATTAAGACATTCTTCTGGCCAAAATACAACTGCATAATCCATAATAACACTTATTTCAGAAAAAGTCTATCTCCTATTATTCTCTCACATCAAAATCCACTGTCAAATTTGTATAGAACATTTTGGACTGTGCATATTTCTATTCTGATTTAGATTAGATGACTTTTTCACTGGAGAAAGCAATATTATGGATAGAGGAATTGTATTTTAAGCAGAAGCAATGGTTCAAAGTTAAAAACATCTAAATGATAGATTTCAAAACATGCAGGTTTTTGCTTTATAAGATGTTAATTAATGGACTGGAGTTGTACTTTTATCAGCTGTTTGGACTCTCATTCTGACGGCACCTGCTCATTGCAGAAGAACCATTGGTGAGCAAGTGATGTAATGCTAAATTTCTCCAAATTTGTTCCGATGAAGACATCTTGAATAGCCCGAGGGTAAGAATCTTTTCAGTAAATTTTAATTTTTGGTTGAACTATTCCTTTAAGCAACTGAGCCACAACCATATTTGGATGTGGTTGTGACACAAATCAGAAGATATAAAGAAGATATATGTCCACACTATTGCTTTTCCAATAATAAAGCAATTGGAGTGCTATTACAAAGAAAGAAAGACTATGAAAACAGTATCTATGCTATAATAAATAAAAGGTCCTGCTGCATTTAGGGAGATTAGAGAGGTTTGGGGGCATTTCACACTTTTTTTGTGAGAGCAGGCAGTTTAGGTTAAGCTCCAAATCTTTATTGACACCATGAAAAACCTTGTGGGATTCATCTAGTGGGTTTCATTACACCATCTCCATTTGTTAGTAGGTTTTACACTTGGTGTTGAGTATAAAATGAGAGCCAGAGGATACGGCATGAAAGCATAACACATTTGTCAATTATAAATACACACGCGGCAAGTAATAAAAATTTGAAAAGGGTTAAAGTATTAATCTAAGATCAACTTCAGGCAATAGAATCAGGCAATAGGCAGCGATGTAATGAACAATTCACAGGAATTTCCTGTATTATTGATGTGAAGCACATAGTCATACCAGCTGATGATTCACTAATAGGCTATTTGACTACATCACATTATTCTGTATTGAGCACACAGAAAGTAAAATCTTAAGGAGTGAAAATTCAATAATAATGTTACTTTCTCGAGGTAAAAATTACAAAAGTGGATCTCAGGAAAGCATGTCTGAATCATATTTCATCCCAAATGCAACAAAAATGGTAATATGTGTTAATGTGTGTTACAGTGGTTAGCGTGGTCATTTTTGAGAGTCCAATGAAAATCATCATTAATACCAATGATGAGTATGAGTTGTATGCATGAGTTATTTTTTTATTTTTTTTTATTATTATTTTTTAAATGTTTGATTACCAACATTCTTCAAAATATATTGTGTGTGTGTGTGTGTGTGCATGTGTGTATGTGTGTTTAACATAAACATTATTATTATTATTATTATTATTAAATATTTTGGGGTGGACTATTCCTTTACTCCTTTTGAATAGAAATTTGCATTATTTACATTACATCAACATTTATATGAAAAAAAATAATTTATTTGAGAATGTATTCATTTATTTGAAATCATTTGTAACACACTTTTGATCAACTGAATATGTCCATGCTGACTGAAAGCTTTCTTTCCAGTATTGCATATAAACGCATAAGTGCTATTTTGTGTGTTATAGGACCATTAAAAGTGTTTTCATTGTGGTGATATTTCTCTCTGCTAATTTGGTGATCCAGACACATGCTTGACAGGTTTCTTAAGAGTCACCCTTTAATACCACAGAATGAAAAAGTCGCTCTGCTGCTTAATAAAACGAGGCCCAATGCTTTCCTCCAACACATCTCAGCACACAATGTGGTCTACTGTTACCATTTTGAGATGGCAACTGTGACCACTAAAAAGAACTCCATTGGCTGTCTTGAATGGCCTGGAATCTATTCACAGAGCCAAAATCAACAGGGCATTCAGTCAAGAGAGCACAGTATCACTGTGCTTAGGTACTTACACACTGCCCTGCATTTCAACCACACCACCATGACAACACATTCATGCAGAAGAGCACACATATCCGGATATTGCCAGATAATCGCAAAAACAGATGTCTAGTAGCAAAAAATTTTGAACATTTGAGTGGTAACTCCAAATAAATAAAGCTGAACATTTCCTGAACATTTCAAGCACCAGTGAGACGCTATGAAGGTTTATCTCTGGTGTGCGAAACAAATCAACATAGAATAAGACAGTTTCATTCTAGATGTTAACACCAGCTATATTAAAAAGAGTTAAGTTCCCCTGTGCCATATGCAACGTCATATGGTGTTGTCAGAATAAGTATGTTCTCCGAGTGTGCTCATGTTATTCCTCAGGTCGACATGGTGACATGTGGGAAATAAAACACCTCACCAAACCAACCTGAAAGACACCTATTACACTGAAAGCAAAGAACTGTGGAAAACTGCACGTAGACTTGACAAAACAGTGAGTACTTGATGATTGCAGACTAGTTGATAAAGGTCCAAGTAATAGCAGAGGAAGAAGAATGACAAATAAAACCTTAGCAAAGATTGCACTATACCAGTGTCAATAGCTCACTTAGATTGATCCCAGTGATATATTTCCAAAACCAATCACAGAATATTGTGATGGAGGATATTTTCTAATGGAAATAATCATGGCCATCATCATCACCATCGTCTTCACCGTCAATCATGGCATCATTAACTGCCATTAGTCCATTCAAAAGAAGACATTCTCTTTTTCCTCGCCTTTCAAAATGATCTTTCGGAAAGCTCAGGCTTCAGAGCACTCATCCTCAACTGCAATTATGTGGAAAATTGCTATTGAATCCAGCTTGACTCAATACCTCCACCTAGCTCTTCTTTCACAGAAGACACCAGACTGTGGGGAAGCTTCAGGTGGAAGTCTTTGAACCCAAACGTCACCATTCATGCTGGCATTAAACAAACACACGTACATTTTCAAGACATCTTGGCTTGCCGTAAGCACGCTCTGAACAAAAGCAGAAACCCTGGCGATGTGTGTGATTTTGACTCGGTGATGTCTTGTTGGAGGGTTACTCAAACTGCCAGACAACAACTTGCATGTAAATTTTTTAGAATGTACACACAGACATCAGGGAATGATGCAGTTCGAGAGTCAAGAGACATAACACGATGATTCACTCACCTTCCTGGACTGCCTGAAAGGGGTTGTTGGGTTCGATATATTTTATGGAGTGGGTGATTTTCTCGCTCTGCAAAATGTCATCGTTGAGGCTGAGGTCAGAGATCGCCAACTGAAACACCTCATCATCCCGTGCTGCGTTCTCCTCAAAAATGGCACCTGCGGGCATGTGCAGATCGTTATCTGATGGGTCTTACTGAAGCGTACAAAGAAACCGAAGCAATTGCTAATTTGCATACAGAGGGCAACTGACTTGCTTGGCTCATCTTGCTCACAGGCCTATTAATTTATAAACATTTACATTTATCCATTTGGCCGATGCTTTTATCCAAAGCCACTTAAAAGTGCAGTCAAGGTACTTATTATTGTTTTTATCAGTGTGTATGTTATCTCGGATTGAACACATGACCTTGACATTTCAAGCGCTATGCTCTACCAGTTGAGTTATGGAAACCCATCCTACAGAGAGCTCAGGGCTAAAATAAGATTGTTGTTTGTTTCACTAGATACAAATAAGATAAAAAATACATCTGATATTTCCTCATCGCCTTTTGTTTAATAAAATAATGAGCAATGAAACATATTTAATATGAGATTAATGGTGAACAAATAACAGAAGGGTCAAAAAAGTTGCATTTGTTTCATTTCAGGGCTCAGTAATAAGGATTGTTGGTGAATTCTGATGATTATGTCAGGTAATGTTACAACTGTCTAGCATAGAAAAAAGGGTAACCTAAAATATTTAAATTGACTGGTGTTGACTTTTTTTTTTTTTGTCCAGTCCCTTGCCAGTGTTTACCACTTAGCCAGTCTGGACCCCACTTTAGTGTGAGTGTCTTTAACTATGTACTAACATCTGAATTAATAATTTGATTTAAATGCACTTGTTGTGTACATATATGTTTTTACACTGTAATGATATTAAATATAAAAAATGCCAGCATTTAATCACATCTGTAATTAATGTTTTACCTAGTAATTACGTCTACATCTGTTTTGTAATATAACATGAACACAATAAGTATGTCAAAACAATGGTAATTACATGCAGTAGTAGTTAAAAGACAGCTAATATAAAAACATAAAATGGGAATAAAAATCCTTACTGTTAAGCATTTACATTCCAAGCAGGTGCTAATCAACCTACAATAAAGCTGTGCAACAAGTTGCATGTAGATTAATTTGTATTATGGCAGCTTAACGTATTTAAATTTAAGCATGATATCTGAAAATGGTTTTAGAGAGATTGAGAGGCCTAATTTATGTTTGGCCAAAATGTACCCATCTTCTCTACCTGTGTTAGAGGAGCCCAATAGGATGGGCAGGTAGACAGGTAGAATCTGGTTGATGTATCACTGCAGTGTTCATCTTATTTAGCAGAAATAGGGGTGTCGCATCTGTTCATTCCAGTTGCCAGTGAGAGCAGCCCTGATCCACACTGCCTGTACTAGCCTTCCAATTACCAGTTTTGGATGGCCATTGCCTCTGTAAATCACCACGCCGCCCTGAAAATCACTTCATGTCACCCTCTCCATTCAATGGACGGCCCTATTTTTCTTTTGCCCTTCAGAGCCAAATTTGGTCAGGATGATAACATGAGCGGATGTGACAAAGTGGACGTATTGGGCACTGGAGAGGCTGGAATTTGTTATTTCACCTGCGCTGTGCACCTTTGAGTCCTGCTTATTGCACGGCCTCAGATACGCCCTCGTCTGCACTTAAAGGTAAGAGCTGGATGAAAACGTTGTAAGACCTCATTTTTAAAGGTGGTGATGGAAGTGTATTTTCTGACCTAGACACATGCAACAGGTAGGTAAACTGAATTATCTGAGAACAACCTGTAGATATATTTCTTTGTGCATAGGGATATAGCATCAATTCACTCTGCATATTGTATCTACCACAGTACAGAACATGTCAAATGCATTCAATACATGTGATTTCAACGTGTGAATGCCTGATCTATCTAAACTGTTTTCTTGAATCATCCCCAAGATCTTGGTCAAATATACTGGGCAGCAAATTACCTACGACATAGATTGCATAAAACAAGCCAAAATCTGATTTGTTATTTGTAAGCTAGTTGAGGTAAATATATGACAACCGACTCCACTGGGTCTGTTCTGGCAATCCGAAACGATGTGTTTTTGATATAAAAGGTTAGAATAACAAGTAATTCTGTTGAAGGCCAAACAGAATTCAGAGACAAAACTACTGCAGAATCGCCAACGACAAATACGGTGGCTTATTTTCACAGATTCCACTAAATATTCTTTTTAATGAGGAAACGGCTGATTCGATACGATAAATGAGAGTTTGGATCTGAGTTCTTCGTGACAACTGAATAGAGCCACAGCCGCCCTCCCCAGCAGCCCCTCTTCCTCCTCTTTGCTGCTGTTGGAGAGCCAAAATCTTTCTTTCCTCACGTTTGGTGAGATAATCAGAATGCACAGGGTGTCCGGCACATGCAAAGGGGATTGGTTAAGATGACATTTACGGCCTGGGATAGCCAAGAATAAGCATTTGTCCTCTTGTCATTTATTTACTTCAGCATCCTTTATTAAGATTTCCCTCACGTTCCATACAAAGTTCAATCTTATAGATGGGAGGGGGAGAGCAACCCACACACATTGGCTTACTCTGCTTTATGACAGACGCCTCCTGTTTTTCCAACTTACCTGGAATCTGTGATTTACACAATTAAACGTTCCTCGTGAACTACCTGCTAAGACTGGAATTAGATTAGTCTTGTCCATGCATCAGTCAGTGCAATGGATCTATCGGCAATCTGAACAAGAGAGACGTTATCATCACAAGTGGTCTGCTCAATTGATATTCAGCCCGATGAGCAGGGCACATGCTTATTTTCAATGCTTATTAACAATGGATATTTCACGCCGACCCCAACAACACACTTCCCTTAGAGTCCTCATTCTGGATGGCGCATTCATTATCATTTGCAACAAATAAAGGCTTTGAACAGCTCACTCCTTACCGATGTGAATGATGGAGTCGGCTCCCACCGAATTGCATTGCAATATCCCAAAAGAAAGGCATATAATCAACAATTCCATCTCCGCTTCTCTCCAAAGCCGCGCATCCACACGGTCCTCAGATGTCCGTAAATTCCCAGTGAGTGAGAAAAGTACGTCAAGGGATAGCAAATGCACCTGTGATAAACCAAAAAGTGCGCCGGCGCTGAAAGAAAGCGCTAGTGCGAGGAACACTGTGAGGGAATACGGGGGAAATCAGGAAGGAGAAAGGCAGGTCGCCTGTTGGAGGGTAACGGTCGCTTCAGGATCCGGCGCGTTCGCTCCGCAGGTCTCGCTCTCGCGCGGTGCTCGCGGAGTCTGAGACACATCACAAACTCCAAACTGCGGAGGAGGGACACCCCCGCGCGCGCGCGCCCTCGCTGGCTTGTTCGCTCGTTCCAGAGGGCGAGCGCGAGCGCGCGCGCGGAGAGATGGAATTCGGCGCCAAGCCGGAGAAGGGGACAGCACTAAACATGCATGCAGCTGCCTTAAGAAGACATTACTGCTTTTGCGTTCCGTCTGAGCAAATCCTTTGGTCTCTGTAAACATGCATCATGACTGGTAAAAATCGCGTCTCGCCATCTTTACGCGATTTTCGCCACACGCGTAGCGTTTTCAAGTTAAAACAGCTCAACTTTTAAGAACGAGACCCCTGCGTTCTGCTCCATTCCTGTGCTTGGTCTTTTTAAACGCGGCATGTTTACATAGATTTCCACCTGTGAAAGCATGGGAAAACCGAACGTGGGGAGAGAAATGTGGAAAGCCGGCGGTTCACCGAGTCGTCGAACGAAGCGGTAACTTTCTTTTGAGTGTTCAAGTGTGCTGTTGATTCATTCTCTGTTTATTTTATCGCTGATATTACTGGACGTTGAATTACAGTTCGTAAACATACATGTAGCTGCCAATGAGGACGCTATTGATGGTATATTCGCAGAGATTTCCACATGGGAGAAATGAATGTGGAGATGGTGCTTCAATGTTTCGTTGCGCGCACAAGGAAACGATAACTTTCTTTCGAGTGTTAAAGTGTGCTTTAGATCATTTCTCGCTTGTTTTACCGGATAATGCAGCACAGATAATCGTTGTGCAATGTCACGAAGAGGAATCGACCTTCCCGCGGCGCGAGACGGAGCACCGCTGTCAGAAGTCCGAGGAAATTCTCCACATAAGGCGCGTTTCTCTCTGTGAACAAGGTTTCATTCAGACACGGTGTTTAGATATTGTAAGGACGTGTTGCAGAGACGATCGTGCCGGTAAAGATTGGAACTGTGGGCTGTGTACAACATACTGCCGTTTTCATGATGTTCTTTGTATTTCAAGGTTTCCTTGCACTGTATGTAGAAGGGTTTCTAAATGTATCACAGTAAAAGGATGTTTGTCAGGTTGTAACACAAATTAGCTAACTCCATTCATGTCAAAACATTATTTAGCTCCTTAGGTAATAACTGCACAGTTTTACTTTTTATAATGTAAGACGTGCGGCATTTTGACAAAATGCTCTTGTGTTGGTCTCATACGGTTTTTTTTTGTTGTTGTTGTTGTTTTTTTTGTATGGTTTGAAGTTTATTTGATTTTAACCTTTAATTTGAGGTGTCGGTATGCTATGTATCTTCTTAACTTTTAACATGTTGATATCAAAGGGCAATGGAATGAGAGCAGGTTTATGGAGAGCTGAAAGTGAAGCGAAGAAATTGAACTTCAGAGAGAGAAATGAAGAGCAGCGCTGGATTGACTCATCCACTGAACAAAGACTTCATCAGCAGAGACGGAACATGATATTCTTACTCTTACAATTAAAGGATATTTCTTGCGGTTGAATATAAGAACAGAAATGTCCCTTAATTGTTTGGTTAAGTATATGTGATGTCTTTCAGCACCACACACCGGTGGACAGCTCCCGTAAGCTCTGTCGGTCACAAACAGAATTACAATGGATCAATCATCAAGCTCCAAGCACTGAGCCCTCTCCCTTTCATGTTCATATCTGCATCGAGCACAGTGTTTCAATTTTACGTAAACCAGTTTTTCTAATCTAATTATTCTTGCAAATGGTCTGGAAGCATTCGAAATAAATATAATGTAGCAATGTGATGCTACCTTTACGCTTGTTGTAAAAGAAAAAAGAAAAATAAATAAATAAATATTTATTATATATAAAAATAAAACCTTTAAACCCGACATCTGTTTTCTCGTACTATGTTGGCAGGTAATGTATATTGATCGCACGGAACTGTCTTTCTGTGATTAGATTCAGCAGAAACCAAATGATTAAAATCATTCTTAGCGGATCAATGCGTTATACATAGCATCAGCAATGTTATTTCATTTAGCAAATCAATCATTATGCATAACACATATATCGCAAATGTGTGTTCAGATGTGCTATATAACGCACACCATCCCTCATCTATAGCACAACATCACTGATACATGTATAGCAGATAAGTCATTTTATATAGCAGCTGTGTTGTAGAGGGGGAAGTGTGTCTGAACCCTGCTGGAGTAAGTGGGGGTAGCCAAACCGCTGGTTTGCGGTTGTTAGTTGGTTTTAGCTGGACATAGCTGGTCTCCCAGTCTGGTGTTCAGCTGCTTTTGGTGCTTGCAAGCCATGCATCAAAGATCGTGTATACGAGATAAATGCACAAAACGCCACCACAGTCATAATTACAAGTGAGAAACTAAGTGAGTTGGGGTCGTCAGTGAGTAAATATGTTGTGCAGAGTGGATTGCATCATCTGTATTGACGGTAAATTTGTTGAAATTGACGTATTTAGAATAGCCATACGATATAACGATTAAATTTACAAAATAATAACAATAGAATAGAAATGGTATGCCATTGTTGCCATCTATCTATCAGTGTGTGTTTGTGTGTAAACGCTGCTGTTGTGGAAGTGAATGCAGCTGTGGCAGTATTGTGATTAATGTCTGAGTGTATGGGGTAAGAAGGCCTGTAATAGTGTTCCAGCTGAATTAACTACCTATATGAGTGCAACTAACAGCAGCGAAAAAGCAAACACATATGCCAGTCCAAGGATGATTTATGCAAATTAATGTGCATATGATCTAAATAAACCTCTCTGCAGTAATATTGAAGCATTATTTGGTTTTGATTGTTTGAGGTCTTTTTTTTTTCTGTCCCAACTGGCTTTATTTCCAAAAAAGCTATTCAACTTTTAAACCTTATTAAAGTTATAATAAAAATGTGTTTTTCCTGTATAGTTTATAATTGAAGCAAAGCTTCATAATTAAGTTTACTATTGTGAATCTAGAGTGTCAAATATGTACAGGTGCATCTCAATAAATTAGAATGTTGTGAAAAAGTTCATTTATTTCAGTAATTCAACTCAAATTGTGAAACTTGTGTATTAAATAAATTCAATGCACACAGACTGAAGTAGTTTAAGTCTTTGGTTCTTTTAATTGTGATGATTTTGGCTCACATTTAACAAAAACCCACCAATTCACTATCTCAACAAATTAGAATACTTCATAAGAGCAATAAAAAAAACAAAAAACAAAAAAAATAACATTTTTTAGTGAATTGTTGGCCTTCTGGAAAGTATGTTCATTTACTGTATGTGTACTCAATACTTGGTAGGGGCTCCTTTTGCTTTAATTACTGCCTCAATTCGGCATGGCATGGAGGTGATCAGTTTGTGGCACTGCTGAGGTGGTACGGAAGCCCAGGTTTCTTTGAAAGTGGCCTTCAGCTCATCTGCATTTTTTTGGTCTCTTGTTTCTCATTTTCCTCTTGACAATACCCCATAGATTCTCTGTGGGGTTCAGGTCTGGTGAGATTGCTGGCCAGTCAAGCACACCAACACCATGGTTATTTAACCAACTTTTGGTGCTTTTGGCAGTGTGGGCAGGTGCCAAATCCTGCTGGAAAATGAAATCAGCATCTTTAAAAAGCTGGTCAGCAGAAGGAAGCATGAAGTGCTCCAAAATTTCTTGGTAAACGAGTGCAGTGACTTTGGTTTTCAAAAAACACAATGGACCAACACCAGCAGATGACATTGCACCCCAAATTATCACAGACTGTGGAAACTTAACACTGGACTTCAAGCAACTTGGGCTATGAGCTTCTCCAACCTTCCTCCAGACTCTAGGACCTTGGTTTCCAAATTAAATACAAAACTTGCTCTCATCTGAAAAGAGGACTTTGGACCACTGGGCAACAGTCCAGTTCTTCTTCTCCTTAGCCCAGGTAAGACGCCTCTGACGTTGTCTGTGGTTCAGGAGTGGCTTAACAAGAGGAATACGACAACTGTAGCCAAATTCCTTGACACGTCTGTGTGTGGTGGCTCTTGATGCCTTGACCCCAGCCTCAGTCCATTCCTTGTGAAGTTCACCCAAATTCTTGAATCGATTTTGCTTGTCAATCCTCATAAGGCTGCGGTTCTCTCGGTTGGTTGTGCATCTTTTTCTTCCACACTTTTTCCTTCCGCTCAACTTTCTGTTAACATGCTTGGATACAGCACTCTGTGAACAGCCAGCTTCTTTGGCAATGAATGTTTGTGGCTTACCCTCCTTGTGAAGGGTGTCAATGATTGTCTTCTGGACAACTGTCAGATCAGCAGTCTTCCCCATGATTGTGTAGCCTAGTGAACCAAACTGAGAGACCATTTTGAAGACTCAGGAAACCTTTGCAGGTGTTTTGAGTTGATTAGCTGATTGGCATGTCACCATATTCTAATTTGTTGAGATAGTGAATTGGTGAGTTTTTCTTAAATGTGAGCCAAAATCATCACAATTAAAAGAACCAAAGACTTAATACACAATTAAGTGTACAATTACTTAATACACAAGTTTCACAATTTGAGTTGAATTACTGAAATAAATTAACTTTTCCACGACATTCTAATTTATTGAGATGCACCTGTATATATATATATTTTTTTTTTTTTTTCAATTAGCGTCGCTTTTAAAACAGAATGATCCTTCTTCCTTCTTGTATATGCATTTTTTAAAGTGAACCGAGATACTGTTCTAACTGTGAATGCCACTGAAGTGTTAAATTAAACAGGCACCGAGGGTGCAGTGGCTTCATATCTGGACCAAACAAATTATAACTTGCTCACACATTGTCATAAAATATCAGCACACGAGCCACAAAGCCCAGAACCCTTTCTGTGATGCTGGGTGACAGTTTGTGGCACTGGTGAGTGATGAATGCACAATCACATTGTCATTTGAACCAAACTGATGGAGACAGAATTGCATGGCATGTTGAGCTCCTGTGAATGATTCTGTTCGGTTTAAAAGATTATCTGAATGTCTGCCAATCAACAAAGAATATTTAGCATGTTTCAGTGGCCATACATGTTGTAGTGGATATTGTTTAAATGGCCGCTCTGAGGAAAATGTTGGTTCCAGAATGTAACAAAACTGACTGAGTCTCCATGATGCAGGTACTATCGAAGGTTAGACTGTGAAGTGGCATAGAATTGACGAAACACACACACACACAAAAAAAATAAAAGACTTGTAAAAAGCATGAATTTATATGATATACAGTATATACCAGATTGGGTTTCCTAGACCTGTAACAATAACAATAACAGAACCCTCTTTGATGTTATAGATCCATTTTTATATGCTACATTTCTACAAATCTTTTCTGATGAAGAAATAAACTCATCTACATATTGGATGGCCTGAGGGTGAGTACATTTTCAACTGATTTTCTAATTTTCATTTTTGGGTGAACTGTTCTTTTATATGTTCCTTTATATTATAATGATGTTATAAAGAACCTTTTAAATAGTGCCTGGTTTTACAACACCTTATAGCCTCTATTATGTTTGCATTAAAAGTGACAGCAAGTTGGGTCAATTAGGTACTTTTATTTTTTATTGACATGGGAAATTGTAGCAAAAATGAAAGTGCTCTGTCAGTTATTAGCTGTATACATTACTTATTGATAACATTTGACATTTTATTGATATTAACAATTACATAAAACAAATAGAAACACAAAACTGATGTCTTTATGTCCATCATTATGTGTGTATTTTGATGTAACCGAGTGGCAGTTTCTCTCTCCACATGATGAGGTTGTGACAGCATCTGTCTGGATACAAATACACAAATAAGTTAAGAGTCACAGTGTGTCTTCCATTTTTTTTTAATTTATTTTTTATTTAATTAATATTTTTCCTTTTGTATTATTATGTTTATGAAGGCCACAGGTATCCATTGTAAATGGACAGTATATGAGACCTTCACAATGTTCACAAAAGTGATAAGAACTCATGGGATGTTCTTTTATGCTTGTTTATGTTTATGCATAAACCCAAGTAATAACAGAGAACTCAGAACTCAGTAACACTTTATTTTGATAGTCCACTTTAGACATTCTACTATCATCAGTAAGTAACTTTGCAACTACATGTCAACTAGCAGTCATTAGAGTATTAGTAGACTCTCTGCTTAATAACTTCTAACACTTTATTTTGATGGTTCCACAACATACGAACATACTGACTATGAGAAACTTTGCAAGTATATGTCAACTTATTCTACTAACCCTAAACCTAACCTAACAGTCTACTCTGAGAGTTGCAAATGAATGAGAATTAGTTGACATGTAGTTACAAAGTTACTTATAGTTATCAGAATGTCTAATGTGGACTATCAAAATAAAGTGTAACCCAGAACTCTAATAATATGGACTGTAAATTCAATATTGCATACTTGCTAAGTAAAGTAAAGATGCTCTTTGCTTGATTCACCAATGCAACTGCATTGTACAATGTAAGTATAATGACACAGTGGTAGAAAAAAAGAGCCTAGGGAAAGTTATTGGCCTTGAACACAAAAACATTTCAAGATGTTGCACTGGAAAACATATCTGACAGTCGCTGATGTGACATGATTAATAACTTTAAAAATTGGCATTAACATTTTAATACATTTATAGTAGACACTGTCTGTAATCTGTGGATTTTTACGCTCTAACTCACTAAAAGCTTCTTAACAGTTTTACTTGTCCTTTTTCAGGCCGCTTTGCCAATCACATGGCCTGTCAGACCTTTATAAATGATGCAACACAATACAACGTAGTTTTAGTGTAGTACAGTCTATTTTCTGCAGCTTGTGATTCACTTTGCTGCAGCATTTTTTACCTTGACATGCACACACACCCTCACACATGCATATAAACACAATCTCTTTTTCATCTCCTCAACACCTTAATTAAATTAAGCTTTATGCAATGTGGTTGTTCGATCATCCAGAGACTTTCCTGCCAAGTTTCGCTGAGTAGGAACGCAAGGAAGAATATTAAATGAGCTCCAAAATGACTCTGAAATAGCTGTGGCATATCAGTGTGCTTTAACTGCAAGAGAGAACTTGCAAATTTGTTTGGTGCTTTGAAGAAGAGTGGGAGTGGATGGGTCTATTACTCAGTACATGTTCGGGGCTTATAAGAGATCCTGTTAGTGAAGCAAAAAAGAGAATAACAAAAGAAAAGACTTTAGATTTACTACACAGTGTCAGCACCCTCTGGGCAAATAATGAGTATGCATGCATTAGCCGACTGTGTGATTTTTACATTCAGTATTTACGCATAAAAAATGAACTCACAAACTTTTTACATGACTTAATAAACCTGATTTTAAAAGATGGCTAATGTAAAAACACAAACCTATGTTGTTAACAGGATTGCTTACCGAAAAAAAAAAAAAAAAAAAATATATATATATATATATATATATATATATATATATATATATTTGTAATCAATGTCTTTATTTCTTTCATGAAAAACAAGAAGAGACATTTAGCAGAACATTCACACTGCTCTTTTTCATAAAAATGGAAGCATATAGTGACCTGACCAAATGCTCCAAAAGGACCAAACGAAGTGTTGTGGGATGAACAGACCTCGATTTAAAGATAACAGGTAATTTCTGTACTACTAACTGCAAAAATAATGACTATTTCCAAACAGGTTTCCAAAAAAAAAAAACAGTAGTCCCGCCAATGCTGGCTATTGGTTGAGCTAATTTTTGGCTTTTGGGAGACACAGTGAGTTTTGACGACTCTGACTTTATATGGTGTAAATTGAACAAAAACATTTTTAGAAATAAAAGCATGAAGGTCCATAACCCCACCACTAAACATACTCAGATCAGGCATATCATACAAAAAATTACAAATGAAATTCATGTAAATTCATACAAATTCATATAAATGAGATTGTCGCAGTTCATACAACTTGCTAGCCAACAATTTACCAAAATATAAAATGGATTCAAATTACCGTGATGCTGGTTTTGATAGCTTTACAGCCATGGTGTTTAATACTTACAGATGACTGTCGAATACATTTACATTTAATTATTGAGCAGACACTTTTATCCAAAGCAACTTACAAATGAGGACAATAGAAGCAATCAAAACCAACAAAAGAGCAACAATATGCAAGCACTATGACAAGTCTCTGTTAGCCTAACGCAGTACAGAAGTGTTTTTTTTTTTGTTTGTTTGTTTGTTTTTTTGTTTTTTTTATAACAAAAACAAGTAGACATAATTTAAAAAAAAGAAAGCTAGAGTTAGACGGTCAGATAGATACAAAGACTAATAAATACAAAGAAGACAGATAGATAAAACAGAATTATAATAGACAATGCTAGAGTTAGAGTGTCAAATAAAGATAGAAGAGATGTGTTTTTAGCCGTTTCTTGAAGATGGGTAAGGACTCAGCTGCTCGGATTGAGTTGGGCAGGTCATTCCACCAGGAGGGAACAGTTAATGAAAAAGTCCATGAAAGTGATTTTGTGCCTCTTTGGGATGGTACAATAATGCGTCGTTCACTTGCAGAACGCAAGCTTCTAGAGGGCACATAGGTCTGAAGTAGTGAATTTAAGTAAAGGGGAGCAGAGCCAGTGGTGATTTTGTAGGCAAACATTAATGCCTTGAATTTTATGCGAGCAGCTTTTTGTAGCCAGTGCAAATTGATGAACAGAGGTGTGATGAGCGTTCTTTTCGGGTCATTTAAAATTAATCTGCAGCGGCATTTTGGATTAATTGTAGAGGTTTGATGGAACTGGCTGGAAGACCTGCCAAGAGAGCACTGCAATATTCCAGTCTGGACAGAACAAGAGCTTGAACAAGGAGTTGTGTTGCATCTTCCGAAAGAAAGGGCCTGATCTTCATAATGTTGTATAAAGCAAATCTGCAGGACCAGGCAGTTTTAGCAATGTGGTCTGAGAAATTCAGCTGATCATCAATTACAACTCCAAGGTTTCTGGCTGTTTTTGAAGGAGTTATGGTTGATGAGCCTAACTAGAAGGTGAAATTGTGATGAAGTGATGGGTTTGTTGGGTTTGTTTCTGTCTTAGCCAGGTTGAGTTGAAGGTGATGGTCCTTCATCCAGCAAGAAATGTCTGTTAGACATGCTGAGATGCGAGCAGATATCGTCGGAACATCAGGATGGAATGAGAGGTAGAGTTGAGTGTCATCAGCATAGCAGTGATATGAAAAGCCATGTTTCTGAATGACAGAACCTAGTGATGCCATGTAGACAGAGAAGAGAAGTGGTCCAAGAACTGAGCCCTGAGCCCTGAGGCACCCCAGTAGCTAGATGTTGCGACTTGGATACCTCACCTCTCCAAGATACCTTTAAGGACCTATTTGAGAGGTAAGACTCAAACCACTGGAGTGCGGTTCCTCAGATGCCTTTCCCAAAAGGGTTGACAGGAGGATCTGGTGGTTGACCATATCAAAAGCAGTGGACAGATCCAGAAAGATAAGTATTTGGAAGCGGCTCTTGCAAGTCTTAGGGCTTCAACAACTGAGAGCAAGGCAGTTTCGGTTGAGTGTCCACTTCTGAAGCCAGATTGGTTGCTGTCCAGGTGGTTGTTCTGTGTGAGAAAGGCAGAGACTTGGTTTAAACACAAATCGTTCAAGTGTTTTTGCAATGAAAGGTAGAAGGGAAACTGGTCAGTAGTTCCCTAAAAGAGTTGGGTTAAGAGTGGGTTTTTTAAGAAGTGGGGTTATCCGAGCCTGTTTAAATGCTGAGGGAAAACCTCCAGTGAAGGGATGTGTTAATGATGTGAGTAGCGTAGGTACAACTGCAGGAGAAATGGCTTGAATGAGATGAGATGGAATAGGATCAAGCGGACAAGTAGTAGGATGACTGGAAAGGATGAATTTAGAGACTTCTGTCTAAGAGAATGGAGAGAAGGATGTGAATGAGCGTATATTTGTTGGTAAGATGTGTTTGACAATTTGTGGTATGGAGAATTGTGCTGTGAGGTTTGTAATTTTATTAATGAAGAATGTGGCAAAGTCGTCAGCTGTTTTGATGAGAGTTGATGAAGGAGGGGGAGGAGGACAAAGGAGGGATGAAAATGTTTTAAAAAGCATGCGAGAGTTAGGTGAATTGTTAATTTTGTCGTGATAGTATGTCCTTTTAGCAGTGTAGACATTAGCAGAGAAGTCAGAGAGGAGTGATCGATATAAATTAATGTCAGTAGGATTTTGTGATTTGTGCCCTACCCTTTCTGCAGCCCTGAGCTTAGAGCGATGTTCGCGGAGAACATCAGACAGTCAAGAGGCAGAAGGGGTGGTGCGGGTTGGCCTGGAAGATAAGGGGCAGAAAGTGTCTAAACAAGACATCAGAGTGGAGCAGAAAGTATCAGTAGCACTGTTAGCATCAGTGTTGGGAAGATTACTTTGGAAATGTTATAGGTTACAGATTACAAGTTACCCTACTTAAAATGTAATAAGTAGTGTAACTTTTTGATTACGTTATGAAAGTAATGTAACTGATTACATTTAATTACTTTTCTATTACTTTTCTAAATTTCTAATGTTTTCAACTGTTGTAAACATCATTTTCAAACATGTAATCCAGGCAGGGTTAACCTTACAGTAGTGATCAACACTGCTTACTGTCAGACTTTCAAAATCCTTCATCACTTGAATTAAGATTATAATATTTTAATTTTAAAGGAGACGTTGGATGAAAAATATCTTCATTTTCATATAAATGTGTTTTAGTAGTGCATAGACACAACCACCCTACAATGATAAAAATTCACTCCTTTTTTTAAATCCCCCAAAAACCTAAACAATCTCAATTATCAAGCCATTTTGATTTTGGAGTAAATAACCAGCGCTCTCTTCCACCTTCAATACCACGACTGAGGTGAGATCCTTGAGCAAGGCACCAAACCCACAACTGCTCCCCGGGCATTGCAGCAATATGGCTGCCCACTGATCCGGGTGTGTGTTCATGGGGTGTTTGCGCATGTGTGTGTGTGTGTGCACTTGGATGGGTTAAATGCAGAGCACAAATTCCGAGTATGGGTCACCATACTTGGCCACACGTCACTTCACTTCACTTTCACTAAATTCGTTTATGTCTGGCTGCACAAATCATTTTACTCCAGACTGCTTTCTGAATGAGGGACAATTCAAGGCAGGACTGTTAAAAAGTTAAAACTCAAGGATGGATCAGTACCCATTGTTCATGATCCAGCTGCACCTCCAGAAGAAGTAAGTCTCACACTTTATATTTTTTATGATTATTTGCGAATCGCCTTTGCTCTTCCACAGAAGAGAGGGGCTGGGTGAGCAGAGCTCATTAGCATGTTAAGAGTTCTGCACCGAAATGAGTCTCTGTGAACAGAGCTGTTTTTGACAAGGTAAAAACGGTCATGTTTTACATGACCACTGAGACCATTTCAAGAAGACCCTAAAGAATCATACCAACTTGTGGAAAATGGGCATTCGATGTCCCCTTTGAAGCACAGACACCACAAAATCATACTTACTTTAAAATCGTTCTGAGGTTAAATACAGATTTAAAATCATAACAAGAAATAGTTTAATAGCTATGATACTGTTTTTGAAATCAAATCTTTGCATAGCTATGACAGGAAACACTGGAATCTAACAATGCCTTTGAAAACAAACAAATAACAACAACAACAAAAAAAACAGTTAATCTTAAAAAATAAAGCATAATATACATAAACCCATATAGGAAATATAAGAGTTATCAGATAATTATATTATAAATTTGTGAAACATTGGTGTTTCATATTTTAGAGCAATCACTGCAATTTATGAAAGAAATCAATTAAATCAGATGTAACCCCTTTGTAATACTTAACATTTTCATAAGTAACTATAATTTAATTACACATTTTTTCTTAGTAACTGTAACTAATTACAATTACTTTTATTTTGTAATTAAATTATGTAATTCCGTTACATCTAACTAGTTAATCCCCAACACTGGTTAGCATCAAGAGAAGATAACTGTTTAGGGGGAGAAAGCGAAGATGAAACCATAGCAGATACTCGGGAGGGTGAGAGAGTGCATAGGTTACGTCAAAAAGTGACATGTGGAGGGGTATGTGTTGCGTCAGGAATCATGCTGAGGTTAAGAGTGGGTAGGAAGTGATCCGAGGTGTGCAGTGGAATAACCAGCACATGATAAGTGCAGCAGTGTCGTGTGTAAATAAGGTCCAGTTGGTTGCCTGATTTGTGAGTAGCCGTAGTTGACACCTGTTTGAGATCAAAAGAAGTAAACAGAGTGTGGAAGTCTGCAGCCTGAGGTTTAACTAGGTGGATGTTGAAGTCTTCAACTATAACTAGGGGAGTACCATCCTCAGGAAAGGTTGAGAGCAATACATCTAATTCTTCCATGAAGTTACCTAGTGGTCCTGGAGGTCAATAAACAACTACAAAATGGATCTTAAGAGGGTAGGTAATAGTAACCGAATGTGATTCAAAGGAACTGTTGATACCAAGAGATGGTAAAGAAGTAAATTTCCAATTATTAGAGATGAGCAAACCAGTACCTCCACCTCTTCCAGTCAAAGTAAGTTATTATGTTTTGTAACATCAAAGAAATTGCACATTTCAGATTTTCAGTCACGCTTTAAAACGTCATATCATTGGTTTTCAAGTGCCTCCTACCTGTTGTGATGTGGTAGCTTTAAATACTACAAGTAGGACATGCTAATTAAATTTCAACAGAGATTTCAAAGGTTTTCATTGAAAGATGTAAATTTCTTCCAGTTCTTTATATGAAGCTACCGTATGGCTTTAGAAGATTTAGAATATAGCATACTGCTTTGGAACGACACAATGAGGGAGAGTAAATGATGACAGAATTTTCATTTGAACAAATTAATTTGATACATTACAGAAACACTTTGCCTTGCAGGTCAAGGTTAATGTTATTTCCTTTTGTGTATGTGCATATGATTACATGGGTAAGTGCATGTGCACGTGTGCATTCATCATTTCATTTGTGTGTGTGTGTGTGATGTGTTTCTAGGGTGAGCTGTATATCTCGGTTCTGATTAAAGACATGAGGCAGAAAGCAGCTCTGTTCACTCTGCCAAGCTTCAGAGTGCTGCTAATTGATGAGACCTAGGAAGAAAAGAGTGATGGCTGAATTAATATCTCTCTCTCTTTTGCTCTCTGTCTCCCTCTCTCACCCGCTCTCTCCAGCTTTCTTGGCAGACGTTACTGCAGTAGCTAAGAGTAAAGCTCCTGCAGAGGGGAAACTGTCTTTCTCTGTAGAGCACATATTCATTACTGCATAACAAAAGCTACAGGTCCCCTCTAATATTTCTCGGCACAAACTCAAAGAGCCCATTAATGGGTACCAGTGCATTTCAGGACAGATTCAGAATGCTGTTCTAGACCTTGTAATTAGTGCGTAACTTACGTAATGAACAAACTAAAGCACACACAGAATATCAGAAGATGAAAAGCAACAAACCAGTTTTGTGAGCCTACGTCAATGCTTGGCGGATGCAATTCAATTATTTATTTTAAATCAATAAAAAGAAATGGGGAACCCACCCTTCTCTGGTTGTTTGGAGGAGAAAGTTATAATTATCAGTCAGTCAGTCAGATTTTTGTTTTATATTGTTTGTTTTTGTTGTGCCGCTATATGCTCCATTACTCTAGGCTTCAGTTTCACATGATCCTTAAGAAATTATTTTAATATGCTGATTTAGTTCTCAATTTGTATCGATTATTATAGGTACTCAATTGTCAATGTAATCAGCTTTGTTTACGTTGAGGAGAAAACGTGTGCATGCTGAACGTAAACAAAGCTGATTACGTTGATTGCACTGTGGGGAAAGCATGCATATGTGGTACTCTCCAAAATGGCAGAAGACGGTAACTCGGGGAGAAGAATTGTTGAATAAAGTAATTATTTTTGTTTTCTTTGCGCACAAAAAGTACTCTTGTAGCTTCGCAATATTGAAGTTGAGCCACTGATATCACATGGACTGTTTTACCGATGTCCTTGCTACGTTTCTGTGCATTGATCGTGGTAATATCCTTGCTGTCTATGGAGAGTCAGAGAGCTCTCAGATTATCTCAAAATAATGTGTTCCAAACATGAACAAAGGTCTTACGGGTTTGGAATGACATGGTGGTGAGTAATTAATGACAGAATTTCCATTTTTGGGTGAACTAACGCTTTAACCCTTTGAATAATAGGAGCCACATGCTTGCCTTTGCAAATACCACAAAGAACTACAGTAAAAAAAAAAAAAAAAAAAAAAAAGGAACATCCACAAATATGACTTTGTCATATAACACTTACAAAAAAGAACAGGCTGAAAATGGTTTGAGGCAAAACCTGTCACGAGGAGACACTTTTTCAAGTCATCAGCTGGCAGCACCTCCCTGCAAACAACATCATAGTTACCAACCTTCATGAACTGATAAGACCATACTTCATATCATATTAAATAGCATTTGATGTGTTTATGAAGTTCTCTAGCTGTGAAATCCACACAGATGCTTTTTACGCTAATTTCATATGTCCATAAAGGATGATCCATTGGCATACTGTATAATTCTATGATCCAATTATGCATAATTTCCTACAATGCACTGAATTGTGATACTGGCTCATTGTCAAAGGCGTGTTTAGAGTTTTCAAAAATACAGATCCTCATCTCTTGCTATATCTAAAAAATGTAAATAGCTTCATAATATGATTTTACATTCCGTGATTTGAGGTATCTGAGCTGCAGTAATTTACATTTTAATTTTCAGCTGGTCTACCACAGTAGATTTTTAAAATATGAGTGATGCTTGCCTGTGCACATAAATAAATAAATAAATAAATAAATGCTAGGGTTTGCAACGTGCTGCTATGCTGTTGCTATATGGTGTTTTTGGTGATAGGATATCAGTAGGTGATTGTTAGGGTGTTTTAGGTGGCTGCTACTTACAATAACTTTCAATAATAAATCATTAACAAAAGTTATATAATGCTTAATGGATCATTAATATATATTCACATCACTAGAATATGAGATAAAGTGGTTGTTAATGTTTACTAATGGACCTAATAAACATTACCTTAGAGCATTATTTCATGTAAACTGAAATGCTTGCACATGTCTGAAATCTTTCAATTCATATCAGCATTTTTTCAAAATCTACAAATGATATTAACAGATTATGCAATGATTATAAGCTTATTTGTTAATGTACATTTGAATGCTAACAAATGCCATTAAACTTCAATTCATATATTACCTAATGCCATTAAATTTTAATTCATATATTACCTAATGCACCTTTTTTGCATTTACAAAAATAGCTTAATAAGTCATTTTAAGCTCTTCACAAACTATTCATGTTGCCATATTATTTACTAACTCATAATAACAGTCTGTTAAGGTCACATATTTGGTCTTTGTTTGTTGTGTAGACTTCTACTGTTTACACATCTTCACAAATCATTTATTAATCATTTGTTCATGTTTTTGCAGTACCCAATCTAAAATTGAGACTGTTCATCATTTGTAAATGTTTATAAACATTTACTAATCATTAAGTATCTTTATGGGCATTAGATTTTTAGCTATTGCAACAATATTTGTGTAAATGGTGGTTAGTTAACTTTAGCTAAATGCTTGCTATAAAGACATACCATACATTGAAATTTGGGTGCAAAACATGTTTTATTGCCTCAACACTTATATTGGTATACTACATATCATTAAACAGGATATTACTTGAATCATGCATCAACAGGAGAAAACAATTTTTTGTTTGTTTGTTTTTTTAAGAAAATGCTTTTTCATTCATCAAAACAATGTGATAAACATACTGAACCATGTTTTCTTATGGTAAATAAATTGACCCCTGTACACTGTTGACCCCTTAAACCCACCCATACGACCAAACCTGTCCCTAACCTTACCTGTATCACACCTCAATAGCAGCAAAAGCACTGTACATTAGCAAAAGCTTTTTCATTGTTTAAGATCTGTTAAAATCCGTTGTAGATATTCAAGAAGTGCATGATCATATGATTTGAAAGATTAATGGCATTTATAAGCATATTAATTTACATGATATAATGATATGTTAATCAGATATGTAATGTTCAATAAGTTTATTAATAAACATGAACAAGCACATTGTGACATTTCAATCTTTTTCAATATATATTAACTAACGATCTGATAAGCATTATACAATATTTGTTAATGATTTATTAATGAAAGTTATTATAAAGTGTTACCAAAGTGTCAGATGCTATTTAGAAACAAGGATAGAACATGAAATCAGCTATAATGTTGGGACCAACCAATGACCCACAACATGAAACAGATGAAAAATATACTACATAATGTTTTAATTAGTATGAAAAAGCACATTGTCCACCATAAAATTAATCATGGTTACTACAGTAATTTTTTTTTTTTTTTTTTGGAGCTTGACAGACTTATTTTGTTCACATTAAAGGATGTAATTTGTACAGGTTTGGAACAACATTTATGTGAGTACATGATGATATGATGCATGTTCATTTTGGGTGAACTATCCCTTTTATAAGGTCTGTTAAAATCCCTGATGTTTAGCAAGCTTCAACTAAAGAGAGAGAGAGAGAGAGAGATCTATCAGTGACTACATTTACATGGACATCAATCCTCCGATTTTAATACAATTAAGACAATACTCTGATTAAGAGTCTACCATGTAAACAGAGATTTTTGATGACCTTAATCCGGCTAAAGTCATAATCGAAGTAAACACTAATCGAATTAAGACGTGGAGTATTCCTATTTTAGTCGCATTATTGAAGTGCAGTACAGACATGTACACATCTTAATCACATTATTACCGTCGTGCAGGACTTTTCGCCGCATTTTGCGACAGGATACGCACACGGCAGTGGTCAACCATTTGACGGCAAATAAAAGAGCGTCAACACCGTCGTCATCTGTATGCACATACAAATAATTAACTGCACTAAAAGCTTTCATAAAATTAAAAATGAAACACCCAAAACTGTATATGGCATCATCACGAAAACTAACTATATGTTTATTAGATTAGATTAGATTCGATTCAACTTTATTGTCATTACACAAGTACAGGTACAGGGCAACGAAATGCAGTTTAGGTCTAACCAGAAGTGCAATAGCAGCAAGTGCAGGATATACAATGGTTGAATAAGTGCAGGACAAGGATATGTACTGAATATATGTATAAATATATATAGAAAGATGGTTATTACTATAAACAGAATTTACAGGTGAATATGTATAGTGAATTATTATACAGATGGCTATTACTATAAACAGAATTTACAGGTGATATGTACTATCAATATAATATATATACAGATGGCTATTACTATAAACAAGGTGTAAAATGCAGTGGAAGTGATTGCATATTACAATTAGACATACGGTGCAAAATGTTAATGTAAACATTGATAATGTAAACAACAGTCGGCAGTGCAAATGAGCATAATCCAATTTAGGTATGGTAGTGCAAGATACAAAAGTAAACAGTTGTTACTGTAATAAAATTTACATTCAGTAGTGTAAATAAGGCCGATGTGAGGTAGGAGAGAAGAGTTAACAATATATGAGGAAGTGGATCAACGGGGGTTAGAGTTCAGTAAAGAGACAGCTCTGGGGAAGAAACTGTTCTTTAATCTGCTGGTCCTGGTCCGGAGACACCTGAAATGCCTGCCGGAGGGCAGGAGAGAAAACAGTCTGTGGGCTGGGTGAGAGGAGTCCTTAAGGATGCTGTGAGCCCGATGCAGACACCGTTTCCTCTGGATGTGTTCGATGGCAGGTAGTGGAGTCCCTGTGATGCGCTGGGCAGTTTTCACCACCCGCTGCAGTGCCTTGCGCTCCGCAACAGAGCAGCTCCCATACCATACTGTGACACAGTTGGTCAGGATGCTTTCTATTGCGCAGCGATAGAAGTTCACCAGGATAGCCGAGGAGAGCTGATTCTTCCTCAGTGTCCTCAGAAAGAAGAGGCGCTGGTGAGCCTTCTTGACCAGGCTGGAGGTGTTGGTTTTCCACAACATGTCCGCCGAGATGTGGATCCCCAGGAACTTGAAACTGGAGACACGCTCAACAGCCATTCCATTGATGTGGATGGTGTCGTGTGTGCCTCTTGACTCCTTCCTGAAGTCCACGATGAGCTCCTTCGTTTTGGTGGTGTTGAGGAGCAGGTTATTTTCAGTGCACCATGTGGCCAGGTGCTGGATCTCCTCCCTATAGGCAGTCTCATCGTTGTTACTGATGAGGCCAATCACCGTGGTGTCGTCTGCAAACTTGACGATGGAATTAGATCCATACACAGGCTTGCAGTCGGAGGTGAAGAGGGAGTAGAGAAACGGGCTTAGCACACAGCCCTGTGGTACACCAGTGTTAAGTGTGATGGATGTGGAGCAGGTGAATCCTGATCGAACATTCTGGGGTCTGTTGGTCAGGAAGTCCAAAATCCAGTTACACATTGAGGTATTGATGCCCAGGTCTCCAAGTTTGGCTTAATGTGTGCACTCTTCTCTCGTTTCAGAGGCCAGCGACTGACCGACCGACCCAGCCCTGACAAAAGGAGCCACGGAATTGTCACCGCACGGCACGAATCACACACGGAGAGCACCGCACCGCACCTCAGCCACCAGCCACCAGCCACCTTGCATCTATTGCACTGCACTTTAATTGAATAAATCCACCCTCCGGGTATTTATTTTGAGCTTTCCTTGTCGCGTGATTCTTCCACCCCGTCACAATATTAACTAACGATCTGATAAGCATTATACAATATTTGTTAATGATTTATTAATGAAAGTTATTATAAAGTGTTACCAAAGTGTCAGATGCTATTTAGAAACAAGGATAGAACATGAAATCAGCTATAATGTTGGGACCAACCAATGACCCACAACATAAAACAGATGAAAAATATACTACATAATGTTTTAATTAGTATGAAAAAGCACATTGTCCACCATAAAATTAATCATGGTTACTACAGTAATTTTTTTTTTTTTTTTTGGAGCTTGACAGACTTATTTTGTTCACATTAAAGGATGTAATTTGTACAGGTTTGGAACAACATTTATGTGAGTACATGATGATATGATGCATGTTCATTTTGGGTGAACTATCCCTTTTATGAGGTCTGTTAAAATCCCTGATGTTTAGCAAGCTTCGACTAAAGAGAGAGAGAGAGAGAGAGAGATCTATCAGTGACTACATTTACATGGACATCAATCCTTCGATTTTAATACAATTAAGACAATACTCTGATTAAGAGTCTACCATGTAAACAGAGATTTTTGATGACCTTAATCCGGCTAAAGTCATAATCGAAGTAAACACTAATCGAATTAAGACATGTGGAGTATTCCTATTTTAGTCGCATTATTGAAGTGCAGTACAGACATGTACACATCTTAATCACATTATTACCGTCGTGCAGGACTTTTCGCGCATTTTGCGACAGGATACGCACACGGCAGTGGTCAACCATTTGACGGCAAATAAAAGAGCTTCAACACCGTCGTCATCTGTATGCACATACAAATAATTAACTGCACTAAAAGCTTTCATAAAATTAAAAATGAAACACCCAAAACTGTATATGGCATCATCACGAAAACTAACTATATGTTTATTAGATTAGATTAGATTCGATTCAACTTTATTGTCATTACACAAGTACAGGTACAGGGCAACGAAATGCAGTTTAGGTCTAACCAGAAGTGCAATAGCAGCAAGTGCAGGATATACAATGGTTGAATAAGTGCAGGACAAGGATATGTACTGAATATATGTATAAATGTATATAGAAAGATGGTTATTACTATAAACAGAATTTACAGGTGAATATGTATAGTGAATTATTATACAGATGGCTATTACTATAAACAGAATTTACAGGTGATATGTACTATCAATATAATATATATACAGATGGCTATTACTATAAACAAGGTGTAAAATGCAGTGGAAGTGATTGCATATTACAATTAGACATACGGTGCAAAATGTTAATGTAAACATTGATAATGTAAACAACAGTCGGCAGTGCAAATGAGCATAATCCAATTTAGGTATGGTAGTGCAAGATACAAAAGTAAACAGTTGTTACTGTAATAAAATTTACATTCAGTAGTGCAAATAAGGCAGATGTGAGGTAGGAGAGAAGAGTTAACAATATATGAGGAAGTGGATCAACGGGGGTTAGAGTTCAGTAAAGAGACAGCTCTGGGGAAGAAACTGTTCTTTAATCTGCTGGTCCTGGTCCGGAAACACCTGAAACGCCTGCCGGAGGGCAGGAGAGAAAACAGTCTGTGGGCTGGGTGAGAGGAGTCCTTAAGGATGCTGTGAGCCCGATGCAGACAGCGTTTCCTCTGGATGTGTTCGATGGCAGGTAGTGGAGTCCCTGTGATGCGCTGGGCAGTTTTCACCACCCGCTGCAGTGCCTTGCGCTCCGCAACAGAGCAGCTCCCATACCATACTGTGACACAGTTGGTCAGGATGCTTTCTATTGCGCAGCGATAGAAGTTCACCAGGATAGCCGAGGAGAGCTGATTCTTCCTCAGTGTCCTCAGAAAGAAGAGGCGCTGGTGAGCCTTCTTGACCAGGCTGGAGGTGTTGGTTTTCCACAAAATGTCCGCCGAGATGTGGATCCCCAGGAACTTGAAACTGGAGACACGCTCAACAGCCATTCCATTGATGTGGATGGTGTCGTGTGTGCCTCTTGACTCCTTCCTGAAGTCCACGATGAGCTCCTTCGTTTTGGTGGTGTTGAGGAGCAGGTTATTTTCAGTGCACCATGTGCACCTCTTAAACCTAGTGTAAGGCCCGTGGATTGAGCCTGGTTGCTTGAGTAAGTTTTGATCTACATGCTCAGAGAGGCAGATGCACACAGAGCCGAGAGCCATTAAGCGCTCAAATCCCACATACAAAATCATATTTGTGCACAATCCCAAACAGAAAGAGTCAATCATAAGCAACACCCACCTGAATCGCTTTGGACCTCAGACTGAACAAGCAGCAGAAACTTCCAAGAACAACAAAGACTTCAGCAGTAAGTCATGCAACAGAATAGTACATTAGTTCATTTAAAAAAATAAGTAGCTACACACTGCATCTCAAAAACCAAAATAAGTGTTAAAGATTCAATACTATTTAAGCTTTGTCTTTTTTTTTTCACTTCCCCAAAGACAAATATCAATGTGCTCAAAATTCTGTAAATATAAACAGATGAAACGGGATGAAAGATTTCCAAAGTGCTCACATCTGCTCAGTTCTGATTTTTATCTCTTGGTACCTATAGTTCAAACAGAACTGAAATGCAGACTATTGTCATGCTATAGCTTTATGCAGAGATTATCTGATTATTCTTTTTTGATGAAAATCTTGCCATTTACCATAGCTCTCAAATCTCATCCTTGCTTGTGCACATTCAAAAATTTTTGGTGTGTCTTATTACTTATTGTCACGGATCAGCCAGACTCGCTCACCACCCAATCACAGCGCACACCGTCACCTGAATTATGATTACATGCACCTGTCCTGAATCTGCACTCTCATCAGCACTCCTTCAAAAGCACACACCTTACTTCACTCCGTGTCCTGTCTCGTTTGCACGAAGTGGACTCTTCATGCTACTCCAACGAAAGATTGATATCCTTACCTTTCTCGTGTACTTACCTCCTGTAATCCACTCCAACGTCTTTCTCCTTCATTGGCTCTGAGTGTTTGGCTCCATTGTTTCTTCTGGTGAGGTGTGTGCAGTCATCCATTCAGCCAGCAGTTACTCCACCAAGATCAAGAATTCATATTACAAACCCTTATTATCCAGCGAACTCATCTATTGAACTGTTTACTCACCTGCCGTTTCCTATCCAGCCTCTATTGCCATTATTGTTTCTAATCCTCTGTGTGAGTCTCCTTCCATAACAGAAGACCGGACCACACAGTAGGCAATATGAGTGCACCTGATCTATTCCATGAGCTTGTGGATTCCCTCCGAGTTCTTCTCACAACCACAATAACTCCGATTACCACCAACACCAGCACTTCTTCATCGATAGTAGTCACCAGTCCCATGGCCAGACCATCGCACTTCTCTGGTGCGGCAGAGGAGTGCAACGGCTTACACCAGTGTTCTTTAGCCCTAGAAATACAACCGCATCTCTATACCACTGATCGAGCCAAGATTTATCATCTCCTTACTGTCAGGACGAGCGCACCAATGGGCTGAAACCATCTGCTGAATCCATCTACAGGTTGATCAACTACATGAGGAAACAATTCATCTCCTGGTTCTGGAGGGATCCACCGCTGATGTGATTTCTTAGGCGTCTGTGGTTTGTGCAGCACAATCCTGCCATCTCCTGGAATACTGGCGAAATCCTGAAGTGGGGCAGCACATGTTTCCCTCACGCTCCTCAACCGCCAACTCTTCCTCTCAAGACACTTCCCATCAACTCCACCTCCATCAAGAGTCCAGTGGAAAAACAGCCAGCAGATTTTCCATCCTGCTATGCCTCCTTCAGTGACGTTTTCTGTCCGAAGAAAGCCTCACAGCTGCCATCACATCGGCCATGGGATTGTGCTGTAGATCTCATTCCAGGTGAGCCAGTGCCCGTGGAAAGATTTACCCCTTATCACTTCCTGAACAGAAGGCCATGGAAGAGTACATAGGAGAGGCTTTACATCAAGGCTACATCCGCCCTTCTATGTCCCCTGCTGCTTTGAGGTTTTTCTTCATAGCCAAGAAGGACGGAGGCTTGCGGCCTTGTATAGATTACTGGGCTCTTAACAAGATAACCATCAAGTTCCGCTATCCTTTTCCCCTCGTCCCAGTGGCTTTGGAACATCTCCTTTACTAAGTTGGACCTCCACAGCGCCTACAACCTCATCCGGATACGTGAGGGGGACGAGTGGAAGACAGCCTTCGTGACTCCTACTGGCCATTATGAATATTTGGTTATGCCGTGCGGACTAGTCAACGCCCCCTCCGTATTCCAGGATTTCATGCATGAGGTACTCCGGGAGTTTCTCCATCGATTTGTCCTCGTCTATATTGATATCCTCATCTACTCCCGGAGTATGGCCCGAACATCGCCACCACGTTGCAGAGGTCCTGAAGCGACTGAGGGAATTCAACTTATTCCTCAAAGCAGAGGAATGTTCCTTCCACCAACCCTCAGTACAGTTCCTGGGATACATAATTGACAACGGTGGCATCCAGATGGACGAGGGGAAGGTGACAGCCATCAAGAACTGGCCAGTACCCACCACCATCAAAGAACTCCAACGCTTCCTAGGATTCTCCAATTTCTATAGATGGTTCATCCACAATTACAGTACCATTACCAGTCCACTTACAAACCTGCTAAAAAACAAGCCCAAGTCTCTGTCCTGGTCACCAGCTGCTGATGAAGCTTTTACATCTTTAAAGAGGGCTTTTACCAGTGCACCGATCCTCATTGACCCTGACCCCGACAAGCCCTTCATTGTTGAGGTTGATGCCTCCACCACCAGAGTAGGAGCTGTATTATCTCAGCAGCAGGGGACTCCAGCCAAACTTCATCCATGCGCCTCCTTCTCCCGCAAGCTCAACCCGGCGGAGAAGAATTATGACATCGGCAATAGGGAACTCCTCACTATCAAGCTAGTCCTGGAAGAATGGAGGCATTGGCTGGAGGGAGCACAACATCCTTTCACCGTTCTCACAGATCATAACCTCCAATATTTGCGAGAAGCCAAGAGACTTAATCCCCGTCAGGATCGTTGGGCACTATTCTTCACTTCATTCAATTTTACCATCTCCTATCGTCCAGGTCCAAGAAATATCAAAGCTGATGCTCTCTCACGACTCCATGCTCCAGAGGAAAGCTATGAAGAACCAGAACCCATCATTTCCAAAGAACTCATTGTCTGTCCCATCCAGTGGACTTCCTCTCCAGTATCCTCCTCCAATGCTTCCACTGCCACTCCGTCGGGCTGTCCACCAGGACTACAGTATGTCCCCAAAGCACGATGCACTCCCCTGATTCACTCCACTCACATCTTTGGGCACTGGTCACCCAGGGACCAACAGCACCCTCTCGCTGCTGAAGGATCGCGTCTGGTGGTCTAATATGGCCAGGGATGTGAGAAGGCTCGTTCAGGGCTGTTCCGATTGTGCCATCTCCAAGAGCCCTCGCCACCTACCATCTGGCAAGCTCCTCCTGCTGCCCGTTCCTAACCGCCCTTGGTCACTCCTAGGAGTGGATTTCATATCAGATCTGCCTGTCTCTGATGGTAACACTGTGTCCTTATAGTAATTGATAAATTTTCTAAATCTTGTCGCCGCCTTCCCCTCAAGAGCCTGCCTACAGCCATGGAAACCGCCGAACTGCTGTTCAACTCTATCTTCAGATATTATGGAATCCCTGAGGATATTGTCTCCGACCGGGGACCGCAGTTCATATCAAGGGTCTGGAAGGCATTCTCCTCTCTCCTAGGTGTGACCGTAAGTCTCTTATCAGGATACCATCCTCCAGTCGAACAGGCAGACTGAACGGAAGATCCAGGAAGTTGGATGCTTCCTACGAACCTTCTGACATGGTCACCAGAACTCCTGGAACCAGTTTTTAGGCTGGAGTATGCCCAGAACTCCCTTCGACAGCCTTCCACTGGACTCACTCCCTTCCAGTGCGTACTTGGTTACCAGCCACCCCTGTTTCCTTGGTCTGGGGAACCATCTGATGTTCCATCAGTCAACTACTGGTTTCGGGAGAGCGAGATAGTCTGGGATGCAGCTCACCATCAGCTTCAGGGGGCAGTGCGCAGACAGAAGATGACAGCAGATCTGAAGATCCATCATACCAACCTGGTCAGAAGGTCTGGCTGTCAACACGGGACAGGATGCAACTGCCCTGCAAGAAGCTAAGTCCCAGATATGTTGGTCCCTTCACCATCACCAAGCAAATTAATCCTTACCAACTGCAACTTCCTCCTCAATACAAGATTCACCCTTCATTCCACATGTCATTGCTCAAACCTTACCATCCTTCTGTTTTTGTTTCCCCAGAGTCAGGCACGACAGAGGAACCCCTTCTTCTTGGACTCCCGGCACCGTGTACTGTTACGGAGACTTGCTCACCACCACACCGTTACCTGAATTCTGATTACATGCACCTGTCCTGAATCTGCACTCTCATCAGCACTCCTTCAAAAGCACACACCTTACTTCACTCCGTGTCCTGTCTCGTTTGCACGAAGTGGACTCTTCATGCTACTCCAGCGAAAGATTGCTATCCTTACCTTCCTCATGTACTTACCTCCTGTGTTCCACTCCAACGTCTGTCTCCTCCATTGTCTGCGAGTGTCTGGCTCCATTGTTTCTTCTGGTGAGGTGTGTGCAGTCATCTGTTCAGCCAGCAGTTACTCCACCAACTCCTGTAAGATCAAGAATTCATATTACAAACCCTTATTATCCAGCGAACTCATCCATTGAACTGTTTACTCACCTGCCATTTCCCATCCAGCCTTTATTGCCATTAATAAACTTCATTATTGTTTCTAATCTTCTGTGTGAGTCTCCTTCCATAACACTTGAGTTATCTTTTTTATTCTATGGAATAAAAGGACAGTAGGACTCAGTTTTTCTAAAAAAAAAAATCAAATGGCATGACTAGACATCAAAAAGGCAAAAACTTTTTTTTTTTTTTTTTTAAATCACCAATCAATTTTTAGGTTTCAGGATTTTTTTTTTTATACTAAACTTTGTTCAAGGATGATTCTCAACTATGTTCTAAAATATATAACAATGATTTGATATACCATTTTGTTTTATGCAATATGTGTGTAAAAATTTAATTGTAAAAATTTTCCCATTAAACAGTGTATCTATACACTGTATCTAATTTGCATATTAATGTGTTGCTGTTGAGACAGTATGTTGAAAAAAGAATTGTCAATGGGAGTAATAATTGGCCAGATTTTCATAATATCTAATATTTCATAAGAAAATAAATATATAATTTATTTTCCTATTCAGTTATGTCTCCCAAAATGCATAATAAACATGCTTTTAGTCCTGGTGTCCTCTACAGTGGACATGTATGAAATGATGTCCTGTTTCATAACAGGAAGTCATATTTGGATTTGGAAACCCATAATATTTTCCTGAGATGTTGCTTTATGACAAACAATTTGAAAATTACTCAGATTTAAATGACAATTACAAAATATATTTCCATAAGGATGTAAAATTGTTCACTAAATTAAATTTAGCCATCTTTAAAGATCTAGGAGGGGGTGTGGTCATGGTGAAACTTCCAAACATTTAGTATCTCTAAAGAGCCCTGAATGTGCTCTGTACAGGACATCCAGGCTTAAAACTGTGGCATGTGAGGTCTCTAAAATTCACTAAAATAGAATGTTCACTACAGAGGCAAAAACTCCATAGCTGGGTCTCAGGAGGATATTTATCCAGTTCCTTCTACTTCAGAGAGGGTTCATCACACCAGCATATGTGATGCTATTTTTCTAGCAGATGGCATTCAATGATTTTACTTCCAAAAAAAAAAAAAAAGCGGAATGAATCAGTACATATTGTTGGCTATAATATTTATATTGTATGTAATAAAAGAACACCAGAATACAGTACACCTTGAGTACCTTACTGAGCACACACACACACACGTGTCTCTGTGTGTGTATTACAATTATTTTTGTAAAGACTTTTGCAAGCAAAGTCTGATAAATTTGTTGAAACGGTTGCAGTGAATTTGATGTTGTGAATGCCAAAAAAATGCAAAAAGAGATGGTCAGATTTCTTTCATCACAAATTATTGTGCTACATAAAACGGCAGACCACACACACCAGCAATCCAAGCAACTGTGAGAAATGAGAAAATGAGAAATGTTTTGAATGTCAGTAAGATAAGATAATCAAAGAGCAACACCTCGTTCAGCTCCTGTGACAAACATTCTCCATATGTCCTGAGAGACTTCTCTAAAGCGTGCCACTATGTTTAGCAAAGACCAGTTTGATGAGTGACTCAAAGATTTGCAGACTGTCCAGAAACATCACAACTGCCCTTTGTGAGAAAAAAAAAAAAAAAAAAAATATATATATATATATATATATATATAGTAGCATGCATTATTTCTGCTTATAGCAAGAAAGGCTGTTTAACCTAATGATTTAAAAAAAAATAATAATAATAATTATGCAGCCTCTGATGAGCCTAAATACTAAGCAAAAATCCAAGCAATTTCACATAGCTTGAACGTGCTACCAATGACATCCTGCTCAATGGGATTTGTGCAATATGAGATTTGTGCAGTCACGCTAAGCCTCATCCAAGACTCTTATGTATCAATATCAATTTATAAGATTAAAGTATACTAATCTAGGATCAGGTTTTCAAGTGTTCATGTCTTCATGAATACACTATACATTTAAGAAATAGCTAATCCTAGATCAACAGCCTCTTCAGCTTTATTAAGATGAGAACACATTCCATAAGAACACTGCATCTGTTGTTTGGTTCCCTCTATTCTGATTGGAAGGACTGACTTAGTGAATGAACCTTGAATTGTGTTTAGAGTTGTTTTCCATCAAGGCCTAACTGTGCCATACTCACAAAATAATAATAATAATAATAAGAAGAAGAAGAAGAAGAAGAAGAAGAATGCTATTTTCTATCCTGGGTAACACTTTATTTCGATAGTCCACTTTAGACATTCTACTAACAGTAAGTAATTTTGCAACTACATGTCAACTAGCAGTCATTAGAGTATTAGTAGACTGTCTGCTTAATAACTTCTTTCAGTATTTTGATGGGTCCACAACATACAACATACTGACTATTAGAAACTTTCCAAGTATATGTCAACTTATACTACTAACCCCAAACCTACCCTACTGAGAGTTAGTAAACATGTAGTTGCAAATTAATGAGAATTAGTTGACATGTAGTTGACATGTAGTTGCAAGGTACTTATAGTTAGTAGAATGTCTAAAGTGGACTATTGAAATAAAGTGTAACCCTATCCTGTCTTTGATCCTCTCTGGAAAATATTCAGTTTGTAGGCAGGTGTATTCAAGACTTAAAAGTAAAAGCCCACTGCTACAGTATGGCTGGCTAACAGTTTTGCATGTATAAAGTGCTAGATACACTTCCGGCTTCGCTACTGTTCGGACGCTCCTGCTTATTGCTCTGCGCTTCGCTCCCTATTTATGCACTTTTCTCAGATTTCTCTAAGATTTTAACTTCAGCATATCAGCACAGTGCTCAAACAACACAGATTTTAGAAAAAGGAGACTCTTTGCCTCTCACTGCCAGCAGTTTACATTCCGGAGACGGGAAAACACAGCTGCCTACATTCAAACAGACGGGAAAGAAAATGCCCCTTGTGGAATCTACTTGCTGCATGAACTGCCACAGACTTCTTGCAAGTTACTTGCTGGACCTCCAAAACAGGTGGAACACACAGCAGATCGTCATCACGGACCCCCGCAGCATACAGCCGGTGAGTCCTGTGAATCTAGTGAATCTCAACAGTTTATACAAAGTGTAGAAGAACAAGCTGATCGACAGACTAATCGATGGCACAAACAGGGAGCGAGACCCAAAGGCACTCGAGACATCAGATTGTCACGAGTATCTCATATTGCTGCCGTAGCATCCTCTACCCCAGATACGGCTATGACAAGACTTGTAAGCACTGGCATTCTACAACCCCCTATACACCTTGAGAACCGATTTGAAGCATTAATGAATGTGGGTGAGGAATCCCCAAATGTGACAAAACATGGATCGTATCAGCCAGCAGCTAACATCGCTACTAACAGGCGCTCGAGGTCGAGCAGACAGCGGCACTCAGCTCAGAGCGCAGCCGAGCCCAGGACTCTGATAGTGGGCGACTCTATTATCAGAAACATCAGTAGCAGGACTACAACTACATGCTGCTTTCCTCAAGCAACCGTCTCTGATGTGAACAAGGAACTTCGGAACATTCTGATGAAGCACAAGACTGCAAATCGAATCATCATCCATGTGGGGAAGAACGATATTCGGAAAGAGCAGTCAGAACTGCTTAAGAAGGATTTCAGTGAACTCATTGAAACACTTCAAAGACTTCTGAGTTCAGTGAACAAAGTTCAGTCGTTCATCAGTGGACCACTCCCAGCAAGAGGAACTAACATGTTTTCAAGGCTGCTTGGGCTGAATACATGGCTACAAATAACCTGCAGTACAAAAGGAGTCAACTTCATCGACAACTTCAATATTTTCTGGGGCCATAGACAACTGTTTAAACTGGACGGCTTCCACCCAAACAAACTTGGTGCAAGAGTCCTAAAGGACAATATCTATTTCTCCCTCCGTCATCCTTCAGTGGTGTGTGCCAATCCACTCGGCCTCAATGGCACACACACACCTGGACAGAGTATGAGTGACCACAGGACTTCATGTCAGCCTCAGAGTCATCTTGTGGTTGACACATTCCACAAGGACACTGACAACACCACGCAGCCAAAACAAACTTTCCTCATGGAAACTATCTCGGCTGAGCCCTGCCCAACGAGCTCTTCACAAACAGACTATGACGTACTACAACAGCTCCAAGACTCAGCACCCAAGGATAACTATCTGGAAAACAGCCAGGGAAGCCAGGACAGCATTTCACAGCCACTGGAAACACCAGAGCCAGAGCCCATCTCACCAGACACACTATCCCTCTCTCCAGAATCTCCACTTCTGAGCTTCTCACAAAAAATGGAGGAACTGGTGTATGCTGGGACCAAACTCTCCCACTCGTTCGCTGCAAGCCCCCAGATATCAACTAAAAAACTACGGGCCCCACAACCACCAAAGACTGCAGGCCCAGTAACTTAAACAACTCTCGCACTCTTGTTGCTACTGTGGAGAGACTGACAAACCCCCAAGTCAGATTCCCAGTGAAATGCTCTCCGACAGTAAATGCAATGATTTCTGAGAAGATCAATAATATCAGAAAGGAGATTGGTATATCTACTTTTGCACAGGTCACACAGATTCGACCGCAATTTCAAAAAGAAGTGACTATGCCTGTTTTTGAAGCAATTGATTGCAAAATTTTGAAAGAAATAGTACAGCACCTTAAATCATCAACCTGCTATCTTGACACAGTTCCCACATCTTTTTTCAAAAGTGTGCTTCATTGTTTAGAAGCAGATCTCTTAGAAGTGGTGAATGCTTCACTTCTTTCCGGGACTTTTCCAAACTCCCTGAAAACTGCAGTTGTTAAGCCCCTTCTGAAAAAGCGCAATCTTGATAACACAATATTGAACAACTATAGACCAATATCAAATCTTCCGTTCATAGGTAAGATTATTGAAAAGGTAGTTTTTAATCAGCTGAACAACTACTTAAACTTAAATGGATACCTGAACAACTTTCAATCTGGTTTCCGAGCACATCATAGCACAGAGACAGCACTCATTAAGATAATAAATTATATTCGCTTCAATTCTGATTCAGGCAAAATATCAGTTCTGGTACTACTAGATCTTAGTGCTGCGTTTGACACTGTTGATCATAACATACTTCTAGAGAGACTCAAATGGTTCAGGTCATACTTAGAAGGGAGAGGTTATTATGTGAGTATAGGAGAGCATAAGTCTAAGTGGACGTCCATGACATGCGGAGTCCCACAAGGCTCAATTCTTGCACCACTCTTGTTTAGCCTGTATATGCTCCCACTAAGTCAAATAATGAGAAAGGCAATTTGGTTCTATCACAGCTATGCTGATGATATGCAGATTTACCTAGCCTTATCTCCAAATGACTACAGCCCCATTGACTCCCTCTGCCAATGCATTGATGAAATAAACTGTTGGATGTCCCAGAACTTTCTTCAGTTAAATAAGGAGAAAACACTCAGATCATTAGGATCGACTCAGTTAGAAATACCAAGGGTTTACACAAAACAAGGGGAGTCTGCTTTTAGCTATTATGCCGCCCGCAGTTGGAACCAGCTTCCAGAAGAGATCAGATGTGCTAAAACATTAGCCACTTTTAAATCCAGACTCAAAACTCATCTGTTTAGCTGTGCATTTGTTGAATGAGCACTGTGCTACGTCCGAACTGATTGCACTATGTATAATCACTTTCTATTCTTAAATGTTTTAAATTCTTTTAAAATCAATTTTTAAATCACTTTGTTTTTATTGTTGTGATTATTATTATTTTTAATTTCTTATTATTATTTTTAATGACTATTTCACTTCCTTTTATGTAAAGCACTTTGAATTACCACTGTGTATGAAATGTGCTATATAAATAAACTTGCCTTGCCTTGCCTAGTTGGATGCTGCTGTGACGTATTCTGAAAACAAGATGGATTATTTTGGTAAAAAAAAAAAACATATAAATACTCAGTAAAGTGGTTAGGAAAAAAAAACACGTTTGCTCAAATTTTCTGACATTACTGTTGCATCCAATATAGTCAGACTCAGCACTACTGTTACCTTCTTCTGGAGAGGCGATCTTTCATCACACTATGACGTCAGAATGTGACAGATTCTAAAATGGCAACCTGCTTTCAATAAAAGCCGTTTTTGAACTATCCAGAAAATGTGTTCTGAGTTCTGAAAGCAGTGGCAGCTGGTCAATAGGTCATCAAGATAGCCAGGGAAGAAGCCTACTTCAACATGTTAAAAATAAGTTAAATATATATTGCAAAATAATCATGAAATTGCATTATTTGGTCATACTATTTGACTGGTAGTGATGTTAGCACCTATTAAAAATCAAAAAATCAAAACTGTATTTTACTTGTGTGTGTGCGGGGCGCCAGACAAATGGGTATCTATTAGATCTGTAAACTTCCGAAATGCATGTGACTTGAGGCTGAGCTCTAATTGGCTTGTTTCAGGTTGTCCTCCAAGACCCTCCAACTTTTGATCTTAGCAAATCAATATTGTTTTTATATATTTTGGCCTCATGTGGTTGGACCGCTCTCGACTATCAAATAGGCGCAAATCTCTCTTCCGAGATGAAAGAAAATTTTATTTTATCTTTACAAAAAATCCTTTCACAAGGTGTTCAAATGAAGAAAAATAAAATAAAAATACGAATCATGCAGCTTGGAGGGAGATGGCAAGATGGATGCGATGTAAGTCATGCCTTTTATTGGTTTCCCTGTTTGTTATCTCAAAGTCCTGTCACCAAAGCGTTGTGGGCAACGACACAGAAGGTAACTGAAGCAATGCAGTTTAACATCGAGATCCAAGTACAATGACTTGTGTAGATGATGTAGTTATACAATGGATGTCTCTTTTCAAGTAAATTATGAGTCCTTATGGGAGTATTATTATATGCACAATATTCAAATATATAAATAATATAGTGTCCCTTCTTCAGTTGGACATATTCAGTTACAGTATGTCTGACAACTTGAATAATATATTGTTAATACCATTAAAATTCAGAGAAAAAATAATGATATATAAATATTTAGAATATTATAGTTTTTGCATACTTATTACATTGTGTCACAATCCGGCTACTGCTACTGTATAGGAACGAGGGAGCGAGGAACAAACCCTTAACAAGGAACAATCTTTATTCATCCAAATAAAGACTCACATACAGGCAGGAACACACACGTATGATGGAGAATAGACGTTTAACACCGGACGCTGGAGACAGGGAAACACAGGGCTTAAGTACAGGGAGTAAATTAGAAAATGAATAAAACACAGCTGAAACCAAGGACTAATCAACATGAGGAAGAAACTGGGTCAGAAAAGGCACACTGGGGAGAAAAACACAAGACACGGGGACACAGGACTGACATTTACTCCCCCCCTCCTGGAAGGCGTGTCCAGAGTGGTCTTTTATTGTGGCCAGCCTAAGCCACACCTGTGAAATAATCATGCTGTCTAATCAGCATCCTGATATGCCACACCTGTGAGGTGGATGGATTAACTCGGCAAAGGAGAAGTGCTCACTAACAAAGATTTAGACAGATTTGTGAACAATATTTGAGAGAAATAGGCCTTTTGTCTTAGATCTTTGAGTTCAGCTCATGAAAAATGGGGGCAAAAACAAAAGTGTTACATTTATATTTTTTTTCAAAGTGAAATATCAAGTGTGTGTGTCGCTAAAATGTGACCTTGGACCACAAAACCAGTCCTAAGGGTCAATTTTTCGAAATTGAGATTTATATATCATCTGAAAGTGGAATAAATAATCTTTAGGACAATATTTGGCCAAGATACAACTATTTGAAAATCTGGAATCTGAGGGTGCAAAAAAAAAAAAATAATAATATTGAGAAAATCACCTTTAAAGCTGTCCAAATAAAGTCCTTACACTGTAAAAAGTGATAAGTTGACTTAACTTTAAAAAATTGAGCAAACCCGTTGCCTTACAATTATTAAATAAATAATATATATATATTTTTAAAGTTAAGTGAACTTGACAATTCACTTGACAATTTTTTTTAAGTTAAGTCAGCTTGTCACTTTTTACAGTGTAGCAATGCATATTACTAATCAAATATTAAGTTTTATATATATTTATGGTAGGAAATTTACAAAATATCTTCATAGAACATGATCTTTACTTAATACACTGCAAAAAAAATTAGATTTTTTTGTCTTGATTCCAAACAAAATATCTAAAATAAATCTTAAATCATGAAGGATTTTCTAGACAAGTAAAAATCATTGGCATGTTTTCAGAAAAAAAAAGTCAAAATTAAGTGAGTTTTTGCTTAGAACAAGCAAAATAATCTGCCAATGGGGTTAGCAAATTAAACTTATTTCAAACAGAAAGCACAATTTTTTCCACAGATTTGCAGTCTGGAGAAGTTGATGCTAGTTGCCAAAAGTCAGAGCCAGCCTTCAGATTTGAGTCGACTGATTCCATAGAATCACATAAGATATCTGTCAGAGAGTCACAGTCACAGTCACCGCCATCAACAGCAATCACCAGATCACAATCACCTGAGTTCTAATCACCCGCACCTGCAATTCCTCATCAGCACTCCCATAAGTAACACTCTCTCTCTGACACTCATTGTCTGGTCTATGGTTCACTACCACTGAACAGTAACCCGACTCCACTCTTGCATACCTGTGTTTATACTTACCTGTTGTTTCCCAGACCTTCTCCTACGATCCTCCTGTGACACGCCGACAAGGAATCCCCTGACTTCTGACTCCTGGTTCCCGCTCTCCATCGATCCTGTAAAAGATACTCTTATCAGCTGACAGCTAAGATCCACTGAACTGTTCCAACCTCCAAGATACTCACCTGCTATTCTCTCCTCACGATCTGCATTTAACCTGTTAATAAACCATCTTGTTACTTCACTCACCTCTTGTTCCCGACTCTGTTTGTGACAATATCACAGTGTATGATGATCACAGATTTTTTAGCTTCAGACTTTTATTCCATCCAGTCGGAGGAGATCTAAAAAGGTTTGATATTTTCAGCAAATATTAGAATGCATTGTTTTAATTTGTCACACGTCTCCTGGCAACGATGTGCACACTTCTGTGTGAGTCTGTTGTGATCGGAAAGGAATTTAAAGTCTGGTAGTGTGAGATCCTCAGTTGATTAGTGTATGATGCCCAGTTTTCCTTTGTGACTATTTACAAAGTCAGTAAGTGTATGAATTTTAAAAGCCGTGTAGTGTATTCCAGCCTTTAGTCTCTTTTTCCTGGCCAGATATGACCAGCATAAACTATAGCTATGTCTAGATTTTGTCACCTTAAAGCTGTGAAAATAAGTTATTAATTACTTTATAAAGATTAACTTAAAGTGACAACCATCAGTTAATATTTAAAGAGGCAAGTCGATGGCTTTGGGTGAAAGAGGGAGATTCCGCTTGGGCCTTTAATAATACCCGTGACGGGTAAGGGTGAAAGCAGAGGGGGGCACCGATGAGCCCTCTGGAGGTGTTGTGGGCTTATCATTGAAACGCCAGAGAAGGAGGGTGCCCACCTGATGACCCCAATGAAGCTTTTTACTAATCGTGCACTATGCTAAAACTGGTATTGTGCAAGGAACCACACAAAAAAAAAAAAAAATGGAAAGGAATAAAAGTCATTGGTGATTTACTCCTACTACTTTTCATTTTAGCTGAAATTTTCAGCGAACAGTGTACATGTTTTGTAGGTAGAAGCAATGAGCCTACTGTAGGTTGAACATAACAGATGACTCTTGCCTCCTGAGCTTTGAAAGGGCAACCTCTGAGAAATAAATACTTTCCTCTGGGTATTTTAAGTATAATCAGCCCTGTACACCACATCTGATTTGTAAGTTGCTTCGGGTATTCACATCTGCTAAATGACTAAATGTAAATGTAAAAGGCCAAGAGTTTTATATGGAATTTTGCAGGCTGAATCATATTTTTATAGCACACGTGTACAGTACATGAAAAAAGGCTGCTTATACTATATACCCAGTGGCGGTTTTAGGCATGGGCGAACGGGGCAGCCGCCCGGGGCGGCATTTTTTCATGACACGTGGGGGGCGGCACAAGCACTTGGAAAAAAAAAAAAATCATCTGCGCCGCTAAGCGGTTTTCTATTATCTATCATATTATCTATCATATAACTGTGCGGGGAATTGGCAAATTGGCGCCCCTGCTTGTTGAGAAGGTACCGAGCACAGAAGCTGTGTGAGAAGTGGAAAGGGGAGGGGGGTGCGGCCGCGGGGGACAGTTCACCTCTCCCAAATTAGTGGGACAAGTGGGCTAAAGTCAGTCACACCCAGGGGCGCGGGAAGTGCTGAGGGTGCTGTAGCACCCCCTGTTTTTTTTATGTGGGCAACTGTTTAATTGTTGGGAATATTAAAAAAAAAAAAAATCGGAGCGTCTATTTAAGTGCAAATAGTTATGTTGCTGGCAGAGGCTATTTACATTAACTCCACCCACAAATGTATGATTGTCAAATATGCAAAAGACGGTTACTAGTTGTCATATTCAGTGGTGCAGATGGTAAAGTTTGCGTTACAGTTCTTTTGACACGATCGACCGGGGTTCGAATCTGCCTTTTGGCGAACTTTTTTTCTCCCTTTTTAAATTTCAAATCACATCAGAAAAGCATTTATTTTTTAATACAAATGAAGGAAATAATCAAAAAGTTGAACATAAAGAGGGGGCGCTCAGAGGGGGTCTCGCCCGGGGAGTAATTCAATGTAGAACCGCCACTGTATATACCTGTACTATTAAACAGCTTGGTTGCATTTACACAGTCAGAGAAGACTAGAATGAAAGACTGACAAGGTGAAGAGCAGAGTTAAAAGAGAAATGAATCAAAGCTTAAGAGAAGTCGAGACAAGAGGGATGACATTAAAGCAAATGTAAGTGAAGCCTAGACAGCTAAACCAGAGCTGAAACACAGGCTTTGGCAAAGCAAATAATGAAAACAAACACCCCAGTCTAACAACACACAGAGCAAGGTTTCTATTTCCACGTTTAAATACACTTACGTCTGAATACATGTGTGCGAGTTTGTCATTTGTGTCAGGGAACAATATTGATGAATTCTAAGTGGTTTGATGCTTATTCTCACAGTCACACAATGGGCCTCATTTATCAATCTAACGTAGAAACGAGCGCAGATCCCTGCGCACAAATCAACTTACGACAGAGTTCACGTGTGATTCATGAAACATTCGTATGCCGCCAATCTCATCGTACAAATGATCGCACGTTGATAAATGTGGCTGCAGAAAACAATCGTCATTTGAATATCACGCCCCTAAAAAACACCACAGTTTAGAAGCCTTGCCCATAGCGTTTACAACACGGAGAAACGAAACCCAGCCGAAAAGAGGAAGTAATCTCATGAAAGAGAAACTGATCTTACTCCAAAAATACCCGTTAACCATGTAATTGCAAACAATTAGGCTGCATTAATTTATGTAATTTGTATGTATATTAAAATACTGGTAAATATAAACATTATTGCCTATTTAGTTCCCCTCACTCTACAACACATATTTTAAATTTAACGGTATTAAGAACAGAACAAGAATGAAAAATAAGTAGTTATAAAATTATAAATGAAACTATAAAATAAAACACAAAATAGGCAATAGTGGCATTCATTATACACAGCATACAAGCAAAACTGAAACGCCATTGGGCTCACGAGCCTGTCTATAGACATTTGATTCCTTTTATAGAATTAATTTCTGAAGCTATGAGAATACTTTTTGTGCACAAAGAAAACAAAAAATAATGACTTTATTTAACAATTTATTATCTTCCATGTAAGTCTTCAACTCACGTTCACGAGAGTATTTAAATTTTTGGGTAAACTAACCCTTTAAGCATACATGAAGAGAGCAAAAAGTGCACTTAAATCATGTCAAATAAAATTAAATAAAAAAATTAAAATTAAAAATTAAAATACATTTTAAAGCATTGTTTTAATTATCTTTTGTTGTGATTTAAGCATACTTTTGATTTGTTGTTGACTAAAATACAAAATTACAAGTAAATTATCATTTTAAATGTAGTGTATTATTTAGTATTCATTTTAAGCTTTTACATGTAAGTAAGTAAGTAAATGACTTTTTAAAAGTTTAAATAGAAATGGCATTATATATTTTAGTTTAGCATATCAATTAATTTGCCAAGCTTGTCAGTAAAATGTTTGCGCTTCAAGGACAATCAAAGTAATTATGAAATTACATAGAAATATATAATTAAGTCCTAGTAGGTCAAGTGTCAACTAATTGCATAAGACAGCCAAGCAACTGCCATTGATATAACAGATATCAACAGAAGCTTTCTCATGCTGGATTTTGGGTGTAAGTTTTGAAGTCAACAATAAAGCAGAAATGATCAAAATGTGATAAAAAAGAAAGAAAAAGCTTGAAATCACTTACAGCACCTTTAAGAAAACAAAATGATAAGTAACTGCCTAATGGGGGTTTAATCAGTATTTGGATGACTTTTTGATGTAGATGTAAATCAATTTTACCCTTGTCTATACATTATGAAATTCTGATTTGAAGAACCCCAGGAGACTGGCCTCTGACATCTCCTCATAGGATATTTAATGTTTATGGACACAACGCTGTCGGTTTGATGTGAGAGCACGAGCACTCTTGTTACCGTGGTGACTAGAGATTTCCCAAGCACCCCGTAGAGATGAGAGGAGACATGAAAAAAAGAGAATAAGCGTGTAGAGATTGCTCAGGAAATCTTGATGCCTCTCAGCTTAGTCCATTAGCACATCAGCAAAACTCATAACAAAAAACATCTTAACTGACAGTTTATTTGCTGTTTTGTTTTACCTTATATAAACTCACACAGATCTGGGCTTTACAGGGTTGCTTTCAAATTAATTTCAGGTAGGCCAAATCTGAAAAACAACATATTAGATTTGGTACTCTGAAATTCCCTTGGCATTTGGCCTGGATTTTTGAATATCAATAGTTCATCCCCAATTCCAGAAAAGTTGGACATTTTGTGAAATGCCATAAAATCAAGAATCTGTTTTATCATGACGTCATGTCGGTATGACAGATGAATTGTGATCCCAATTTGTTGGTCATACCGACGTGACGTCTCCGAGAAAAAAAAAAAAAAAAAAAAAATCCAATGTTTTCACTGACCAAAGTAATTTTATTTTGTAAATATAAACAAATTTTGATTTTAATGTCTGCAATAAACTCTCAAAAAAAGTTGGGACAGAGGCACGTTTAACACTCTGTCACATCAATTTTCCTTTTAATTACAATGTTTAATTGTTTGGGAATTGAGGATACAAATTGTTAAAGTTTTGCAAAAATAAATTTCCAGTCTCAATTGATACAAGGCTTCAGATGCTCAGCAGTCTGTGATCATCATTGTCTGATTCTCCTTTTCATGACTGGTCATACATTTTCAATAGGAGACAGAACTGGACTGCAGGCATGTCAGTCTAGCACATTCACTCTGTATCTACGAAACCACGCTGTTGTAGCACATGCAGAATGAGAGCTGGCATTGTCTTGATTTAATAACCATGGACTTCCCATGAAAGACGTCATCTTGATGCTAGTGCTGCACCCCCATACCATGACAGACATTTGCTTTTGCATCTGTCACTGGTGAAAGTCTGGATGGTCCCTTTGGTCTTTGGGACTCAGATTTTGATGTTCGTTTTTCCCAAGAACAAGCTGAAACGTGGACTCATCTGACCACAGCACACATTTCCACTCTCTTTTTGACTATCTGAGATGAGCTCTGGCCCACTGCATATAATTGATATATAGCATTCTAGGTCACACTTTATTTTAAGGTCCAATTTTTGCTATTAACAACCCATTAACTATGACTTTTGCCTCAATAAACTCCTAATTTGCTGCTCATTAATAATTAGTAAGGTAGTTGTTAAGTTTTAAGGTATTGGGTAGGATTAGGGATTTGGAATATGGTCATGCAGAATATGTGCTTTATAAGTACTAATAAACAGCCAATATGTTAATAACAGGCATGCTAATAAGCAACTAGTTAATAGTAAGAGTTGGTCCCTAAAATAAAGTGTTACTGCTTTCTCCTAGAGTAACAGAGATTCAAGTTGCATTTATTGATATAGCAGCAGACTGTGTTAAGTGACAGTGGTTTTCCGAAGTACTCCTGGGCCCATGTGGCTATATTTAACTCCGCAACATTACAGTTTCTTATGCAATGTCAAAGGTCATCCACATTCAACTAAGGTTTCCTGCCTTGCTCTACACATACTGAGATTTATTTTTATTTTTATTTTATTTTTTGGATTGCCTGAATCTTTTCACAATATAATGTATAGTAGTTGGTGAAATACCTTAATTCTTTGCAATTTTGCATTGAGAAATGTGATTGTTGATTTGTTTGAAACAGCTTTCATGAAATTTGGCACAAAGTGATGAGCCATGATCCAGCTTTTTTTTTTGCTCTCTGCTTATTTTACCTCTGTCCCAACTTTTTGGAGTGTGTTGCACCCATCAAAATAAAAATTAGTTTTATATATATATATATATATATATATATATTTATTTATTATTATTATTGTTATTATTATTCCTTTATTTAACCAGTAAATCACATTGAGATATTGCTATCTCTTCTTCCAGTGAGACCTGGTCAAGACGGCAGCACATAAAGTTTCATACAACAATAATCACAGAGACAATTCCACAAATTCCACAATCACAATTCATAAATTAAATCATCATGAAAAACAATTACAAGTATCCTTTAAAACATTATACAAAAGACATTTAAAAGTACTCAATGTTGGATGTGTGTCAATGTTTAATTAAATTTTGCAATTCATTCCAGGCCCAAGGAGTATAAGCGGAGAAAGCACATTTACCAAATTTTGACAATACCCTTGGAACTGTTAACTGAATACAAGAACCTGATATAGTACAACGACTATTTATATGGAACGTTAACAAATTAGAAAGGTTACACTTTATTTTGTTAATCCACTTTAGACATACTAACTATAAGTAACTTTGTAACTACGTCAACTACATATCAACTAATTCTCATTAATTTGCAACTACATATAAACTAACTCTCAGAGTAGATTGTTAAGGTAGGTTTAGGGTTAGTAGAATAAGTTGACATATATTTGCAAAGTTTCTCATAGCCTCAGGCTCTGCACCCTCCTATCTTCACTCTCTCTTTCGAATCTACATCGGCTGTAAGCCACAAAATTTCCAGAACATTTTCATTCACTGTTCCTGGCTGTTGTAATGATCTTCCCAGTCCTATCCAGACAGTCTAATATCTGACAATATTCAAGAAACAACTGAAAACCCATCTCTTCAACTCTTCTGTAAACACTTAAATGAATACTTTTGTGCTTTTACTATTCTTCTGTCGCTCCTTCTTCTAACTTCTACTATTCTGGACAATGCATGATACTTTGTATTGCTAGCGCTTCTCGTGTTATTGGTTATTTATCACAAATCACTTGTTGTATTCCTAATTTGTAAGCCTCTTTGGATAAAATGCATCTGCTAAATTAATAAATGTAAATGTAAAAAACTTCAAATAATTGGTACCAACAGCTAATATAATTGAGTTATAAAACCCATATGACAACTTGCACTGGCCAGACATTTATAAAGCGACTAAGAACATGGTTGCCTTAATTGCATATATTATTTTGACCTTTTATGAATTCAGATGGAATATTCTAATTCAGCTCTCTATACAGTGGGTACGGAAAGTATTCAGGCCCCCTTAAATTTTTCACTCTTTGTTATATTGCAGCCATTTGCTAAAATCATTTAAGTTCATTTTTTTTCCTCAGTGTACACACAGCACCCCATATTGACAGAAAACACAGAATTGTTGACATTTTGCAGATTTATTAAAAAGAAAACTGAAATATCACATGGTCCTAAGTATTCAGACCCTTTGCTCAGTATTTAGTAGAAGCACCCTTTTGATCTAATACAGCCATGAGTCTTTTTGGGAAAGACGCAACAAGTTTTTCAGACCTGGATTTGGGGATCCTCTGCCATTCCTCCTTGCAGATCCTCTCCAGTTCTGTCAGGTTGGATGGTAAACGTTGGTGGACAGCCATTTTTAGGTCTCTCCAGAGATGCTCTGAGGTCTTGAGCACTCTGGAGAAGGTTTCCGTCCAGGATATCCCTGTACTTGGCCGCATTCATCTTTCCCTCGATTGCAACCAGTCGTCCTGTCCCTGCAGCTGAAAAACACCCCCACAGCATGATGCTGCCACCACCATGCTTCACTGTTGGGACTGTATTGGACAGGTGATGAGCAGTGCCTGGTATTCTCCACACATACCGCTTAGAATTAAGGCCAAAAAGTTCTATCTTGGTCTCATCAGACCAGAGAATCTTATTCAGGTGTTTTTTAGCAAACTCCATGCGGGCTTTCATGTGTCTTGCACTGAGGAGAGGCTTCCGTCGGGCCACTCTGCCATAAAGCCCCGACTGGTGGAGGGCTGCAGTGATGGTTGACTTTCTACAACTTTCTCCCATCTCCCGACTGCATCTCTGGAGCTCAGCCACAGTGATCTTTGGGTTCTTCTTTACCTCTCTCACCAAGGCTCTTCTCCCCCGATAGCTCAGTTTGGCCGGACGGCCAGCTCTAGGAAGGGTTCTGGTCGTCCCAAACGTCTTCCATTTAAGGATTATGGAGGCCACTGTGCTCTTAGGAACTTTAAGTGCAGCAGAAATTTTTTTGTAACCTTGGCCAGATCTGTGCCTTGCCACAATTCTGTCTCTGAGCTCTTCAGGCAGTTCCTTTGACCTCATGGCTGCATTTACACTGCAAGTCTTGATGACCAATTCTGATTTTGTGACTATATCCGATTTTTTGGACGACGTGCTTACATTTCTTTTAAAAGTGGCCTGTATCCGATGTGTGCATTTTACACTGCACTTGGTGAAACAAGCCAAAAATAGCATATGACATCACAAATCAATTTGAATAGTACATTGAGTTTAATTTGTTGACATGGAATTCATATAGAAACGTTTTTAATGCAATGATCTATACATCAAAATAATTATATAGCCTAGAACAAATTCTTCAGGACAGTGATGTACGCAGCTCCGAAAGCTTGCGAGTGAAATAATACTCAGGTGGTAGATAATGTTAAACATGTCACATCAACTGTGTTTTTTAGTAATTAAAACCAAATGCGTTCATCAGTGATTGTATATCAAAGGCAGGGACATATTTGTGTGCATTTATTTTGTGGTTTCAATGGAACGAACGGGACTGAAGCGTCACTGACAACAGCAGCAACGAGCACTCAGCATGATTTCAAAAGCAATACATTCAGCGTCAGATCGCCTTTTATTTAACACAAAAGAACGAAATTAATACTCTGCTACTCAACTAGAGTTGTTTCATTTGTTACAGGTATGTCTGTACCGTGAAATGTTTAAAAAAACTCACTTTTCAATGACGCAAGAGTCGCATTTACACGGGAATATCCGATCTGACCGCTTACACGGCAGGCGCAAATGCACGTATCTGATTCATATCTGATTTATTTCCACATATGAATGAGTCCTGAAACCGATCGGAGCATATCGGAATCCATGCGATTTTTTCCTGCTTACACGGTCGTGGGCCATATCCGATCTGTGCCACATGGAAGGAAAAAATCGGAATTGGGTCACTTGGACCATGCAGTGTAAATGCGGCCCATGATTCTCATTTGCTCTGACATGCACTGTGAGCTGTAAGGTCTTATATAGACAGGTGTGTGGCTTTCCTAATCAAGTCCAATCAGTATAATCAAACACAGCTGGACTCAAATGAAGGTGTAGAACCATCTCAAGGATGATCAGAAGAAATGGACAGCACCTGAGTTAAATATATGAGTGTCACAGCAAAGGGTCTGAATACTTAGGACCATGTGATATTTCAGTTTTTCTTTTTTAATAAATCTGCAAAAATGTCAACAATTCTGTGTTTTTCTGTCAATATGGGGTGCTGTGTGTACATTAATGAGGGGGAAAAAATGAACTTAAATGATTTTAGCAAATGGCTGCAATATAACAAAGAGTGAAAAATTTAAGGGGGTCTGAATACTTTCCGTACCCACTGTATATCTGAACACTGTTTTCTGTACATTAGAGAAAACAAGCATTTTTGTATTTGGACATCTGACTGACCTTACCCTTGGTTCCTAAGATACATACCTTGTGAAAACTCCCCATGTGACAGATATACAGTATGTATACAGAAAATGTTTTATTTTATTTATTTATGTATTTTTCTCCAAGTTTTCAGGTTTTCACTTGGAAGTAAAATGACTTTTACTGGCCAGCATGTAAAACAAATGCTTCACAGTACATTGCTACTTTAGCCACAGGAAAGCTCTTATGTAAATCATTGAATGTTTATCTGAGAGGGGGTAAAGCGTGTTTCTCATTCACACAGTATTCAGTCTTAAGCTTGATAGCCTTTCAGAGCTCAGATGTGTCCAAATACAAGCATAGCACAGTCGAGGCACTGAAAAAAGCACTGAAATTGTTTATTGAAAACACTGATAGGACTAGAACTGTGAACATGAAATTAGTCTGTTCACAGTAATGCCATCTACAGAAGCACATCATGATTGATCTGAAGGCATGAACATGAAGGTGAACATGAACATTTAATATAACAAACATAATATAATATATAAAATAGTATAATATAATTAGGGCTGGGCAAGTTAACGCGTTATTATCACGTTAACGGATTAACTGATTAACACCGAAAATTATTTTATTGCGCATTAACGCAGTTATTTTTATTATTAAAGTCTGTTGCTCACTGGCTCTGAATACACATACAGACAAACCATGGGTCACAGGAGGGGTGGGATGTTGATCAGTACTGGCTTGGGATGGGTCATCACACGTCTCAACCAATGAGAGCATTTGGGATGGGCCTAAGACTGGAGGAGCGCCCACATGAAGCGCTTACTACTTCATAAGTGGGAAATAGGAAGTTTCCGATAGCACGTGAAGACAGAGGAGGAGCGCTCTCGCTTAGCACAGTGGAGTGCATAGTTTTGTTAACTTTGTGGTTTATTATTAGTTGTTTGGGACGCAGTAACACACGGCCCTCTCACAATATATTGCTTATATCAGTATATTGCTTATATCACTTTTTCCGCTCAGAAATGTTCATGCAATCATGCTGTATGTATCAGCAGTTCAGCGCTCCGACACTACATGCTTACTGTGCCCAAGCCCAACTGAACCGTGCTCTGGCCCACCTCTTCCCACCGAGCCAGGGACAGCTTAGTCTCAGCCTCGGACGTCACGTCCACGGACCGTTGGCTAAATGTCTGATGCATACGGTACACTTAGCTGGAAACACTTCAGGAGTTTCAAAGTCGTCATCGGATTGGTTATATTATACAGTATCTCACAGACGTGAGTACACCCCTCACATTTTTGTAAATATTTTATTAAATCTTTTCATGTGACAACACTGAAGAAATGACACTTTGCTACAATGTAAAGTAGTGAGTGTACAGCTTGTATAACAGTGTCAATTTTTCTGTCCCCTCAAAATAACTCAACACACAGCCATTAATGTCTAAACTGCTGGCCACAAAAGTGAGTACACCCCTAAGTGAAAATGTCCAAATTGGACCCAAAGTGTCAATATTTTGTGTGGCCACCCTCTTGGGCATGGAGTTCACCCGAGCTTCACAGGTTGCCACTGGAGTCCTCTTCCACTCCTCCATGACAACATCACGGAGCTGGTGGATGTTAGAGACCTTGCGCTCCTCCACCTTCCATTTGAGGATGCCCCACAGATGCTCAATAGGGTTTAGGTCTGGAGACATGCTTGGCCAGTCCATCACCTTTACCCTCAGCTTCTTTAGCAAGTGTTTGGGGTCGTTATCATGTTGGAATACTGCCCTGCGGCCTACTCTCCGAATGGAGGGGATCATGCTCTGCTTCAGTATGTCACAGTACATATTGGCATTCATGGTTCCCTCAATGAACTGTAGCTCCCCAGTGCCGGCAGCACTCATGCAGCCCCAGACCATGACACTCCCACCACCATGCTTGACTGTAGGCAAGACACACTTGTCTTTGTACTCCTCACCTGGTTGCCGCCACACATGCTTGACACCATCTGAACCAAATAAGTTTATCTTGGTCTCATCAGACCACAGGATATGGTTCCAGTAATCCATGTCCTTAGTCAGCTTGTCTTCAGCAAACTGTTTGCGGGCTTTCTTGTGCATCATCTTTAGAAGAGGCTTCCTTCTGGGACGACAGCCATGCAGACCAATTTGATGCAGTGTGCGGTGTATGGTCTGAGCACTGACAGGCTGACACCCCACCCCTTCAACCTCTGCAGCAATGCTGGCAGCACTCATACGTCTATTTCCCAAACACAACCTCTGGATATGACGCTGAGCATGTGCACTCAACTTCTTTGGTCGACCATGGTGAGACCTGTTCTGAGTGGAACCTGTCCTGTTAAACCTCTGTATGGTCTTGGCCACCATGCTGCAGCTCAGTTTCAGGGTCTTGGCAATCTTCTTATAGCCTATGCCATCTTTATGTAGAGCAACAATTCTTTTTTTCAGATCCTCAGAGAGTTCTTTGCCATGAGGTGCTATGTTGAACTTCCAGTGACCAGTATGAGAGAGTGAGAGTGATATCACCAAATTTAACACACCCCATTCACACCTGAGACCTTGTAACACTATCGAGTCACATGACACCGGGGAGAGAAAATGGCTAATTGGGCCCAATTTTGACATTTTCACTTAGGGGTGTACTGTTTAGACATTAATGACTGTGTGTTGAGTCATTTTGAGGGGACAGCAAATTTACACTGTTATACAAGCTGTACACTCACTATTTTACATTGTAGCAAAGTGTCATTTCTTCTGTGTTGTCACATGAAAAGATATAATAAAATATTTACAAAAATGTGAGGGGTGTACTCACTTTTGTGAGATACTGTACATGATTTCTGAGAGATGTGTGTGTCGCGTTCTTTAACGTTCTGCCTGGAAACAAAAATGGCGTGGCACCAAACCCCCTTACGAAAGGAGAAAGCCGACTGATGACGAGTGCTTGTCATGATCAACTAAACGCTGAATTTTCAAAAGTATGTGAAAATTTTAAAGTTTGAGGCATAGAATCTTTAAAATATGTCCGAGAGTTTTACACACAAAGTTCTTTGTTCTCATTTTGTTCAACAAAGAAATATGGACAGGTATGGAGAAATACAAAGTTCTGTCATAAAATTTTGGATGGAGTAGGCTGATAGATTATAACTCAATCTGATATAATTACATTGTCATTCACATGGCGCAGCTGACTGGTTTCTTTTCACATCAGCAGCCAATAAGCTTGCTGCTCAACATTCAAATAATTGGCTTGTGCTTGCTGTAGCAGCTGCAGCACACTTCAGCAACCCTCCACCTTTATTTAAAAAAACAAAACAAAACATTATTTTATCTGAAGTATTTGTATCAATACCGTGTGCCTTTTACCCTATGTGTGGGGTAATGATTTATTTCCACACAAAATCAGTTGCGCCATTAATCTTCAGTACAAAAATATATATTTTTTTCTGCAATTTTAGTCACAGTGAATAGCACATTTTTTCTTAAGGTGTGCCTTTAGCCCCGTTGTACCCTACTTATTGTAGTAATTACAATAACTAGGTACTAACCCTGAACCTACCCCTAAACCTAACCCTACCTCATGTAGTTACCCTATATTACCAGTACTTTCTTGGGTAAGTACACTGTAAGTGCATTGTAAGTACATGTAAGTACATGTACTGTAAAAGAAAGTGCAACTCATATTTTTTTTTTCTAATTTCACACAAATTGCATGGTGACTGCATTCATCAAGCACAACAATTCACTCCTGTTATCAAAGTTAACAAAACAGTGGCAACAAAAAATTGTTTGCATTTACTTTTTCTTCCTGTTAATAAATATTTTATTGAATGTCACTGAGCAATTTTTCTTTCTTTCTTTTTTTTTCTGGCGCATTCAGGATCTGCAATGCCCAATAAGAAAATAATGAAAATAACACCATCTTCTCAAAAAATGATGCTTAGCTGAATTGAGCAAGGAATAAATGTAGACAGTGTAGAGAGTGTACAGTAATTGTGAGATTATAGACCCTTTTTGCGCCGACTTCACGATTACGTCACCGCGCTAGCTGGAGGCAAAACAAAGGGAAAACTGGAGGCGGCCCATTCAAACCAGCGCAGATTCGGCTACATAAGGAGCTTAAAATATCATCTTGTTGTGATGTTGGATGCAAGAATCTATGTAGTACAGGCTCCAATTAGAAATTTTAACGCATACCTGCTGCCACTCCCAGACAAAAAAAACCGACGACAGCTGTGTTTAAACGAGATAAAACGAGCGGACTTGACAGAAACTATCGTCAAAAATGCTCGCGTTTGCAGCTCACACTTCTTATCAGAAAAGGTTAAATAAAGTATTGTCTTTTGTTGTTATGGATTATGGTTTGTGTTACGTGTGTAAAGATTTCTTATGCATCTCACAACTATGAAATAATGTCTGTGTGCATGTGTGTAAAACAACAAACTGACGATGTATATGCTTAATCATCTGTACTATATATTGTTGTGATTGATAGTGGCTGGACTTTCTAAGAACGTAGTAACAAAGAATAATCAAATACAGAAAGTTCAAAATTAATTTCTGGAATTTTTATTTCAAGAAACTATTCACATCTTCCTTTAAATGTACTGTATGTAAAGTATTGTAAATTTAACTTACATAATTTACAGGATGTATATACTTTAAAATAACTATTTGGCCATGATACATACATCTTCAAATAATATATCATCACACGGAATGTTTAACTTTTTTGTATTTTGGCCCAGTTCACTCTCACGTAACGTTAGCTGTAAAAATAGCCCGCTGAAGTTGAAATATATGTACATCTTCATGACTAGATAGACACAAGTGAGTTTCTCTTTGCTACTCGTTAGGTTTCTCTAACGAGCCACTCAATCGGATGTAACGTTAATCCTGTCAGATCGTCCATCAATGAGCATAGGGTCGGCCAATCTGACTTTGTCCGTTAAAGTTAACTTATTTAAATAACAATAATGGTCCTGCACAGTGAGTGACCTTACATATGCAGGTAAAATCGGATTTTCTCCAGCCATTGTTAAAAAAACAAGGTAAACAAACTTCATAGCTAGCGTTACTGAAGCGGTCAGTGGAATCTTTCTGCCTCCAGCTAAGCCCCGCCCACAGAAAAACGTCACATTGTTTACTAACAGAAAAAGGGTCTATTAGTGTTCTGGACAAAGTTACGTGAAAGTGTGAAGAAAATGTAGTATATACACTGATCTATAATAGAGAACATATATCTTCAATTTCGTTGTACTTGTACAATGACAATAAAGATATTCATGCATTCATTCATTCATATGTAGGCTATATAGATCAGTGAGTATACATCATATATCATAATTCAATACGTGCCAATATTTTTGGTGCTGTCGTTGTGTTCTGCCTCTGATTTAAGTAACAAGTAAGACATGTTCCTGGATCAACATTACTGTCCAAAAATATAGATTTAACCCAATCCCTACCCATAATGTATTCCTAAAATCAGTGTGAAATGATAACTGATTAACAAGGGTGTAGAAGCACCTAACCCTGATCATAAGCCTAAAACAGATATTTCTTGAAAAGTTGTCCCTCAATTCTGATTGGTTGATTGAATGTTGCACCAGGATCAACAAGGATGTTGATCCAGGAACATGTTATAGGTGGTGAAATCACACTCACCGGTCTCACAGATACCCAACCAAGTCTCCCATGATATTTCAATCACTGACATCAATATTTAGTTCAATCTCTTCTTTATTCTCTGTGATCTCAGATGATTTTCTGTGATATTAACTTAATATGCAGTTGAACAGTGCACACTGTCCCTCTATTACTATTATTCCCCAAATTAGAGAGAGAGAGAGCTAAATAAATAATAATAATAAATATTAAATGGATATTTCACCCCCAAAAAATTCTGCTCACCCTTACGTTGTTCCAAACCTGTATTTTTTATTAATTAATTTATTTATTTTTCTGTTGAGCACATTGGTAGTAAAACAGTTGATGAAGTTATTGACTTCCATAGTATGGAAAAATACTATGGAAGTCAATAGCTACAGTCAACTCTTTGGTGAGTCTATGATGACAGAATTTTAATTTCTGGAATTTTTATTTCAAGAAACTATTCACATCTTCCTTTAAATGTACTGTATGTAAAGTATTGTAAATTTAACTTACATAATTTACAGGATGTATATACTTTAAAATAACTATTTGGCCATGATACATACATCTTCAAATAATATATCATCACACGGAATGTTTAACTTTTTGTATTTTGGCCCAGTTCACTCTCACGTAACGTTAGCTGTAAAATAGCCCGCTGAAGTTGAAATATATGTACATCTTCATGACTAGATAGACACAAGTGAGTTTCTCTTTGCTACTCGTTAGGTTTCTCTAACGAGCCACTCAATCGGATGTAACGTTAATCCTGTCAGATCGTCCATCAATGAGCATAGGGTCGGCCAATCTGACTTTGTCCGTTAAAGTTAACTTATTTAAATAACAATAATGGTCCTGCACAGTGAGTGACCTTACATATGCAGGTAAAATCGGATTTTCTCCAGCCATTGTTAAAAAAACAAGGTAAACAAACTTCATAGCTAGCGTTACTGAAGCGGTCAGTGGAATCTTTCTGCCTCCAGCTAAGCCCCGCCCACAGAAAAACGTCACATTGTTTACTAACAGAAAAAGGGTCTATTAGTGTTCTGGACAAAGTTACGTGAAAGTGTGAAGAAAATGTAGTATATACACTGATCTATAATAGAGAACATATATCTTCAATTTCGTTGTACTTGTACAATGACAATAAAGATATTCATGCATTCATTCATTCATATGTAGGCTATATAGATCAGTGAGTATACATCATATATCATAATTCAATACGTGCCAATATTTTTGGTGCTGTCGTTGTGTTCTGCCTCTGATTTAAGTAACAAGTAAGACATGTTCCTGGATCAACATTACTGTCCAAAAATATAGATTTAACCCAATCCCTACCCATAATGTATTCCTAAAATCAGTGTGAAATGATAACTGATTAACAAGGGTGTAGAAGCACCTAACCCTGATCATAAGCCTAAAACAGATATTTCTTGAAAAGTTGTCCCTCAATTCTGATTGGTTGATTGGAATGTTGCACCAGGATCAACAAGGATGTTGATCCAGGAACATGTTATAGGTGGTGAAATCACACTCACCGGTCTCACAGATACCCAACCAAGTCTCCCATGATATTTCAATCACTGACATCAATATTTAGTTCAATCTCTTCTTTATTCTCTGTGATCTCAGATGATTTTCTGTGATATTAACTTAATATGCAGTTGAACAGTGCACACTGTCCCTCTATTACTATTATTCCCCAAATTAGAGAGAGAGAGAGAGAGCTAAATAAATAATAATAATAAATATTAAATGGATATTTCACCCCCCAAAAAAAATTCTGCTCACCCTTACGTTGTTCCAAACCTGTATTTTTTATTAATTAATTAATTTATTTTTCTGTTGAGCACATTGGTAGTAAAACAGTTGATGGTAGCCATTGACTTCCATAGTATGGAAAAATACTATGGAAGTCAATAGCTACAGTCAACTCTTTGGTGAGTCTATGATGACAGAATTTTAATTTCTGGGTGAACTACCCCTGTAAATGTCATCTGTACAAAACTAGACTTTTCAGATGATTCAAATTCAAATCTCATTGTGAAATAAATGCTTTCTCTAGTTCATGTTGGCTACAATTATTGCCACCCAATTACTGCAACTATAATACCTGAAGAGTTTGGAGAACACCTGATAAGAGATCAGAGACCATTTTCTTCATACAGAATCTCTCCAGATCCTTCAGATTCACAGCTCCATGTAAGTACTTATTCTCTTCAAATTCAACCTGCTATCTTGACACACTTCCCACATCTTTTTTCAAAAGTGTGCTTAACTGTTTAGAAGCAGATCTCTTAGAGTTGGTGAATGCCTCACTTCTTTCTGGGACTTTTCCAAACTCCCTGAAAACTGCAGTTGTTAAGCCCCTTCTGAAAAAGTGCAATCTTGATAACACTATATTGAGCAACTATTGACCAATATCAAATCTTCCTTTCATAGGTAAGATTATTGAAAAGGTCGTTTTTAATCAGCTGAACAATTACTTAAACTCAAATGGATACCTGGACAATTTTCAATCTGGTTTCCAAGCGCATCACATCACAGAGACAGCGCTTATTAAGAAAATAAATGATATTCGCTTCAATTGTAATTCTGGCAAAATATCAGTGCTGGTACTACTAGATCTTAGTTTCTGCGTTTGACACTGTTGATCATAACATACTTCTAGAGAGATTGGAAAACTGGGCCGGGGTGGTACTCAAATGGTTCAGGTCATACTTAGAAGGGAGAGGTTATTATGTGAGTATAGGAGATCATAAGTCTAAGTGGACGTCCATGACATGCGGAGTCCCACAAGGCTCAATTCTTGCACCACTCTTGTTTTGCCTGTATATGCTCCCACTAAGTCAAATAATGAGAAAGAACCAAATTGCCTATCACAGCTATGCTGATGAAACCCAGATTTACCTAGCCTTATCTCCAAATGACTACAGCCCCATCAACTCCCTCTGCCAATGCACTGATGAAATGAACAGTTGGATGTGCCAGAACTTTCTTCAGTTAAACAAGGAGAAAACTGAAGTCATTGCATTTGAAAACAAAGATGAAGTTCTCAAGGTGAATGCATACCTTGACTCTAGGGGTCAAACAACTAAAAATCAAGTCAAAAATCTTAGGGTGATTCTGGAGACAGACCTTAGTTTTAGTAGTCATATCAAAGCAGTAACTAAATCAGCATACTATCATCTCAAAAACATTGCAAGAATTAGATGTTTTGTTTCCAGTCAAGACTTGGAGAAACTTGTTCATGCCTTTATCACCAGCAGGATGGATTATTGTAATGGTCTCCTCACCGGCCTTCCAAAGAAGACCATTAGACAGCTGCTGCCAAGATTCTGACTAGAACCAGAAAATCTGAGCATATCACACCAGTCTTCAGGTCCTTACACTGGCTTCCAGTTACATTTAGGATTGATTTTAAAGTACTTTTTCTTGTTTATAAATCACTCAATGGCCTAGAACCTAAATACATTGCAGATATGCTCACTGAATATAAACCTAACAGACCACTCAGATCATTAGGATCGAGTCAGTTAGAAATACCAAGGGTTCACACAAAACAAGGGGAGTCCGCTTTTAGCTATTATGCTGCCCGCATTTGGAACCAGCTTCCAGAAGAGATCAGATGTGCTAAAACATTAGCCACATTTAAATCCAGACTCAATACTCATCTGTTTAGCTGTGCATTTGTTGAATGAGCACTGTGCTACGTCCGAACTGATTGCACTATGTATGATCATTTTCTATTCTTAACTGTTTTAAATTCTTTTTAAATAAATTTTTGTATAATTTTGTTTTTACTGTTGTGATTATTATTATATATTTTTTTAATTCCTTGTTTTTATTATTATTTTTAATGACTATTTAATGTAATTTTATGTAACACACATTGAATTACCAATGTGTATGAAATGTGCTATATAAATAAACTTGCCTTGCCTTGCCTTCAGTTCAACCCACTCATTTTCTGTAGGGTTCAGGTCAGAGGACAGGGACAGCCAGGGTAAAAGATTAATTTTGTGCTTAGTGACCCATTTTTGTGTTTATTTTGATGTTTGTTTAGGATTGTTGTCCTGGTGGAAGATCCAAACACGGCCCATTATAAGATTGCTAACAGAGGCAGTCAGGTTTTGATTTGTTATCTGTTGGTATTTGATAGACTCCATGATGCCATGCATCTGAACAAGATGTTCAGGACCTCTGGCAGAAAAACAGGCCTACAACATTAAAGCAGTATATTTAAACGTGGACATGGGGTACTTTTTATTTTTATCCCTGTTTGTACTAAACTCATCTGGTGGGTTTGCTGCCAAAAAGTTTCTTCACTTTTTTCAGTTTCAATTGACCATAGAAGCCAGTGTCATTTGAAGTTCCAGTTGTGTCTGACAACTGAATTTGCTGGAGATTGTTTTTGGATGAGTGAGGAAAATTTTCCTTGAAACCCTCCCGAACAACATGTGGTGATGTAGGGGATGTTTGATATATATATATATAGGTTTCTGACCCCAAGACTCAAGTAATCTCTACAATTCTCCAGCTGTGATCCTTGGAGAGTCTTTGGCCACTCAAACTCTCCTCCTCACCGTGCATTAGGACGATAGACACAAGTCCTCTTCCAGGCAGATTTTTAACATCTTTATTTGATTGGAACCTCTTAATTATTACCCTGATGGTGGAAATGGGGATTTTCAATGCTTTAACTCTTTTCTTACAGCCACTTTCTATTTTGTGATGCTCAACAATCTTGTTCTGCACATCCGAACTATATTCTTAGGTTTTACTCCTTGTGATGGATGATTAAGGGAATTTGGCCTTTGTGTTCCTCATATTTATAATCCTGTGGAACAGGAAGTCATGGCTGGACGATTTCATGCTCCTAGTCAGCCTGGTGTGCTAAAAAATGTAAATATGAATCGGAATATACTTCAGAGATATTTTACTCATAAGAACTTCTAGGGGTGCCAATAATTGTGGCCAACGTTCATTGGAGAAAAACATTTATTTCATCATAAGATTTTCTCCCCACTTTCAATTGTTTTACTTCAATGATAGGTTAGAATTTTGTGAATTTTTTGAGTGAAAGATCAAAAGGATAAACAATGCAGATTTATTTTCACAGCCACCTTTGCTCATATTTATCAAGGGTGCCAGTATTAGTGGAGGGCATTGTATATATATATATATATATATATATATATATATATACAGTGAGGAAAATAAGTATTTGAACACCCTGCTATTTTGCAAGTTCTCCCACTTAGAAATCATTGAGGGGTCTGAAATTGTCATCGTAGGTGCATGTCCACTGTGAGAGACATAATTTATTAAAAAAATCCAGAAATCACAATGTATGATTTTTAACTATTTATTTGTATGATACAGCTGCAAATAAGTATTTGAACACCTGAGAAAATCAATGTTAATATTTGGTACAGTAGCCTTTGTTTGCAATTACAGAGGTCAAACGTTTCCTGTAGTTTTCACCAGGTTTGCACACACTGCAGGAGGGATTTTGGCCCACTCCTCCACACAGATCTTCTCTAGATCAGTCAGGTTTCTGGCCTGTCGCTGAGAAACACGGAGTTTGAGCTGCCTCCAAAGATTCTCTATTGGGTTTAGGTCTGAGACTGGCTAGGCCACGCCAGAACCTTGATATGCTTCTTACAGAGCCACTCCTTGGTTATCCTGGCTGTGTGCTTCGGGTCATTGTCATGTTGGAAGACCCAGCCTCGACCCATCTTCAATGCTCTAACTGAGGGAAGGAGGTTGTTCCCAAAATCTTGTAATACATGGCCCCGGTCATCCTCTCCTTAATACAGTGCAGTCGCCCTGTCCCATGTGCAGAAAAACACCCCAAAGATGATGCTACCACCCCATGCTTCACAGTAGGGATGGTGTTCTTGGGATGGTACTCATCATTCTTCTTCCCCAAACACGTTTAGTGGAATTATGACCAAAAGTTCTATTTTGGTCTCATCTGACCACATGACTTTCTCCCATGACTCCTCTGGATCATCCAAATGGTCATTGGCAAACTTAAGTCGGGCCTGGACATGTGCTGGTTTAAACAGGGGAACCTTCCGTGCCATGCATGATTTCAAACCATGACGTCTTAGTGTATTACCAACAGTAACCTTGGAAACGGTGGTCCCAGCTCTTTTCAGGTCATTGACCAGCTCCTCCCGTGTAGTTCTGGGCTGATTTCTCACCTTTCTTAGGATCATTGAGACCCCACGAGGTGAGATCTTGCATGGAGCCCCAGTCCGAGGGAGACTGACAGTCATGTTTAGCTTCTTCCATTTTCTAATGATTGCTCCAACAGTGGACCTTTTTTCACCAAGCTGCTTGGCAATTTCCCCGTAGTCCTTTCCAGCCTTGTGGAGGTGTACAATTTTGTCTCTAGTGTCTTTGGACAGCTCTTTGGTCTTGGCCATGTTAATAGTTGGATTCTTACTGATTGTATGGGGTGGACAGGTGTCTTTATGCAGCTAATGACCTCAAAAAGGTGCATCTAATTTAGGATAATAAATGGAGTGGAGGTGGACATTTTAAAGGCAGACTAACAGGTCTTTGAGGGTCAGAATTCTAGCTGATAGACAGGTGTTCAAATACTTATTTGCAGCTGTATCATACAAATAAATAGTTAAAAAATCATACATTGTGATTTCTGGATTTTTTTTTTTAGATTATGTCTCTCACAGTGGACATGCACCTACGATGACAATTTCAGACCCCTCCATGATTTCTAAGTGGGAGAACTTGCAAAATAGCAGGGTGTTCAAATACTTATTTTCCTCACTGTATATATGGTAAGACTTTAGAATAGGGAACACTTATTCACTATTAACTATGACTCCTAATTTGCTGCTTATTAGTAATTAGTAAGGTAGTTGTTAAGATAGATATTGGGTAGGACTAGGGATGTAGAATAAGGTTGTGTAGAATAAGGCATTAATATGTGCATAATTACTACTAATAAATGGCTAATATGCTAGCATGCTAATATGCAACTAGTTAAGAGACTCTAATATATATAGATAGATAGATAGATAGATAGATAGATAGATAGATAGATAGATAGATAGACAGACAGATAGATAGATAGATAGATAGATGAGGCACTTTAAATCATTTGAATTTGTATGCTATACACTGTGCACTTCAGCTCTGAAATCACTGTGTCAATGAAAATTCTATAGTTTGATATTCCACATGCAGCTGGACATTATTAGTGCATCACTCAATGGAAACTTAATAAGCACTGCTCATATCTCTGCTAACAGCAATAAAACCTTCAGCTGTGAGCTATTGGAGTTGACACGTCAAAATCAAGAATTTGAATTTAGCTTGTAGAGAGATTGTCAGAAATACATTATGCATGGTCACTGTCCCTCAATTAATATCTTTAGAATATGCAATATTGTGCAAAAATTGCATGTGCTAATCAGCGCTCTAAGAAAATAACCTATTAGCACAGTATGAGCAATGTACATGCTGAGCTCTGATGCAGATAATGTGTCATTGATTGGATTGCTGTGACTGACATTAGCTAGAGGTTATGTGTCAATTTAATTAAATCTCATCAGTTAGAAGACCAACTGTTGTGCATTATAGCTGTCATAGCTTAACCACTTTTCACTTCAGCTTTTTTTGTGACTAAATTCAACATAATCTGGAGCTGATGCAATGGTGCAAACCATAGAGAAAAACTACAGCACTGTTACATGTATACTTTGTTACTCTAAGTAGGTTTCTAATAACAGGGGGAAAATCTTCATTTGCATACTTAAATATTTAATAAGCTTCAGTGCTTAACATCACAATTTGAGAGGGTTTGCATAAAATGATCAGATTAGCATAATAATACAATAGTATATTTTGTATCAAGCTTTCAGAAAGACTTTCTCATATTGTATATCACAGTTATTAATGACTTCTCAACTAAAACCGTGAAAAAACGTCAAGAAATGTCTGAATTATATTTCACAATCAAAAGGTTTTTAAAGGAATAGGCCATGTTCACCCAAAATTTAAAATTTGCTGAATATTTACTTACCCTCTAAGATGTAGATGAGTTTGTTTATTGGAACAAATTTGGAGAAATTTATCAATGTCTTGCTCACCAATGCAGGATCCTCTGCAGTGAATGGGTGCCATCAGAATCAGAGTTCAAACAGCTGATGCATCACTATAATCCACAATTAATCAATCAAGAGGCAATCAGTTAATGTCTTGTGAAGTGAAAAGCTGTGTGTTTGTAAGAAACAGCATCATTAATGCATTTAAACTTGAAACCATTGCTTCTGGCCAAAATACAAAGCTAAACTCTACAATACCGCTTCCTCCAGATGAAATGCTAATGTAATGCTATATTTCTCCAGATCTACTCAGTTGAAAAAAAATAAATAAATAAAAATATTGGAAGGCCTGTACATTTTTAGCACATTTTCAGTTTTCAAGTGCACTATTCAGGGAATACTTTACAATAATGTCTCAATAGTTAATGTTAGTTAACGCATTAACTAATGACCAATACATTTGTTATAGCATTATTATTAACTTTAATAAAATTATTATTATTTATTTTTAATTTTTTTTAGTTAAAAATATATAATTTATTGTTAGATAATTTTAGCTTTGGCCCATTATTAATAATACCTTTGATTTTAGTAACATATTAGAAAATGTTGAAATTACAATTAACTTTCTTTAGAGTTTTTTTATTTTATTTTATTTTATTTTATTATTATTATTATTATTGTTGTTAGTTCATGTTTACTATGTCTAATGTCAAAGAATATAGTTCACACAGAAATTAATAATAATAATAATAATAAATACTATTTAAAAAAATGATTGGTAACCGAGCAGTTGACGGTAGCCATTAGCTTTCATAGTATTTATTTTCCATACTATCAGTGCCGACTGTCAACTGGTTAACAACATTGTTCTTTTGTGCTCAACAGAAGAAAGTAACTCTTACCTTTTTGAACACAAAAGAAGATATTTTGAAAAAAAATGTAAGCAGACGGTTGACGGCAACCAAGATGGCTACCATCCATCTATTTTTGTGGAAGAAAAAAAAAAAAGACTCCCAAAGGTTTGGAACAACTTGAGGGTTAGAAAATGATGACAGAATTTTCATTTTAGGGTGAACTTTAGCAAATGGAACATTACTGTAAAGAGATACCAAAACCAAAAATTTGCAGTAAGAAAATTATGTTTAATTTAGGAATATTATGAATTTTTATATTGTCAGTAGCCTAGTGTGATGTATAATTGATAAAACAATACCATGTAATTAATAGTAATAATAATAAAAAACTGCATTTGAAAAAGATTTGGCATTACTAAAATGTAGGGTATTTGCAAACTTTTTGTACTTTGGACTGTGTATTAAATTGAAATTACTTTTTGTTTGTTCATCAGTGCATCTGACATTTTGAGTTATACACAAGCCATGGGTATTGACTTGGTCCTCATACATAGTAACGTGCCGTTGTATTTCACCAGGTCTTAGATTCAGTAATCCAATCCTCTCTTTTCTGAGTGCGATGGTAATAAGTAATTTTCAGTCTCTATGGTGGCTGCTGTGTCATTTGGGGTTGATTAGATGTAATCTATATGCAGTAATGGCCTTGCAGTCTGCTGTTCTGAATCTGTTGTATGTAAATCTATCACACTACATGCATCCTCCGCCGATCTGGCCTTTTCTCTTTACCCTACAATTTACATAGGAAGACAACACGGATTTACCTTCCTTTCTCATCAAGGCAACAGCAAACACAATAAAAGAGTGAATGTGAAAGCCCCTCTTTATTCCTGGTATTATGCGTTTTGTATCCGGATAGTATCTGGATATTTTTTAGCTGGATTTCATTTACACCTCGCATTCCAATGCATCCTCCAGTGTAATCGGATTAAGATCCAAACCCACATACCTGCAAAAATGGAAACACAAAATACATCAGAGGATGAAAACTGACATTTTCCATCATTTAAAGTAGTTTAACAATATTCACAGATAATTCTAAATGTTTTCTGTCAGTTTGACAGCTAAAAATAAGCTGGTGCTCTATTGTTTCCCAACTTCAGAAGCATTCCCATGAGCAGAGGATGCTAATAGGGATTAGATGTGGGGGAAAAAAGAGAGAAAATCAAGTTTTAAAGCACCCCATCAAAAACAGACCATGAGAAAGAATCTGAGGAGAGATATGATAGATCCAATGTGTAGTACCGTGGAATTATTTATTGGATCTGTTTCATTAAATTGGGTGACCAGATCATAACGTCTAATGTCTTAATGACACAGCATACAAAAGTAATGGATAATAAGTATTTGTAGTGCACATTTGACTAAGCATTGTAAGCAGACTACAAAAATGCATATGGATTTAGATCTTTGGATGTAGACAGAACCAAAGTCCCTTTCAAAGAAAGTCCGTTCACTCGGCCGCCATATTTGCAACGCCTCCGGGCAGCTCAAACAAGACCAAGTCCTATCTAAATGAATGGGGGAATCCTGAAATCTCAAAAACTGCTTGCTGAACTCGCGATTAAATTACATATTTCAAATCAGCAACAAAATCTGAAATGAACTGCCCCATGAATGTTGTTTCTTATGCTCAAATAGCATTTAAAAAGCTTATTTTTCAGGCTAGACCAGCCAATGTGCATGCGTAGTTCCAACGCGCTTATGACTGCGCAATGTGCCCATGTGCATTGGCTGCTCTAGCCTCCGGTTTCTATGGGAACCGGAGCTTCCAACGGCCGCTGCACTCAATGATTGGTTCTTTCATTTAGAAACAGGACTATCCTGCTATATTGCGCATTTCAGTTTCTCCTATTCATAAGTATAGGAGTGAACCGTCTTTGTATTTCTATAGTCTTTGACAGAACTCATCCCTGATCATGATCTGATTACCGAAAACATGTTAAAGCTGATTGTAAAGGAGGCGTCTTTTCTCAAAGGAAATGATGCAGATGGATTGATATCCTGTTGTTTTCTGAGGCTTGCTGCTTCTGACTATTTTAATGCAGGTTGTAACCCTTTTTTTTTAAAGAGCATACAAAGCCGTTTATGCTCAGTATTCATCGGATGTTCTTGACCATGAACAAAAGAGGAAAAAAAGAGAGCCCAGTGCATTCATCAATAAAAGAAGCTTGATGTGAGAATACTAAATACATTTATATTAATTTTCCTGCAGAGAAAGGAACAGCCTTCAAAGTCCTCTGGGTCAGTGAATGAAACATACAGAGAACAGCCACAACAAAAACCTTGTGCCTTAGTAAGCTAATTAAAGATTTGTTCACTTATTATTACACATTGTAGAATTAATTATTTTAGATAAATTATATAAGAACAAAGTAATTTGAAATGTTACCTGCTAGTCCACGGAGAGGGAGAGTTTTTTTAAGACAAAAACTGATGAAGAGCAACAAGACCCATTAGAAATTTCCCTTAAGAATTTTCCTGCTGATAAAAGTATTTTCCGTTTTTTTTTTTCCTAAACAGTTTAACGTGAATAAAATTAAAATTGGTTGTTGTACGTATTACGGCAGTTCAGAAATGAAACGTCCACTGAGAGACGCTAAAAGTTAAATGCTCTATTGAATTTGAAAATAATGTACCACCTACACTAAATTCTACCCTAAACCTAACTGATAGTGTTAAAAGAGCCAACGTAGCATAAAACGCATCTAGCAGTAGTAGTAGTGACTTTTATTAAACCCATGGGAAAATTTCAACATGTTCTCACTCTATGGTGGCCATATATGCCTTATATGGACACGTCCTGGCCAGGATTTTTATATTGCCTAAAACATCCAAAGTAGTATGACCAATAACATGTAGGTGTTGTATATAATTGAGCAATTGTGGCTCGTGAGAAGGTGTGATCTACAGAGAACAATTAAAGCGATGCAAATACGCACACATGTTTGTTCGTTCTTTCGATGTGAAGCATCGCTTAGCACCAATCATTGTATGATGCCAAAGTACTGCGAGAATAATTTGAAAGCATAAGGCGCTGTCTCCTCTGCTCTCTATAGCTCTTGTGAATGCCAAGAGCCAAATGTCATAGCCAAAACGTGGAAATTTTAGGCAATATAGAAATCCTGGCAAGGATACGTCCCTTAAAAATGGCCCTTATGGTCACCCATTCACCAATCAACAATTTCAATTTCAATTTGCAGTGAAAAGGACAAAACAGAATTCACATGAGTCAATAGATTGACAACAATTGGACATTCCCAAAACGTGGAGAAAAGTACCTGCTGATACAGTGTTACAGATATGACAGTTATAGGTCAATTGCAGTTTCATTTTAAACCTCTTGTAAGAAGTTATGTATGCTCTATGGATGACTTTGAAATGGATAAGACGATGAGCCAAGTTTTTAGAAGTTAAGATTAGATTAGACCACACCCTCTCCCAGTCGACCGATAAATCAAAATCTGTTAATTCATGATTCCAGATAGATTTAACAGAAAGAGACTTTGCAGTGTGATCATTAAGTTTACTATATATTAAAGAAACAGATGGCCGACCAGAGGGTGGTACGATCCAATTCCATATAGGATGAGAGGAAATAAGAGATGCCCAGGGATCTCCATAGGCCTTGAGAGCAGAATATAACTGAAAAAAGACAAAATATGATGATGCTGGTAAACAAAACTTAGTTCTTAGTTCTTGAAGTGAGCAGAGTGCCTGGTTATCATATAAGTCACCGCATGTGTTTCTGCCCAATGTAGACCAAGAGAGCTGGACAATTGTCCGATTTCCACATAAAAAATTTAAGTTGTGCCATAAGGGTGTGTGAAGTCCTTAGATATAGTATTCTGGATTCTCCAAAGATCGATTACATTAAATTCAGTGATAAATTTATTCAATAACTTAGAGGAAGGGTTAGCTTTAGTATCAGGGTGAGATTTATCCAGTGCGGGATTTAAAACAGGATTAAAATCACCACCCATCACTAAAGGACAATCCATCTGCTCAAGTAATATATTGGAAATATTTGTGAAAAATGCACTGTCTGCCTCATTCGGGCAGTAAATGGAGACCAGTGCTAACCTGTCATTATGTATTTTACAGAGTATAAAAACAAATCTACCTTCATCATCATTCCCGGTATGTTCAATAGTTAAATGTAACTTCCTATCGACTAAGATAAGCACCCCTTTAGTTTTATTAGGAGCACAAGAGAAGGCTGCCAGTTTGTAATACTTGTTTTGAAAACGTGCCACATCGCATTGTTTTAAATGAGACTCTTGTATCAGGGCACAGGAAATCAATTTATGGTGCAAATATTCTAATATCCGGGTATGCTTAATAGGAGAATTTAGGCCATTCACATTCAATGATAAGATATTCAGAAAATGAATATCGCAAATCAAAGATTCTGTCTAAGTGAAGAGAAACAAAAGCAATGCCATACTGCCAGTGACATGTAAACATTAGTATGTATCCTGGATACCAATCCACCTAGATGCATAGTCCTTTTAAAAGAATAAAGCTGAGAGGATGGAGACGGTAGCCTTCCCGCTGCTTTGTAGCACTGCAGAATATATCTTCAGTGACAGTGAAGTAACAAAGTCCTTTGCCCTTTGTGGAGAGTTGAACATCATCTGCTCACCTTTATGCCATAGTTTAATTACCGCCGGATAGGTGAGGAAGGGCTGGAGACCAAGTGCTGTCATCTTCTTCAAGACTGGATTAAAGCTCTTTCTCTTGGTAGTTGTGGCTGGACTAAAGTCAGGAAAAAATAGTAGCGTGACATTGTCCTGCGTATATTTCACAGGATATGCCTGCCAAGCACCCTTCAGGATCGCTGATCTGTCATGCCACCTTAGTACACGGAAGATGAAAGTACGCGGCCGATCTGAGTTTTTCCTTCCGTCATACACGCAATGGGCCCGGTCAATCTCGATGTCACGGCCTTTCAGGGAAGGGATCCATTTGGAAAGATTAGCTCTGAGGAAGCCAGTTGCATCCGAGCCTTCCGCCCCCTCCGCCAACCCCACCAGTTGTACGTTATTTCTCCTGCTCCTATCTTCAATGTACGTCATTTTTTCGGTGAGTTGCTCCAGCTGATTTCTTAAGTTTGAGACCTCCAATCCTCACGTGCAGCTGCTTGAACGTAATCGACCCGGTCACGTGTCTGTTTCGCCACGATGGCTAGCTTTTCAACTTCTGATTTTAGCTCTTTTACAGAATCGTTGGTCGTTTGTATATCCAAATGTAGATCACGGAGTGCTGGGGTCAGTACAGAGTCTATTGCTTCTCTTACAGTCAAAGCCACTACCGAATTGAAAGTACTTTGTTGCTCTTTAAGAGCTAGCTTGATACCGTTAGCTATAGCAGCGTCGAGATTCTCTCTGGAGATGGTGGAATCTTTGAATTTTTTTCTTTATTGGCGATTGTTCACTCTCTATTTTCCAGCTGTCCTTGACTGCTGGGGTACTCTTAGTGAGCTAAATAAAGAGTGGTTCAAAATTTATTGACAGGATATATAAAATTTCTGAAAGTGAGCAGAGTGAAGGACTATGCATGTATTGCCGCCAAAGGGTCACGTCGTTCCTCCCAACTCGTCACATATTGACGCTTGGTCAGGACCCCTTGGCGTTGCTTTTTGATGCTCAAGCTACCTTTTTGTCATTTTACAATACACAGGGGTAATTTAGCGTCACTTTCGACGTACAGGGTATTGTTTTCAGTTTTCTTAATTTAATGGTATGCATGCATTTGTAAAAAAAAAAAAAAAAGGAATAATTTTATATAAATTTATACTTTCATTGGAGCACCTAACCCCACCCCTACCCTACCATTTCTGAACAATATAAAACAGGCAAATATAAATACAGTCAGTTATTGCAAAACCTGACCATAAACAAGCAGTATAAAATCAAACAAGTCCTGTTGCATTCCAAGTCTTCCGAAGTCATACAATATCTTTATGCAAAGAAAAGAGTAAAACCTAAGGTTTTAATCGTTGGAAATTATCCCACTCTGTTAACGCGCTCACATCTCATTCAAAAAGATACTCCCGTAGCATGACGCAATCGTTCACGAGACACACAAGGTTTTAACATGCATTCACACAAAAACTATTTGTACATCAAAACAAACAATTGATGAAAAGGAAAAAAATAAAAAATAAATCTGCCATCTGTTGAAGCAACCATGCCATTTTAGCACTCAAGCTATTTTATCATATCATTGTACTATGAGCAAGTTTACAACATCAAAATGTATATGTTTACTATGATAAAAGTGTTCTGAGGTCATAACATAGTATTGTGCAAAGAACCACGTGAAAATAAGTCTTTATTAATTGATAGTCTCCCTGTAATCATACTTTGTGTAAAAAGGTATTAAACTTGTTGGTGTTTCAATGCCACTAGGAAACTGCAGTGAATTGTTTGCAAGTGTTTTGCAAGAAAGTAGGCAGAGGCAAATTTTTCCAGTGTGCCTATGTTGCGATTTTATGAGGTTTTTAGAGCATTATTTTAATAGAATATCCACAATAAAAAAGGCAAAGTGTGTACAGTTCAGTTCACTCTCTCCTGCTTCTGCCAAATGAAAATGGGATTTGGCTTTCAGGACATTTGGAAGATGTCCCATCCATTCTGAATATATGGATGTGTACTACAATCAAAGTTCAACAAAAAGCCTATTTGTTTCCAAATCTTCTGTATATAGAGCATATTCACAATGACCAGGCTGTGTACTGCATAACACAGCAATTACAACTGAATAGAACAATATTTACGTTTTTCATACTCTTATAATGGTGGAGTATGACATGATTGAAGGCTTCTAATTATTGTAAGGTTGAGCCCTTGATTTGTTAAATACATTTGACTGTCATTTACATTTATGCATTTGGCACATGCATTTAGTTTACGCATTATTTAGCTATCGAACCCATGAGTCATAATGTACACCTATCTAGTTAATATCACGTGTGTTTGTGATTTGAATGGCCTGATATTAAGACTGACAGTCTGATGCATATTTTATGAATTTTAATTAAAACTCTTTTGCATTTTGTATCACTGTATCTGATATGCATTCTACAGCTTAAAAATATGTTGTGTGTGTATATGGTGTAAAGGGCGCACAAACAACTGCCAGTAATTACTCTTGCTTGAGCTGAAAACAGACACAAGCTGTGGAATGTGTGATTAAAACCCCTCTTTATAGCAGCAAGGCAATTATGAGTTATAAGCGCTGTAGGTTTGTATGAATGGATCAATAGCCAAACACTTGATATGACTTGATGCAGAACAGCCACGATCAGATTAAGACCTAAAATGGCTGACTGCAGCATCTGAATAAGCCTTGTGTTTTTCACAAACTGCAGTGGATCAGTTGCCTGCGGGGTTGTAACGCCTCATAATTTAAGACTGAGGCTCTTTTTTTATGTCTTCTTTGGTTTGTTTTGGTTTGTGTTTTTTGTGAGGACAAAACTATAGAGTGGGATTGGTTTTCTATCTCACAAGCTTCTAAGAATAAGAAGATGCTATACATATATACAAGACTTCAATTTTACGCCAGAGGGAAATATTGACAAGGCAAACATGCACGATAAACAAGAAAGCTGTTTTTACCTCAGCATTTGTTTATCCTGCCTCAAAGCCAAACTGTACTTTTGTGAATCTAAGATCTTAGAGTGTGATTTGAACTGACTACCATTCACCTCTTGAGCCAAACATTTGGACATAGTGAGTTTACATATGCAAAGAATTTCAGCTAGGTTGGGAAAACAACATACAAAGTCACACAGGTTTTTAAGGGCTGTGCATGTTGTCCCAATACAACCCCTTGGGAAACAGGCGTCCTCAATAATGCATTGTGTTATAGGAAACTGCACTACCCAGGGCTCAAGACCCCCTCAACACACTCAAACTCTGTGGTCTTAAGAGAGAATAGCTTCTGGATTCTTTTTCCACTCCTACAGATGTGAAAATATTAATAAAAAGTGATTGCATGGTTATATAAAGCTTCAAGTCTTTGAAGAGTCTAAAATAAATAAGTAAATAAAGATTTAAACATTGCTCTGATGCCAGAATAGAAACGGTGCAAGTGTGCCTTTATATGAGCCTGGCACTTTGAAAGGGTGAGATGAATATATTAATAAATAATGTGATTGATTTCTTTTTCTTTTTTATGTATTCACAAGGTGGCCAGACATGAAGGCTTTGAAGGGGTCTATTTTTGCTCTATGTTTCAGACCAGAGATGAATTAGATACGACTGGCAGATATTCTAGCAGCTTTATTTGCACAGTCCAATCAGCCTGCAACTGCATCTGCTGAAGATATTAAATCATACATGCGGAATATATAATGCAAGTGGTGATTCATTTGTTGTCATCTCAGTTGTTGAAGAGTGAGGTCAACTTTGACCTTGCTCTCAGCTAGTCAGACAAGTTATTTATTCAGTCTTGTAATTATAGGCTATATGTAATTTTCTTGATAAAATAAAGATCCACCAAAGACCTTGAGAGTCAAAACATGTCTGAAGTGGTAGATTTGAAGCCATGAGTGGGTAATTATAAATCATGTTGCATATTTATTGACTGGTTTGTAAAATCAAAAGAAATAAACTTCTTTCAAAGACTAGTAATATTTCATAAAACCCTTCATTATTAAACAATACACAACATTTATAGTAATCAAATCCCATCAGCTGAACAGTGCTCCAATGCCCCCTTTCCACCAGCAGGAACCAGGTGCTAGTTCAGAGCCAGTGCTATTGCCGGTTCTTAGTTGATTCAACTGGCGAGCCCTTTAAGAACCAGTTGCTTTTCCACAGGCTAGAGAGCCAATACAGAGCCAGGTCTTAAGCCACAATACGTTTAATGTTTCATTTCACTCAATAGCAAGGCCGTGGCAGCGCCAAACACAACAGACTTGTTCGAGGTGCATCGGCGCCATGCAGACAGATTGATCGGCACACAACACACTAAAGCACCGCGAGAGTGATCCAACAGCAAAAAGAGCAGTCTGCTTTCCAGTCGCTCTGAACGGTCTGCGCAGCGCCGATCCATCCCGAACAAGCCTAAACAAGCTATCAACAATAAAACAGTAGGTAGTACAATTCGACAACGAAAAGTGCTACCTATTAAATTATGATTTATTAATGTCTACACCTACCACAACCCTAAACAGTAATGCAAATACAGTAATTATGTGTTATATTCGCGGTTGTGGCTAGAAGGGATACAGCTACTGGAAACCAACAATAACATAATTGTTTCTACCTATTAGATTGTGTTTTATTAACGTCTACACCTACCCCACCCCTAAACCTACCCTTACAGTAATGCAGATACATTAAATATTGTTGTTCAGTGTGAGAAAAAGGACGAAATATTGATAGCCCGGTAGGAAAATCTGACAGGTAGGATAAAATGTCAGGACAGCAGTCCAAAGTTTCTGTTCGTCTTGTTGGTCACGGTAACCCCGCCCCCAGCCCCTGATGCAAGCAGTTCTTCCTTCTAGCCCAGCAATATTTTGGTGCTACTTACGAACCCCTTTTCCTGGTTTGGATCTGGTGCTTTGGGTGTCGAAAGACAAAGAACTGGTTTGAAACTAGGTTCTAGCTCCGAACCAGCACTGGAACTGCTTTGGTGGAAAAGGGGTACAAGAATGCTGACATCTTCATTCACAGAACAGCATTTGCATTTTCGCTGTTTGCATCATTCCGATTGTCTGTGTTTGTGTATTCCAGACAATATTTCTGGTGGGGATGTTTCCAACATAAGCTCATTTGAAAAAACATATCTCTACCTACATTTTTGCAAAACTCCAAAAAGATAGTTATGAATACAATTTACTGCAGTTTCCTGCTGAGTTAAGAAATTACTATACTTAATATCATTGGGAAACACTGTCTCTCTCTGTCTCTCTTTCTCTCTCCACAAACAAGCACAAAGAGAATTGTTGTCCATCTTGGCTTGGCCCATTATATTAATACAAAGAGTTTCTCTACTGGAAATTAATACTGTTACCAAACTACTGTGTCTAGTCTTAAAATACGGTTCTGTGTACGTTTTCACATAATATGAGTTTCTCTGTCTATTCCTCTAAACCTAGATAATTATCCAAAAACAAATGCTGTTTAGAGTCAAAACAAATAATCACAAAAAACACCTTGTTTTCCAGATCAATTATGCGGTTTGAAAGAAGCAGTTCTGTTTACTTAAATAGCAAGCTCCAATAATAAGTGTTATTTTGGAATTCAATACATTTCTGCCAGACATGTCTCTATGTCATTGTTTTGCAAGTCTCACTGTCAAGTCGTAAGCCTTATTCAGATTGTATTAGTTTTCAGAAACGTATTGTTTCCGCAGACACCTGTAATGCTTGCAGTAACCATAAGCAATAGACACCTGTAATGTTTGCAGTAAGCATAAGCAATGTCTAAATACCTAAGATGGGCATGTTGTGCTATATCTCTGATTATAGCAGAAATTTATTTCAGGCAGAATATAACATTTTATTTTAATTTTATTTTTTTGTATGTAGTTAGGGTTAGGGTTAGACTGACCCAAACCCAGACTGCTACACATTAGTTTATCTGGTATGACATCACCTAAGTTGTAGACAACAAGGGCTGAGGACATTTGGTACAGGGCCTTAGAGACTTTGGGTGCTTTGTACACAAGAGCTTTTGATGCTGACCCAAGTAAATTTCCTTTGTAGAGCAATTCATTCTTTACATCGCTTGCAGTGCATCCACAACAGACTCAAGTGCCATTCTGTGGGTGTAAAGATGTAGTGGTAAATCTAAAGGGACAAATACTTTAATAACACAGTGGATTGTTACATAGCAGTGGTAAATAAAGGCTGCAAGTACTCACAGAGGTATTCATTTTGATGACACAAACACACCATGATTCAGGCTCAAAAGTACAATATAAAAATAAACTTGTGAGGGCAAGAGGAAGATGTTGGAACTGAACTTTTGGATCAAGCAATCAAACCCAGAATGAATTTAAGAATGCCTTAAATTATTAGAAATTAATAAATCAGGCTGATTTATTAAACTGGCATACTTTTGGAGCTAGAACAATGTTTTTCACAGCTTTTTTTAAACATGAGACATAATTTTGAAACATTTCCTTTAGCTGTTTGGTTAAATGTGCATGGATAGACAGAAAAGGAACCTAAAAATTTTTAAACTTATATATATGTGAAGAGTTCAGATGCAAAAGCCTCTACTGTAAGTGCTGTATGAAATTTTCACCTAAAATTAGCATTTTTCTCAGGTTCAGTTATTTCACTTTAATGGCAATGAAAAGAACCTAGAAGAAAATTTCAAACGGCACTCAGAGGCTTTTGCATCTGAACTCTTCATATATAACCTATACTCTAAATTTGTCTAAATTTTCATCTAAAATATTGAATTTAAAAAAAAAAAAAATCATTGATGTCATGTATCCACATGCCAGTTGTATTCAGTCGAAAGAAGATCTGGCTCCTGTTGCATCATTTTTGCCTCAGCCCTTCTATCACCATCCCAAATCTAGATTTGCAACCGAAACAAGTCTGCAAGTGTCACCTGGGAACAGAGTACTCCTGTCAGCATCCCACAAGGTGTAACTGAAGCTAATTGCGCCATAAATGCAGCAGCACGCCTTTCTTACGTGGGACTGTTCTCCACTGTGCATGCAAACATCGTCCTTGATGTCCAGGGAGGGTGCAACACAGCCCGGCCAACACCATGACAATGACAGCCTGACCGTACACCTCTGGATCCTCTAGCACAACAAGGCCAGCACACCACAATGTTTTGATTTTGATTCATTTTGATTTGTTTATCTATTTAAAATAAAAGCCTCTCTGAGCATGTCTTCAGTTCCATCATGACTGTCTTTAGCTAAGACAGTTAATTTCCCGTTTCCCGAAACCTTCTTAACGCTACGTCGTTCGTAAGTTATACCTTAAGTTGTACCTTGGCGTTAATACGTGTATCCCGAAATGTTCTTTGTTAAGTATACCTTCTCTAAGTCATTCGTTTGTAAGGTTAGTCTGAACCACTCTTAGCTATACCTTATCGCTGTTCACAGTTCACTCCGCTAGTGGCCACCACTGTGCAAAAAGCTTCTTCACATTTCAGTCGATACGATTGTAATTCCGTGGCAAGAAAAAGTGCAGAACCAAATAAATATTACAATTCTAAAGTTGTAATGCACCTTTAGTTCAACTAGTGTTCAATTAATTGAAGTATTTTAAGCAAAAAAGAAAAATGTCATTATACTGATGGTTGTTAGTTTTCCATTATAATATGTAAAAGCACATCGGCTGGCAAACCATTAGGAAGCACATAATTAGGAGTCTATTTAAAGGGAATGCATGTGATGGGGAGTTTGGTCAAACTATGGTAGTGAGACAGCGAATAGTTTTCTTAAATCAAAGATGGCTGCGTCCGCGGAGCCTGTTAGTGTATGTGCACTATTTCATAAACTTTAGTCCCCTGGCTACCATGTCAGAAGATACAATTCTACAAACATTTTGCCTGCCACAGGAGCAAATTCAGCAGCTTTTACATCTTGTTGGTCCAACTTTGTCGAGACAAACTCGACAGAGCTACAACCTAAGCCCTGAAATTTAGCTCTCCGTTTTTATTCTGTGGGGAGTTTTCTGGAGGTGGTTGGGGATGGATAGGCTGAGTAAGACCTCGGTGTGGTGGTGCGTTCACTCAGTCACAAACATCCTGCTCCGTCACGCCACCAATTATATACATATGCCTTTTGCCAGGCACGAAGTGATAGAGGCACATCAAGGCTTCCATGCCATTGCGGGTGTCCCATGAGTAATTGGCCTTGTGGATGGTACACTTATACCCATATATATATATTTATTTAAATGACCCGTCGTCAATTATTCCTTATGTGTATGTGTATGTGTATATATATACACATTTATGTATGATATCCAAGCTTGCATTTAGTTTGCAATTTGAATTATTTTATAAATGCAGTGAGCCCCAATAAATGCAATTTCTACTATTTCTAAAGTGCTTCTTTATAATGAACATCGCTTTCTCAATACTTTACCCACTCTATAATGCAGTGAAGGAGCTACAAGCTCCTGTATATAGTGAACAATCAATACTCGCGCCATCGATATCAACCTATTCAGCACCACTGCCATGGACAGCACCTGCTATCGTCGCACATAAGAAGGTTTATCTTAAGCAACATCCTAAGGTATAGTTCGGGGAACACACCTAAGAAAGGTATACCCCTAGTTAAGGTGCACCTTTAGAGTCTTCGTAGCACGCTAAGAGACATCGTTTTCAGGAAACACAGCCCAGTTTTTCCAATAATGAATATTCTTGTCATCATTTACACCTCATTTCTTCTGTGCAGGAAGAGTTTCACAGAACATCCAAGTGTTTCTAGTAAGGCCAAGATCATTGGATAAAAACTGCCTTTTTTGCATGTCTATAAAATGATATTGTGTAGCTTTTTGCACATTTTGTGGAACTTTTCCAAATTAAATGTCCAGTGAGTGGCACTAAAAGGTTGCCACAGCTGTAGTCGATTTTTTGTCTGGGAGTGGCAGTAGGTATGCCTTAAAATTTCAAATTGGAGCCTGTACTACGTCGATTCTTGCATCCAACATCACAACAAGATGATATTTTAAGCTCCTTATGTAGTCGAATCTGCTCTGGTTTGAATGGGCCGCCTCCAGTTGTCCTTTTGTTTTGCCTCCAGCTAGCGTTGTGATGTAATCGTGATGTCGGCGCAAAAAGGGTCTATTCTCTCGTAAGGTGCATCGACACACAGCGTAGATATTCTCTGGAGCTCTTCCACTCTGGCGGGTTCATTCCTGGGAAAAACCCGCGGCGCTGCCCAGCTGCTTCCATGTCTTCCTCAGACGCGAGTGCTGCGGCGCGACTCGATAAAAAAACTATATGGAACCCATTATATATACTATCTACAGTGGATGCGGACAGTAAAGTGATGCCCCGGTATATTTCTGACGTACAGATGTACTCCAAGCGCTCGCGCTGTTTCTGACACGAAGTACAAACATTTTCCAATCATTACAAGTGATGTAACATGTCCAGTGTAGTCAGTCCCAAGCTGTTGCGGCGTTGTAGACACAGTGTAGGGCAAATCGTGTCAATCCAAATGTAAGAAAATAAAAATAAAGAAAATAAAACAACCTCAATAGAATGGTGCAATAGAAAGACCTGGTTACCTAGAGAGCAAAGAGTGTGTGCTCACTGTGAGACAGGAGAGATCAAGACAGAGACACACTTCCTACTTCACTGTTACCAATTTAAATCAATCAGAGACATATACATCAACAAATTCACAAACATTATAAAGAACTTTACAGCCATGACTGAAGAGGAACAAATAAAGATAATACTAGGAGAGGGATAGACAGCAGCACTGGCTGCGAGATACGTGTGGACGTGCCACAGCCTGAGAGACAGTGTCACATGCTTGACCCAGTTTCCTTAGTTCTCCTCATTAGTTAATTAGCTCCTCACCTGTTTCTGTTTCCCCTTTGATTACGTTGATTATTTAAAGCCTGTGTTCTCCCCTCATTCTTGGTTTGCTATTGTTTGTAACTTGTGTTATGCTACACTGTGTTCCTGATATTAATCTGTTCCTTCTGTGGATTAGCTAACACACCACGTAACAGAATAGCAGACCAAAACAGTATTATCTTTATAGCGGTGTTTTTCTTTCCATTTATTTTCCTCTCCCGGAATGTCCTTGCCAGCCGCCGTCCAACTCCTGTGCCTGGAGCAGATGGACCGTTCGCTGGAGGACCATACAAGGGACTTTCTCGATCTGGCGTGCCTTACCCACTTCCCGGACGGCTTGCTCTGTGTTTTTTACATCACCAGCCTGAGCGAGCAGTGTAAGGCACGCCTGCCAGCGAACGGTCCCAAAGAGGATTTCGCCACTTGTGTGGAGTGCAGGAGGTGGTGGTTCCTTATCGTGTGCGGTGTACACTTTGAGTGTTTGATAGTGTAATCAGACTGCACGGGTGTGTGTGTGCGCGCGCATGTGGACGTGTTCCCTTGTAAAACCAAACTCTACATTGATTCCTGCCGTTGGGAGCCTCAGCCCTGCTGGTATTTAGTTTTGTTTTGTTTTGCATATACATAACCGCTACATACGAAGTGGGTTTTTGTTATTTTCACTTTTTGTAATTTGTTTGTTTGAAGTGGGGTTTCTATTGTCTTATGAGATTTAGTGTCCAACATTTTAAATCATCTCTGTATTAATAAACATTTTGTATTTTTATACTTGACTCACGTCTCTGGCCTAATTCTCTGAGGGAACCGAACCTGTGTGCTTTGCTCAATTTGAGTGGTTTGAGTATTTTCCCTGGGGTTAACTCCTAGGGTGGCGTAGTCAGACTTTCTTAATAGTAAAACCTTGGTGTCTCAAATTGCACTGCCCCGCCACATAAGTATAAACATTTTATTAAAGAAGAGAGAAATGGGTAACACTTTATAATAACTTTCATTAATAAATCATTAACAAACTTATATTTTTATAATTATATAATGTTTAACTAATCATTACTTAATATATATTCACATATCTAGAAATATGAGATAATGTGCTTGTTAATGTTAACTAATTAACTTATTAAACATCACCAAATGATTAACAGATCATTATTTAATGTAAACTGAAATGCTTACTAATGTCATTAAACTTTCAATTCATATGATCATGATTTTATTGTTTTTTTTTGTTTTTTTATTTTTTTAATCTTCAAATGATCTTGACAGGTGGTTTACAATGATTAAAAGCTTCATTAATAAATCACTAACAAACATTATATAATGCTTAACGGAATTTTAGTTAATGTTTACAAATGTCATTAAACTTTCAATGTGTTTTAAAAATCTACAAATGAGTTTAACAGAAATTATACAATATTTACAAGCTTATTTGTTAATGTACTTTTGAATGCTTTCATGTCATTAAACTTCAGTTCACATATTAGCTAATGCTCACTTTTACATTTACAAATGTTGTGAAAATATAGCTTATAGGCACTTCACAAACTATTCATGTTAATATATTAATTAACTCATAATCACAGTTTATAAACATTTACTAATCATTAGTACCTTTATGAGCAGTCATTTTGGTGGCAAAAAAAATGTCCCAAATGACTGGAATTCACCCTATTTTCACATCTTTACAAATAATTTATTAGTCATTTGTTCATGTTTTTGCAGTACCCAATCTAAAGTGGAGACTATCATTTGTAAATGTTTATAGACATTTACTCTTTTTTTTTTTTTTTTTTGTATCTTTTAGTATCTTTTAGTATTTTTTTGTTTTGTTTTTTTGTATCTTTATTGGCACTGGACTTTTAGCTACTTTATCAATGTTTGTGTAATGGGTGGTTAGATAAGTTCAGCTAAAGGCTTGGTAAAGAAATATCACACATTGTAACTTGGGTGCAAAACATGTTTTTATCACCTCAGCACTTATATTAATATACTATTGTATATCATTAAACAGAATATTCCTTAAGTCATACATCAACTATGGGAAACTAATTTCAAGAAAATACTTCATTTATCAAAACAATGCAATATAAAAAGATTGAATTGTGTTCCCTTATAGTAATCAAATTGACGCCTTACACAAACTTAAACCTACCCATACCACCAAACCTGTCCCTAACCCTATCCGTATCACACCTCAACAGCAGCAAAGGTGTTGTGCATTAACAAAAGCTTTTAATCATTGTATAACATCTGTTAAAATCATTTGTAGGTTTTCAAGATATGCATGATCATATAAATTAGAAGTTTAATGACATTTGTAAGCATTTTAATTTACATGAAATGTTAACTAGGTAATACATTTATTAGTAAACATTAACAAGCACATTGTGTCACATTTCTAGATATTTGAATATGAACTAATGATCCGTTAAGCATTATATAATGTTTGTTAATGATTTATTAATGAAAGTTATTATAAAGTGTTACCAAGAAATGAATATGAGGAGCATTAGCTTTAGAGAGGCCCAACGCCAAAATAACAAACAAAGGAACTAATAAAATAAAATATATAAATGGCCTAATTATAAAGAAAAAAAAAGAATTACAAACGAACTTCCCTAACTCCCTAAATTATAACACATTTAACACACAATTAGATCAAAATAAATGGCAGACCCCTCCTACACTCCAGAAATTTTTCTTAGGATAAACAGAATAAATCATGAATAGAAAACAACAACAAACAGTAACCACAAAACTGTTGGTGATCTGTTGATTGAGGCAGCATCCGGAGCTCTGCACACCACAGCAGCAAATGCCAAAGTGAGTTCACCATGTTTTGATAGCACCGCCCTTTTAAAGTCACCCGCTTCAGGATCCACCAATCAAGTTCCTTGATGAACAGCCAATCCCTGCCGACACGTACACAAAGCATGACACACAAGAGCAAAGATGCAGAGAATTGTAACACCCCAAGAGCCTCTGAAATCGTTTCAGTGGGACTGCTGTCCTGCCTTTGAATGAATTCAAGCAGTTCAACACTGACTGAACACATTCCTCTGTGAGGCGTGCTGTCTGTTCAACCAAATCTAGCTCCATCCCAAGAAAAGAGATCCTCTACACAAGGGAGAGTTTGCACTTTTCCCAGTTGACTCGAAGACCCAAATGGCTGAGGTGACTGAGCACCAGGTCCCTGTGTTCGCACAACTGATCTTGTGACTGTGCCAGTATGAGCCAGTCATCGAGATAGGATGGCAACACTGTGTTCTCTCATGGGAGCAAGGACTGCCTCCATGATTTTCAAAGACGTGTGGAGACAGCTTTCACTGAGGTGAACTGGATGCCCCTGAAATCGGGGGGATGCCAGACGAACTGAGTCACGTAGCAGAGTCTGATGGAGCCAGCAAGACGGGCTTGGAAGTGCTATTCAGACTCCCAGAATCCGTACAAGCAAAATCCAGGGGACCCGGCTTGGTAGGCTTCGTGGCAGCCTGGAGCGGGGTCTGGGTGCATGGTACAACACCTACCTGAATCTTTGGATGGGCAGAGTGTGTGTGAGAAGGCCTGATTGCACCCCTCGACCCGCCCAGTGCTGCCGGTGGCGATGGAGAAGGATGGGAGTGCTCTGGATTCACACTGTCCACTGCCCTCCGAAACCCCTTTGGACCCAGAGGAAACTGCTCTGTTGAAAACTTTGGTAGCAAACAAACAAAAGAAAGAAAAAAAAAAAAGATTCTCTGTCCAGCCCTCCTCCAGGGGAGGGAGTTGTGTGATCACTATCTCCCAAAGAGATGTTTCCTCCATCTCTGGGTCGCCCATCTCAGGGCCTCTTACCCTTACGCTTGTCGCAAGGTTTGGCGGGGACCTGAATAGGCTGGGCGGCCTGCCTACAACCAGCTCCATGGCACTGGTTGGCTAGAGGCTGCTGCGCACGAGCTGGGGCAGATTCACCGGGCGTCATTGGTGGTGAGCAGACTGAGTGACCTTCATCGCCGGAAGCATGAGGTCTGTTGCATACAGCCTCGAGGGCTCAGGACGCAGTGGAGGTTACCACTCAAGCTTGACCCTCTTAGTAGCCCGGGCAAGTATAGCCGTCATCTCCTGGTCAGACTCATCCCCAGAAAGATTAGGCTCGCTCACCCACCCATGCCTATAGCCAGCTATGAGGTGACCGAGGTTCGGATTCAGTTTAGACAGTTTGCAAGCATTTTTAGCGTCAGTGGTATGAAAATGATTGCTGCGAGACACAGCTATTACAAGTGTCTTTGGACTTGTCTTTTTCACTTAATTTGACACTTTAAAAAGTTAATAAAGTGGGAAGTTACAGTTTGGGATTAGCAATATCTTTATCTCATCTTACTTACAAAAGATTAGAACTAATTCCAGTTTATTTTTATTTATTGTTTGGCTTTCATTTGTTTTAATAACAATATCTGGCAACACTGCATTGTCGGTACTTAAACTGACATAATCAACAAAGCCCAGGGACAGGTTATTGCTGACAGGATTCCACATTCGATAAGGCAAGCAAAAGAAAATATCATAAAATTACCTGTCAAAAACATTGTCAAAAACGTTATCAAAAACAGTAGAATGTAACACTGGTACACAGATCGGTAGAACAATTAGAATACAGAATGAAATGAAATAGGCTATGCAAACACTAGCCATGCTATTTCCTTAAGGATAGTAGGTAATTTTTCACAAAGTCATGATAAAAACGAGTTATCATATATAAAGTTATCATTTATATTGCAATGGTCATTAATGAAAACTATAAACCGTCTTTCGGATGAGACGTTAAACCGAGGTCCTGACTCTCTGTGGTCATTAAAAATCCCATGACACTCATTGTAAAGAGTAGGGGTGTAACCCCGGTGTCCTGGCCAAATTCCCTCCACTGGCCCTTGTCAATCATGGCTTCCCAATAATCCCCATCCACTTGATTGGCTCTATGACACTCTCTCCTCTCCACCTGTAGCTGGTGTGTGGTGAGCGCACTGGCGCCGTTGTCCTGTGGCTGCCGTATCATCCAAGTGGATGCTGCACACTGGTAGTGGTTGAGGAGAGACCCCCACCCCCACCCCCACATAATTGTAAAGCGCTTTGGGTGTATTGCAATACACAATAAAGCGCTATATAAGTGCCTCAAACATACATACATACATACATACATAATAGTAATATGTTGCATGAATATTAAACAGCTGATTAAATAATATGGTCATTAATGAAAACTATAATAGTAATATGTTGCATGAATATTAAACAGCTGATTAAATTATCCACCCCTAACCTATAGTAAAGTATTAATAAATGTTGTTGCGATTAATAGGGTATAATTTAACAATGTTCATCCCACCAAAACAGAGAAAACATCTTTCACATACATCTACACGTATCTTTTAAAGTGTTTTGTGTAGGCCTATATAAAGTTGCATTTGTTGGGGTTATTATAGCACAATTCTTAACCCCACCCCAGACCTCACTAATTATCAAACCCTGGCTACGGCCATGCACCCACGATGCATCAATTGACAACAGGGGCCTCAATTATAAAACTCTCCGTAGATTTCATCCTAAAAGTGTACGCACGCACAAAAGCTAGATTTTGCATACGCACAAAAGTTTTCAGATTTATAAAACCATGCGTACGCCAGCACCTGCGCAAAAATGCCTTTATAAATCCCAGTCAGGGGAAGATTCTGCGTACGTGCATCTCCACCCCGACTCCTCTCCGAAATCACCATATATGGAGCTTACAACGCCTAGTTTTACTCTGCATAACCTCATCTGCATATCATTTCCATGCATATTCCCATCCACGTGACACCATGTTTAACACTGTCAAAGGTACAAGAGATTAAGGAAATATGAGATGCGGACTATAAATGCCATTTGTGCCATACATTGATTTTTACTGTTAAAAATCATCAAATATCATTGTTATATTTTAGAATAAATATATCAAAATATTTATAAAAACAAAACTGTTTAAACTAGTTATCAGATAAATATTTTAGAATAGAGTTGATCTCATTCTTCATTGATCTCAATGGACCATTCGACCACCGAATCCAGCAGTGATTCGAAAGTAAGTCCGAAGTAAGTGCATTATTGATCACTGATCATTGTTCTCGCTAAAAAAAATATTTGAATCATCACATGAGATCTGCAGTTTAGTGTAAAGATGAATTATTGTGCACCGATAGCACTCCTTGCTGTCATTAAAAGAAGAAAAGTGATCAAGCGCATCCATTACAAATATGTCTAAATTCATATGATTTTGGTTTAACTTTTGCGTAATGAATTTATGCAATTTCAGTGCTTATCTCCATTAATGAGAGTGGAATATTTAATGTAAATGTGTATATTGACATGAAAACAGCTTAAAATCGTTGTTTTTACTTCATAAATGTTCTCACTCCAGGAAAATGAGTTTGGACGCATGGGTCAGAGTTTGCATGGATTTGCGCAAATTTTACTGTCAAGTAAAATGTTTTTATACATCCCAACTTTTGCGTAGGAAGTGACGTACATCTCTTTCAAGGCTGGTTTTGTGCGTACGCAACGGTTATAAATGAGGCCCCTGATCATCAGGGGGAGCCCCAAAGTACACTCTGAGAAGGTCCAGCACATTCCCAAGGCATCTCTACTGGCTGCGGAGCATAAGAGGAGTAAGGGTCCCTGGGAGGTTAGTTCCTTGGAGGGGAAGTCCTCACTGTCACCCTCAGACCACCCAGGCCACTACCTAAAGTAATCCTTCCCTGGCTTTTAGCAGGAAGAGAACTAGATCGAGGCAGAGGCGCTGGAACTGGGGCCTGGTCCCCAGCTCCAAGATGGTCATCTTCCCACAGTGGGAACGTAACTCATCCACGAAAGCCAACTTGACGTGCTTAACGCCCAGACACATGAAGCACAGTGGCAGAGCCAGAGGGGTACCCAGGGTGGCACTGGACACCCCTGACAACTGATCGGCCATCCTGGGTGCCACCCTAGTAATTAAAATGTTACGATTTAATTTTCTTTGTTTAATCATACTGAAAGAAGCGTTTATTTTAGTCTTGAACGCAAGAATGTGATGCATCCGCATCACGCTTCATTGCGTCTATTTCCAGTCTCAACAAGGCAAGGCAAGTTTATTTATATAGCACATTTCATACACAGTGGTAATTCAAAGTGCTTTACATAAAAGGAAGTGAAAAAGTCATTAAAAATAATAATAAGGAATTAAAAATAATAATAATCACAACAATAAAAACAAAGTGATTTAAAAATTGATTTAAAAAGAATTTAAAACATTTAAGAATAGAAAATGATTATACATAGTGCAATCTGTTCGGACGTAGCACAGTGCTCATTCAACAAATGCACAGCTAAACAGATGAGTTTTGAGTCTGGATTTAAATGTGGCTAATGTTTTAGCACATCTGATCTCTTCTGGAAGCTGGTTCCAACTGCGGGCGGCATAATAGCTAAAAGTAGACTCCCCTTGTTTTGTGTAAACCCTTGGTATTTCTAACTGACTTGATCCTAATGATCTGAGTGGTCTGTTAGGTTTATATTCAGTGAGCATATCTGCAATGTATTTAGGTTCTAGGCCATTGAGTGATTTATAAACGAGAAAAAGTACTTTAAAATCAATAATGTAACTGGAAGCCAGTGTAAGGACATGAGGACTGGTGTGATATGCTCAAATTTTCTGGTTCTAGTCAGAATCCTGGCAGCAGCGTTCTGGATGAGCTGCAGCTGTCTAATGGTCTTCTTTGGAAGGCCGGTGAGGAGACCATTACAATAATCCACCCTGCTGGTGATAAAGGCATGAACAAGTTTCTCTAAGTCTTGACTGGAAACAAAACATCTAATTCTTGCAATGTTTTTGAGATGATAGTATACTGATTTAGTTACTGCTTTGACATGACTACTAAAACTAAGGTCTGTCTCCAGAATCACCCCAAGATTTTTGACTTGTTTTTTAGTTGATTGACCCCTAGGTTCAAGGTATGCATTCACATTGAGAACTTCATCTTTGTTTCCAAATACAATGACTTCAGTTTTCTCCTTGTTTAACTGAAGAAAGTTCTGGCACATCCAACAGTTTATTTCATCAATGCATTGGCAGAGGGAGTCTATGGGGCTGTAGTCATTTGGAGATAAGGCTAGGTAAATCTGGGTATCATCAGCATAGCTGTGATAGGCAATTTGGTTCTTCCTCATTATTTGACTTAGTGGGAGCATATACAGGCTAAACAAGAGTGGCGCAAGAATTTAGCCTTGTGGGACTCTGCATGTCATGGACGTCCACTTAGACTTATGCTCTCCTATACTCACATAATAACCTCTCCCTTCTAAGTATGACCTGAACCATTTGAGTACCATCCCAGAAAGCCCAACCCAGTTTTCCAGTCTCTCTAGAAGTATGTTATGATCAACAGTGTCAAACGCAGCACTAAGATCTAGTAGTACCAGCACTGATATTTTTCCAGAATCAGAATTGAAGCGAATATCATTTATTATCTTAATAAGCGCGGTCTCTGTGCTATGATGTGCTCGGAAACCAGATTGAAAATTGTCCAGGTATCCATTTGAGTTTAAGTAGTTCTTCAGCTGATTAAAAACTACCTTTTCAATAATCTTACCTATGAAAGGAAGATTTGATATTGGTCTATAGTTGTTCAACATTGTGTTATCAAGATTGCGTTTTTTCAGAAGGGGTTTAACGACTGCAGTTTTCAGGGAGTTTGGAAAAGTCCCAGTAAGAAGTGAGGCGTTCACTACTTCTAAGAGATGTGCTTCTAAACAGTTAAGCACACTTTTGAAAAAAGATGTGGGAAGTGTGTCAAGATAGCATGTTGACGATGTAAGGTGCTGTACTATTTCTTTCAAAATTTTGCAATCAATTGCTTCAAAAACAGACATAGTCACTTCTTTTTGAAATTGCGGTCGAATCTGTGTGACCTCTGCAAAACTAGATATGCCAATCTCCTTTCTGATATTATTGATCTTCTCAGAAAAGAAGGAAGCAAACTCATTGCATTTACTGTCGGAGAGCATTTCACTGGGAATTTGACTTGGGGGGGGTTTGTCAGTCTCTCAACAGTAGCAACAAGAGTGCGAGAGTTGTTTAGGTTACTGTTTATAAGGTTTGAGAAGAAGGTCTGTCTAGCTGTGGCTAGTTCCACATTGAAAGCATGAAGGCTGTCTTTATAGATGCTATAGTGAATTTCAAGTTTTGTCTTCCGCCACATCCGCTCAGCTTTTCTGCATTGTCTTTTCATACTCTGAACTGCTGTTGATTTTCTCCATGGTGATTTTTGTCTGCCATTCTTCTTGCAGACCCTTGCCGGAGCAATATCATCAATAACATTCTTAACTTTTGAGTCAAATTAATCCAGGAGAAGATCAACAGAGTCAGCAGAAATACTTGGTGTTAAAGACATAGCCTTCATAAATAGCGCACTAGTGTTCTCGTTAATGCATCTCTTTCTGACAGAGACAGATCTAGATTCAGTGGTAACAGAGATCAATATATCAAAGAAAATACAGAAGTGATCAGATAGTGCTACATCCTTAATAACAATGGATGAAATGTTTAGACCTCCCTTGATGAGTAAATCTAGAGTGTGTCCACGATTGTGTGTGGGTCCATGCACATGCTGGATTAGGTCAAAAGTGTTTAAAACAGTTATAATTTATTTTGCAGTTTTGATTTCTGCATTATCTATGTGAATATTAAAATCCCCTGCAATAGTAAAACAGTCAAACTCTGAGGAAATCATTCATAACAGTTCTGTGAACTCTTCAACAAAGGCTGGAGAGTATTTTGGAGGCCTGTAAATAATGATAAACAGAATGCGTGGAGCACCTTTCAGCACAATACCTAGGTATTCAAAAGACAAATACTGACCAAATGACACTTGCTTGAATTGATAAACATCTTTAAATAGAGCAGCTACACCTCCACCTCTCCTAACAGTCCTGCAGACACTTGTAAAATTGAAGTTAGGAGGGGCTGTCTCAGCATTCAAAATCTGTTAGTTTATTGGGAATTTCAAAAGATAAATACAGTTTTGGAGCTCTTTATTGGCGTGATGGTTCACATGTGCTCCCGCATTGCCTCAGTTCAGTGCTTAACCCTTTTGCAACCTTATGGACATTTTTGTCCATTTTAGTTGTCTTTTTTTATATATATATAATTTTGCCTGTGTTAACGCTAACTGCATAAATTTTGGCACAGGTTTGTATTTTTATTGGAATTTTAATATTCCACCCTCATTTCCTTTAATAAGTCTATTTTACACTAGGTACAAAAAAAATAGTTCCTCTCAACGCCTTTTGGACAAAAATGTCCCCATTGAAACCCATTAAAACTGCTATTTTTAATCTCAGTGCCGTTTAACTGTAAAATGATGCAATTTTTGGCAAGGCTTCAAAATTTAATTTTGTAATATTTTTTACCAGATGGTGCCATTTTTTCAGGTTTGGTCTATAAAACAAATACTCACTTTATTCCTGTTTTCTGCTTCATATTATAGAGCCAATTGGATAAATAATGCAGCTATAATTGTGTGGGTGTGTTGGTATAGATGTCAGAGTGTGGTTTGTATGCGTGTCATAAAAAAAAAAAAAAAAATTGTGTGTGTGTGCTTGTAATATTTGAGAAAGAAAAACTCTACAGTAAATTACAAATCCAACCACTGTGCACACCAGCGGAGTTTTGCTGACATCTAATGGGGAAAATTTGGTACTGCGCCCAAACAAAATTTTACTGAAAGCTCATTTGAGATATCAATTTGGAACACAACTTGTTTAGGTTTATGGCTCTGATTTTCTAGCAGGTTTAGAGTTCATCATGTTTCCTAAAATATATGTTTTATATAAAATATTGTTCATAAAGCATTTTCATATACTTATACTTTATACTTAATTTGTTTTTTTGGTTTCTCTTTTTAAACTTTTTTTTTACTTCAACAATAATCTGCCATGGGTCTTCTTTAAAATTAGACCAAATTTAAGTCTGTGCTCCCAAGCTTCAATTTTTTATAACCATTTTTTGACATGGACATTTTTGTCCACTATGGACCTATGTGTAACGTTTTTTTATTGATGCACAAGGGTTAATTAGCATAAAATAAACACACATCCGATCCATGTTGAAAGAGACACTACAGCTTAATGTATAATGTCTCATGTAATCACTCAATGAGTATTTAAATTGCGTTAAGACAGCAGCTATAAAACCCTTTCACATAACTGCAGAAAATCCATTCAGTGTCCATAAACTAGCGAGAAAAACATACATTAGAGAGGAGAATTTTGCAAAAAATAAATAAATAAATAAACATTATATATTTACTCATAATTGCTCTTTTTTTTATATAATTAATAAATGTACAGATATAATGTTATTTTAAAAAAAAATGGTATAATACTTCTATACAGCTGTTACTTTTAACCTCAACAGGGTTCCCATGTATTAGTTTAGAACAATTTTGAACTTAATCACAAACTTGTAAATTATTCTTGAATAATTCTCACTCCAGGCTGAACTTAAAAGTTGGAAGCCCTGTTTGAAGTAAACTGAAGCATTAGGTTTCCTGAACAACATTTACAAAATTCATCATAACCTACATGTTAGATCTTTTGCTCCAACCACTGGTTAAATAAGATAAATAAATTAAGGCTGATGATACGAGGGGCAACTTCTTGAGCAATGTTGTCTTGCCACTTTGGGCAATGTTGCGTCAACAGACAACCAGGTGAGACACAGGGCTCACGACTTATTTAAATCATCCAGACAGAAATTTGTTACCTATTTTCAATGGGAAAGTGCCCAAGCAATATTGCTCAAAAAAAGTTGCCCAGCAAAATTGCTCAAAAAGTTACTCTAGCTCCGCCTCTGATGAGGCAGCAATTGTGACCTTCTGCCGGCGTCAGGTAAAGACTGCATCCAGAAACACACGGGTGGAATGACATCTTTAAAAAGATGCAACAGCACTCCCGTGTAATGCTTTTTTTGGAAGATCATTCTTTTAGTGGTGCTGAAGCACACGGGAGATGGCCGTGACAATACTGACAGAGATTGTGCAGCCTGCAGTGTGCACACACTCACAACACAAAAGAACAAAAATTCCACCACTGCGGTGCCATACCACCAGTACTCAAAGATACTTCCCGCAGAGACTTGTTCAGTTTCAGAAGCAATTTGGTGGAGCAGAACAGAAAACATCCACTTGTCTTCTAAGCGAAATGCTGAATATGTGCTGCAACCTGCTGCCTATTTATTCTCACGCTGCAGGGCTTGGCCAGGGGCGGACTGGGACAAAATTTCAGGCAGGGAAATCTCACACTCATCCAGGCCATCCCATACACCCACAACAAATTCCGAAACACAGACAATTATTTTATTATTTTACACCTATTTTATTTTTTTATTTTTTTGTATGGCCATCACAAAAAAAAAAAAAAAAAACTTTAAATCCTTATGAAACATTGTTTGTTGGTGTATAAATTTTTTTGGGGGGGGGGGTGAAACTGTAGGCAGGCTGTCAGAACTGAGTGAGATGGTTTCTTAATTGAAGAGAGGCACTCAACAGAAAATATAGACAGCGATCACTTACTTCACATTTATGCACACTGTTACCCAGTATAAACTCGAAGTCAAAGTCTTACAGTAACACTGAACTAACTAGAATAAAGCTGCCGAACTCTCCATCAGAACCTCTGACTCCTGGTAGATGACTTGAGGTAATGACGCATCTCGACAGCCGATCAGGAAGCAGTACAGGGTGATCAGGTCAAGGTCAGCAACATCAGAGGAGGTATACCCAAGAGGCTTTGAATTGAGGATGCCTTCCACCTCAATCAGGACTGTCCTCAATACTTCCTCAGTAACAGTCTGGGCTCCGACAGTCACTCTGATGGCTGCCTTGATAGAGCAGATCTCTCCAGATCTCTCTGAGTCCTCCAACTCAAATAAGTCCAGTAGCAGCATCAAGCTCCAGGGAGAGTGTGATAAGTCTGCTTATGGATGATACTGGTTTCTCAGACTTCAGATGACTCAGCTCATCGGGAAAGGACTCAGCTTGAGCTTGATGGAGGACTGCATGTTGAACGTCCCTTTGGAGGTCAGCACTGGAGGTGTAGGCCACCCCATGAAGCTCCTGCCCATAGGCATTCAGGCACTCTGCCAGCATGTCATAGTGCTGCAGCTTAGCTGAGGGTGTAGTAGTGGTCACTAACCCAGAGAAGGATGACTGTCTTAGTTCGCTGCTTGGCTCTTCAAGCGATGAAGGAGGCTGCTCAGGCCAACTATCTGAGGGTAGCTTAAGGAATGCCGGCCCTTGGCTCCACCGGCTTTCTTTGGAGAGATCTCGAAGAGGCTTGGCACGAGTGGACCGTAGACTCATGGACATCTTGTTTGCCTTGACTGAGCCAGAGGTCACAGGTACTGGATCTGGATTCAGTGGGGAGGTGAGTAATCGCAGACGGACAATTGCTGGCCCACTGTCGAAGCTTGAAGCCTCCAGTGGCTAGAAGTGCTCGAAGTCGATCAACTAGGTCTTTAGCCTCTTCGGGTGAATGAAGACTGTGCAGGCCAACGTGATCTCACAGAATTCCGTGTAATGTTCACGGATTTAATTAACCTCCGAATCTGTGGTGGCATCACGGAATCGCCGAAAATTCCGTGATGAGCTCACAGAAAAAAATCCATGATGGGCTCACAGAAGTGATACCAATGTAAGTCAGTGACAGGCATCAGCCGTGCTCCACGCACGGATCCACTGGTTCAACACTTTCAATATGCCGACACGATAATTTATTGTCATCATTATTGTTCAGAACCGGGTAGGTTTAGGGTAGGGGTGGGGTCAGGTACTCCAGTGAAAGTATAACTGCATCGGAGTCACTCTTTTTACGTGGTCCGATGCAGCGCTGGTGTTGAACCAGTGAATCCGTGCATGGACCACGGCTGATGCCTTCTGTGAGCCCATCACGGAATTTTCGGCGATTCCGTGATGCCACCACAGATTCGGAGGTTAATTAAGTCCGTGAACATTACACGGAATTCTATGAGATCAGGTTGGTGCAGGCAATTGCCAACATAAAATGATCTCTCAATTACCCCTCTGAATTGGTCTCCTGGCTGACCGTGATCCATCACGTGTCACTGCAGGGCATACGTGGCAGAGCAGGGACTGCACGTGGTGCCAAAGGGGAGCACCTGCCACTGATACACGTCAGGGGGTCGCTCAGGCATCAAGTCTCGCCACAGGAAACGAAGCAAGGGCATGTCACTGGGGAGCAGCCTCACCTGGTGAAACATGCCACGAATATCGCTGCTTACGGCAACAGGGTACTCTCAAAAATGGAGCAGGACTGCCAGTAGGGATGGGCCCAGTGTGGGTCCTGAAAGGAGGAACTCATTAAGGCTGTGGCCTTCAAACTGAAAAGAGCAGTTGTAGACGACCTGGTTCTTGTTATTGTGCTGAACCATATGGTGGGGGATATACCATGACTCTGTGGAGCCATCCACCTCTCTCGGTTCCAGCTTGGCCACATAACCCGCTTCCTTCAGCCTATGAAGGAGTGGTGTGGCATTCCGCATCGTACCTTCTACTTCCACTCGCACAATCTTCTCCTGCAGAATGGCTTCTTGATCTAATTTGGATTGTGTCACTATCCTGTCACTGCGGTAGGGAATCACACCCATCTGCCATAGTCTCTCGACATGAGCAAACCCGTCCATCCAAGGCGGGTTTTGACTGCTGCAGGACCCCTTGGTGGGCCAAACCGTAGGGTTCAACAGGCTTGATGAGATGTGGGCAATCTGACCTGATCAGCAACACAGGCTGCACTTTATCCATCTGCTGCAATGGGAGGCCAGCTAAATGTCTGTATCTCTTCTGTAAGGAAGCCACAGGATAGGTGTGTTCTGCGAGGCCTAGTCTCTCAGCTGTAAAGCACACTGAATGAGGTATTTCTTGTGGGGATGAGACACAGGTGATAATGTGAAGGAGACAGCCGCCCCATGAAGCACCTGCTGATCTTGTCTCACTGTGCGCAGGATCAGATCTTCTGGCTGCCCCTTGATGTTCAGTTGCTGAGCTGCAGCATGGAGGAGGATAGTCCTTTCTGATCCATCATCCAGCACTGCATACGTTTACATTGATGCACCCCCATTCGCAATGATCACTTTTCTAACTTTCAAGAGGACTCTGCGGCTGCCGACAGAACTGTCTGCATGCAAGATGCCTTTCGTGGTACTCACACGACACGAGTTCTCCTTGGGTTTGGTCTCAGCACTGGTGTTCACAGCTTGCTCATTCAGGTTGTGCAATATAAGCAGGTGTTTCCTGTTGCAGGTCTTGCACAGAGCCTTCAGCATGCATCTGGATGCATGATGATTGCGACCACACTGCCAACACATGTTGTTCTTGCGGATCCATGCCTCTTTCTATTCTTTAGTCAGGTCCTTGAAGTTGGGGCATCCATTGAGAAAGTGACTAGCATTGTCACAATAAGGACAGTAGGCACATGACTTCTCTCTGTATTTGACCGAGCTGGGCCTAGACTCTGGAGCGGGCGCTCTGCATTCAATGTCAGCAAGTGGGCTTCTCCGCACCCAGCAGGATGCTCATAGATCTGCCTGGAGGCTTGGTGTCATAACGACCTTCTCTTTTCCTGGTAGGTAAGGGTGGAGCATACATGACTGATTTGGCAGTGTCATCTTGGACCTGAAGCTCGTACTCTAACTAGGGGTGGGCGATATGACCAAAATCTTATATCACGATATGACTAATTTTATATCACAATAACGATATATATCACGATATAGTATTTTTTTTTCTTTTAAAAAGGTTTGTATGATATTAAAATCTTTGATACCATATAATTTTCATAATCCTTTTCACCAATGTCAATATCAAATGAATACAAGCCTAAAAATAGACCAAAAAAAAAAAAAAAACCTCACTGAAAATAAATAAACAGTCAGTGATTAAATAAGTATAAGAAACTAATTGCAAGCAATAGGACACAAACTACAATAAATAAGAAATGCTACATACATTGTGTAAATTAATTATGGTGCGTTCACACCAGACGCGAATGAAGCGTTAAGCGCGAGTGATTTACATGTTAAAGGTGCCATAGGTGATTGTCTTCAGAAACATTTTTTGTTATTCTGGTTGAAAGTCTCTTCATATCCTGATAGCAATCATTAAGTTAAGTGGTCTAAATGTATTTATATATTCTGTGGAAGATGTAGGACCAAGAAATGTTCGTCCAATCAAAACGCTCGGTCCGAGCGTTTTAATTGTCTTTCCTACCTGCCTGTCAACATATGTATTTGCATACCTATGCGCACCCTGTTGGCGCAGATAGGATACGTCATTGGCGTGTTCACGTACGCTATTGCAGACAGAGCGAGAGAATGGCAGGCAAACATCAACAACCCGATCTTCCTTCCTGATATTGTAGTACTTTTACTAACTGTGCTGTAAATTTTTCTCACCGGTGAATGACACATGTTATAGCCCAGCAGTTCCCAGTTCCAGTCCTTGCGCCCCCCGCTCTGCATATTTTGCATGTCTCACTTAACACACCTGAATCAGATAACCAGCTCGTTAGAAGAGAGCTACGTGCATTAACTGTGTTCCGATTGACATGCTCCCTACACAGTGTTCATTGCTCCCTATTCCCTGAACAGGGAATTTCACTTCGTAACATTCATTCACGGATTTGTGTGGCGCAGCGTCTTCACACAGATGAAACTTACTAGATAAGCATGACTAATATACCTCAGTAAGTAAATACAATTTAAATTCATGTCTTGCACTCTTTAATGCCCTTTGTATGGAACATATGCTCGCTTTGAACTGGAATCATGGCGGAATATCTGGTGATGTCCACTTCGCAGGACACTTATGACTTTATTTAATGTTGTCTCTGGTATTCTGCTCTTTGAGCGTATGTGCGTCCAGGGGGCGTGGCTGGATGGTGATTGCAGGGAGGGTGGGATGTTCGCTTTCGGTGCTATTGTGCTCTTAGGAACCTTAAGTGCAGCAGAAATTTTTTTGTAACCTTGGCCAGATCTGTGCCTTGCCACAATTCTGTCTCTGAGCTCTTCAGGCAGTTCCTTTGACCTCATGATTCTCATTTGCTCTGACATGCACTGTGAGCTGTAAGGTCTTATATAGACAGGTGTGTGGCTTTCCTAATCAAGTCCAATCAGTATAATCAAACACAGCTGGACTCAAATGAAGGTGTAGAACCATCTCAAGGATGATCAGAAGAAATGGACAGCACCTGAGTTAAATATATGAGTGTCACAGCAAAGGGTCTGAATACTTAGGACCATGTGATATTTCAGTTTTTCTTTTTTAATAAATCTGCAAAAATGTCAACAATTCTGTGTTTTCTGTCAATATGGGGTGCTGCGTGTAAATTAATGAGGGAAAAAATGAACTTAAATGATTTTAGCAAATGGCTGCAATATAACAAAGAGTGAAAAATTTAAGGGGGTCTGAATACTTTCCGTACCCACTGTACATATTATATATGTATATAGTGCAGTTTTGTGGACATTCACACAAAGATCAGTCATTAGTCAGGTGGCAACAGCATTTGAGCACTGGATTTACAAAAATACCGTGTGGTTTATATACATGTTGCTGCTAATGAGAAAACATATCTCAAACCCTGTTGCAAACCATTTCCAGAAAACATGTCGTTCAACCCAGAAACCATAGCAAAACGTTGCGCACCGGTTTGAGCTTGAACGTGCCCCCAGGTTTCTATGGGAAATTCTCTTTCATTTAGAAGGTGGAACTATTCCTCCATATTACAGTTTCTCCCATTCCATCTTTGTATTTCTGTAGTCTTTGTTTTAAATAAAACACATACTAAAAAAAGATGAAATATTTTTAATTACCTGCATGCCATGTGATCATTAATCAACATCAAAGAAACCGTGGACATGCAAATGTGATACTTAATTATTGAAATATTTATTTTAAAATCTCAGGGGTACTTAAAGCAAATATATTTGGTTTAGATGAAGGTTTAGACGTTTTGGAATGCCTTCATTACATGTAACTAAGCGATAACTTGAATGTGCATTTTAATTAGTTATAATTAATAATACATGGTTAAAAAACCTACAGAGTAATAATTCAAATAAAAATGCATGTGCTCATTAGTAGTTGATCCAATGTTGAAACCCTTCTTAAAGAGACAATGTGTCCGCTGCAGCTCAGTATACGCAACAATTGAACATATTAGAAGACATGTTTGTGAGTGTGAGTTCAGCGAGCAGTTTTTGAGATTTCAGGATTCCACCATTCATTAAGATATGTCTTGTACGAACTGCCAGGAGGCGTTGCAAATATGGCCGCCGAGTGAAGAGACTTTCCTCGATAGGGAGTTTGTTTTAAAATGATTTATTTTCATTTTCATTTTTCATGATTTAATTAATTGTCAGCTTTTCATTAAACTCACAAACCCCCTGCAGTACCTTTATGAACCCTAGTTTAGGAAACCTTGATGTAATATAATGTTTAATTCACTTCATGTTGTAAATTACAATGAATGGAACAAGTTTTTTCAGTCTTTGCATTTTTTACATCATTATGGTACAAGATAATGCTATTTAAATCAATGTGATAAACTAGTTAAATCAAAAGTAATCTAACAGTAATCCAAAAGTAATCTGATTATATTTCCTAAAATGTGTAATGTATCAGATTACGTTACTGACTACAATTTTTGTCATGTAATCTGGAATTAGTAAAGGATTACAATTTGTAAATAATCTACCCAGCTCTGTCCGGGACACAGACACAACCGGCCTTTTGTACACCTTAGGCTGGGGACATGCAAAATAATTAAAAGTTCTATCCTGAACTGCACCTTCACTTCCATTTTCAGTCTCTTTATTTTGCCCTGATGTCTCTTTGTCTCTCACATGACTTTAATACTCAAGATTTAACAAAATGATACTTTCTAAATTGCCTAAATGTCAAAATTAGTACAATAATAACTTACATCATTCTAATATCTTTATGGAAAAATCATAATACTGAACATGAGTCATATTTTTCCCTTACAAAAATTAACCATGATTTTATTATAGTAAAAGTAGAGTTTTTTTAGTTTTTTTTTTTTGGCAAATGGATCACCATTTGTGTTTAATTTTACCACAAACTCCATGGTTAAACCATGGTTAGTGTAGCAAAACCATGGCTAAATTGTGGTTACCATTATTTAACAATAGTAATCATTGTCATCCATTCATTCATTCATTCATTGTCGTGTGATGTGTCATGTGAGAGACAGAGAGAGTCATGTGAGACATCAAAGAGACATCAGGGCAAAATAAAGAGACTGAAAATGGAATGATTTTCATTTTCATAGGGGCAGTCGTGGCCTAATGGATAGAGAGTCAGACTTGTAACATCGCAGCAAAAATGCCTGCCCACTGCTCCGGGTGTGTGTGTGTGTGTGTTTGTTCACTACTCACTGCTGTGTGTGTGTGCACTTGGATAGGTTAAATGCAGAGCACAAATTCCGAGTATGGGTCACCATACTTGGCCACACGTCAAATGCTTTTCTTTCCTTTCCTTTTGTCTGTGGATTTATAGTAAAACCACCGTTAATTTTCATAAGGGTTGTGTTGTTGTCTGCCCTAGCTCCCATTAAACCTATTATAAAATGATAAGAGTTATTTGTCTGGACAATGGATAATAATGATATCCTTTAGCAGTATTTTGAGTGATGAGTAATGGGCTGCTACTGCTTAACTAAGTAAACAAAGACAAATCTACAATAGCCTATTTACAGATGAAACTGACCTGCACTTGAAATCCTGAAGTTTCACTTGTCTGCTTCACCTGCGCTTCCGTCCACTCCATTCTCAAATCTCTCACATTGATTACTCTGATTGAAACTCTTTGGCAGAGTGCGCGAGCCGAAGCTTAGCATTGTCAGTCACGACTGAACAATTAATGATTTAATAGATTTGTTATCGAATGGCGAATTCAGAAATAATCGATTTACTACATTCGACGAGCAATTATATAATAATAATAATAATAATAATAATAATAATAATAATAATAATAATAATAATAATATAAAAATAAAAAATAAAAAACAGGGCAGAGGGCCAAATTGGCTGCCAGGCCACCAGGAATTCTTCTGTTTCTCCCGATGTCCAGTCTGCGTCTGGGTATGGCAGTCAGATGCAATTATTGCATGCCAATGTGCATTGGCTCATTTAATTACACTCAAAATAGATTGGTCTCTCTGGTGAGATTCCCAATTCATTGTTCACCGACATGACATTGAAGTGACCGACAGGAAAGGGAACCAAACAACACCTCTTTAAGCAACACTGAGAAACCCAAAATCAAGCTTTGATTTTGTATAATTATCAATATGGTTATTTTTACTGTTATTGCTCTTGAAGTGAAAATGCCTTAAAACCAATAAAAATACAGACCCCACTTTAGTGGTATTTAAATCATACAAGTTTATCTTGACTTTTGTTTATGTACATAAATCTATTGAATGAACAGTTCATCTGAGGAATATTACATCTAAGCCACTTTGTCTGTATCCATTCCACTTTGTCTGCAGTAACTTGCCTGTTTTTTATTTATATGCCTATATTTGTCTGTATGCAGATGACAGTGTTGTTGATGACACATCTCACATTTGCTCAACTGTTTTCAGGAGGGTGTCATATGTGACCCTGGACAACAAAACCAGTCATAAGCAGCATGGGTATATTTGTAACAATAGCCAAATATACATTTGGCTATTGTTACAAATATACATCAATAGTAAAAACTATTGATTTTATTTTATGCCAAAAATCATTAGGATATGAAGTACAGATCATATTACAAGATATCTTGTAAATTTCCTACCATAAATATATCAAAACCTAATTTTTGACTAGTAATATGCATTGTTAAGAACTTCATTTGGACAAGTTTAAAGGTGATTTTCCGAATATTTTTATTTTTTTGCACCCTCAGATTCCAGATTTTCAAATAGTTGTATCTCGGCCAAATATTGTCCTATCCTAACAAAACCTTATGACTGGTTTTGTGGTCCAGGGTCACATATACAAGTGCATGACTTTCCCTAGTGACCGCCTGGGGCGCTTGTGTTTTTGACTGAGTTGTAAGCTCTTGTTTTTGCTTCCAGTTTTCTGTCATACATCACTTGGGACTGATCACGTTGGGTGGCTGGGTGTTCTACAGTCTCCATTTGACACAGCACACTGTGAGTCTATTGTTTATATTACTATCAAATGAGCTCTTTTAAAATTTGAATAAAGCTTGCTTTTTTAATGCTTTTTTAAGGTTAGGAGAAGCATTCTGATATAATTTGTTTAAAGTCATCTGCTCAAGTTAAATCCTTGAAAGTATTCTGATACTGATTCTGATAAAGTCTTGATTGTGTCTCTCCGGTTTCTGCATTCTTGTTGCTTCTCCCATGTCAACCAGACTAAACTCTTGTATTCATGCTGCATGAAAAGTCATTAAAAATACTCACTTTTCTGTGCTTAAACTCTACTGAGAATACTGAAGACTAAATTAATCAGATGCTTGGTACGATTTGCTGCCGGCAAAATGTTTGCTATGCAGGCTGGAATCTGATATGTTCAAGTGTGGTAGCTGTGAAAATTAGTTGATTTGAGAGGTGGAGTGAATCTAACACCATCTCATAAGGTCAAGTTCTGTTGGTTTGGAGTAAGTTTGGGTGGGGTAAGAAGTCAGACAGGGTAAGATAATGATCAGAATGGGATACTAGATTATACTTGTAGTCCATCGTATTTGATGAAGGCATTCCTCCTCATTAATGATGTGTTCTCTATGGCTGTAGAGCCCAGTCCTTGATCTAAAAATATTATTGCATGTTGAACATGTGAAGTCAGTGGCATATGAGGGCAGGAATGGTTGTAGGTCTCCTTAGTATTTTTAGCCTTAGTTTTCTTTTGTTTCTCAGACCTGCTTTATTTCTCTGTGGCAGAGATGTCATCGGGTAGAATTGTTAGCTGCTGTCTCTTTCACTCACAAGAGTCAATTCTACAGTGTCACATTTTACATTTTAACATGTTTTTTATTGATATATATATTCAGGACACTGGACATTCACTCCCCCCACCTACAATCCCTGCCGGACCTGAGACTCAAAACCACAACCTTTGGGTTACAAGTCCGACTCTCTATCCATTAGGCCATGGCTGCCCCCGTATTTGCAAAGACAGATAACTTTGTTTTTTAAAATTTGTATTATGTTATCATTAGGGGTGTCAACTTTAACGGTTAATATTTTTTTAATGCAGATTAATCGTTTGATAAGGTACTTTGACCCCAACTTCTTCCAGTCATCGCAGCGCGGAAGGTTATCTATCATTGTGTGATGAGGGTACAGCGTACCAGTGTTGCCAGGGTAACGGCACAAGTGGGCTATTTTGAAAATACAGTCGCAGGAAAAATTACAGAGCCGTGGGTTGCGGTTTTTTGGGCTACTTTTTTAATGTACCGCGGCCGCCCAAAGTGTATATAGACAAATAATAATAAAAATAGATCCTTTTACTAATGTGTATTATACTTGGAATGTATCCCTGGCAACTTAAGAACGGAGAAGCGGTTGTAACATCAAACAACGTGAGTTTCAGCAGAGCAGCAGAAATAAACATGACAACAGCCACTATAGATTATATAAGATAATACACACACGATTACGATAGATATGGTCTTTATGTGATTTTCTTGAAATTAATGTGTGCATCTGAAATGCTAATTTGTGCAGCAATATAAAAGGCTAGAAATAGCACATTTTAACAACAGCAAACTACCAAATTCCACATGTAATCATAAAAGGAAGTTATTACAAACACTCGATGGTGGTTTGAAGTGAGTTCTGAGTAAAGGTGTACTATTAATCTCATAAATTGTCTTATGATGCTAATATTAGCTCTAATGCAGCTGCAGAACAGGTCCAATTCTTCTTCATAATGCATTTTGTTATAATAATTCACGTAAGGCCGCAAGAAATGTTGTGTTGTATTTATTTAGAAATACTTTTGATAATAGTTGGGTAAATGCATCGTGAGGAGGATTCCAACAGTTTGTAATGCTCTGATTTATCAGCCAAGTTACAAGAGTAAAATGGGGGTCAGATTTAACTGTGAGAGATGACTAGTGGTTAAAAGAATGAGACATAAAAGGAGATTGGTTTAAATAGGATAGGTGTATTTACAATGTTCACATAAAAGACTTTAAAACAACACGATAAAACCAGGTAAACTCAGTCTGTTAAAAGAATACAGTTTGTTTGTCCATACCCTAAAACAGTCCAAGAATCCCAGAGTATTGATAAGTCCATTGTGAGTGTCCACCTGTGTATATACAATCCACAGAAAGTGTAATCCAAAGTTTGTCGATGGTTTCTGGAAAGGTGAGCTCTGAAAGTGATAACTCCTTAATCCAGTTGGGTGACTGTCACCCTGTTTGTTAGTCATGCAGCTCTCTTATTCAGTTGTAGTTTCCTGCTTCCTGTCATGTGACTAGTCACATGACAGGCCACCCATACAGTTCTTAATGACATACATACACTTAAAATGTTAAGAAGAATAAAATGGACTAAAAAACATGTAAACCAATTAAAACTCTATAATACATTAAATCATTGTAATAAATAGAGTGGTAAAACATGTCTTTTGTGTGACAGTGTCACAAGTTGCCTAGCAATTTTTTAAAGGTAAAGTCCCAAAAGTCATTCATGAAAAAATTGCACGGAGTCAAACATATCTTAGTACCCAACAAATATGATAGGTCTTGTGAGAGCTGAGTCCAAAAAGGCACTCCCAAAAAAAATGCAAAACCGTGCCTAAAGATCCTTGCGAACAGAGATTATACTTAGGAGAAGATGACAGATTCATATAAAAACGTTTTATTGGAGTCAAGTAAACCCTATGCAGCAATTTCCAATGAATCATTTGGTGATAAGGGTTTTTAGAAGACAATTTAAACATACCCCTTACCTGATCCGAAAATAAAACATGCACATCCTCATTAAGATCCTTAGCCCAAACAGTTGTAATAGATAAAGGAGTCAGACAAAACTAAGATTTGATCAGAACATCGAAACATGAGGAGCCGAAATTCCAGAAAAGTCCAACAGGACATCATAAATCTGTCCACGGTACTCTGGCGCCATAAGTCTGGAGCAAGCCTTACCAACAAGCCTCTTTCACAGAACAGCTCGCAACATTAAGACAAAAGAATACTTATTGATAAGTACAATGCCGGAAGGAGATCGTCAAATTTGGGACAAGTAATCAAGACTGATGGTCAAAGAGATGGCCATCACATGCATTCCACGCTGGAAATCACAAGCTTCCTTAGATTGACTTTTCCCCCACACATAAAAGACAAAGACTGAGACTGAAATTCTTTAGGAGACATTTATACCTCTCTCTGGTCTTCAACGAACATGTCCCTATGTCCTACATAGAACTACACAGAGACTTTCATATGCACATAAAATTATCCTAAAAGGACATTGCTAGGCATAACACCATATTATGTATGTAACCACACATTAGACTATCATGTTTTAAGCACATATTATGTATGTCTTTTTAATAACTATTGAATGACTTTAAGGATTATTTGTGTTTGTTATGTATGAGCTTGACAATTCTAGCTTGAAACGTTTCTTCCAACTGATTCTTTATCAAAGGTATCATATTCTGGTTATAGAAATCACATCCAAAAGTATACTTTGCAAGAGTGTGTAAAATTCAGACCATGTGACTGATAACATGCTGATTTATGATGGAAGGAACAACCCTAGCTAAGATAATAGCCTATCTAATTGGTCAAGACACCAAATGCGATGTGTCCAGAAGCCGAGTTTAAAAACTCAGGACACCATCAAGTCTCCCTTTTTTCGCCCTTCTCTCTTCTTTTTGCCACCGCGTTTTGACGCTGCTTTTAGCGCTCTTTGAGCGTGCTCTGGCCTACAGGCTAGTTGCTACTTAACACCACGATGAGAAGAAAAACCACCTAGTCTCTTTCTTTCTTTTATTTTAGTTTATTTTCTGTTGCGAGTTTCGTGTTCTCAGTTTAAGTTTTGCCGCCACGCCTTGTCTCCGAGTTCAACTCGAGCCTGTGACCGCCTCAAAACTTCAACCAGACCAAATCCGCATCTCCAGCCAACGCCCAAGACATCCCTTCAACGACTACTGAACTTCCAGCCAATCACCAACTCGGGAAACCCCTTTTCCTGCAACGACGACGACGACAAAAGGGAATCCCTGTAACACAAAGGCAACACAAGCAAGTAACCTTCAGGTCTAACTGAGCTGGTGCATTTAATATAAATTTTAGCCTCATTGAGAATGCGAGGGTTAATTAAGTGATTGATGGTTGTTCAGGTCTATGCAATAGCACATATTGCTATAAACTTGGGATTTCACATTCTCATTCTCTAAACTCATCCTTTCTCTCTTTCTGCAACGTGTGAATGCGTGAATGCATGTGTTCATGTGTTAGATTAGTTTATGTCTTAGGTTTATATAAATAAAGTCTTATTTATATTGAAAAGAGAAGTATCTTGTGTTTTGTGCTTACAAATTAATGTCTTAATCTGCCGATCTTGTTACTGTGCTTATTAATAGTGTTTTCACTATATTTTGGATTTGAATATCCAGTGCAGAAGTAATGTTATACGGCTCGTTCAGTGAATTGCTGCCGACTCAGTGATCAGCCGCAAAACAGTGATTCTGTTCAAATTCCCTATAAAATCATAAATCATTCCCTTTGATCTAAATTAAATTATTTCTATGTATAAACCCTACAGTTTGTATGAATGCTCAAAAAGAAAGAGATAGATGACTGAAGCAGAGGAGGGAGATTCCTCAGAAGGAAGGTAACACTTTAGAATAATGTTCCATCATTAATGAATAACTACAAAAGAACACATGAGTAATGCAATATTATTACTCTAGTAACTACTAGTAACTAACAAGCAACTCTGATTAATGAATTAGTAAGTAATAGTGCTTAGTTGAATGTGGTAGTTCACTATTAGCTAATCAGTAACTATTATTTTTTTCATACCTCCCCAAGAACTACTGTATACAGGTTGATAATTAATATGAATAATACATAATGTATAATTCATTCTCAAGTAAAGGTCATGGTAACCCATTAGTAATGACTCGAGTATTACCAAATTCTTCAGAAGGAATTACTAATTATTTGGATAAGTATTCTAAATTGAAGATCATGATAACTCCCTAGTATTGACTGAAATCATTGTAAGCTTGTGAGGTTTTTGTAAAGTATTGAATAGTAATTATTCAGGTGTTACTACATTCTTCTAAAGGAATTACTAATTATTTGGATCAGTATTCTAAAGTGAAGATCATGATAACTCCCTAGTAATTACTGAAGTCATTGTAAACTTTTGAGGTTTTTGTAAGGTCCTGGTTAGTCATTAATTTTGCTAGATTTGGTAACACTTAAATCATTACTAGTGGGTTACTGCGATCTTCACTTTAGAATACTGATCCAAATAATTAGTAGTTTCTTCAGAAGGATGTAGCAACACTTGAGTCATTACTAGTGGGTTACCATGATGATGAGTGTTCCGTATAATTATGGAAGAAATAGTTTCAGATTGAGCTAAGGGTTCCAAGGATAGGGCAAATAACAGAGGAGAAAGTGGGCAACCCTGACAAGTACATCGATGTATAAAGAATGGGTTAGAGCGAACAGCACCTGTGAGAACAGTGGCTGCTGGATTGGCGTACAGAACTTTTATCATATTTATGAAACTTGATCCTAGACCCAGATGCTGTAGAACCGCTCATAAATAGTTCCATGCTAGCTGGTCGAAAGCTTTCATCGCATCTATAGATAATACTGTGCAAGGGGAGGACGAACTATTAGTTGAATTAATAATATGATATAACCTGCATAAGTTATCTGAAGCTGAGTGAGTTTCCTCAGCTCCTCCCCAGCTAAATCCTGTTTGGTCATAATGAACTAGCCTATTCATAAATTTCTCTAGGCGATGAGACAGTATTTTAGCATATAATTTAACATCAGTCCCTATCAAAGAAAGTGGCGGTAACTAGAACAGGGAGTCAGATCTTTATTTTTGTTTAACAAGAGAGAAAGAACAGCTATATTAATAGATGTGTGAAATGAGCCTTGAGTAACTAAAAAATGTATCATATCTAACATAAGGGAGCCTAAATCCGACCCAAAAAAATGTTATACTATTCGATTGGAATACCATCTACAGGTATGCCTGGGGATTTCCCCTTGTTCATAAATCGGATTGCTGACTCCGGCTCCTGAAGAGTGATCGCTGCAGCCAGGTATTCCGAATCCGAATCTGACAGCCTAAGTAAATCAAGTTTGGACAGAAAAGATGCAAAAGAGTCAGGGTCACCATCAGCAGAAGAAGTATAGAGGTTAGAGTAAAAAAAGAGTGGAAGGCGATATTAATGTCTTATGGGATAATTTGTTGCATAATCTTAGAGCTAAAAGGTGGCTTGGTCTACTCCCTTGAAAACAGTAATTCTGCCTGGATCTTTGAATCAGGAATTCTGCCCTGGATCTCAGTAATGAATTGAGTTCGGACCTAACCGCGATGATTTTACTGAGTGTATTGTCTGAGAAACAATGTTGATTATCTCTAGTCAGGTTCTGGAGCTGTGATTCCAGTTCAACTATCTTTTTGTGTCGGTTTTTCTGAAGGAAAGAGGCATATGAAATTGAGTTATTCCTTATAAATCCTTTAACTGCATTCCAAAGTGTTCACGGATCATCCACTGAATCTTGGTTAATTTCAATAAACTCAGCAAATTTATTTCATAATTGACTGCAAATGTTTTCGTCCTCTAAAAATTTATGGTTAAATCACCATCTAGTGGCACGAGATGGCCGAGGGATCAAAGATAATCTGCACAAATTTCCATCAAGATCCGACAGAGATAAGGAACAGATATCGGCATCACGAACAGCTGAAGATAAAGAGGTAGAAATGAAAATATAATCGATTAGCGAATAGGATTTATGAGTAGCAGAAAAGAAAGTTAAAGACTTAACAGAAGGATTTAATAAACACCAACTATCCACCAATGAGGTTACACATTGCCAAAGTTTGTCTGAACAAAAAGCTTGAGAGTGTAATTCCTTTGGTCCAGATCTATCTAGGATATGCAACATTACAGAATTCGTGCCTGCACCCAATACAATTTCAAAATCCGAGAATTTCAAGAGATAGGTTGACAAAAAAGTAGGGTCAGGAGTAGAAGGGGCATAAACTGAAAGAAATACACTATTCCTATTCTCCACTATTGTTTTTATATGTGTTATTCAATTATCTGTATCACAACCTTTATCTAAAATAGTAATATTTAAAGTCCTCCGCACCAATATTAGGACACCTTTGGTTTTAGTATCCGAAGATGAGTGAGAGACCACTTCATAAAACCTATTATTTCAAATGGGATTCTTGAACTAACACTATATCAATCTTTCTTCTTCACAAAAAAATCCTGAAAAAATGTACATTTGTGTATTACAACTCAGAGTATTAAGGTCAGTCATAGGTATCGAACAGAATTGCTGCATAATAAGGCAAAATACAATAAAACCAGTTGAGTCTACCATTAAACCACCATTTTATTTAAAGCCTGTGTTCTCCCCTCATTCTTTGTCTGCTATTACATTTGTATTATGTGTTTTGCTACCCCTTGCTCCTGGAATTCTTCTGTGGATTATTATTAAAAAGACTATTGTTTGTTCTACTCCTCGTCGTGCGCCTTATTAGCGAACACACCCGTAACAGAATAGCAGACCGAAACAGTATTATTTTCAAGCAGCGTTTTCCTTTCTGTTTATTTAATTTTTTGTTTGTTTGTTTGTTTTCCTCTCCCGGAATGGCCTTGCCAGCCGCCGTCCAACTCCTGTGCCTGGAGCAGATGGACCGTTCGCTGGAGGACCATACAAGGGACTTTCTCGATCTGGCGTGCCTTACACACTTCCCGGACCGCTCGCTCTGTGTTTTTTACATCACCAGCCTGAGCAAGTAGTGTAAGGTACGCCTGCCAGCGAACGGTCCCAAAGAGGATTTCGTCGCTTGTGTGGAGTGGGCGCTGGAGAATAATGGACTGTTTTTCTTCGTCAGCCCCTCAGAGGAGGATATCTCCAGCCCCACTCCCCAACCAGAGACCAGTCAGCCGTCACCCCGATATATGGAGATACTGCCTGAGCCCACTGCAGACGGAGAGCCTGAGCCCGCTGCGACTGAGCCTCTACCATCCTCTGACCAAGTGCGTGAGCTGGCAACATCATCCGTCGCCGAGGGAGTTTTGGTGGTGCTCGAGGGCTTGGAGGGAAGCCCCGCCCACACTCCTACGACTGCGGGTGAGCTACAACTGGTTTCTGGGAGTTATGAAGAGGAACTGAAGGACATCTTCCAGATGGACCTAATTGACTGGCTTGGAGAAGTACAAACCTGTGCTCCCGAATCTCCTGCGTCTCCGTTGGTTCCGTCCAGCCCTGAATGTCCTGCGTCTCCGCTGGTTCCGTCCAGCCCTGAATCTCCTGTGTCTCCGCTGGTTCCGTCCAGCACAAGTCCTCCTGTGTTCCCTCCCAGCCTCCCTCTCCCGCCACCTCTCAAACCAGCTAGTTCCTCGCCTCCATCTCCGCTGATGCCTGTCAGTCCCTCAGCTCACCCTCAGTCAGCGCCTGCCATGCGCTCTGTTCCGCCGCCTCGGGACTTTCAGTCTCCAGCTCCACCCAGACTTGCGGATCCCCTGTCTCCACTTCCAGCCTCCAAGCCTTCGACTACACTTCGGTCCTCCGACCCATCGGCTCCAACTCGGCTCCTAGCTCCCTCATCTCCACCGTTGCCCGTCATCCCACTGGCTCCACCAGGCTCCATCGTCCCTCCGGCTCCACCTTGGTCAGTCGTCGACCATCCGCCGCCTCGGGACTCCATTCCTCTGGCTTTGCCTCGTCACTCCATCCCTCTGGCTCTGTCAGGCTCCTCCTTCCCTCTGGCTCCACCTTCATCCTCAGTCGCACCAGCTCCACCGCGGTCTTCCGGATCCCCGCCGCCACCTCAGTCGCCTGAGCCTTCAGCTCCGCCTTGACCCTATGGATCCTCAATTTCGGCCCAGCTCTCCGTCTGCCCCGTTCCACCTGGGTCTCCACCTCCAGTTGCTCAGTCTCCGTCAGTCGGCCCCCTGGTGTCGTCGGCCCCTTCTCCACCATGGCTCCTCCCGCCATCGACTACGCCGTGGGCTGCCATCCTGGCTGGCCTCTGGATTACCACTTGGCTTCTCCTGCTCCGGGCTCCTCCCACCCTCCACTCCCCCTTGGACTGACTTTTGGTTTTGCCCCTTTCCCATTGCCTGCCCTCCTCCTGCTCCACGCCCACCTCCAGAAACCCCACCCTCCCTCCTCTGTTGGACTGTTTTTGTCGCCGCGGGGACGTGCCGTTCCGGGAGGGGGCGATATGTCACATGTTGACCCAGTTTCTTTAGTTCCCTGATTGGTTAATTAGCTCCTCACCTGTTTCTGTTTCCCTTTGATTACGTTGATTATTTAAAGCCTGTGTTCTCCCCTCATTCTTTGTCTGCTATTACATTTGTATTATGTGTTTTGCTACCCCTTGCTCCTGGAATTCTTCTGTGGATTATTATTAAAAAGACTATTGTTTGTTCTACTCCTCGTCGTGCGCCTTATTAGCGATCACACCCGTAACAGAATAGCAGACCGAAACAGTATTATTTTCAAGCAGCGTTTTCCTTTCTGTTTATTTTATTTTTGGTTTGTTTGTTTTCCTCTCCCGGAATGGCCTTGCCAGCCGCCGTCCAACTCCTGTGCCTGGAGCAGATGGACCATTCGCTGGAGGACCATACAAGGGACTTTCTCGATCTGGCGTGCCTTACACACTTCCCGGACCGCTCGCTCTGTGTTTTTTACATCACCAGTCTGAGCAAGCAGTGTAAGGCACGCCTGCCAGTGAACGGTCCCAAAGAGGATTCCGCCGCTTGTGTGGAGTGGGTGCTGGAGAATAATGGACTGATGGTGCTGGAGAATAATGGAATAGTGGGTGCTGGAGAATAATGGAATAATGGCCTCTCTCCGTCACAGGGTTAGTAAAATGGATAAATCTTCAAATATGTGGTCATATCACCAATATTGTTTAAGGTTGCCAAGAAACAAGGGGTGACTCAAATTCCCCACAGGCTCAAATCACTCCACTCCCCCTACTAAAAGGCCTTTTGCTTGCTAAAAAGTATAAACTATCAATCAGACAACAGAACAGGTTTTTCAGCAAAGTTTTAATTATATTGAAGCCTTATAATTTTGTGTATCAAATATGATACTGTAATAATTTTAGCTCTTTATTGAAGCTTTTAATTTGAATTTTAGATTTAGGGAATCGAATCATAGGGATTCGCTGGATCTGACTAATTGGTATTAATCAAAACGTATAATTTATACTTTCTTAACGACTCGAGCCAGCGAGCATTAAACCAGTATATTTTAGCAATTCTGTTTATTTCGTGGCCCCGATAATAATACAGAATTCGTTGGGTAATTTTGAGCAACAGGTAACAAGATCTTTGGCAAATAGTTTCAAACTTGAAAAACACAGCACCAAACCATTCATCATAAACGGAATGAGAGTTTATTTACTATTCTATGATACAATACTAACACAAAACATACACACACACACTCGTTCGGGCAAGAGGGTTGCAATTTGAAGAAAGTTTAAGGTTCTCAGACCTGATGGAGTCACAAACAGAGGCTTTGACTTTACTCTTAAAGATTAATTCACATCAGCTCAGCAAATAGAGATGTTTTGTTTGGTTACTTGCGTTAAGTTGACCTGAAGGCTGAGCTGTCTCTCTGTATGGTTGCTTGAGGGAATCCCGGAGCTGATTTTGCGGCTGCGGAGTCGTTGTTGCGTGACGTCACTCATTTTGGATTGGTGGCTTCCTGGCCGCGCGCAACTGGCAAGGCTTTGAAGTCCTTAAACTGCAGGCTTTGCAAGTTTCTTTGTCAGAAGTTGATAGAGTTGAAGTCTTGGATGGTCAACCTGATGTTAAGGTTGTAGGCTTTCCAGCAGCAAAGGTTGTCCAGCCGCAAAGATCTTTCAGCGGCCCAGTTTTCAGCAGCAGCAGCCCAGTTCCTTTTTTTTTTAGCAGCCTTTTGCAGCTTTGTGTCACGGAGTTTTAACGGGCTGGATTCTGTCCACCCACTAAAGGCATCTTCCAATCAGATTGTCTGTACAGGGTGAAGCCACGCCCGCACGGCTTCTTTCCGTGCATATATTAAAATAATGCTTCGTCCATCATGTGAGGGATATTTCTAATAGCTGGTTATAAAAGTATTCACCCTTCATATGAAACTGAACATCGACATAACATTAATTCCAACTTCCTGCATTTGAAATACGCTCTAATATGATACTACACACGGCAATCTATTCAAAAGAAAGTTATAAGGTAAAGATTGAAATATAGCACACCACGCATAACATAAAACATCAAGCATATATGTAAGACATCAAACATGTTATTTGTTGATACACTTGCATCAATGGCAATGGAAATAAATGATTGTCTATAGAGATCATTTGTGTAAGTTAGTGTTTCTTTTGTTGCAAGAGAAAAGTTGGAGACAGAGCATGCGGGAGTCATCCGACAGTCATGTTACAGATCTCGTGGTTTTGACGGCCTGAGGGCTTTAAGTTCCTTTAATGGTCCTTTTCCTGTTTGAAAAGTATGGATCCCTATATCTTGACTAAATCACGCGGTTGCTCCACGGGTTGCATGAAAGACTCTTGCAGTTCTTTAAAACACAGGAGCTTTGTTTTTCCTGATTAAGTTAGTCATTATCATCCCTCTGAGTGGATGAGAAAACGCTGACAGGAAACGGGTCAAACCGTGGTCTGAGATTAATCGTTAACTAGTCTCATGATCGCAGATGGCTGGTAGAGGACTTCTTTTAAGGACTGTGCTGTTTTCGCAATAATTTTGTGTGTCCGTTTGTTGAGGTCCTACAATACAGTATGGCTTTATAGGGTTAATGATGTTTTTAAGCTGGTCTTTATACCCCTTTTCTGAACCCCTGTGGACCATTGGCCCAGATGTCAGCCCAGAAGTTATCCATACACAGGACTTATGATAACACAACCAAGATATTACATATATTGTAGATTTAGTGTATAACACAAGTGTCATGATGTGAGACTTCATTCTGATTAAACAATGTTTATCTTGTGTCCTAATGGATAGAGAAAGTTTTTTTGATGGAAATATACAAGAGGTAGAAATAAACAGTGTTGAGGGTAATATGCTAAGTCACGTACAGTGGGGCAAAAAAGTATTTAGTCAGCCACCAATTGTGCAAGTTCTCCCACTTAAAAAGATGAGAGAGGCCTGCAATTTTCATCATAGGTATACCTCAACTATGAGAGACAAAATGAGGAAAAAAAATCCAGAAAATCACATTGTAGGATTTTTAAAGAATTTATTTGCAAATTATGGTGGAAAATAAGTATCTGGTCAATAACAAAATTTCATCTCAATACTTTGTTATATACCCTTTGTTGGCAATGACAGAGGTCAAACGTTTTCTGTAAGTCTTCACACACTGTTGCTGGTATTTTGGCCCATTCCTCCATGCAGATCTCCTCTAGAGCAGTAATGTTTTGGGGCTATCGCTGGGCAACACAGACTTTCAACTCCCTCCAAAGATTTTCGATGGGGTTGAGATCTGGAGACTGGCTAGGCCACTCCAGGACCTTGAAATGCTTCTTACGAAGCCACTCCTTCGTTGCCAGGCGGTGTGTTTGGGATCATTGTCATGCTGAAAGACCCAGCCACGTTTCATCTTCAATGCCCTTGCTGATGGAAGGAGGTTTTCACTCAAAATCTCACGATACATGGCCCCATTCATTCTTTCGTTTACACGGATCAGTCGTCCTGGTCCCTTTGCAGAAAAATAGCCCCAAAGCATGATGTTTCCACCCCCATGCTTCACAGTAGGTATGGTGTTCTTTGGATGCAACTCAGCATTCTTTGAGTTTTTACCAAAAAGTTCTATTTTGGTTTCATCTGACCATATGACATTCTGCCAGTCCTCTTCTGGATCATCCAAATGCTCCAAATGCTCAACTTCAGACGGGCCGGACATGTACTGGCTTAAGCAGGGGGACACGTCTGGCACTGCAGGATTTGAGTCCCTGGCGGCGCAGTGTGTTACTGATGGTAGCCTTTGTTACTTTGGTCCCAGCTCTCTGCAGGTCATTCACTAGGTCCCCCTGTGTGGTTCTGGGTTTTTTGCTCACACTTCTTGTGATCTTGCGTGGAGCACCAGATCGAGGGAGATTATCAGTGGTGTTGTATGTCTTCCATTTTCTAATAATTGCTCCCACAGTTGATTTCTTCACACCAAGCTGCTTACCTATTGCAGATTCAGTCTTCCCAGCCTGGTGCAGGTCTACAATTTTGTTTCTAGTGTCCTTTGACAGCTCCTTGGTCTTGGCCATGGTGGAGTTTGGAGTTGGACTGTTTGAGGTTGTGGACAGGTGTCTTTTATACTGATAACAAGTTCAAACAGATGCCATTAATACAGGTAACGAGTGGAGGACAGAGAAGCTTCTTAAAGAAGAAGTTACAGGTCTGTGAGAGCCAGAAATCTTGCTTGTTTGTAGGTGACCAAATACTTATTTTACAGAGGAATTTACCAATTAATTCTTTAAAAATCCTACTATGTGATTTTCTGGATTTTTTTTTTTCTCATTTTGTCTCTCATAGTTGAGGTATACCTATGATGAAAATTACAGGCCTCTCTCATCTTTTTAAGTGGGAGAACTTGCACAACTGGTGGCTGACTAAATACTTTTTTGCCCCACTGTATGCAATCAATAAATTAAGTATTATTAAGTAATTAATAATGTTACTCATTATATTTACACCATGATATTGAAGTAAAATGTTCAAATAAATAACATGTCTTGCTTTTATATTTATTAAATGTATTTTCTGATAAATACAAAGTGTGATGGCCAAACATGTGGCCATACATTGACGGTAACATTGTACTCAGCCATTCATGTCGCATTTCACGATACATTCCTTTATACGCTTTTAAGAGCAGTAAATTCTGAAATTGGAAATTAAACATTTCTTTTAGAAAGAATATTTTCTTTTGGATACTGTAGCACCATCTCATGTTAAAATGGTTTTTCGTTTGATGCAATGTGTAAGACTCAGGTTCAGGGTCATGAAAAATTGACATGTTCGTGAGACAAGGACTCTTTGGTGTTTGATAGAAATACGCGAGAAATTAACCGCATCGAGGGTAATTTGCTACAAGTCATGCATGCAATCAATAAATAACAAACATTACAAGAACTCTTATATTTACATCATAATATCTAAGTCACTTTTTTCAAGTAATGTATTTCCTTGCAGCCCACCCTGAGATTTGTTCAACAGTAAACTTTCAAGTGTCAGCTTTGTGAACATTTGTTGATGATGTATCTAGTCAGAAAGACTCATGAGCACCAATCTTTTTTATTTTGGGTATATCATTTACTTTATGCCCCCATGACAAATGGGGGGGGGGTGCTTGAGAAGGGGTTAACTGTGAAATCCCATACTCATTAAAAATACAAAATTTGCCACCTTAAGAAGTGTTACAACAAAGCAAGACGAGATCTATGTATAGTTCAAATCGTTTATTATTACCCTGAAAAAAGTATGACTAATTATACACAGTCATAGTTGTTTAATTTTGCTGAAGTGTGTGTGCATGGTTAGAGATGCAATGAGATTAAATGGTGTTTGTAAATAATCTTATATCATCTGACTTTTACTTTCACTCCCTTCTCTTTTTTCTTGTAGAACTACAACCCGAATTCCGGAAATGTTGGGATGGTTTTTTTTTTTTGTTTGTTTGTTTGTTTTTTAATAAAATGAAAACTAAAAGCCTTTCAAATCACATGAGCCAATATTTTATTCACAATAGAGTACAGAGAACATAAATGTTTAAACAGAGAAATTTTACACTTTTCAATTCAAATTTGATGCCTGCTACAGGTCTCAAAAAAGTTGGCACGGGGGCAACAAAGGGCTGAAAAAGCAGAGGCGGAGTCTCTCAGAAGTAAAGATGGACAGAGGCTCTCCAATCTGTGAAAGAGTGTGTAAAAAGATTGTGGAATACTTTAAAAACAACATTCCTCAACGTCATATTGCAAAGGCTTTCTAAATCTCATCATCTACAGTTCATAACATCATTAAAAGATTCAGAGAAACTGGAGAAATCTCTGTGCATAAGGGACAAGGTCGAAGACCTTTGTTGGATGCCTGTGGTCTTCAGGCCCTCAGACGACACTGCATCACTCATCGGCATGATTCTGTCATTGACATTACTAAATGGGCCCAGGAATACTTCCAGAAACCACTGTCAGTAAACATAATCTGCCGTGTCATCTGCAGATGCCAACTAAAGCTCTATCATGCAAAAATATGTGAACATGGTCTAGAAGCGCCGTCGTGTCCTGTGGGCCAAGGTTCATTTAAAATGGCCTGTTTCAAAATGGAAAAGTGATCTTTGGTCAGACGAGTCCAAATTTGGCATTCTTGTTGGAAATCATGGACGCCGTGTCCTCCAGGCTAAAGAGGAGGGAGACCTTCGTGTTATCAGAATTCAGTTCAAAAGCCAGCATCTCTGATGGTACGGGGGTGCATACGGTATGGGCGGCTTACATGTTTAGTAAGGCACTATGAATGCTGAAAGGTATATAAAGGTTTTAGAGCAACATATGCTTCCCTCCAGATGACGTCTATTTCAGGGAAGGCCTTGTGTATTTCAGCAGGACAATGCAAAACCACATACTGCAGCTATAACAGCATGGCTTCGTAGTAGAAGAGTCCGGGTGCTGAATTGGCCTGCCTGCAGTCCAGATCTTTCACCTATAGAGAACATTTGGCGCATCATTAAACAAAAAAAACATCAAAGACGACCACAAACTCTTCAGCAGCTTGAAACCTATATCAGGCAAGAATGGGACCAAATTCCAACACCAAAACTCCAGAAACTCATAACCTCGATGCCCAGACGTCTTCAAACTGTTTTGAAAAGAACAGGAGATGCTACACCATGGTGAACATGCCCCCGTCCCAACTATTTTGAGGCCTGTAGCAGGAATCAAATTTGAAATGTGCCCATTTTGTGCATAAAATTGTCAAATTTCTCACTTTAAACATTTATGTTATCTATGTTCCATTGTGAATAAAATATTGGCTCATGTGATTTGAAATTCTTTTTAGTTTTCATTTTATTCAAATTTAAAAATCGTCCCAACATTTCCGGAATTCGGATTGTAATCATGATAATAAGTCATCCTTCAGTTAATTTCCCTCATATGATCCGCTAACTTTTCAGGCCTGATCCACATGTGCAAATTCAAAGCTATTTTTTTTTTCTTTTTTTCTCACACACTTCACTCGACCATTAGATGTTCTAGGCTGCTTATATCTATTAAGCTCATGAATTCAGCTGCCAAGGATGTTTACCTCAGAATCAGTGCTGTGTGAGTAATTATGGCCAGTCAGAACATATATCCTAATCCTATCTGGATTACATAAAAATGTCAGTGCTTCAGCACTGGGAGTTGCTTTGTGCTACATTAAAAAAATATACACTTTCAGAGACGTTTGAGATTTTGTCCCCCAGTGGGCCAGCATGCTGCAACGGAGACACTAACAAAGAGGACTCTACTCTTTGAGCAAAGCTGATTTCTTTTTTGACCATTGCAATAAATTCAGTCTAGACCGCTGAGAGTACTGCCAACCATCCAGGCAAGAGAAACAACATCAATGATGGAGACAGAAACAGCAACACAGTCGTGCATGAGGATCGTATGTCTGCATAATTGGCATAAGCAAGGAAGATACACGAGCAGAGATTAAATGAATTAATGCCACCGCTTGTCTTGGAGAAATATGTTTCTGTGCTCTCTCACACACAAGATGTTGGTCACAGGTGTGAAGTGACACAATAATGTCTCATATTGTGAGGGTCATTCATGAGTGACCTTTTCGAGAGGATGGTTACTAAGCGGAAAGATTGTCTGTAGGCTACAAAGCAACTGCAATTTTCAGCCTGCATAATCTACTAGGCCAGTATTACTCCTCAAATCTAATTTTTCATATATTGTCAGATTTTTAATGCGTAAAGAAATAGCTGACATAAATTAAAAGTCTGATTATTTACTCATTTGCATTACTTAAATTTTTCGTGGAACACAGCATGAGACGTTTATTAGAATGTTCACACTGCTCTTTTCTGTACAATGAAGGTGAAAACAGAGCAACAGAGCCATAAATCATCAAGTGTTCCATACTATTTGTGCACTAGATTCCAAGTCTTCCAAAGCTATGTGATACACTCATAAATAAATAAACAGAATATTTGATGTATAACAGCTTGTCACTGTGGGAGTATCTTTAACCTTCCTGTGGGGTCAGTTTGAACCACATTAGATTTTCAAACTGCTTAAAAACTAGTTAAACTAGAACTGTTTCTTTTCAATATTTTGATTGGTTTCTATGTAATGTGCCAAAAATCAACACTGAAGAAACAACAAAACTGAAGACTCATCTTCTGAATCAAGGAAAATGTAATGTTTCTTTAATTGAGTTGCACAGTAAAAAATCTGTCAGAGTATGTTTTTGGTTGTTTGTTTTTTGGATCTCAATTACTAGACTGTTGCAGCAATGAAAATAATAGTGTGAAACCCTCACAATTTTACTCTCAAAAGGGTTCAGAAATTTAAACTACTTCAGTCTGTGTGCATTGAATTTATTTAATACACGAGTTTCACAATTTGAGTTGAATTACTGAAATAAATGAACTATTTCACGACATTCTAATTTATTGAGATGCACCTGTGTATATATATACAGTATATGTATATAATATATTTTCAGATTTTATATTTTCCCCTCACTATTCTCTGACAAGCTACAGTAGAGTTTTTTGTTTGTTTGTTTAGTATTTAGATGAAAAGTTACTATTTTACATGCCAGTTCTTGGCAACTTGCATGGAAAATCATGGGTCAATTTGTATTATTCAAATGTATTACCACAAGATGCATCATTTCAGGTTTGATGTCAAGAATGATGCGCCTGTATGGAATTATTTTATGGTGCTTTTTTTGTCAAGGTGGCAGTCCAAAGTCAAGTGGCGTCCTATTGGAAATTCAGACCCTTGTAGTTGTATCAAATGTAGTAGTATGTATGGAAATTCATTTTACTGTGTGAGACCAGTTTTACTCAATGTGCTGCGCACATAAAACAAGAACAACAAATAACTATCAAGGCCCAGCAGGTTGTTTGGCACATGTTTTTGTCCTCCAGATAACACTGTCAGCAGATGAATATGTGTGTTTATGAGGCCGAATGGGTAGGTGTGTTTTTGGAAGCTTCAAAGACCTCCATTTTCGCAGTCCTCACTGCGAAGTTAATTACTGTGCATCTGTAGTACCTCACAGCTGAAGTAAAGATAGTTGTTTTTTTAAGCCCTCTGCCAGTTTCATTACCGCTAATGCTAGCGTGGGCTCTCGGCATCAATGCCGACTGTCACTGTTTGTGTGTGTGTCAGCAAGTTGACAGTCACCTGGATGTACTGTAGTTAAAATATCAAGGCAGAATAATTGGGTTAATTGCTTATATAGTAAACACCGTGTGCAACAAAGAAACTCATCCTGTGAGGAGAGAACCTGTCAATTTATGAGACTGCAGGACTCAGATGTGTGTCTGAGTGAGAAAACAACAACACTGGGATCTTCTGCAGGAGGGGTTTCAACTGAAAATGATTATTACTTTTTCCGGTCTGTTTTCTTCCACTTAGTCTGAATTACCAACATGCCATGGACATGAAGAGACTACTTAGCAGAAAAATAAAACAGATAAATGCATTTTGCTTTTTGATGTCTCTTTGGTATCACTTTATAAAAAGTGTTTTTATCTACTATGTACTTATGTCGAAGAAATTATTGTTTGGTACGTATTGTGTTCATATTGTATTGCAAAACACTTTGGTTGTCTCTGAGACACGGTTGAGGTTAAGGACATATTTCCTTAATGATTCATATTATATTACATAGTAGTCAAAGACACTTAATAAATTGGGTATGTGACACTTAAGAGCAATTATGGTAATTCTGAATATGTTTGTTGTTTGTTTGAAATATACAGTTTGCTTGAGGATATTTAGTTTTCTAGTTTTTAAGCTCTTTTCTGATTCTTGTACTTCTGAAAGCTTGAAACATTTTAAATGAAATAAGAATTCAAAAGTTTAAGCATTTCTTTGAGAGAGGAGATTTTCCCTTGAATAATGTAGTACCATTTCATGCTAAAAATGCAAGATTTTTTTTTTTCATTTTACAATGTGTAAGACTCAGGTTCAGGGTCTTGCAAAACACTGGAGTGCAAACAAATGGGGACTGGCTTATATTGGAGCAGTGTCACTAAAAATGAATCACAGCTCTTGTAATGACGATTTCTGGTTGTCTTTGGAAGGTTATGTAAGGGCTTATTATCGAGTACTGCATGCAATATATGGCTTGCCTCGCATTGTAGGGGGAAAAAAGTTCACTTTGCATGCTAACAAGACACTTCAACCAAGGTTTTTCCACTGTTTACCTGTACAGAATCAGGCACTCCAGTGTGGCAGGTTTTTGCAAATGCAGGCAGAAAGTGAATAGCATTTGTAATGAATACAAGTAGTTGCATGAAACCTTGAAAAACATTTTGATATTAACATAATAACAAATGAACCCTACAAAAAAAATAAATAAATAAATAAATAACATAAAATAAATAATAAAATGTGTCCGTAACACTTTATAATAACTGCACACTAGCAATCATTAGTTAAGCATTACTAAATACTAGTCAATTCATCCTTTATAAAGCATTGTTCCAACATTAATAGGCATTAGTAAGCAGTTTATAAACACAGCTATAAATGTTTTGTTCTTGAGCATATCTATAATATTAAATAATTGTATTTTCATACTTTATTAATGATCAATTTATCATTTCTAAATTATTACGTTATTTATAAACCAGTTATTTAAGAATTGTCAGTGGTTCATAAGATCATTTAGTAAAATGATTAATATGGAGGCAATTTAATGCCGCATATATATGCAAAAGAAAATAAAGTTTTGCAAAAGAAAATGAAGTATTGCAAGAAGAAAATAAGTTTTGCAAAGAAAAATAAAGAATTGCAAAAGAAAATGAAGTATTGCAAAAAGAAAATAAGTTTTACAAACAAAAATAAAGAATTGCAAAATATAAATAAAACAGAGCAAAAGCAATGATTTTGCAATACATATTTTCCATGGCCATATCTACTAATTTATTTGCAATGCAGCTTTTATTTTGCGTTTCAGTCAAGTTTCAGCTTGCGATACCGTTTTCCCCTTTGCACTTCACGTTTCTGCGTGTCTCACTTTGTGGCGCTGTTTTGACATGGGGGTGGAGGCAGGGGACGGGGGCGTGTCCAACAGGCCTGGGCATGCCTCCCTGGAAGTGACGTCATCGGCCCGAGACGCAGATCACAGCTGATCCAGGCACCGTCATTGAGCAGAGGCATGCGGGCGGATCGTTTCCTTTTATTCACTAGCTTTAAAACATGCATGTTTTCATTTTATTAACAAATGTATATGTGTATTAGCAGCGTTTGCTCAAGTTAAAGAAGTTGTTAATATGAACATCTGCTGTTTATTTCTCTCAATGTGTGCACACTTTTATAGCATTAAAATGTGTATTGTTTCATTTAGTTAACTAAATGTGCATTAATAGTGCTTGTTTAAAATCTCTTAACCTGTGCACTCTTTGTTTACATTAGTTCAGAGTTACTGCTAGTTTTAATGTAAAAGAATGCAATTAACTTCACAAACTATACATCATTAAAAAGGTCTAAGACTCAAGCTTCATATCCATCTCGACTTAGTTTTTCATTTACATAACTCCTGGCAAATAGAGCCAACCCGTCCGATCAGGTGCGTGAGCTGGCTGCAACGCCCATCGTGAGAGAGAAAGCCGCAGATGGTGTGAGCGCGGAGAGGAGCTCCGCCCCCTGCACCGTGGGTGAGGGTGAGCTTGTAATGGACCTGGGTAGAGGAGAGGCGGAAAAAGACCTGATTGACTGGGAGGCTGAACTGCTCCCTCTGCTCGCTCCTTCCTCGAAGCCCTGTGTCACCCCTGTTCCCATGTCCTGCCCGGAGAGGGCTCCGATTCCCTTGTCCAGCCCAGAGGGGGCTCCCGGTCCTGAGTTTAGCCCTGAAAGTTCGGAGGCTTACAAATGCCTACCCTCACGCCCGCTCCTGCCTCCTCCTCCGCTGTCGTCTGTCAGCCCCTCTGCTCACCCTCAGCCCACCATCTATACGGTGCGAGCTCCACGGGTCTGTCATCCATCATTGCCATGGCTGGAGAATCCCTCACCCTCACCCCCGCCTCCAGCCTCCGAGGCCCGGACTCCGCCTCGGCGAGTCGGCGGCTATTCCTCCTCAATGGTTCCTCCCTCCGTCGGCTCCACCGTTATGGCTGTGGCCTGGGTCCAGCTTGGCACCTCCTGCTCCAGGCCCCTCCTGTCTCCTCCCTGGCTCCTCCCTCCTTCGTCGCCTTCCTGGTCTCTGTCTGCCGGCCCCCTCCCGGGTGCCCGTCCTCCTCCTGAGCCTCCTCCTGAGTTCCCACCCATTCCCCCCCTCTGTTGTTCGACGGCGCGAGGATACGCCTTCCGGAAGGGGGGTAATATGTCAGGATCATGGACCTGTTTTGCCACTGTTTCTGTTCTGTGTTCCCTTATTTGGTCATATTCCTGTCCTCGTTTAGTCTAATTAGTTGATTCCCCGCACCCCTCTTGGTAATTATCCCGTGTATATTAGTTCCTGTCTGTTCATTTGTCCCCTGTCGGGTCTACTCGTTGTGTTCCTGCATTTACTCCTGTTTCCCTGTTGGATTCTCCCCTGTGTCTCGTCAATAAAGACGGTTTGTGATAACTCGTGCCTCCTGCATTCTCTCTGCAACGACCAACTGTGACACTATGGTATGCGAGGCAAATTACCGTGTTTGTCAATGGAATCTGCTGGGTTTGAGGAGATCGATAAAGGCAGCTTGAGTTTAAACAAAAGGGATATTACGATAAAACCATTATCTATCTATCTCTCTAGGAATCCCTTTTATAATGTTGTCCGATTCAAGCCTGTCACTGACAAAAACGAGCACTTTTTTAGACATAACATTTAACGCTACGTTGTGCAAAAATATATAACTTATATTTGCAGTCCACTTTACGACTGACGGCAGCGGTCAATAACTGTACTGGACATCTTTAATTAGTCTCTTACTTAGACATGGTTGAGAAATACAGTTTTACTTGCCATGTAAATGGGTGATTTGGGGACAGAGATATTGGTACCAGGTTATAAAGTATTTAGGCGGGACACCAGTTCTGTAGCATGGTGATTGATAAAAATGATTATGATAATAAAAATATGATTAGTGGCCAATTACTTTTATCAGTTACTAATGATCTATCAGACAACAAAGACAAGTTAAATGCATGCCAAAATCTTCAGCAATGTAAATTTTTTAAATATGTTTGATGTATTGTTGGAGTGTATGAAATACACATGTAACGTTATAGGCAACAGTCTATGTGATTTTAGCTCATACATCGTCAACAAGGAGGGTAACACATTATTGAATCAAATTTACTTGATTTCTTGCAGCTCTACAGTGTGGTCCACTTGTCTTTGCACCCTGGGAAGGGCACTGCTGTCACAAGGCAGTTTTTCATAAGTATTATTTAAATTTACAGTTTAAGTCAAAAGTTTACATACACCTTGCAGAATCTGCAAAATGTTAATTGTTTTACCAAAATAAGAGGGATTATCATACAAAATGCATGTTATTGTTTATTTAGTACTGACCTGAATAAGATATTTCAGATGTTTACATATAGTCCACAAGAGAAAATAATAGTTGAATTTATAAAAATGACCCCGTTCAAAAGTTTACATACACTTAATTCTTAATACTGTGTTGTTACCTGAATGATCCACAGCTGTTTTTGTGTATTTGAACCCTTTCCAACAATGAATGTATAATTTTTAAATCCATCTTTTTACACTGAGGACAACTGAGGCACTCATATGCTCACTGATGCTCCAGAAGGAAAAACCATTCATTAAGAGCCGGGGGTCAAACCAGTTATATGTAATGGAATGATGTAAATTAAATTACAAAATAAATGTAACTAAATGTAAAATAAATGTCCTGTCTACATCGTGTTAAGAGGTTGTGTTTTCCTGTTCTCCCATGAGGATTTATTAAAGACTCTGTTTGTTTTGACTATCTACCTCCTTCGTGCTCCTTCGAGCTTCGAGCTTCGTCCCCCGGTAACCCATGACAATAGGCAAAATGTTTTGTATAATGAGCTATAAAATGCAAAGTGCCCTCCTTTGCATTGCATTCAAGTCCTATATTCAGTACTTTATAGAACTGCTAACTGCATGTCTGCCCACCTGAAAGTGGATAGCTTTTACATTCTTCTTTTCAGATTCACTCAAACTCTGACAGACTGAAAGCAATGTGCCTTTGAGTGTGATCTGCAATCATTAGGTCAAGTCAAACAGTTCTATGGAGTTCACATCCAGGCTTTGGTTGACCACTTGAGAACACTCAGAGATGTCTGGAAGCTACTCCAGCATTGTCGTACGTGTGAAGTTTAGGTTTTCAAGCACAGACCTCTCTGTGCTTGGCTCAGAGCAATTTTCTCTGGGTCCTAACTAGTGTCACAGTCTGAGAAGCTTCAATACAAGACTCTGCTGCCGCCCACCATGCTGGCCGAAGTGATGAGTGGAAGCTATTTTGGCCAGACAAAGGCAGTGTCCAAAAACTATAAGTTTATTGTCTACCAATCTGGTTAGATTTTGAAGGCAGCTAAGATTTATAACAAAATTAATATATAAATTAATTTAGAAGCTCACTGTTCTGTTTATATGACGGAATTACCATTTCAGTCATTAAATATTTACTTGTTGATGTCTAAAGACCACTTTGTAATGCTGGTGATGCTGAATGTTTAATGATCAACACTTGTTAAACTGTTAAAAGTGGACAAGTGCAAGGTTTCTAAAAATTAATAAACAAAATACACTTGAATTCACTATCTGGGATATTCAAATTGATATCCCTCACCCCCACACCAACCGAAACCCAAATCAAACCCACACCCTTGGTCACTGACTGACAGGCAAGCAAGGCAACTTTTGGGTTTGCACAGTGCCTTCGAACTGAGAATTTGGCCAAAGAGTTTAGCTCTTATTTCATCAGAAATGTAAGAAAAACATCAACCGCAATAGAAGTTAATTAGCCCTTAATTCCTCTCCTAACCAGTAGTTCACAGAGCTCTTGTTATCTCAAAGTGTTGCACTTGTCTACAGTTCTCCAACTGGAAGTGCATCTGTTTATGCTTCTCTTCAACTTCAACTCACTTTTTCACACATCGCAGGCTTTAATGAATAGAAAGTGGGGTCACACTTTATATTAGGTGGCCTTAACTATAAAATAAGTACAATGTACTTACTCTGTTCATACTGTGTTGCAAAACACTTTTGCTGCTATTGAGGTGGGATACGGGTAAGGTTAGGGACAGGTTTGGTGGTATGGGTAGGTTTAAGGGTAGGTTAAGGTGTAAGGGATGGGTCAACAGTGTAATTATAAATGTAATTACAGAAATTAGTTACAGATGTAATTACACATAGGTATTTTTAAAAATATAAGTACAATGTAAAAACATGTATGTACACAATATGTGCATTGTACCAAATGATTAATTCAAATGTAAGTACATAGTAGTTAAGGCCACCTAATATAAAGTGGGACCAAAAGTGGAAACAATAATCACATTTCACAAGCCTGAGATTAGCTTGGCTGTCGATTGTAGAGAATACGGCTGTTCCCAAATAGTTTTGGAGATGTTTCAATTTAAAAAAGACATATCTCTCTATTTGTCCTGATGGCCGTATAATAGAAGATAATTATAGGTATCTGTGTACTTGATTATAATAGTCTTAGATGGAGATATTTTGGTTTAGAGAGACGAACAGCATCTGTTTCTAAAGTAGACTGGTTGCTAGGAATATAGCAAGCTTGCGCTAGACAAAAACTGGAGAAGATTTCTCTCTGAACCCTGCTTAAAGTTATTTCTAAGTCTTGGCTATGGGCAAATAATTATGGGCATTTAATTAAGGGCTGCCAAGGTCATGATGAAATGCAAAAAATGTCTTTGTCATTTTAATCAGCATTATTTATCATAATCCTTTGAGACAATTTTACCGACTTTAGTGTGACTTCAGTTTTCAGTCGCTTTCAGCAAGGAGAATTTTGCTTCTGTAAGACTGGTGAAGTGGTGTTTATGAGCAGCTTTGCATTTGTAAAATTTGATCTTAACAATTCAGTTATCTAATGCAATTGATCTAGATGTTTTAATTTTCTGAAGAAACGCAAAGTGTCTATGAAATTTTGGCCCCAAGATGTGAAAATAAAAAAATAATAGAACACCTCTCCCCAATGAGTCACATGATTTGAGATATCATATATATCTATTGTTATATATGTTTAGGATTATGGTTTTTTAAAACACCATGTGTATGAGCATTAATAATAGTGACGCTTGCCTTAGCAAACACCAATAATTCTACAATCTGCTGTAAAAAAAAAAAAAAAAGCATGCCCCAAAATCAATGGCAGGTGTTGACCCCTTCAGCAGAAATCAATTCTTGAAAGACAGCAACTATCAATCTCCTACATTGGCTTAAAGACATCTCTGTTTAATTCCCTTCACAGAACCACCTCAGCCATGAGATGTTTAAGGGCTTTCATTTATGAACTACCTACTTCATTCCACTACATTTCAGCGTTAATGTCTGTGCTTTAACTTGTTCATTGCACTGGCATCCATTTGTTCTTTTATTAGCCATTCTTTATTATTAACTCAATTGATTTGCACAATTGTTTTGTCAAAAGACGTAATTGCATTTAACCTTCAGGTAACAATGGGTCTTCATTCTCCTCAAGTACACTTTGCTAACATGAGGTTTGATTGATTTACCAAGATAGTAATATTCAGTAGCAGAAGAGCATCCTCTGTCAAACAAGCTCCATACTCATACACTAACTGATGTAAATCTAGGTTTCTTTTTTTCCAATTTCTTTTTGTTTATTGTGAACATTAACCTGTGTACAATCATGTAGCATATTTCAAGTTACATACAATGCTCAATGCAACCATAGAGTATCTTTACAATATGTAGATATGTACAATTGCCTAGTATGTTTTAACAATAAACTCAACCTTCGTTAAATTGTTTCAAAGTATAACCTGTTTTCCTTTTTACAAAGAAAAGTAACGTTAAAATAAAATGTATTTAAAAAAAATATATATATATATATATATATATATATATACATCCAGGGTGAGAACTCTGTAAATCTAGGTTTCATTCACATCCTAAGAATGCAAGTATACTCTAAAAATAAATGTTCCAAAAAGAGATTTTCGCACTGATATGATAAAAGAACCATTTTGTTTCTCCAGAGAACCTTCTATTGAACAGTTTTTCTGCAAATTTGTATTTTCAACAAAAAAGTTCAACCAACAAAGGACTAGAGTTTCATAGAGACTGGGGGGTGGACATTTTTGACTTGCCAGTAAGCAACCACCAAGCACTTAGAAATGTGCTATAGCGGCACGTGAGATATAGCCTATATATAAAATGCATTGAATAATTGTTAACTGTTAAATCTAAATCTAAGTGCCTTTAGAAGAGCCACTTTTGGTTTTCCAAAGAACTTTTCAGTGAACAGTTCTTAAAAGATTCATTGTTTTCTTAGTCTGAAGAGCATTTTATGGGGGCCGTTCAATGTTGCGCCTAAAAACATGTGGAAAACGCCAGACGCGCAGCTTTCTTTTCTTTCTAAACTCGGAGGGTTGCACTCCCATGGCATCTAATCAAACATGACCTGCACTCTCCATGACGACCCGGAATTTTCAGCATAGGTTAACCCCAGACCTCACTAATTTTCAAACCCATGCTACAGCCATGTCCATGGGTGTTCTTGCTTAATAATAAATGTTTATCTTTTGATTATTGCTGTTGCCTCTATTAATTCTGTGTGTGATTTTGTGTGATGTGAACATTCAAACAATGTGTGATTGTAGACATACAAAGCATACTAAAGAAAACAAGTTGCAATTTGCAGGCCTTCTAATGACTTTTACGTCAGTGGAATATTTAACATTAATTTTCTCAAATGTAATGCACATTTAAAACAGGTATAGTTTCATAAAGAAGCATTGTCATAAAGTTATAAAGATTTATGTATTTGTTTTTTAATAATCAAAAAACAATGCAGCTTATTACAGCATCATGGTAGGTAAGAATATTATGGTGGATCAATTTTCTCAATTCACTCACCATTGGCAGGTGTGGCAGTGTGTTCATTTTGGACTCTGAATATCAGGAAGCTGGTTTGATCTCTGCATGAGGAAATCATACATCCCAACTGCTGAGACCAAAGCAGACCACAGCTTTCTGATGTTTATCTGGCAGTGTTCTCTGTGTTTTTCTCTAATGATTCCACCTACTGCAGAAAAGAAAAAAGTTTGCAGTGCGGGTGGAATCATTTGGGAAAGTGCGGGCACACATTTGTTCACAAATACAAAGCTGCCAGGCTGAGATGCCCCTCATCAGAAGTGGTAGACTGTCTTGTCTAGACTGAGGGTGTCTATTTTTCTCACTTCCTGTAACCCCCTCACCCCACAGACAGACAGAAAGCTACACACTGCATGTCCATATCAGAGGAAGGTCTGTTCCTCAGAGACATGGCATTACTCTATTATTTAAAAGTGAAGTCTATCGAGCTGTGATTTACCATTATATGTCTCCATGTCACACATGTACACACTGACACTTCATTAAAATCTCTTCCACATCGCTGCAGCTCTGGAATCAGACAGATTATTTTCATTCAAAACAAAACCTGATGAGAGTGTCTTAGAAATAAAGCAGAAAAAATAATAGATTTACACTGAGTTTGTGCACAAAGCAAATGTAGACAACAGGAATAATAGAGGTGGTAACATTCTAAGGACATGTGCTTTACATGATCTGTTTTCATAAAACGAGTAATTTTTAGAGTTCAGCCTTTTGTTCAATGGTAATTAGTGAAGTTTACCATTATTAGCCATTTTCTCACAGCATGTAGCCATTCGTTGAAATATTTGGCTGCTGGTTGGCATTCCTATTTTTGGTTGCCCTAGCAGTGATTGTGAACATCACTACTGCTAAGATTTAAATAATGCATAAGATGCATTCCTGTTGGTCAAACAGTAGGAATGCCAACTTTCAACAACTGATGTTCAATAGAAAAACGGGACAACATATACTGAATGTCGATATATAATGCAGTAAATGGGAACCAGGGATTGACCAAATGTAAAGGTTTCCAAACTGACCATTGAAAAAACTATATGAATCAGTGATTGATCTGAATATTGAGGAGTGTGTTTATGCATTCATTTATACACTATATTCAAACTGCTGAGATGTTCACATACTGATCAGTGAATTGCACATGCTGACTATTTGAAAAGAGTAAAGAAAAAAAAAATGCTCACATTTAAATAGGTCATCGGATGGCCATTTTCCACAAGTTGATATGATTCTTTAGAGTCTTCATGAAAAGCCTTCATGAAATACATATTTTGGTGAACATTTCTCAATGGTAATTTAAAACAACACCCTTTTTACCTTGCCAAAAACAACTCTGCACACAGCAACCTGTTTAAGTGCATGTTTCTTTAAATGCTAATGAGGTCTGCTCACCCCGCCCCTCTCTTCAGTGGGGTGACGAGCCGCTCTCATGAGACTATATACTTTACCAGCAGAACTTGCTAACTAGCACGTTATTACAAAAGGCAATTTGCAAAGATTCATAAAAGAACCTTATACTCCTTCTGTAGGTGAGGCTGGATCACGAATGATTCACTCGAACATAAATGCATTTAGGCAAATCAAGGAGTGCATTCCCTTCAAAAACAAAAGTAATCTACTGCATCTTCAGCGGCTCAGATGTTGGGAGTAAATGACGACTGCTATGTTCATTATTATATCCAACAACAAAACACCTCAATCTCTCAACAATGGCGGATTGTCCACAGCCCACTCAGGGCAGGTCTAAGGTAAAACGCCAGTGTCAGTCAACAGTTGTGGGAGGGGCCTTGGTCTGTGTGACATCACACAGCCAAGAATCAGAGATGGCCGATTACCTCCATTAATCAAAGCGTTCAGCATGGTCGTCTGTGAGTGACGTCACTTCCCAATACAAACACGCCCCCTAGTATAGTCCCGACCCCTCACAATGATTGACAGCTTTCCGTGTAGACATCGGAAATTCAAATACAAAAGGAATTGCGAATGCGATTTCATTTGAGTTTTGGCAGGTTACATGCATGACACAGAGAGAGTGAAAAAGCAAATGTGATAATTAATATTGCTATTTAAATATGACAGGCCCATAACTCTTAAGACATGGGAAATACAATTGCAAATGGACTTTGCCTTTTCATTTGAAATGTGGCAGTCACTGTGTGTTTGCGAAAATGCAAACGGTAATGCAAGATTTGCAATTGCATTTGGATTATGTCACAATTTATGCGCCCACATGTGGAAAACGCAATTGAAAATACAATTTGCAATTGCTTTTGAAAATAGTCCGGAAAATCATTTCATAATAATAGGCATGCTAATAAGCATGAAATATACTTGAAAAAGGAGCTGACTATTCAGTCTCTGACACCAAAACATTTCTCACTATGACATTTCAGATCAGAACACTAGGACATGACAAATTGGATTTTAAACCACAAATGGTTATGATTTAGAACTTCTTCTTCTTCTTCTTCTTTTTATTATTATATAATTATATATATATATATATATATATACTGTATATATATATATATATATATATATATATTTTTTTTTTTTTTTTTAGGCTATACAAACAACTAAATGGATTTGAATTACAGATCTGCTGCCTGTCTCTACAAAGCCTTAGAGATGAGGGGTGGATTCCTTTAACATGGCCAGAAAGCAACCACCTACTCAGAACACTCTAACAACCATCCACAACACATTAGCAACCACATAGCAACATCCTGGAAACCCCCCTGAATACCCTTGTATTACATTGCAAGGTTTTGCATGGGCAAGCTGCAGAACTTGCTTTAGAGAATGTAAAAAAATAAAAAAATAAATAAAGTAGTTTGTATCAGAATTAATTTAAAATATACAAAGCTTTTTATGTAGGCAAGAGCTGACCTTGGTTGGCAGTCTCTGCTTACATTTTTCCTCCATTCAAAAAATATGATCTTTTGACCTAGAATTTCAGTCAGTCTCGAGAACATAAAGCATTGTCCAACATAAATAGATACATAAAATTGTTACACATAAAATATTTTAAATTCTCAGGAAAAATATAGTCAGACTTCTTTGCTTCTCTTGTCATTTCATCATCTAGCATCTCTCTCCACAGCTCTGTTCCAAAACCTTGAGAGCTGCTTACTAAGTTGCCTACAGCTACCATTTTACCTGTGGGGTTGTTCCATAATTATGCTGCCTTCTGAGACACCTTCCTGTGGTCAAATTAAAAGGTAGCATTGCAGGTGCCCTTTATGGAGAGGGCAAGCCAAACTAAAAAAACATGAATCTGATGGCAGACAATTTGAGAGAAATAAACACTCTCAAGACCAGCAAAGCCTTCTCCGCTGGTGTAACAGTTCTCAAAATAAATAAATACATATACGGTATTTTATTTTTACAGTCTCCCATTTTCAGTATTTCCAATCATTTTAACATCCATTATTTGAGGACTTTTTATTGTGTACAAAGAAAAGTGACAAAAATGTTAAACAATCTGAGCATATTTAAGTCCCTTAAATCTGATCTTTAGTCTGTAAATTAATAGAAAAACGAAATCTAGATTATGTGTAGGTGTAGGGTTAATTTGGGTAGTTTCAATGTAAAGGCTTTTAACAACGTGAAAAAAGGCCCAGACAAAATTATAAATATTCTGTACTTAATAATAACTTGATTATAAATTTAATAAAAAATTATTTAAAAAAAGTTTAATACTGATAAAGTACCAGAAACTGTTTGAAAATAAAAATGTTTAATATTAAATAGCTAAATCTAATTAAAAATGTATCATTGTATTCAATATTTGTGTGTTCTGTATTTTATGCTTATATTAGAGCAGTGGTTTTGAACCAGGAGGTCGCAGCAAACTTCAAAGGGGGGATTACTTAAAATTATTTAAAATAAGATCTAAAATGAGCTAAAACAACTAAATACCACAGGTTTTTAATTAACCCCTGCAAAAACTGTTTGTTGCCCTTAAGGAACAAAACTTTCAACTGTCTAGGAAAATCTGGATACAGTGGGGGAAAAAAAAATATTTGATCCCCTGCTAATTTTGTACGTTCGCCCACTATAATTTTAATGGTAGGCTTGTTTAAACAGTGCGAGACAGAATAACAACAACAAAAAAAAATCCAGAAAAACGCATTTCAGAAAAGTTAGACCACAAGACAGCTCACTAGTTTTGGAAAAGAGCCCATCAGTGTTTCCTATCTATCCTCTCACACACTTCAAATGATTGACTGCGTCCAGCATCTTTCTCTCCAAATGTTCTTGCCGTCTTTCACTCTCTCATTCACTGTTTTTGTTCCACAACGGCTCTGGTACTTTATATCTTTTCATCTTCCACCGTCTTTTCTCTCAAAATCTCTCAAAAGCCCTCTTGTTCTTTCACCAGCTGTGCTCCTGTAAATCGTTCCACACCATCATTAGACCCATGATCCCTCTCCTCCTGTTCATCTGTCTATTACGGCCCTGCACCTCATCAGCATGTCACTCGTCTGTTTCGTGCTACACAATTACTGCTGCACACACAATCAGTCCATCACTTTTACTTCAGGAATATGGACACATGATCCCTCTGACCGTTTTTTTGATCCAAATGGCTTTATTTGGTGACCATTTTACTCTCATTCTCCATTTCTGGTGCGTCACAGACAGGATTGGAAAACATACAAAACCCATGCGCAGTGGGCACTGGCTTCCAGGGCAGTGAATTCCCTGGGACCGCACCTCCAATCCAAGTGAATTCAAATTTAATGAGTCAATTAGCAGCCTAAATTAGCATAACTGACAAGCAGCTTGGATAAGCAAGCTGACAACCGGTTCTTGGAATTCTACAGGAATTCTACAGGAATATCTTCTGTGTTAAGCTCTTACACACAACTGTACTACTCATTTTTCACATCTTTCTTGGCTTCTGTCATCTTGTTGACATAGCAGTGTCACAACTAATTAAAAGCTTACTTCCCACAGTAGGTTGGTTTAATGCATTTCTTGACCAAGAACATTGCAATTACAAGGAATTGGCCTTGGTGGTTTGGTTCCAACTACAAGTATGTCATTTGAAGTTACACGGAATGTACAACATATGCAGAAACAATACACAAAATCTGCAGAATTTGCAGCTTTGACAAATTATGTACAGTACATTTAAAGTTATTTGTGGTAAAATTGTCATAAAAATGTTTAATAAGAAAAAACAAATCTAAAAAAAAACACTCAAATGTTGCTACTGACATGACTTAAACACACCAGTAGAAACATTTTGCCATCTTTAACAGCTTCAGTTTAGTATGCTACTTTTTGTTAACACTGTCGTTTGTAACGAGGCTAACTGCTTTTTCAAAAGCGCAGCTGTTCTTTAGTTCTCAATTTTAAATCACAAGTAGTCTGTGTTGGCAAGCAACATATTCAAAGTAGCTTCTCCAGCACTGGTGCAGATGAAGTCCACAGATTTCAGGATCTCAGGCAAGAGGTATCCCCGACCAACAGGGAAAAACCTTTTCATACATAAAAACGTGAGAAATGAGACCCAGAAATGAGAAGCTGCCTATTTAAATCAATGTCAGAAATTAATTTTTATCCAGGGCAATTTTCCTCACTGATTCCTCTTCACCTTTTTAGGGACATTTTTAACAAATCTTTTGAACCATAAAGCATGTAATTTTTCTTATGTCTTAAATTTAACCAATTTCTTTAATTTAATACATTTCAGTCTGAGTGTGATTAAATAATTATTTTTGAGGTCACACTTTATATTAGATGGCCTTAACTACTATGTACTTACATCGAAAAATGAATACAATGTACTTATTGTGGTCATATTGTATTGCAAAACTAATTTTAATTGCAGAAAGTAATTACAGATGTAATTACATATATGTATTTTTAAAAATATAAGTACAATGTAAAAACGTGTACTGTATGTACACAATAAGTGCATTGTATCAAATTATTAATTTAAATCTAAGTACATTTAAAAGTTAAGGCCACCTAATGTAAAGTGGGACCAGAAATGCTAAATGTGCTGTATTCTGGGGGCAATGCATATTTATTTGAACACATGTATTTCTATAATTGTCACAAACAGAGACGTGAACCAAGGGTAAGTGAAAGACAATGATATTTATTGACTGGGACTGGGGATGGAATATGAAGTGAGTCTGAGGTGAGTAACATGGTGAATGAGATAGTCCATATGTGGCTTTTGCGGAGAGTGACTGAATCCTCTGTTTGCAGGGTGATCGCAGAGCGGGAACCAGGAAGCTTGGGAATCCGTCGCGGGGAATCGTAGGAGCATCTGGGAAGAGAGTCTGCGAGACAACAGGTAAGTTTAAACACAGGTATGTATGCGGAGAGTCAGGTTACTGTTCTGCTGGTGAACCGTAGACCGGACGATGAATGTCAGAGAGCATGGGTGCTTTATGGGAGTGCTGATGAGAGTGAGCAGGTATCAAATGATTAATTTAAATGTAAGACACAGTTCTTTCTGTCTTTTCCTCTATTGATTGAAGAACTTCACTATTCTAAGATTACCTCACTACGATTATTTGCTAGAAAATTTTGAAGCACCTGTGACATCTCAGAATCGACCTGTTTATACTCAACAAGAGTCTATGATCAGAGCAAAAACTGATTCGGCTACAGTCTTGGGTTTTTGTCACAGAAGAAAATAGGAAAATCTTTCAAACATCATGTAGCATGAGCATGGCCTTGGTTGATACTGAATTCTGGCATCAAAAGTGGTGGGCTGGAAGCACCTCCATTTTTTGAGAAAGAGTTTTCATTTTATTCATGTGTGTTATAACGGCAAGTCATCTGGCACTGGATTGCTTTGCTATTTGTTTGTCATTCATGATGGAAAGCGACAGTGGTGATGGACATTTGCTTTCCTCAACCTGCTATCCATTTTAGTAACACTGCAAAAAATGTGAACAAATGTGTCTCCAATCCTGATAAATTTCCACTGATGTACAGCTGGAATTTATTAAAACAAAAAGTTAGCCTATATGTATTAAAGTGGGTTATAATCTGGATCCTCTTGTGCTTAAAGGGTTTTTTTTTTGCATATTTGTTTATTTATATTTAACCTTTCCTGTAGTGTATAGTAAAGCTGTTACAATGCACAAAGTCCATGCAAAAGGGAATTAATCTCTCCAAAAAAAACGGTCCCACTTTATATTAGGTGGCCTTAACTACTATTGTGACGAATCCGGTCTGTGAACTTCCATTCACCCTCCACCAGAGGTCACTCGCTCACCACATGACACTGGACTCCATTTCCCATCATTCATTGCACTGATTGCACACACGGCTGATTGCACTAAATCACAGGCACACCTGATCCTACGCGCACACTGATTACATACCTTATTTAAACCCTGGACTTTCTTTCCCTCACTGCCGAGTATTGTATGCATGTATCCCTCTCCTAGCGATAGCTACTCTACAGAGCCCTTGTGAGTGATCCTAGTCTTGCATTGCCTGTTTTCCTGTGTTTGTTTTCTAGCCCGTGTTTCCTGGATTAACCCTTTCCGTGCCATTCCGTGTTTCTATTCAGTTCCTGTATTGTCCTGCGTTTTTCACTCCCCTAGTGTCAGCTGCTTTACGGAACGTTTGTTATTTTCTAGTCTATGTTTCCCTGTATTTACCCCTGTCTCACTGTTCGGACTCTGTTTATTCCCTTGCCTGAATTATAGCCTGTGTACCTGGATTATCTCTCTGCCTTGCCCTTTTGGATACTGTTCGCCCATCGTCGACCTTCGCTTGCCTTAGGATTACTCTTTGTCTTGTCCCTGCCATACCTGTTTGCCGTTGCTCGACCCTGCTTGTATTTATGACCATGCCTGTAAATAAAAGCTTGCACTTGGATCCGCACGTCTCATGAATTCACGATCCCAAAAATAACTAGTAAGTGAGAATAATATTATCACTTTAAAGCAAAAGAGTCATCACAAGACCTACGAGTTATTTTTGATACACTACTGCTAGTCTATTCATCTATTGACTAAAATTTAAAACCCTGAGACCAACAATGACAGATATTACTCAGAAATGTATTTATGTTAACTTGAGGAGTGCACCTCCCTCAAATCACTATGTGAACAATTAACGTGCTACTGATTTTCAAACATTCATCAAATATTCATCACATACATCACATATTTATTAAACCAGCAAAAGATCATGGAGAAATATTTGAGCATGCTCTAATTAATATTTATGAGCTCTGCCTTTGCCCTCATGAGGTCACAACCAGCACGCCTGTGCACCCCACCCAAAATCCACTCTTCAAATCTCGTTCTGCCACAATCCCCACCTCTTTACAGAACGAAGTGACGTCTGTATCTGCAATACAAAGTGAGTTTGATCCTTTGTATTGAAGCACAGTATGCAAAACAGAGACTCTTATGTCCAGAAGAGTGAGCGAAACGCTGGAGCACATGGTAAACAACACGAGAAGAGGGATACTGAGCACGTAATGACAGCGCATCATCGCTCTCGCGCTGCAGTGGGTCTGTGAAGCAACCCCATGGCCCCCTTATAGATTCAAATCATACCAGCGTGTGCCTTTCAGAAAACATCACCCTCTCCCGCCTGGCTCGCAAAACAGCCACTGCCGGCAGGCATCAATCATCCACTTCAAATAGCTCTCGCTGTCAGATGCAGAAACCCATCCTGTCCAGCAGTAGCTCAGAGGCACTGTACCCACACGAGAGGTGATGGGACACATAAATTATTCCATGAGATGGCATTGTGAATACAAAAGGGATAAAGGCCATTTGAGAGCATGTGTTGGCTAACAGCAAAGTGTAGTTGAGCTGTTGAACATCATGCTACAGACCACAAATGGGAAGTGAAAGGAGGAACAGGGAAGGGGCAGTGGAGCAGTGACACGACTTGACAGGAATAAAGGGGGTGGGATTGTAAAATGATGTAAAACGAAAGATTTGTAGTGTTGTTGTGTAAGATTTTCTACCGGTATGTTAAAACCTGAATTATAGATTCCTTTGAGTGGAAAGGAAAGTAAGTGGATTAATATTACGTTTTCATTTTTTAGGAATAGTGTTTTACTAGCTACCACCACTCTTTCATGAAATAGATTTTTGTTACAGATTTTTATTTTCATGCATGACATTATGGCTTGTCCTGGACTAAGATGGAATGAGAATAATGCAGATTTGTCAGAATAGATGGCTAAAATGTGTTCAAAAGGTTTAGCAGCTTATCTTAATAACTAATTAGGCTTGTAAATTATATAAAATGCTTTATCAAAAATGTGTTTAATTTTTTTTTACTCATGATTTTATATCAGTTGAATGAATGAATGAATGAATGAATGAGGCATTTATATAGCGCTTTATTGTGTATTGCAATACACCCAAAGCGCTTTACATCATGTGGGGGGGGTCTCTCCTCAACCACCACCAGTGTGCAGCATCCACTTGGATGACGCGACGGCAGCCACAGGACAACGGCGCCAGTGCGCTCACCACACACCAGCTACAGGTGGAGAGGAGAGAGAGTCATAGAGCCAATCAAGTGGATGGGGATTATTGGGAGGCCATGATTGATAAGGGCCAGTGGAGGGAATTTGGCCAGGACACCGGGGTTACACCCCTACTCTTTACGATGAGTGTCATGGGATTTTTAATGGCCACAGAGAGTCAGGACCTCGGTTTAACGTCTCATCCGAAAGACGGATGCAGTTACATTATTTATTAAATTTTACTATGCCTTCATCATTTATTGTTGACACTTTTCAGATATATGGATTATGCCTATATTTTAACCATCTTAAAATGTGGAAAATATCAAGATTTACTTGAGAAGCAAAATTACGTAAGTTATTAAGTCTGGTTTACTAAAAAATATAAATGAAGTGAGTTTATATTTAAAACAAGTACAAAAAAATCCCAGTGGGATGAGAACAATAAACTTAATTCACTAACACTTTATTTTAAGGTGTCCTTACTATTGTACTTACTATTATAATAACCATTATGGCAACAGTTTATTTTAGGGTCTCTTAACTAGTTGCTTATTAGCATGCATATTATTAGAATATTAGCCATTTATTAGTAGTAATTGAGCACATATTAATGCCTTATTCTACATGACCTTATTCTACATCCCTAATCCTACTCAATACCTAAACTTAACAACTACCGTACTAACTATTAATATGCAGAAAATTAGGAATTTATTGAGGGAAAATTTGTAGTTAATAGTGAATAAGTGTTACCACAATTTTTTATGCATAATTACATGCAAGTACCCATAAGCCAAACTTTAATCCTAACCCTAACCATATAGTACATACAAGTAGTTAATAAATATTACTTAGTACTTAAATCTATAATTACACTATAACAAGGACACCTTAATATAAAGTGTAATTAAATCTATAATTACACTATAACAAGGACACCTTAATATAAAGTGTAACCCTTAATATAAATTATTTCAAACAAGATTTATTCATCTTTTTCCATTGTCAGGTATTTGTTATTGTTTTAACCATAAAGTCAAATAATTTTGGTGAGTTGTTCATAAAACCCCAGATAGCACACGTACGCCTGCAAGATGTATTTTAAAGATTACTTGATCTGGAAAGTAGCTGCTGTGTACAAACATCTGACAGATGTCTGTAAGATGTCAGTTTTATAAACATCTTAAAGACATCTAATAGACGTCTATTTGACATCTGATGGGAAACATCCAATAGACATATTGCAGATGAGCAAACATTCTAAAACAAATACGTCTTGCAGATGTAAATGCAGACATCAAATAGACGTCTCCGTGATGTACGTGTGCTATCAGGGACAAGACTTAATGCCTTGTGTAATTTGTGTAAAAACAAGGCAAAAATATTTGTTTAGATTTTTTTTTTTTTCAGTGCACACAAGAAAAAAAAAACTAAACTAAAAAAAAACCTCAAACGAACTTCTGACAGTGTCAGACATTTTTGGGTCACAGTCACAGTGTGACTGCAACTACGTCGCAATGGGAGTTCAGCCACTGACGTAGGTTTGTGTGTAAGTGAAAGAGGGAAATATTTGGTAAATATGTTGTTGGCTTGTCTATGTGATGTGCAACACAAATTTCCTTTTACTGTTTAGCATCTCCTTCGCATTTCCGCAGTGATTCCTATCTCATGCTCACTCTTTTTTCAACAAGTCAAGATAGAATCCAGACACTCTGACTTATTTATTTTCCAGGAAAAGCAATGCCACCATTAGCACAAGGGCTTTCTTTGGTTTGAGCAGTACCATTTCAGTTTAAGTGTCAAAATAAGGCTGTCAGAATGGCCAGTCAATGCTGTCAGTTGTGACTCAGTCTTAGCTTGGAAAATGTAAGATGTTGTATAGTCTGACATAAAAGACAGTTGATGTCGTGCAGTCTGCCGAGGCTTTTACCCAAGATCTCACTGGCATCATATCACACAATCTTGACAAGCAACAATCATAAATGACAGAAAAATCACTTGGCACAGCCATGCTCTTTGTGCCACTGTGTCTTTTGACTTAAACTAGTTGGTAAAATGTTTCTGAACCCAGAAGTTTATATGTGCACCATTGCTTAGCTTCTGAACATTGAGGTAGTTGCTGCATCTAAAGCGACACATGTTTGCAGGTGGTAAGAGTGTCCTCTGGTGGTTGTGTCCCTTACTACATCTCTCTGCTGTCCATTGGTTGTCGGGTACATTTCCACTGCGTGAAGCCCCAGACTGCAGCAAGCCCTGCCTGATAGTGAGCTCTGATGTTCAAAGTCTTGTCTCAGCTGCGGTGGAGAAGTCAGCGGCATAAAAGGAGTTTTCTTTTGAGCTTGCACAGTAATGACAGGCTGGGTCACAGAGTAAGCAAGAGCTGATATTTATACAGTATGAGGATGGCAGTAAGGGAAAACACACTAAGACCAGCTGTGAAAATATGTGCCCAAAGGGACAGAGGACACAGCAAGTATTTTAGAGACACTAAGAATAATGTGGGCCATTTATTTGAACCAGTTGTTTTTACAAATGTGAAATTATTTAAATCGGGTATTTGTGTAAAAGCCCACAAAATCTGTGCTGAATGCTCTTTGAAGTCTACAGTTCTTTAATAACCATTTCTATAATGAGGGGTGTTTGTGCTGAAAAGGATGACAATTTAAATATTAACGCCATAGCATTTCTTCTTTTTCTGTAAATTATTCATAACAGACAGTGCTATTTGCATCTCACAGTTAACATTGTGCTATGCTATCTAAAAAAGCATGTGTTTTGGGAAGTTTGTACCTGTGAAACACAACACTCGACTCGACAGATGAACTCAAAAAGTCATCGAAGCAAGTTAAAATGACATTGAATATTTCAATTGCATATCTCACATTTGCTTTAGTGTAGGTTTCGGTATTCAGGCCAAGATACTGTATGTGCGATAACCAAATGTAAAATGTTTTTAGCGCCATTCACTGGACATTTATCTTTGGAACTACCATGAAAAGTTCAAGAGGCAATATAATAATAAAGATGTCGCCACCCGCCACAATTGTAATTTTTTATTAAATCGGGCTGGAACTGCAGTATGCAAATTGTGCTCACCCCAAACGTTTAAGGCATTTTCGGCACCAGTATCTGATTTGAATAATTCTTTCAGTACTGAAACATCACCATAAGTGAGCACAATTAAATATTCGACACGTCACCAACTATGCATAGTCTCAGTTAAGCATGAGCATTAGATCCAGGATATGTGGTTCTAATATATTACAAACCTCCGAAAGTTCTCCCTATGGACATTGTCCCTATGGTTTTGACTTGAATCAGATTCACTTGCTTTCACTGAGAGGTTCAATTTCTCCATCCCCTCAACCCACTTTACTCTACATCTGCATAGCTAAGGGGTGGGTGTCTGTGTTTTATGGACTTTCTCTAATGACCACAGCACTAGCCAATAGCTAATTGATGAAACAATCCAACATTGCTCTGGCAAAGCGGTCCGGTCAGTTGTCACAGCTTCTGGCTATAGCCGTTGATGTATTGAGAGCTAAATTTATCCCAGCAGACCGCAGGGAGCCTGCTTGGGTTCCAGCCCCTCACTGGGGAGCCAACAGCAAAAGCACAGCTATGATGAAGAAGGTGATTAGAGCAAGAAAGAGTGCGGTTAATACTGCATGAGGAAGAGTTAGAGAGAGACATGGAGAGAGGAGGGGGTATGCCTCCATTAAATTAGTTTTAAATTGTCGCTTTACTTCTCCTCCTTTAGCCAGCCCACTTCAGAAGAAGGAGGACAAAAGAAACTCCTTCTCTGGCCAAAGGCCTGTAAAACTGACATGCTCCTGACTGAAATTATGCAACAGTTACATCCCGAGGTAAGTCTCAGGTACTAATGGAAAAAATAAAAAATAAAAAAAATTCTAAAGTTACAGCGTTTACATCAAGTTCTGAATTTAGCTTCCAGAGTCCAAGTATTTTGAGTGACATATAAATAAACCATGATGTTGATGTGTTTGTTTTTAGAGGTATTTGCCCAGGTAAGTATAGTATCTCTATTGCTACATTTTAAGGGATTTAAACTTAGGCATGGTACTTGCTTGCACAGTTTGTGCTACGGAAATGAATAAAACAGTACAATATAGGTAGTTTTTTTTTTTTTTTTTGTGAGTAAGACATCCCTTCCACCAGGGATAGTCACCTAAATCAAACACTGTAGATACATCTAAACTTTAGCATGTTACAGTCAATCACAAGGTTGTCAGTTTTGGCCATTTTTGAATGTGTACATTCAGACTAAAATACTTACTTTAAACTTTTAAGGGAGAAAACTAAACTGAACTGTATTCAATATTTCCAAATTTTATTAGCTGCAAGACCAACATTTTTTTTGCCAATGTCAAAGTTTTTGAGAAATGTCAAATAGCAGCATTGTTTTGTTTGTTTGTTTTCGATTCATACTTTGTAGAATCAGTAAAGTTAAAACTGACATTTGCAAATGTATGTTTAATATGGAGTTCCAAAAGATGTGTGTTGACTTGATACAATGTTGCTAAAACCATTTAGTGATTGTTTGTCTGGTCCAATTACAGGCAACATTAATAGGTCTGTCAATACGGGGAGTTTCCCAAGGGAATGGAAGACTGCTACAATAACACCTATTTTAAAGCCGGAGATCTTTCTGGACTGTGTAACTATAAACCCATTAGTATAGTACCTGTTAGTAGTGTGGGGCAAAACATCTATCACTCACCTTAACAACAGTCCTTTTAGATCCCATCCCAAGCAATTTGACTTTAGAACCAAGCACTTAAGAGAAACAGAAACTGTTTTCTTTTTGACAAATGTTAAATCTAAAATGGACAAGGGTGGAGTTGTTGGAGCCATAATTATTAAACTTAATAAAAGCCTTTGACACTGTTGACCATTGTGGTCTTATTACAAAACTGTCACCATTATTCCCAGGACAATTAAGTCTTCAGATCCTTACAGTTTAGAGAATGAAGGTAAATCACATATGTAGATTTGGTGTACCCTTGGGATCTGTTTTGGGACCTCTCTTATTTTATCAGTATAACAATAACATGCCCACTGTTTGCAGTGATTGTGAGGTATAAATGTGTGCAGATGATATAGTGATTAATGTGCATGCATAAAAAAATCTAATTTGATTTCAGATATTGATAGTTCTGTTTATATGAACCCTATAACTCTGAAGTCAGATTCACGTATTTGTTTACATGCAGAACATGATAAAGTCACCGTGATATGACCTACCAGAGCTACTGTCATGTTTGCTTTGATGACATATATGTCATAAGATTTTTATAAATAAATATGACTTAATAAATACACATGCTCGTAGGACGCAAAACATACACAACACAACAATGTGCATTGCATGGATTATTTCAGGTTTACCCCACCCCTTCCAGTCTGTTTGAAATTTCATTCATATTGAGCTTAATCTGATTGATTGGGGTATTTAAAACTTTTAAGTCTGATTATTTGGTTGCATGAAAAGTAAACAAAGCTATTCAGTCTGTTAAAAAATCAAAACATACTGATCTCAGACCATTTAATCAAATTTATTTCCTTGTTTTATGTAAAACTTTGCATGGTCTGGTTCCTCCCCCTCTTATAGCATTCATTAAGGAGCTGACAGGCAGTAGGCTCATTAGATCCACTTCTAGCCATATGCGGAATATGCTGCCTATTCACAGAAGACTGTAAAATTCACTCAATACCATTAATTTACAATCATTGTTAAAAAATAATCAACAGTGATCAAGCTCCTTGATTTCCATCAATTTCAAATAAATTGACATTATGAATTGTCGTTAAATTGGCACATTTACAGTTTATTAATGTGCATGTTCCTCTAAAGCTAAGCTGAATAAATTACAGATGTACAGTTTCAAATAGCATGTTAGTACTATTTTTTGTTTGACTAGTATTCTTATTAGTCACCTCGCTAGATCCTCGCTAAACCCATCAGGTGTCATCATGATCACATTCACTCCACACATTCACCCCCACACTTTAAGAGCTCAATGAAAACACAATGAGTTTAAGGGAGGCAAACGAGATTTGGTCTCTCTCTGAAACTTTATCTTCTGGTGTCACAGTCTCCTTTCCCTCCTGTAAGAAAGTGCCCTTGATGTACTGTATCTGTGACATGTTATTGATTAGCACGGACAATACTTTCCACTTGGTTCCTCAGTTTGAATAAAAAAAGAAGAACAAATAGAAAATACATATCAAATACTCTTAATTTGTAAGGTGGTTGTTAAATTTAGGTGCTGGGTAGGATTAGGAATGCATAATATGATCATGCATAATATCTACTTTATAAGCACTAATAAACAGCCAATATGTTAATAATAGGCATGCTAATAAGCAACTAGGTTATAGTGAGAATCGGTCCCTGTACTAAAGTATTACCATTTTACCTAAGTAGAAGTATTTTTTGCAACCTGAAGTACCCAGGCTAACTGGTAAAACACGTCATGGCAAAATTTCTGCAAAATTATATTATGTATGTTGCTTCTTGCACAATTTGTGGTGCTTTAAATGTGAAATGTCCAGTGACTGGTGTTAAAAGTGAATTCTGTTTCCTCAGAAACAGATAAATGCAAATGAGTCAGCATTTTAGTTCGTTGGTACCATTTTTCAATTCCCACAACACATTTCACATGGACTTGCAATTTTCTATGGTAACTGACAGCATATAGAAAATAGCTTGTGCTAAAAACATTTGTGTAGCATGGTTAAAATGTACATCCCGTATATCTATGGTAGACAATATATGTACTTTTTGAACATCAAGTACAGATTCAAATATTTATCTGAATCTGTAATTTAGATATCAATTATTCTGCCAAACTGGTTTAGAAAGAGAATCTTGTATAATAACTCTGTATAGTACCTTACACTGCTACAATTGTATCAACAATTATATGTGTTACATCTGTGCCCCCTCAGAAGAGGCATTGAATTGATTGGGAGATTGAATATCAGTCTGACGTGTTTCGGGTCACCTTCTAAAATACTGTATGTTTTAAATAATACGAAAAAATAAAAGTTGAGTAAAAGGTGTTTTATTTATTTATTTATTTTTCCAATTTGAAATCTTCAGAACTTGCACATGACATGCCTGACTTCATTTCATGTTTAAAGTTCACATTTGTACTATGTTACTTTATATAAATGAAGGTTTTCTTTGTACTGATGGTTGATTCTGAATCTTATTCACGTTAGTCACTTAATTGGTCTGTTTCCTCGTGTTAGACTCTTTCCAAACTGTTAGAGAGGTACCGTCTGTAATTACTGTACAATTATAGAGGGGTCGTAGTAATTACATACTTCTTAAAACCATTATAACTTTTAAATAGTTTGCAGAGGAAATCAGAGAATGCTGGATTTTTTAATACTGAAGTATCAGATGCATTCAGACTATTACGAAGTGCTAAATGTCATGTCAATTTCATATGGAAAAAGTCTTTTATTAAGGAAAATGTTACTATATGGTTTCTAAATAACCTGGGAATTGCTGCTGGAGGAGTATTTCAGACAGAAACAATATGCAGTTAACGGGAAAAACATCAGAGAAGCTGTCTATCATTACATTGTGGGTTGAGGTGACTTCTTCTGCGCAGACTGTATGATTAGACGCGACATGTCTTGAAAACTATAGCTGAACTTTCAACTCCAGCAACAATCAGAGTTGTAATTATGGTTTGAAAAGGCATAGTTGGGGGAGGGGGTGGGGGGGATAGATTTTTAAATTGTGCCTTTTCAAAGACACAAGGGCAACAGAAATCATACAGTGAGAATCTTGAAAATATCACCTTCAACCCCAATATCTCTGATAGGCTACAGAACTTGCATGACTACATCAGTGTATCGAAGAATAAAAGATGAAGCATGAAGGAAGGAAGGATCGTGCATGTCCTCTTCAAACCTGATCCATCTGCTGAATTGTTAACCTTTATGGGGAAAAACCAAAGAGACAAAGCTGATTGTTAAATTTTAATCTTTCTTTATGGTTCAAAAGAGGTCAAAATGCAACCGATTGGATCTGATGAGATTTTCTTTCCATGCAGAGCCTGAAATCCTGTTTTGTTCAACAAGACATTGTCAAATACTCAAACTGCGAGGTAGGCTGAAACTAACAGCGCATTCAAAGTAACCACAGGGCCCATCAAATTTTCATTCAAACCACATTTAAAATGGCAAACAAATCCAAATGCAAAACGCTTAGTCCTTATTGACATTAAACCTCTGGAAGCTCAGTTACTGTTCTTAATAGGAAAATATGTCAAATTATTTATATTGAATAAATAATTTACCCACCAACAACAATAGCGTGTTTGTATTTTTGCTTATTATATGACAAAATATATTATTCATACCAAATGTGATTACAGACATCTGAAGGAATATATTAGCATTCATTATCAAAATGTGCTGCCAGGTTTTCTTTAGTTTTGGTTAATGTCCACTTTGTATAAAATAATATAGGCAGCTGTCCACAATATTGGAACTCAAATTTGGCAGGGATTGTCTGATATTGACTAACTAGATTACTGGCCAAATAGCAAGAATCAAAATTAATTCAGAAGCAGGTCAATTCAGTTGTTGACAATCATTGTCATAAATTGTGCAGAATTAATCATCTCTACAAGAAAGTCAAAAGTCAGGCGCAGACAAAAAAAAACAGCACTTATATTTTCAGAGGAGCAGAAATTTCTAGTTTCTTGTTTGCTTGGTTGCTGTTGTCTTATGTCAATAAACCTTATACTAATAATACAGAGGTTGTTTTTTTGGGGGTATTTTGGTAAATGTTCAGTATCCTGTTAATTATATCAGTATCATTTGTATTAGTGTATACAGTATTATTCAATGTGCTTTGTAGCATACCTCAAATCTTAAATGTATTTAAAAACTGTACTTGCAGTTGCAGATACTATAATGATAATGAAATATAGAAGGCCACATAAAGAAAGTACAGTACACCACCATTACTGTTTACCTGCTTAATTACCCTTTTAAAAAAGTGCACTTTGTAATACTGATGAATTAAGTTTAACTTAAGAAGTATATTTTAAATCCTGTTTTAAGTCATCTCTTGTGTGTTATTATAGTGTGTTATTTGATGTTGCATTTAAAGTTTATATTAATTAAAGTATATTCTAACTTATCGTAAATGCTTGTCATTAAATTTGGCAGTACACTTTAAACATTTGAAAGTCAATAGTTAGTACTATGTAATTTACGTAATTATGAAATTACATGTAAAGATGTACTTAAGTCCTACTTAAGTGAGTCAAAACACTGAATTTAAACTTTTAATTTAATTGTAAATAACATTCAAGCATTGCATTTCACACTTCTTTTAAAGTATATTATTTCCATGATAAGTTCTCATTTTAAAAGTATGCTGAAGTGTCTTTTTTTTCACAAGGGCTGTCCATGCAAGCAGTACAAAAAGACAACTCATCAAGGAGTGATGAAGCAGGGGTGTCTCTGAGCACAGGGAGCCCAGAGGTATGACTGCAACAGTCATTGAGCCAAAGAGTTATAATTAATTCAGGAGCAGGTAAATTGAGTTGTTGACAATCGCTGTCATAGTGCGGAACCAATCATCTCTACAAGAGAGACTCGAAATTCAAATCCTGGCATGTAAGACAGCACTGGTTTCTGCAGGGGACCTTAGATACATATTCATGCCGCTGTTTAATTATGTATGCATATGCTAATGCAGGTCTCTTTGGGTCCACTCAGTCTTATTTAGGCGATAGAACACTGACCGAATATAAGCTCTTTCTCTCTACTCACAACAGTAATGAACCAGAAGTAAATCATTGTCTGGATCACAAAGCCAAGACCATATCAGGAGTAAGTAAAGGATGTTCTCTTGAGTTTTTGTTGCTGTTCAAGGCAGACAACATTTGATGGTATTTTTTAATGAAGCAACTGTAGTCTGAGCTGGCAAAGCTTCCAGGAAGCCGTCCATTTGTCTTATAAATTATCAAAGCCTGAACGTTTAGCTCAGGTACAGGACACCAGAACAGAGCCATTACAGTGTATGGAACATGCTGTAGACAGCTCTCACTTCACACATCATTAAGATCTTTGGGAAACTCATCATGAAACAACTCCATGTTCATGAACCACCTGAGCTGAGTGCATTTTACCTTCAGGCATGCATGGCTGTGGATGATGTTTGAATCTACATGCTTCATAGCGCATGCTTCCACTTTAGAAAGTATATTCTTTGGGCCCTTTCTTTCTGAACATGCTTCACAACTCCTTGTTCAAGCTCTTGTTCTGTCCAGGCTGGACTACTGCAATGCTCTTTTGTCAGGTCTTCCGGCCAGTTCTATCAAACCTTAACAATTAATCCAGAACGTGGCAGCAAGATTAATATTTAGTGAGCCAAAAAGAATGCACGTCACACCTCTGGCTACCAATAGCTGCTCACATAAAATTCAAGGCATTAATGTTTGCCTACAAAACCACCACTGGCTCTGCTCCCCTTTACCTAAATTCATTACTTCAGACTTATGTGGCCTCTAGAAGCTTACGTTCTGCAAGTGAACGTTGCTTTATTGTGCCATCCCAAAGAGGCACAAAATCACTTTCACAGACTTTTAAATTAAATGTTCCCTCCTGGTGGAATGACCTGCCAAGCAAGTCCAAGTCCTTAGCCATCTTTAAGAATCGGCTAAAAACACATCTCTTCCATCTTTATTTGACCCTCTAACTCTAGCACTCTCTATTCTAATTCTATTCTTTAAAAAAAAAAAAAAATACTAACACTAGCTTTTTTAATCTTTTTGTATTCTATTTGTTTTCTTTTTTATTTATTATACAATTAACAAAAGCAAAAAAGGCCTCTAACATTAGCATGCTCTATTCTTTTTCTATTCTATCTGTTTAGTTTTCTTTTTCTTTATTATATATATAAAAAAAAAACTTGCTATGTGTACTGCGTTAAGCGAACTGAGACTTGTTGTAGCACTTGCATATCATTGCTCTTTTGTTGATTTTGATTGCTTCCATTGTCCTCATTTGTAAGTCGCTTTGGATAAAAGTGTCTGCTAAATGACTAAATGTAAATGTAAATAATTATATGCAAGTAACCCTAAGCCAAACTCCAATTCTTACCTTAACCATATAGTAAGCACATGTAGTTAATTAATATTACTCAGTACTTAAATGTATAATTACACTGTAACTGTTACGCGGCTGACGAGATGTGAGACGTACGGATCCATATGCAGACTTTATTAGGCAGAGACGTGGTCGTACAGGCAGGGTCAAACAATGGCAAACAGGTATAATATGGACGAGACAAAGAGTAACCAAAGACAAGCGTGGGTCGACGATTAGCGTACAGAATCCAAAGGGGCGAGACAGGAGAGGTAATCCAAAACGTTAGCGATAGTCTAGGCAGGGGAAAACACAATTAAACAAAGGCAAGGCTAGGCAAGGCAAGGCTAGGAAAACTAACAGGGCTCTGTAGGGCAGCGATAATGCGTACAATACTCGGCACCGAGGGAGAGAAAGTCCAGGGTAGAAATAGTGTGTGTGATAGTGATGCTGTGTGATCAGGTGTGCGTGTGATTAGTGCAATGAGTGATTGGTGACAGCTGTGTGCGTGTGATTGGTGAGATGGCTGATGGGAAATGTCCATGTGATGTGTGGTGTGAAAGTCCATGTGGTGACCTCTAGTGGTGAATGACCGGGAGTGCAGACCAGATTCGTGACAGTAACAAGGACACCTTAAAATAACATGTAATATGGCTCTATTCTAATAAATTATTACTTAATAAAGCAAAAAATCCCATAGTGTGGCTGTCACATGTGTGTTCCCGTTGTGTTCCTGTCTGCCCTTATTTGGTTTAGTTCCGGTTCTTATTATTAGTTTACATGGATTTTGATTAATTACTCCACCTGCTTCTGTTCTTCCTGATTACATTCCCTGTCTTCATAAGTCCTGTGTTCTCCCTTGGTTTATGTCTGCTGTTGAATGTCTTCCTTGCCCGTGCTCTGTGTTTCCCTGTTGGATATTAAAGACTCTCGTTTTGTGAATTCCTCATCTCCTCGTTTCCTCGCTCCTTCGTCCCCAGCGTGATCGTGACAGTGGCCTTGGTACAAAGCATATGCTTAAATCAAAATCCAAAAATCTAACTATAGTGTGCAATGATACTACAAACTTGTAGTAGATCAAATAAAACATTTAGTGGTCACACTTTATATTAGGTGGCCTTAACTACTATGTACTTACATAAAAAAATAAGGACAATGTACTTATTGTGTTCATATTGTACTGCAAAACACTTTTGCTGTTATTGAGGTGGGATACGGGTAAGGTTAGGGACAGGTTTGGTGGTATGGGTAGGTTTAAGGGTGGGTTAAGGTGTAAGTGATGGGTCAACAGTGTAATTATAAATGTAATTACAGAAATTAATTACAGATGTAACTACATATAGGTATTTTTAAAATATAAGTACAATGTAAAAACATGTATGTACACAATAAGTGCATTGTACCAAATAATTAATTTAAATGTAAGTACATAGTAGTTAAGGCCACCTAATATAAAGTGGGACCCATTTAGTTTATTGCTTGATTCTAAACATAAATCCAAACCTCATATTGATTATATTTTCCTTAAAATTTAATTTGGAACCAGTGTGTTAAACCGGTAACACTTTACAATAAGGCTCATTAGTTAACAACATTAGTTAACATGAACTAAGAATGAACAATACTTCTACAGCATTTATTAATCTTAGTTAATGTTAATTTCAGCATTTACTAATGCATTATTAAAATCACAAGTTGTGTTTGTTAACATTAGTTAATGCAACATGAATAAACAATGAGCAACTGTATTTTCATTAACTAAAATGAACAAATATTAATAAATAGTGTAATAAATGCATTGTTCATTGTTTGTTCATGTTAGTTAATACATTAACTCATGTTAACAAATGACACCTTATTGTAAAGTGTTACCGTTAAACCAATTTAAAAACTGTTAAATAATGCCTCTACCAACTTTCTGCCTCCTACTACATAGTTTATAATCTTTGCAGAATTGTTATTGGATGTTTATTTGAACTCATCATTGTGTTATGTATAACTTAATTAAATGGAATCCAATATTAAAAGGTATTTGCATTGGTCGCATTTTCAAATGTGTTAAATATCCCTATTATCTTAAACAGTATCTGGTACCATATTATTCAACATATCAATTAAGACATTCTACGCAACTTTTTGTTTTCTATTCTATTCTAACTGTGAAGAAAACAGGTACACAAAAGTAGCCTATTTCAGTTGAGTGGAGAAACAGTGGCGCAACCCGCTTTCTTGCTTCCTCTGCAAGTTTTGTTGTAAACTGCATTTGCTTTTTAAATAGGAGAAATTTGAGTAGTGTTCCAAGAAAATTATGTACGTAACTTGAAAATTTGAAATCAAGAAAAATGAGCAATTACATAGTGTCCAGATGGCTGTGTTAATTGTTTTGAGACTATTAGCTTGGAAAAAATCATTTGAGAAAAGTTGAGATTGGGACGTTTTAGCTGTTAGCGATATCAGGCATCTGCCTGAAGCGAGCAGATGTTATGTGCTGAGTGGGATGGGAACTTTTTAGAATGTGTGATGTTGCATTTGATCAGAAACTGAGTTGAGGGGAGGTCTGTACCCACAGTGTTTCAGACTTAAAAGTTTTTACAATTTGGTTACATGCATTTCTCAGTATACATGATGAACACCTTTCAGATATTCTGTACACCATTTTTGGATTGGGTTTTTAGTATGTTTGATTAGGAAGGGAGCTAAACTGCAGGACAGTGGCCCTCCACAATCAGAGTTTCTCATCCTTGATTATGTTATGCAAACTTGGCTGTCAGAGGAAAAGCAATGCATATGTTTTGTAAAACAAATGAGAAGAAAACTAAGAGCTGTAATCTGAGATGAGATATAATCGACCATGTCATGAATCAAGGTTTCAATTGTTGGTGTCAAATTTGAGATGTTTTCATCAAACCAACAGTAGATATAATCAGATGTAATGAAAGTCCACTGGTGGCGAGCGTAGTGAGAACCCAAGTTCAGTTTGTTAAACAAAGTGTAATCCAAAATACAAATAAACGACTTGACTTGACTTGACTATGGCTTGACATGAACAGACTTGACTTGAACAGACTTGACTTAGCATGAATAAACTAGACTCACCAACAGCAGGTAACAATGTCAATCCATGACAAGGAACAAAGGCAACAACATGGCTACTTAACCAATCAGAACGTGACACAAAGAACAAGGGAACCAAAAGCATGAATACAAGAGGGCAAGGGAAGCATGACACTAACAGCATGAATTAAATTACAAAATAAAAGACAAGAAAACAAGAACATGAAACAGAACACAAAACAGACCTTTCATCAGACAACAAAAACATTAAGCTGAACTGCATTTTGTATTTACATGGGCAAAGACTCCAAAAAGGGGGAGAGGAATTTCTCACCACCAATATATCCAGGTAAGATATTTGGGGTTTGGAACAAAACTGAACAAAGCACAAGCACTGAACAAACTGTTTTGTTGTCCATAATGTTGTTTTAAAAATCCATAGAGCCAGGCGAACACTCCACACTATGATTTGTGTGTATGAGGCTCCTTTCAAATTGGCCAAAACAAGATGAGAGGAGTGTTTGGGAGCAAACCTGGATGTAAAAATAGAAAAAAGGGTATCCACATCCAACCAGAGTTAATCTCATAATACAATATACAGTAAGAGCATCTGTATTATTTAAATCAAAATAAATAAACATTTTAATCCACTTTTCTTCCCTTGTTCTTTAGGCCTTTATCAGGCGAAACCCCAGTGCCAAATAAAGCTTTATAAAGCAAATAATGGTGTCATCAGTGTGCTCACAGGAGGTTTTATATTGTAACGGGAGGAAGAATCACACGACACGGAGGGTCAATAAATGCCCCGAAGGGTGCGTTTATTGGTGTGTGCAAGCGTGCCGTAGTGCTCGTGGGTGAGACTGTCATGCTCCAGGATCAACTTGAGCTTCCGTGCTCTGCGTAGGTGCGGGTCTGGTGTCCATGCAGTCTGTGTGCTGTGGGCTGGCCGGTCAGACGCTGCTCTCTGTAGCAGAGGGAGAGGGAAGTTAGTGATACGCGAACTGGAGTCATATCTCACCCCTCTCCGGTTCTGGCGTGCTTTTATCCACGTCTTGATGGGCTTCAGGTGTGGCCAGCCAGCCCGTGTTAATGACGTGCAGGTGATCCTCCTCCGTTTCCAGGGCGACGCTGATGAGGTCCCGGGACACGCGTCACAATATACAATGTTTAGATACAATCTAAACATTATCCCTGTATCCCAATGTGAACACTGTCCATCCTAAATAGTATGTTAGATAAGTATGTGCCAAAGCAGTTGCAAAGTCCCTTGATGGCATACTATTTTTGGTAGATTTTGGAGGTGTGGATCTGTACACACTCTATTGCCTACAACCCATTGCGCTTTGGAAGAGTTTGAACTACAATCATGATTTAAAAGAACTACAAACATGGCAGATGTTTGTGAGACCTTAGGTGGAGATGCTTTGAAAGGGGGATCTTTTGAGCATTTACAATCCCTTTTAGGTTTTGTTGTACATGTGTATTTGTGAATGTACTAAATATTATGGTCATTATGACCTGTAAATAATACATATAAAATATGTATATTATATTTTAGGGGTGTCAACATTAACACGTTAACACATGCGATTAATCTAAAAATTTTAACTCGTTAATATTTTTTTTAACACAAATTAATCGTTTGATAAGGTTTGTCTCCAACTTCTTCCCGTCATCGCAGCATGGAAGGCCATCTATCATTGTGTGATGAGGGTGCAGCGAACGGCACAGGGTAACGGCACAAGTGAGCTATTTTGAAAATACAGTCGCGGGAAAAAGTCGTGGGTTGCAGTTTTTCTTTTACTAATGTGTATTATACTTGGAATGTATTCCTGGCAACTTAAGAACAGAGAGGTGGTTGTAACATCACAAACAAGTGAGTTTCAGCAGAGCATACATGTTAAGGCTTTTACACAGCAGAAATAAACATGACAACAGCCACTATAGATTATATAAGATAATACACACACAATTACGATAGGATATTTGTATGTGATTTTCTTAAGTGAATGTGTACATCTGAAATGCTAATTTGTGCAGCGATATAAAAGGCTATAAATAGCATATTTTAACAACAGTAAACAACCAAATTCCACATGTGATCGCAAAAGGAAGTTATTACAAACACTCGATGGTGGTTTGAAGTGAGTTCTGAGTAAAAGTGTACTATTAATCTCATAAATTGTCTTATGAAGCATGATGCTAATATTAGCTCTAATGCACCTGCAGAACAGGTCCAATTCTTCATAATGCATTTTGTCATAATACTTCATGTAAGGTCGCAAGAATGTTTTGTTGTATTTATTTAGAAATACTTTTGATAATAGTTGGGTAAATGTACAGGTGCTGGTCATATAATTAGAATATCATCAAAAAGTTGATTTATTTCACTAATTCCATTCAAAAAGTGAAACTTGTATATTATATTCATTCATTACAGACAGACTGATATATTTCAAATGTTTATTTCTTTTAATTTTGATGATTAGAGCTTACAGCTCATGAAAGTCAAAAATCAGTATCTCAAAATATTAGAATATTTACATTTGAGTTTGAATAAATGACCATCCCTACAGTATAAATTCTGGCTATCTCTTGTTATTTTAAACCACAATAATGGGGAAGACTGCTGACTTGGCAATGATCCAGAAGACGAACATTGACACCCTCCACAAAGAGGGTAAGTCACAGAAGGTCATTACTGAAAGGTGTGGCTGTTTACAGAGTGCTGTATCAAAGCATATTAAATGCAAAGTTGACTGGAAGGAAGAATTTGGGTAGGAAAAGGTGCACAAGCAACAGGGATGACCGCAAGCTTGAGAATACAGTCAAGCAAAGCCGATTCAAACACTTGGGAGAGCTTCACAAGGAGAGAACTGAAGCTGGAGTCAGTGCATCAAGAGTCACCACGCTCAGACGTCTTCAGGAAAAGGGCTACCAAGCCACTTCTGAACCAGAGACAACGTCAGAAGCATCTTAACTGGGCTGTGGAGAAAAAGAACTGGACTGTTGCTCAGTGGTCCAAAGTCCTCTTTTCAGATGAAAGTAAATTTTACATTTCATTTGGAAATCAAGGTCCCAGAGTCTGAAGGAAGACTGGAGAGGCACAGAATCCATGTTGCTTGAAGTCCAGTGTGAAGTTTCCACAGTCAGTGATGATTTGGGCTGCCATGTCATCTGCTGGTGTTGGTCCACTGTGTTTTCTGATGTCCACAGTCAACGCAGCCATCTACCAGGAAATTTTAGAGCACTTCATGCTTCCTTCTGTTGACAAGCTTTATGGAGATGCTGATTTCATTTTCCAGCAGGACTTGGCACCTGCCCACACTGCCAAAGGTACCAAAAGCTGGTTCAATGACCATAGTGTTACTGTGCTTGATTGGCCAGCAAACTCGCCTGACCTGAACCCCATAGAGAATCTATGGGGTATTGTCAAGAGGAAGATGAGAGACACCAGACCCAACAATGTAGATGAGCTGAAGGCCACTATCAGAGCAACCTGGGCTCTCATAACACCTGAGCAGTGCCACAGACTGATCGACTCCATGCCACGCCGCATTGCTGCAGTAATTCAGGCAAAAGGAGCCCCAACTAAATATTGAGTGCTGTACATGCTCATACTTTTCATTTTCATACTTTTCAGTTGGCCAAGATTTCTAAAAATGCTTTCTTTGTATTGGTCTTAAGTAATATTCTAATATTTTGAGATACTGATTTTTGACTTTCATGAGCTGTAAGCTCTAATCATCAAAATTAAAAGAAATAAACATTTGAAATATATCAGTCTGTGTGTAATGAATGAATATAATATACAAGTTTCACTTTTTGAATGGAATTAGTGAAATAAATCAACTTTTTGATGATATTCTAATTATATGACCAGCACCTGTATACTGGGATTGAAGCGATGTGGCTTGGTAAACGTGTTATTGCCAGTATAAAGGCTAATAATGGCTGAATAAAAACAAAAGAATAATGATAAAAGAATAATAAGGATTATGTCTCATACCTGGCGGAAGTGTGAAAGGTTCTGTTTCCTTAAACTAGTTTGTCATGCATTTCTTTATTTCAACACATTTACAGGTAAATCCTAGTATTTTAAACTTGTGATTAATCATGATTAATCACAGTCCATGACTGTAATTAACGCAATTAAATTTTTTAATCGATTGACAGCACTATTATATTTGCTTCTTATGTAAAAAATAAATCACATGACATGATATCTAGGGAGTTTTCCTGCTGTGTTAGGGTCTAGCTTTTCCATGATTCTGTAGGACAGGCGGTTCGGAGAATGAATGAATTACATACTTTATCCAACTACTTTGCAATGCAGAAGTTACAATTAAGTTTACAATTAAGGTGGCTATAACAGGTAATGTATTCAGATATTATACTGTATTCTGTATGTTACTATTAAATACTTTTTTGTAATCGGATTAATAAAGCATTTACATCAATATCAGCATGTGATCACCTAGCAGCAGTGGATGTCCAAGGTCATCCCAGTGGTGGCATCATCACAATGTGTGCCGTAATATACTCTGACGGCAGGCAGTTACATAAACCTGTAATTGGGCCACACAGTACAGAGTCTCATTTCATTCCTGGATGACCTCAATGCGAGTCCAGGTGAGAAGAAAAATGCCAACATTTGTGATTACATGGGATAATGTGGCATTTAAACACTCCCATGCAGCCAAAGAATGTCTAACCTTCACAGTCTATCTTAAAACAATGTATTTTTACCTCCCACTACATCCTCCTGAACCCTGTAGAGGAGCTTTGGTTCTCATGGAGGTGGAAAGTCTATGACCATGATCCATATGACCAGATGGTTCTCTTGGTGTGATGGATGCTGCTTGCTTGGAAAAAAAAGGTGTATTTTTATGACTTCTTTGACCAAAGGTTTGGTTTTCAACATTTTAATGGACACCTTTTTTAGGTGTGTGATGAAATGATCTCTTGTTGGCCAACTCATTTCAAAAGATTAAAATGAACGCATATTGAAATTCTCAACTTGTAATATGCAAGATATCCAGGATGCACTGTATTTAAAAAATCAGAGCATATGAGGTTTCTGACAAAAACAGACCTTGCATAAATTCTGAGCCTTTGTACCTTCTGCCCCTCTCCACAAAGGCAGCATAAAAACCGAGTAGAAGGTGCTGACTTACTCAGAATTTTTCTTAATTGTCTCAGGAAGTACGTCTTCTGAGGTGTCTTTCTGATGAGGTGGTCTGTGATATGTGCTGCAGATATGGGTGCCTAGGGATTTGAACGAGTCTGTAATGGTAATTTGTTGCCTGTGGAGAAATAAATTGGGAGTTTGTTATGTTCTTTTCTTGAATGTCTGCAACACCATCCTGCTTTTCAGCAGATCCATGCAGGCAAATGACCTTTCCTGAATCACAGGCTGCCAACAGATGCTTGGCAGTATGTGAAGCCAGATGCGTCCAGTAATGGGGAAAAAAATACTGCAAAACACACAAGCACAAAAACTTAGCATCGCTTCAACTTAACACGTGGAAAATCACGTGAATACTATGGGGCCGTTGAATGCTTGAATCTGATTGGCTGACGAACGTTCTAAGGTGTGCAATTATTTTCAGGGAAACGCACGGCGAACGTAGTTCCAGGCAGCTCTTGACCGCATTACATGACCATATCACTTCGCCAAATGATTTGTATTTCAAAGGTCTTAGAACAGCAAAATAACCAAAACCCACAACGACACTGGCCAAACAAATAAATATAGTAATCAAAAGGATAAAAACGACAGATCATGTCCATGTTTTTGCCACAAAATTACGCTTTTTTATGTACGGAAAGCACATACTCTATCTCTCCCGCTCTCTCTCCCTCACAGACCGCACATACATAACAGTTACAGTTTGCACACACGCTAACATACATCGCGCTAATTTTGTCAGCGCTACTCTGACGATTTCATCAGTAAACAACTTAAAAACTACATGACTTCTCACAAGCGAGGTAACAACACCGGCGCTGTTCGTGAACAAAAGGAACTAAATTTCACTATAACTAGAGACATTGCTGCCGAACACTATTGAGAGACGCACAGAGGTAATTTTCTCTCTCTCTCTCTCTCTCTCTCTCTCATAACTTAGTTATTAACTGTATTAACTGCATTAATCTGTTATCAACGGCTCAAGCCTCCGTAGGTTTAAAATGACGTTTTGGAATTGGCAACGGAGGCGTTGGATGAAATGCGGAAGAAATAATCCTACTCACAATAGCGATTTAAGTAGAAATACTGGACGAATGCCTTGAAATATCATCTGATCGATGTCTTGACTCACTTCGCGTCGTGACCGCATCACCACCTCGGGTGTGCATTATTTTTCTAATAATCCAACGGCCCGTCGTCAATTATTCCTTATGATAGAAATAAATATACTGTCACATATTTTTCTGTATGTGGAAAGCGGCAATTTCTTATGCATTATTCAATATGTTGTAATATTTTAACACGTTATTCTGTATATTTTCAATATACATTAAATAATTTAATATATTGATTGTTAATATTTAAGGAAATATATATTCTTTCCATAAGGGATTGTGTTTACCAATTTCTATATTCTGCTTGACCAAAACATGTGATAACACCATTCGGAACAACACAGAAGCCTTACAGAATCTTGTAAACTGTGCTTCAGGGAGCCCCTATAAAATGCACAGTTGTGCTGTTCCAAAAAGACTCTGAGCACTGGAGATGTTCTGAGATATCTGTAATGTCCAGCGTGCTTTTGTACTTGGTAGAGCGACATCGATTTCAATCTCTTGAACAAACCAGTCAGCTCACAAGCAAGTATTCACTCGAATGCCTGTTTGATTCCCCTGTGAAATGTTCCAGCTGACACTGATTGATTTTGTGGAGTGTTTAACAGGTGGTCATTTGGTCTGTGCGTGCCTGATTACACATGTGTGAGAATGGTGATTTCAAGGTGGGATGGGGGTCAGTGGTCCAGTGCTGCTCTAGAGGGCTCAACACAGCCAGACCCTCCATGTTGAACAGCTAAACACCAGAATGGCACAGACAACAGACGAGGCTGGTAAGGAGAAATCGATGGTCCAAAAAAAAAATAAATAAATAAAAAAAGACGGAGACGGGGGAGGAGAGAAATGAGAGGAGAATTTTAAAAGTGAGAGGCAGCAACATGAGGTGAACATGGAAAATAAAAAGATTTGGGGCCAGAAAGTCCAATTGATAATGGAAAGGGAATTCATTTTTTGTTTTTCTCCCCACTATAAGTCTTACACTTATAGATATGGTACTTTTGACGTCACATGACAAGGAACGTGTTTTTATTTAATTATATATGACAACAAATCTTGAATGCAGCCTTATCCACTAAATCTATTAAGGATATGATAACCCAAAAAAAATAATAATAATAAAATTATATATATATATATTCTGTCATGTAATTATGTCAAATATGGCACAGCACTCAGGAACATTGTTTTGAATTGGAGATTTAGTATTCTGAATAAAAACTCAATATTTGGTAGAGGAGACGATTAACAATGAGTAATGACTTAATTATGTTTTTCACACAATGCTGTTGCATGACTTTAGAAAATTATTTTTTAAGGTGCTTTTTAGGAAAGCATTATATATCAGTATCATGTTGGTTATCAGCTGATTGTCACACTAGATGGAGAGGCACACAAGGAGGAGTATAGTAAAAGCTTTTCTTTATTAAACAAACTGAAGGCAACGTCAAAAGGTAAGTGCAATAACTCCGAGTTCAATGAAGCTCGATAAACTGAGGAAATAATCATCCTTATCTTTCCCTTTATGGAGAATCAACTGGAGGAAGACATCCACGAAGCCACAGGGATCCAGCAGGTAAGTGATGAGACAGACGAAGAGCCTGTAACCTCGAGACCAGTCAATGAAGGAATGAGGCGAGTAGACCTTTATGGTGCATGAGAAGTGGAGTCAGGTGTAAGTGATTAGTAATCTGGTGATTGTGATCAGGTGTAGGTGGATGTCGTGGCTGGTGAGTCCGTGACACTGATATTATAGATTTTGACTTTGTTTTTGACACATCATTGAAAATTTTGGATGCATTTAATTGATTAAAAATGTATAATGCTAATGTGTATATATATATATATACACACACATTGTTACGGAAGTACACCCGGACACAAGAGGAAGGTTGAGGGTACTTTATTCTAACACTTCAAGTAATTTAGAGGATAGCAGGTAAGTGAATGAGACAATGAATCCTTGGAGGTATCTTTAAGGAGAGTGATACTTGGGGTTTGCTTTGCAGGAGGATGGATGAGAATCAGCGCCGTAGATCCAGGACTGGGAGGACTGGGAGTCGAGGGATGACGCAGACGAGGAGAGCACTTCTAGGGAGGAACACAGGAGGGAAGTAACAGGGTAAATACTTCTCAGGAGATTTGCGATGTGCAGGTAGGAGTCTTTTGTGCATAAACGAGACCGGACACTGAAGTGAGGTGCTGAGGGTGCTTAAGTAGTGCGTGTGGTGATGAGTCAATGGATTGCAGGTGTGCTCAGTAATCAGGTGAGGAAGTGCGCTGGTATTGGCTGGGGTGTGGTTCTGGCTGTTCTGTGTCAATATCACAGTTTCCATAAAAAACTTTAAGCAGCACAACTGTTTTCAACATTGATAAAAATATAGCCTATGTTTGTAAAGCATCAAATCGGGATATTTAAATGAATTCTGAAGGATTGTTTGACCCTGAAGACTGAATAAAATTCAGATTTAATTAGGGCTGTCACGATAACCGCAATATTGCAATACCGAGCTATTGATGAGCATATTTGCAGAAGAATGCAACAACCGCGATATTTCAGTGTTTTCTTTTTCGTAAGGTTACGCCCGTCTTGTTTTACACTCCGTGCATGTGTACTGAATATTAGTAATGATAACAATGTGTATCATGCTTATTTGCACAGAGGCTCAGTACATTTGCACTTAACAAGCCTAAACAGACCGCAAATGAGAGAGAGATCGACTGATCGCGTGCGATTACCTGCGTCTGTCCTTCAGGCCAAGTCATATGTGAAAACAGGTTGTCATGTCCAAGGAAAACGAAATCTGTCTTAGCATCGACGCTCTGCTGGTCAGCTGAGCCTTTAAAAGTGGCGCTCAAAGTTAAAATGATTTCAACAGCGTGTTTCATTACAAATCTCTGAATGAATCAGCGCTTTCGAACGTGTAGTTGAATGAACGGTTTAAAGACTCACTCAAAGACAGTCTCTTGCCGCCACCTTGTGGCTTAACAACGAAACTGCACTGACTGACAGCCCGTCTAGAACACGCAGGTGAAATATCAACAGAAAAAGTATCTTGTCAGTCAGATTCGAGGATTAGAACTAACTGTTATATATATATAGGCTAACAATATACTATTGATCTTATTGTCAGGTTTAAGTTTTGTTATGTGGACCATTATTTTGTCATTCTCTTCTGTTTACTTCACTTCCTGTTTCAACGCGATTTAGTTTTCTGAATATGACCTCCTTACATCGTAACACATACACACACACACACACACACATATATATATATGTGTGCATACCGCGCTATTGAGCCAATCAAAATTACCGCAAGGGAAATTCCTTAACCGCGACAGCCCTAGATTTAATATCACATGAATATTGACCATTTAAAATAGAAAATAAAAGTTTTTTTTGTTTGTTTTACAATTTTTTAAATGTTACTAATATTTCATAATATTATGGTTTTTACTGTATTTTTTTTTTTTTACAAAGAAATGCTGCCTTAGTTTTTCTCTAGAGCTTTTTAACCCTAAAATTAATGTCATATATTACTCTTATTGGCAACTTTAAAATCCCTAGAGCTTTAATGTAGTGTTTTGTTTTACACTATGAACTATTATGAAAAAAGCTACAGCAAGGTTCTTCAAATTTTCTCCTTTTTGTTCCACAAAAAATTTAATAAATAATAATAGCAGGTATTAAATGACATGATGGTGAAAAGTAGACTGCAGACTGACTCACAAAAGTGTGCAAAAACAGCATTTGTTCGGTTTGATTTGTTGGCAAGTCAGATAGCACACTCACTGCCTGCTCACAGACCATTCACTGAGCATCTGATGCCTATTACACACAAAACTAGAACTACTTTCTCAATCTGGCAGCTCTAATCTGATTGGCTGACTTTATGCACGTTACGAGTCATTGCGCACAGGCAATTCCATCATCTGAATCTATTCCATGTTGTTCTATTATTGTGATATCAAGTATTTCAGATTTACTCTCCCTGATGGCACATACAAATGAAATGGACAGTTGGTTCCCCTATTGTAAGTCACATTGGATAAAATAATCTGCTAAATGCATAAATGTAGATGTATATGGTCACTTTACCAGTCAGACAGGTGGCTGCTTCCTTTCTAAGTGGGCGGTTCTTAAGGTACCATCACAATTACACAATGACAATGTCCTGCAAATTTTCAGGGATGAAAAACAGACAATTCGATAGGAATCCATGCAACCTGGAAATTTTTCTTTTTTTGAGTAAAAGATTTATCCACATAGACTTTGCAAAGGGTTCAAGTTGGACATGCATGCGGGTTGCAGCACTGACCAGCAGAAGGTTGCTATGTTTGAAAGTGATATCTGTGTGATCAACACTACCATATAATATAGTATTAACAGAGTGCTGCACAGATGGCATATTTTTGATAGCCAAAACCTAGAAACGAGTTAGCTTCTTAGCACTTCCTGTTCCATCATCCTGCAATCAGTGGGTTTTTGAATGGGTTTTTGGTTAAATGCCTGAAATATAGTCATTTCTATATAGCATGTTCTTAAACAACTTCACAAAAGCCCCTTTCGTCTGACACACCTCACGCCTTCCTCAATACAAACACAGACCTTTAGCCGTACGGGGTAATATAAATGAAAGTGTATAAAATTGAAGCAATGTCTCAACAGGTAAAAGTAAACTACTTTCAACGAAAGGTCCAACATTTAAAGTTTAGCTTAACTTTCAAAAAGAAACTCTGCAAGTTTGTCTTATCAACTGAAACCCAAACATTCCATCACATTCCTTCATCTTGTTAATACACAGCCGTTGTTTTACTCTGCTGTCTGTCTCTGTGTACTTTGGCAAGTCTTGAGTGTTGGCTTGCTCTTTGGTGATGGAATCTGAATTTCTTTTTAAACACCCTCTGGCTCAGCTCTACAGTAGCCTCACACCAAACTCTCGCTATTGGACGGAATGGAATGTACAGAATGCAGTGATTTTATGTTAGAGACCACTGTTGTTGTTATTGATTGCTGTCCGGCTGTAAAGACACATTCAACTAGTAGAGTATAACAAAAAATGTTTGCCCACCATAGCTTTAACACAAGCTCAAGATATTTTCACATTTTATTCTATGACATATACTGTACAAAAATTTTACCTTTGGGGGTACAACAGCTTGTCACTTTGTACCTTCTTTACACCTAAATTATAAATTTCCCGTCAGAGGGTACTGCCCCAGTGGCAAGCTATTGTACAATTAAAGGTATAGTTGTCGAAGCTTAATGGTGGTGATGTTGAAGTCATGTGACCATGGTGTAGTTTATTTATAGTCAACATTTAGCTTTTTGTACTTCTGGTCATTGTATTTAGGCTTCAGAATGCATTTGTGAAGCTTATCATGAAAATCCTACTGGGTTTTTGTTGAGAAAGTCAGGGTGATGTGACCTTCTGGGTAGCTGGAGCACTTTATTAACAAAGGACCATGAAATTTGAGAGAATAATACCAATATTTAAAAGTCTGCATATTCAAGACTAGTTGGCAAATAGTTGTTTTGAAAGTTGAAAAGTATACTTTTGATTCTATACAATCCTGCATTTTAATTTATGCATGAGTGTAGGAGACATAAACTTCACAACAATTATCTAGAGGCATATACTGTAGCTCAATGATTAAAAAGTATCGGCGCATATGTCCTCTGGGAAATGGGTGCACAGACTCAAAGCATGAGCTCCGCTGTGACACTGTGAATAAAAATATGCTAATATGCAGCGGAGAGAGATGATGTGACCTTGTATATGAAATGGCTCTTCATTTATTTTACAGTCGTCTCCAGAGAGCGATACTGAGCCACTTTCATTTATTGCTGAAGATAAATGCCCCTGTACCCTACTCCCAAACATCATCTGAGCATTTACAGGAATAATGTTGACTCGACGGCCAGCCGGCTCACGTCCCGCAAAAACACACAATCACGTATCCCTGCGCAAGAGATTTGTAGATACACTTGGACTATTAAATATAAATACAAACAGCAGAATCAGACTTATGTATGGCACAGAGCTTTTGTTGATTTGTGTGACTGACTGGTTTTTGCATGTAGCCTGACAGCCTGGCTGAAACAGGATTCAAGGTCAGTAAATTATACAGACACTGTGAAAGAAAACAAAAGATGTATTTTTGAAATGAAGAAGGCTCATATGATCAAGGATCACAAAAAAGTACACCTTTGTACCATATTTACACAACAGGGGAATGTCATTAGTCCGACAGAATGGGTCAATATCACCATAGAGTGCCTTTCAACCCTCACAATACTCAAAAATTTTGGTTTTAATTTCCCATTCGCTTTATGTCATGTCATAAAAAGTAGACACTCAAGTACTATAGAAACATGTTAGCTGAGCTCCCACACATTTTTTTTAGATAATTATGGGCTATTATTTGAAGCATAAGATTCGTCCACCCTGTCATGGACATATATATTACTGTTAAATACATTTTCATTGCAAAATTAAGATGCAAATTATATTTTCTGAAAGGTATGATGTCCTTTTCCTAAACAGGGTTATTTGTTTGCTTTCAAATTATAAATACATAAAAGATTTTATGTAAACCAATTTGCACATTGAGAATTTGCACATTGAGAAAACTGTGATATTTGGATGCAGTTTTATTGTTTGCATGTTATTGCCCCAACACCTTGCTATTGACCACACTGGATTATATAGATATGACTGAATTATTATTTAAAATATCAGTTTAAAACATCAAGATGACAGGGTGGACACATAAAGCTGAACACACAAAGCATGACAAAATATGATAATGAAACATTTATTCAACTTTGAAAAAAATAATATAATAATAATAATAATATAATTAAATTTTCAATCACATTGATATACCCGCCTCCCCATTCATTTTAGATTTTTAGCAGTATTAACTACAAATGAATGCTATGTCCACCCTGTCATGTATCATGTACAGGTGCTGGTCATATAATTAGAATATCATCAAAAAGTTGATTTATTTCACTAATTCCATTCAAAAAGTGAAACTTGTATATTATATTCATTCATTACCCACAGACTGATATATTTCAAATGTTTATTTCTTTTAATTTTGATGATTAGAGCTTACAGCTCATGAAAGTCAAAAATCAGTATCTCAAAATATTAGAATATTACTTAAGACCAATACAAAGAAAGGATTTTTAGAAATCTTGGCCAACTGAAAAGTATGAAAATGAAAAGTATGAGCATGTACAGCACTCAATACTTAGTTGGGGCTCCTTTTGCCTGAATTACTGCAGCAATGCGGCGTGGCATGGAGTCGATCAGTCTGTGGCACTGCTCAGGTGTTATGAGAGCCCAGGTTGCTCTGATAGTGGCCTTCACCTCATCTGCATTGTTGGGTCTGGTGTCTCTCATCTTCCTCTTGACAATACCCCATAGATTCTCAGGTCAGGCGAGTTTGCTGGCCAATCAAGCACAGTAACACTATGGTCATTGAACCAGCTTTTGGTACCTTTGGCAGTGTGGGCAGGTGCCAAGTCCTGCTGGAAAATGAAATCAGCCTCTCCATAAAGCTTGTCAACAGAAGGAAGCATGAAGTGCTCTAAAATTTCCTGGTAGATGGCTGCGTTGACTGTGGACTTCAGAAAACATAGTGGACCAACACCAGCAGATGACATGGCAGCCCAAATCATCACTGACTGTGGAAACTTCACACTGGACTTCAAGCAACATGGATTCTGTGCCTCTCCACTCTTCCTCCAGACTCTGGGACCTTGATTTCCAAATGAAATGTAAAATTTACTTTCATCTGAAAAGAGGACTGTGGACCACTGAGCAACAGTCCAGTTCTTTTTCTCCACAGCCCAGTAAAGATGCTTCTGACGTTGTCTCTGGTTCAGAAGTGGCTTGGTAGCCCTTTTCCTGAAGACGTCTGAGCGTGGTGACTCTTGATGCACTGACTCCAGCTTCAGTTCTCTCCTTGTGAAGCTCTCCCAAGTGTTTGAAGCTTGCGGTCATCCCTGTTGCTTGTGCACCTTTTCCTACCCAAATTCTTCCTTCCAGTCAACTTTGCATTTAATATGCTTTGATACAGCACTCTGTAAACAGCCACACCTTTCAGTAATGACCTTCTGTGACTTACCCTCTTTGTGGAGGGTGTCAATGTTCGTCTTCTGGATCATTGCCAAGTCAGCAGTCTTCCCCATTATTGTGGTTTCAAAGAACAAGAGATACCCAGAATTTATACTGTAGGGATGGTCATTTATTCAAACTCAAATGTAAATATTCTAATATTTTGAGATACTGATTTTTGACTTTCATGAGCTGTAAGCTCTAATCATCAAAATTAAAAGAAATAAACATTTGAAATATATCAGTCTGTGTGTAATGAATGAATATAATATACAAGTTTCACTTTTTGAATGGAATTAGTGAAATAAATCAACTTTTTGATGATATTCTAATTATATGACCAGCACCTGTATGTGTCATGAGACTAAATGGCCGACAGGGTGGACATTTTGAGCTTCAATTAGCATATTAGCTTACAACAAACTGTGACTAGCTAAATAGTTAGTCTGGTTGTTGAAGAGAATTTGGTATATTTAAACGTACATATTTTGAAAGTACTGTATTCTAATCACTTCTGGCATATTTTATGCCGACAGGGTGGACATTTTAAGCTTTGGCAAAGCAAGTAAGCAAACTCAGATGAAGAAAATTTGTCACTTAAAAAGTCAACAACTTGCTCACTGCAACCCGCCACTGAAAAGACAAAAAAATCTGTTGTCCTGATGTCACTAAAGGGGAGGGCCTTTTTTTTTAAGGGGTGGATTCCTCAATACGACAACCATTCAAGGGACATGGAAAAACTCTTCTTTTTTATTAAATAAAAATATCGTTTTTATTACCAAATGATCAATACATTCAAATTGAGTAGTCTGTTATTTACCAAAATATTAATAGGAGAACATTTTTTTTAAATTTTATGACTTGACAATATTCTGCTATCATTCAAATTTAATGAGCAGTGCATGGGACATAGCAAAATAACATGCATCTAAAAAAAAAAAAATCTAAAAAATGTATCTAAAGAGCCAAGTAATGCTTTTGTCATGAATATAAAAACAGCCTAATATAACACACCCTTTCATAGTCATTCTTATGTTATGGCAAATTAATTATTTACTGTATGTACAGGACACCAAAAGGCACCCTACAGTGATATTGACCCGAATATTGTTCAGGAAACAGAAATGTCTTGTGTTGTGCCACTAAAAGTTTTCATCCTAAGCTGCTTCATAGTTTATGGAATAGCAGATACATGACGCTTATGGAATTATGGAATTTAGAATACATGACGCATGGCATGAAATATTATATAAAATACATTCAGAATTCTATAATGTGACATTTTGCATGGGCAAACACTGTACAAATGTAAAAATGCAGTTTTATTTATATATATTTTGGCTTGCTGTGCAGATACAGTGGGGCAAAAAAGTATTTAGTCAGCCACCAATTGTGCAAGTTCTCCCACTTAAAAAGATGAGAGAGGCCTGTAATTTTCATCATAGGTATACCTCAACTATGAGAGACAAAATGAGAAAAAAAAAATCCAGAAAATCACATTGTAGGATTTTTAAAGAATTTATTTGCAAATTATGGTGGAAAATAAGTATTTGGTCAATAACAAAATTTCATCTCAATACTTTGTTATATACCCTTTGTTGGCAATGACAGAGGTCAAACGTTTTCTGTAAGTCTTCACAAGGTATTCACACACTGTTGCTGGTATTTTGGCCCATTCCTCCATGCAGATCTCCTCTAGAGCAGTAATGTTTTGGGGCTGTCGCTGGGCAACACGGACTCCAAAGATTTTCGATGGGGTTGAGATCTGGAGACTGGCTAGGCCACTCCAGGACCTTGAAATGCTTCTTACGAAGCCACTCCTTCGTTGCCCGGGCGGTGTGTTTGGGATCATTGTCATGCTGAAAGACCCAGCCACGTTTCATCTTCAGTGCCCTTGCTGATGGAAGGAGGTTTTCACTCAAAATCTCACGATACATGGCCCCATTCATTCTTTCGTTTACACAGATCAGTCGCCCTGGTCCCTTTGCAGAAAAACAGCCCCAAAGCATGATGTTTCCACCCCCATGCTTCACAGTAGGTGTGGTGTTCTTTGGATGCAACTCAGCATTCTTTCTCCTCCAAACACAACAAGTTGAGTTTTTACCAAAAAGTTATATTTTGGTTTCATCTGACCATATGACATTCTCCCAATCCTCTTCTGGATCATCCAAATGCTCTCTAGCAAACTTCAGACGGGCCGGACATGTACTGGCTTAAGCAGGGGACACGCCTGGCACTGCAGGATTTGAGTCCCTGGCGGCGCAGTGTGTTACTGATGGTAGCCTTTGTTACTTTGGTCCCAGCTCTCTGCAGGTCATTCACTAGGTCCCCCGTGTGGTTCTGGGATTTTGCTCACAGTTCTTGTGATCATTTTGACCCCACGGGTGAGATCTTGCGTGGAGCCCCAGATCGAGGGAGATTATCAGTGGTCTTGTATGTCTTCCATTTTCTAATAATTGCTCCCACAGTTGATTTCTTCACACCAAGCTGCTTACCTATTGCAGATTCAGTCTTCCCAGCCTGGTGCAGGTCTACAATTTTGTTTCTGGTGTCCTTTGACAGCTCTTTGGTCTTGGCCATGCTGGCGTTTGGAGTTGGACTGTTTGAGGTTGTGGACAGGTGTCTTTTATACTGATAACGAGTTCAAACAGATGCCATTAATACAGGTAACGAGTGGAGGACAGAGGAGCCTCTTAAAGAAGAAGTTACAGGTCTGTGAGAGCCAGAAATCTTGCTTGTTTGTAGGTGACCAAATACTTATTTTACCGAGGAATTTACCAATTAATTCTTTAAAAATCCTACAATGTGATTTTCTGGATTTTTTTTCTCATTTTGTCTCTCGTAGTTGAGGTATACCTATGATGAAAATTACAGGCCTCTCTCATCTTTTTAAGTGGGAGAACTTGCACAATTGGTGGCTGACTAAATACTTTTTTGTCCTACTGTACATAAAGAGTATGTCTGTGTTGTTTTACTTAAGGAGCAGAGCTAGCATCTAGCATGCTAATGTATGTGCTGTTGCTTGCTAACAGCTTTGTTGAAGTTCAGTGATGTAACAAAAAAATATGTATCGTTGACTGAATTATATCCTGTCATGAAACCATATAAAACCACTCTGAAACCACTCCATTTAGTCACTTCAAAATGGAAAAAAAAAAAGGGAAAAATATTTTTGGTCCAAAGCTAAGTTTACATGAACATAAAAATAATTGGATTGGACTGGATCATTAAACATTAGTGCATCAGTAGGTATAAACATACCTACTGATAATAACTCTTCTTATCTAGATACTGACTGTAAATACTGATTGCTGCTCTGAAAAAGTATCTGTTGGCTGTAGAATGTCTTTAGAACGTATGTGTAATGTCTCTCTCTCTCTCTCCCTCTCTCTGTGTGTCCATGTGTCTGTCTGTGTGTGTGTGTGTGTGTGAGAGAGAGAGAGCGAGAGCGAGAGCATGTATGTTTCAGTGTCACATATTGACATACATGCCATGATGGTTTAACCCTTCTGTAAACTATTATTTTAATCACACTTCCACATACAAGCATGCACTCTTTCATCTTTCCATTTGAAAGCACACACTGAGCTGTTCCAAATTGCCCTCAGGTGGACATGCTTAAGAAACATTGATTAAAACTGTAAATAATTAATCAACACATCCTTAAGGACTGTAATGCATGCGTATAACAAATCCTGCAAATGAATAGCTCTGTAACTAACAACCGGCTCAATGCAACTCAGACTTTTTCCCAGTTGAAGTGTATAAACAAAGGAGAGAAAAACATTACTTGATTAAATTTGAACAATAATAATAATAATAATAATTTATTTCTGAAAAGTCCTTCAAAAAAATATATATCACCAAGAAAATGAACACTCGTGTACGCAAGTTGAGGCTGTTCCCAATCCGTATCATTTTCTTTCTTTTGAGAAACATGAGGAAGTGTTTTGAAGAAAGAATATAGTGAATACCGTGTTATATAGTGAATATAGTGAGTCGATATAAGCTTTAGGTTTTAGTTTATTTGCTTTTAGTTATTTTAGTATTTCAACTAAACGAAAATGAAAAATAATGCCTTGACAGCTAGCTGAAATTAAAATAATTTTTGTGCGTTTAATTTCAGTTAATGTTTGTAACAGTGGTGCACCCTAACGATAGGAATTTTAACTGTAAAGTATATTACCAGTTCGGGCGCCAGGTAGAATTTATTATACCACATAGAATTATTAGAATTGAATTAACACTTTCTTAAATCAGGATAACTGAAACCACCAATTACACACAAGAATGATAACATACAATAATTTGATCAAATGTTAAAGAATCAAGCCATCCAAAAGCAAAAACATAATGAATATATTGTTCACTTATAACAAAAATCATTTTCAACAATTCTCAACCAATTCACACTTTAATCAAGGTCCTTTGACGTCGTGTCAACATCAATAGTTCAACAAGTTCGCTTTCAAAAAAAAAAAAAACCTTTGAGGAAGCACAACAATATAGGACTCTCAGCTTCAATAATCACAGGAAACCAATCACAAGTTCAAAATGATCAGTTCCCAAAACAAAAAACATCAACAACAACAAAAACTAAGTAAGAGTAAATGTAATTTTGTTTGTTGAATGTGCGTGTTAAGTTTTGGTGTGTGTGTGTGTGTGTGTGTGTGTGTCTGTGTGTGTGTGTGTATGTGAGCTAGATCCAAACGCTTCCTGCCGGTTGCGTAGGGAAACTTGTGGGTAGTCGAAGGGGAATACGTGGGTTTGGAGAGTACCTGCGATGAGTCGTCATTGCTTTCTACCATCTGGCAGCAAAAAGCATCTTTCTCTCTTAAAGACAATTAATGTTAGTCGATTGCTTGGAGTAAGCAGCTATCTTATTCAGGCCTGAAAATGAAATTAAAATGGAATATATGTGAAATATATATTTGTTACTGTTATATAAGGTATCTGTATAAGATATACTGTTATATTTCATATAGTTGATATCTTTGTTGGTTTGTTTAATGAATGGTTAAATAATTTAATACTGATCCATAAATATTTAATAATGATTGCAGAATGTAGCTCACAAAGTGGATCTATACTTCATACATCACTCTAATCTATTGCGCCTCTATTGTTTTTTTTTGTTTGTTTGTTTGTTTTTTTGTGCATTGGAGCAAATCAAAATGCAGAAATTATGTTTGTAGTAGTTTCCGTTCACCATTATATAAGTTTAGGCATATATTATAAATGCAAATATGATGAACTTCTGTTTCTGGGAATCCCAGAAATGTGAAAAGGCTACATTGTGGATCTTCGATTTTGAAGATCAGAGCTCACTGCTGAACCAAAAGGCTTGTTAAAATTACACATTGCAACCATAAATGCAAACACCATTCTATTGCCCTTCTTTGTATATGTACTCAACATAAGCTTGTGTTGTAGTATATTACAGTCTTAAAAATAAAGGTGCTTAAAAGGTTATTCACAGAGATGCCATAGAAAACCATTTTTGGTTCCACAAAGAACCATTCAGTCAAAGGTTCTTTAAAGGGTTCGTATAATGCTATATCCACTTTTACAAGTTGATTGTACTGAAATGTGTGTTGGCAGTGCCTGTACACAACCATCCTATAATGATAAAAATTAGGGGTGGCACGGTACATGTATTCGTACTGAACCGTCACGGCACGGGCGTCTCGGTTCGGTGCATGAGGCCTTACGACGAATACAGGCAAAGGGGGTGCCCGCAGTAATGCAACGCTGTTTGATAACCGTCAGCGCCAATTAGCCTTTTTCACAAAAATCGGAATTTACGTCAACACAGGCCGGGGCGTAGCAGCCATTTTAAAAGTGGGGGGGACAGCTGTCAGGTGATGTTACCCTCAAAGGAAAATAAATAATGTGCAAAGTAAGTACATTCATGTTCATATAATAAATTCTATTTAGAATACCAATTGGCGTTTTAGAGCATCATAGTTGCAATTTTGGGAACGTGCCATGATAGCTTGCAGGAACCTATTTTGTGATATCATACTAAAATTTGAAAAATAACTTCAGGACTTGGGACTTTAAGACCACTGTGGACATCTATATTTGAGCCCACTGTGGACATCTATATTTTCTGATGAAGTAAAAATATACTTTTTGTGAAATAAAGATATTTTATGGACAATATTTCAATTACACTACACTTGAATAATAACGTTTATCTTAATTCTTAACACTTATTCACAGATAATTCTACTCCAGATAATTCTACTTTAAAAAATTTAGGAGCACCTTCTAATCAATAATCAAAATTCTGATCAAAAATTTACCTTCCCATTAAGAGGCAATATTTGACTCCTTAAAGTGATTTACAGGGAATTTTGTTTTTACCTGTGTAATGGCATTTTTGTAACTTTATTAAAAGTATGTCACATTTTATGTCAAATCAAAAAAAAAAAAAAAAATTATATATATATATAAGCTTTTTAACATTTCTAATTAAAACAACAGAATAAAAACAAGAATAAGAAACAGATTAAGAATAAGTTTTTAAATTTAGATTTTTTTTTTTTTTTTTTTGAATATAGAAATATTAAATGATTTAAATAACAGAAAAGGATACTTTAAAAATTTAAATAAAACTGCCAGTAGGTGACGGCAAATCACTGATTTGATCACTGAATCATTCATTCAATTGATTCTTTTGAACAGCTGATTCATTCAGGAACGTAATCGTTTTCTGGGGTGTATTTTACGCTAGACCGCCAAAAAGCAAAGAAGTGAATGAATGAAACCGCGAGAACAACGGGAGATTTGAAGCTCATGGCAGATGCGCCCAAGAGATGACTCGCCTTGTGATTGGCTGAATGTTAGTTCACTCAAATCTAAGTAACAAATCGAAGAACGTGGGTGGAAATATTGGCGGTGGGTCAAAAAATTGCGGGGACAGAATCACATGTTTCTAATAGTGCGGGGGACGTGTCCCCCCCGGTTGCTACGCCCCTGAGCACAGGGTAAAGTTAGCTCTGTTACAGGCCTGCGCCTATTATATCAGTATGCCCTTTTCTCGAATAATGCTTCTTACCTTTTCTGTTTTGTCTATTTTCCAAGTTCTTGTTAATCTATAAAGAAATAACATTTTACTTGTTTGTAATTTATATGGCCACTCGGACCGCTGACTCGTGAGATAATACACTTAACATAGCACGCTCCTGCAAAGTCCCTTTTTTAAATAGCCTTTGATCTCCGGTACATTTGATCGTATTATCTCAGTTTACTCAGTCATTTCCCTCGAATCGCCTCATCGTGATAAATTAGGCTACTTCAAAATGACAACATTTATGACCATGCACCTTTTCCAAGAATAGCCTACATTAAACAATTCTCAGTCTGGTTGAAACATACTAAACTCAACACGACAATGTAATCCCGATAGAATAGGAACAAAGTCGTGAATCCAAGTCTCTTGTTTAATATGTATTTCCCAGGGCACATTATACAACGTACATTTACGCCATCACATTAATAATGCAAAGGAGAGTAATTAGAAAATACAGCATTTTAATAATAATAATAATAATAATAACAGTAATAGCGAAAAAATCACGTGGAGATTCATAATGCACAGCCAGCACCAAACGAACAGAATGGCAAAGCTAACTGAATTATAAATGCCACCATTTAGAATTAATCAAACTTTGCATATTTGTGATGAACCGAGCTCACCAAACAGTTAATTGTGAAATGTTTGCGCTTTGTAGATTACAGTAAAATGCAGTTCAAGCATTTTCATAGGATCTAACTTGTAAAAAAAAAGACTTTAATTCTCGAACTCATTCTTGTTAAGTACGCGCCGCTGTTTTCAACGGAAAAACTTTTACCCTGCAAGATCAGGAAGCCAGGAATGCGGAAGTGTGAAACAGGCTAATTGAAAACAAAGCCCCCTAGACAGTGATCATGTGCTGATTCTGAACGCATCTCTCACATAGACTGACAAAGGAGTACTTTAAAGGCTTGCGCACTCAACGTTTGCAAAATGGAGCTTTGTGCTCGTGTATCCTACCTCTCTCATTCGGTACAAATCCAAATATTCCATAATATTTCCATATTTGCCATGTAACATATCTGAATGCTAAACTATTATTTATTATGTAAATTATAGCCTTTGTACTTCAGAGGCGTTCCAACGGTGACACAGAGGCGCGCTGATGTTTGGTTCACTGTATTTTATTTTGATAAAGTACCAACTGCGCTGTCAAGTTAGCAATGCTGGAACTGATGTGTTTTGTGTGTGTGTGTGTGTGTGTGTGTGTGTGCACGTGTGCTCTGGCGCGATCACTTCAACTGTTTCATTATATCAGCAGAATCAACTTTAAACACTTATTGTCTTATTAATAATCACTGTATAAAGGTCTGCTTTGATTTGTGTACACTCACAATGAAAACAAAACAGATTTTATATAACATGTAATAATATTTAGTATTTTCACATCTAGATGGAAAAAATTGTAATTTGTACAACCGTCTGTTCAAAATAAAATGAAAAGAAATAGAGCATAGTAGATTTTTTTTTTTCCTGTTGTACCGAAATCGTATCTAACCGTGACTCCTGAACCAAGGTACTTACCTACATTTACATTTACATTTAGTCATTTTGCAGACGCTTTTATCCAAAGCGACTTACAATTTGGGGAATACATAAAGCGATTCATCTTGAAGAGGCAATCCGACAAACTAAGTGCTTGTAACACCAAGTCTCAGGCATTGTTTAAATAAGTACAAGCTAGCAAGGAAGGAATAAATAAGGAGAAAGAGGTTTTTTTTTTTTTATGTGTAGGGTGAAGTCAAGTAGTGTCGAAAGAGATGAGTTTTCAGCTGTTGCTTGAAGATTGACAGGGATCCAGCACTCCGAATTTACCTAACCGTGAAATCTGTGTACCTTGCCACCCCTAATAAAAATCCATCCTAAGTTTTTTTTTTTTTTTAACTTCTAATATGTTTTCCCCTGTCTCAAATCGAGCTGTTCGTCTTGTGACATCACAAGATCGGAGGCCCCTCCCACGATTGTTGATTGACAGGAGCATTTCAACACAGACGTGTCTTACCTCAGACCAGCCCTGAGTGAGCTGTCATCAGGTGTTTCACCACCGAAGCACATGTAGACAACTCCTAAGGATTGAGGTGTTTTGTTGTTGGATGTAATAATGAACATAGCAGTAGTCATTTACTCCCAACATCTGAGCGGCTGAAGAGGATTAGGTTTTGTTCTGAAGGGAATGCGCCCTCCATCTACCTAAATGCGACTTTCGCGCGAATCATTCACCTCCAGAAAAAGTGAGTACAAGGTTTTTTAAATGAATCTTTGCAAATGGCCTTTCCTAATAATGTGCTAATTTCACGATGAATGCGCTAAAGTAAACAGTCCCTCAGAGAACGGCTCCGAAGAGAGGGGCGGAGTCAGCAGAGCTCATTAACATTTAAAGGAGAATGACACAATACCGCTTGCTCTGACAAGAGCTGTTTTTGACAGGGTGAAATAGGTGTTTTTTACACTACCAATGAGACATTTTTATGACTATGTTACAGAGTTTTCATTTAGACCCTAAAGAATAATATCAACTTGTGGAAAATGGGCATTATATGACCCCTTTAAAGAACCATCTCTTTCTCACATTTTTATAATCTGAAGAACCTTCTTTCGCCACAAAGAACCTTTTGTGAAACAGAAAGGTTCTTCAAATGTTAAAGGTTCTTTATGGAACCATTTAGACAAAAAGTTTCTTCTGTGGCATTGTGAAGCACCTTTATTTTTAAGAGTGTAGCTTCACTACTGCTTGCCATACATTCCAAGATAAACAAAAAGAAAATAATTATTTACAAAAAACTTAAAATGAATGATTACCTTTATACAGTCTATGATGATTACTTAAATCTTTCATTCTGAGAATCAAATAGTTTCCTATTTAAATTGGTCTTCAAAAGTAACACAAATAAAAATGGTTTATTCAGGCCATTTGAGATCTGCTAAATCTAAGGTTTAAATGTACTGTTTTGGGAGTTAGAGGTGCATTAACAAATATAATAACAAACAAACACTCACAAAAATATAATAACAATAATAATACACAGCAATTTTTTATTTTTTTTGTAAACTAATTAGCCAAATCTTGATGTCTTGACTGGATTGGGACTTGGTACTTCTATAATGGCTTTTTTTTTGAGCCAGACAGTCATTACTAGCTTCCATTGTATGGAAAACAGCCATGTGTGAACTGTTCCTTCAAATAAAGATTGTTGTTATTAAACCTTTATCTAATTAGCATGCTGGCTGTCTTACATGCTCTCTTATACATGCATTATACAATCACCTGACAAAAAAAGGAAAAAAAAAAAATCAACAGCAGATATTCCTTTCTAAACTGGCCTTGATTTTTCTTTGTGAATGTGAGAATCAAAGGAAGCTTAAAGCCAGACAGATCTCTTTATGCTTTTCAATCCCTAACATATCAAAGCCTCACAGTTATTACTAGCTATTTTGTGCAAAATTGAAAGGTATCTAATTATACTGAGGACGCAATCACAGTTATATCAGAGCAAATAAGCACCTCAGTGACAATCAAGAATCATATTTTGACACTCCTGACAGATTCTTTCAAAGTCTCTTTAACACATCTTTCATGTTATTCTTGTTCTGGATATCATCAGTGTATCTGCGTCAATCACATATTTATGATACTTCACTCACAGTTATTATGGAAAATCACAGTGTCTGTAAAAACCTATTAATAAATAATATTAAATTTGATTTTATCCACTATAAACATAAATAATGCTTTTCAACCTTTTCAAGCTAGAAGAGATGAAACAGACCGTCCTAGTGATGAATTACAGTAAAGGCAATCCATAAATGCAATTTCTTTCATAAGCAAACGCAGCCGCTCCAGTGATAGTTGTGTGTTTGTGAATTTTATAGCACTGTCTGCAAGTGCTTTGTTTGAAGTGCCATTAAAAAGAATGGAATATTAAGGGGCCTGAACTTATTACTGGCTCTCAACAAGACTTTTAGAAGCTCAAATAAAGTGAAGTGTCATTTCAAATGATCTTCAAGTACCTTTTAAGACACAACAGAGTTTATTTAAATCTGTTTTCAGAGTCAAAAAGACTGCCAAGAACATGCCCAGGTCAAAATCAGATAACATGTATATGCTTTGATGTTTTCAGATGCGTAATTGCATGTTTACAATTATACAGAAGTGGGTAACACTTTATTTTAGGGTGTCATAATACAGAGTAATTACCTAATTAAGTACTTAGTAGTAGCCGTTGTACTTGCATGAAACAAAATGTACTTACCATGTAACTAGGTTACGGAGCAGCCTGTAATTGCAGTTTGTAATTATGTAGATGTAATAGGTAGCTACTGTTACACATGTAACAGGCCGAGTCTTTTACACAGCTACTTGTACACTTAAGTACAATCTTGATACACTTTATTTTAAGTAGCTTAAGCCTGTGTAATATTCTGTAATTTTAATGTAATTAGAAAGGTATTACATGTATTTAAGCTGTGTACTCGTGGGTTAAATCTCTGAAATATGGTGTAGAAGTGTACTTCTAAATGTACTGACAGGCATTTATGGTAGGCTAAACTACAATATATCTCAATGTAATTTCCGTTGAAACTAAACTGTCATGATGAATTTAGTACATTTAAAATAATAAATGTAAAATTTATATGTAATATCAAACAACACACTACAGTAAAAATGATAATCAAGTACTTTGCATGTGCTTAGTCAACACTTTAAAATAAGTGTACTTCTTTAAAGCAAGACAAAACAATGATTTATAATGTACTTTAATGTAAATCTTTTAATCTGACATTATTACAAAATTCACATTAGTACTTAAGTGTGTTATGAAACATAGTCATAAAAGTGTGCTCTATTTAAGTACACTTAATCTGCAAGTACAGTTTTTATTATTATTTATTTATTTGTATACTACAAGTGCACATTAAATACAATTAAGCACACTTCTTCTTCACAAGGCTTTGTTGTGTTGCTTTTATTTTATGTTTATTTTTATGCCAATAATAAAAGGCTTAATTTGAAATATAGTGAAATATAGCCTACAGAGGTGACCACCATGCCCTGCGCTCTTAAAAGTAAAGGATACAAGGAAAAATATTTATTAAAACATCTAACTGGATGGGAAACTGTATGAATGAATTAATTAATTAGTAAGTGAATAAATGCAATTTTATCCAAAGAATTTTACAGTCTGATATCATCTGACAATCTTTTTATATTCCATGAGGGAAATGTATTTTATACTTCTTTAGAAAATGCCCATGTGCTGCTACTGATTTAAAGAAGCCAGAAATCAATACACCAGTGTACGGAAGAGGATTAGGGCCAAGCAATATTAAAAAATAAAACCATCTTGTGATTTAAAGTCATTATAATACGAGATTAAACTCGTTTTTTTTTTTTTTTAAGAAAAATGTCAAAATAAAATGTTGAGATTAAACTCAGAAAATTGAGAATAAAGTCATTATGTTTCGAGGTAAAACTCGTTACATTTTGAGAAAAACAAAAGTCGAGATAAAAGGTTGAGAATAAACTCATTAAATTACAAGAAAAATTCAAAATAAAATGTTGAGAATAAACTAATTTAATTACGACAAAAAAGTTGTGTTTCGAGAAAAAAGTTGTTAAATTTTGAGAAAAAAGTCGAGAATAAAAACACTTGTGTAGTTCATTTAATAATCTCATTGGACAGAATCAAATAGTGTCAATAGTGGCGTAGGTTGGAGAATAATGCGCAGGGACCAAGCATGTGATGCGATCGACGGTTCGAAACTCGATTTTATTTCTTGAAACACAACTTTTTTCTCGTAATTAAATTAGTTTATTCTCAACATTTATCTCGACTTTTTTTCTCTAAATTTAACGAGTTTTATCTCGAAACATATCTTTATTCTTGAAATTTACTGAGTTTAATCTCAACATTTTATTTCGCCATTTTTCATTGAAATTTAACAAGTTTAATCTCACATTATAATGACTTTAATTTCGAGATGGTTTTATATTTTATTATTATTGCTTGGTCCCAATCCTCTTCCGTACTAGTGGTTCTCAATGTCTTTTACTTTAATTATATTTATTTAATTTCTTTTTGGCACATCCCCCTCTGAAACATTTTCTTTGTGTCCCCAATCCCCTTCAGCCTTATTTTCAGTATAAGAATATGTTTGCTAAGCATAGTGGCAGTGACGGCACTCAACATCATATAAGGTGAAGGTGGTGAGGGAAAGAAAACAGCACACATACCACATTAGTTTTCATGTGAAACCTTAAGTCTTCTAATCTCCATAGTATCCATAATGATCTCAAGAGTTCTTTTCTAAACCTACAGTTACAGGGAACCGTTGAAAAAAACTCTTATTTTTAAGTAAAAATGTAAATAAGTCGACAACTCACAGAGGAAAACACTTTTAAGATGGTGCTGTCAGCAAATTGTTACCTGATAATCTGTTTGGGGAGTAAAGGGGTGAGCTGTGAAACATAACAGTTGTATCGGCGCACATCATGCTGAGAGAAGAGACACGCAATGAATGGAACACAGTTATCTTTCTCAGAAGATGATGATGACGGTATGTGGTAACTACTGAAAAATGAAAGCGAAAAGGATGGAGGAAAACACAGCTCCTTCTAACGATCAGCCAGATACAATTAAAGGTCATGTGTGAATGTGGCCCGGTGGGGAAAAAAAACTGCTGACCTTTGCCACTTCAGTTGAAGTGCTGCTGAAATGATATTTGGCTTGTCAGTGGAGTGTGCATTTCCATCCAGACACGCATCCACTCAGCTATTCACATCAAAACACTGATTTTCACTCTCTGTTCTCACACAGGTTTCACCGAACCCTCATGCTGACCACACACACCAGTGATCAGGCAAATCGATGGCTAGTAATTGGGCCACATGGAGCTCTGAACACACATGCATGCAGTGCCCAGCAGTGTGAAATGAAACAAATGAGAGGTCAGCGGAGAAGCAGATGACTCTTAGAGTGCAGAGGTCAGGGGTCAGCGCTTCTGGCATGTCCCACCTCTCTCTCATCCGCCCGCTTTTTACTAACACTCCAAATTTTGCTGTTGGTACAATTCCCAAGATGTCCAGATGTTTAGTGCAGGAACAAATGTTGGGAGCACAAAATCATCAAAGAGAGAGAGAGGTGGCTCTATAACTATTCAGGAAGGAAGGAAACAAGCGTGATGAATTGTGGAAAGACAAGTGGCTTTAACAGCCATGCTGGTTGTTTAGAGTGGAACTATTAAAATACAAAGCAACCCAGGCTCACAGAAGAAAGTTCTTTACGACAATTTCAAAGTAAAAATTTTTAGTAAGTGTTCCAGTAAAAGCAAACTTGAGATGAAAACATTTGCTGTAGTATTTTATCTGGCTTCTTTAATGTCTTTTATGACTCCTTTTTTATATACTAACATATATTTATTACACTGCTCATTGGATTACTTCATTCTGATTGGTCAATTGCAAACATACGTTCAAATATTTTTGTATAGTGGTGTTAAACTGTTTTAAACTGTATTTCCTAGCACCCAATTTTCTACATGGCTGTGTTAAGGTCCTTGCACACCGATTCCAAAATTTTCGTATGCGTTTTATTCATTTTTTTTCATATTCATCATCCTTTTTTTTATCACACCGACAAGCAGAGTGATACAAAGAGTGAAAAGTCTAAACATAAAAAATATCAGCACCCTTGGAGCACCATTCAACCATTCAAATCCAAGGACCGGAACTAATTGTTGTCTTGTTTGAACTACAGTTTAATAACTGACAACGAGGCGTTGAATTACATATGATGGATTATCCAGCTTGGTCATTTTCCAGCATGGAAAAGTAAAAGCTGTTTTTAATTTGAATTTGTTTTTTGCAGTGCGCGTAGTTCTTTCCTGTTTTTTTTTTTTTCTATCACCTCGCTCCTGTGAAATCTTATGTAGTAGCTCTGTAGTCTTTTTTTTTGCGGTAAAATGCTGCAGTTATCTTTTAAATAAGTGAAATAACTTTGGTGCAGTGAAACAAAACTATAAAATGATCAAGACCTGTCTGGAATTATTTTAGCTGTTATTTACTGAATTTTTAACTGAATAACTGCAACATTTAGAACACCTGTCAACTAATCAAAAAAAAATCAAACAACCCCATGGTGTAAATATTTATAACTAAGAATAAACTGATTCGTGTAAATAAGAAGCACACAAGGGGGAAACATTACATGCTTTTTAAGAGCCCTTTTAAAATCCATTCACTTGCACAACTTCTGCTAATACCATTTTTTTTTTTTTCTATTGATTTGTTGTTTGCAAAAAAAAAAAAAAGAAAGAAGGTCACACTTTATATTACGCGGCCTTAACTACTATATACTTACATCAAAAAATAAGTACAATGTACTTATTCTGGTCATATTTTATTGCAAAACACTTTTGCTGTTATTGAGGTGGGATACGGGTAAGGTTAGAGACAGGTTTGGTGGTATGGGTAGGTTTAAGGGTAGGTTAAGGTCTAAGGGATGGGTCAACAGATTAATTATAAATTTAATTGCAGAAATTAATTACAGATGTAATTACATATAGGTTTTTTAAAAATATAAGTACAATGTAAAACATGTATGTACACAATAAGTGCATTGTATAAAATTATTAATTTAACTGTAAGTACATAGTAGTTAAGGCCACCTAATATAAAGTGGGACCAAAAAAAAAAACAATTATCAATTTGAATGATTATTTTTAGCTGCACATTTGTGGCAATTTTGCATTTACCAGCAGATTTATATAGAAGAAATGCCTCTATGTGGAGGGCTGTTTCTGCAAAGAAAAAACAAAACCTGAGTTTATATCTTGCAATAATCTAAAAAAATTAAAAAAAAAATAAAATGGAAAAAATTCCTGCAATTGTTTTTTTTTTTTTTCTCTGCTTTTTGTTCTGTCTCAATTTTTTATTTTCTGTTTCCACCACAGAATAAAAAAGGTAATTGTTTAAAGGTAATAACTTTTTATCCCACAATTCTGACATTTATTTATTTATTTGTTTGTTTCTTTCTTTTTTCTTCTTCACAATTGTGAGTTTGTGTGTCACTTTTCATGAACCCCTGATGTCACATGGACTATTTTACCGATATCCCTGCTACGTTTCTGGACCTGGGACAATTTCAGTTGTGTTGCTGTCTAGGGTCAGAGAGCTCTCGGATTTCATCAAAAATATCTTAATTTGTGTTCCGAAGATGAACAAAGGTCTTACAGGGAATGACACGAGGGTGAGTAATTAAAGACAGAATTTTAATTTTTGGGAGAACTATCCCTTTAATGTAGACATGTTTTCATTTTCAGGCTTAAAGAGACCGATTACTTGCTGATGGAAAATGAATGTGAAGCGCCTAGAGAAAGAGAGAGAAAACCACATAATATTGTCATATTTTTCAATCTTTCTGCAATGGAGCCATTTGCATGCTAACACAATGAAAACATGGGAATGTTTGGCAAACAAAGAACAAGCACATAGCTTGCAAATCTTTATTAAATAATACAGTTTTAGTCAAAGCCTTCAGACCTTTTCTACTTTACAAAACCTTGTTAATTCAAACTGTGTGCCAGCTATAACAGTGTGCGGGACGACTTTTATTCTTTTGCACTGCACTGATAAAAAAACAAAACACCAAAAAAAACTGCATGACAGGATATTTTTGGCATAAATATCCAGTGAATGTCAGGGTGTATGCTAAGATTTAATGAATTGTGACAAGTGTCACTTTGCAGCAATATGGGCAGCTCAGGGTTTTGGCTCGTGGGCCCTGCAAAATGTGGCTTCATTGGCACCATGTGAAAAGAAACTGCTACCGTCGATTCATCCTGTGTCACTAATCCCCTCAATGAAAATTTGGTTTCATTCGGGCCGGTTTCGCTCTGACAGGCGTGAATCCACCCCAATTTACCCTCTACATGGGGTTTCCCTGAATGCACCCACCCCACGCGGGTTTGATCTCAGCCCGCGTCCTCGCCTCAATGAGGCGCTTCATTAGTTTTAATATGTGAAGTGTGCCAAGACCTACCCAGCCACAACACGGCCAGGGAAAGAATAACCCCCTCCGTGAGCGAACTGAATCTTCTTTTGTTGCTCTTGAATATTGCAGTACGTGGAGTGTGTGTGTGGGGGGGTTCTGTGCTGGCGGTGTGTGTTCTGTACGTAATTGGATTAGACTGAGTGCTGCGGATGTCGCCTGTCAATTAGACCTTTATGAACAGCACTTTATTGCCTGAGAATATTTCATGTACAATGAGAAGATTATATGAACAGACTGAGTAAAAGGCTTTAAATTAAACCGCTTTCGCACATGCATTATTGCAAAAGTCATTATAAACCATACTAGCTAAAGTAATGAGTAATACAATTAAACAATTTATATGTTTGGAGATGATTGTTAATATATGTTGTTAGTATCATCACTTTTCATTTCAGTTGTGTTTATAAAATGCTTGAATGTTATGGTATAACATACCAAATATTACAAGTGAGAAAAAAAAAGTTCACTTTTCAGATTACGATACCATACGTTATGTATTATCCTTCTAGTGCTGTTTTTTACATTTTGGTTACTTAGATTATTATTTTTTACATTTTTACTTCATCGGAATGGTGTGAAACTTGGTAAATGTTGGCACTTGCTATGTGAATACAAAAAGAAGAAAAAAAGGTTACACTATTTCGATCCAGTCCAGTTTAGACATTCTACTAACCATAAGTAACTTTGCAACTATATGTCTACTAACTCTCATTAGGGTAGGTTTAGGGTTAGTAGAAGTTGTTGACATATACTTGCAAAGTTTATCATAGTCAGTATGTTGTATGTTGTGAATCCATCAAAATAAAGTGTTAGAAGATATTAAGCAGACAGTCTACTAATACTCTAATGACTGTTAGTTGACATGTAGTTGCAAAGTTACTTACTGTTAGTAGAATGTCTAAAGTGGACTATCGAAATAAAGTGTTACCAAAAAAAACACTCACGGACATGATTTGAAAAATATTCACACTTGTACTGTTCACAGTCAAAAATGACTAGCGAATTTCATCTAGGGAAAATGTTTGGTTGGAGTAAAACGGGTTTTGGAAAATTTATTATAAATTAGATTTTTTATTTTATTTTTTTTACAAATTATTATAACATAAAAAAAAAAAAATAGTATTTCTGTGCTTTTTTTCTCAGCAATAATCTGCCAAATGCCTTCTTTAAAAAGAGACTAAACATAAGTTTGTGCTAAACTATATTTATTGAACTAAAAATGCCACAAAAGCAGCACCAGAGGGTTAATCATTTACTTTATATGCTAAAGCTATCTATCCATGCATATATAGAGAGATTTGTTATACTTCCTATAGCTTTTAAGCAGTGACAGAAAGGCAGAAATTATATATTCCAAAATATAATATTTTAATATACTGATATTATTACCAGTTTGAACATGCTTGAATTTGTTTCTCACGATCTTAAAACACTTCTAAAGGTAAAAGCTTTAGTTTGTACGATTACGTTAACTATAAATTTTAAATTCTCTGTAAATTCTCAAAAACACAAACTTTTAAATTTAAACTTTAATATTAAAACAATTTATTATTATTGTTTTTGAAATGGATTAGTTGGACAGAACAGTGAAAGTAGCAGCCAACAAGTGTCATTTCATAGTTTTGTACTACTACTCTGAAAAGTGTAAATTATGAATAAAATGAGGTGTGTAGTGCAAATATTTGTTTATTGATATGTGTAGTTGTGGCAGAAAGACAGCAGTAATCTATGTTTACCTCCCGAGTGTCAGGAGGCCCAGTCAGTGATCACTCACACGCATCTAATCCACTTTTGATGAACTGGGTTAATAGACTCCCTGTGGTCATTATCAAAGAGACTCATTTCTATTCATTTCTCAGCGCACACGACCCTCACACACCCGCCCCTCATTATGTGTGGCCTCTCCTCAATAAATACTCCTCTGTTCTCTGGAGGGTCAGTTCATCCTCAAGCGTTCAGCATGCCCCGTCCGGACGGCTCTTATGCACAGTTCATCTGGAGAGAGGCAGACAGAGCCCACTCGGACCCGCGTCCCGGAGCCGCAGTGGGCTGGAGGGAGGAGAGGGTGAGCTGTGACCCATGTGCTCTGGTCCAGCTCCGGCTGTCCGGACTCACATATCCCGACGAAGACCAGAGCGCCATCGCCCGAGCCCGGAGACGCCGCAGACTGGCCGCCAACGCCCGCGAGAGGAGGAGGATGCTGGGCTTGAACGTGGCCTTCGACCGCCTGAGGAGCGTCATTCCTAATGTGGAGAGCGACAGGAAGCTGTCCAAGTCTGAGACGCTTCAGATGGCGCAGATCTACATCAGCACTCTGAGCGAGCTGCTGGAGGAAAGAGACTGCGACCCGGAATTCAGTTACCCTATGTTAGCGACGGGCGTGCAGGATCAGGTCATCGTGAAGGGTTCAATGCCAACCGAAGAGACCAAACCAGAGCAGAAAACCGTTCCAACCTGCAGGATAAGATCATATGATGGGAATTTTGGGCATCCCACTTGCGGTGACCCCAAAACACCTGAACTCTTAGTGGACTCTCACTATATGGAGAGGAGCAATGGAGCAAAATGACACTATTGCATTCTCAGCCTTTGTATTCAACTTTTTTTTTTTTTTTTTTTTTTAATTATAAAAATTTCTGAATTAATTTTTGGACATTTTGTAGTGAAATATAAAATATTCTGGAATTAATTATATTTTTTGCTTTTTTATGCTATACAAATAAATATTTTCAGAGGAAAAATCTTGTCTTTTTCTCTCGAGTTCACAAACTTTATTTTGATAGTCCACTTCAGATATTCTACTAACTATAAGTAACTTCAAATGTCAACTAGCTTTCATTAGAGCATTAGTAGACTGTAGACTGGTTAGGGTCAGTACATGTTGACATGTACTTGCAACGTTATAATCAGAAGAACATCTTTTGGGGAACCATCAAGATAAAATGTTTGCAGGTATTAAGCAGACAGTCTACTGATACACTAATGACTTGTAGTTGCACATTTAGTTAGAGTTAGTAAAAAGTCTGGTTACACTATTTTAAGATGTCCTTGTTACAGTGTAATTATGCATTTAAGTACTAAGTAATATTAATAAACTACATGTACTTACTATGATTAGGGTTTGGGTTATATGGTTATTTGCATGTAAATATGCATAATTTATTGTTATTATAATAGTGAGTACATGTAACTTGTAATAAGGACACCTTAAAATAAAGTTACCAAAACTCTAAAGTGGAATACCAAAAAGTGTTACCCAAATTAGTTAAGTTGATTTATTAGCAACCAGTGTTGGTGAAAGTTACTTTTACAAGTAATGCATTACAATTGTGTAATCTTGCGTTACTCCCTAAAAACTACCTGGTCTCATGGCATTTACGTACCTAGGTGCACTTTTTAGCGTGACATGAAATACGTACCAATAAGTACATATCACTGCAGTTTCCAAAATAAATGAACACTTTCACACAAATTTACAGAGTTGCGATTAATAAAGCGTAATTTTCGCACAATTACTTGAAGAATATCATGCTGTGACTTCAAAACAATATTAATATGCTGGGAGATTTGAAAACTGATGCTTTTGAACATTAGCATCGCACACATCCAGCTTCATATCTATGGGTTTTCATAGATGACAAGTTTGTTCGGTAGCTCACGGAGTACGGAGACGGACTTAAGAGACGAGAAGCACCGGTTTGAATCCCGTGTAACTACGGTTCGACAAAGCAGTTAAAATCTGCTTAGAAGGAAGTTCAAATGGCACAGTTGCATCAGCTAATACGTTTTTATTAGGGGTGTGACGAGACGCTTACTCCACGAGACGAGACACGAGATTGGGTTCACGAGAACGAGACGAGACGAGATTTTTACACTATTTTTAAGAAATCCTGATGCAAGAGAGAGATGCAAAGGCATTTAGAGTTGTTTGCCCTTTTAATTTTTTCGTCACAGGTGCGGCTGGTTTTAGTAGAGAGCTGTGGTAGTTCTGTATGTGTCTTTGCATAGTGCTCGTGTTAGCCGCGGTGTACGGCATTGTTTTCTTACAATGTTTACATATTGTGTTCGTCTTATCTGTCACTCTTTCGCCGTTTCTTATTTCCACTGGAAAACCAAAATGTTGCCACTAGTGTTGTCACGGTACCAAAATTTCAGTATTCGGTACCGATACCAGTCAAAATCCACGGTTCTCGGTACCAATTTCGGTACCACATGCTAATAAAAAAAAACACACTATTTTTAATAAAGTCAAACAAAAATAAAAATGTACAAAAATCAATGCCATTCTTTATACTTTATTTAAATTGTGTTTCAAGTTTTTCCGCAAGTAATAAAAGTATGAAAAACATTAAACAGGTTTCACCCAAATTTAATTTGTCTTTTAATTAATTAAATTTAAACACATTGTATTGTTTTGGTAAATAAAGGGGATTTACTATTAAAATTAAACTATGGAAGAAATATTGTGACTTCTTTAAAAAGATAAAAAATAAAAAATAAATTAAAAAAAATTATATATATGTAAAATTATATTTCTGGCACAATGTCTTTAAGATGAACTTTCATTTTGACGGGTTGCCGTGAATACCTTTACATTTCTGTGTAGCTATATGATATGAAGCTGGTTTTACTCAATGAAACGGTAAAATGCTCGCGAGGGGACTCTCAGAGCAGTTCTGTAGATGTTGTTTATGTATTTATGTCCTCATTGAGACGGCAGATGATGAATCACCGCGAGCGTCAGGCGCGCTTCAGTGTATGTAGTAAAAAAAAGAAAAAACCGCGCGTCTCTGCCATTCATTCACTCACACAGAGACTCGCAGAACATGCGGGATTCATATTTGAATCGACTTTTGCAGCTTAATATTTACAGATACTAGTCCACGTCGCGATTTGATTTAAGTGCAATGACCTACTTTTGATTAATTCATCCAAACTTTGACAAACTCCGTGACATTCCGTGCTAAACTGTAAATTCCGTTTTTATAACTGGATTCCGAGATGCATCGCGGAAATCATAGGGCCGTACGCGTCAAGAACCGGGTTGACCTGGTACCGTGACGTTTTCACTTTTTTAGTACCGACTTGGTACCGAAGTACCGGGTCTTTTGACAACACTAGTTGCCACACAAATGATTTAAAAGTGGCAGGGGGATCTTCAATACTAATTTCACCCTCAAGCTCCATCATGCTGACATCACAATTTACGAGACAACTTTTCACCTCGACGAGAAATCTCGTCGCGTTTTAATCTCGCGAGATCTCGTAACACGAGATCTCGTCACACCCCTAGTTTTTATATCAGTTTTGCATTTGTAGAGGTTGCAGAGTTTAGTTCCAACCCTGCTCCATCACACAAAACATGTTTTCAAATAAGCCTGAAGGACTTAATTAGCTGGATCAGGTGTGTTTAATTAGGGTAGCATCTAAGTTCTGCAGGGCTCTGGCCCTCCAGGAACTGAGTTTGACACCCCTGGATTAAATGCATAAATGATATTTGACTATTTAACATACTTAATTATTGCAGGTTTGTATAATATTATGAGTTTGCATTTTATTCATTTTGAGGAACACCAAATCAGCGCACACAATGCTTCTGCACTTAGGCTACTCCAGATTTCTCTCAACATGGCAACACGAGAGCTGTGAATACATGGGAAACAAAGTAACTGGTGTTACTTTACTAGTTACTTAAAGGGGTCATCGGATGCCCATTTTCCATAAGTTGATAAGATTCTTTAGGGTCTTAAAGAAAAGTCTATAACATACTTTGGTTAAAATTTATCACTGGTAGTGTAAAAAAAAAACCTGTAAAAATCAGCTCTGTTTTCAGCAAGCAGTTTTTTAGTCCATGTTGCTTTAAATGCTAATGAGCTCTGCTGACCCTACCCCTCTCTTCCTTGGGGTGAGGAGCAGTACTATTTACTAGCACATTATACAGGTGCTGGTCATATAATTAGAAACTTAGCTTGTCCGTTAACTTCAAAAAGTGAAACTTGTATATTATATTCATTCATTACACACAGGCTGATATATTTCAAATGTTTATTTCTTTTAAGTTTGATGATTATAACTGACAACTAAGGAAAATCCCAAATTCAGTATCTCAGAAAATTAGAATATTACTTAAGACCAATACAAAGAAAGGATTTTTAGAAATCTTGGCCAACTGAAAAGTATGAACATGTACAGCACTCAATAGTTAGTTGGGGCTCCTTTTGCCTGAATTACTGCAGCAATGCGGCGTGGCATGGAGTCGATCAGTCTGTGGCACTGCTCAGGTGTTATGAGAGCCCAGGTTGCTCTGATAGTGGCCTTCAGCTCTTCTGCATTGTTGGGTCTGGCATATCGCATCTTCCTCTTCACAATACCCCATAGATTTTCTATGGGGTTAAGGTCAGGCGAGTTTGCTGGCCAATTAAGAACAGGGATACCATGGTCCTTAAACCAGATACTGGTTGCTTTGGCACTGTGTGCAGGTGCCAAGTCCTGTTGGAAAATGAAATCTGCATCTCCATAAAGTTGGTCAGCAGCAGGAAGCAATTTAGTGCTCTAAAACTTCCTGGTATACGGCTGTGTTGACCTTGGACCTCAGAAAACACAGTGGACCAACACCAGCAGATGACATGGCACCCCAAACCATCACTGACTGTGGAAACTTTACACTGGACCTCAAGCAACGTGGATTGTGTGCCTCTCCTCTCTTCCTCCAGACTCTGGGACCCTGATTTCCAAAGGAAATGCAAAATTTACTTTCATCGGAGAACATAACTTTGGACCACTCAGCAGCAGTCCAGTCCTTGTTGTCTTTAGCCCAGGCGAGACGCTTCTGACGCTGTCTGTTGTTCAAGAGTGGCTTGACACAAGGAATGCGACAGCTGAAACCCATGTCTTGCATACATCTGTGCGTAGTGGTTCTTGAAGCACTGACTCCAGCTGCAGTCCACTCTTTGTGAATCTCCCCCACATTTTTGAATGGCTTTTGTTTCACAATCCTCTCCAGGGTGTGGTTATCCCTATTGCTTGTACACTTTTTTCTACCACATATTTTCCTTCCCTTCGCCTCTCTATTAATGTGCTTGGACACAGAGCTCTGTAAACAGCCAGCTTCTTTTGCAATGACCTTTTGTGTCTTGCCCTCCTTGTGCAACGTGTCAATGGTCAACTGTCAAGTGAGCAGTCTTTCCCATGATTGTGTAGCCTACAGAACTAGAATGAGAGACCATTTAAAGGCCTTTGCGTGGCACCAGGTGTCTTCAATATTGAACCTTTTCACAATATTCTAATTTTCTGAGATACTGAATTTGGGATTTTCCTTAGTTGTCAGTTATAATCATCAAAATTAAAAGAAATAAACATTTGATATATATCAGTTTCACTTTTTGAATGGAATTAGTGAAATAAATCAACTTTTTGATGATATTCTAATTATATGACCAGCACCTGTATATCTTTGCAAAGATTCATAAAAAATCCTTATACTCAATTCTGTAGATGACGTTCTTCAAAACGAAATTAACGTTAATCCGCCACGTCTTCAGCGGCTCAGATGCGGGAGTAAATGATGACTGCTATATTCATTATTACATCCAACAACAGAACACCTCAATCGCTTAATTGGAGACATCTTGTCTTCCCCTGCTCCGGAGTCAACAATTGCAGACAGCTCACAGCTCAGTCAGGGCGGGTCTAAGGTAAGACGGTCTTGTCAATCAACTATCATGGGAGGCACCTGTGCAGAACTACGTCATTCTGACAGGAATCTCAGAACAACCTGATTTTAGAAAGGGGATTTTAAAATAGTGATTTTAAAAAAACCACTGGGTAGATTTGTATCATTATAGGATGGAAGTATACACGCTCTTCCAACACACATTCATGTTCAAACAACTTGTAAAGTGAATTTTGCATTCGATGACCCCTTTAAAAAAGTAATCTGATTATTTAAAATCACATTACTTGTAATGCGTTACCCCCAACACTGGTAGCAATCAGACACCAAAAATGACAAGTAAAAAGTATTGAAAGTAGCAATTTTATTTGCGTTAAAATTATGTACAAGTAACCAAAGACATTATTTTGAAATTGGTACAAATTTCACGTTCCTGCAGTTGGCTTTTCAATAACTCTTACCTCAAAAAACACAACTGAGAAAAATGTGGTATAAAATAAAACGATTGGATTCAGAAAAGTAGTCTATCTAGATCTCCAACAGCCAATATTTACACGAGTATTTACAGTTCGTGCTGCTTCATTCAGTTCCCCGCTATGTGAATTCAATCCCATTGTGATGTTTGGGGCTCCTATACAGACTGCAGGACTGTGCCCAGAACAGCCCAGAAAATACTCACAACTCATAGTGTTCTGTGTAACAGAGTGAACCAAAACAGTTAAGTGGTGAGGGGGAAAACGATCCTAGCTTTGCTTTCGTTAAGCTGTGTGCATTGAAGATATTTTAGTCCATTTCAGTCATGAACGGCAGCAAAACGTCTGCTGAAGGCGATCGCTTTAGAAGGCAAACAAACAATAGAGAGCTTCTGAAAACGACCTTGAGAAAATCAGAACAAGTTTGGGTCAAAATTGGAATCTACTGGCCTTATCAGAGAGATGTCAAGTGCTAAATTCAATCTTGTATTCTAAACACCAACCATAACTTATTCAGTATATAGTTTATGACACAAACTCATGAAATTGTTTGGCTCACTTTAACGGTTGAGCATCCAAACTCTAGGTCACGGCTAGACGGAAACCAGCATTCATCGAAATGGTTATTGCATTTATCTTTAATTCTCACAGCAACTTCGGCTCTAACCAAACCTCAATAGTAGCGCATGCAGGAGAATTTTCGCTGAACTCAGGGTTACCATGTAGTCACGACCCAAACCCATGGATGAGATTTCCTGGCTTCAAAATGCATTTGAATTCATTCAAATTCCCAATCATTTCTCTCTTGCACAACACGGTTCTGCAGCCAAACATAATTCGGCATATTGCACGATTTAATAAGTCTGACTGTCGATTTTGAAACATAAGGTTTGGACATCAGGGTTGTTAACATTAGTGTTAACGTTCTGGCATTTGGACAATACGGTTAAAAATCACGACTACTAAAACATTCTAAAAACACTTTGTCCCTTTCCTGCCCTAGCGAAATGGAAAGTGATGTAATTTATTCATTCACAGACCTTTGACATAGCTCTATCGATTAAAAACGAATTTGTGCAACACAAAGGGAGCACATCCTGAAGCGAAGAGAATGGATTTGAACCAGGAGGGCATGTCTTTGCGGCATTTCAAAGAAGACCAGAATTTCAAATGCGGTTTTGGATTCGCCCTCCAATCGTTCAGGTCAGTGTCGAGCGCTTTTAAATTCACAGACTTGAGAGTGGAATAAAACAAACAGAGGGTGAGACATCCTTCAACAAGTTTTATCAAAGCCACTCCGTCCATGTCTGCCAATGAAAACCAGCTTCCAAGGCGACTGATCAATAGACGCCAGATTAGGGAGGATTGTAATGCGAGGAACACAATTATGTCGTGATAAAAACATTTTAAGACGAAACGGTTGAACAGCTTGTGACAAACTCAATCAAAACAGCTCCTTTTAATAGAGTTCTGTGAGTATGATGTGCTTTAAATTTAATTCTTTACAGTCTGAATGAGGAAGGTACTGGACGATGATGGGTTGTTTTCCAGGTGTGTTGGGTTGGGCAGCAGTGATCTGAGGCCTGTGTGTGGAGCTCTGCAACCACACTAGCAGTGTTCCAGATAATCAATGACCCTGGAGATAGACTTCTGTCCCGTGGTGCCCACATCACACTGTAAAGAACAAAAAGACACAACTGTTCAGTCAATAAGCATAACTGTATTGGTTTTCCTTACAAAATGAGGTAGAACATTAGTATTGATATTACAGCAGGATCACGCATATGCTTGCCTACTTGTTATATTCATGTCGCATAATTTCTAGTGACAGGCCATTTTATCAGTCAATATTTGGCCAGTTTTCTGATTATAGTGGTTCAATTGAGCCACTCAGCCAATTAACAGAAGTGGTATTTCTCTCATGGGTCACACTTTATTATAATGTCTTCTTGTTACAATGTAATTACACAAATGCTAGTAAGTAACAATTACCTTCTATAGGTTTAAGGTTTGGTTTAGTGCAAACTGTTTGTAATTATGCATAATAAGAGCACACAAAACATATTACCCTCTTATGTAAAAGTTCTAAAAACAGAAAGCCTCGTCAATAGACAACAGATGCTTTAATTTTTGTAAAATAAGTGTTGATGTAATTCATTTCTCTTTATATAAAAAAAAAAAAATAGTGTGAATAGTTACTACTGCTGTTAAACATCTGAAAAAAGTCAAGCACTGTTTCCTTCATTTGTATCTTTATTTCTACTTTCTCTTCTTTATTACTTTTTTTACACTTTCATTTACTGAATAAAACGAAGGATATATATATATATATATATATATATATATATATAAAATGTATTTAAATATAATAAATTATTTATAAAATACATATATTCTATATACAATAAATAGTTATTACTTGTACTTATTGTAGATATTTTTTGTTATTTTAAAGAAACTGTGTGCGTGTGTATGTATTTTATTAAAGCATATAATAGAGTTATGCTGCAGGAAATAACAGCATTTTTTTAATTTAAAGTTCTATTGTCCCAATGGGCTTTTTGGTCTGCTGTTAACAACCCAATATTTTCAGTTGTTATTCTATCAGTAATACCCTCTTGTTTTTTTTAAAAAGCTTTTTCTTGTCTTAAAAAAAGTTGGTTGCTAACAAGTGGCTAAATGGGACTACAGAGGTTATTAAAAAGACATTGCACTGTTTACACACAAACTATCAGAACTTAAACTTTCCTACTTGTGATCAGAACCTTAGTGAGGGTGACATGGAAGTGAAGCGACTGTTTAGAGCCTAGGTTCTGCTTTTTACTTCTAGCAATTCTATTTAGCTGGGTTAATTTGCAAAGATTCTCTTAATTCTCTTAAAGCTTATTTTTTCCAATAAAAATGAAGAAAACTCCTATTGGCTTTATGTCGAGGGAACCAGGCTGATGCTAATTTCCAGGACTGCCACCATGTCATCCCTCACTCTATCATTCTCTAAACGAATTGTGAAATTTTGATGTATCGTTTACAGAAATTGATATTGTAGCAATAATATAAGCCACCCTATACTGGTCAACTCTTGTGCACTTACTGTAAGGTTCATGAAATTCAAGAACTTCTTCAGCATCTCTGTCATGACTGAAAAATCCCCTTTTGGCAGGTTTTCCCTCACAGTAGTCACAATCATCTGAAAGAGAGAAACAGCATTAGCAACTCATTCCTCCCATGAGGTTACGTTGCACTTCAGGCCTGCGCTGAATGAGAGTCTGAAGATTTTTAAAGCAAGTTTCTGTTGATCAAAGCAGCAGCACTCCATCTCTGGCCATCATTTTTTTCCCGATGCGTTCTTAGTCTCCATGGTACTCAAGCTTCAGAAACAAATCCAAATAAAATATTTCTCTCCTCTGATGCCCCCTAACGCGAACCTAAGATGCAAACAGGAAGATGCGCCTTCCTAAAGAAACCCTTCGAGTCAATCTGTTTTTCTAAAACAGAATCAAACTTGACCTTCAAAGTGTGCAAACATGCATCCAAAGAAAAAGTGGTTGAAATAAACAGTATAAGTGCCATCTCTTCTTGTGTCTGCGTCTGGGCCGTGTTTATTGGCTAGACAGATAATGGCCATGTACGTCAGTCAGAAAGCAACAGAGTGGTATGAAAGAGAAACAGAGGAGTCCATTACAGCCGATTCTACAGCCCACCTATTAACGTCCTGAAAATAAATCCATTAATACTGCCAAGACACAACACGGCAGCTTTCTTCTGATACCTGCCTTGAAACTTGAAAACTGCAATTTAGACAAACAACACTCAAACTCAAAAAGAATATTAACAACAAAAACTCTGTACCCTTATCGGTCTAGCCTGGATTTGTCCTGACCTTAAAGTGACTGTGGCCTCATTCCACTACTGAGGACACAAGCGGCACTTGTACAGGACAAAAAGGGTATCTAGCTGAACAGTAGTCTTGGCAGAGCTAAACGCATACCTTACATTAATAATAAACAATACTCTTCGTACTTTATGAGGAAAATGCAGGTTCTGAGCAGAGACAGCCATAAGACATGAATCAAAGATACAAAATGGGAAACAGGTGAAATAAGTGCGTTACTTACAGGGCTCCCCTGGCACAGACAACCCAAAAGCAGTGCAGTGTATGACGCCACAATACTGTCCTCCATGTGCTTGCCAGCATGCTGAAGAGCTGGAGAGAAAAATCACATGACAGGCTACTCAAAATTGGCCTTTTTTTTATCTCATAAAAAAAAAAAAAAAAAAACATTCTATGTTTATTTAAATAAAGTTTAAATGAATGTTGTGAGTTAACTTTTTATTGACTAAAATTTCTTCATTTCAAACAAGTTATTAGTTACATTACTGGTCATCAGTTTAGAATAATTAAATTGATTAATACCTATATTTTAATATTATAATTTAAAATAAACAGCTTTTGCTGTTAATATATTTATTTGTGGAAGCAGTGATGCATTCAAAACCATCCAAAAGTTTAGGACAGAACTTTTCATCAAAAAGTCAACACTGATGAGAACCGTTATTACTGTTTGAGCACCAAAAATAACTGATCACCACATGAGCATATTATAATGATTTGTGAAGGATCATATGGCCATTACAGAAATAAATTGAATTTTAAAATGTTAACAGTTCTTTTAAATTGAATAATTTCTAAATATAACTTTTTGCTGCATTTACAATCAAAGAAATGCAGCTCTTTTGAAAATTAAAAACTTTTAAAAAACATTGAAAACTTAGTTGCTCCAAAATTATATCCACACACATACATTATACCCTGTAATTTTTTGTAGTAGTAAGCAAAAACATACTACTATAAAAACAAAAAAAAAGTACAGAACAAAAGCAGTTAAGCTCATACAGAACGAATGAACAACACTATTAAAGCAGACTGCCCCACTTATTTTACGTACATAAACTCTCTGCATATAATGGCTTGTGCTTATATTGTTTCTCATGTCCTTTGTGAGAAAAACAAGAGGAAAAGAGGAAACCCGCTCTGCCGGCACAGATGTTACAAGGACACACAGATCAGCTAAGTTTGCTAAGCGACTATGTTTGCTGAACACCAAAAGAAAACACCACACAATTAAGACTGAATACACAGAAAGATGAAGGTCTTGCTCAAGCAGCTGCACTCGTTGACAGCAGATGACAATTACATAATACTATCCTTGCATTAGACTAGCTTTGCATCTTAAAGCAGAAGAAAATAACTGGAATTGCGAAAATGTCAGAAAAAGAACTAAGCATGCATTTGGATTCTTGATGCAGGATCTAAATGCATCATAACTTGAACCTGAGTCTGAGTTCATGTGGTGCATTCACATATGTGACCCTGGACCACAAAACCAGTCATAAGGGTCAAATAATCTTTCCACTGATGTATGGTTTGTTAGGATAGGACAATATTTGGCCGAGATACAACTATTTGAAAATCTGGAATCTGTGGGTGCAAAAAAATCGAAATATTGAGAAAATCGCCTTTAAAGTTGTCCAAATTAAGTTCTTAGCAATGCATATTACTAATCAAAAATTAAGTTTTGATATATTTACAGTAGGAAATTTACAAAATATCTTCATGGAACATGATCTTTACTTAATGTCCTAATGATTTTTGGCATAAAAGAAAAATAAAACATTTTGACCCATACAATGTATTTTTGACTATTGCTACAAATACACCCCAGCGACTTAAGACAGGTTTTCTGGTCCAGGGTCACATATTACAAAAAATGATATTCTCAGAAACCTCTAACATGCACGTAGACAAGAGTGGCCCTGAAGATCAGGACAAACGAAGTTAGAACTGAAGGCAAGCCACTCATCAGCTTCTCTTTCATCTGTTCCTCCAATTCTAATAAAATATGCTACTTGAACATTAGTGTGTTGTAGTGTTCTTTCATTTGGTCTGCAGACTGAAATTAGCTGCCCACCAAAATGGCTTGTACATTAAGCAAAATTAACTGCTGAGGCAAAAAACAATTAGCATTTGTCTAGTCCCTGGGTGTAATATCTACCTTTGTTGAGATCAAGTTCTTCATCGTCCTCTTCCTTCTTCTTGTCCTCTGTGCTGTTGTTTTCTGAAGCGACCCACTGGATCTCTTCATTGGTCTCCTTCCATTCTCCACTCTGGTCCAGTTGGGACTTTGGCGGATCGTTAATGAAGTCATCCGTCTCCGCCTCCGCTAACATGGCCGCATGCTCTCTCTGAAGAAAAAGCTATAAAGCAGAAACAGAGACAAAGTAATTACAAGTGTTTTGCTTGTGACCCAATCAGTGATCGAAATATAATTTTGGTGGACATGCTCAGAAGATTCCGATTATTGAGAATCACTCAAATGTTTATATTGCACGTGCAGATCTTATCCAAGACAGTGCCGCTCATGGCAGCCTCCGTGGCATCGTCCGCAGTTGTTTGAATGGTTTTGTTAGTTTGTCCTGTCTTTAGTTATAATTATTTTGATGTTTTGCTGGACATTGTAGTCGGGGGAGCAGCGGCGCTGTTTAGACGTTTCAGGACACGCAGACGGGGGACGCGAGCTGGCGCGCTTGTGAAGCTCAGATACGGACAGCACTGCCTAGCATCCATCTGGCGAATCTCCGCTCTCTACTCAACAAAAAGGACGAACTCCTTCTGCTCTGCCGGACAAATAAGTATTTATCACACTCTGCTGCTCTGTGTTTCACGGACACCTGGCTGAATGATGCCATTCTAGACAGCGCGTTAAGTCTGCCGAGCTTTCAGTTGTTCAGAGCGGACCGCAACGCAGAATCAACGGGGAAATTGCGCCGCGGCGGGACATGCTTTTACATCAATGAGAGGTGGTGTACAGGTGTACAGTGCTCTTCATTAACTGCAAGCCTTTCTACTCGCCGTGGGAGTTTTGCTCGTTCATTCTCGTGAATATGAGCTCAGCTTTACAGAAACTAGCTGATCTGATCACAGAGACTGAGCAACAACACCTGGACTCTGTTTTAATCATTCTCAGGGACTTTAATAAAGCCATTCTCTGCCGCGAACTGCCAAAATACAGACAGCACATCACATGTCCCACCAGAGATAGTAGTATATTGGATCAGTGTTACACAGCAATAAAGGATGCATATCACTGTCCGACAGGCAGCTTTAGGACTCTCTGATCACTGTTTGGTTCATCTTATACCGACCTGCAGGTATAAACTGAAGCCAGCTAATCCTGTTTTAAGGACTGTTAAAAGGTAGATTAATGAAGCAGAGCAGGATTTACAAGCCTGTTTCCACCTCACTGATTGGACTGTTTTTGAAGCTGCTGCCACCGATCTGAATGAACTCACAGAGACTGTAACATCTTATGTCAGTTTCTGCGAGGATATGTGCATTCCTACCAGGACTCATCTAACTTACAACAACGACAAACTGTGGTTCACTGCAAAACTCAGAGAGCTCTGTCAGGCCAAAGAAGATGCTTACAGGAAGGGGGACAAAGTACACACTGGAAAAGGAGATCAGAGTGGCAAAGAGGAATTATTCTGAAAAAATAAGGATTCAATTCTCTTCCAGTGACTCCGTATCAGTGTGGAAAGGTCTGAAAGAGATCACCAACTACAAGACACCATCCCCCAGCACTGTGGAGAATCAACAACTGGCAGACGATCTGAATGAGTTCTACTGCAGGTTTGAAAAAACACCCCACACCCGCCCTGAACACCTCTCCGACACCTGCAATTCAGATCAGCGAAGATGAGGTGCGTCAGGTCTTCTGGACGCAGAAAAGGAAAAAAGCACCGGGCCCAGATTGTGTTACACCAATAACTGACTGAAATCCTGTGCTGACCAGCTGGCCCCCATCTTCACACAGCTCTTCAACAGATCACTGGAGCTGTGCGAAGTCCCTTCATGCTTCAAACGCTCCACCATCATCCCCATCCCAAAGAAATCCAAAATTACAGGACTAAATGACTACAGGCCTGTGGCTCTAACGTCTGTGGTCCTGAAGTCTTTTGAAAAACTGGTGCTGGCCCACCTGAAGGACATTACTGGACCCTTACTGGATCCTCTTCAGTTTGCATACAGAGAAAACAGGTCTGTGGACGATGCAGTCAAAATGGGACTGCATTATGTTCTGCAACATCTAGACAGACCAGGGACTTATGTGAGGACCCTGTTTGTGGACTTCAGCTCGGCCTTTAACAGTATCATTCCAAACCTCCTCTTGCCCAAACTAACTTAGCTCTCCGTGCCCACCTCCGATCAACAGCTTCTTGACAGACAGGCAGCAGCTAGTGTGGCTGGGAAAATACACATCCAGCACCCACATAATCAGCACTGGAGCTCCTCAGGGTTGCGTCCTCTCCCCACTGCTATTCTCCCTGTACACCAATGACTGCACATCTAAAGACCCCTCTGTCAAGCTCCTGAAGTTTGCAGACGACACCACATTGATCAGCCTCATTCAGGACAGTGACGAGTCTGCTTACAGACAGGAGGTTAAGGAGCTGGCTGTCTGGTGCAGTCTTAACAACCTGGAGCTCAACACGCTCAAAACAGTGGAGATGAACGTGGACTTCAGGAGAAACCCCCCTGCACTCCCCCCACTCACCATCATGAACAGCACTGTAACGACAGTGGAGTCATTCAGGTTCCTGGGCACCACAATCTCTCAGGACCTGAAGTGGGACATTCACATAGACTCCATTGTTAAAAAGGCCCAGCAGAGGTTGTACTTCCTTCGCCAGCTGAGGAAGTTCAACCTGCCACAGGAGCTGCTGAAACAGTTCTACTCTGCAATTCAATAACTGTCTGGTTCAGCTCAGCTACCAAATCTAACCTCAGAAGACCACAGAGGGTAGTCCGGACTGCTGAGCGAATCATTGGTACAACCCTTCGCTCTCTCCAAGAACTGTACTCATCCAGAGTGAGCAAAAGGGCTGGCAAAATCACTCTGGACCCCTCACATCCAGCACACTGCCTCTTTGAACTGTTGCCGTCTGGTCGACGCAACAGAGCTCTGAGCAGCAGAACGGCCAGGCACAGAAACAACAATTTCTTCCCTCAGGCAATCCATCTCATGAACACTTGACAATAATTGCAAACACACACTATTTATACACTTATACACTTATTTATCTAACACACATACTCTACATTTCAATTTGCACATAATATACCTGTACATACAATTGTCAATTTGTATATTGTTATTCCTTATTTACTTGTTCTATTTTTTAATTCTTCTTTTTATTATCAGTGTTTTTTGTTCTGTCACTGTCATTCTGTTGCACTGTGGAAGCTTCTGTCACAAAAACAAATTCCTCGTATGTGTAAACATACCTGGCAATAAAAGCTCATTCTGATTCTGATTCAGATGCATTAATGATCAGCTTTAGCATAAATTTGTACACCACTGTATCATTTTATTTTAGCAATTAATTATGTACACCATGTACACTGATGCACTATCGACATGAATAAACAGTGATAGACATGGAATCTGAGAACTTCCTCAACAAAATCTGATAATAGTCTACAATTCAGACACATCTTACTACCAGGTGTAAACAGCGATGTGTTTTGAGTGGCCACTTGTGATCACATCACACCAAGACCTTAATAATAGGTGTAATATACTAGGTCATGTTTTCTGTGAAGTGTGGCCATGCATCAGTTTTTCTCTGTGTATGTGTATGTGTATGTGTTTATATACCTTCACCAGAGCAGCAATGGCGCTAAGAGATCTCTCAGTCTGCAACTCATCTTTGTCAGACACACACATGGAATCCCAGACTTCACCTCCCCCCATCTGCAGCTCCACCAGACAGTGTCTGTTCCTCGCGCTGTACTCCACCAGATTAATGAGCAAGCCCAGACCCTAAAAACACACACAAATGCAATGAAAAACACTTCATATAGATCAACAGGAACCACAACAGACAGAAAACATGGTTTCACTTTGATAGTAATGTCACACACAACTGGTTTGCACAAACAAAACAAAAAACAAAAATAGGATTGGACAAAAAATATTTTCAACTTTTTTTTTTTTTTTTAAGATGTGTAAATGATATAAATGATACCACTCAAATACACTATGCATTTAAAAACTAGTTAAACATTTCTTAAATTTAAATCATAGCATGTTTTCTGTATTTTCTGTATCTGATTTATAACATCCCTATTACAAATGCAAATTTAATATAGTTCGAAAGCACTCAGGAACTCCTAGCGAACACTGCTGGTCCCCACTGAATGTATACCAACACTGAGTGATATTAGTAGAGCTGTTTACTCACCAGGACTCTGATATCGAACCTCCGCTCCTGCGGCAGGTACTGCGGGACCCTGAGCACACAGTTCAGCGCCGTGATGATTAACTCCTCCTGCTCGCCCGTCTTTGTGCTGCCCCATTCTACAGACAGAAAGAAAATGCACTCAATGGCTGCTGCACATACGAGTTCAACGTGAGTTAATCAGGGATTTTCTCTGACTGTTGTTCTCCAAGCAACTCACATCTGGCTTATGACTGAGTACTCCTGTATTATGCTGAAGGGTTTGGCAGCTATACTAGCGAGCAGCTAGCCAAAGAAGCACCTCAAACAGAAATCCATTTGGCACGTCGAACAAAGGCCATGCAAGAAGGCCAAAAGACTCTTATTGACTTTAAGCCTTTTAAAAGCAGAATAACAAACGTTCTATAAGGCATAATGTAATGAGACAGCCGCTGCGGCCCAGTCGCCTGATTGTTTAGCTGAACAGCTTCCAGTGCATATTACATTTCAGTGTTGGGAAGTAACTACCGAAAAGCAGCAAAGTTATTAGGTCGTAATGACTAATCAATATCTAATAATGAATTTAATTACTGATTAGTTGGGTCTTTGTGCTGAAAATGGAGAACCTTTGTCTGTGAAAACACTTTACAGTAATGAAAAAGGTGCTTAAAAAGCAAGTAAATTGTAGTCTCAAATTGTCTAAAGCTCAAAGTTCACTTTAGCTGACGCAAACACTTGCAATATGCGTACAGTCAAGTGCATAGCATTTCTAAAAAGGCCTATGTTCATGCATGCTAATAGAGTATGTCAAAGATTCATCCTTGTCCAGTGTCTGCACTATTTCTCTCCAGATGTTATGGGCAATAAAATAAAAATCAACTGTACTCGTTTAAACTGGAGTTGTGGGAATCTTTTAATTCCCTCACACAGCCGCTCATCAACACATGCGTCAATTGTTGTTGCGCCTCCACTAGGTTTTTTTGGACTGGGAAACAATGGCCAGGTCGGTAACACTTTATTTTAAGGTGTTCTTGTAACGTGTTACATGTACTTACTATTATAATAACAAAGTTATGCATAATTACATGAAAGTAACCCTAAACCAAACCCTAATCCTAACGCTAACCATGTAGTAATTACATTAGTACTTAAATGTATCTGTAACACTGTGACAAGGACATCTGTGACGAAATTTGCATTACAAACACTTCATGCATACAATTGCGCAAGTATACTTTAGTATTTACAGTTCAGTGCTGGGGAGTAACGAACTAAAAGCAGCAATAAACTGAATAGAAATTTCATAAACTTTTAAATACTTCACTGAGTGAGAACATTTGATCAACACACGATAAACAGAAGTTCAGCCATACTTGCTTGATGCAAATGTGCAAACCTGGTTGGTTCTTATGCTTCAAACAACCACAGCAGAGCTTCTATTGACCATATATGACGTGCTCTATTTATGTGTGTTGATGAATGTTTATATGTGGATAAAAGCCTAAATTAAATGTTCACCACATAACGCAATAATGTCTCTTCAGATAATTAAACTGCTCATATTATATAGGGTTACATATAGTATGTCTTTATGGATTAATGCGTTTATGACAGACTTTTCAGATATCTCTCAAGATTCATTAAATACACCTTCATTTGTGTATTGAAGATGAACATAAGTCTTATGGGTTTGGAATGAGGCCTAGTAATTGATGACAGAATTTTCATTACTGGGTGAACTATTCCTTTACAAGTAGCTTTGTAAGTTATAGTTTCAAAGTAGTTTTTTTTTTTTGGAACACTGTTACTCTTACAGTGCATTCCTACACAGTTCAAGTAGAAGGTTTGTTTTAAACGCCCTGGTCTTTGTACGGACCGTTGTCATGTGTGAGATTTAGCAGGACTCCGATGATAGCTCGCATACAGTCTTCTACAGCTTTGCCCACGTTGCTGTTGCTGCAGTAGGGCAGCGGCGTGCCTGACGAGCACAGGCCTCTGTTCACCTCTCCACTGTACCTCTGGATCATCTCCTCACAGTGCCGTAATGCTCTAAAACAAACAAACAAAACAAAAATGAAATGAAATGTCCATTCAAAGAACTAGAGCAAATATTTGTTTTAGTATCAAAAAACATCTTGAAAGTGACAGATCGCTGAAAATATTTAAACTCTTACATTTAGTACTCATCCTATCTATTTTCTTACACACAAGTTATTATACTGCTTTAGGTATCTTGTGTAGTGCACAAGTCAAACAGTTTTCATGGTGCTTTCCCCTTTTTATTTCACATTCATTATATGGAAAAGAGCAGCGTGAACTAGGGCTGAGTGATAAACGGTATATTGAGAATGCAATAAAAATATGCCAATCAGTGCATGTCTCTAATAAGTCTGCATGTTCTGTGCATGTTTGTGGGTGCCGTCTCAACAAATGAGGACATGAACTTCATCTCTAAAGTTGTTCTAAGAGTCACTTCACAATATTTTCATCATTCCATTTGAGAAAAACTTCAAATAAACAAACAAAATACTAAAATGTACTTCTCAAAGTAGCAATAATATTATTTCAAAGGAATCGAATACAACCATGTTATTTTTCACCCAAGTAAAACGGCAATATTTTGTTGTACATTAATATTTTAAATTAATAATTTTTAATATTTTTATTCAGTGTCATTTTTATTTGATTTGATCACTTTTTCAAATATTTATTGAATTGTTTTAGCAGAATTTAGCGAAAAATAAAATGGATTTCACAAGGTCCTAAATTACAGTAGCTTGCTCTGTGGTTATGTTTGCTCGATGAGGAAACCATTTCCTTCCCCATTAATGGTAAAGGAATATAGTGATAAATAATCGAATGATACGGAAAAGCATTGTTACAACATTTTTGGCCATACTGCCCTGCCTCAGAGTGAATAGCCAGTCATACAGGTTTGGAACAACAAGTGGAGAAAAAAAATAAAAATAAATGAATTTAAAAAAAGAAAATTGTGGTGGGCCACAGTCCTGTTTTAAAACATTAAATGCAGCCATACAAAACATAAGCATATATAGTTAGGATAGTAAGATAAATGGCTCTTAGTTTAAAAGTAAGGAGAAACTAAAAGGTTTTGCTGTCATTTAGAAAAAGTTAAATAGACGCCAACATGGATAGGTTGCAATAAGATGCCCTCAAAAAAAATGAAAATAAATAAATTAATAAAAATAAAAACGCAATATAACAGAAAATACAACTAAATTCAATGCACTTAGGACTTGGACAAAATCTGTGTCCTGCAGCAAAACTAGCTGAGAAACACTATTAAGGACTTTTGCAAACTACTGCAAGCACAAAAATAACAGCCCTTGATAAATCAAATCATAATTTACAGCCTATCACAAGGCATCAAAGCCTCTTGACAGATACTTTAGTAGAATATAAGGTGTATCTTGACACGGTGATGTCACATTTGAACATTTTAACACCAAGTCTGGTACTATAAGTGCTCTATCAGCATCTAAATAATGGCCGTTCAGAGTAACACTCAAGATGGAAAAACGGCCCACACATAACAGATGCAGCGGGAAGTGCGGACATCCTAATGGATTGCATTTACGCTACAGCCAGGGTCAGCAGACACTAACACAAGCTGCATTAGCTTTCTCCAGAGAGGGAAAACTTAGCTCTTCCTCTCTATTAGTCCCCAAGACGTGTGTGTGAGTGAGATAAAAATAGAGAGAGAGGGAGTCTGCATCCACAGCACATGCGCTACAGTACGACCAGCTCCATGCAAAATGCCACTAATGCGCTTAGCATAATGAGAGGTCATTAGCGAGCGAGATGGGAAATGGAGGTAGAGGTTCATGTATTCATATATTAGTGGGGTCATCATTAATGCAAGCCTGCCGTACTCTCTAATTGAATTAGAGCCAGCTGAACGAGCTCTTCCAGCAGTGTGTGTGTGTGTGAGCTGACTTTGTTGACTCATCTAGATCCTCTTCAGTCCTGAGCACCCGTGTTTGGTTCGCTGTGCACTCTGAAGGGTCTGACCCCGTCTAGAGAGCTGAGCCATCAGCTCGTAATTACATTAGCAGCGGAAGAGAGGCCAGACTGCCTCAAGCGGACAAGTATAAGCTAGATTTACCATAACAGATGCCTAAATGTGCTTTCACATGGAAAGTCGATTTTTGCATTTTCTGAAATTGTGAGTGGTACTTGCCCACGTAAGTTGCTGCTGGGACGCAAGGGCATTATAGATGCTTGCCAGGGCATTGCTTCATAGCTGCTAAAGTTTCTATCCGAGTGGTTTTTAGTGTTGCGATCCGGCTTGCTAAGTGGATTGTTAGTCACCTAAATCAAAAGAGCCAGTAAGAATTTAAAAAGCATCTCTATAACATTCTGAGCTCTAGATAAGGCTATGCTTCCTCATTCAATGTACGATTTTAACGCAACTTTTTCTCCCGTTTTATCATCTGCCATGAAAGAGTTCAGATTGCTTAGAAAATAATATAAAATCTCATTCATGTATGTAGTACAAAAGGTGTGGGGGAGTCACCTTACAAAGTAAAATAAAAAATATAAAAATATCTAAGTCACAATAGTGATTTCTGAAACCAAGGACAGAAAAAACACTAAATAAAAAAAAAACCTTTTATAACATATGATGAATGGTACAGTTATAAAATCAGTCAATATGACTCATGCGCTGTATGCACCTTTTTCACAGAAAAAGATAAAGCATTTCCGCAATAATTATCATTGTATATACACTCTACTGTGTTATTGGGTTCTGCAAGTGGGTTTCTTTCTAATTTGGAATACATTTGACTTATTTGTCCCATCAGACTGCCATATTCCATGCTTTTTAGAAAGCTGTGGAAAAGCAATAATGTTTTTTTTCTTGTTTGCTGTTGGAACAAGTTTGCTCCCATGTAGCTCTAAGGAGGTTTACCCTGTAAAATAAATGTGCAAATAAACTCCAAAGTCATCTGAAGCAATAGCTTTGTGAGAACAGATTGCAAGTACTCAATGTTAATCTCTAATAACTCAGAGATTATGATCAAATATGAAGCTGTGTGATATCAGATTCAGATTAGGGCTGTGCGATTAATCGAAATCATCATAAAAATCACGATTTGAGCTTGCGCGATTTCTAAATCGCTTTATAGCACGATTTTATAGCGTCCCCGACCTCCACAGTATGCTATCCGAACCAATCAGAATGTAGCGCGTTTCTCAGAGAGTTTTGCGTCTTCAGCAGTACAAAGATCATTTCAGTCTATTTTTGCAGTGCTGCATGCGCTGAATCAAAAATGATATGGTAAATGGTAAAAATTAACATGGATTGATATGGAAATGTAGTAATTACACCATAAATGCATATAATTCAAGTCTACAGTTTCACAGTCAACACATGGCTTTTTGGCTCGATTTAAAACAAGCAAAAGTGCACAAATAAACAAGGCAATAATAGATGGCACTAGTGGAGGTAGGAAAACAAAGTTATATTTACTGAGTTTAAACATGAATAAGTCTATGAAAGATTGTATTACTGTACTGTGATAAGAGAATTACAATGCTGAAAAGCATTTTCAGTAACGTTTGCATGTGAAATCAAAATAATGGATAAATGTGTTTATGATAAACAGCCGTAATATTTGCCATATGTCTGTTCTAGAGACATGTTACAGCTTTTTGATAAAGCTCTAATTGGTTTTCTTTTGGAAATATGTTTCAAGTTCACACTGGATGCATTTATGACTAAAGCATGACTGTGTGTGTGTCAAAATCGTGATTAAAATCGAAATCGCAAAATTAATCAAATCGCGATAGGTTTTTGTTTTTTAATATGGCACAGCCCTAATTCAGTTTGACAACCTTTATTGTACCTGATGACTCCTGATTACTACATGCTTTCATTGTATGCAGAGTCAACATTCTGATGTAAGAAAGTAAATCAGGGGAGTTAGGAATGACAAGTACCCCTATTCCACCAAGGCAGTTTGAGTGATGGTTCGGAGCCAGAACCTAGTTTCAAACCGGTTCTTTGTCTTTTGACACCCAAAGCACCAGCTCCGAACCAGGAAAAGCGGTTCGTAAGTAGCACCAAAACATTGCTGGGCTAGAAGGAAGAACTGCTTGTGTCAGGGGCTGGGGGCGGGGTTACCGTGACCAACAAGACGAACAGAAACTTTGGACCGCCATATTTGAAATAGCAGCTAAACACGAACATGTTGGATTCACCGTGTTTGGATGCCGATGTAGATTCGCAAAGCCATGAACATCAATAGCAACGCAACGTCCGGCATTGCTGTTTGTTTAGGCTTGTTCGGGATGGATCGGCACTGCGCAGACCATTCACGCTAGTGAAATGAAAGATGAAACGTATTCAGTGACGTAAGATCTAGTTCTGAGGTGGCTCTCTAGCCTATGGAAAAGCAAACCGGTTCTTAAAGAGCTCGCCAGTCGAACCAACAATAGCACTGGCTCTGAACTAGCACCTGGTTCCTACTGGTGGAAAGGGGGTAAACAGGGAATAAATGACTATGGTTAACTATACTTTTAAGTGGTTTGAAGTTGGACACTTAAGACAGTATGCAAGTCTCATTAAGGTTTGAAATGATTGGCCTCTTTAGGAAATGTCAGCATGGCTTGAGCTGTATCAGAGGGTGTTCTCTTGCACAGCAGCTCTGCGCTTATGGTCTTGGCAGCTGGTGTTGTTGATAAAGTGTTCCTGTTGCTGTTGGGGTTGTTAATGAGTCTGGAGACTGTCTGCTGTAATGAGGAAAGCTAGCGGTTAACCTGCACCCTGTCTGACCACACACTACCAGGGGCTTCCTGCCAAAACAATCAGGAAAACATGACAAGTAAACTGCTACATTACTGTAAAACTACAGCTAGACAACTGCTTTTCCTTTTCTTTTGGAGGCACTTACTTCGCTGAAGACACTATGAGCTGAGAGTCCTTGTACGCGATCAGGTAGGCCTGGTTTTCTGGATTGTGAACGGTTACCTGTATCGATAAATATCAAATTAAAAATAAGTTAAAAAAGAGCCACAATGCAAAAAATAATCCTCTTCTAAATTGGCTCAGCAGAGATGGACTCTGTCGTTCAATCTTCAGTAGGTTAATATCAAGGTTAATGCAGTCTGTTTATCCCTTAACGAAATCTACTGAGGTTTACAGCTGACTTCCTCTATCAAGTACAATAATCAGCATTCCCTCATTAAAAAAAAAAATTATGATAAGGTCTAAAAGAATAAGAATAAGGTCTAAAGTTGTAAAGCTATAGTAAAAGATTAAATTGTCACATGAACAGAATCTTACCAACACATAACTACACAACCATTCAAAAGTTTGGGGTAGGTAAGATTTTTTCTTTATGTTTTTGAAAGAAGCCTCTTATGCTCACCAAACCCGCATTTATTTAATAAATCAGTAAATGTATTTAATTACTACATTAAATATAGTAATCGTGTGAGATATTGTAATTCAAAATAACTGTTTTCTATTTTAAAAATTAAATATTTAAAAATACACTCTCTCATTGTGGCAAAGCTGTATTTTCAGCAGCCATTACTTCATTATTCAGTGTCACGTGATCCTTCAGCAATCACCATAATATGCTGATTTAGTGCTAAAGAAATATTTCTTATTATAAACGTTAAAAACAGTTAAGTTGCTTGATATTTTTGTGGAAACTGTGATCCTTTTTTTAGGAGTTTTTTTATGAATAGAAAGTTCAAAAGAACAGCATCTGAAATAGCAAAGTTACGATAATGTTATAAAAGATGTGTCACTTGTGCATTCATTTCTTTCAAAAACCCTTACTGCCCCGATCTGGAGTAGAATGTATTTTATTGCAAAATCCATATGAAAGCAAATATAATTCTCATTTTTATATTAATGCTGAAAAATGTGAATTTGGATTGAAATCTTTGCATCCCATGTAAATGGATTTGCATGTTCAAGGACAAACAGTCTGGATTCACATAATTCAAATTCATTTGGCGTACTGCTGCACGTGTTTACTTTTAAATAACATATGCATAACAATCACAACTCAAATGCATGGATGAGTATCAGACTTACACTTTCTAGAACACGCAAACATCTCTCAGCCCCCCACAATGATGCCACTAGGTTCTCCTTATCATCCTCTCGGCTCAGGTTCTCCACACACTCTTTAACTGTGGGGAAACACATGCTCGTTAAATCACAAGTATCTTATTATAATATGCATGTATGTGAAACCCAGGCAAATGGGATGTTCATGAAAATAAATAATAACGGATAACAATCAGATCTTTAATAATATGCAAGTAACATTGGCAAATACTGAGCAAAAATAGAAGACCTTTATCTACAATGTGGTCCAGGCCTCCCAGAAGCCGGAGTTCTTCTTTAAACCAATCCCCCGCTCTCTTCGACGTCAACGACAACAATGTCTCCATTGCTAAATGCCCCGACTGCCGAGAAAAAGAATGCACAATCAGTCTGAAAGATATTATAAAAGATACATTCCGCTATAATGACTCCATTATGCAAATGTAAAAGTTCTATTTGCTAAACAGAATATTAAAACAAATGTAAATAGAGGGCGAGAAATGCAAAGAGCACAACTTAATATAAAAAAATCTCTTGATCCGGCTCTGATTGCTAAAGCAAAAACATGAAAACAAGTAAATATTATAATAGTTTGGCAAAGGGTGTTTTAAATGAATTTATGTATGAATATAGAGAAAAGTTCTTGGAGAGGGTTTCATCATGCTTTGTTTCACTGTGCTAACAGTCTAAATGAGCGTTCACACAGGATGCATTGTTTCATCTATATTTTTTTAATTGCTGGTCTATGTGCACATGCTCCAGTCAGATTTACATTTACCAGTGAGTCATGTCTCTGTTTTTTTTGTGTTTTTTTCTCAATGTCTGCATTTTCAGCACAATTTAAAAACAGTGCGTCAAGTAACAGCTGAAGTTTTAAAATCCTTGAATTCTGTTTCATTCTGATGTGTTCCACCCAGCTGTTTTTGAATTTGTCCTGTGAGAACAGCTTATAAAAACTACACTGTCAGCATCACGCTAAACCCTCTCTGAGAAACAAAACTTTTTTGCAACATTTGCCATGTTCAACAATAAAATCTACTTGTGAATAAGCAGCATGATAATGTTTAAAGTTAATCATGATTATTCTGCTCAAAAAAAATCATTACTACAGTCATTTTATTTATTTAACATTTCATTAGAATTATTGCACTGTTAGATAAGCACAAATCGAGAGAATGCATGGTTTGCTCGCAGATTTAGTTTAGCAAACAGCACAAACTTGAAAAAAAAAAAAAAAAGACTGGCTGTATTACACTTTATTTGAACAAAACATCTCAATAGATTACTAAATTGCAACTAATGTTTTCTGTCCCCGCCCCAGCTCATTAGAGCTTTTTCCATAATGTAGAGAGAGTACGCCATCATGGTTGGGAAGGTTGGGTAGAAAATATATACATTTAAGATAAACACTCTGACTGGGGGATTTTTACTCCTAACATCTGGCAACCGTAACCGTGAAAGCTTGTGGAGGCTTGTTACGATTGCAAGACAATGGAAATGGCAATTAAAAACATAAATAATCAAATATAACAGACGATTATTCGTAATAAATCAAAAAGAAGCAAAAATCTTTTAAAGATTAGAATACAATTCATTGCCTAGTCCTAGAATCAATTAATAAATAAATCAGCTGATCTGATTCATAAAACCAGCACTGTGAACCAAATTAACTGATTCACTGATCGACTCCAATGACAACAGATTCATTGACTGATTGTTTCAGGTGACAAGATTTTCTTTGAATAAATTTGTCAGTTCTTTACACAAAGTTATTATAAAGCTTCAGAAGATACATAAAATAACAACTTTCTCTGAAGCTTATAAACTCCAGTCCACATTCTTTACAGCTGGAAAAAAATGACAAAATATAAATGTCATTTTGGGATGAACTATTCTTTAACACGGTTGTTGTGACTAGTTGTCGGAACACTACACTGTCTGATACATTTTTGAAAACATCCTTAGAATGTTCAACACAAGCAAGTTCTGTGTATCCACTAGAGGGAGCAGAATATGAATCTTTCTGACCACAAATGAACAATCCCTCATCCACATGGTCTAATCACAAAAGCAGAATAATAAAAAAAAAGTGCAAATCCTTGACAGGAAAGTTTGCAGATGTAAACAAACAGAACTACCGCACTGCAGCAAGAAACACCAACTGATCTCGAGCTTACCGTGATATTCTCCAAGTCGAGATGCTTATTATGGACGGTTTCACAGAGTTTGCGAATCTTTTCTTTTACTTTATTCATCTCTTTTGTCGTTAGCTGATCAGCAATGGATTTGTCCTGTTCTAATTCCAGCAAACGAATCATTAGATCCAGACTGGCCCGATCCAGGTCCATGTTCAAACGGTCTCGGCTGAGAATGTACATCAGAGAGGCCGTACACAGAGCTAGATTCTGAGGAAAGGGCCAAGGACAGGAAGTACAATCGATTAGACATAAGACATCGAGCAGTGAAGATTCCTGAAAAGTCTAAACATCTTTTGACTTACTGGATGTTGAGGTGCATCATTGAGAGTTTTAAAGACCTGAGCCACTTTCCCACGAGCCCTCAAGTGCATCCTGAAACTGGGCATGGCGCACCGTGTGGCCAAACTAATAACACTGCACACAAACGCAACAGAATTGTAATGAACAAACACTGAGCCTACTGCAAATACAAACATTAGGCCACAGCTTAAATATTGGAGAATGGTTAGAATATACATCGATGGAATGGTTTCTGCACCTAAGGCAGCGTGTGTTAAGGGGTTGACCAGTCTTCAGACCAGTGGCAAGATACTCAAAGTCATCGGTGAACTCCTGATTCTCGCCAAATTCCACCACGTCATTGAAGTGCTTCACGTGCTGAACAACGGTGTACAACTGTAGAGAAAGAAGTTTTTAGTTTTTAAATCACATGCCGGAAATGTTCTTTGATGAAGAGTTTGGTCTTTTCAGTTTCAGTGAATATAAAGAGAACGCTCACTTTCAGTATATAACCATTCACAATTCGGATAAGCTTTATATTTCGTGCTGCTAAGCATGCAGAAATGTTTCAGGACTGACAACAACTGTGTTTCAATGCTGGATTAAATTTTAAGAAATAATTAAAAAAAAAAGTATTCAAAAAAATACATACATAAATATAAATATATATCTGACACTGTCAAAAGTCTTGTTGAGTGTGTAAATGCACCTGTCACAAATTTCTACTTGATCTTGTTAAACAATGTTTACTTAACAATATTTGAAAGCTACATTTTGTGAAAGTAGAATATAATTAATTCAAAATTGCGAAATTTTACTGTAATTTATGGATGGGCAATATGGGCAAAAATTATCACGATTTTTTTTTTTTTTTTTCACGATAGATGTCTAGGGGTGGGACAAAAAATCGATATATCGCGATTCTTCTCAGTGCGATACGATAATTGAAATCTGGTGCCAAATATCGATATTTTAATTATTATAATAAGGTGCTCTAAATAGCTTTTTGCGTGAAAATCGCGGCCGCACCATTTCCAGCTTCTATTCAAAAGCGCTCTGAGCAACCATGATCCACGTTCTCTATGAAGATGGGCAAGCACGAGGAACCAAAGGATAAACAGATTTCCAGTCACTGTATTAGCTTTACTGCTAGCTATATATATATATGTTTATGGAGATGAAAACTAGCTGCCCCAGAACAGCTATCAGCGTGGATTTCCATCACTATATGAGTGCGTGCCGCCGTGCCACTTTTATGATGAGTAGAAAGGTTGAGAAAGCACTCCAGGTAAATTTTGAAATGTACCAGGTTTATATTATATCTATCTATCTTTTTTCTGTTTGATAAGCACATTGAGTCACACATTAGTCACATTGATAAAATGTGTTTATTTACACACAGAGAAAAAGAAAAGTGTAAGCTTTTAATAAAGTACAAGAATAAACTGATTAATTTAGCCTACTCAACATGTTAAAATTGATTTACAGAACTTTTTTTTCTGTTTTCTAACAGTTTGGACTTGAATAAAGAAAGAAAACTTGCACTTAACCTTTTCACAGGCATTTTGTTTAGACCGATATCGTGATGTATCATTATAGGATTTTCTAGAAATATATAGATTATCGTAGAATCGCTGTATCGTGATATTATCGTTATCGTGAGCAATGTATCGTGATTATATCGTATCGTGAGGTACCCTGTGATTCCCACCCCTATAGATATCTTTATTTCTTTCAAGTTTAAAGCCAGATTTTTGCTCCAAAGTATAAGTTGTTAAAAACCAGATCGTTAATATTTCTTAAAATACATATCTTAGAGAAATTAATTTCTTAGTTTCTGCATGTTATAATGAGTGTTGTAAATCAAGAAACAGCTTTGTGCTGCCTGATAATATTAACAATATTATTACTTTTTGTCTCTTAGAAATGCAAATTTTATAGTAGTAGTAAATCAGTAACATCTGTAAAATCTGTGGCAACCTCATTTTATATGGTGAAATTTAATTATTCTGACTGTTCATTTTTTATTTTATTTATTTTTTTAATTAACCAGTGGTCTTCCATAGTAGCAAGTCAAAAATGCAAAAAAGGTGTGCACATGCCACAAACCCAAAATAGGGCTCAGGTGCAGGACAAAAATGACAAACTGAAATTTTATTGCAACATACGAAGACCTGATGGTTGAAACGCTGCAATAAAATTTTGTATGGAGCAGTTACATCAGTGTGTGGACATTACTTTTTTTATTTTGCTTCCACAGTAGCTAGGGATGTGAGCTACGACTAATTTGACTGTCGTTTAAACGGAAGTTTTGTATCCAACTAGTCGACTAGTCTAAAAGCTAGAAACCCCCAAAGAATGGCAAAAAAAAAAAAAAACTGTAAGTGTATAACAGCCTACACTTGAAATACTTAATCTTTGCATCACAAGGTCAAATCCTTCAATGAAATCTGCTAAAAATAGGTCACGATTATGTGTATGCTTGCCTCACGTTATCATCATTTAATTTTAGGCGGTCGTTAAAGAGAATATAAGGAAGAGCATACACTCAACATAAACCAGTGCATAGCTTATTTATTCAGATCAGCTGGAGCAATGCAGAAATGGAAAATAGACTGACAGAATTCTTTATTTTCATATAACGTTAGCCAACATATTAAAACAAGCCAAAAACAATAGGAAAGTTTATCAAGGAATAGCATTAAAACGGCTTTATTGTCTAAAAACAAAACAATGCTCGTTTTACTTAGAGCATGCGCATTTGTTCAGTGAATTTAACATGTTAACGTGGTCTGGCGAAAGACATTTGTTGTGGTTGTGACATTTGCTGGCTTTGGCTAGTCTTCAAGCTAACGCGCACGTGCCTGTATTGAATATGATTACGCATCGCTCCAGTAGAGTTACTGTAAGCCAATTTGCCATTACACAGTTTCCGTTTCCTTCTAATTCTAATTAATCCCACACCTTGCTGGTTCTTCACGTGGTCATTTCGAGCTCGCCGCAACTGTCATGAAGAAAACGCATACGAGGTCTGAGGTAAAAATGTAGTTTCCGCCCAGATACGCTTTTAAAAATATTTATATATTTTGATATTTATTATTTTTCAAAAGTTTTATTTTAGCTTGTTGTTAAAATGTTTTAAATGTAACGTTAAAATTATGGTAATTTTTTCTCTCGTGTAATCGACTATTGATTTCAGTGTCGACTAGCAGGAGCTGTACCATTTAGTCGACTAGACCCGCACATCCCTAATAGTAGCATACATTTAGATCATAAAAACCACAGTTAAAAACACACATATAGCACCTCAATACCACAGTAAAAATACATTGTATGAAAAACAGTGATCTAAATACATTTAGTATAAATGCACAAAAGCATAGTTTAATCACAAAAAATACTGCAATTATATTCTGTTACTCCTTTAATACAATTAATACATGTCTATGTGCTGTGCTACCATTTGAACTTTAAGTAGAGTGGATAAATGGCCCATGTATCGCGATTCAAATGACTAGCGTTCTTTCGTTCCGCTTTTAGTGCATAAACATTATATCAAACATTTATCGACCAGTCCTACTGGAATTGGTACAAACCACAAAAATATCTACTCTGATTGCTGTCATATTAAAAATAATTATTTAAAAGTCAGCTGCCTGGAGCAGATTAAGTTTCATTCCACAAGGCGCACACAAAGAAATGTAATCTCACGAGGCCAGCAAATATTACGTTACGCTTCATTTTTCATTATTCATTGATAATGTTAGCCTGCAGTTAAACAAAGAACACAAAACAGAGTTATAATAAAATGAGGGTGGTCTGGAAACAATCCGAACGGCTTACAGCTTAGATGAAAAGCGATTCAATGGGCAGAGTAAGAGGTGAGGGTTGTAACGTAGGTGGGCCTGAACAACTGTTTAACACCCACAGTCAGAATTACTACACAGAACATCAGTGCTTTCTGGACCCCATCAAAAAGATATTTTTGTATTACTGTAACAGTCCTTATGATCATGCCAGCGTTTTCAATATGCTGCCACTGAGACTTTCAAATTCAAAATTCATTGAAAAACAGCTGCACTACGTTGTATGCATATTAAGATTAAAGCTTTATGCCTTTATCATTGGTTCCATGCCACTGACTTTCAAATTTAATTGGCTCCTGCTCGGGCCTTTAGTATAAAGTTGCCAAATATTCAAATGTCTAGTGCATTACAAATCTTTTAACTCGGCAGTCTCTGTACTTAATATAAATTAGCCATTTTTTTTTCAGAAGTGATGGGGGAAAGAAAAAAAAAAAAAAGTAAAAAATTGGAAAATTATCTTTTTTATTTCCAAGATAATGATAACTAAATATCACTTATTGAATTAAAGTGACAGCAAGCATACTACATCCAAAATGTTTAATACTGCATTGTGCATCATGCTGTTTTGAAAAAGTAGTAGATAATATGCATGATTTGCACGCTACGCAGCAAGGTTCTGCATGTGTCAAATCAGATGGTGTTGTGAAGTGTTTGCACTCACCTCCTTGTGTTCTTTCCTACATTTGAGTGCAGTGACCATGTCCTGGTAAGGTTCTGTGGGGACAGTGACGGACTTGATGACTTTGGGAGGAGGAGCTGGAGCTTTGAACACTCCATCGTCCTTGTGCGAGTTCGACTCTTTACTGCCTCCCGATGAAGCGGCCTGTGCAAGAGCGACAACTCCGAATTAAAGCATAACAGCATGTTTGGAAGCACTGCAGAGCTGATTCACATATAGCTGCCAACAACCGACCCACTGCAGGTTATGTAACATGAAGACTAAAGATAGTGCTGCAGAACATTATAGATTCATCATGCTTCAACTACTAAAAGGCCAAATCCACGACCAACAGCAACGCTGCTAAATAAAACACTCCTGATGGCCACGAGCCACACACACATACTGAATAATGCAATGTTTTGAATACTCTAATATCTGTGGCATTGTTTATAGGAACAGTAGAAATGGAGGCACTGCGCTAATGAGAATCCTTATAAACAGTTCAAGTGAAGTGTAAGCATATCTGTCCATGTGCATATTATTACAGTGGGCTTCACTGGCAGCAACAGATGCAGGCCTGCTAAGTTCTATGGGATTGATTGTGTTTGGATGGCACATGTAGAGAGCGAGGGAGAGGCTGCTAGTTGGAAAAGAAGTGCATAATGGGGTCATGTTTGAGGCACATCAAAATACACTATTTACTTTAATATACGTTCCTTTTTTAATGGTGAATGATTCATTCAGGGTCAGTTATGCTTGCTTCGGAATCTTTCTTCAAAATGTAATAACTTCACCACTAAAAATACTTCTCCTAGGCTGCCCAGTCTACTGGTTAATGTTAACCAAGAGCAGAATCAATAATGGTTGAAAGCTTTTCAAATATTTTCATTAAAAAAACTTCTGAAATGGTATGACGTAACGAAGGCCTTGTTTGTTGAAATCAGTTTGATATATGTTCCGAAACAGTAATTTAAAAAAAAATAAATAAATAAATTGAATTTAAAAAAAAGCAGCAATGGAAGCTTTAATTCTTTGAAGCTTTTTTTAAGCAGGGTTTCGAAAGAACCCATTAGAGGTCGACTGATATATTTTTTATTCTCTGGCCGATGCTGATATTTAGAAATCAGGGCAGCCGATGGCCGATATATGCCGCCGATTTTTTGGCCGATATGTTTGGCCAATTTGTTGCCAAGCAACACCTGTGCTGCATTTTAATTTTGAAACGTGCAGTGCTCAGTTTATTCAACTAATATAAGCCTTTTGGAAAATCTATTTGTGGCTGTCAGTTTTGATATTGTAACGAGTCTCCACAAATAAATTAATGTATGGGAAACACTGGACACTGCTATAAATCAAATGGCCATAGTGATAAAAATAAAATGTTTAAGAATCTGCTCAACAGTGCTAAAATGTTAGCGGGAAATGGACGCTTTTAAAATTTCAGTACCAACTGGTATTGTGTTTGTACTTTTAACAACACACTTTGAATATTGTTTTATACTGATTAACAACTGTGGTTCTGGTGATAAACTATCACTGCTCAACATCTCGCACACTGGGGAGACACTAAAGCAAAATGTGTAAAGTGGCATTAAAGAGGTCGGAGTTTTTACACAAAGGTGACTATAAACATTGTGGTGATAGCATGAGAGGAGCCTGTGCTAAAGCACTTTCTATAGTGGGTTGTGACTGTGTGGAGTGTTTGGTCAAATATCCTGTGCTTGGCGTTGTACTCACTGGAGGAGCCTTAGATCGTGATGGAGGCATGGGCTGCAGCTCTTCTGGCTCTGGCTGGTTCCAGTGTCTTGCATTATACACAGCTTTAGTAGGCGACTGCAGAAAGAACAGGCAAACACTGTTACACTGAGGGCATTTTAACACAAGAGCTTCACGTGCAGGTCTGAGTTCATAGAATATAAGTTTGGGGTTCATTAGTTTGGCATGGCTTGCATCAAGAAGAACAAATCCATTTTGAGACTGAACAGAAGTACCAGTTTACCTTATGTCAGTTTCGCTGAAAACAATTAAGCAGATATATTTACCAGTGGTCCTTAATTAAGGAGCTGAGGCCCTATGGGGTCTCAGCAAACTTAGAAGGGGGCCTCAAGATGAACTTAAATACATGTTTAATTTGAATTATTTTAAAAGCCTGACTTCTAGACCTGGAAAAGTCATGCAAATTTTAAAATGCCATGGGCCCTTTTAAAAATGAACATAAATTTTTCTAGTCTGCCAAGCTGTAAACGATTTTATTTTTACTAAAACAGTTTGAAAAATCCTAAAAGTCAAAAAGGTTGAGAACCACTGATGTGAATAATATGATTCCAAATAACACTGTGAATCTACTTGAATAGTGTTAAAGGGGTCATGAACTTAAAAACCAAAATTCCCTTGATCTTTTCACATTTAAGAGGTCATTATACTACAAAAACATCCTGTAACTTTCAGAACTCAAAACTTTCTCGTTAGTCACAAAACAACTTATATTGAAACCAGTCTGCCAAAAAACCTCAGCAGCAGCAGATCAACGCCTGCTTCTACATCACTGCCTGTTTAGCCCTGTGTTTACGGGAGAGGTGAGCACGCAGCTCTACGCAGAACTGATCCCAACATTAGGAAAAAGTGGATGAAATTTATTTTTTAATAAAGTTCCATCAGTAAGAACTTGGTCCTTTGTTCATTTAATTTTTCCGTGGATTCGTTTACAAACAAGGCACAATTCGACGCAGGATTTTCAGAAGGATTGAAACTAAAAGACGATGCTGTGCCGACTGTATTAGATCCAACAGTAATGTCGCAATACACAAGTCCGAGTAAATGCTTTTATTACACTGTCACTATTGCTCTGTCTGTTAAACAGATCGTTTGATATGAGTAGCCTATATGATATGTGGTTTTAACCTAAATGACAGCAGCGTCCGTCTGTGAAGGACGTAAGCTGTCAAACACAAGTGTTAGCCAATCATAGCAGTTGGCGTTTACTTTCAAGTCTACAATCTGCCACGCCCATTCAAACGGAGTGTTCTGATGTGAGAGTTCAAAAACAGGACAGAGAATAGCCCATTTTAAATTATGATGTTTTTTGATGCAAGTGTCTTGTGCGCTTTCTTATAGACCATTTTCTGTGCGTTTTCTGTGCATCCACAGATCGCAATAAACTGAGTGTGACAGCTTTTAATAATTTTTAAGGGAGTTTGCAAATGTGATATTGATTTAATACAACAGTTCAATAAACAAGAAGTTAATATTAAGTGACTTATGTTGTCTGACTATAACACTACTGCCTGATTTTGGACCATTTCATCAAGGAAAATAGTTCCAAATTAAGTATGAAGTATCTCTAAGCAAACACAGTGGCATTTCATTCATGAATGAAAGTGCATTTTTAAACTAATCTAGTGAGTCAGTGATTCATGATTACCCATTCATAACGAATCAGTTGAATGAATGATTCAGTGATAAAATCAGTGACTGGCCGCCACCTGCTGGCGGTTTTAGTGTCATTTTTAACATATCATTTCCATTATTATAATTCAGTACCTATCTATTATAGTCAGGGGTTAAAGCAAAAAAAAAAAATCTTGACTGAAAATCTTTCCTCGGCCAAACCCCGATCCACAGCCATACCTGTCACACACCCAGTTTAAGAGCCATGTTTTTCTTCTTGTAATTAGTAGTGCTTGTCCTCCTAATTTAAAAAATTTAGGAGCACCTTCTAATCAATAATAAAAAATTTTATCAAAAATTAGCCTTCTTAATACGAGGTGACATTTGACTCAAAGTGATTTACAGGGGCATTTTTCTAATTTTATTAAATGTATGCAGTGTTTCCTCTAGGATTTTTTCCAGCTATGGTGGCAGGACTATTTCCCATGGACCACGCCCCCTCCCCACCCAAGAATCACCTGCACTCAGAATCAAATTTATATTAACTAAAAAAAAAGTAGTATGTCTTTGAATAATTTAGTAAATAATAAAATAAGAACAAATAAATTAGTGACAATCAATAGCACAAACAAAAATAACAACAAGATACAAATTAAATTATCAGTACTTCCAATTTTTTCAGTTAGGTCTAACTATAATCTATTCAACTGTAAAAAAAAAAAAAAAGGGCATTTTCTTTTTTGCAATGGCATCATTTTCATGTCAAATTCAAAAAAATGTTTATAAGCTTTTAAAAATTTCTATTAAATGATTTAAAATAACAAATTATACAGTAACCCCTGTGTTTGCTTTTAGAGATGCGCAGCGGCTCAGCTGTTACTTTATTTAGAACCATTTTCGTTGATGATATAGACTACAGCAAAAATGCAGTACTTGTTTATTGATCTGTTGTATTAAATCAATATCACATTTGCAAACTCCCTTAATAATTATTAAAAGCTGTCACTCTCCTTATCGTGATCTGTGCACAGATGAGAGCGCGCGAGAGTTCTCGAGACTCAAAAGCACGTGCAAATGTGATACATTCCGTCGGAACCTGCTGGAATCTGTAGAATGATTATTACCGGTAATTGCCGCAATCCCGCGCTGTTCTCTGATAATACCGGACTGTGAATGATGCGAGCGGCGTTACTGTGTTGTCAGTGAGACACTGCAGCCGTGGCGGGGATGATTTTTGGTGTGCCAGCAGAACAACAACAACAACGCGCTACATGTTTCTTTACCCCTCATTTATCCCTAATAACTAATAGAGTGAACACGGAGCAGTTTTTCCGTGAGCAGGAACACAAAACCCGGAGTGGATCACGAGCGGAGTGAATACAGAACGCTTCGAGCGGAGAGAGGAACGTGCTTCCGCTCCACTCCAGGCTTTGATCACACCCCCCTCAGCAGGTTGAATACACCTCGTCTTTCCCTAATTTAAGACCTATTCAAGCTAAAATTAAGAAATGTATTACACTATTTGAGAAATGTAAGCCTATTTACGGCCTTAAAATTATGAAAAGTGCATTTAAGACATTAAAAACAGGCGGGAATCCTGCAAATGACGGAAATCCGTCATAGACTCGCTGCAATTAACGGAAATCCGTCGTAGAGACGGAGAACTTTAATCCCTGTATAGTTAAAGTACTAAAGCTAAAATTAAAGTACTGTTAATTTAATTTGTATCTTATTTGTTTTTGTTTGTGCTACTGATTGTCATTAATTTATTTGTTCTTATTTTATTATTTGCTATTTACTTGTCTTTTTTAGTTATAATAAATTCCAATTCTGAGTGCACGTGATTCTTGGGTGGGGAGGCGGCCTGGTCCATAGAAAATAGTCCTGCCACCACAGCTGGAAAAAATCCTAGAAGAAACACTGAAATAGTTTAGTTTTTATGAATTTGATTATGTATTTATTCATTTTGTTTGGGGAACAGCAGCATGCTTCTAAAACGAGCCCATCCACACTCTCTCAGATTGGCTGTGACTTATGATTTAGCAATGCTGTGTTGTGTCTTGTAGCCATGTCACGTCTGGTGTGGACAGACAAATAATTATTGTAAATCTTATCACATTGTGTCTGGTGAGGAAGAGAAGTAGATGCTAGAGCAATACAGGATTGTAAAGGACCACAAGCTGGGATTTGAACTATGGTTGCTCAAAGCACCACCACACTGCAGGCTATTAGTTCCAACATTTTTGCAACTTTTAGAAGTTGTGCTTGTCAGTTCAAAACTACACTCAAGTATAAGTAAAAATAAGAGCAAAGCTTTTCTCAGCAAACCCCAGTAAAATGCGAAGCCATCCATTTTTGGCAGTTACCTACAGTGGTTTAAAAAAAAAAAAAAAACCACAAAAAAGTTGTTAATACCCATGGTAATGAAGCAAACATATAAGCGTTCTGAGCCAAGAAACACATTGTGAAAACAAACCTGTGAGGGTTGGGATCAGAATCGCATAAGGGTTCAAGCAAAGCAACCGAAACAAGTGTGAAAACTGAGAATCATCCAATATCCAAATCCACTCCAGTCATGAAGATAATGGTCTGTAAACATTTGAGGCATAAGCTTCTGCTCCACTTTGCACAAAGACTGCTATATTCCTTCTTCAACTGTAATCACATTTGTAATTAAAACTCATTAAGAAGTGCTACATTTCTCAGCTTGTTTGTGTTGGCGGAGTGTGAATTGAAGCGCAGGTCATTTGTCTCAGCGGGAGACCATTCAAAGTAGACTGCAGGAACACTCTATTTATGAACAACTCGCAGAGGATGCCAGATCGAGTCAAACTGCAGGGACTGACGGCACACAAACAGCCAAAAGGGGATGGGGTGGTAAAAGGGCACTTGGTGACAGGAGGAGGTGTAGGCACAGTCCACTGAGCAACACTGAGGCTGGGTTATTATTAATAATGAAGAGAAAGATTCTGGCCCACAACATAACTCTGCAGGAGACTGGTTTTAATCTTCTGTAATTAAGAAGTGTTCTTCATGCTAGCAGGGAGTGAAAGTCTAGCTCCACCCCATGGAGAGCTCCTCATGCTGGGCTAGAAGCCTCCAGAAGGTCTTGCAGAGAGAAATCAAAACTGCCCCCCTGAAGTGTTTTTTTCTATGAGTTGGAATCCCCCTCTAAAGTCTGGGAATGATGTTGCCAAGTAAGACCTCCACGAGGACTAGGCAGATAGAATACAGCTGAAATGATACTCACAAGCACATGAAATTGCTTCTAGCTATGAAAGCTCAGGTGTTCAAAATTCAAAAATGTCACAATACAATGCAAAATGCATTGAGAGTAAGCGTTGTCGAAAGGAACACTAATGAAGCATTGCCATAAACTGCTTTAAACATTTGCCCCTTAGAAAATCCCTGCTCATGAGGTAGTACTTTTTCAGAGGTCTGGAACTTTCGGAGGCGGGACTTGGGCGCTGAGCATGCTGATTGGTTGAGTTCACGCAGCATTGTATTTCAACCACCATATATTCGCATAAATTTTAAATATGACTGTTATTGTGTCATGAAATGTAGTTTTAGAAGTATTTCAGGCGAGAATGTAGTTGTTTAAAACTCAAATCTGCGGTTTATTAATAAAGACAGTGCCTATTTGAAAATGTGCTTCACCGATTTCAAAGACGTGAGCTCCACGTGATCAGCAGTTGCTCAATGCTCATGTTTCCCGACGAGAGCAGCCTCAACTCGGCTAGTCCTTCTGGCATTTGCCACTGATGTCTCTGTAGTGGTTAAATATAAGCTATCATTCTTTTTGGGTAAACCTTTGGTCTTTATTCTATTAATCTATTAACATGTTAAAATGAAAAGAGGCAATACTTGCTTGATATAATATTTTGTTTCATTGTAATGTATGCAAGTTCCCTAAACTACATTTCTGAGGCTATTAATATGTTTAAACGAAAACGAAGAGGCAGTGGTGTTTGATAACATTTCTTATTGTAAGGAAAATTGCAGTAAACAAGGCGAGCTGACTGATGTTATCAAGTACGCTGCTCTTTGCAGAATTACCGGACTTGCGTCATCTCGTCCCGGGAGTTCACACTCCTGAGTCGAACTCACAAAGTCCAAACTACTGAGGATGCAAGTCAGAAATTTGCGTACATGGTATTGAGTAACGCGCGGACCTACATCACCTGGCTATTTGCCTAATCTTCTCGGTACTTTAGATCGCGATGGAAACGCAGACAGCAACAGGTCTGGGGGGAAAAAACTTCCTGGGACAAATTGTTCCAGGTAATTTCGGTGGAAAAGCGGCTTAAGTTGTAAATAATGCCTTTCCATATACCAAAAAATACAAAACATTAGGGCTGTCAAGAGGGCATTTAAATATTTCCAAAATTATTTACATTCAAATTTTGAAGACCGTATTTCAACTAGGACAATATCAGTAAACACCAGATTTTTAAATCATCGGTCCAAAAGAGGGTGCAACAAATAAGTACAAACTCAGCAGAGCTGCGTTAACCTAGGCTCTCTAGACAGTTCCATTGTTAATTTTTTAGGTTTTTTTTTTTTTTTCCTCTCTCAACTTTACAAATATGTCAAAAATACCCCATTTTAGCAGTGCAGCTCCTTCAAGGCTATTCAGTAAACAGCAACTGTTAATATTGGCTAACATAATTGCAAAAGACAACATATAAACTCCCCCATATACTATAGCATTCGAGTATGTATTTTGAAAACATGCTTCATGATGCAGTTGTTGTGGTTGCAGAAGTTTCTTCAACCAAATTCTTTCGTACATTGTGCCTCGTTTTCAAAATAATCTGCAATGAAACACTACAAAACAATCCTCTCACATGATCCAAAAATGATGCTAAAAATAATTTCATTGTTCCTAACACTGAGGTCGATCGGAAGGCTTGCAGAGACGTGAATGCCATCTAAACAGGATGCATCACAGCAATCATTCCAAAAAGATCACCTACTTTCCTCATCCATTTGTCCTGTTGTCAGGAGTAACTCAAGTGTGTGGAGTACATCAGAAATAGCACAGAGCATCTGTCTACTTTCTCTAATGTAGTCAGTGTCATTGATTATATTTGGTTCCATATTTTTTTTTTTTTTTTATTGATGTGATGTTGCACTCACATTTAGTGTAGAAAGGGCATCACAACTGTGGGTGTGGCCATGGCTGTGTCAATGGTGTCAACGGATTGATATCTTACTCCAGAGGCAGTTATATGCAAATATATTTGCCCTTGTGATGTTAAAAGAACCACAATACCCAAATGAGTTTTTGGAGCTTGGCTTAAAATAAAGGCTCTTTTTGTATTGAGAAGGATGAAATTTGTAGGATGTTTAATATCTGGGTGTGCTCCACCCAGACTCCGCCCTCTTTGACATGGAAATCTTCTCCAGTTAATTTCCTTCTTTCATATCAGGGAAAATTTTATTTCTAAATTCATGACCATTTATTTGAGGAAACTGACCACAGACTTTATAACAACCGCATATGGAAAGCCAAACAAATCCTTCAACAGCGAAAAAGAAAAGCAGCGTGTCTGACGAATGCTGTCTTTAGACGAATGAAAAGTTAATGAGTAGTGAACTCATCCGAGTAGTATTCACTTGCGATCAGCCTAAGCTGTAAAATATAAGGCAATTTAGACATCTTGGGTCTTGACATCATTTGCACAGCTGTATGATGCAGCCAACGGATTAAAAAAACAAATTTGACCCTTCAGCACCTGTGCGTCAATAGCCATGCACTAATTAAATTAGCTTTAAATATCATAATCATGTCATTACCGAAGTCTTAAGAGCTTAGGAAAAGAGAAAATGGCTCTAGTCAAAGACACAACCTGTAGCTGAAGTCTGCAGCTCTCAAGGTAATTTCACTACAGTCAGGCACTTCTCCAGCAGAGTTACTGCCATCCATTGCATCATCATGAAATCGGCAGTGCTTCCCACACACAGACTTTACCTATATTAACGGCCGCCCAAGTATATTTGGTGACACATATTTGGTGACACATATTTGACTTAATTACTATTATTATCCTCTTACACTTTTTTTTTTTTTTTATCCGCCTGAGATAATGAAACCATACGCGATCGATTAACTAGTGGAAAATCTCCCTCGTCCCTACGTGCTTCGTACTGCTCGTTCTGTGCGCTCAAGAACTGTCGACACTCCCACAAACAATCTCCAGTGATTCCCATATGTTGATTTATTTGTGGCGGGCCGCCATTATATCCACTGCTCGCTGCTATCAGCTCCCGTGTCTCTCTCTCTCTCTCTCTCTCACACACACACACACACACACACACACAGGCAGTGCGCTGAATGAGACAAAACCGTAATATAGCCAAAACCACCACATATGTAGTGTTAGATGCATATTGATTTTATCAGACAATGTCACGACTATAAATCAGGATTTAAGGAGAATACTGAGAGTGATTCCTGGTTAACGTAGTATTAATGGGTTGTGTTTACTATTTATACTTTTTTTTTTTTATGTATGACAACAGAAAATATAATGTGAACAGATTTATTGGGCATTCAGTTGCAGTACAGTTTTGTGACAGTTCATAGAGTAGAACAGATCTGAACACTGTTGCCAACTCTCACGAGACAAATAAGCAACTGCAACTTCAAAAACAAGCCCAAAACAAGCCCAATATTTTTTTGATGATTATCATCAATATTATTTATTAACAATTTATAACCAGTAAATGAGCCTGCAACGTATTAAACTGAAACCACTCTTTTATCTGAAAAACAAACACAGAAGCTATTTTCAAACTCATTTTCAAACTTCCACTCCGTTACTATGGCAGATTTGATTTTAGGAAAAGTTCACAGTAAAATTTCCCAGATTTTAACACTATTTATTAATTACAGAGTTAAAGTGCCCCTATGGATTTTTGAAATTTACCTTTGAATGAAAACATCCTGCAAAGTTTTAAATCTGAAAATGCACCGTGTATAAAGTTACTGTCGAGTTGTTTTTAAAACGAATCCCAAGCCGTTTCATGTTGATGTCAACATGAAACATTAGCATATTGCCCGCCCACTTGTTGGTCTGAATGAAGACGCAAATTCATTCTTTGCCACTATGTGCTGCTTTTGGAGGGGTAAAAATAGCTGTTTCCCCGGTAATGCTGTACACAAAGCAGCACTGTGCACACAAACGCTGCTTTATCAGGCATACAGGCATGATGAAATGAAAATGAGACCAATCGGACCAATCACCGCAGATTAGCATCAAGCAAAGGAGGGGTTTGGAAAAATGAATTCCTGAGCGAATCATTTGGGAGTCGTTGAGCAAGTAAGGTAAAAATAAATGCATATAATAAGACAATGAAAGTGTTTTTTGACCTTGCGTGCATGTCAAACTGTTGTTGCGGACTACCAAAACCAAAATATGAACCTTTCATTCCCCATAATAGGCTCATTTAGCACCACCGCACCTATTAGCAAAAATAAAATCAAAATAAATTTACAAAATTAAAACAAAGTCAAAATGGGGGTTATTTTTATAATAATAAAACAATAAAATAAAATAAAGCATTGGTTGGAGAGCGAGAGAGAGAGCAAATGCAGAGTGCAAGTGAAATGTCTCCACATGAATGATTCACACAGGAGAATCAGACAATGAGTGTGTATCGAGCGAGAGGTGAGCAGGTTCTGCCCCTGGCATGTTCATCGGTGGCAGTAAAAGTCACTACAATGCTGAGCTTTGACCCGTTTCAAACACCTCTTATACTTAAAAGACATGAATAAGAACATCCCTCTTGACTCTTCCTGTAACTACAATTGAAGACACATGAAAGGAATATTGTGGATTTAAAACAAGTTAAGCTCAAATCAACGCCATGAGAGCTAATGCTGATTACCACAAAAAAAAAAAAAAAAAGACTAATCTCATTTAAAAAGAGCAAAAAGCACAATTTGTAATGCACTTACAACGGAATTAAAAGGGGCCATCAAATTTTTGAAGCACTTACATGATTTATTCAGTAAGTTATATTTGAGCTGTTTCATTTAAATTATACTTCTAGCAGTGGCTTAATAATATGGATGGCCTGAGACCACAACCAGACCTTTGTGCTAGTTGACAGAACTGTCACTTGCCCCACTGGGACAGCAATTACGCTATGACGTTCCAACAACCTCACATTTATTGATCGTGTAAATGTTCGAGCCTTGCGAACTTAAACATTTGCTTTCTGTGATATTTTAAAAGTCTAGGGAATTGTGCTGATATAAATGCCACCAAGTCATTTTGCTGACTAAAATACATCTTTGATAAAGAAAATTTTTAGGTTTTTTTCCAGGTTTTTTTTTTTTCTTTCTTACATGTAAGAGGTAAATGTACTATAAAAACATAATGTAAGTTTCACAACTCCACAAAACCACCTCATTACACCGAAAACATGTTTTATTGAAACTAAGCTCCCAAAACCACTGAATATATGAATACATCACTACACTCAATACAAGACCACCAGTACAAACACAGATCAAACCTGCAAAAAAATGCCTAATATTGGCCGGATTTTTTTACTTTACAAATGTAAATTACAATATTATTATCTGCGGCTGTCTTAAAGGGACAGCTCACCAAAAAATGTAAATTCTGTCATCATTTACTCATCCTCATGTTGTTCCACATCCTAACACTGGTGAAGATATTTCTAATGAAATCTGAGAGACTTCTGTCTAGCATTGAGTATCGTTTGCATTTTATCAATTCTGATTTCAACTCCGATCCTGCTTATCGATTCAGATTCTTTTCGATTCCCAGTTTCGATTCCAATGGGATTAAAAAATATCAAACATTTATTGTGCTTTTTGAAAACCCTGAACAAAAAACATCAGGTTACAAAAAAAACTGGACTTGTTTAAAAATCGAGAGAGAACTACAACCTCCATAATTGTTTTTTTTTTTTAAACTCAATTTATGCAGAATCACGCAACTCTATTGTGTGCAAAATAGAGTTGCGTGATTCTGCATGAATTGAGTTTTGTTTTTGTTTAGTTTAAGGAAGTTGCTGTTCTCTCTCGATTCAGAAGAAAATACATTAGATAACTAAACAAAATCACATGTAATTTATGAATAAATGATTCAATAATAAGTAAACATTTACTTTTCAGTACTGGATGAATCTGTGTTTTTGAACGAATCTCATGAATTACACAAAGACCAACACATTTTAACAGTCCCTTTTCGTCACCTACTGGCATGATGTAATCGATAAATTTTGATTTGAAGTGTCAAATTACTTTCAAAAGGTGATTTACTATATTTTGATCACTATCGCACAAATCAGATTTTATATCCGAACTATAAACTTTTATTCCAGTACTTGAAAAAATGAAAATAAATAAATAAAAAATACACAGGAATCGATAAGTGGAAATCGGAATTTTAATTTTAGAAGTATCCGATTCTGGAATTGGAATCGATTTTCGATTCCCGACCCTACTTCTGTACCTCCGTTAATTTATTAAGAGATCGCAAAACTAATTGAATTGAGCAGTTACGTCCAAATTTTCTGAAGAAACTTGGATCACTTCATATGATGAACAGATTTAATTTAGGCTTTTATTCACATATTAACATCAGTCAACGCACACATCAGCAAAGGCAAATGGAACCGCAAGCATGCTTGCTTGACATGTGAGAACCAATAAGGTTCATTCTTGTGTGTTATGCAACCCATTTAAGGTTCCATAAGGACCAATGAGGTTTTCACATGTCTAAGAAATACAGTTGAGCTTCTGTTTGCTGATCAATGTAAATATGTGAATAAAAGCCTAAATTAAATCTGTTCATCATATAAAGTGATCAAGTCTAAACCACAAGGATGAGTAAATAGCAGAATTTTATTTTTTTGGGTGATCTATCCCTTTAATTTCTCAGTTTTCAAACATTTTGAAAAAAGATTTAAAAAAAAAAACAGGGAGCCCTTAGCTTATATTTTCTTGATAAGGACTTCTCATTACAAGTATGGGAAGATGCTTGGTGTATGATGCGTTCCCAAATGCACATTAAAGCGACTGGAATGCAAAGCAGATGCAGAGATGGATGCATATTATGGTTTCGGTTTTATTTTCATTAATCGTGCAGCACTACTTCTCACTATCAGTAATCTCCAGATCCCTTCCGATATAGTGATGAAGGGAACCATGGAGGGAAGCAGTTCTAATACCTCTTCCTACCTCTGTTTGATATGTAGTATCATCAATAAGTAAGCCATTCACAGGCTAATTTCCCCGGAATACGTAAACACTGTGATGCTAGCAAAACATTGCTCTGTTTGAGCATTTATATGCTTAAAGTTCAATCATGACTTAAACAATCAATCATAACCCCAGAGAAGCCTCTGTGCACATACAGCAGCCGCAGGAACATTTGTAATAATGGCTGAGCTGTCAGCAGGGGCGAGCAACATAACTGCATTACTGTCATTATAGATAAAAGTCATGCTGAAGACAACGGGTGATGCCCGTTCCACCCTCTGCCTTCACTATTCTTCCGTTAGTGTACAGAAACAAGAAATCAAACGCCTACATCATTACTTTACATGATGGCAGTAGGGTAACATTTACTTTGGTGAAATGGGCTAAACAACCTTTAGATTCTAAAGGAAATGACATGTAGTACAACATGCTCCAGAACAAATACTGGCATCACAAACCAGTATTTGGAATGGAAAAAATTTAAATAGAAAAAGAGACATTATGAAGCGTACCTTCTTAGGTCCGCTGAAGATCTTCCTGCTGCTCTCCTTGGCTTTCTCCTGAGCTTTGACCTGAGGTTTCCTTACTATCTCAAAGGGAAAGGGGATCTCTGGGAAATACAGAGGATCTGTAAAACCACAAACAGACATCAGCCATGTGTCTGCTAAATGTTGCTATTATCTCTAAAAGGAAAATGTGTTCTCTGCATTGGGCATGTAACTTGAGTAATATAACAGATATACATTTAAAGTGATACTAAAAAAAAAAATAATAATAATAATAATAAAGATCAATATGACAATATGTTCTAAGAAAAGTAAATCTGTGTAAATGTCCATGTGTAAATCTAACAAACATGTCAGGGACATATTTCACAACTAACCAACAAATAAACAAACTAACTAACTAACTAACAAATTAACAATTATATGCATAAATATGTAAATTAACCAACTAACAAATAGGCAACAACAAAAAACTAAAACAAAAACATACTAAAACTATTAACATCATTTTCTTAGGTAATATATATATATATATATATATATATATATAAACAATGGCCCTAAAACCAGGCTTTATTTTCTGTATGCAAAATACAATGTCTTATCTTAATTTTTGCAATAAAATTGGATTACACTTTATTTTAAGGTCCAATTCTCGCTGTTAAACCATTAACTATGACTTTTGCCTCAACAAACTCCTAATTTGCTGTTTATTAATAGTTGGTAAGGTAGTTAAATTGGGTAGGATTAGGATGTAGAATACGGTCATGCAGAATATGTGCTTTATTAGTACTAAGTACTAATTAAACAGCCAATATGCTAGTAATAAGCATGCTAATATGCAACTTGTTAATAGTGAGAATGGGTCCCTATACTAAAGTGTTACCATAAAATTCAAACTAGATTTGTTCTTGAAAGCATAGTGAGATCAGGATCAACATCTGTGCAGATTTACTGTGGATTCAGGCAGGTACAGCAATGTAAACAGAACCCAAAGTTAGATCCCCAGAAATTGTGTTGAGTGTAAATACTGACCGTGTTTAAGGCCGTGACTGTGACCTGCAATGTGACTGCTCTGAAAGCTCTGCATCTCACTGGGCTGAGGATTGTCAACATTGGTTTCTGTAGACATCAGTGGCACTGCTATGCCTGCTTCAGCCTTCCTCTTAGCTTTCCTTCTTTCAGAGGAACCCTCATCTTCCTCACTGTCACTCTCACTCAGGTCATCAAAGCCGAAGTATTTGATCCTGTAGTTAGAGCTTCCTGAAGCAGAGTCGTCATCCTCAGCCAAAGCATCAGTGTCATCAAACCCAAAGAGCTCCAGCTTACTGCTCTTCATTTTGCTCTGTGTGGGTCTGGATCGACTAGCAACCCAACAGATAAACAGTCAGAATCTCACACGTGTAGACTTTTGGTAACATGAAGGAATGAGGCAATCAATGAATTTAACAGAATTACTGGCATCTTTGAGGGTTTTAATCACACTTCGCTTCATCTATGTATACCTGATCAGTTGGTGTCTACAAATTAGCAACGGTTAAACCAAAAAAAATTAAATAAAAAACCTTTGCAAACCTTTACATAATTCTAACAATCTCAAATTATTTGATTTATTTGTTAAGTAGAGCTGTCATTACTTGATTAAATAGGAGTACCAGGTTTTTTAAGGGGTTCAATGAGATGTAAGAGATAGAAACTAAGAGCGATCAAAAAATATTTTCCAATGTCTAGAGTTCAGATGGTGTTAATGTTCACTTCTCTATTTTTGTTTAAGCGGTTGAGGTTGGAGCTGTGGATTAATAGTGGAGCCATGCTCAAATGGGTGACAAGACTCGAAAACAAAAATACATACAATTTTTTTTTTTAAATTATAAAAAACAAAATTGAAACTAAACAAAAAACAAAACTAAATACAAATGCCACAAAACTAAACAACAAATAAAAAAAAAAGTATGTTACGTACTGAAGCTTTGGAAAACAATGTCAATGGTTTAAAAACATAAATATATAAATGTGAAGAGAGCAATTAGGTATTTTGCTGCCTTCACCTGCGCCATTGTTACTAAGCAACTGGGTAAATAGCTGATGGCTTGATGACGCAAACGCACCATGGTTCGGACCCAAATAAAATAATATGAATGCAGGCCCATGGGGGCGGAGCAATTGAACTCTGGTTCGGACCAGGCAATTGAACCAAGTGTGAAATCACCCTAAGATTACAGTCCAAAAATAGTAAGAAGTACAGCTCAAACTGCAGTACTAAGAATTTCATGTTATTACAGCAATGTTCTTTCAGAAAACTATTACCTGAAAGGTTTGCTTTCTGTCTCCATTTGTTTCCTCAGTCTTACTGCATCTCCTGGTCTAGCAGCTGGAGTGCTGGCTGTGTACTCCTCCACACTGCGGTCCATGGAGTCCTGGAAGGTGACGTTAAACATGGAAACACAAGACGGGTGTAGCACTGTAAAGTCTCTCGTCCGACCTCTGTTTGTAGTTTTCCCAGCATTTTCTGCCCCGCTGTTCTGCAACACTTCCATGGAGCTATGACTAGAAGCGCTTCCACTCCCATCAGATCCACCAGGCTGTTTACCTTTACTGGGTCTGCAGTACGTTCTGCAGTTGGATGCCCTGAGCACAGACTGAGAGTGGTCCTCGCTTTCAGATGGCTCGAAAGGAAAATTAAAGTTCCCTTGAGCAAACTCGTCTAACCGAGTCTCAGTGGAGGATTTGCCCTGAATGTTGCTGTGACTGTAACTACCGGATGCCCACAAGGTAGACGGAGGGCCTTTAGGTCCGGTAAAGAGGGATGTGGAGCGTGCTCCCAGACCGACCACAGCGCTCCAGGCATCGTAAGAATCCTTGTCCTCTGTTTTTTCAGACTTTAACGTGGTGGTCTGGGCAAGAGGTCTCGTGTAGCTTTCAGAAGGGTTTTTGTACCATGAGTAGCTGTTGCGGTCTGTGCTCTCGATAGACCAACTCTGGGTTTTTCCTACAGAAAAGGAATTCAAACATCATTCAGATTTTAGAGAACTCGCATGACTTCAAACAACTAAGTACTTGACCAGTCATGTTCCTAAATCAGCAGGAAGTAGGTTACTGAAAATAGCTACATTAATAAACAAAACCAACAGAATATAGCAATAATCAATTACACAACCAAAATATTGTCACAACTAGGGCTGTAGCTATCGAATATTTTAGTAATCTAGTATTCTACCGAAAATTCTATCGATTAATCGGATAAGAATAACTTTTTCTTTATTAAAGAGCAATACTAAATATACAAGAGAAAATAAGACAGGTCTCTTAAAATGAACAAGTAATTTGTTTCCTTTTTAGAAAAAATTACATTTTTATTGCTGAAATTTAATAACTGTGAAAACTAAACCCATTTAGTGCATTTGATTGCCATATTACATTCAAAATGCAAATACAAATATATAAAAATATAAAAATCAATTTCAAATTACTTTAAAAAAGGTAAACATGGTACAACCTAAAAATAAGACATATATCAAAATAATAATAATAAAAAAATAAAAATAAAACCTAAACATTGTGCAACTTAACTTTCAAGTTTCAGCCTAACTACAGCTCAGGCGTTACATAAGCCTTTACTGTCTTCTTAGAAGGCTTTGTGGCTTTTGTAAGAGGCAAACATTTGTGGGCAGGAAGCTAACGTGGAACAAAAACAAGAGTCCATACACACAACATTTACTAACACATTTGTGTGTAATCCTTTAAAGGAGCATGTGGTTGCAAACACAGTGCACTCTATGCAGTTACAGGAATGCACCGAAATGAGAATTCTGGATGTGCTTGGTTAAAAACTGAAACTGCTTTGTAATAATTATTTATTTTATTCAATAATATGAAGTAGTTTTGTAAGACTTTTTAATTTAACTCAATTTTAATGACACAGAATTTAAAAAAACACAAGCCAATAAAATAACCACACTTTTATTGAAAGAAAATTGGACAGAAAATATATTAAATATCAATGTATTATTTTTATTCAGTTCTTTGCAACATCAGACATAACTGTTGTTATTGTTGTTTTTGACCAATTATCCAAATAATGTATAGTCCTGTAAACAGGGTTTTTTTTTCCTCAAAATGCGGCGGAGGTGGTACTATCCTGATCATGTGCATTGTGCACACAATGTACCTACCCTTCAAGTGGATGAAACAAACACTTTTTACACGCAACATATTTTAGGTGTTATTATAATTATAGCTGTGATTAAAGAAAATGACAATTATAAAGTTAAGTTTTATTTTCTCTCATCTAATGTTTTATTGTTATTTATTCTTAAAATAGCCTTATGAAATGTTTCATTTTTCCTCAGAAATTCTGTGTTGTGTATCTGGTTATCAAATGAAGGCATAAAACAATTTTAATTTTGTTTATCTTTAAATTATTGAAAACGAAACTTTTTGGCAAACAAAGGGGATTTACTAATAAAATTACATTTACATTTAGTCATTTTGCAGACGCTTTTATCCAAAGCGACTTACAATTTGGGGAACACATTGTATTAAAACATGGAAGAAATGTTGTGTGATCATTTCTTAAAAAAATAAAGTTTTCATAATTTTAGTAGTAGTAGTAGTAGTATGTACATTCTGCTGAACAATAATAATATATTTCTGCTGGAATGTCTTCAAATTAAACCGGACTTTTATTTTGACGGGTTGCCGTGAATACCTTTCAATTTCTGTGTGAATATGATATGACACTAGTTTTACTCAAATGAAACGGTGAAACGCTCTCAGAGCAGTTCTGGAGATGTTGTTCGTGTGTTTATGTCCTCATTGAGTCGGCAGACGCTGAAATCACCGTGAGCGTCACGCGCGCTTCAGTGTGTGTGTGTGGTAAAGGAAAACGCGCGTCTCTGCCATTCATTCATAAAGAGATATAATCGCGTAATATGAGTTAATGCTCATCAGATCGCGTAAATCAGTGGGAAATGAATAGAAATGATTCTGTGTACAGAAATATCAAGTAAACGTGTAGAAATATAAAAACCCTGGCAAAGCTATTATTATCAGCACATGTGAGGGAGCTTCATCAGTGAAGGAGATTTTACCAGCGTTGCCCAGTACAGCTGTACTACAGCATATCACCGCAAGGTAACGCTCCTGCAAACAGGAACAAGTATACATCATCGAAATTTCTTGTCGGTGCGTTATTTGAGCGGACTTGGCTTTTATGAGCGGTAAGCAGAATGCACACTGATAGAGCGGAATATTGAACAGAGCGTCACGCGGTGCAGTGATGAGAGTGAAACTGAACAGTAGGTGCGTTTACATGTACACTTTTTTTTTGTCATTCCGATTAAAATCATTCCGATTGAAAGATTCGATGAACTGTTTACATGAGACGTTATCTAATCCGATATGGTGTTTACATGTGCCTGTGCTTTCGATTTTAGGATATGCTAATAGCCTACAGTGACAACAAAAAGTCACCAGAGGAAAAAACGCCCATATTTACGTTAATATTTTTAATATCTGTTTACACTTGCTTAGAATAAACGGTTAATATTTGAATCCTTGCGTTCATTCGAGCGCTCAGTCATATGGCCAGAACGCGATCATAGAAATCATATGTCCCTCTGTAATGCAGCTGAGATTAATTGTATTCTGATACTACAAAGTTGTACTTTACTTAAATGGAACAAATACACGATTTCTTACGAAGAGTTGCTGAACAATGAATCAAAGGAGCATTGCTTTATCACAATCGTGTTTCGTACAACATTCATGGCGTGAGCATGTATAAATTCAAGATCGGAAATTATGAATCTGTCATCTATACAAATACAAATGACAAAGGCAACTTTTGGTCAAGTTGTTTATTTTCATTGAGCTACTTTCACTATCATCACTGTGTTGTTTCTAAGCTGAAAAGCAGAAAATTGCGCTTCATTTCAGATCTGTTTTTCACTCCGGACATGAGAGCAGATAGTCCGTCACACAGCAAGCGTTCTCCTTTCTAATGTGTTTTTAACTGTATAATGGAAATTTTAACTTTATACCTCCACTATTACCTAGGGATGCAACGATTATAGATTTTGTTGGTACGATTATAGTCTGAGGAATAATCACGGTTACACGATTATTATGCATGTATTCATTTCACAACATAAAATCACATAAACACTCTTTAGATATTAAAGTGTTATTGATTGCTGCCTTTTGAAACAGAAATAACACAGTAACCAATAATACAGCACAAAAAAAAAGTACATCTCTCCTACTGGAATTAAAAAACGTGACCTCTGCTCTGTAAACATCCATGTCAGTATTTCCCTTTTGAAAATAACAAATGGAAATAGATCACAAATGTATTTGGTGTTTTCATTTTGTATATTCTTTCTACATTTCTTTTGGACCTGAGGTACAGAACTTGGAAAGATGGTGAAAAATAAATTGACTTAGGAATAATACTATAACAGGGATGATAAATCACAATATTAATTAAGTATTATTAATATAAGACTAATATTAACTTTATCCCACAGAGGACACTGTTACTAATGAGGGGAATAAACTAAACTATTATTGTAATCAACTGTCATCCATACTTATTCATTTTAATAATCTTTATTCATCTGATTTCACATATGGCCTGAGAAAATATCTATTATTTTGGTTTGTGAGATCGACATCGAGCTGCCCACAAACATTTAGGAGGACAGAAACGTGTTGTCAACGCTGCCCAGCGACTTTCATTAATAAAATAGCTTATAGAGACTGGATCGCTACATTATATTAATCAGCAAAGAGGGGGTAAAATGACTGTTTAAATAACTAAACTCAAATCTTCATTGCTTAAAGTGACGCGCAGATGCAGGTAGGCTAATTCACACGCTCTCTCTCTCTCACCGCACTGATTTCTTCACGTCTTGCATTAAAATCGTTTATTGCATAGCGAGAACAGGTTGGCGAGCTGTGCATTATCCCTTATGTATTCGCTCTTTAGCAATTTTTACGGCACTATTTAAATGACGCCCTGGTCATTCTTGGTGTACCCGAAATGGTCCCACACTATCGACTTCAGTCATTTCTCTGGTGGAAATAAAGGATCGCTGTTTGGTTCCTCTGTCATAGTTAATCTAGTAGCCTCCATGTCTCTGATAAGCACGGCATTTTAAGATGGTGCACCGCTAGTGTAACGTTGTTTTTGTTTTGCGCAAGTTTCAACAGTTCCATTCCGTGCAACAGAAACACTCGGTGTAGCAGAGCCTTTACGATTAATTAACCGTGACGTTTTAAAGCGCGGTTAATCGTAAAACCGGTTAATCGCTGCATCCCTACTATTACCCAGTCTCTACTGTAGTGTCGGTGTCCCCAAATCACAGAACCGTTGCCGACTTCACGTTCACGTTCTGACGACCCGACCTCTGGACGTGATGACGTAGACGCAAAGTAATCGGTTTAAAGTGTTTACATGGCAGGATTTTAATTTTGTTCGGTTTATAGAAAGGTTTATCCCACCCCTCTCAAACCGATTACAATTTCATTCGGTTTGGGCATTTTTATTCCGATTGAGGTGTTTATATGGAGCATTTTCATTCGGATTGGACTTTTAAACCGATTACAGTGCTCCATGTAAACGCACCTACTGCTGTGCGGCGGGGCATGGCATATATTTTCGGCGGCCGAAAATTCAGAGCATTCCTAGTAAATTGACTACAACGATTCTTCGAAGCACAAGAATTTGCCTCGATGATTTTTTTGTATTCGAGTTACTCGAGGAATCGTTTCAGCCCTAGTCGCAACTATTAGATGTATAACTACTAAAGCTGCACTACCTCATTGGTTTCTCTCTCTGGCCAAAATTACTCCGGTTTTAAACTATATTAGGGCTGCACAATAGTTGTCACGACTGAATCACAGCTGATTGGGATTTAAACTCTTGACATCTGGCAGCCCAAATCCTGAAATCTTATGAAGGCTTGCTACCAATGCAAGATAATGGAAACATCGAACTAACACCTGATCACAATTAAAATATGATTAATCGCTCAGCCTTAAACTATATACCGAGACACATGAAGCAACAGTTTTAGTTACTGACAACATTGTGGAAATACTCTATTCATTAATCTGATAATGTGAAGCCAACATGAAAGTCACCAAAAGGTGGTCGACCATCTTTGTGTAAAATATATAGGCTATATCAGAGGTTCTACACACTAAGACTGCTCTAGTTTTAAGCAAAGACCACGACTTAGTACATCAATTTTCTCAGATCCCATGACTAGTCAAACACAGGCAAGAAGATAATATGAACACACTGTTAGACACCTTCAAAGCAATAATCACACCTCTGCAGTCATAACATTGTCTATGCTATAGTCTGGCAGACAACATTTGCTATGTACCATTCTAACATTACTGTACGTATTCTCCAGTACACCAATGACCACAATTAAGTCTGTGTACTGTGAATCAGGAGACAGGACAAAACGTTAATGGCAGCTTTGGAAAAAGGTCCCTAACATACAAAACCACCATTAAGCTCCACAGCAAAGGAAGTCAGTGTTGCAGAAAGGCTGTTAGGTCTAAAAACCATCTATTACACAACAGCACTTACACAATTTCAGTTATATCACCACTTTGGTAATTCAGAACATTCACCTATTCATTAGATTGTGAAGAGGCGAAAATGACAAATTAGGCCATCATGATCACCTCAAACATCCTGACTTTTATTAAACAACATCCAAATGACCGTTTATTCTCCACAAACCTATTAATGACAATTTAAGCAGTCATTGTCAAACTACCCATCACTCTCTAAAGACTGAATTCTGTTCAAATCTTTGTTGAAAAGGATTTATGTAACAGACCTATAAACACATCTGAATTAAAGTCTGTGTAATGCATGAATGTCAAGTCAAGGGGCACTCATGCTGTCAGCGTTTTGAATAGGGCAGCAGAAGTCATTCATTTTCAATAGGGGTTTGTGTTTAGGCAACGTGACTGACAGCAACCATTGACGACGCAACAACGTTAAGCAGAAGCGAACTATTCTCATGCACAATAACAAGATACAGTGACCACCAATGGAAAAGCAGCACACGATGGGCCTCCTGAAGTTGGAATGTTGACAAAATCCCGGAATACAATATATACTGTATTACAAAGTAATATTTTCGATTTTGAAAAGCCTGTTGACTTCTGCCGTTTATCTAATGTGACTTTGGAAGTTTTTTTAAACATTTGTTTCTTATTTGGTTCCACAGTGTTTACTGATTTTGACTATTTAAAATTGTGTAATTGATTTATTTTGTTTTACAAAGTTTATGTTGTGCATCCAAGCCTTCTTATTCATTTTGCTAATAAATGTTCTATGTTTCTCATTTATTTGGTTCCACTGTGTTTACTGATTTTGTATACCTATTTAAACCTTGTGCAAGTTATTTGTTATCGTATATTAGGCATATAGCATGGTGTAGTTTTCTTCGTTTTGTTAATTAGCTAAATGTTTTCTGATCAATATATAGTCTAAGTGAGTTTGACGGATTTTGTTGTTGCTTGAATTGATTCAAGCAATTGGTGCCGAATTGCCGCTAATTTGAAAGTGAAAGTAAAATGCACATGCCACTTTTACAAGCTATTTAAAAGCGAGGAAAAGAGGGAGAACTCAAACAAACCCATCCCACCCCACGGTGATTCCAGTATTACCGATGTTGTCACACGGCGATTAACCGGTGGGAAAATTTCCACACCATCACAACCCTACTTTTGAATTTGACTTCATTTTTAAAAGTGCAAAAAGTCTGCTTTTTAAATATGAAGTCTACATATTCTTTATGTTTATAAGCATTTCACTATTTAATTTGATAAAACTATTGTCATACAACATGCACACAGCAACTCAAAAGGTTTTCACGACAATCTGTCAAAACAAAGGTTTGGTTTAACGAAGAAATTGAGAGAAATACATTACTATTATACAGTAGAATGTATTTCTCAATATAAGAATAATAAAATTACTAAAACTTTATATTTTAAGGAATATTACACAATTTTTCTCCCATGATTTAAACAAACCTGTTGTGCAGCACTTTGTGTTTGCAGATTCGGCATTATGATTGGTCAGATCGCCTGTCAATCAAGCGCTCTGCGAAGGGTCAATTGTCTTTTCTTCTCTAGTGAATTATATGTAAAGTGAAATGACTTCTTCTCAAATTTTGTCTATTGGGGACTGGTGGAATGTTGTTATTAAATGCTGCAATCTCATGAGTGACAGGTTTCCCAGCCCTCGAACCAGTGTACAGGTCATGAGATGAAATGTGATATGAAGGGGTTATTTTTTTTTTTATTAAAGATTACAGGCACATGATTTAAAGAAATAAATAAAATGTAAAAATCCACATAAATGCTGAAAATTTAAAAAAAAAAAAAAAAAAAAAAAAAACTATTTTGATTTCATGGTGATTTGAAATATTCGATATTAAATGATGTTTGGAAAAATCCTGTCTGGATTTTTTTCCCCCCTCCCCATAAATGAATAACTGGGTACAAGACCATTCTTTGACATTTCAAAAATAATACATTTCTGAAAGATGACAGAGAAATATATTTTCCACTCAGCAGCGCTCTCACATCTCTACTCTGACAAGTTTCAATCTCTGAAGCAGCGAGAAGTCAAACAAGTTCACGTTCCTCCCTCGCTGTACTTAAGCCTCTGTGTCTTATCACTGTAAGAGTCATCTTAATCCCATCCTGTCCTCTGACCACCATGGGACACTTGTTTACCACATTTTGGGGTTTCTTAGAGGAGCATACGATTTCCAGCTCACACCAACATATTTTAAGATAAAGCAAATTCTCAGCACCTCTGAAATCTAAAGAAACTTTTAGACAAACAGGAGCCGTCAAGCCATTTTGTTCCATATCGCACTTAAATGGAGCTAATAATCTAGCAGTGTTATTTTCTCCTTGCCATAATTTTAATAAAAATCATTTAATTATCGCCGTGACCACAAGACCTTTTAATCAAGATTCATTTCGTTCTTGGTAGGGCTGTGCAATACAATGACTTTATAAAACAAACTTAAGCTCTTCTCATTATCAAGGTTAAGATATGATTTAATTGCACTAATTCACAATTTCTTGTACAAGTGATATAGAAAGGCTATGTATACGGTTGTCTTCTGATGTGATATCACTGTGAAGTGGAGAATCTGCATCTGGGGAGCAGTTCATCCAAGATGATGTTCACATTCAAAACCAGCTAAAAGGAGGAAGGATTGTAAAGTTTTAAAAGACAGGGGAGCTTGTGCTAGTTTGTCAAAACGAATCTGATGACTAAGGCAAGACAGTCATTGCAGCTGCAGAAGATGATTTGGTGCCAAACAAGGAAGCACCTCGACTGTGGGGGAGTATTTTCGTGTTAAATGCTGCTGAGCACGGTTACATCTAACCGTGTTTATTACAGCATTTTCCCAGTCCAGAGAAAGCCCACCTTAAGAGTGAGTCATGCAATAAATGAAAAGTGGAATTAAAGCTCTGTTCTCCCCATAATTTGTTTGTCTTGAGATTCCAGGTGTTATTTTTCAATCGTGTTGTTCAGATTTACACTTGGAACTCTTTTTTCTGGATAATACTTACACTTCAGTATAACATTTGAGAAGTTGATTGTGAGAAGTTGAATGTGATTAGTTGAATATATATATAAAATAAACAGATTTATACTTCAGATGGCAGCTTCCTGATTCTGTAATATAATAGTTTTCACAAATAAAGAGATTTTTTAGAATCAATATAATTAGAATAAAAAGGAAGCAAACACTGTAACAGTAATTGAGTAATGTGGTAAGTCTGTGCACTAGCATTTTTTTTATTTAGCACTAATTTTACATAAAGCAGTCAGTAAATACAACATGAATAGAAAAATAGCGCCCATGTGCGTGTCTAGTGACAGCTGAATTTCCCTGTCTGCATCCAGTTCACACAGACCGATCATTACACACAGAGTACACATTTTTATGCAGCTTATAGATGCACACTTCAGAAGATTTCACAGCTGAATTAAAAAAAAAAAAAAAGTTTATTAAAATGATATGAATGCATATTCTCTGAATGCTTTTTCTGGTAGGTGAGAAAGAATTATGACATTTGCCGATCTATTACTAACGCTGTAGTACTTTTTCATCAGCATTTTAATTTTTATTTAACAGTTCTCTCTAATTTATTAGACATAACTGTTAAACAGAGACTATAAACAAATGAAGACTGAGAATGAGAGCTCTGGTGCATTCTCAAATAGATATGTATAGGCTATATGACGCATATTAAAAGCTGCGGTACATAAGTTTTGCCTCTGTCGCCATCTCCGTTTGAAACCTGAAATTGCAGTTATTTGTGGAATTATCATCTTTACGTGAGTTCGAGTGGCTGGTGATACTGTACATCTTGTAAGTATGACAAAATATGAAATTTTCACTGGAAAATGTCATCTGAACAAGTAACTAACATGTCTGTCACTTTTGTTCTGACAACTGAGAGAAGAAGAAAAAAACATTACAATACATTGCGGTACCACTGGTGATTCAATCTAACGATCGCTTGGCTCTAATCACATCAAACCATGCAAATTATTATTATTATACTTTGTTCTCAAAATGTTAATGTTAACATTAGCATTGCGTGACTGTTTATTTAGTGTGTATTACGTTATGTGTAGACTACTGGTGACCATGGGTGAATCAATGATGACTGGCGTATCGTAAGGACCTTTCTGGATTACAATCCACCATCAAAATGATCGTTTTAATTATTCTAGCTGCTGTGAGAAAAGACTATTAATGATTTGCCTACAGCCTACTAGCTGGGAACCCTTCTTTATATTTACAGACGTGACTTAATGACGCAAAGATGAATGGCAGCTTACCGTTGTGAATTGTGCTAAAGTAAGGAGAGAGTTTTGAAGACTGGCTGGTTATGTACTTGCCCGAAGATTGATTTTGGATCATTTTTAACAAAAGAAAGTTACGGACTGCAGCTTTAAAGTAGTCTTTATAAGCACAGTGCTGCTTTGTTTACAGCGGTAACTAAGGATGCACCAATACCAATACCGGTATCATTTATTAGCCTATTTCATTTATAATTTGTCTTGAATCTCATTCTGTTAAAAAACAATTGTGAGAAAATCATATTGTGAAATCGTATCACATCGTAAGTTGAATGAATCGTTACATCCTAATTCATCAGCTGCAAAAACAACATTGTTCCTCTGTGTCTATCGTTATAGCTGTGGTGTGGACTTCCTTATTCTCGTAAAATTAAAATGCTAATTAGCGCTTAACATTTATAGTTATTGTCCATAGACAGATTCCTTTTTGAACCAGTGGGCTCTGCTCTGCTGTCTGTGAACATAAACATCTACTTTTAGCTAGATAATAGATTGATCCAAGCAATATGCATAGCAACAAAACTGAAGTGTCTTAGGGAGAGCCACTCATCAGCATGCGTTATCATAAGAGACCCTTAGCGGTTACAGACAAGGTGATGAGTTCTGTGTGCTGTGCTTCTAAATGAGATAAGCAGCTCAAAGGAGCCTGTCCAGACGCTACGCTCCATCAGCGTCTAAGTGTTCTCCTCGTATTAACATCGTCGCTGACGGGGTGTCAGTGTTCTGAAAGTTTCCTCTAACTTCACCTCATTGATTACTTAGTCAGCCAAATGATTTGCAAGACCCTGGAGGAGTACCGACCTGAAAAAGCAATTACGCAGAGGAAATGTAAAATAGAGTTTGAGCCAATTAAAGATTTTCATTTCTTGGTCTGCTGGGAGCTCCAGGCTGTTGTTGCAAGAGTCAGTCCGCCGTATCCATTACTGTGATATTAAGCAGGGTCTTACACAAGTCTACAGCCTGTAACGCTGGTGTCCTGAGCATTTACAGCACTCAAGGCAGAGGATGCCCTCAAGGAAGCTTTCTGTGAACCGTGAACGATTATTATTATTAAAAAGAAAAAAGAAACAGTGACTGATGTGATTGAGGAATCAGTTTATCTCAGGTCTGTACCGCTACAACCAACATCCCTACCGCAACACACATGTGAAATTCCGCCCACATTCACTTCCACATTTCTTTTCCCTCCTTACGACACAAATAAGAAATCAAAGTGTGACAGTTTGTTTTTGGCATCAAACTGCAACTCTATATTGCAAACAGTGAAGATTATTCATTTTTCTAGGAGAACTCGCTGCTTAATGCGAAACCCAAGCATTCCCCCAGTCACAGCGGGCGACACTATCGCAAAATCAGTAATCTCACTAGCTAATTTTCACATTTCACCCTCCATGTTTTAATTTCAATGAATGCCTTATTTCCTACATAAAAAATAAATAAACTGCAGAGTATTAAATGCCATTTATCGGTAATACAAATGTCTGTGAGGACAAAATAAATTTAGCCTGAAAATGGCTAGTGTCGATTAAATATACATTATTTTTGGATTTGTAATAACTAGAAACTATACACGCAGTGCTTCCCACACATAGACTTTACCTATATTAACGGCCGCCCAAGTATATTTGGTGACACATTTTTATTTTTATTACTATTATTATCCTCTTAAGCCCTATTCGGACGGGACTAGTTTTCTAAACTACGTTTGAGTTTCGATTCTTATCACCTGACGTCTGCGATTTTCATGTACCAATTCGGACGGGACTAACATCTCTGTGTTTATTACAGAAGTGAGAGGGTCTGTTTTGTACATCTGGGCGTTTCAGAGGTCACGCACTCTGTATGCGTGCATTGCGTGTCATTCGGATTGATTACCATTAGTATAACAGTTTTACTACAAATACCATGGTGAAGCTATAGCTAGTATAGCAAAACCATGTTAATGTGTGGTTGCTTTAGTTTTACTTTAGTTATTTATTTGTAGTAAACCCGTGTTTAATTTTCATAAAGGTGCATAGGCCTATGTAATTAAAACATTATGTAATTGAGTGCAGAAATGAACGAAAAGAGTAATTTTACCTGACGCAGATATTACAGTAGCCAGTCTGAATGGTTTACGTGATCTGACTCTTGATTTTATTATTGTTTTTAATTTATTTACTTATTTTTTTCCTTGCCGGGAGGCAAATATATCAAACATGAGCGAGGTAAGAGCGTCTACAAAACAGCATTTCCAAGCACCTGTCGCTTACTGACTGTTTGGACTTTTAAATATGAACATAATTCGTCTGTTAATCTGCTCATAGTATGTTACTCAGACGCTGGCAGTGCGCTGAATGAGACAAAACTGTAATATAGCCAAAACCACCGCATATACGCCTTTAGTGTAAGTTAGATGCATAATGATTTTATCAGACGATGTCGCGATTACAAATCAGGATTTAAGGAGTATACTGAGAGTGACTCCTGGTTAACATGTAGTATTAATGGGTCATGTTTACTTACTATTTATACTTGTTTTATGTATGACAACAGAAAATATAATGTGAACAGCTTTATTGGGCATTCAGTTGTATTACAGTATGTGACAATTCATAGAGTAGAACAGAGCTGAAGTGCCAAAACTGGCCCGAACGCAAACTTTACACTATGACGTCATAAATATGCAAATTAATGCACGACGTCACCTGCCGCCACAAGTCTCACAAAATCCTGTGGGAAACACTGATAGACGAATACATAAGCCCTAACATAGAGCTGCAGCACAAAGCAGACACTTAAGGCTGAAATACTCATGACTTTTGCCCAGATTTACAATCAGGACAAGCTGACACTAGTTGCTGAAAATCAGAGCCAGTCTGCAGATATATGTTGATAGATGTCACAGAAAAATCGCTTAGTGCATGATGGTCACAGATTTTTTTTTTAACTTCAGACTATGATTCTATCCTTCTGAGGATATCAAACATAACTGACCTTTTGAGCCGATTTTAGAACACATATTACATTTTTTACACATCTGGTAACAAGGCACATTTCTGAGTGAGTTTGTTGCTCTCGGAATGACTTGAAAGTCTGGTAGTGTGTGATGACAATATTTTTCCAATTAAACTATTACAATGTCATCAAGTGTACGATGACTAGTGATTTAAAATCTGTTCAGATTTAGAAAAATCCCACAGTGTATTCTAGCCTTCAGTAACGAAGTAGGCCTAATCTTATTTTTTTTTATCCAAGCATTCACATGCACTTGTAAAAGATGCTGGATATCTATCAGAAACACCTGATGATATAAACTGAAGTGGACTTCACCAATGCTCTTGCACACCTCTCAATCTGAGCAAAAGAAACTGTAAGAAACAGCTGACAAGCCCTCCACAGGACAGTCAAGGATTTAAAGAGGACTTTGGTGATGATACTGTATGCTTCCTTGCTTCAATGATGTACTTTATGCGAAATATGAACTGCAAAGTCAAACTTAAGAAAGATTTAGATGCGATAAATTAAAGTTGTTTGTTTAAATGTTTCAGGCAAGTAAACAACCACAAAAAAACTAGGGTATGTTTATACAATGTGGTAAGCTCACACTTACTTCCTGTGAAGTTAAACAGGTCAAACAACTGAAACACTCTAACAGCATATAACAACAACTAAATGCAGGGACGCTAGAACAAATCAGGTAGTGTTTAAACGTTAAAACAACTCCAATGTATTTTTTTTTTGAGTAAAAAGAACATCAGGGAAAACATACCTGTAGCAGAGGTGTTAAAATATTTCCCAGGATCCTCTGGCACTTTGTGAGCACTTCTCTCAGGGCTGAGAGCGAAAGGGGCCCTGCTGGGAGCCACGGCCTCTACACTGGCGGGCTGGTTCACCCTGCTGTTAGGCTCCAGTGTTAGGCTGGCCTGGGATCCCCCTGTCGACGTCATCTTGGGTTTAGGCTGGGCTACGCTACGAGACGTGACCGGCCTAGAATCGTCATCACTGTCAAATCCGAACGGATCCTCTGAGCCTTCACCGTCCGAGACCTTGGTCCTCTTGGTCTGATCTGTCACCTCGGTCTTCAAACCAGGCCTCTTAGCTCCAAGCTGGGCTTTGTAAGTCGTCTCGCCCCATTTGGTGCTGAGAGTGGCTCTTTTATTGGACAACACCTCATCAAACTTCGAGTTCCCATCGCCTCCTCTTCGGCTGTATGTTTTTCCAAATCTAGATGTCATTGTGGCATCTGTCTCATATTCCCTGTGAACAATCATCAACTGTTACATGAATAATTCACTGGCTGTTTTGTAATCAAATGTTGACTATTAACAATCTGCCTCAAGTTTCATCTGTTTATAATGAATAAAATCAACATTATTCAGCATTCTACATGTGTGAAGATCTTGGGGCTATTCATATAAAACAGATGCGCTCATAAACTCATTCAAACCTGCCAACTACTTGCATTTCTGTGCTGATAAAAAGCAGGAAACTAGAATTATTTGATGTTGATTTCAATACACATATGCATAGAAATCAATGCTGTAATGTGCTCAAAAAACTGAGATATTTAAAGGAATGGGCTAGCTCACCAAAAAATGAACACATTTTGGCAATTTACTCAGCATCAGGCCATTCAACATATAGATGAGGTTATTTCCTCTTCATTGGAACAGATTTGGAGAAATTTTGGATTCCTTGCTCACCAATGGAACCTCTGCAGTGAATGGGTGCCGTCAGAATGATTGTTGATAAATGCATCAAAATCCATGTGACTCCACATTAACAATTATTGTATTTTGAAGTTAAAAGCTGTGTGTTTTAATAAGCAAATCCTTTTTTCTTTTTTTTTTAATAAAGTCTTTTTTACTTTGAACTGTCACTTTTGTCCAAAACACCAGCCCATAAAGTTTCCTCCAGTGAAAAAAATCCCTCCGCTGTTGTCATCTTACACCAAAATCCATCAACATATTTGTTTAAAACTGTTTTGGACTGTTTTCACGTGTAAATAGGCCTTAATCTGTGAATATTTCTCTCCTGATTGAGCCAAAACAACCTTTTCACTTAAGAAAGTAATCAATGGATTTGTTCCTTACAAACAAACAGCTTTTCGCTTCATAGGATGGTAATTAATGGACTGGAGTCATGTGGATTATTTGTAGTTTGTTATTTTATTTTTTTTCACACTGTGATTTTATCAGCTGCTTGGAACCTCATTCTGATGGCACCCATTCACTGCAGAGGATCCACTGGTGAGAAAATGATTTGACGAGCAAACCATTGCTAAATTTCTCAAAATCTGTTCCAATGACGAAGTTCCAAGATCCTGACTACAGTAACAGCACTAAAGTAAACCAAAAACTACCACAGATTTTAGACAAAAGTTGTAAACCTGTATACCTTAAAGCAAATGCTAAGGTACATTAATACAGCAATCATTCTTATCCATGATATCACCACTCTGATAATTTAAGGCCACCATTTGTTTGCAACCTAGCTAGTCCCAGCTGGACAAACCCCAAAAATATTAAACAAAATGCATGCAACAACTCCATTCAATACTTTCTGCACACAAAGCCATCAGAAGTATCAGAGTAAACAAGTTTAAAAGTCACTTTGTACCCTACATAAGAAAAACTAAACTGAAATAATGTGCTCAAAAAAAAAAAATAAATAAATAATAATAATAATGAACAAAATTAATGTCAACAAAACATAATAACAGGCAGTGCAAGTTCCAAGATCTAAAATATAATTCATTTAAAAAATGCATTCATTGACGTACCAAGTAAAACGCCATTGAACATTAATATAGCAATCATTCAATTCCATGGCATTACCATCAACATAATTTTAGCTCTTTACTGGCTTGCAAACTAACTAATGCCAACTGAACAAGCCCAAAAATATTAAACAAAATGTATTCTACAATTCCAATCGATATCATTGCAAACACAGCGACTGTCCCTCAATAATCAGCAATAAACTAAGAATGCTAAAAGCTAGTATGATTATTAGCTAATGCTAATAATTGTACCTGTTCTCTTCTGTTTACCTTTCATTTTGAAACGTTCTTCCCCTTCGCTAAGCAAATAAGACATTAACACAACTTCTTTAACTTACGTGGATTTCAACAAAACAGTGTCTGAAAAAAAGCTTAGCTGATAAAAACAACATAACTATGCTAAAGGCTAATAGACTAGCAAGACAATTAGCATAAAAAGGCTATCAGGCCAATCAGGCAATGATGCGAAATAAACTCCTAACCTTATATCCAGCATTAAAACTCAATCACTATTTGGTTAAAATGTAGATTTTTAATCTACATAAGAACTGAAGCCACAGCAGGACCAAAGGAGGTTAAATACTCGCCTGGTTAATGAAGAGAGTGAATCCGGGCCTCTGAGTTCCACTAACACTATAAACAAACACTAAATACTGACATGCACTGCTTCACGAGCTCCACCAATACATTTATACGTGTATCTGAGCTATGAGTTTCGATATAACGGAATATAAAGATTCACAAGCGTTCTATTTAAGTTTTCCTCATGTATTTCTCCCTCGATTGTTTCGGCTCTGAAACACCAACGGCCTCCATTCGCGTTCGTCCTCCCTCGCGTTTTCGCGTCACGACAATCGCGTCGCGGCACAGGCGTAAAAATGTTGACCAATCACGGGCCGAGCTGTGCATACGTCAGACGATTTCGAGGCGTGTAATTGGCTAGTCCTGCAAAGAGCCTTGAACTTGAACGCGATGGGCGTCACGTACTTCTCGCTGAACTATGGGAATTGTAGGCAGTTGTTGGTTTTATGTAAAGGAATTTACTGAAATAACGCTTAACCGACAACAATATATACATACACGTACAAGAAGGCTATATTCAACTAGAAACTTTATTTAGTTTCTAGTTTAAACTAAATAAAAATGTTTAGTAATTAGTAATACAATTAATTGAAGAAAAAAATTATAGATTAGCGTTGTCTACATTTTGGGCCAATAGTGAATGTTTTCGTTTATTTTATTTTTTATTTTATTTTATTTTTGGTCAGGAATTTGACAGGTCAAGTGGCCCGCATGTCTCCTAGCAACAGGAACTGTCAACAAAAGTAGACATGGACCATAAACGCTAAGTTTCTTTTACTTTTCATCCACCTGTACAGTACTGCCTGGTTTATTTAGTGGCTTTCAGTGTTTATTTAAGATGTAGTGAGAAACAACGCTATATTCATCAAACGTCTTTAGTCTTATTAGTGTTTAAAATATGATGTGAACTGTCTGCCAGCGCCAGTGAAAGTATTTGGATTTAAAGAGAATGCACATCCAGTGGAGTAATTTATCCAGCAGGAATATGCCATTCAGACCTCACACAAGGTGAGTTAATGCATAAGTGTCATGTGCTTGTCATTTGGAAACATTACGATTTTTAATTATTGTTAATAAAGTCTCCTATTTTCACCAAGTGCATTTATGTGCTAAAAATACATTAAAACACTAATACTGTGAAATAGTATTGTGCATTAAAATAACTTATCTATTTAATCATATATACTGTATATATGAAATGCATCTTTTTATCCTGTGATGCAAAGCTGAACTGTCTGCATCATCACTCCAGTCTTCAGTGTCACATGATCCTTCAGAATTTATTGTTATGTGGACAAAATGTCCCCATAAAGATGGCAATATCCGGTCCCCATGAGGAAACAAGCTTCTAAATCATTCAGAATGACAATTTGAGAAAAGCTAAAAATGCTAAGTTTTGTGTGAGGGGAAGGTTGAAGGGTGTAGAAAGTACAGTTTGTACATTATAAACATAAATAATTATTGAAAAGTGCATTCAATTGATCAAAAAGAGAGTAAAAACATTTATAAAGTTACAAAAGATTATATTTCAAATTTAAATGTTGTTGTTTTTTTCTATTTATCAAATAATGCTGAAGAAAAAAAAAAAAGTTTCCACAAAATAATAAGCAGCAAAACGTTTTGACATTGATAATAATAAGAACTGTTATTAATAACTGAACACCAATAATAATTGAGCAGCAAATCAGCATATTAGAATAATTTCTGAAGGATCAAATGACACTGAAGACTGGAGTATTAATGCTGAAAATGTAGTTTTTCTTCAAAAAGATTTTTTAAAGTTGTAAATAAAATTATTGGAGTGTTTTTTGTTTTTGTTTTGTTTTGTTTTGTTTTACTTACTTTTTCAAGATTAATAGGCTTATTGTCATTTCTTTGTAACTGTGAAATTTATTTGTAATGTCTGACTAAAAACTGTTTTAAAGTCGCTCACCAATTTTTATTTTTTATTTTATTGTCAGTGTAACAAAAATATTTTACAATATACTTCATATCGAGGTCATTTCATATAGTGAAAGAGTTTAAGGAATTGTGTTTGTAAATCTTTATTAGGCTACTCATTCAGTACTGTTGTTTTTCAGGTTGATGTTTATAACCTCCCACAATTCACAACAAAACTCTACCAGAAGTGTAAGTTCAAAACTCCTTCACAACTCTGTACCAAATATATTTATTTCCCTTTGGAACATTTATCACATGCTGTTATATGCTTCTAACAGGTGTCGGCTCATTCACAATGTCAGCGCACACAAGCTGGGCACACTAACCGTTGGCAGCTGGCAGGTGCTTTAGGCAGTGACCTGCTGGGTCAGGCACAGGTTCGGAGGGCAGAGGAGTTTGGTGGTAAATCAGCAGACAGAAAAATTAAATCAGGTGAGATGTGCAATCAGCCTAAAAATGCAATCCAGGAAAATTGTGTTGGACTCATGCACACATGAAAAATAAATTATCACTGTCCTACTTGATAAATACCTTTGTAGGGATAGTTTACCCAAAAATGAAAATTCTGTCATTATTTACTCACCCTCAAGTTGTTCCAAACCTTCCTTCCTTCAGCTGTTGATATATATATATATATATATATATATATATATCCCTAAAATGAAACCTTATAATCACAATAAAATCATAAAATACATGTGAAACTTAGCATTAAAATTACTGTAACTTACTATTACTATTGTAAATACCATGTAAAAACATCATAATAATAAAAACATAACAATAAATAATAATATCTTAAGGGGCAGTCGTGGCCTGATGGATAGAGAGTCGGACTTGAAACCCATAGGTCGTGGGTTCGACCGCAATTGTCGGTGGGGGAGAGTGAATAACCAGGGCTCTCTTCCACCCTCAATACCACGACTGAGGTGCAACCCTTGAGCAAGGCACCGAACACTCAACTGCTCCCCGGGCGCCGCAACATTGGCTGCCCACTGATCCGGGTGTGTGTGTGTGCACTTGGATGGGTTAAATGCAGAGCACAAATTCCGAGTTTGGGACACCATACTTGGCCATACATCACTTCACTTCACTCACATCTAGACCCAAAAAAACCTAAATACAAAACCTACAACAACAATGAGTTTCGCTCAGAAAGTGCTAGCAAATTACACAGTTAATTACAAAGAAACAGCAAGTAACACATTGATTTAAACATGTATCTATCTATCTATCTATCTTTGTGTGTGTGTTTTATATTTGTTTATGTATTTGTGTTTTTGTACAGCTTATTGGTTACTTTGCATTACAGTACACAGAGCAAGATAGATCCAATTAATTATTATTATTTATATATTTAGTCATTTAGCAGACACTTTTATCCAAAGCAACTTACAAATAAGGACAATGGAAGCAATCAAAATCAACAAAAGAGCAATGATATATAAGTGCTATGACAAGTCTCAGTTAACTTAACGCAGTACACGTAGCAAGGTCTTTTTTATTATCATTATATAATAAATAAAAAGAAAACAGATAGAATACAAAAAGATTAGAAAAGCTAGTGTTAGTGGGGGTTTTTATATATAGCGTTTTTTTTTTTTTTTTTTTTTTTTAAGAATAGAATTAGAATAGAGAGTGCTAGAGTTAGAGGGTCAAATACAGATGGAAGAGATGTGTTTTTAGCCGAATCTTGAAGGAGGGAACATTCAATTTAAAAGGCAGTGAAAGTGATTTTGTGCTTCTTTGGGATGGCACAATAAAGCGACGTTCACTTGCAGAACGTAAGCTTCTAGAGGGCACATAAATCTGAATTAATTTAGGTAAAGGGGTGCAGAGCCAGTGGTCGTTTTGTAGGCAAACATTAATGCCTTGAATTTTATGCAAGGAGCTATCTTGCTGCCGCATTCTGGATTAACTGTAAAGGTTTGATAGAACTGGCTGGAAGACCTGCCAAGAGAGAGCATTGCAGTAGTCCAGCCTGGACAGAACAAGAGAATTGATCTACAAATCATGACAACATACGTCTTTCAGAACGGTGTTTAGATTTGGCAAAGGCTTTCTTATATCAAGGAGTAACCAACTTGCATTAATGAGTTTTACCCATAATGCCACAGCACGTCTTCAGCATTGACTTTTGCCAGAATCCTGGGTTGACCGGGGGGATACGAGTGCCAGTCTGTGCCAACCCGCCGACCTGGTGTCACAAACCTGGCATCATTTTAGAGATAGGCACCTGTAGGGTTTTGGCACAGGAGGGGTTTAAGAGGCATTGGCAGTTACGCACTTGAACGCCCTTTACCCAGTGAAACAATAAGAAAGACAGTATGGCTTTTGATTCCTATGCCAGGTTTCTGTGAGTCTTTTTAATTCAGAATAATCAGAATATTGTGATGAAATAGAGGTGCACATGCTGAGAGGCATCTGCTTGAATTGAATGCTTCTTATGACTGGAGTTATTGCTATAGCTTTGTAGATTGTTTTTACTTCAGAGACCATATAGGGATGAATATAGAGATTTTAAGATACTTTCAGGGAGCAAATTGCTTTCCTATTACTTTGTTAAAGGAGTAAAGGTACAAATCCCATGCCTTTGTAGGCGAGAACTATTAAATATTTTAATCAAAGGGATAGTTCACCATAAAATGAAAATTATGACTTCATTACTGACCGTGATGTCATTCCAAACCTGTATGACTTCATCTTCTGTTCTTCAGCCATAGTGGTTTTTTTTTTTTTTTTGGTCCAATACATTGTGTTAGTTAAACAACCCGACTTCCGGAAATGTTGGGACATTTTTTAAATTTGAATAAAATGAAAACTAAAAGACTTTCAAATCACATGAGCCAATATTTTATTCACAGTAGAACATAGAGAACGTAACATATGTTTAAATGGAGAAATTTTACACTTTTAGCCACTAAATGGATAATTTGATGCCTGCTACAGGTCTCAAAAACAACCTGTCCTCCAACCAATACGCCCGTATAGGTCGTTTGTCCAAATCCCTGAAATACGACCCATCAGAGCGTATACTACAATTGCGCCCCTATCGGCAACAGGACATTTTCATATTAATGTTTTGTACTCTTTTATCTGCGTTATAGTTCGGGTAGCTCGGTTGGTAGAGCATTGCGTTATACGACGATATGTAATTACGTGATCACGCGATCATGGGTTAGATCCCAGAAAATGCAGGCGCTCATAAAATGTGCACTAAAAATCATGATTTTGCATGATTCCTGTAAGGGGTAGGTTTAGGGGTAGGGTTAGGTTTAGGTACGAATTAGCCACCTAGTAAAATATCTACGAATACTGTGAGATCGGTGTAGAAAGTCCACACATTGCATTTAAATAAACACGCATTTTGATTGGTAATGACAGTCATACGTCATTTCATGATGACAGACGCAACACGAGACTGTCATTATTTTTAAGTTTAAGTTTAGGATGAAGTCAAGTGCCGTCGAAAGAGATGAGTTTTCAGTTGTTGCTTGAAGATTGACAGGGATCCAGCATTCCGGATAGGGGTGGGAAGATCATTCCACCAGCCAGGAATGATGAACGATGTGATGGTACCACGTGATGTGATGGTACCACGTGATGTGATGGTACCACGAGGCGTCGCTCACTAGCAGATCTCAGATTTCTGGAGGGGATGTAGTTTGTTAATAGAGAGTGCAAGTAAACGGGTGCTGAGCTAGTGGTTGTTCTATATGCAAGCATCAGTGTCTTGAACTTGATGCGAGCCGCGACTGGTAGCCAGTGCAGGGAGATAAAGAGAGGTGTAACATGGGCTCTTTTGGGCTCGTTGAAGACCAGTCGTGCCGCTGCATTCTGAATCATTTGTAGAGGTTTGACTGTGTTTGACGGAAGTCCAGCCAGAAGAGCATTGCAATAGTCCAGCCTAGAAATGACAAGGGCCTGGACAAGAAGTTGTGCAGCATGCTCTGTCAGAAAGGGCCTGATCTTTCTGATGTTGTGTAGTGCAAACCTGCAAGATCGAGCAGTCTTTGCAATGTGGTCTTTGAAGGTCAGCTGATCATCAAAGATTACACCAAGATTTCTGACCGAAGTTGATGGGGTTATTGTTGATGAACCTAACTGGATCGTGAAGTCATGCTGTAGAGTCGGAGTGGCAGGGAGGACAAGAAGCTCAGTCTTTGCCAGGTTGAGCTGCAGGTGATATTCTTTCATCCATGCCGAGATGTCCGCCAGGCAGCCTGAGATCCGCACAGCTACCGTTGGATCATCTGGTTGAAAAGAGAGATAGAGCTGTGTGTCATCAGCGTAGCAATGGTATGAGAATCCATGTGCCTGGATGATGGGACCCAGTGATGTAGTGTATGTGGAGAAGAGGAGGGGTCCAAGCAACTAGCAACTAATTAAGTTCATGATTAGCTATAAAAAGGATGTCTTAGAGAAGCGGAGTCTCTCAGAAATAAAGATGGGCAGAGGCTGTCCAATCTGTGAAAGAGTGCGTAAAAAGATTGTGGAACACTTTAAAAGCAACGTTCCTCAACGTCAAATTGCAAAGGCTTTGCAAATCTCATCATCTACAGTGCATAACATCATCAAAAGATTCAGAGAAACTGGAGAAATCTCTGTGCGTAAGGGACAAGGCCGAAGAACTTTGTTGGATGACCGTGGTCTTTGGGCCCTCAGACGACACTGCATCACTCATCGGCATGATTCTGTCATTGACATTACTAAATGGGCCCAGGAATACTTCCAGAAACCTCTGTCGGTAAACACAATCCACCGTGCCATCTGCAGATGCCAACTAAAGCCCTATCATGCAAAAAGGAAGCCATATGTGAACATGGTCCAGAAGCGCCGTCGTGTCCTGTGGGCCAAGGTTCATTTAAAATGGACTGTTTCAAAGTGGAAAAGTTTTCTATGGTCAGACGAGTCCAAATTTGACATTCTTGTTGGAAATCACGGACGCCGTGTCCTCCGGGCTAAAGAGGGGGGAGACCTTCCAGCGTGTTATCAGCATTCAGTTCAAAAGTCAGCATCTCTGATGGTATGGGGGTGCATAAGTGCATACGGTACGGGCAGCTTGCATGTTTTGGAAGGCACTATGAATGCTGAAAGGTATATAAAGGTTTTAGAGCAACATATGCTCCCCTCCAGACAATGTCTATTTCAGGGAAGGCCTTGTGTATTTCAGCAGGACAATGCAAAACCACATACTACAGCTATTACAACAGCATGGCTTCGTAGTAGAAGAGTCCGGGTGCTGAATTGGCCTGTCTGCAGTCCAGATCTTTCACCTATAGAGAACATTTGGCGCATCATTAAACGAAAAATACATCAAAGACGACCACAAACTCTTCAGCAGCTGGAAACCTATATCAGGCAAGAATGGAACCAAATTCAACACCAAAACTCCAGAAACTCATAACCTCGATGCCCAGACATCTTCAAACTGTTTAGAAAAGAAGAGGAGATGCTACACCATGGGAAACATGCCCCCGTACCAACTACTTTGAGACCTGTAGCAGGCATCAAATTTGAAATGAGCTCATTTTGTGCATAAAATTGTGAATTTTTCTGTTTAAACATTTGTTATGTTATCTATGTTCTATTGAGAATAAAATATTAGCTCATGTGATTTGAAATTCTTTTAGTTTTCATTTTATTCAAAATTTTAAAAAACGTCCCAACATTTCCGGAATTCAGGTTGTAATTAGAGTTTAAGGGATTAACTGCATTAACTAGATTTTTATATTTATTTCATGATTAGTGTTACAAAATTATGCAAATTTGTGTTATAAACTGCATTCAGTCATGTCCCAAATATTGTTGCAGTGTTGCAACCAATATTGCAAAGATTGCATGCTAAAAAAAGCTATGTTGATGTTAAACAATGCTTACTAAAAAAATAATAATAAATTGGTGAAAATTACTCAGCCTCAGGCCATCCAAGATGTAGATGAGTTTTTTTCTTTATTGAAACATATTTGGAGAAATTTAGCATTTACATCACTTGCTCACCAATGGATCCTCTATAGTGAATGGGTGCCATCAGAATGAGTGTCAAAAGAAGCTGATGGAAACATCACAATAATCCATAAATAATCCACATGACCCCAATCCATCAGTTAACATTTTGTGAAGCAAAAAACTGCTTGTTTGTAATTCATCATTAAGGCATTTTAACTTCTGGCCAAAATACCAGTCCATAATCTACTGTGTAAAAATGGTTTCTTCAGTGAAAAAGTCAGTGAAAGATCTTACATCAAAATCCACCAACACATTTGTTTACAACTGTTTAATTAGGCTGTTTTCATTTGTAAATGGTGAAAATAGTTTGAAAATGGTTTCAAAAGCATTTCGTTTGTAAATGGTTTGAAAAATCTGTGCATATTTTTCGCAACTCGTATTTTAGCAGGAATCAATGGTTTTAATAAAAACATCTTGATGGATTTGTATATTATAAACTGTAATTATTATTATGTAATGTGGATTTTTGTCATGCTTTTATCAGCTGTTTAAACTCTCATTGCAATGCACCTACAGTATTCACAGAGGATCCATTGGTGAGCAAGTGATGCAATGCTAAATTTCTCCAAATCTGCTCTGATGAAGAAACAAACACATCTTGGAGTGCGTACATTTTCAGCAGGTTTTTTTTTTTTGTGAACTATTCATTTAATAAGAAGTGCAAAAGGATCCATAACAGATGGTAAACATTATCTCAAATTATATAGCAAATAATCCCACAGTAAAATATTCTTAATATGCATTTATTTTTCATCATTTACTCTCATTTTCATTAATGCAAACAGCCATCTGTCACAGACATATGTTTACTCAAAACCCAAATATCTGGAACACTTCATCCTATTCTTGAACAAGCACAATCTTGGAGTTTCTCTCACTATGTGTTTATGTTGCAGCTGACCCCATGGGACTCCACTGGCACGAGGATGCCACTAGCTGCCCACAATCCCCTTTGCCACGTCTCATTCACCCGCTCTCGGCCAGCCGACGTACCAGATTCTGGTATGTTGCCAGGGGCAAGTGGACTTCCATGACAACTGTTTAGCGGGAGAGAGACGGGCAGACGAGGAGAGAGGGGGACAGTTTATCTCACTCCAGGGATAGATCTATGGGATATCTGCCAGGCCACATGCTATCATTATGGAGCAGGTTGGATAGCACATTAGAGAATGACAACTTTCAATTTGGTGGGCTTTTGAACACAAAGGACTATCAGGAGGGGCCGCAGAACACTTGGCACTGAAGCACTGTCGGATTAGAGGGGATTAAACTGACAAAATGTGTGTGTGTGTGTGGATGCACCTATAATGTATCTCTTTACCTTTATATGCAGCAAAGATGTCACATGGTCTTCAAAGCTTGACACTCCAGAGGAACAATTTTTCATTTTGTCTCGCAGATTGACCCAAAACGCTAAACCAGGTATTGACAATTGGTGATATTTGCTAAAACAGGAATTATTATTGCTAATGCTCAAATTTATTTTGAACTACCGTGTTCTACAGGAATGGATGATGGCTCAAATTATGTGACTTGTGTAGAAGAGGTGTATTATTGTATTTCTAAGTGATTTTCACCTGTATGATGATAAAACGATAATAGATTTATAATGATAATAGGGTCACACATTATATTAGGTGGCCTTAACTACTATGTACTTGCATCAAAAAAGAAGTACAACGTAGTCCTAAGCTGGCCATTGCGACCAAAGATAGCCTGCGATCATTTTCTGACAGTGTCAGAAATTCAGCATGATCATTACACAGTGTTTGCTGCTACGAGTCACGTTTACTGACCAGCCAATAAAAATGCAGGAAAAAATGGCATTGATCAATGCGACATGACATTAAAATTTAAAACTGCTTACCTCAAACTCTTACCTCAAACAGCTTCCTCTTTTATCAGCAAACATTAAAAGTACAAAAACTGTGCTTCATCATGCTCTTTTTGTTTACCACTAGAACATGCTAATGACGCTTTATTACTCAATAGTAACTTGCGTCGTAACCTATGAGTCTCTAGGTGTCATCATCGTACAGTATGCATACATGTTGTAACCAAGTTTTTTAGATCCATGTCGCACAGTGTGATTTGGAATGATTTTAGAGAATGACTAAAATCGTGCAGTCTGTAGAAAGCTTAAGATAATAATGTACACTCTTTAGGGTTAAATAAGTTAATACAATAAATAAATACCTTTTGAAAGGGCGCCATCCTGGTGATCACTTTTGTACCTTTTTTATGATCTCCCTACGTGTGATTTTTTTCCCTTGGTCGAGTTGATTAATCTTGCCCTTTATTTAAATGGTTGTAATTTTGAGGTAGAAGAAATAAAGGAAAATTTAAATAATCCTTATCCAGCCCCATCTGAGACACACCGTGCCTCTCCAACTCACCCCATGCCAGGACCTTCCACATACCAAATTAATGGTTCTGACCACCCGTCACCCCCAAGGTACCCCCAAGCTCGAAGACAGAAGTCGAATAGGGCAGACCCCACATACCAGTCGGGCCGGTCAGCACTTATGTCTACATCCCTTTTCCTGTCTCCAGTTCCGAGCTCCTTCTCGGTCCTCAGCCCAAAAACCGCGGCCACTCCGCTGTCATGCCCGCCGGCCATTACACTCGCAAGCCTGCTGGCCGCTTCCCACTCGGGCCTTTCAGCCGCTTCGCCCTCAGGCCTACTGGCCGTCCCCCTGCCAAACCTGCCTGCCGTTTCACTCTCAGGTCCCACGTTTGTTGCAGCATCCTCTCTGGCCCCAGCCCCTGAGTCCGCTCTAGCCCCTGACCAGAATCGAAAGATGGCTCTAGCCCCTGACCAGAGTCGAGAGATAGCTCTAGACCCTGACCAGAGTCAAGAGATGGCTCTAGCCCCTGACCAGAGTCAAGAGATGGATCTAGCCCCTGACCAGAGTCGAGAGATAGCTCTAGACCCTGACCAGAGTCAAGAGATGGCTCTAGCCCCTGACCAGAGTCAAGAGATGGCTCTAGCCCCTGACCAGAGTCGAGAGATGGCTGCTGTTCCCACGTTCTGCCCAGAGAGAGCTCCTGTTTCCAAGGCAAGCCCAGAGAGGGCTGCTGTTCCCACGTCTGGCCCAGAGAGGGCTCCTGCTCCCATGTCCAGGCCAAAGTGGGCTCCTGTTCTTATGTCAGGCCCAGAGAGGGCTCCTGCTCCCACGTCCAGGCCAAAGAGGGCTCCTGTTCTTACGTCAGGCCCAGAGAGGGCTCTTGCTCCCACGTCAAGCCCAGAGAGAGCTCCTGTTCCCACGTCCATCCCAGAGAGGGCTGCTGTTCCTACATCTGGCCCAGGGAGGGCGGCTGTTCCTACGTCCGGCCCCAATGAAGGCCACAGATCCCGAGTCAAGCCCAGGGAGGGCTGTTGTTCCCACGTCTGGCCCAGAGAGGGCCTCAGATCCACAGTGCAGCCCGGAGAGGGCTTCTGTTCCCAAGTGCAGCCCAGAGAGGACTTCTGAATCCAGCCCAGAGCCTGTTCTAGCCAGGGAACCCGAAATTTCCCCCAATATTTTTTTTCTTTTTGGGGTGGGGGTGGGGGCATATGTCTCCAGCCGTAGGGGCCGGGCTGAGTGCCGAAGCTAAGGCCACAGAGGCTGCTCTGCGATGGCCCCCCGAACTGACTGCTCCGCCATGGTGCCCAGATCCGGTACCACCCTGGAGGCTTCCCGTCCTGCACAAGCCTATCCTGAGGGGCCTCCAAGGCACCCACCCTCGATTATATGTGGGAGGGGCGATATATCATGCCCATGGACATTCTGTGTTTGTTTTTCTCCCCATGTGCTCCATGACCTAGTTTTCTCCCTTGTCTTATTGCTTCACCTGATTCACCTGTGTTCATTAATTATCCCTCATTTAGTTCAGTATTTATAGTGTTGTCTGCCCTAGATTGCCTTGTCCGGTGTTAAAGTAATTTTGTACCTCCATGCTGTGTCCTTCATTTGTCTCCTGCCTGCCCTGTGTTCCCTGCGATTTGGTTTATTAAAGATTAAGTTAAATCTCCTTCGTCTCTGTGCTCCTCGCTTCCCCACTGCAGCAGTGTGACAGGGCCATAGAGACTTGGAGTTGGGCTGTTCTGACTAACCAACCACCCAGAACACCATAGCAACCACTTAGCAATGACAGCAACTGCATGATTCTATAAAATGGTATGATATAGTAAATATCTGTCTTGTTTATGTTCATAGATGCAGTACTGGAATGTCTGGGGGTCAGGTGGGAGCTGCATTGCTCTGTCTTGAGCTATTCAGACACATTATCTGAGTTGTATACTAACAGCAAAAGACAGAGGGATGTTCAGCTACAAGAGAGAGCTGGTATGGTAGCTGGTGCCCATCTACAGTATATGCTTTTTTGTGCATGTTTTGTTTTCATTTTTTGGTTTGGTTTGGTGTGCATTGTTTTGTTTTCTGGTGTTGGCAGAGCTTAAAAGGTCTCTGAAGATCTTAAAGTGTAGTAAATTAGTCAATAGTGTAAATTAAAAAAAAAAAAAAAAGATGTTTGCCTGAAGATGTAACCATAGCAACAGTATGCTGCATGAATACTCTCAGGTAGGATCAGTATCTATTTCTAACAGTACAAACTGGAAATCGTTTGAGCATCCCAGCAAGCTTGATAAAAAAACAACATTGGCTCAACTAATGACATGAGGATCTATTTGACTAACCAGTGGGAGAGGGGAGAGTGTTGTTCTGGAAACTTGTTTGAAAACATTATTTTTGCAGTTCTGTTTGGTGACACTAGTGGTGCAGGAATAGCACACGTTACCTCTAAAATAGCCTTATAGCCTTAAAAAAAAAAGTCCTGAGAAGTAGATGAACCCATCCAAAGGTCATTATATAATGAGCACATGGGACAGAACTGTTTATTTATGAAGGAGTTCATTAAAACTGTCATAAAATATGCAAAATAATAACTTGTAAACTATTATTATGTAATAAATAATGCAAAAGTGAAGATCCCATTATAGTCATCATAATAAATATACAGCTTCAGATATAAATATTTTACATGTTTATCTTAGAGTTTGTGGAATGGACATATTAAAAAAAGAAACAGTTCAAGAGAGAAATTCAGGCCTTCCGTTTTGTTTGTGATACTGCAGCTATTGGTAAAGACAGCAGAGTTAATAGGACTCAGCGTGAAAGAGGACTGGTCTACAGAAAGTGGCATCTCAGCGGCCCTTTGATTCTCCGACTGCCTGTCAAAGATGCCTCCATCAATAAAGAGGGTAAGTGCTAAAAAGGTGTCATATTTATTATATTATAGCGGTAAATAACAAGACATCTTGTTGACTTGCTGTCACATAAGCTTCTGATCTATGTGTGCTATCATTGATGTTGACTGATGAGGGGGCATACAGTGACATTTAAGGAGAAACAGTTATGTAAGAATCTCTGCTGTGTTCTAGCTTTGTCTTTTTCCCTGCGGACCCTGTACGACCCAGAGGAACGCCCCAGTGAGTGGGGAGAGGCTGTGCTCTCTACTGCTGCATTACTGGGAATGTCAAACCTCTTCCAGAAGTGAGTATTGACAACTTCAAATCTGTCTTTGCACTAGCAGGTTCAGTACAAGATGTCCAAAACACAAGCTACTGTAGTCACTGTCATTTATACTGTACATACATACCTATCAAACGTTTGGAATAATTGTGATTTTTTAATATATATATATTTTTTTGAAAGAATATTCAGCATATTAGAATGTTTTCTGAAGGATCATGTGACACTGAAGACTGGTGTAAATGTTGCCAAAATTCAGCTTTGCAATCACAGGAATAAGTTTTAATAATATTTCACGCTACATTGGCGGTTTGAATTACATTTATATTTACATTTAGTCATTTAGCAGACGCTTTTATCCAAAGCAACTTACAAATGAGGACAATGGAAGCAATCAAAATCAACAAAAGAGCAATGATATGCAAGTGCTATAACAAGTGTCAGTTAGCTTAACGCAGTACACACAGCAAGGTTTTTTTTTTAAATTATTATTATAGAATAAATAAAAAGAAAACAGAATAGAAAAAGAATAGAGCAAGCTAGTGTTAGAGGCCTTTTATGCTTTTGTTAATTGTATAATAAATAAAAAGAAACATTTAGATAGAATACAAAAAGATTAGAAAATTTAGTGTTAGTATTTTTAAGAATTAATAGTTTACATTTTCAAAATGTATTGTAAGCCATGCTGTTTAAAACATATATTTAGTTTCTACATATATTTTGGTCTGAAAAAAAAAAAAATCATAGGTTAGGAAAGATTTGACAAAGGGTCATGTAGAATATGTCTCTTACAAAAAAGAAAGTAAAAAACACACTATTCCTGTGCGTGTAGTGTGTCATATTAAGCAATAAAGACTGATCCAGTAGTGCATAAGCCCACACCCAGGTCTCTAGAGACATCTGTGTTGTCCAATCTTAGATTGATTCATATCCAGGATGTTGGGTGGAACTGGATGTGAATTCTGGCACTGCAGTCAGTCACTGTATTTATTTAAAAGATATTTTTCAAATAAGATCACCCATGTTCCACCCAGCAGAGTTTAAACTACAGCATGCATTGCATAACAGTGCATTGCTCCCTTGGTCATGGGTGCGTCAATTTGTAATACACACAGTCACGAATGCTCATATGTTTCGTTTTTAGAAGGTCACTTCAGAATATCAGAAATAATCCAGACATATATGACTACACAGTGTTGTATGGTATATCAAATATTGCGTCCTTTTAAAGCTGATGGATATGATTGACAGGTGTCTTAAAGAGATGTTGGCAAATATCTCATCACTGACTGTGTGCAGCTTTCATCGAGTGTCCTGCAAGGTAATTCTTCTTCTTCTTCTTCTTCTTCTTGTTTTGTTCTATTGTTCTTTAAATGACCAATAGGGGGAGCTCTGTATTCAGTGTGTGAACATCTAAACACCTCTTTCTGTGTTTTTCAGTTTAAAGAGACTGTTCTCCAGAGAGCATGTGAGCGCTGGTTGGAGCTGTTCCTAGTGACTGAACTCTCCTTCCATATAAAACTCAGAGATTTGCCTTTTGACCTCCTGCTGCAGACCCTGCTTAGTCCAAGGTCTCTTTTTTTTCTTCTTCTCTCTTTTCATCCTTTCAGTGGCAAATCACATTGAGAAGCTCTTTTATCAGGATCTTGTTTGATTACATTGCTTTTGCATAAAGAAGATGAAGCCTGTTTATAAGACCATTAGGATATTTTGCATCGTGACGTTTTCCTTCCAAAGCTTCATTACTGCAGTGCATCAGGGTGTTTTACTTTTGCGTTTGTTCGTAATTCCCTTTATTCTCAGTGGTAATTTTCATTAGATTCTCATTACTGTAATATAGTCAGGAAAATCATCCTTTCAGCAAATGCTTTCTTCATTTACATCAACATTAAATAAGTACATTGCACCAAACACTCTATCTATCTATCTATCTATCTATCTATCTATCTATCTATCTATCTATCCATCTATCTAAAGTAATGCATAATGTCATAAGGCAAAACACAAAACACTTAATGGTCTTGAAAAATAAATAAATAGGCTAAATGTATACACACACACACACACATATATATATATATGTTTACAACATATATTTACTATATATTATACATATATTTTGGCCGGGGGAAAAATGTCTAATGGGATTGGGAAAAAACGTATGTAAAATATGTCATGTACACGTAATGAAGGCCAAAGTGTGAAATGTGTCATATAAAGTAATAAATGTTTTATACTCGATGCTATTTCTCATTAGAGTCTCATTACTGCAATATAGTCATGAAAATCACGCTTTCTCCAAACTTTTTCTAATTTACATCACATAAAATAAATACATTGCACCAAATAATACCATGATGCGTAGATCCATATTGTTATGTATGTATGTATTTATTTTTTTCTTTATTATAATGGGTGAAATGTGATTTTGCCATTTCCCTCTGCCACACACTTAATGGTCTTAAAATAGGCCTTTTTTCTTTGTGCAAAATATCATTTCTTTTGATTTTGGTGTGACATATGGCCTGGACATTCTTAATAACACTTTTATAAAGTACTTGTCTGTACTTCAAGTCACCTTCTGCATACATAATGACTATTAAAACACATCAAAAATGAGCAGATGGAGTAAATCAGCAGGAAACTAATAAGGTTTCTGTGTCTAGACTGTTCACATCTAATGAGTATGAGGTCTTGAGAGCAGTGCTGTGCTGGCTGTACCTGCAGTTAAACCCCCCCAGACAGACCCTACCAGCCCACAGCACCATCATCACCTTCTTCTCCAAGTATGTAACCTCTTTTATGGCATTTACAACTATCAGCAAAACACAATGCACGTGATCCATTAGTATAATTCCAGACAGTAAAAACCCCATTTATGGAGGACATTACAATAATTCAGTACACTATTCGTTATTTTTGAAATGACCTTGATATGGCTTAGCTAGTTTCATGCACATATGCTGTTTTAATGACATCCCCCCCCCATCATATATCTGCCTGTTTCAGGGAAACGACAATTTTCTTGGAACAGCCTCAGGGTCAAAAATACATCACTATCTTTCAAGCCCTTCGTCTGCATGGCATTACTGAATGTAAGTTTTGGATGCTTCGTGATAGATGCTCACAACATCACAAACTAACATTGTCTACAACAACATTAGATTGGTCTTCAAAACCAAGCATACATCCTTGTCCCCAATTTCTGAATACTGTTATGCCTCATTGTTAGCTTAACTGAAAACAGACGGTTTGGCAGAATGAATGTGTATTTCTCCACAAGAGAGTGTCCAGACAAACAGTACGTCCCAGCTACAAGATCACGTCATGGCCACAGTCAGAACCTCATCCAGACCTCCAACGCCCACCAAACAGACGTGACAACACTATCAATTCTGAAATACTTCACAGGCACAGTCATACTACTGATGTGGGTTATTTTTTTAGGTCTTAAAGGGATAGTTCATCAAAAAGGAACACTTCTTTGTTATACTCACCATAATGTCATTCAAACTTACATGGACAAAAAAAGTGTTGTAGTGTCCATGTAAAGTAAGTGTCAAGAGATGTAAGAATTACATGAATGAATGAACAAAGATGGGGGCAACATGTGGGGAAACCTGTTATTAGCACTGTTTGCTCATATGCAGGGTTATGGATCTAAACAAACTCTTAACCCTACATACTAACTACGTAACTCATCCTGCACCAGATACAGGGATAAATGATACCTCATATTATGGGGCATGTTGCAACTTAGCATTAAACTGTTTCAAAATTCACATGATAAAATAAATAAATAAAACAGAAAGTTCTCTTCAACTAATGTTAAAGGAACAGTTCACCCAAAAATCAAAATTAGCTGAAAATGTACTTACTCTTAGGCCATCCAAGATGGAGTTTGTTTCTTCATCAAACAGATCTGGAGAAATTTTAGCATTACATAACTTGCTCACCAATGGACCCTCTGGAGTGAATGGGTGCCGTCAGAATGAAAGTCCAAACAGCTGATAAAAAAGTAATAACAAGACTCCAGTGAAGTGAAAAGCTAAGTGAATTTGTAAAAGCTTAAGATGTTTTTAACTTCAAACCATTACTTGTTTGGATCTTCTATCCATAACATTCCTTTCTTCAGTAAAAGTAATATTAAGTCATCTCATCTGAATCAGGACAGAAATATGCACAAATTAAGCACCATTTATAATTGAAAACACTCCAAAACTTTTCTAAACAAATATGTTGGTGGATTTTGAGAGGACAACAGTGGATGGACTTTTTCATTGGAGGAAACATTATTATGGATTATGGACCAGTATTTTGGCCAGAAGGTTTCAAGTTAAAATGACTTGATGGATTTGTTTCTTACAAACATGCAGCTATTTAATTAAACGTTACACGTTCATTAATTGACTTTAGTTGTGGCAATTACTTGTGGTTATTGTGATGTTTTTAATCAGCTGTTTGGACTCTCATTCTGACGGCACCCATTTACTGCAGAGGCATTGTTGAGCATGAGATGTAATGCTAAATTCCTCCAAATCTGTTCTGATGAAAAACAAAATCATCTACATGTTGAACAGCCTAAGCGTGAATATCTGTATATTTTCAGCAAAGTTTCATATTTGGGTGAACTATTCCTTAAACCACACACTATACTTGTTGGGAGAAGTAGCTTATCACTGGAAAAGGTACACTGTTTTGGAAATAACAGAAATGCACTTGCCTAAGTTAGAGGCCTTGCTGCTTTTAGTTTACTACCCAACACTATATTTGAGTTGTGTTGTTTATGTGTGTTTATGTATCAGGGCAGCATCTGCAGGAGCTGCAAAACATCAGAGTTCTTCCTGAATCCTGGCTGCTGCACATCCTGTCCAATCATTACCACACTGTGAGTGTGTGTAGAGACCACAAACACAACACAACACCTTATTCAACCCACCCATTGCTCCAGATGTACCGCCATACATAATTCACAAGCTGCTTGTTTTAATATAAGTTGTATTGATTTTTTGTCTCCAAGTGAAAACTAATTCATTAGCTGCAGGGTTTATCTGTATGTTTTTTCCATAGCTTTACAGCGGGGGCGACATGGTATTGACTGACTTCTCCAAACAAGCTATCCGTTTTGGAATGATGTTTGATAGGGTGCGGTACACTTTCTGACACTTCAACACTGATGCATTATGGCCATTCCTGGAGCTTTTCAGTCTTTCAGTCACTTGCAATTACTGTTGTTACAATATGACTAAGTCAGTCCATGCTTTTTCTTTTACTTGCTTGTAAGGCAGTATTTTGTGTGTTGTTTTTTCCTTGTGTCACCGTACAGGAACAAGAGTGCTGCACTCAAACCATCAGCATCTATGGCTTTTACTTTCTTCTGCAAGCTACTAAAATGGGTGAATCAGATACATACAGCTTTTCCATTGAGGTTAGAGCACCCACAGCTTCATATACCCTTGTGAAAATACCCTTCATGACCAATTCTCAACACAAAGTGCACTGTTAAATTTGTCAAGTTATAAGTTTTACTTATCATGATTTAAAAAGGACACTTATTTTGATGTGTTGACTAAGTACTTGATGAGGTGTGTTATTTTGATATTACATTAAAGTTTACATATTTGTGACTTCATTACAAATGTGTAATAACAAACATATTGATGATGGCATGCAAGTTAAAATGGAAATGACAAGTGTTGTCACGGGTCATGGTTGTAGTATAGCACGAAGACAGAGTAAACATAAGAGTTATTTAATGAGGCTTCAACACACGTTGACAATATACAAAACATTAATCCAAAACAAAGACTAGGGGAGAACTGAGGACTTATAAGCAAGAACCAAACAAAAGCCCATTTTCCACTGCAGGAACTTTACCCAGTTTGGGCCGGTACTCGGTGTGTTTCCACCGCAGGAACCAGGATCTAAATAAAGTTCCGGGTAAAAATTTGCCCCTCAGAAAGTCCGTGCTCGCGAGGTAGGTAGTACTTTTTCAAAGATCAGGAACTTTCGGGGACGGGACTTAGGCGCTGAGCATGCTGATTGGTTGCGTTCACGCAGCACTGTATTTCAACCACCATATTCGCATAATTAAAAACAACAAAAAATAAATAAATAAAATTATATATATATATATATATATATATATATATATATATATATATATATATTACTGTTCTTGTGTCATGAAATTTAGTTTTAAAAGTATTTCAGGCGAGAATGTAGTTGTTTAAAACTCAAATCTGGTTTATTTATAAAGACAGCGCCTATTTGAAAATGTGCTTCGCTGATTTCGGAGACATGAGCTCCACGCGATCACCGGGTGCTCAGTACCCACTGAGAGGAGGAAAACCTCGGCTAGTCCTTCTGACATTTGCCGCTAGCTCTGATGTCTCTGTAGTGGTATAATTCGCTGGTATAGTGATATAATTCGCTTTGGGTAAATCTAACAGGTAATGGTCTTTATTCAATTATTCTATTAATATGTTAAAATGAAAATAAAAAGAGGCAATGCTGTTTGATATAATATTTCGTTTCATTGTAATGTACATTACCTGAACTACATTTCCGCGGCTATATTAAAGGTGCTGTATGTAGGATTGACACCCAGCGGTTGAACTCGGTATTGCTGTCCAAATTCAAAATATTGGAGACGGTTTTTTTCACCCGGCCCCTCCTCCTCAGACTTGACGCACAAGCAGGTTGCCATATTAACAACACCAACAGGAACCAGCGCACATGCCTATGAATGAAATTAAATAAGCTGTGTTTTCCTCCAACTGGCAACCCGGGGTGCCGAAATACAATTGGGTAAACTGGCAGTGGGCGGGTTTCACAAACCATAACAAACACAGATATTCCGGGCCTGAATGCACATTTTCAAAGGAGAATAACTGACTGTAGCATTGTTTTTCAGATAAACAAGTATGTTAACTTAGCATGTTTCTTAAATATCTACAAACATATTATGGTATTTTTATGCTTTAGGTGAGTCAAAATCCTACATACAGCACCTTTAATATGTTTAAATGAAAACGAAAAGAGGCAGTGGTGTTTGATATCATATTTCATCCTATTGTAAATACAGTGACGAAAATTGCAGTAGCCGAGGTGAGCTGACTGATGTTATCAAGTACCGGATTTGCGCCGTCTCGTCCGCACTCCCGACCCGAGTCGAACTCGCGAAGTCAGAACTACCGAGGAGGCAAGTCCGAAATTTGCATACTTGGTATTGAGAAACGCGCGCAGACCTACGCCACCAGACTATTTGCCTAATCTTCTTGGTACTTTAGACCGCGATGGAAACGCAGACGGCAACAGGTCTGGCGTCTGGGGTAAAAAAAAAGTTCCTGGGACAAATTGTTCCAGATAATTTCGGTGGAAAAGCGGCTAAAGGGAATACAATGAAGCATGATTAACTAATGAAGGAACACAGGAAACTGACCAAATAAGGAAAAACAGGAAACTCAACAGGAACACACACGTCATGTGACAAATGTATTTTATTTTGCCATAAATGCTTGTCAGTATATTTAGCAGTGCAGTTTAACCACATTTCAAAGACAATAAAAACAATATATAGAGATGCACTTATACTTAATTGGATCAAAAAGCACTCGGTCACACTTTATTTTAAGGCCCAATTTTTGCTAAACCATTAACCACTCGTAGTTTGCTGCTAATTAATAGTTGGTAGGTGTTATGTTTAGGTATTGATTAGGGATGTAGAATCATGCAGAATATGTGCTTTATAAGTAATAAACAGCCAATATGCTAGTAATAGGCATGCTAATAAGCAACTAGTTAATAGCGAGTATTGGTCCCCATACTAAAATGTTTCAAAGCACTCTTAAAATCATTGTTTGCATTTAATATAAATTTAAACTGTAATACATTTTAAGAGTAAATAACATGCAATTAAGTGTCTGAGAAATTACATTCAGCTTGTGCTTAAGTATATTATTTTAAAGTAAATGATTAACATAATAAATTCTCTTTTTAAAAGTACCCTAAACTTCTTGTTCACAAGAGTATGTCTAACAAGTTAGTACTTAAGTCTTATCCACCAGATGGCACTTTCAGATGGAGCTATCAATGTATTTCCTTTACAATGTATTTGACTGGTGGTATGTAAAAGCAGTTCACCCACATTATTGTCATCATTCATGCATTCTTATGCATTCCAAAGCTGAATGACTCCACCCCCCACCCCCACCCCATTGCATAAACAAAAGCAGAAAAGTAATGTCAAACTATAAAAAAGATACAAAACTGCCCTAAAAGTGGTTCATACATTAGCTGTATGAATGAAACAGTCTGAAATTTAAGTCTGGTTTTTGAATGTTTCATTATTGTACTCAAACCTGCCTATGAGGCTTGGCACACCACTTTTAAACGTAGGCATGTATGAATTCCACAAAAGAAACAAAAAAAAAGTAATACATTTTTTTATCTTTTATATTTTGGGTGAACTCAGAGATTCCTCAGAACATATGTCATCTTCTCCCACCCTCTGTCTCTCTCTCTCTGTGTAGAGGTTAAGACACTGGGATCCTGCTGTGTGCCAATCTTCCATTGTGAGCCGCCCATACAGCGTGCGATCTGATCGATCAGTGTGCTATCACATCACAGTGCAAAGCTACGCCAGTGGCGAGTGGCAAGAGCACAGCAGTGGAACTGTCAATCAAGAGTTTGGCTTATGCAAACGCCGCTCTAGAAGCAAGGTACCAACACACTCAGAGTTTAAAATAAAACAATAAAAACAAGAGATAGGGCGATAATCTGATAATCACGATAATATGAACAGTTTGAACTTGACAGTTATTGCTGACAGCCTAAAATAGAGATGAACAATCAGTATTTTAGTAATGCTGCAATAAATTTTTTATTAATCGTTATTAATTATTATTTTGATTTTTTTATGTTATGTTTTCCATTTTTATTTTAATTTAAAAATATTAATCATTTTGTTGTGTGTTGTTGTCATTTTTATTGTCATTTTTTTTAAAATATGCCTATGCAATTTTATATATATACATATATTTATGTATGTGTGTGTATGTATGTATATATATTTTTTTTGTTTATTTATTTATTTCAATTTTAGTTTTAATTTTCTTAGTACATCAAGTTAAACTAAATTAAAATGAGAAATGTTGCCTTGGCAAATAGCTTAACTAAAATATTTTATAATTATTATTTTAGTTAATGTTTATTTCAAGTAACAATTTGTATTTTATGGTTTTAGTTTTTGTTTTAGATAACAATAATAATCTGGATAATAATAGAAATAATAAAAGAATAACAATGTTTTTGTAGTTGCAATATAACAGTTTTTTATTTAATCATAATTACTGAATTATTATCGTTTCAGAAGCAGATGATCGATCTGTAATGAATACAATACACTTTGACAGATGCTTCTTTATATCATTTTTCTAATTTGTCTTTGTTTTAACAGCCGTTCCAGATTGAAGGACTTTCTTCTCCCATCCTGGTGACCTTTGCTCTGGCATTCCCATTTTGAGCTTGCATCTTGCCCCCTTTTCATAGTAAATATATTAATGGATTATACAGAATGATAAAATGCTTTTGTGTTTTTCATGTTCGTGTATGGTGGACACTATGTCTAATAACAGCTATATTGTACTATGAATTCCCATAGAGTCACTAAATTAGACATGAGCAATGCACATGCTTGATATTCGTGTTTAATTATTAATGATTTATTTAAAAAAAAAAAAAAAAAGCACAGAATTGCTTATTATATCATCATATCAGGGATTTGAGTACAGGCACTTGCACCAAAAAAGAAAAAAGAAAAATTCAGAACCACCTCTGAAAATAAATCATTTAAACAGCTGCTGCGCTTAAGAAAAGTAAAAGGTTGTTTTTAACCCAGCATTTTTTGAGTGCACAATTTAATGTGGGGAATAAAATGATGAAGCAGCTCTTTATTGTGCGTGCAGCAGTAAACGACTCTTTACAGCAGGTAAAGAATAGACTGTTAATATATAGCCATAATAGTAAGTAACAAAATATTTTTAATGAAATGAATGAACTATATTTTAGTTTGTTTGTTTATTTATTTTTTATTTAACATTTTGCATTTTTGGGGAATTTTATGGTACTAAATTATGTTTAAGGAATAGTTATGATCCATTTATTACCTGTTAACTATAGTTAATATACTTTTTGAGCATTGACCTGAAAAAAAAAATCCAACTTAAACTGTTTACTTAAAAGCATATTTGCTCCCCATTTATTTCCAATGTGGTCTTTTTTAACCGTGAACAGCACAAGCGTGACTTTTTTTTTTTCCAGAACCATTTAACCTTTTTGAAGAATATCTATGATTGATTGATTGATTGATTGACTGATTGGTTATCTATCTATCTATGTAGATAAATAAAGACAGTTAAGGGTTAGAAACACTTCTGGGTTTTTTATTCATTTCCAGCTTAAGCAACAAAAATAACAGCATCCAAAATCCTCTGTAGCTTTAATTATTTAAAAAAAGAAGAAGAAGAAGTGGCCTCATTGCTGTACAAAAAAATGCAGTGCAGTCAATAAACAATGCAAAAGTAGCAATGTAGACCTAAAAATATCTGAGAGTAAAGATACAAAGAGCAAAGATTCAAAAAGGTTAAGAAAGAAAGAAAGAAAAGAAAGAAAAATTCATGCTAATGCATTTTTTACTATTATTTATCATGCAGGGTTTTTTCCCTCAAGTTACTATTTTATTTTTATGCATATATTTGAAGTTCTTATTTTATATTAGATTTTATTTTATTTTACTTTTTAACAGAATTAATTTTTGGGGGAATATATTTTCTTATTTTAATTTTATTTAAAATAAGAAATTTATTTATTTTAAAATGTATTTCTTTTTCTGTATTTTTTTTTTTTTTTTTTTTGCAAAGATATTTTATTATTATTTTTTGCACGTACAGTTTGCATCACTTCTGTCCAGATTAATGTCTGGAACTTTGTTGGAGCAAAAGCAGCTGGTGGCAGTCTGTCATGAACACTTGAAAGTCTTCATTCTTTTCTTCTTCTTCTTCTTCTTGCTGCTTTTTTAGTTCTCAGAATGTTTTCTCAAGGCATATTCCAATTCACGTACTTATGAACTGTTCTAAGCAATTTTAGTAGTGTGTTCACACTGAAAATTCCAAACAGAGAAAGTGCACTTCAAATAGTGAGGTCTAAATAAGGTCAAGTTGAGCGCATTGCATTGTGGGATACAATATGTTGCCCAGTATGCTCTGGTACTGTACATTTTGGGAATGTAGAAGTTTATCCATGTCTTCCATGCATACAGAAAGTTAGCATATATCATTTGCATATTATATTGTAAAATTCAATTTGAAAAAGAAAAATATCTTCTGTATGGAGCAGCTATTGCAGCATTAGCTTTTGTTTTCGAAGCTCATTTCTCATAGATCTGACAGACTGTCCACGTCAACACTGCGAACTGCCGTCATTTGGCTCATGCAGCCTCAAAATAGTTTCCCTCCTCTTGAAACGTGCTGCATTGCTATTGTTTTCAAGGGCTGCGAATTGAGGGAAGAGGAAGCGTGTTTTGCGTGGTGCGCTCTGTGTTTTCACATGGGCAAACTGCCACTGAGGAAGCAAAGCTATCCTGATCACAATACATGCTGGAAAATGCTCAGCCGAGCAGCGCAGATATACAGCAGCCGTCCACAGACTACTGCATGACCTGCTGACCCCATGCAGGCTTTAAATAAAGTCACTCTGCTGCTCTGACCCACGACTGGCTTCCCCTGACCCACATTTTAATTTGAAAGTGAAAAATTTGATTCTTTCTTACTAACTCTTCTCAAAGAATGTTCAGGAATTAGCAAGACTTAAAAAATAAAATAAGATATTTTGAAGAATGTTTGTAACCAAACAGTGGCTGGTAGCCAATGACTTTTTTTCCATATTATGGAAGTCAGTGGCTTCAACTATTTGGTTATCAACATTCTTCAAAATATTGTTTTCTGTGTGCAACAGAAAAAAGAAGCTCATACAAGTTGGGTACAACTTGAGGTTGAGTAAACAATGACAGAATTTTCATTTTTGAGTGAACGATCCCTTTAAGACTGTTAAGAATGGGATGCGATAAAACATTTTTTTTTTAAAAAGTAACCGCAACTATTTTTTTTTTTTTTTAGCAATTCCTACTTTTATACCTCACAATTGTGACTTATTTTGTGCAAATCTGAAAATTCATCTCAGAACTTTGAGATATAAACACAGAATTTCAAGATGTTAACTCACAATTCTGAGAAGAAACATCCAAATTGTGAGAAACTCAAATTTGAAAGAACAAAAAGTCAAAATTGTTAGATAAAAAGCTGTAATAGACCTTTTTTTTATTATTATTAAAATAATAATAATTGCAAAACATAAACTTCATCAAAATCAAAATTGTGAGATGTTAACTCAAAATTCTGAGAAAAAAGTAAGAATTGTGAGATATAAACTCAGAATTGCGGAGATAAAAGTTGCAATTGTTGTATTATTATTATTATTATTATTATTTTAATAATTCCATGGTAGAAACAGGCTTCCATAGAAAACAGAATTTATGTATTTCGTTGTTTCAAAAATATTAATTTGCTGTTTCAAACTCTACGGTTTGTCCAAGTTGCATAATAGCACTATACATGTATTGTTCAAACTTAAAAATGTATTAAAAATGATCTATTAATTTTGTCATTAATCAGAGACATAATTTATATTGTGTTTAGAGCAGTTTTTCAGTCTGTTTGTTTTTATACATATTTTAACATAGTAGCTTTTTTTTGTTGTTTTTTTTTTTTTTTATCTCAATATGTACAGTCTGTGCAGGTCACTATAACCTCTAATAACTTTTGCTCAAATCTCAAACGTGCACCTAAACAATAAAACACTGGGCGAGAGAACATCCAGGGGGATTTCCCATAATACAGCACTATTTCCTTCTCTTCGGTCACCTAGAGCATTGAAAGGCATGAACTGGATATACCACATATTTTATTCTACACTGTGGAAGTATAAAAGCACCAAAGCTTTAAAATACATTAGTAAAAAGTAAAAATTAAAAAACAATAAAAAGTGTAATATAGTAATTTATTCCTATGATGGCAAAGCTGAATTTTCAGCAGCCATTACTCCATTCAAAAATCATTCTAATTATGCTGATTTGGTGCTCAATTATTAATAAAAGTTCTTATTATTATCAGTGTTACGCTGTTTAATATTTTTGTTTCAAAAGAATAGTTTATTTTTCTTTTTTTTTCTTTTTTTCTTTTTTTACATTATCAATATCTTCTATTACTGTCACTTTTGATACATTTGATGTGTCCTTACTGAATAACAGTATTAATTTCTTTTTGTTATGAAAAATCCTACATATCCTTAACTTTAAATTTTGCACAAAAATACAAAGCAGCACAATAATAATATAATGTTTCTTGAGCAACACTTTAATGATGATGATTATAATTGCAAGTCAACATATTATAATGATTTGTGAATCGCATTTATGTGACTGCAATAAAACTATTAGAAAAGAGGATCAAAAGTGACCTGCACTTAATCAGCTGAACAACAGGCATTCTATTTATAACTACAAATCCCATCGTCCTTTTCTCTACATCCGGAAAAGAAGGGGCCTTTTCCGCCTTCAGTCGTAATTTTGTAAGTCCCACTATGGTTAAGGTTTGGGTCATGAATATTAATTATATCCCCTGACAGAGGGCTGTTTGATTGGCTGAATGCAGACCTAAGAAAGTGGGCGTTAGTCTGCTGCCGAACAGTCGAATCCAACTGCCGGGAGGGCTTGGCTCATGTTTATTAATGCAGAAACGTGACTGGACGCTCTAGGAAGGTTGCCTAGTGACGTCATCAGGAACTAATTAATATTCATGAGCGTAACCCTGGTCATAGTGGGATTCGCAGTTCCGCTCTCCGCCCGTCAGTTGTGGGATAGGCAGACCGTCGGAACTTTGTGGGAGATGGGCTAAAAGTCCAGCACTGGCAGACCGAACACTGCTGCACAGGAGTTTCACAGCTGCTTATAAGTGTGTAAGTTATCTACACATTTACTAACGAGACATATCGTGGAATTTTAAACTTTGAATGCGTGTTATTGGTTGTGTTCAAATCAGTAACGTTAGTTACACATTTACTGGGGCAGTTCACTAACGTTAACTCCCTTTATGCAAAATCTGTCTTTTCTGTTTCAGATAACAGGTTATATACCGATCGGAACACATGAAATCATTTAGTCTTGACATGTTAAATCATTTTTGATCTCGCTCTTAGAAATGATAGATTGATTTTGTCTGAAGATATGGCATTGATGCGTTATATCTGTACACAGCTCTAAAACCTAGTGCACTGCTTAACTAGAAAGCATTTTTGGACATCAAAAGCATGAATGGAACGCACAAACGCGCTTGTGATGCTTGCAAATGCTGTAGAAGTACCTGTAATGTGGTGATACCATGGTACAGCGATGCAGTGATAGTATCAGGTGATATTACCATGTTACTGCTACTGAGATGAAAAAAAGAGGCAGTGAAGAGACAGCTGTCAATCACTGTTTTGATCTAGAGTTCAAAAGCGCCGCCCGCTTTTTTAGTGGCCTTGGTTTTTTGAGGTGTAGAGAATCTTTCCCATAGAGAATTTTAAATCTTTGTTAAAACATTATAGGCACTGAACCAAACCACCCAGCTACAAAGTGAATCACAACGTTACAAACTTTGATTTTAAGCCAAAAAAAAAAAAAAAATGAAAATTGAAAATCTGACAAAAGACAATGGTACAAGACTGTGCACTTAATGGCTTTAATGATAATGGACATATATAAAACTATTGACTTAGAGTAGGGCTGATAAACGATTAGGCCTAATCATGATTAATCACATTCAAAATAAAAGTGTATGTTTATGTAATTGCGTGTACTGTGTATATTTGTGACCACAAGACCAGTCATAAGGGTCAGTTTTTTGAAATTGAGATTTATACATCATCTGAAAGCTGAATAAATAAGCTTTCCATTGATGTATGGTTTGTTAGAATTGGACGATATTTGGTTGAAATACAACTATTTGAAAATCTGGAATTTGAGGGTGCCAAAAAATCGAAATATTGAGAAAATCGCCTTTAAAATTGTCCAAATGAAGTCCTTAGCGATGCATATTACTAATCAAAAATTAAGTTTTGACATATTTACGGTAGGAAATTTACAAAATATCTTCATGGAACATGATCTTTACTTATGTATACTAAGTATGTAACATATAATATATAAACATAAGCTTTTATTTTGAATGTGATTAATTGCGATTAATCGTTTTCCAGCCCCAATTTAGAGATGTTGATGATATAGAAACAGTATATTAACAATATATAAATTTATTTCAAAGTTTCAAATTTCGGACACAGCCCTTTTTTTAGTTTTTTGATTTATTCATTTAAAAAAATGCTGAAATAATTTAGGCTGAACAGCTTACAAAAATGTATCCCTTCAATTACAAATACATAATTCATAGATAGCTCTGTCGTATATATGTTATAGTTAAAAAAAAAAAAAAAAATTCCCCTGTAGAGGAAATGAATGGGATTTTTGTATCTGGAACCCGGAGGGTTGGACTACATTGTGTTTTTTTTTTTGTTTTTGATTACTGTTTGGAATTATTTGTATTATTATTGTATTATTGTATGGAATAGAGCTGTATCAAAAATAGATTATTGTTTTTTATTAATAATAATAATAGTAACTAACAACTAATAGTAACTGCTATAATTTCATATTTTCATGGCAGTTATTCCACAGTTTCCTGTTTCCACACAGACACACGTGGGTTCTAAGTTAGGAACTGTGTAAATTGATACATGCATTTTTAAAAAAAAAACTCTAACCTACTCATGTATGCACCTATTACGTTCATGATAATATGACATTAACATGAAAATGTATTTATTTTGATATTACGGAAGTGTAAACAGTAAGATTGTAACAAAATAAAATAAAATAGTTTTCCAACTTTCCATCACAAAAACAATGCAGAATTAATGGGTTGTTGTGTGATGTTATGCTCAAGGTATTTTACTCAAGGAAGATATGCCAAACCTGTCAAGCAAGTATGTCAAGGGTATCAAATAAATATCAAAGTTCCTCCAAAACTGCAGTGCTGAAGTGAAAACAGTCAGGTGTTGTGCTGGGGTCTATCCAAACAGTTTTGTACATAAAGCAACATAGAGTTTGTACACAAATACCATATTACAGATATGGTTCAAAACCAAAAAATTATATTTTTTCTTCAGAAAGGATGCATTATATAACATAAACATACAATATTTTATTACATAAACATTAAAATAATTAAAAACAAACATTAAAAATGGCTTAAATATTAAACAAACATAAACATAAAATATTGACTGGGTGAATTATAATATGTTATCTACTAAGACGTACTGCATGTGCAAAGAAAGTTAAAAGAAAATAAATAAATAAAATTTATAAATTGATTAACTCATTCCAGCCTTTTACATAGGTTACCATATTATCCGAAGTGTTGAGATTTTTTTCTAAAGCTCATTCGCTTGTTTTCCATCAACCAGTTGAGATTTACAACAAAAATCTGATCCAATTTTCACATTGGTCTGAACAAAAATGGCAGACAGGCTGAATAAAAATGTAAATCTACTGTCTGCCAGCAGGCAGCACTTATGGAACAGCAGAAATGGAGTTGTTTCCTGGTAACCTCTGTAAACAAACCAGCTCTGAGCTTACACTACTTAACACATTTCATGGAGGGAAGATTAAATGTTATCGAAACTTTTCAGGAGTAGGGTTACAAAAAGGAAATATTCCAGAAATTTTGGAAACTTTACAGGATTTTTTGGAATATTCCACGGCTTTTTGGAAAGTTTCCGGAAATTTACTGGAAATTTTCCACCCCTTTGCAACCCTATTCAGGAGACAGGTGGTTCTTCCTTATGCACTTTGCTTAATGCTGAGTTTACCCCAAGTTTTTTAAATTGATATAAACAAATATGGTTTTAGTGATATTTAAAATATGAAATGCTAATACTAGCCGTTGAGACTTTATATCATAGTTTATCACTAATGGTTATCCCTAGGGTGTAGGTGCTGTGTTATTTTCAAATGCAGCATGTACAACAACCAATAAAATATTGCCAGATTCAAGATTTGGAGAAAACTAAACACACCTTTAGTGCCACTCATTGGACATTTCACTTTAAAATTGTCACAAAACTTGCAAGAAGCCAATATCCTATTCTTCACCTTGTTATCATTATTTCAATCTGTATTGTCAAAAAAAAAAAAAATACCAATAAAAAAGATTTGAAGTAAAACTTGCAAAAAGCAACATAGTATAATTTTGCTGAAATGCTGGCACTGGCACGATATTTCAGTAAGGAAATTATTGGAAATTATTCTCTGTTGCAGTCAATACCAGTAATGCATAGCATCAGAATACTTCACTGCTGTTTCCTCTAGATCCAGTCGATCCAGTTTGCATTTCCTTCTTGTAGTTTACAAGTTTTATCTGACTCAGAACAGTGCATGTGTTGTAGACAAATCTATCTCTTGCTAGATAATATAACAAAAAGTCTCACACTGTACACCTGATGCAAATCTTGGCAGTGAATAAGGAAGGAAATGCCACCTTACCTCACTTAAACCTGAATCTGTCTCTCTCACTCAAACGTGAACATAAACAGAAGCACAGGTAGGGCCTGTAGGACATGTGTTCTGACAGACAGCATGCTACTGTTGGTTTTATTGGCACACACTGATTATGGATCCTTTTACATAAGTGTGGACATTCATGGGTGTGATGTATATATATTTACAGGCAAAGCTATTGCGTGGTCATCAGAGATCTGGATGTGTGTGTGTGTGTGTGTCTATATTTGTCTGTCTCTATGAATCAGACAGACAGAGCTCTTCCTGTGGATTAAACCTTTATTCATCATCATGACATGACAAAAAGCGAGTGGCACTTTCCAACTTTATATACTGCAATATACTACATAGCAAATACCATTGAGTTATTGTTTACATGTCGCAAAATGTAAACTGTATTATTGCACAGCTCTGTATGATTAAGTTGGATGTATAATTATTTCCAACTTTATCCACATACTGTGCATACAGTGCACTTATGTGAAGCAGTGTATACTATCAAGCAGTTAAGATTTGCTTTACATGAGAATGTGAATAAAGTTGGATGTAATACAGTATTTGTCCAACTTTAATATATTGCTAGTCAATAATATAGTTTACATTTTGTGACTATATAAATAATCATGCAGCTGAGATTTGCTATAGAGTTTATATCGCTCTATGTGAGTATAGTGTACAGTAGATATATAAAGTCTACACACCCCTGTTAAAATGCCAGGTTTCTGTGATGAGACTTTTTTCCACCTTTAATGTAAACTATAACCTGTACAACTCAATTAAAAAAACTAACTGAAATCTTTTAGGTGGGGCGGAAGTAAAAATAAAAAACTAAAATAATGCGGTTGCGTAAGTGTGCACACCCTTAAACTAATACTTTGTTGAAGCACCTTTTGATTTGATTACACCACTCAGTCTTTTTGGGTACGAGTCTATCAGCATGACACATCTTGAATGCAATATTTGCCTACTCTTCTTTGCAAAAACGCTCCAAATCTGTCAGATTGCGAGGGCATCTCCTGTGCACAGGCCTCTTCAGATCACCCCACATATTTTCAATCGGATTCAGGTCTGGGCTCTGTCTGGGCCATTCCAAAACCTGAATCTTCTTCTGGTGAAGCCGTTCTTTTGTTGATTTGGATGTATGCTTTGTGTTGTTGTCGTGCTGAAAGAAGAAGTTCCTCTTCATTTTCAGCTTTCTAGCAGAAGCCTGAAGGTTTTGTGCTAATATTGACTGGTATATGGAACTGTTCATAATTCCCTCCACCTTGACTAAGGCCCCAGTTCCAGCTGAACAAAAACAGCCCCAAAGCATGATGCTGCCACCACCATGCTTCACTATGGGTATGGTGTTCTTTTGGTGATGTGCAATGTTGTTTTTGCGTTAAACATACCTTTTTACTTTTTACAACAGACATTTATACTTTTATTTATTTTACCTTACAGGTGCTGGTCATATAATTATAATATCATCAAAAAGTTGATTTATTTCACTAATTCCATTCAAAAAGTTAAACTTGTATATTATATTCATTCATTACACACAGACTGATATATTTCAGATGTTTAATTCTTTTAATTTTGATGATTAGAGCCTACAGCTCATGAAAGTCAAAAATCAGTATCTCAAAATATTAGAATATTTACATTTGAGTTTGAATAAATGACCATCCCTACAGTATAAATTCTGGGTATCTCTTGTTCTTTGAAACCACAATAATGGGGAAGACTGCTGACTTGGCAATGATCCAGAAGATGAACATTGACACCCTCCACAAAGAGGGTAAGTCACAGAAGGTCATTACTGAAAGGTGTGGCTGTTTACAGAGTGCTGTATCAAAGCATATTAAATGCAAAGTTGACTGGAAGGAAGAATTTGGGTAGGAAAAGGTGCACAAGCAACAGGGATGACCGCAAGCTTCAAACACTTGGGAGAGCTTCACAAGGAGAGAACTGAAGCTGGAGTCAGTGCATCAAGAGTCACCACGCTCAGACGTCTTCAGGAAAAGGGCTACCAAGCCACTTCTGAACCAGAGACAACGTCAGAAGCGTCTTACCTGGGCTGTGGAGAAAAAGAACTGCACTGTTGCTCAGTGGTCCAAAGTCCTCTTTTCAGATTAAAGTAAATTTTACATTTAATTTGGAAATCAAGGTCCCAGAGTCTGAAGGAAGAGTGGAGAGGCACAGTATCCATGTTGCTTGAAGTCCAGTGTGAAGTTTCCACAGTCAGTGATGATTTGGGCTGCCATGTCATCTGCTGGTGTTGGTCCACTGTGTTTTCTGAAGTCCACAGTCAACGCAGCCATCTACCAGGAAATTTTAGAGCACTTCATGCTTCCTTCTGCTGACAAGCTTTATGGAGATGCTGATTTCATTTTCCAGCAGGACTTGGCACCTGCCCACACTGCCATAGGTACCAAAAGCTGGTTCAATGACCATAGTGTTACTGTGCTTGATTGGCCAGCAAACTCGCCTGACCTGAACCCCATAGAGAATCTATGGGGTATTGTCAAGAGGAAGATGAGAGACACCAGACCCAACAATGCAGATGAGCTGAAGGCCACTATCAGAGCAACCTGGGCTCTCATAACACCTGAGCAGTGCCACAGACTGATCGACTCCATGCCACGCCGCATTGCTGCAGTAATTCAGGCAAAGGAGCCCCAACTAAGTATTGAGTGCTGTACATGCTCATACTTTTCATTTTCATACTTTTCAGTTGGCCAAGATTTCTAAAATCCTTTCTTTGTATTGGTCTTAAGTAATATTCTAATATTTTGAGATACTGATTTTTGACTTTCATGAGCTGTAAGCTCTAATCATCAAAATTAAAAGAAATAAACATTTGAAATATATCAGTCTGTGTGTAATGAATTAATATAATATACAAGTTTAACTTTTTGAATGGAATTAGTGAAATAAATCAACTTTTTGATGATATTATAATTATATGACCAGCACCTGTATTTCTAAAGGGATTTTTCATCTAGGAGGTTTGGTATCTAAAATGCACATCAGCGTTTACATGCTACTTATAGAATGGAAGTGCTTCTGTTTTTTTTTTTTTCATTTATTGAATACAATCTTGAGATTATGAATATTCAATGCATACTCTAAATATTTTATCACTGAATGTGAATGGTCTAAATTCTGCTGTTAAACGAACCCGTGTGTTAGAATATTTACACCGTAAATCTATTTCCTGTGCCCTAATTCAAGAGACACATTTAAAACAATCTGACGTGGCACGTTTTCAGAATAAATATTAGAAATTAGCGGCTTTTTCCTGCGCTCAAAATAAAACTAAGGGGGTGCTTATCCTTGTTAACCGAAAGTTAAATTTAACAATTGAACACCTTGGTAGTGATGAGAAGGGTAGATTTGTTTTTATCCGATGCAAAATATATAATAATAGGTTAGCATTGGTCTCTATTTATGGTCCGAATGAGACAGACAGTTCCTTACACAGATTTCCAAAACATTACTTGAGCAGACTGACTACCCATTAGTGGTGGGTGGTGATTTTAATGCTGTCATAAATCCTGCTTTAGATAAATCTCAATCTGATACAACAGCCAATCCATCCTCTAAATTACTGAATAAATTCATCACGGAGCTCAACTTAATCGATCTTTGGAGAATTCAGAATACTAAAGCTAAGGACTTCACTTTTTTTCTAATAGACATAAGACTTTCTCTAGGATAGACTACATATTTCTCAGCCCATCTTTAATTTCGTCTACTTCCTCCATCTCTATATTACCAATTTTATTATCTGATCATTCTGCTGTGATGTGCAGTGTTCCTCTTTCCGATATTAAAGCCAAAGCCCCTAGATGGCGCTTTAACATATCATTATTAAGTAATCAGACTTTCATTACTTCACTAAAAGAATATATTAAGGAATTTCTTGAAATCAATATGCCCTCTGATGTGGATCCTCAAATAATATGGGAATCTACTAAGTGTGCTATACGAGGATTCTGTATATCTTTTTCTTCTACTCTTGCCAAAGCGAAAACTCACCAGTTTACACAATTAGAAAATAAAATCCAATCATTGCAAAACCTACAAAAACAACATTTTACTGAGCAACAGGCTACACAGTTGTCCTCTTTAAAAGAAGAATGTGATTTACTTTACAATGTATTTTACATAGAACTAGGCAAAAATATTATTTTGAATCAGAGAGACCTAGTCATTTATTGGCCCTTAGGTTGAAAGAATGCGAGTCTAAGGCATATATTAACGCAATAAAATCATCGGATGATCAGGTCACACACGAAACCTGTGGCAATTAATGACATATTTAAAGGTTTTTACATGAATCTGTATAAAGCCGAAACAGATTTTGATGAACCAATTTGTAAGCAGTATTTAGATAAATTGGAACTGCCTCGGATCTCACATGTGGATAAAGAGTCTTTGGAGGCCCCATTAAGTTTGGAGGAGCTTCACGTCTCTATAAAAAGCCTTCAAAAGGGCAAATCGCCGGGTCTAGATGGTCTCCCCCCTGAATTATATTTGGAAATTTGGGATTTGGTAGGGACACTTATGCTTAATTCATTTAATTTTGCAATTGAACATGGGGTATTTCATAGAGATCAAAAAACATCAATGATTTCATTACTTCTTAAAAAAGGGAAAGATCCATTAGATTGTTCCAGCTACAGACCGATTTCACTTATCCCATGTGATCTAAAAATCTATGCTAAAGTTTTTGCTTTTCGTATTGAGAAGGTAATTCATAGTCTGATCAAGGAGGACCAAACCGGTTTTATCAAGGGGCGAAATGTATCTGACAATATGCGTCGACTCCTTCATATTCTTGACTTTGCAGACTCCCACCCGACCCCTTGTGCGGTCTTTTCACTTTTTCACTTTTAAGACATTATACCACACATCTGCAGCATCAGTCATAACTGGTAATATTATTTCCCCCCCGTTCCCTTTGCAGCGGGGAACAAGGCAGGGATGTCCGCTTTCCCCCTTATTGTTTTGTCTATCTCTTGAACCCTTAGCACAAGCCATCAGGAAATCTGAAGTATCGATTAAGATTCATGATCATAATCATAGTATTTCGTTATACGCTGATGATATTATTCTATATTTAGACCACTTTGATGTTTTAGTCTCTAGTATAATTAAGGAATTTGATAATTTTAGTAGTTTATCAGGATATAAAATAAATTGGAGCAAATCTGCTTTAATGCCAATTAACAATGTTAAAGTTAATTCTTCTATTCCCTCATTTATCCCTATTAAGGAATCTTTCATCTATTTGGGCATTACCATATATAAAAACATTCATAAGATTGCCAGAGACAATTTTAATAATATTTTAGTTAAGGTCAAAAATGACATTCAAAGATGGAAGAATCTTAAAGTCTCTCTTCAAGGAAGAATCTCCACTGTTAAGATGAATTTGTTACCTCGATTTAATTTTTAACCACTTTAACCACTACCACTTTCTCCCCCTCCAGGTTACTTTAAGGAGATCAACTCTGTAATTTCTAAATTTATCTGGAATGATAAATGCCCCAGAATTAAACTTACCACATTACAACATCCTAATAGCGCAGGAGGACTGGCTGTACCAAATTTTGAACTGTATTATTGGTCGTTCCAGCTTAAGGCTCTTCATAATTGGGTTGATCCTCAATCTACAGTTTCTTGGAGAGTGATTGAAGCTGACAAGGTTAAACCAAATAGACTCCAAGATATCTTATTTACTGTCACAGGAAAAAAAAGGGGATAATTATAAATTTGGTCCGGTTGTGGCCAACTCTATTAAAATCTGGAAAACGGTAGAACGTCGGATAGGAGGAACCTTCAAATTTTGTAACAGTACACCTTTATGGCACAATTTTAATTTTGTATGTGGAAATCGTCCATTTGTCCAACCCTCTCGGTCCTCTTTAGGTGTAAACACGTGCGGTGATATATATGATAACCAGGGCCTATGTTCATTTCAGACATTAAGAACTAAATTTTGTCTACCAGCATCCGCATAATTTGTCTTTCTTCAATTACGTTCTGCTCTCAAAGCGTATGGAGTTCCTTGGGCATCTCCCATCTCCTCTCATCCTATGCAGGATTGGATTGCACCATCTGTTGGTCGGCCGTCTGTTTCTTTAATATATAATAAGATTATTGATTGCATTACAAAACCTCTTTCTATTAAAACTATTTGGAATAGGGAATTATCTGACCTTAATTTATCTGTCGACTGGGAGAGAGTGTGGTCTAATCTCAGTTTAACATCTAAAAATCTAGCTCATCGGCTTATTCACTTCAAAGTCATTCATAGAGCATACATAACTCCTTACAAAAGATTTAAAATGAAACTACAACCGAATCTCAACTGCCATATATGTAATACTACATTATCAGGTACTTTTCTGCATATGTTTTGGGAATGTCCTGTCGTCATCAGTCTATGGACACATGTAAACCTGGTTTTATCATCCTTACTGCAAATTGATTGGTCTGTTAATCCAAGTTTGTGTCTTCTTAATGATGATTCTGGTCTCTGTATAAGTTCAATGCAAAAGAGAATGTTGTTTGCTGGTTTTACAGCTGCGAAGAAGACAATAATACAAAACTGGTTTACACCGCACATGTGTGGAAAAACATATTGGATCCATAGCCTCCTGCAAATAGTGACTTGTGAATGTACAACAGCACGAATCAATGGGGCCAAGCCTTCTACCATCGATGCTTGGCAGTGCTTTCTTTGATATACGTGACTGTATAAAGGAGTGACTTTTGTGTTTTTCTTGTCCTTCCCTCTCCCTCCTTTTGACTGGACTTTGAGATATTGAGTATGTCTGTTGTGTTTTTTTTTTGTTGTTGTTGTTTTTTGTTGTTGTTTTTTTAAATTTTGGATGTTATGTATGAAAAATAAAAAATGTTGATAACAACAACAACAAAAAAAACATACCTTTAGAATTATGGCCAAAAAGTTCAACCTTGGTTTTATCAGACTATAACACATTTTCCCACATGCTCTTGGGAGCCTTCAAATGTGTTTTTGCAAAATTTAGCCGGGCTTGGATGTTTTTCTTGCCACCCTACCCCATAGCCCAGACATATGAAGAATATGGGAGATTGTTGTCACATGTACTACACAGCCAGTACTTGCCAGCTCATTTAATGTAGCTGTAGGCCTCTTCGCAACCTCCCTGACCAGTTTTCTTCTTGTCTTTTCATCAATTTTGAAGGGACGTCCAGCTCTTGGTAATGTCACTGTTGTGCCACTTGATGATGACTGTCTTCCAGTGTTCCATGGTATATCTAATGCCTTGGAAATTCTTTTGTACCCTTCTCCTGACTTATACCTTTTAACAATGAGATCCCTTTGATGCTTTGGAAGCTCTCTGCGGACCATGGCTTTTGCTGTAAGATGAAAATGTCGGGAAAAGCCTACTAGAACAGCTAAACTTTATTTGGGTTTAATCAGAGGCACTTTAAATCAGGGGCGGCGTTTCCATATGGCAGAGTATGGCAGTTGCCATACCCTAGCCCAGTCAGGTGCTGTGAAAAATTATCCAAAATTGAGTTTATTATAATTCGTTATTATCATTTTAAATCAGAGGGTTTTAAAAATAGTTAACCAATGATAAGCATTAAAAAGAGCTTGTCAGTAAAACTTCATAACGCCATTGGATCATCAAGCTCTCAGCGAGACCTCGTAACTTCACCCAGCCTCCAATTAGATTGACGCGCTGCGCACAGCCTGGACGCAGATCCCCGCTATTTCGCAATGCAAGGGTAAATAAATAATTGATGTTTGAATAGTACAGCGTTTTCTTTACTCAAACACTATGTCTGTAAAGGCTAATGTTTTTGTGTGTTTGAAGAGCGGAGAAGAATTAGGTTATTTAACATCTAGCCAATAGCCTAAACTTTTGTACGTTTTAAATATCCTGTGCATAAGTGCTTAAGTTGAGATTTTGGCCAAGTGTATTAAACAACAAGAGAAACTAAGCACCCATAGCTACTATCAACGTTATATAACCCGTAAAGTTGATGAAAGCATATAATGCAATGCACTTGCTGCCTCAGATAACAGTTACAGCCGTTCTAATGACAGACAAAACACTCCATCTCCGTCATTCGCTGGTCAAAAACATTGTTAACTCCATTTGAGCTGGATTTTCATATAATGTTAAGTGCAAGTGTCTGATACAATACCAACGCTGATGACGCAGTGTTGTTTAATTATTGAATTTTTTTCCCTTTTTTCTCTTCCACTCCCCATCCCCCCACCCCCCGCACCATACCCTATGGTTTTGTGAAACTCCGCCACTGCTTTAAATGATGATAGGTCTGTGTACTGTCTCCTATTTAACATGAGTTTGAATGTGATTTCTTAATTCTGAACACAGCCACATCGTTAGTTATAAGAGGGTGTGCACACTTATGCAACCACATTATTAATTTTTTTTATTTTTACTCCCACTTTCCTAAAAAATTTCAGTTTGTTTTTTAATTGAGTTGTACAGGTTATAGTTTACATTAAAGGTGGAAAAAGTTCTGAAATGATTTATCTTGGTCTAATTTTTTTAACATCACACCTGGCATTTTAACAGGGGTGTGTAGACCTTTTTTATATCCACTGTATATAGTGTATGTACAACCCGAATTCTGGAAATGTTGGGACGTTTTTTAAATGGGAATAAAATGAAACTAAAAGACTTTCAAATCACATGAGCCAATACTGTATTCACAATAGAACATAGAGAACATAACAAATGTTTAAACTGAGAAATGTTACACTTTTATTCACTAAATGAGCTCATTTCAAATTTGATGCCTGCTACAGGTCTCAAAAAAGTTGGCACGGGGGCAACTAAGGACTGAAAAAGCAAGACATTTTGAAAAGATTCAGCTGGGAGAACATCTAGCAACTAAATAAGTTAATTGACATCAGGTCTGTAACATGATTATCTATAAAAGGTATGTCTTAGAGAGGCAGAGTCTCTCAGAAGTAAAGATGGGCAGAGGCTCTCCAATCTGTGAAAGAGTGCGTAAAAAGATTGTGGAATACTTTAAAAACAACGTTCCTCAATGTCAAATTGCAAAGGCTTTGCAAATCTCATCATCTACATTGCATAACAAAAGATTCAGAGAGACTGGAGAAATCTCTGTGTGTAAAGGAACAAGGCCGAAGACCTTTGTTGGATGCCCGTGGTCTTCGGGCCCTCAGACAACACTGCATCACTCATCGGCATGAATCTGTCATTGACATTACTAAACGGGCCCAGGAATACTTCCAGAAACCACTATCGGTAAACACAATCCACCATGCCATCTGCAGATGCCAACTAAAGCTCTATCATGCAAAAAGGAAGCCATATGTGAACATGATCCAGAAGCGCCATCGTGTCCTGTGGGCCAAGGCCCATTTAAAATGGACTGTTTCAAAGTGGAAAGTCCAAATTTGACATTCTTGTTGGAAATCACGGACGCCGTGTCCTCCGGGCTAAAGACGAGGGAGACCTTCCAGCGTGTTATCAGCATTCAGTTCAAAAGCCAGCATCTCTTGTATGGGTATGGGGGTGCATAAGTGCATACGGTATGGGTAGCTTGCATGTTTTGGAAGGCACTATGAATGCTGAAAGGTATATAAAGGTTTTAGAGCAACATATGCTCCCCTCCAGTTGACGTCTATTTCAGGGAAGGCCTTGTATATTTCAGCAGGACAATGCAAAACCACATACTGCAGCTATTATAACAGCTAGGCTTCGTAGTGGAAGAGTCCGGGTGATGAATTGGTCTGCCTGCAGACCAGTTCTTTCACCTATAGAGAACATTTGGCGCATAATTAAACAAAAAATATGTCAAAGACGACCACGAACTCTTCAGCAGCTGGAAACTTATATCAGGCAAGAATGGGACCAAATTCCAACACCAAAACTCCAGAAACTCAAAACCTCGATGCCCAGACAACTTCAAACTGTTTTGAAAAGAAGAAGAGATGCTACACCATGGTAAACATGCCCCATCCCAACTATTTTGAGACCTGTAGCAGGCATCAAATTTGAAATGAGCTCATTTTGTACATAAAATTGTAAAATATCTAAATATTTGTTATTTATGTTCTATTGTGAATAAAATATTGGCTCGTGATTTGAAATTCTTTTGCACAAAGGCGCCGGCACGCGCTGTAGCCTTTATCATTCCATATCAAAGCGCAAAAGAAACTACGTGCATGCAATGTCATGGTCAGTTAAGTCATGAAGGCGATTAAAAGAGGTGGGGAAGTCGTGGCCTAATGGTTAGAGAGTCGGACTCGTAACCCAAAGGTTGTGGGTTTGAGTCTTGGTACCGGCAAGGATTGTAGGTGGGGGGAGTGAATGTACAGCACCCTCAATACCACAACTGAGGTGCTCTTGAACAAGGCACTGAACCCCCAACTGCTCCCCGGGCGCCGCAGCAAAAATGGCTGCCCACTGCTCCAGGTGTGTGTGTTCACTGCTGTGTGTGTGCACTTAGGATGGGATAAATGCAGAGCACTAATTTCGAGTATGGGTTACCATACTCACTTTCTTTTTCTTTTCTTAAAGCTGCCTTAGAACTGTGCATGTATGTATTATGAGTCACATTTAAGAACTCTGAAATGGATTTCAAAACTGTTCTGGAGCAGCCCAGCACTGTCTCCCTCATCTAACACACCTGATTCAACTCATCAGCTCATTAATAGAGACTTTAAAACCTGAAGTGGGTCAGAAAAGGCAAAGAGAGTTGAGAGAAAACACGACGCATGTAAGATCCGTGTTCCTATTCAGCAGCGGCAACTCTTTAAGAAACAGCACCCAAATTAACCTATTAACCCAGCTGCTGTGATGTCTGTTCATCAAAAGAAAAAGAGGAAATCAATAACTTTTATAGCTTTAATGATTCATCTATACTTAATTTAGAATTTAGTGTTTGATAACTATTCAATTTCTGTATATTTCCTACTTGCTGAAGGGCACAGGTAGCTAAATATGACATTCACATAAATGGGTTTATGTGAAGATTGTTTAAAGTTCACTTAAATTAGAAGTTATTTTATTAAAGTCTAATAAATATTAACAAAATTATAGAGGCATCAGTATTATTGGTGTCAGTGATACTGGCCTTCAGTCATAAAAAAAGATGCCATTAAACAAATATTGAAAATATACTGTCTTTATGTTGTTTCTACATTAATTTGAAGATTAAATGTGAAAGTATTGCAATATAAAAGTATATTTAAAAAGATTCTTTTTTTTTATCGATTGACAGCACTAATATATATATATCAAGTCTCAACTGCTTGATTGGTCATATTTTATATTATTGCCTAACTCTAATCTGCTAAATGCAAAGTCATTAAGGTATTATTTAAACTTAAAGATCAGGATTTTTTTTTGTAAAGTTGCTTTGCAACAATGTGTATTGTAAAAAGAAAATTTACATGAGTTTCCATGCAAAACACATAAGCAAAATGCTAAAGTATTCTGGATGACCGCAAGATCTCTAGGGTTCCACCTTCATTGTAAATCAATGCAAATGAAAATCCAAATTTTAATTTGATTGTCTGCTAGCCAGACAAAAAAAAACTGTATTTTTGTTATATGAGATGAACAAATGTTCTTTAGACTGATATCACTACTCTATGTAATAAGTCAAACAGTGTCAAAAAAGGTTTTTTATTGTGACAAACTGAGGGCCTACTCCAGGTTGACTCGACATGATGGAAAAAACTGACCTCATTCCAAACTCCCGTCAGCCCATGGCAAAAGACTTGAAGCTGCTATGTTATGCACCTGTGTACATGCTTAGTATATAAGGGACCGTATAAGCTTCGCAATATTTTGGATTTAACACCTGTCTCACATTTTCTAAACAAAGTACCCTTTGGTAATTGTAGATGTAGCAACTATAAAACTCAAACTTTTAAGCATCCTTTTTTAAATAAATAGGCCTAAATAAATAATAAGAAGCAGTATGTCCTGTAAAACTGCCATTGTGATTTCATGTTGCATTGACATTGTCTTTGCAATGTGGGCAAAATTAGTCGACCTTTAATGACTAAAGATTTCAGAACATTGTTGCACCATTAGAAACCAAGATTTAAAAAGTATGGTAGCTCAGCATTTTTCTGCTTTTAGACATTTGGTTTCTACTTTACAATATATGGGAATAGCATTAATCAGTTGTCCAAGGCGTGGAGGTGATATTAATTAAGACTAAAGACTCGCAGTGACAAGTTTAGCGCTGAAAAGGCGTGGACACAGTTATTTTTGCGTCTGACCTTATTGAATATGCATCTGTAGGAGTTTCCCTTTCAAAATTTATGGGAGGAGATCATTAAAATGAATCACCCAACGTGATTTACTAATGTTACTACTAATTACTAACGTCTGTGTTCTTTAATGTGTGCATTGTCAGTAAATCGCACACAGAATTTTCCCCTCCCATCGGCACTTTTATGGAATTTTGCTCAAACGCTAATTTGTCCTGTTTAGTAAATCTGGCCCTTGGTATTTTTTGTTTGTTCCATGGCTTTGCGTGTGTGTTTGTGTTAGATTATTATTATTATTATTTTCAAATTAATTTGTATGTTTGTATATGTATATGTATGTTATTTTTTTAGTCATGTGTTTTTTAGTACACCTGGTAGTATAAGGCTTGCTGGTTTAAATTTTTAATTCTCTGGTGAAGAGCCTGTGTGCTCGAAACATCACCTGTATGATAGTCCACTATTAATTTTTTGCATTTTTGGAGCTTTGCTTGCCGACTTTGGTTTTGTTTTCTTATTATCCTTTTGTCAGTTACCCAGTTTGAGCATTTTGCCAGTAATGAGCGTTCTTTTGTTTGTTTTTGTACCTGTGATTGGTTAGGATCACCTTGAACTCTCTCTTCCTCTTTTAAACGCACTGTAGCTTTCAAATCTCCACCTTCCTGGAGTGGCTCCCAACTGCTCAAACACAGGGTTAGTAGTACAAGGACACAGCACATGATTTCTGACTCTACTCCTACACTATGCAGCAATCCAACAAGTTTACAGTGACAGGTCGTTTGTCTCTCCACACTAAATGCAAAATATTTTGTGATGTCAGACAATTACAGCCTAGTTATACAGGGCTAAGATCAACTGCTCAACTAGTAGTTCAGACAACATGCTGTCTTACATGGTAATATGTAGTTGTGCACATCCTTCACAGATACAGTAGAAAGTGATAGAAAATTCATTTGGCGAGAAGGGAAGGGGATCGGCCAACCCAGGCTCATGAAATATATTTTCCTATGGCAACATTTTTGACAAATAGATATTACATTGCTTCTTGTAGGTTTCATGGAAGTTTCAAAGTGAAATGTCAAAGAGTGACACTAAAAGGTTAATGCTTATAGGCATTTTAAAATAATATATTCGTATTCACATTTGAAAATAGCATATACCTACAGTACTGTACCAGGTGAGCTACCGAGAAAGCTTACTACATTAGAAAAGCCTTATACTCTATATGGGGTTTTGTACATGAGACAAAAATGTAGGCTATTCGTTTCAAAATCTTTTTTTTATTTTTATTTTTTTATATATTTTATTTAGGTCAAATTCTTAAATAGATTGCTTAGATTAGATGAATTATTGTGTTATGACATTACATCATATGACATTACATCTAAGAAATGGTACATGCAGAAGTTATCATAATATAGTAAATAAGGGCAAACTGCTGTCTTTGTAATCTGAGTGCAAGAATATTCAAATGTAATTTCATGGTGCAGCAAACATTTTCAGAGTTATTTAGACTGGAATATTATACATAAGAAATACCCTTAAATTTGACTTGAAATGAAAATTCACTCCATAAATTTTCCTTAATGATCTCAGTCTATCTATCTATCTATCTATCTATCTATCTATCTATCTATCTATCTATCTATCTATCTATCTAAAACCTCATAACCTTAATCAAAATGAAAATTCTTCCTGTGAAAATGACATACTTCTCATTGGTGATGTATTGCAGTACTTTTCCAATCATTTAGTCTGCTTAGACCTTGACTGCAATCTCACATTTATATATGGTTATTTATTATATATTTATGATATGACCTCCATTCATATCAACAATTTACCGACTGAACCAAGTCCCCGAACCCCCTTTTTTTTTCCAAACATCCCTTTCACTCGGATGTACATTACAATTCAGGAAAAAGAAAAAAAAATAAGAAAAAAGATCTGTTGATATTTCCATTACATGGCAGAAATCAATGGAAACATCCTTAATATCTAATTTTGCTACATTGTTTTTGGCTGTTATTATAGAGCACATATCCACAAAATGATTAAAAGTCCTAAATATCAACATCATCAACAAAAAGAAAAAATATAAACACTTGTAGGGGAAGAGTGTCTCTTTGTTATTAAATTCATATGTGAGAAGCTTGTGTGTGCAAACTTTCTCTACAGCAATATCAAATTGAATTAACGGGAGGTTTGTTGAAGTCATCAAACCTTGCAGGAAAGTTTCATCATATCTCTTCTAATTTGTTGTATCAAGTTGTTTATGAAGTCTTGCAGTGTTGGAAATTGTTGCATTTGTAAAAATGGTTCCAAAAGTTAAAAAAATTGGCACATCTTAAGTTTAAATCCATCGAGTTTTGCAACGGTATCAGACCATTTTATCTCATCACTGCAATCCCAGATTAAGGCCGTTCAAGTGATGGAAGCCGTCACTCAGAAAACATACTTTTGCCATGAAATTTTCATCTCGCATTTGAGACAGAAATGTGGCAGCTCTCTAGTGATGGTAGCCACGGAGAAAAGAAACATTCTTCTGTCTGAGTCCACAAAAATGTTTTCCATTCCTCTTGCCATTTATTATTGTGATGTAGGAGTAAATCACTGTGCTTGGCTGACACATCTCATAGGAGCCTGTGAAACATGGTGCTTTCGTGAAACTATGTTGTTAATGTTGATGTGCTATCCAAAATGAAGACATAAAGACACAGCTTTCTTATTGGTGGATCTTCTTTTATTTGTCGAAGAATGCCAGTATTTTACCTCTTGTCATTGTGTCAAACATCAGTATTTTTTTGAATAGATTGTGTTGTTTCTGTCTCCTCTATAGTGTTAGCATGTAATATTTCACAGTCTTTGAGTCAGTGAACGGTTTCTTCTTTTTTCTTGAGGACCCATGCTACACAGAGTGAGGCTGAAAGAGCTTTCTCTTGCTCGAAACATGATCTGACCATGATAGCTTGTTAAGCTTTGCACTTTATGTCAGTGAGTATCAGAGCCTGGAGGAAATTGTGTGTTGAAGTTTGAGTGCTTGGACTTGAAGTGCCTTCTCAGATTGTACTCCTGTATCACAGTACAACGCTTGTTACATGGCAAACTAGAAACACAATTTAGAAAACATTTTTTTTTTTCTTTACTTAACTGTCTGTTTCTGATAGTTAGCTTCTTTTGACATAGATTTAAAAAAACTGATTAATATAATTCACTTTTTTATTATGTGCTAATGTTTTGGTGGAATGCACTTTCAATGGATAGACAGAAATCTTACAGGTTTCATTAAAAACACCTTAATTTCTGTTTCTAAGATGAATGAAAGTCTTATGGATTTGGGATGCATAAATGATGGCAGAATTTATATTTTTTGGATGAAGTATTTCTGTTGGTAAAAAAAAAGAAGAATCTTGCAACTCAGAAACCTCAAAAACCTCAGCACCTGTTAGTTGAGTTCATTTAAATATCCTTAGGATTGACGCTGGCCACCAATTTAAATATCTGGCATTTTCATCACTTTCGGTGGATTTTGTCCCCCAAGCTTTGGATAATTTCTGCCCTAATAGGCATAACTTCTGCGTGAATCACAGTTAATATAGTGCTGTTATGACATTTAGAGAGGCTGTAGGTAAATGGTAAATTACACCGTTTAAGTTGTACATTGCTTCTCAGCTGTGGTAATGTCACAATCAAGTCATTTGTATTCATGCAGCTTTGTCTGATGGGGTTTTCATCAGCACAGAGGTCTGAAATGAAATAGGTGTCACTTCCATGGATAATGACCAAGAGTGACATCATAGGAAATTACCAGCATTTTTCCAGATGATTACGCACGAAGATACCAAATTTCTTCCACCTCTTTCTCTGCCCTTCTCATCTGCCTTACAATCAGCATTGTTTTCTTTGTGTTGCAGGGTAATGCTTAGTTTCAGAAATGCCGTACGTAGATCGTCAGAATCGGATCTGTGGCTTTCTAGACATAGAGGAATTGGAGAGCAGCGGCAAGTTTTTACGACGCTACTTCATTCTGGACACCCTGGAGGGCAGCCTGGTGTGGTACATGGATAACCCTCAGGTATCTACCCATCTCCATGTCTTTCACCCTGTCAGTGCACCGCTAAACACAGCGGCTTTTAATTTTACATCTGAAGGCCTCCCTTTGTTTTCCACTTCTGTGGATGTAAATACATGTAAAAAATAAAAATTGTATCAAATATGGCAGCATGGTGTTCCCCAGGGGCTAGTCATTGACCCATTTAAGTTTCACATATTAAGTAGGTTATGGATAAGTTTTGAAATTAAACCAAAATTCTCTTCATACTTTTTAAAAATATTGGAATAGTATGATTGCCGTAACAGTCAGTTTTTGTGCATTCTTCTGCCTGTGTGGACAGAAACATAATTGGTGCCACGACACCACGACTGAAGCTACTGCACGAAACTTACAGCAACTAATGTAGTCAGTTCCCAAATGAATGATTATTTTCTTGTCAGTGGATCAAATCACTGAGTAGTATTACTAAATTAATCAGTAGTTGTTTGTTACTGAATTAATCAGACTTACTTACTGAACTACAAGTTATTACTTTCATCCTGTCTGATCTCGAAATACATGAAAAAAATAACATGAAAACTGAAATTATAAATTTGTTGGCAGTAAGACTACTGAGAAGAAAATGCAATAAGAATGACTTTTTCCCAAACATTTCTTACTCAAAAGTACTAAAAGATTAATTGAATGGACCATTAAGGAACTAGAAGTGTTAAGAGGAATCTGGCAATAGAAACAGAGTGAAGTTCTTATGATTTGTATCCCTAGTTACTGAAAACACATGGGTAGATACAGTGAGGAAAATAAGTATTTGAACACCCTGCTATTTTGCAAGTTCTCCCACTTAGAAATCATGGAGGGGTCTGAAATTGTCATCGTAGGTGCATGTCCACTGTGAGAGACATAATCTTTAAAAAAAAATCCAGAAATCACAACGTATGATTTTTTTAACTATTTATTTGTATGATACAGCTGCAAATAAGTATTTGAACACCTGTCTATCGGCTAGAATTCTGACCCTCAAAGACCTGATAGTCTGCCTTTAAAATGTCCACCTCCACTCCATTTATTATCCTAAATTAGATGCACCTGTTTGAGGTCGTTAGCTGCATAAAGACACCTGTCCACCCCATACAATCAGTAAGAATCCAACTACTAACATGGCCAAGACCAAAGAGCTGTCCAAAGACACTAGAGACAAAATTGTACACCTCCACAAGGCTGGAAAGGGCTACGGGAAATTGCCAAGCAGCTTGGTGAAAAAGGTCCACTGTTGGAGCAATCATTAGAAAATGGAAGAAGCTAAACATGACTGTCAATCTCCTCGGACTGGGGCTCCATGCAAGATCTCACCGTGGGGTCTCAATGATCCTAAGAAAGGTGAGAAATCAGCCCAGAACTACACGGGAGGAGCTGGTCAATGACCTGAAAAGAGCTGGGACCACCGCTTCCAAGGTTACTGTTGGTAATACACTAAGACGTCATGGTTTGAAATCATGCATGGCACGGAAGGTTCCCCTGCTTAAACCAGCACATGTCCAGGCCCGACTTAAGTTTGCCAATGACCATTTGGATGATCCAGAGGAGTCATGGGAGAAAGTCATGTGGTCAGATGAGACCAAAATATAACTTTTGGTCATAATTCCACTAAACGTGTTTGGAGGAAGAAGAATGATGAGTACCATCCCAAGAACACCATCCCTACTGTGAAGCATGGGGTGGTAGCATCATGCTTTGGGGTGTTTTTCTGCACATGGGACAGGGCGACTGCACTGTATTAAGGAGAGGATGACCGGGGCCATGTATTGCGAGATTTTGGGGAACAACCTCCTTCCCTCAGTTAGAGCATTGAAGATGGGTCGAGGCTGGGTCTTCCAACATGACAATGACCAAGCACACAGCCAGGATAACCAAGGAGTGGCTCTGTAAGAAGCATATCAAGGTTCTGGCGTGGCCTAGCCAGTCTCCAGACCTAAACCCAATAGAGAATCTTTGAGGGAGCTCAAACTCCGTGTTTCTCAGCGACAGGCCAGAAACCTGACTGATCTAGAGAAGATCTGTGTGGAGGAGTGGGCCAAAATCCCTCCTGCAGTGTGTGCAAACCTGGTGAAAAACTACAGGAAACGTTTGACCTCTGTAATTGCAAACAAAGGCTACTGTACCAAATATTAACATTGATTTTCTCAGGTGTTCAAATACTTATTTGCAGCTGTATCATACAAATAAATAGTTAAAAAATCATACATTGTGATTTCTGGATTTTTTTTTTTTAGATTATGTCTCTCACAGTGGACATGCACCTACGATGACAATTTCAGACCCCTCCATGAATTCTAAGTGGGAGAACTTGCAAAATAGCAGGGTGTTCAAATACTTATTTTCCTCACTGTATACTGAACACCATAGTTCTGCAGTAAGACGATGTGGTGTCTCAGTGGTTTTGGGGCAGTAACTGTAGAGAACTACACCTTCAGTGCTGTCAGAAACAGGAAAACCGTAAGCCACTGTTGACCTTTTTCTACTATCACAGTTAGAATCTTGATATGCAAAACACTGTGTAATACTAACATTTCCTCTCCGACACACCTTGTTATTATTATAGTTTTAAAAAGCATCATTTTGTGAACTTGCTGCACAGATATTGGCCTTTTTTACTCTATAAACTTTGCTAATAGCCTGTAGAGAGATTTCACCTCCCATATGCTTGTGAGTAAAGGATATGAGTGCCATGGCCTCTGTTGGACTTTATAATCTCATAAGTATTAGGTCATTGATGTGTCTTTGCCTCCAGACCACTTTAACCATTCAGATTTATGGTGTTTGTATGTTTGTAGATGTATTTGCATCTGTATGGGTCACACTTTGCTTTACTGTGCAACTTTATAAGGGTATCTTTGTCTGAGACTAGCAAACTAGCCCTAACTGTTCATAACTGTGTTGAGTGTACATGGAAGGAATCTACACAGATGGTAATTACGAAGAGTTTAATTAAAAAATACTTAATTAGCACATAGTGAAATCTAGTATTACTGATACTTTCAATGTCTTAAACTCATTTAGCTTGGAGTAAAAGAGGAAATATCAGGCGAAACCTGACTAGAACTGAGACCACTGATGAAGAGCCTATGTCAGGACCTGTCTTTTTTGATTCTTCATGTTCTTTCTTTGTTTCTTTTAATGGATTCTCTCTTTTCTCTTGGCTGCTGCAGGTTCTGTATCAATCACTTATCCAAGACTCAGTCAGTAGCCCCAGCTAGCATCTTTTATTGATGCCACGTCTGACTCTGAATAATTTACTACCTCACTGCATCTGTAGATGTGTGCTAAAACTTTCATAGACCCCTGTGCAATTCTACAACTTTGGAGAAAACCTTACACTTACCGTAAATGTATTCTGTCCACGTTTGTTTTCAGACACTGCTTGAAACACACACACAAACAGACGTCTCACATCAAATCAGCGTGTAACATTTTATATTCTGAATTTCAGCTCTAATGACTTGAACCTTCTCCTTCTGCAGAATCTTCCAGAAGGAACATCCTATGTCGGCTCCCTCAAACTATCATATATATCCAAGGTTTGTAATTACCAGTTATTTCCAGCTTTTTATATATATATTTGGGGTGTAACGGTACCAAATATTTTTGCTACGGGTTTTTCGGATCGGTTTGCATGTGTACCAAACAGATCGTTCCATTTTTTCAGGAAATTCAGACAATAAATGCCGTTTTGACACTCTTTGACACAGCCATATCGCCGTAGCCTATACTTAAGGTCTTTGCACACTGAGTCTGAAATTTTTGTATGCGTTTTTTCGTATTCGTCATCCTATCCTATCAAAATGATTGTGACGGATGCGAGAACGCAGAAAATCGTACCTGATCCAAAAATTTTACGACGGACGAAAGTTTTGGAGGTAGTGTGTAAACGTGATTGACACAAGGTGAGGTCGTATTTACTTTTTAATGTGCAAAAATTTCGGATGAGAATTTCAGACTCAGTGTGCAATGACCTTAATGTCTCAGTTCTAATGACAGTACAGAGTGTGAGTAAGCGCGATCATCCCTTCCTCTTTACTAATAGTTTTAATGTGAAATATACATGAATGAACAACCCCTCACATAATCGCTCAACTAGTGTTTCAACCGCAAAAAGACGTCATTAAAACAGCTTGTAAACAAAATGTCATGTAGCATTTAATTTACCTAGGCAAGTGATCAGTGTCTACAGCTCGTTATTTGCTAGAGAAATTAAGTCTAGAAAAGAGCATTTTGTGAAATTTTAGACTATGCCTATACTGCCGTGCAAAGGCAAAAATCCGTAACTTCGATTTTGGTCGAAAATTAGTTATTGAGATTTTAGGGACATTCAAGATCCTATATCTTGTGGATGAGTATCTTGAGTCAATTTCGTTGTTTTTCCAAGAAAATAATGAGTTGTCTTAACCGTAATAATACATTATATTTACTTTACCTGTTAGTAATGTCTTAATTGTTTAATGTATATGTCTAAATAAATACTTTATGAAACAAGACTCTGTAAATTATTTTATTTCAACAACAAATAGAAATTTTATAATTTAGAAGTTAATTTAAAAACAATTTACATGTTTGCATACAATTTTTTATTTTGAGTGTTGATTATTATAGTTTAAAATAAATAGTAATTGAATTTAAGTTTGGGCTCTGTTGCTAATTGTAACCTTATAGTAATGTAAAAGGGCTCCCATACTGTTGTTCAATTTAAAACCATTGTTAAATAAAAAAAAATGTAAAAAAATTATGTTTAGTTTTTTCCCTCCTGCTGTAACGTAACCATACCAAACCGTGACGTGAAAACTGAGGTACATACCGAACCGTCATGTTTGTGTACCGTTACACCCATAATATATATAGTGGAAAATGTTTTAATGCACCTTTAAATATGCATATGTTTACAATATTATTGATCTGGTCATACTTTGTCATTAAAGGTTAGCGATGCCACCAAATTGCGGCCAAAGGCGGAGTTCTGCTTTGGTAAGCAATCGATTTACTTTCTCCGTGTCACTCAGAGGATACAGTACATGGAAGGTAGGTCATGTTAGACCATGACCCCTGACCTTGGCTATTGTTTCTGAGATCAGAGCCAGAGACAATCACACACTGGGGGTTCTGGGACTTTACCCGGTGGAGTTAGACGAGAGGCCACTGTCAGAAGTGTACGTGAGCAACATAATACAGATACTATAATTAGTCACACATTGAGTCTGCTACTCTAAAGTGTTTAATAAAGTAGTGGTCTGACCCTCCTGGAGTGATTCAGGCCCGGTGAACCCTGGTTGATTCTTTAATGTTTGCTGTTCACTAAAAACATGTTCTTTCACTTACGGTGAGAAGTTCATAAGTTCATTGAAGTTCAAGTGCATCGAATCTTGATATCAAGGATGATTTAATAAGGTTTGTTGGAAACACCGACAGCAAGTTTCATATGTGCTAAGTTGACCACATGAACACAGTAACTATAGTAGCTGCCTCTGAAACCAGCCACACAAAAGGGACGTGACAGTTTTCACTTTTAGACTTGCACAGAAAAAGATTTCAGTGGAGTTTAGATGTTGTTTTTGTGACTTGTGAAGATAACGCTTCATGTTTAGCTTTGGTTAATTACCAGTGACATATTTGGAAACGAGAAGTACAATCTTTCTGTGTATGGCAGTCCCACTTGTCAGGAAAATGACAGTACACACACACACACATTTGACTGAATCATACCTCATTAATAGCGGTTCACTTGCACATTTGCATTTATCAGCAGCGAACCGTATCAGAGTTCACATTATCACCTATTCAAGTAGACTGGTATGGTTTGCTGGTATGTGTTATTTTAGTATAACTGAGATACTATTATAGTTTTTTTTTTTTTTATAGTTTTAATAATTTTGTGTTGTTTGTTTATTTGTTTGTTTTTGTTTAATGTAATTCCATGTAATTTGTTTCCATGTAATTTTAAAATTTTAGTACATCAGTTTGAAAATGAGAAATGTGGTCTTGGCAAATAGCTTAAAAGATGTTTTATTTTATTTTACTTTACTTTACATCAAAGAAACCTGGATGCTCACCAGAAGTGCTAGTGTGAAAGCACCCTTCTTCAGGCCTAGAAGCACATACTTAGACAGGAAGAGACTGTCTGACCTACATATAATCTATGTTGCCAAATTATAGTGCCACAAAAATGTGATTATATCATCATCTCAAAACTGTTTAAATAAATCTTTGTGTCCTCACACAGTCATCAACGCTGGAATGAGGAAGTTTTACTTGCAGGCGAATGACAAGCAGGATTTAGTGGAGTGGGTCAGTGCGCTCAACAACGCCACCAAAATCACAGTAAGTCCTGACCCTGGATCAGATTCCTCTTACTAACCAGAGAACAGTTCAGATGGTTCTCCAAACTGCAGATTTGGAGACCTGGATCCTGTAGGTGTACAGACAAAATTAGCCTACATTAAATGTATTTTTCTCTACTAAAATTGAATAAGAAAATAATATATCTATTCTTCAAAACACTTTGTTCTATGTAGGACCCTGGGTATGCTGAAGCCTATCCCAGTATCTCAGGCCATAGATTAAGATAATTAGCTGAGATGAGTAAACAGTAAAAATAAAACAAGAGAATTGTTATATTCATTTTTAGATGAATTTATTGGCTTTTAATTAATGAATTGCTTGTGTTGGCCAATAATCCATATAAAATTAAGGGGGAAAAAAAACTTTTTTTTGCAATTTGTTAAAAGTTAAAATACACATACAGACATACATATGTACATATTTTATATATATACAGTGCCCTCCATAAGTATTGGGACAGTAAAGACAAAAATTGCTCTGTTTGCTGTGGAGTCGAGAAATCTGTAAATGTGATTAAATGATGAATATGAGACAAAATTACGGAACGTCATATTTTATTATTGGGTGATTCAACACAGATGTTTTACCAGCTAAGAAGATCAGCAATTTTTGAGTTTCATCCCCCTATCTGATATGAGCATAAGTATTGGAACAGTTGCCTCCCAGGTCTAAGTGATCCTGTTGCATTAATTGTTCAGATATTAAACGCAGAGAATGTGTCTCATAAGATATAACCATTGCTTCTGCATTCTGAGTCTTGCATTCGATGATGATACACACAAACCAGGATGAAGACAAGGGAGCTGACTTCGAGAGAAAAGCAAGCAATTTGGATGCTAAAAGAAAAGAGGAAGTCAATTATAGTTATAGCAAATACAAAGGGCATGGAGAAATCAAGAGAAACCACTGGCGATATCAGCAACCAACAACAACATGATTGGCTGAAAAAAACAGACAATGATGACAGACAAATCACAAAAGCTGTGAAAATGAACCCTAAAATATGTGTCTGTAAAATCACCAACAAGCTCCAGAAAGCTGGGGTGATGTTCTGACAATCTACTTTCCGCAGGAGACTTTGACGCAGAATTACACAGGCTACACAGCAAGATGCAAACCTCTGACCAGCACCAAAAATAGAAAGGCAAAATTAGAGTTTACAAAAAAGCACAAAGGTGAGCCAGTAGAGTTTTGGAACTGAGTTTTATAAACAGGTGAGACAAAGATTAACCTTTATCTAACTGATGGGAAAGCAAAAGTGTGGAGAAAAAAAGGGAACTGCAAATCTATGCAGTTGCAGTATGATCCTAAGCATACAACCTCATCTGTAAAGCATGGTGGAGGTGGTGTCATAGTATGGGCATGCATGGCTGTCTCTGGAACAGGCCCTCTCAACTTTAATGATGACTTAATGGACAACCCGAATTCCGGAAATGTTGGGACGTTTATTAAATTTGAATAAAATGAAAACTAAAAGACTTTCAAATCACATGAGCCAAACTTTTATTCACAATAGAACATAGAGAACATAACAAATGTTTAAACAGAGAAATGTTACTTTTATGCACTAAATGAGCTCATTTCAAATTTGATGCCTGCTACAGGTCTCAAAAAAGTTGGCACGGGGGCAACAAAGGCATTTTGAAAAGATTCAGCTGGGAGAACATCTAGCAACTAATTAAGTTAATTGACATCAGGTCTGTAACATGATTAGCTATAAAAGGGATGTCTTAGAGAGGCAAAGTCTGGGCAGAGGCTCTCCAATCTGTGAAAGAGTGCTTAAAAAGATTGTGGAATACTTTAAAAACAATGTTCCTCAATGTCAAATTGCAAAGGCTTTGCAAATCTCATCATCTACAGTGCATAACATCATCAAAAGGTTCAGAGAGACTGGAGAAATCTCTGTGCGTAAGGGACAAGACCGAAGACCTTTGTTGGATGCCTGTGGTCTTCGGGCCCTCAGACGACACTGCATCACTCATCGGCATAATTCTGTCATTGACATTACTAAATGGGCCCAGGAATACTTCCAGAAGCCACTGTCAGTAAACACAATCCACCATGCCATCTGCAGATGCCAACTAAAGCTCTATCATGCAAAAAGGAAGCCATATGTGAACATGGTCCAGAAGCGCCGTCGTGTCCTGTGTTTCAAAGTAGAAAAGTGTTCTATGGTCAGATGAGTCCAAATTTGACATTCTTGTTGGAAATCATGGACGCCGTGTCCTCTGGGCTAAAGAGGGGGGAGACCTTCCAGCGTGCTATCAGCATTCAGTTCAAAAGCCAGCATGTCTGATGGTAAGGACAATGCAAAACCACATACTGCAGCTATTACAACAACACGGTTTCGTAGTAGAAGAGTCCGGGTGCTGAATTGGCCTGCCTGCAGTCCAGATCTTTCACCTATAGAGAACATTTGGCGCATCATTAAACGAAAACTACATCAAAGACGACCATGTTTAAACATTTATTTTCTGTATGTTCTATTGTGAATAAAATATTGGCTCATGTGATTTAAAATTCTTTTAGTTTTCATTTTATTTAAAATTTATTTAATTTATTTAAAAAACGTCCCAACATTTCCGGAATTTGGGTTGTATGATGACAGTAGCAGAATGAATTTGGAAGGGTGCAAAACCATCTTGGCTACCAGTTTTCAAGAAAATGCCACCAGACTCACCAGAAAGCGCTTCATTTTGCATCAGGACAATGACCCAAAACACCCTGCCAGTTCAGTCAAGGAGTTTATCAGGGCAAAGAAATAGAAGGTCTTAGATCGCCCAAGTCCGTCTCCAGATGTAAACCTGATTGAACATGAATTTCATCAGCCAAAGAGGAGACTAAAGGCAGAAACTCCCCAAAACAAGCAACAGTTGGAATTGGCTGCATTAAAGACTGGAAAAAGCATTTCAAAGGATGAGACCAAGAGTCTGGTGATGTGGGTCACCGACTCACTGCCCTGATTGCATGCAAGGGATCTGCAACTAAATAATAGCTTTTAATCTTTTACATCTGCCTTAAGTTCAACTGTTCCAATACTTACGCTCACATCAAATAGTGAGATAGAAGTGCTGTCCTTTTTATTTGGTAAAACATGTATGTGTTGCAACAGCTAATTATAAATTGTGACATTTATTGACCTATTCTTAGTTGACCTCATATTCTTAGTTTAACAAATTTTTCTCCTTCTTTTTTTTTTTTTTTTATTTAGGTACATTAGGGGAAGTATTTAAAGAATCTTATGCATGATGAAATGCATGGCAAAAAACACTGAATCAAATTATTAATGGAATTTGTCTATCAAATCAAATTGAATTGTTCTCAGTTTGAAAAAAAAGTGTTTTAGAATTTCGAAAACCATTGAATCATGAATCATATCAATTCACACCTCTATTGATTACATCACAACCTCTATTGTGAAAAAGAGATGCACTTTTGCTGAAAATTTCAATTCATATTGGTATATGCCAGGTTCTATAGGCTTAATCATCTTCAATCAGCTTAAACACGTTAAACACTTTAGGTAATTTATGATGCTTACATAATCAGAATATTCAACATGGACAATGTCAGATCATAATGTAGATGCTGCTAATAAGATTGTTGAATGTTAATGGCAGTATTATCATGGAGTGCATGATGTGTTTTGCTAACATGATTAGAACTGGCAGTTTGTTTTGGGTCAGAGACAGAATGTGTAGTGATGGTGTATTGATGAGGGAAGTGTTTTTGGCCTGAAGGCACTAAACGATGAACTGTCATCCCCACAGAAGCAGCTGTAGTGTTAGATCACTGCATCGGCTGAACCAGAAGGACAAATTATTCATTTACACTGAGGGAAAAAGAAAATGTCTAGTTTAGTCTAGTCTAAATTTCAGTGTTTTTTTATTGCAACAACATGAAAAGCATTGAAAACTTTGCTACGTACTATTATTCCTCAACATTAGAAAATGTAATTGGCATCAGTAAGATGTTTTAGTCTCTAATATTCACCAGGGCTGCATTTATTTGATCAAAAGTACAGTAAAAACAGTAATGTTGTGAAATATAATTGAAATTTAAAGTAACATTTTATTTGAAATATTTTTATATTCGTTTTCCATTTTAATATATCTAAAATGTAATGTATTACATTTATAGCAAAGCTGAATTTTCAGCAGCCATTACTCAAATGATCCTTTTCAGAAATCATTCTAATATGCTCAAGAATCAGTTGTGCTGCTTGGTATTTTTGTGGAAACCAAGATAATTTTTTTCAGTATTATTAGATGAATAGAAAGTTACATAGGATAGCATTTATTTGAAATAGAAATTTTATAACATTATAAATGTCTTTCTTGTCAGTTTTGAGTAATGTAATGTGTCCTCACTGAATTAAAATATTAATTTATTTTAAAAAAATAAATAAATTACTGACTCCAAACTGTAGTGTATGTGTCAAAGTTCTTCCTACCTTACTTATGCTGTTTCTGGCTGTGTGTAGCAAAGAGGTTTATTTTTACAAGCTCCCTGCTCATTTTAAATCATTTAATTTTAACACTTTGAGCAGCACATGTCCATGTACGTTGTTTTGTGAATCTGTAAGAGCAGCTTTACAAAGAAGCTGATATATAATTTTGTATTTAAAGAGAAACTGTCAGTTCTGGTCAGTCCTCTTATTTACATATTTTGGTCAAATCTTTTGGCAAAAAATATGTATGGACCCCAAATGGAATGGTTCGATTTGGAATTGATTGTCCTTGTCAGACCTTTTTTGTATTAAATATATAAAGAAAGCAGCTGTCGCATACAAATTTGTTATGTTTGTTTGTCTTTTCTCACTTCTTCTCCAGGTGCCAAAGTCAGGTGAGCAGGTGGCCCATAATACAGCAGAGGCATGTGTGGACACATCGGGTGCCACGAAACAAGTGTCCTACAAGACCGAAATCATTGCAGGAGTGCCCATCATCACCACCACACAGGTCATTTAAGCTCATGACACATTAACATATATATATTAAAAATGCAAAAACAAAATCCTGTAAGAAACACTGAGCAGTTTCATGATAATCAGTTGGTTTATACTTTGATATATATCATGATACTGAATGATTACCACTTTTGTTTACCATGTGTTTGTGCAGTAGCATTACTGATGTAGCTAATGCAACACATTTTAATAAACATTGTTGTATGTCACTGGATCTCAGGAAAAGGGGGAAGGTCAGAATGGTGCAGACAAGAGCGGGATGAGGAAACCTCCTGGTCAGCTGCCGTTTTACCTGAGCCGGAGTAACCAAGACCAGTCGGTCATTAAAGCTGGATATTGTGTCAAACAGGGAGCTGTGGTGAGTAAAAAGTGCAGAATAAGTTTGTATATGCGTTTTTTGTCGAGTATCATATTTCATACATCAGACTTTTAGGGCTCATATAATATGATATAGAATATGGAGTTCATATTCGAGGAGGGGAAACACACTTTTTTATTCAGAGGCCTGAACTGAGCAAAAATATGCAATTTGATGCAGTTGCTGATATTTATATGGCAAAAAGTCAGATGAAATTCTGATAGCATATAATGTAAGTCAGTGAGATAACAGTATAGCAGGCTACTTACATAAAACACATATAAATAAAATAAAATTGTCACTCTATATCTCCCAACAATTTAGGTGAAGTTTTGCAGACAAAAAAGGTCCAATATCTATCAACATATAAAGCACAGCTCACACAAAGTAACTTTCAAACCTTGCAGCTTTCTTTTGGTCAGATACTTCTTTCTATCTTTCTCTAGATGAAAAACTGGAAAAGGAGATACTTCTTGCTGGATGACAATGCACTAAGCTACTTCAAATCAGACATGGTTAGTCTCTCCCTCTCTTGCTTCCTCCTCCTGCGTCTCTCTAGAGTCCTGCACACTGCTGTTGACCTTGAATTCTTCTCAAACCCATTGACCTGTCCAGCTCTTTGTTTTCATTGTGTTTTGCACCTGTGCGTCTATGAGCCCGTCTATAAGCTCCCATCTGATAAGTGAAAGTCCGGCCTGTGTATTGTTCATGCCATCTGATCCTGTGTCCAATTACATTTCACCAATGAAGTATATTTACATATGTGCCCCCAGAATTAGACCAGTGACTCATGTGGGAGTGAAAGCTTGTGTCCAGTGGAGGCTATAAGACCGTGTGTGTGTGTGTGTGTGTGTACCCTGGTGGTTGTTTGAACTTGTTCACAGTGTTATGAATTCCTCTTGCTGTGTCAGCAGGCTGACTGTGTCAGAACATGTCTATATCAGTGGCGATTGCTTTAGGACTTCACTGGAAGCACAGCTTCCTCTTAAATTTCATAAACATTTTGGGGGATTCATAATTATGTTTTAGAAACAAATATAATTCTGTTAAGTTAAAAATATCCACATGGCTTGATGCATACTTTTTTACCAAGGAGTTGAAAAATTAAGGAGCGCATTAAAGAACTTTAGGGGTGCATTTATTTTACTTTACACTTTATTTTGCTGATACTATATTACTATATTTTGAAACTGGGAGCCTGTAGAATGCACGAGCAAAAAATACCATTTTAATTCATTAACTATTTCTGTAATTATATCTATAATTACACTGCTAACCATAATATCTGAAATCCTAACCGTATCCCACCTCAACAGCAGCAAAAGTGTTTACTTTTAATAACACTACATGATCATAATAAGGACACTGTACCAAGCAATTATTTTTTTTTTTGATGTAAATACAGAATATAAAGTGGAACCAAATATTCAATTAAATTTTCTTTGTTGTAATTTCTGTCTTTAATACTTGGAAAAGCTGCTTTTTAATGCTATGATTAAATTGCCTAACCCCAGGTCAAGGCCACTTGTAATTTTTGAAAAGGTTAACACCACTTTTGACCCTGAGATATGAAGTCCTTCTCCAAATCACAATATGAGAACTAAGCAGTGTGAATCACTAACCCGACAGGTATATATTTGGTAAATTAACAGTTTCATAATCCAGGGTTGAATGTGACACTGGGTTAACAGTTCAAGAGTGAGAAGTCTATAATATCACTCAACTCATTGGAGTATCGATGGAAGGACAATTATTTAACATATGTTTCCTCTAAAATAAAGTGACTGCCATGTCTTCATGTCCGATAAAGAAACCATCACTGGCTCACTTTTCGGCTATAGTGTTTTAAAATCATGGTAAACGCTTATAAATTGTTTTGACTGAGGGGGCAGAACAATGAAAAGTTGTTCCACTGTTCAAACACACAACTTCCTGTTGAAAATTTTTGACAAACATTATTTCCCACGGATTTATAGTAGCCTAATTATTTTTATTCCCATGAAGTTAAGAATAGCAGAGACTATTAAACTGATCTTTTTCCTCTGACAGTGAAAATTCAATGCAGTTATTACTAGGAGTTAGTCATATAAACAAAGTCTTACAAATCTTACTGTGAATGCTTGATTTCATATGCAAAATGCAATTATTGACTATTTTCAATTGTGAAACTGTCACAAATCATACAAAAAAAATAATTGTATGAAATCAAATCTATTTAAACTGAACCAAACCTTGACTATATTCAGATTTTTCATTTCCAGTCTAATTAGAGGCTAATGAACTACGATCTGTGGTTCTAAAGTACTGTATTTGTTAAATACCATAGGAAAAGACAACTGTGATGTTGTAGGTGACAAGAACTTGTTACAGCTTCGGCAAGAGAACAGGAAGCAACTGATTCTCTCTCTCTCTCTCTCTGTGTGTGTGTGTCGTGAGGAGGGCAGGCATAGGAAGGAGGCTTGGTCAAAGGCTAAATCATACAGTAGATGTCAATAAAGGCTATTTCAGGGCTGATAATCACAGGCCTGCGCTCACTGCAGCACCCTGCTCGGGCCTGCACTTCCTCACTGCACACACTCGCATGGCTGAAATGTTTGCTCAGTGCTTGTTCAATCATTCACATGAAATAAAGGCAATATTTAATACATTACTGAATGAAACTCTGTTTTTAGGAGCGGGACCCATTACGAGTTATTCCTCTGAAAGAAGTGAACAAGGTGCAGGAGTGTAAACAAAGGTCAGCAGTGCTTCATTTGTGCTGTTGTTTTTGTTTTCTTTTTGTGTTGTGTTTTGTTTAGTCATAACGTTAGTTTAGTTTTGTTTTGCTTTGTCTTGTCTTCTTGTTTTTTGGGGGGGGGGGTTTTGTCTTGTTTTGTCTTGTCTTGTCTTTTTTTGAAATAATGGTTTCCAAATACGCTTCTGCCACACCCCTTGTCATTCAGTGTTCCACAAAAAGGAAGTCGTGCCCCATACATACACCTCTGGTTGAGCCAGAGAAAACTGTAAACAAATCCTACTCAATTACTGTCTCAATGGTTTACTTGTAGTTTCACTTTAAAGTGGGATATAAAGTGGGCAAGTATTTTAACATTAAAATCACTGCACACAGCACACCATCATTAAATGAAAATTCAGCCATATTTATTTTATAAAAAACTATTTTTCTTAATTCATAATCCGTTACACTCAGATATTCATCACAATAAAGAAGAAAAGATCTGTTGCTACTTCCATTTCATTGTAACTTTAAATGCATGTATTTAAACTATGATTGTATTCGGACAACTCACTATAGACACAGATTGTTATTACGTCTGGAAAATCAGAAATGAGAAATCATCCGCCAAGTGACGTTCTAAGGAAACGTTAGTGACGTTTAGCAATATCTATCCTTTTATAAATGGGATCTTCTGGATGAAAACACACACTCTGAACAGACGTCATGGTGATGTATGTGCTCTGGCAGGATAGGTCAGGCAAACATGACATTTGTTATATTTTTATTTACTACAGGCCACCAAGTTTATCTTAACGTTAACATGTGACAGTTCACAATGTTTAAAAGTTATGCTCTTTGGGACTTGGGCAGACCTTTTATAATAGTGAGCAAACAAACAGTAATAAACCATAACAGCATTCCTATCATGCATCTGTGCTGCTGTGCTGTTTCAACAGTTTAGGATTTTACCCATGATTCTGTTGTGTCTAATACTGATTTGTGTTTTTAGTGACTTGATGATGAGGGACAATCTTTTTGAACTGGTTACTACCTCAAGAACTTTCTACTTTCAGGTAGGAATGTATTAATTCTTATTATTTAATTCATATTAATTCTTCACCCTCTCTATTGGGGTGTGCCTTAATATTTGATGGTAAACTAAATGCATACTCTTTCTTACAGCAGTGGTTTAGTGGCGGGTTAAAAAATAATACTGTTGCTTTATATGATTTTTGAATAATCTCATAAGTGTTTTGAAAAATACAGTCAAAAACTGGCCCGATTTACCAGACTGTCCATTCTAGTATATCCTCTTTGTGCTTGTCTGTCTCTCTTCTCTTTTTCTGCCGTGTCGGTGTCTAATGAATGTGCACTATGTTACAGATATGATTATATATGATTTTTGAATAATCTCATAAGTGTTTTGAAAAATACAGTTGTAATGTTACAGTATAAAAGCAGTGTTTTTTTTAAACACAGTAACACTTATTTTTTCATACTATTAGAAGATTATTCACAACACATTATGAGTTTATTCTCAACATTTTAAATTTTTCATTATTTTATTTTAACATGGCACTAAAACACTGCCTTTGATTAAAAAAAAAAAAAAAAATTCAGAAAAACAAAATAAAGTATAATAAATAAAGCATTAAAGGGATGAAGTGATTTGTGAGAAACACACTACTTTTCAAAATTTTGGGGACCATTTTTATGTTTTGTATAAATGTATTTACTCTTGATTAATTTAATGCACCCTTGCTTTATATATAAATATATAAACCCTTTAATATAACTTTCTGTGTTTTATCATTGTACTCTGTGTTTTTAATGTAAACAACTTTTATTGTAATGGGACAATAGTTTTGGCTATTGTTTATTTTTGTCCCATTACATTACTTTATTTGCAGTGGAGACGCATTACATCTTTAGAAATTTTATATCAGATGGAATATAATATTTATATTTCTTGAGTCATTTTTAGCAGCAAAAACCTGATTCCTTGTCTGGAAATCACATTTGTGATCAGAACGATAAGCTTATGTTATCTTACCTTTTAATCTGAGATGGCACTTAGTCTCTTAGTTTTGAGAGCCATGGATCCAAATAATTTCAAGCATGAATAAATGTTTTAATTGATTGTTTTTAAATGTTAAACATTTTAACAAAAATGAAAGCTGTCTGTATTTTTCTCTGTCTCAGTCGGACAGCCCAGACGAGATGCACGGCTGGATCAAGGCTATCTCTGGGGCCATAGTGGCCCAACGGGGTCCTGGACGCTCAGCAGCCTCAGTAAGAATGGCCTTTGTTTAGTGACATTCTGAGTCCTCAGCCGTTTTGATTTGTGTTTTGTGAAGTGTTTTGTTGCCACACATCCTGTCCATGTCCAGCCCAACTTGTGTCTCTTCAAATGTCACTCATTTATGTTTACTGCTGAAATGACCAAAAATCCAATCTCAAAAGGACAGTTTACCCTAAAATTAAACATTTGTCATTGTCCGCTCAAAAACTGGCCCGATTTACCAGACTGCCCATTCTAGTATATCCTCTTTGTGCTTGTCTGTCTCTCTTCTCTTTTTTTGCCGTGTCGGTGTCTAATGAATGTGCGCTATGTTACAGATGCGTCAGGCCAGGCGGCTCTCAAACCCTTGTATACAGAGGTATACATCCTGCAATGGTGAATGCAGCACGTATGTGTTGAGAACAAACCCCTTGCGCTTTGTCCCTGTTTGTTTGCATCCAGCCCCTGCTTAGTCCTTGAACTAGTTCTGAGCAGGGTAGAGGTGCCTCACCTAAATAATCCAACCCCGCAGACAAACCAAGCTATAACCAAACCTCATGTCGCCTATAGTGACCTTTGACATCCATCATCCCCATTTTCTCTTTTTATATACTTTGGAACATCCATACTAAACATCTCACACATTCATCTGATTACCCACACTTCTGTACGGCAGGGTTACTTATTATAGTCAATTAAAACTATAAGTGAAGCTAAAATCACAACCATAAAAGTAGAAAGTTACTTGAAATAAAATAAACGTTAACTGAAATTAAATTAAATTAAATCTAGAAAAAACCTTTTCTTTGACCTAGTTACAAAGGCAGCATTTCTCAGTTTAATTTAGTTTAACTTGATATACTAAAATAAACCGAAACTGAAAACAAAATATAAAAATAAAAACTGATTCAAAATGTGAATAAAAAATAAAAAATCTCAGTGATACTAAAATAAAACTGCTGTCCAAGGCTCAGTAAAACATATATTTGATAACATTGATTTATAGTGAGACATTCTAATGTAATTTACTGAATTAAAAAAAATCATAATTGATTCTTTTTTAATGTAATTAATTTCATATTTAAAAAATATGTATTCGATGTATTCAATGTAAAAAATATTTTTATAAAAGTCATTTAAATATATGCAAGAAAGACAATTCAGTATGCAAATATCAAAGACGTTGATATTATGAGATTAGATTGTAAACTAAATGCATACACTTTATTACAATAAAAGTTTTAGTGGCAGGTTAAAAAAATAGAGCTGGTTTATCTTGTTTTTATTTTTGTATAATGATTTGTTTTCTCATAAAACTTTATTATTTTAAACTCTATTATTAATTTTTGGCAAAATTCTCAAATTTTAGCTCAGCTATAAAACTGTCATTTTTTTATTTTTGATTGGAGTGAAGAAAGATAGTATATAAAATTAATAAAATATGAATTTAAATATATGCAAGAAAGACAATTCAGTATGCAAATAGATAAAAAGAAGACCAGTCACAGTTTAGTTTCTCAATTTTACTGTGACTCAGTTAGAAAATATGCAATTATAAAAGATGGATAGATAAATATTACACTGGAGCACATTCTTACAGTTCCTAAAACCTAAATCCTAAACTTTACACTTGGGTTACACTTTATTTTGATAGTCCACTTTAGTCATTCTACTAACTATAAGTAACTTTGTAACTACATGTCAACTACATGTCAACTAATTCTCATTAATTTGCATCTACATGTCTACTAACTCTCAGTAGGGTAGGTTTAAGGTTAGTAGAATAAGTTGACATATACTTGCAAAGTTTCTAATAGTCAGTATGTTGTATGTTGTGGACCCATCAAAATAAAGTGTTAGAAGATATTAAGCAGACAGTCTACTAATACTCTAATGACTGCTAGTTGATATGTAGTTGCAAAGTTACTTACTGTTAGTAGAATGTCTGAAGTGGACTATCGAAATAAAGTGTTACCGAAAAAAAAAAAAAGACATAACACACTGAAATGATCTAATTAAGGCTGAACAATGTCTGTACGTGAATCTGTTCGGGCTGAATTAATTTTAGAAATTTATGGAGAGGAAGAATAATAATAGAATGTATTAGGGATATCCGTACAGTGCTGCATGATGTAAAAACAATGATTGAATCTTGAAGTTTGCCAGTACAGCAGGACAATATTTACTAGTGGGTCCATGCTGATTCATAAAAATATTTAATGTATATCTCTTTTCAAAAACATTTCCATTTGTCTTCTGGTAGTTGAGCATTACTCTACATGTTTGCAAACAGCAAGTCATTTCAATAAATTCTCATCATGAGCACATCTGGAAATTATTAATTCAGTTTAATAGATGTAGTACACAATTGTGAAATTTCAAGTTTGTTTGAGTTTAATTAAACTAAAATCTAATCATGAAATCATAAGTAAATAATACTATTATAGATAATAAAGAGGACTCTTATAAACCACCTGATTTTCATAGAAAGATATAAAGATCCTTTATATAAATGTAATTCTTAAAGTACACTGTATCAAATACGTATGTTGAAAGCCAAAAGTTGACCCATCCAGATCTTTTGTCAAGTTGATGTTATTTTTTTTCCCCTCCACCTTAAGGTCATACATTTTGAACAAGAACTAATTGTGCTTAGTTCTTTGTTTTGTTAGGCCGTGGTTTGTTGTTCGCTGTTTGTAAGTTTAGGTCTTTGGATATTTGTCTGGAATGACCAAAAAGTCGTAAATTACTACTGTCACATTTTAGTTTGGGGACCAATTCTCACTATTAACTACAATTTTTTCATCAATAAACTCCTAAGTTGCTGTTTATTAATAGTTTGTGAGGTACAACCCGAATTCCGGAAATGTTGGGACATTTTTTACATTTGAATAAAATGAAAACTAAAAGAATTTCAAATCACATGAGCCAATATTTTATTCACAATAGACCATAGATAACATAAATGTTTAAACTGAGAAATCTTACAATTTTATGTTTACATTTCAAATTTGATGCCTGCTACAGTTCTCAAAATAGTTGGGACGGGGGCATGTTTACCATGGTGTAGCATCTCCTTTTCTTTTCACCTCTTTTGGGCATCAAGGTTATGAGTTTCTGGAGTTTTGGTGTTAGAATTTGGTCCCATTCTTGCCTGATATAGGTTTCCAGTTACTGAAGAGTTTGTGGTCGTCTTTGGCGTATTTTTCGTTTAATGATGCGCCAATGTTCTCTATAGGCGAAAGATCTGGACTGCAGGCAGGCCAGTTCAGCACCTGGACTCTTCTACTACGAAGCCATGCTGTTATAGCTGCATTATGTGGTTTTGCATTGTCCTGCTGAAATACACAAGGCCTTCCCTGAAATAGACGTCGTCTGGAGGGGAGCATATGTTGCCCTAAAATCTTTATATACCTTTCAGCATTCATAGTGCCTTCCAAAACATGCAAGCTGCCCGTACTGTATGCACTTATGCACCCCCATACCATCAGAGATGCTGGCTTTTGAACTGAACGCTGATAACACACTGGAAGGTCTCCCTCCTCTTTAGCCCGGAGGACATGGCGTACGTGATTTCCAACAAGAATGTCAAATTTGGACTCGTCTGACCATAGAACACTTTTCCACTTTGAAACAGTCCATTTTAAATGAGCCTGTAGCAGGCATCAAATTTGAAATGAGCTCATTTAGTGGATAAAAGTGTAAAATATCTCCATTTAAACATTTGTTATGTTCTCTGTGTTCTATTGTGAATAAAATATTGGCTCATGTGATTTGAAAGTCTTTTAGTTTTCATTTTACTCAAATAAAAAAAAAAAACATCCCAACATTTCCGGAATTCGGGTTGTAGTTTTTAAGTTCAGGTATGGGGTAGGATAAAGAAATATCAAATATGGGCATGCAGAATAAGGCATTACGTGCTTTATATGTACTAATAAACAGCCAATATGCTTGTAATATGCATGCTAGTTAATAGTTAGAATTGGTCCCTAAACTAAAGTGTTACTACTACATTACATAACATTTTTTTCATTATATACTATATATTATTTTCAACATATTATCTAATTTGTCATATCATTTTGTATTCATCATGTTTGATGCCCACATTTAACTTCTATTTACTTACAGTTTACAATCCATTTAACCTCACCTGCTTTTCTTTAAAAAAAATGTCTTTCTTTTTTTCTTTCTTTTTTTTCAATTACAGGACATTACTAAATTTACATCTACATGTCAGTATTAACAATGCACTAAAAGTCATTTATTTATTTATTTAAATTAAATCTCTTTGAAATAATGTAGACTAGTCATTTGTGACTAGGAATGTTGTTTTAATCTATCATGTTGAGGTCACATCACATCAGTTTTTAAACACAATGATAAAGATAATGGACACTAATGAAGATGAAAACACTAACAAAACATGAATAAAAAGTGACTTAGTGCACCATTTAAGGCATAGTAAACAAAAACAAAAAAAATCTGTCATAATTTACTCACCCACGTGGTGTTGATTTAAAATATGCACACACTTCCACATAAAAGAAAGTCATACAGGTTTGGAGTGACAAAGGATGAGGAAATGATGGCAGAGTTTTCATTTCTGGGTGAGCTATCCCTTGTGAAAAAGAAGTATGCTTGCTTGTATTGAATATGCATTTATATATTTAAAAAACTTTACTTGCAGATAATATAATATTTATGAAATAACACCTCTATTTACACTTATTTTGATTCATTAACTTAATTATTATCTTCTCTGTGATGTTATATGATACGTGTTATTTGATGTGTTATTGATATTTTAAATGTATAAATTTACAACTTTAACATTACAAATGTGCAATTGTAAATGTTTTAAAACATGACATACAAGTTTCAATAAAAATTGCTTAAAAGTATATTTCAATTTACCATAAATTCTTGTCACTTTAGCCATATTTCAGACATAATTATGAAATTACATATCAAAATGTACTTAAGTCCTACTGAAGTGCATCAAAGAAGTACAAAGTTCAAATAATTGCATTTAAAATAAGTTTAAGCTATAATTAATATTCATTTAATTGTAAATAGCATGCACTTAAATTCATTTTGCATTTAAGCATGTTCTTTTGAAGCGTATTGTTTCCATAATAATTGCTCTTTTTAAAAGAATTCTAAAGTATGCTTCTTTTTCACAAGGGATTTCATTAATGTTAAGGCCTGCTCACATCAACACATGTTCGTCACAAAAATTCTGTCTGTTTTTTGTTATTCTTATATAATGTTTTTGCATTTCTGTTCAGACCAATGCAAAAACATAGGAAATTAAAATGAACGTCTTGTTGACAGGCCTTTAGTTTTGAATTTAAGAATATTAAAAATCAAAACTGTCTCCTTGGAGCTTTTTATTTAACCTGCCTTTATATGTTGAATCCTTTTTCTGTCTTTGCCTTCCTTGAATGCTGTTTTAAGCTGACCTCCACCTCTCATTTTTCCCTTCCAGAGATTAAACGTGACACTGAGACACTAACAACCCAAACACAAGCTCTTCTTCTGCACTAGCGGCTGTCCTGTTCCTGCTATATCCCAGACTGATCTCCAACCTCTTATCTGCTGTAGCTTTCACTGCCACTGCTCGCTGACGTGACTGCCGCCCATGTACTAAACTTCCTGCTGTTCCTCTTGCTTCACCTGCTCTTGTTCTTGAGTTTTTTCCTCCGTCTTCACTTTCTTCCAAAGCGGTTTCCTCTGTCCTGACTGATGCGGTGTTCTGTAACCGTTCCTCAATCTCCACAGGAGCATGCTGAACCCACCTCCGTCTTCTACTACAACGAACAGATTCTCTCAACTCCTTGCTCACCCCTCCCCACCGAACTCCATTACCCAGAATGCCGTTCACCCTCGGGCTCTCAGCATGGCATGGGAGGGGCCAGACCTGAAAAGCCTGTGCCCGGGGCCACGAGCGCGCCTGTCGCTGCAGGAGTCGCCCCAAATCTTCTTCAAGTAAATGCTAACAACTCGTCACCATGGCAAATGAGAATCGGCGTAACACAGCCTCCGGATATCCGACAAGATGAAGACCTGCATGTTACCCAGGTGTAACGATGTACTTGGTATATAGCACACACACATTAAAACAAACTGTTAACGCTAAAGGCAGGACAGGGACTCGGGATGAATGTGAATCGGGCCCAGTGCACCATGGGATATGGAGTTTTCCCCAATCAAGCCTCTTAAAAAACTGCAACAAGTTCAAACCAGAAAATTCATTGAGACACCAAAAAGTTGCTGTTACCAACAGTCGATTATTTTCCTGTTACGACCAAAAACCGATATTACAGTTAATATTATAAACCTATTGTGGGTTTTTTTTCCTGTTTTTAAATCTAAAATACCATGTACATGAACTGAATTTAGTGGAATCGGGCATCAAAACACTTGATGTACAGTCAAAAACTGGAAATATATATTGTTTAAATAAAAAGTATTTATTTTTATTTAAAAATACAGATATATAATAAAAATAACTTAATATTAAAACAGTAGTTTCCAGTATTGACCTAATCAAACTGATACTGATAAAACAAATTATATGCTACATATTGCTGATACCAATAAGGCCACTGAAATCCTTGAACACATAAATTCTGGTTTGTTTCATTTGAATTAATCTGGTGCTTTTACATCATTTTTTGGGGTACAGTTAGACTTTTGTCCTACAGTAACATATTCCTTTAGATGCCATTGGGCCTTGGTTGTCTTGTTTTTCATTGGTAACTGAATTTCGTTATCTTTTTCTTTTTTTGGAATGATTTATGTATAAATTGAATTGGTCTTTGTGTTTGACCACAACAAGCTTCTACTGATATGTTTTGTATTGCTGTAGAGAGAATGACTTTTGTGTTGTTATATTTCAGTGTAAAACACACCGCCACTCTTTATGGTCTGTTTCTGATTCACCATGAGGCAGTTCTCTTTTGGGAGCAAGACTCTATTTAGTGGCACTTCTGTTTGTCAGATGCATGTGAACGTATGACTCTGTATTTCTACATATATATAAAAAAACAAAAAAAAAACACTCCAGACATTTGTTAACTTAGACTTTACAAAAAGGTTCAATTTGTTAACATTAGTTAATTCTAGAGCTGCCCTCGACTAACGATTTTTCTGGTCGACTAGTGGTCGTTAATTTTAAGCATTAGTCGACTAATCGCACGTTTATTAATAAACCATTTAAATCATTATAATGAGCCTTTAATAGCCTACATAGCCTAATAAGCACTCAAGCACACCACATAAAGCTTGCCACAGCGCACCGGCAGAAGTAATGATTATGAATGTGTTAGTAAAAAACAGTAAGGAGACTGCATTAACATTTGAATAATTCACTGATAAACTAGTGCTTTTTTGTTTTCGGTTTAAGAGATTAAGTCAGCCACACTGACTCGTCATCTCCGCAGTAGTGGATGTGCCTGTATGCATGTTTCATACGGATTACATAATCTGAGAATATTAGTCTTCCATTTGAATTGGTTTATTTGAAAGTAGACATTTCACTCTCTATAGATATATTTTTAATGTAAGGCAAAGATATACACAGAGTTTTGTGCTCAAGTTCACAGAGACCGAGACGGCAGAAAGCGCATCCTGATTGTTTTCATTATTTTACAAAAGCGCAATGTTTTGTTAATATTGTGAGTGCACACAAAAAACGTAGAGTCTTTACAGACTCAAAAGATGTATTACTCTTATCTGAATGAGCAAAAATGAGAGAGTATTTTATGAGCAAGTGAGCGCACCGGCGCCTCCATCTGTCCTGCAGTGAGCTACTGTTCAGCTTCCACACTTACACGCACAGACACTTCAATAGCGCACATATTTCTAGGTTAACATTAGATTGAGTGGCCATGTAAAGTTGCTGCTACTTACATATTTTAGATGATAAGCCATATTTAAGGTCAATGAATGATAGGCGAGCGATTGGATGTCCTGCCTGATATACTACCACATAGACCAGCCGTTAACGATCTGCGTGACTTCGCCAGTGTGAATTTTGTTATTTTTCGGCAACTAATAAAATTTCAGTCGACCAAGCCTCTTCTGGTCGACTAGCGATTAGTCGACTATTAGGGGGCAGCCCTAGTTAATTAATTATGTGGGCTATCGTGAACTTAAGATGAATAGTAATGTTCCACAATTATGACAATTAATATTTGTATTAATATACAAACTTTTTTTTAATAATGTTAATTCAATGAATGTTTGTACTTGAAATGTTTTCAGCATATAACAAATATATTAGTATATGTAGAAGAACATTAACACTGTGAGTATTGTTTATTGTTAGTTCATGACACCTAATGCATTACATAATGTTAATTAATTGAACCTAAAGTGTTACCAACAAAGCACAGGCATCCACTAAACACTGTTGAATGGACCCTTTTCACAGACTTGTATTTTATAAGATTGAAAATCTAGCCAAGTTATTTTTTAAATTATTATTATTATTGTTTTTATATATATATATATATATATATATATATTCTCTCTCTCTCTCTTTAAATTACAATGTACTTTTGTGCAAAATGTACATAACACTACTACTTTGTTTTATGTTACCTTGCCAATGTCAGTGTAATTGCACATAAGGAAGAGGTCAATTTGACATACAGTATTTCTCTCTACTGACTGCTGTAATCAGTCTCTCTATATTTTTATCCTGTTTTGTGAAGTTATAGAAATGCTCTTTTGCTACTGAAGCAAATGGTAACACAAATATGTGAAAAGGGTCCATATGTTAGTATTAGTGTGAATGCAAACAGAGTCAGTGACCCCAATGATAAATACTGTATGTTGTTTTATTGTGGATTCAGACACTGCAACATGTTTTTTCATGTGTAATGTATGTAGTTGTTGGCTGGAAAAAAATTATAAATTTTTGAAATTAATCAAAATAATGTTTTTGCTTTTCTTTTAGAGTCGTGGTTTGACTCAGGGTTAGTTAGAATTAGCTTTATATACATACAAAAGAAGTATTAAAGTTACTAAGTGTGTGTGTGTGTGTGTGAGTGTGTGTGTGTGTGTGTGTGTGCCTACTTAACCATTTCGGGGACAAATTTGTACCCAGAAGTCAGCCAAATCTGACAAAACCACCTTTTGTGGATGTCTTTATTTGTAAAAACATCTAAAAATAAAGTAAATAAAGTAAAATAAAAAAATAAATGTAAAAATGCAGGAAATTTTCATTTAGGATGTGGTTTAGGTTATAAGATTTATTATTTTCAGACATTATTTTCTGTCATGTCTATCGTCAGTTTGCACAGGAAAAGCAATGTGCTAAAATTTTGAAGATGGATGAGCCTAAACTGCAGACATACAATACCGGTCAAAACTTTTTTCTTTTTTTTTTTAAGAAGTCTCTTATGCTCACCGAGGCTGGTCAAAAATACGGTAAAAACAGCAATATTGTGAAATATTTGTTTTCTATTGTAATGTATTTTCAAATCTAAATTATTTCTGTAATGGAAAAGCTGAATTTGATCCTTCATAAATCATTCTAATATGGTGATTTGATGTGAAATTATTATGAATTATTATTTGTGCTCGAGTATTAATAATGTACTATCATCAGTGTGATCAAGTAAGTGTGATACATTTTTTCAGGATTATTTTAATAATAGAAAGTTTACAAAACAGCTTTTATTTCAAATATAAATCTTTTCTAACATTGCAAATGTCTTTACTGACACTTGAACAATTTAATTGTGTCGTTGCTGAATAAGAGTATTATTTATGATTTTGATTTTTTTTATGAAGTCTGAATGATCATGTTACACTGAAGACTGCAATGGCTTTTATTATTTTAAAGATTAATAAATACAATAAATATGCTCATTGTTAATTTTAGTTAATGCGTTAACTAATGGGGCATAATTGTAAAGTGTTACCATATTTCTGATCATAAAACCAAATGTAGACTTGGTAAGCATAAGAGATTTCTTTTAAAAACATGAAATATTGTTTGCAAAATTTTGACTGGTAGTGTATGCATGTAATTATACAGGAAATAGAGTGATTCAAATACAATACAGGCTACAACAAATACTCTAATGTGAGCCTTGTGCATAAATCTGTATTCATAAGGAACACTTTGACATTTGCGATACATACTATATATTAAGATGCATTCTCCGTTGGCTGATCTGTTATTTGCTACTGCAATTACACTTTCAATAAGCAGAAAAAATTCATGACATTAATTAAATAACCATGTAGGTATATAGTCAGATTCTTGATATAGAACTGCGATTACTTGGGTAATATTTACTCATTATAAACACCTCTAGTTGTTACTGAAGTATTAAACCAGTGCTGTACTCAAAAACCCACTCGTTCGAATCCAAGTCCATACCAAGACTTGAGTAGGTTGAGTCCATTATAAAAGAAAAATATGGCCTTGGACTGAGACTCAAACAGCATGTCACAGCATGCATATACCATTGCCCTGCAAATTTTTGTAGGCAAATTCCATTAATTTCAATAGGAATTTGTGTGATTGGGAGTTTTGCACAAGGGTTGAACAATTCACTATACAAATATCGCATAAGCTCCATCAGAAAGCTGTTTGGTTTGAAAGTGGCTTCTGTGTGAGCTGTGCTTCATACATTGTTACACAATGGTGAATAGACAGTTTTTGCCCACAAAATTTCGCCTAAAATTTGCAAATGTGACAATTAAGAGCCTTTATTTAAAGACTATTTCTTTATTGACTTCATTGAAGTTCAACATCACAACAAGGTATGTTGAAAATAGGGGTAGCCTTATAAGTATGTATTTATAGAGCTGTGAAAAAGTTTTTGCCCCATCCTTTGTTTTATGGATAGGCTATTTTATACCAAACTGTTTCAGAAATTAAAACTAAATCTAACATAAAACAAAAGGCAGCCTAATGCAGTTTAAAATGTTATTTACTGAAGCAAAAAATAATAATAATAATAAGTTGTCTAAAACCAACTGGGTCTGTGTAAAATTCCAGAAATTATGAGGAAGGAGATTAAATCATATCAGTCTGGATTGGGTTACAAAGCTATTTCAAAGGTTCTTGGACTTAACAAAGAACCACAGCGAGAGGCATTATCTCCAAATGGAGAAAAAAAAAAAAAAAAACAGCACATAGTAGTGAACCTTCACAGATTGGCCGACCTTCTTAAATATCTCCAAAAGCACATTGACGGCTCATCCAGGAAGTCACAAAAGACCCAAAGACAGCATCGCAGTAACTGCAGCCTCTCTTGCATCCACAATCCAAAAGATACTGGCCAAAAATGACATCCATGGAAGAGTGATGAGGAAAATAACACTGCTAACCCACAAAAACACTGAAGCTCGTCTGAATCTGATGATGAAAAACATACCTTGATGATCCTCAAACTTTTTGGGAGAACATTTTGTAGACTGATTAGTCAAAATTAGAACTGTTTGGCCATAAAATTGTGTGGGGTGGTGTGGGGGTATATTTAAATCTGTATTTATTGATCAACCCCCACTTAATTCAATAATTTGTCATTAAACATCCAAATAGCAATAACATTAAATTGCAGATAGAACAAAAGAGCATGCTTGCATCCTTCTAACTTAAGATTTTGTTACTAAAACTAAGAGAAAACGTACTCTTATTAGTTTTGTGAACAAGTTTTAAGCAAAAACTCCTAGCTAGGAACCCTTTTGAGAACTACGAGTGAAAAAAATAAAATAAATAAAAATCTTTGTGAAAACAGCTCCTGATCTTCAGGTTTGTGCAGCCTTCTTGTGATGTTCATATAGTGCCCTCTGCTGGTTTGCTCCTATTACCATATTGTTTCTTGTTAACTACAGAAAATGCTTTGCATGTCACATAGAAATAGGAAACACTACATTAGAAATGTATCACCGCTATACATTATAAAGGACTTTCTTATATGATTATTTTGTTCATCTTTCAGCGTGTTTTTGCCGAGGTAAATCCATTTTTCCGATCCGAGTTCATTGTGAAATTAAAAGAGTGGGTTTGACTATGTAACTGATAAATGGTGGAAGTTTCTTAGATTAATACTATTACATAAATGCTGGCAAAAGAGCTCATGTGTGCCTGTATTGAATAAATCCCCTCTTAATATTAGTCATAGGAAGGCTTTGGCTATTGCTAAGGTTCTGGCTGAATTTTGGGTTGTTCATTGGGCCAACACATGGGTAGAACCCAGTTCTGCAGCCCTAACACTGTGATGACACAAAAGATTTATGTGCTGTGGAAGGGGCTAATATTTCCATTGTCAAATAAAGTATACTTTAGCATACTTAAAAAAAAAAAAAAAAAAAAATGAAGCTACAACAGAGTTAAAATGCTTAAGTGTGAACAATGTACTTAACTTAACTGCACGTTATTTGCAATTTACTTATATGAATTAATTACATTTTATATATAATTTCATAATTACTTCTATTGTCTTTGAAACATTTAAAGTGTACTGCTGAATGACAAACATGTATGTAATGTTAAAAATAAATATTATATATTTAAAATGTACTTTTAAGTAATACTTTTAATTTGACATTTTTAGAAAGTGCACTTTTTTTAAATTGTACTTAAGTGTGTTCAGAAACTCTCATAAAAGTGTCTGCTTAAGTACACTTAAGTGGCTTTTTATTTCAATAATATATTATTTGCAAGTACAGTTTTTTTTTTTTATGTATATACTTATAGGATTAGAAGAATGCCATAAATCAGCGCTGCCAAGTCCGCGGTTTTCCCGCGGAATTGGGCTACTTTTTAATGTCCGCGGGTTGAAGCGACCCTAAAAACATGATGTTTAGCCCCTAAAATGCGAATTTTACCAGGGAACCCCACCAGAAAACGCGTATTTTACCCTCCTGAAAGCGATTTTTACCGGGGGATACCCCTCGAAATGCGATTGGGCTAGTTTCGGGCTAGTTTTGAGTAGCAGTTGGGCGGGTTTTGTTGTGAAAACCTGGCAACCCTGCAGTAAGTATACATTTCATACAATTAAGTGCACGTCTTTTTCACAAGGGTTATGTTATTTGTTCAAAACAGAATTCTATCATTATTTACTCATCCTCACCTGGTGTCTCAAAAGGCATTTGCTGTTGAACGTCTTCTGCTCAAGCAATGCCAGGTTTTAATACGCAGAACAGATGCCTCATAGTTGTAAAATTTGGTATTACGGGAATAAAAAGCTAATATTGTTTAGCTCCTGTATGATACATTGCTTGTGTTTTTCCTCATTTGTATTGTAAGACGCCTGGGATACAGGCATCTGCTTAGTCATTGCTTCTTGGTCTTGGAATCCAACACTGCACATTTTGGATGTGTCCTTTATTTAACACACCCGATTTATATCATCAGATCCTCCAAAACCACTGTGCAAAATATTTCAGAAAGGGGAGATTTGGAATGAACTATTTCTTTAATATCTTTATATGTGAAGAGTTCAGATGCAAAAACCTCTAAGTGCTATCTGAAATTTTCATCTAAAACTTGCTTATGTTTAGGTTCAGTAATGTTACTCTAATGGCAATGTATAGGTCCTTTTCTATGCAATTAAAGTGAAATAACTGAACATAAATATAGGAACCTGATAAAAAGTGCTCATTTTAGAAGAATATACAACTCTTCATGTCTTTATAAAGCACATCATTTCACAGTGCAATTTTTCTTTATGACTCAAAAGAGGTAGGCTATACGCGCAATCATTTGTTTAACACTCTAGCAGTGCCAGCGTCTTGACAAAAGAGTGATAGTCATCTTAGAACAACTGCAACTAAGGGAGTTACTACAGTTCAGTTTAGAAAGTATAAATGATGTATCAGGATCTCGCTGAACCTTGACTTCATCACTAATTCTCACAGCTCATTCAAAGGTCTGCATCATAAAACACAGCTGGTTATGGATAATCGGACCACCAGTGCATTGTAGTAAAAAGAGGACAGGCAATTCACGTATTGGTCCTGTGATTAAAATAAAAAAGAAAGAAATCTGTTCCAAAATCGAGAGATTTGACTCACAGTTGGTTCCAGCAGAAATAAGTATTAGCATGTTGCTAAGCTAATAACATCCACCACAAACAAACAGCGGTTAAAACAGTGCATTTTAAATATGGAGTCAAAGTCAATATTCAATATCACTCTCTTCATTACTCCATTTGCCATCTTGGCTTGAGCATTGTGGAAAATTTGAAATGGAACAGAGCTATAGGCCTATTAGACATATGGAATATAACTATTTAAATTACATTTTCAGTTTCAACAGATTAACTTTTCATTGCCTGTGACCCGGGAGACAACCAGCGGTTTGAGGATCGAATGGATGAATATTTTCATAGCCTAACAAAAATTTACCATGGTTTTATAATAAAAGGGCAGTAACCATGTTTTTTTTGTTTGTTTTTGGCGTATTTATTACCATTTGTATAATCACAGTTTTAACACCATTACCTTGATTAAACTATAGTTAGTGTAGCAAAAATGTATGGTTACCATGGTTTATCTATGTTTTTTGGTTTTATTTATGGTAAACCCATGGGGAATTTTTGTTAGGGTATTTCCATTTCAAGGACTGGTTTATTCCATTGTTTGTTCTAAACAGTTTTACAGTCACACATACATTATGTTTCTAGCGTGTTTTGCTAGCATGTTTTATAGGATTCTAGCATATTTTAGCTACCTCGTTTCATTGTGTTGCTATAATGTTTCTTCTAATTTTTCCACATTGCATGTTTTAGCCTGTTGCTAATGCATTGCTACTACATTTTAGCACATGACTAGAATGTTTTAGCATAAAACTAGACTAGCTACTGATAAACAGCCTAAATATATTGTTGTATAATAGTTATTAAGCCCGGTCACAATTTGCACTTGAATATTTCTACGGACACTGTGGTTGTAATATGTCACCATACTCAGCATTGTCTTTTTTTTTTTTTTAATAATTCATTATTGTACATCCAAAATGTAAAAATATAGCCTACTCTACTGCCAATTTAAAGTTTGCATTATTTTATAATCGTATCAGTCTACTAATGGTCTTCACAGAGAGTTAACTAAATTTGAACTTTGGAAATTAGTTAGGAATGAATTTCGCATGAGCTTGTTTTCCACATTTTCGTGCAAGTTTGAAACAGAAATTCTGTAAGTCTGGTCAGTTAGAGTTTGGTGGTCAAAGCTTGAAAGCTCTAGCCCACATTAATTGAATGAAATTAATTATATAGTAAATCAGTATGTTTTATGAAAGGCATTTCTAAAAATAAATATATACATATACAGTGTATATATATATACAGTATATATATATATATATATACACAGTGAGGAAAATAAGTATTTGAACACCCTGCTATTTTGCAAGTTCTCCCACTTAGAAATCATGGAGGGGTCTGAAATTGTCATCGTAGGTGCATGTCCACTGTGAGAGACATAATCTAAAAAAAAAATCCAGAAATCACAATGTATGATTTTTAACTATTTATTTGTATGATACAGCTGCAAATAAGTATTTGAACACCTGAGAAAATCAATGTTAATATTTGGTACAGTAGCCTTTGTTTGCAATTACAGAGGTCAAACGCTTCCTGTAGTTTTTCACCAGGTTTGCACACACTGCAGGAGGGATTTTGGCCCACCTCCACACAGATCTTCTCTAGATCAGTCAGGTTTCTGGCCTGTCGCTGAGAAACACGGAGTTTGAGCTCCTCCAAAGATTCTCTATTGGGTTTAGGTCTGAGACTGGCTAGGCCACGCCAGAACCTTGATATGCTTCTTACAGAGCCACTCCTTGGTTATCCTGGCTGTGTGCTTCGGGTCATTGTCATGTTGGAAGACCCAGCCTCGACCCATCTTCAATGCTCTAACTGAGGGAAGGAGGTTGTTCCCCAAAATCTCGCAATACATGGCCCCGGTCATCCTCTCCTTAATACAGTGCAGTCGCCTGTCCCATGTGCAGAAAAACACCCCAAAGATGATGCTACCACCCCATGCTTCACAGTAGGGATGGTGTTCTTGGATGGTACTCATCATTCTTCTTCCTCCAAACACGTTTAGTGGAATTATGACCAAAAGTTCTATTTTGGTCTCATCTGACCACATGACTTTCTCCCATGACTCCTCTGGATCATCCAAATGGTCATTGGCAAACTTAAGTCGGGCCTGGACATGTGCTGGTTTAAGCAGGGGAACCTTCCGTGCCATGCATGATTTCAAACCATGACGCCTTAGTGTATTACCAACAGTAACCTTGGAAACGGTGGTCCCAGCTCTTTTCAGGTCATTGACCAGCTCCTCCCGTAGTTCTGGGCTGATTTCTCACCTTTCTTAGGATCATTGAGACCCCACGAGGTGAGATCTTGCATGGAGCCCCAGTCCGAGGGAGATTGACAGTCATGTTTAGCTTCTTCCATTTTCTAATGATTGCTCCAACAGTGGACCTTTTTTCACCAAGCTGCTTGGCAATTTCCCGTAGCCCTTTCCAGCCTTGTGGAGGTGTACAATTTTGTCTCTAGTGTCTTTGGACAGCTCTTTGGTCTTGGCCATGTTAGTAGTTGGATTCTTACTGATTGTATGGGGTGGACAGGTGTCTTTATGCAGCTAACGACCTCAAACAGGTGCATCTAATTTAGGATAATAAATGGAGTGGAGGTGGACATTTTAAAGGCAGACTAACAGGTCTTTGAGGGTCAGAATTCTAGCTGATAGACAGGTGTTCAAATACTTATTTGCAGCTGTATCATACAAATAAATAGTTAAAAATCATACATTGTGATTTCTGGATTTTTTTTAGATTATGTCTCTCACAGTGGACATGCACCTACGATGACAATTTCAGACCCTCCATGATTTCTAAGTGGGAGAACTTGCAAAATAGCAGGGTGTTCAAATACTTATTTTCCTCACTGTATATATATATATATATATTATTATTATTTTTATTTATTTTTTATTTTTTTTCACTTCTGTCCTTGTTTGACTTGAAATTGATTAATTTTAGTACTAAAACATAACAAAAGCAAACGATGTGCCATAATTAAAAGTTGCTTGAGTGAAATATATGCTCTCTGATGTGAAAGTGTGACTCACTTGTCCTGGGGATTGTTTCAGGAAACTCTGGGAGGAGGTAGGCTAGCTTTCCCGGAACACTGCTCTCTATCTGACATGAGCCCAGCTTGATACTCTCACATCATGAAGTGGGAAGGAATAGTGAACAGCCTGATGAACGGTTGCAGGGAATATGTACTCAGTTACAGCACTGAAACACGCCATGGCCATGCAAAACAGCACGTCAAACACATCTGCATTAAGCTATAGTTTTGTGCACCGTATGATTCATTTTACTGCTATTTTTTATCTTATCCTGCACACAGTGTGTGTGAGAGAGTCCACAGATGTCCAGATGTTTGAGTCAGTGTGTTTATGTGTGTAACATTGCCAACTTCTTACTCAGCTCTTTATGATAAAAGTGTTGAAGAACTAGCACTTTGGGATGGATCAACACAATGTGCAGCTGTGATTCTGTCACGTGTTTTGAGTTCCTGTTTGCCCTTATTTGGTAGTTGCTTTGCTCATTAGTTAATCCTCGTTATAGTTCATTAGCTTCCACCTGTGTTTGTTAATTATCCCTTTAGTCCCTCGTTTGGTTAGCATTTATAGCCCTGCCTTTCCCCTGTTTCTTTGTCCTGTGTCATGTTGTTTTATGTGGTTGTATTTCTTGATTTTCCCATGTGGATTTATTAAAGACTTTATTTGTTTATTTGCCTCCTTTGAGCTCCCTGCTCCAGCAACCTGTGACAGAAGACAGGACCTAAAGATGACTGCACCTGAGCACGTGTTGTGGGGTTTGCGGCAGGGTGGTCAGAGGTTGGAGCGATATGTGGAGGGTTTTCTCGAGCTCTCTAACCAACACCGCTCTAGGTGCGTGCTTCCAGCTGGGGTTGGATGACGAGATGATACATTGCGATCCTCCCGTCGGTGATTTTCCCCTGATCAAGCTAATTTATCTCATCCTTTTCCTTAATGGTTCTGTCTTGTCATCCAGCCCCCGCTGGAACACGCCGCGACTCCCCAGATCACCTCATGCCGAGAACCTCCACATACTGCACTAATGGCTCGGACCGCCTGCCCTGCCCCAAATATCCCAGAGTTATCCAAAGCTCTACCCTCGTCCTCAATTCAGAAACGCCATCCGCGGGGAAGTCAAGCCTGCCGTCCGCGGCTCACTCTAGCCCTCCAGTGTGGGCTCCAGCCCCAGAGCTCGCTCCAGTGTCGGCTCCGGCCCCAGAGCTCCTGGATATGGTGCTACCCCCGGAGTTCTCGGCACCTATCCTCACTCCAGTGCGCCCTCCAGTGCCCGCTCCTCCAGAATGCCCTCCAGAGCGCCCCCCAGAATTCCTGGAGGGGGGCTATATGCCCGTGGCTATGGTGGAGGATCCACCGTGGCCGCCCGACTGCCCTAATCCACTGTGGCCTCCGGAAAGGCCCGATGGAACTATTACGGGCTTGGGACGCGCCTTCCGGGAGGGGGGCGAACTGTCACGTGTTTGAGTTCCTGTTTGCCCTTATTTGGTAGTTCCTGTGCTCATTAGTTAATCCTCGTTATAGTTCATTAGTTTCCACCTGTGTTTGTTAATTATCCCTTTAGTCCCTCGTTTGGTTAGCATTTATAGCCCTGCCTTTCCCCTGTTTCTTTGTCCTGTCTCATGTTGTTTTATGTGGTTGTATTTCTTGATTTTTTTCCCATGTGGATTTATTAAAGACTTTATTTGTTTGAGATCTGCCTCCTTCCCACTCCTTTGAGCTCCCTGCTCCAGCAACCCGTGACAGATACGTCCTGGAGACTCAAAGGAAGTAGCGTGTATCTGCACCTGTTTTTCTCTACTTATTAACCTCAAACTCTGTTTTTGTGTGTTTTGTGTGCATCTCTCAGACTGAATCAGTGTCTTTTCAATGATAAAACAATATTACCTACGTTTGTAACCTTTTTTTTTAATAGAAAGTAATTACTTTTATTCAGCACGGATACATTAAATTTACCAAAAGTGACAGTAAAGTCATTTATAATGTTACAAACAATATATCTTTTACCAAACAAATGCTGTTCTTATTCATCAAAGAATAAAAAAAAAGTGTTATGGTTTCCACAAAACTATTGAGCAACACAACCATTTTCAACATCTATGAAAATAAGAAATGTTTGCTAAGCATCAAATCAGCATATTAGAATGATTTCTGAAGGATCATTGTAAGGTCTGTTTTGGGTTCTGTTTCATTTATTTTGAAGTTTAGTCACGGTTCCTGGTTGTTTCATGCTTCCCTTTCCCTCATGTCTTCATGCTATTGGTTCCCTTGTACATTGTGTCGTGTTCTCATTGGTTGCTTTAGTCATGTGTCTTGTCTCCCATTGGTTTGTTCATGTCATGTGACCCTCATTGTTTGTTATAAGTAGCCATGTCATCGCCTTTGTTCCTTGTCGTGTATTAATGTTGTAACCTGCTATTGGTGAGTCTAGGCCGTTCATACCATGCCAAGTCTGTCTCTGGTCAAGTACGTCTTTGTTTGGATTTTGTTTGTATCTTGGATTTCACATTTGTGAATAAACTGCACTTGGGTTCTTCACTTATGCTCGCCTTCAGTGGACTCCTTACAATCATGTGACACTGAAGACTGGAATAATGGCTTCTGGTTTCCATTACAGGCATAGAAAACAGCTATTTTAAGTTGCAATAATATTTCACAATATTACTGCTTTATTGTATTTTTGATCAAATAAATGGTGAACCTGAGATACAGCATCTCCCCTAAGCTCACCATGTAACTCATCTAGAAACCTTTTGTGCTACAAACGTAAAAAGATACAATATGCTTTTGACTTCCTCAGTGATTAGACTTAGGCCTTTGCCTGGTAGATGATAAAGCAGCCTAAAAATCCAGTGAACCTACACTATAAAGTAACCTCAGTAAGAAGTTGTTGCACTGAGCACTAAAAAGCACTGACTTCATTACAATGCAAGTCAACATTATCAAACAGGTCATACATTGCAAAATGGTGAACTAGTATACATATTTTATGTTGTTTTTAAATGTTTTGGCACTCCCTGTCAAAGCATGATTGCTAAATAGATGTAGCTGTGCTGTAATGTTCCGTGAAAAGTGTGTTTCTGGAATTGATACAATCAGATGATATCATCATATCATTCCCACCCCGATCTCCTTAGTACACCCTTAGTGAGCTTATGCTGGTAACAATAACTTCAACAAACACAGGCTTTCACAGGAATGGTGCCACCCACCAATAAGAACGATCTGCAAGAAATATCCTGAACGTAAAGAGCCAAGTATGTTTTAGTATGTGTATATTCAAACCAAACTCTCCACCTTATTTTTCAATGTGGAAGTAAGTTAGGCTATTTCCTGTGAATGTGCAAGACTTCCATAAATAATGAGAAGAATTACAAAGTGCGGTAAATGGTAAAATGCGACAAATGTTTATTATGCTAATAAATTAAATTAAGATGATGGCAAATTGTAATATTAAACAGCATAACAGACTGTTTTTGCATCGCTAAGATAACAAAGTGGCTAATATCAGAAGGCTTGCACATTCAATTTAAAAAATAGCAACACAGTCTGTTACATTAAAAATAACATGGAGCACTTTATGAAGAAAATGTGAGTGATGTTCCTCGAAATGGGGAGTTAAGCTGCAGGATCAGAAGTTAACAGGGACTTGCACAACATTCCACCAAAATTAATAAACATAGGGTCTAAAGAACAACCCTTAATAGACCTTAAGTAGCCACGCCCCCCCTATTAACCCTGCGCTTGTTGTCTTCTGTTTGTATTTCAACAGTGAAGGCTTCGAACATTACAATGAACATAATAACCTTTGTTAACGCATCAATAAGTAAATCCACTTCACCAGCTTATTACTCTTCAATAGTGACGCTGTAGTAGAGCTACCGCAAAAACTCAAGATGGCTGCACACTTGTTTCTCTGACATAAGGTCTATAAGTTTATATTTATAGCTTATGATGTTGTTATTTAAAGCATTATCACATGAGCTGTTTTTCCTGAATATCAGCATGATTCCAAATCCGAGTTGATTAGGTTGAGAGTGACCCATTCATAAAAATGCTTCTTTCCTGAATTAATCAGATCATTTTGAAAAAATCGGTTGAGAGACTGATTCAATGACTCTGTCATTAAGACTGACTAGCTGCCACCTACTGACGGTTTTCATTTCATTTTTAAAATGACTCATTTCATTTTCTATAATTCTATCATTTCTATATAGTTCAGTAAGAAGGCATTTCAGCCATAGATTTCTCCTTCTTTTGTAAAATTGAGATGAGCTGAGCTTGATCAAGAGAGACTTTTAGAGTTACAGAGTTCAGTTCTGGAGAATGTAATGCAAAACTCTAAACAAAACATTACAAATCATTAAGTCTTAGCAAATGTAATAGCCTTAGCAAATTCCATTAATCAGACACATTTGAGTCATATTCATTTAATATTTTGGCCATGTGAAAAAGTCATGGCTTTAAATTCCAGAATACTGAGATATTTGTGAGGCACAAATATTGAGAAAAGCAACATGTTGCCTAGGATCAGTGAGCATAAGGAGATCTACTCCCATAATGCTGGAGCAACTCCCTTCAGAGAGCTGCATGGGAGGACAGCTTGGACCCGCAACTCTGTGACAAGCTCATCTAAAAATTCTTCAAGTACTACTCTCTGACCACAATGCTGAACACAAGTTCATGAGCTTGGATCAATGTTTGGCTTTTGGATATACTTTTTAATAGGGCTGTGGTATTAATCGCATGCGATTGTCATGCGCATCTCGTCAGTAAAGCCGGTTTCGTGATTAGCAGTAAATCGCCATCACCTGCTTTCAGATGATTAACTGCGGCAGTTAATACACAGAGCCATAGTTCACTGACAAGCTAGGCAATATCGCGTTCATAATAGAAGACGAATCGCCTTAAATGACTTGATTAGTTGAATCAGATGTGTTTAGTTATGGTTGAATCTAAACTGTGCAGGGCTGTGGCCCTCCAGGAACTGAGTTTGACACCCCTGCCTTAAAGTGAAAGTGAAGCAGTCAGTGAAGTTTACATTATTTAGTAAAGTGATTTCCACTTTGATTAAAAAATATATAACACACATGATTAATGTAACCATTTTAATGAAAAAAGGAGCAAGGGCGCCGCCATCTTGCAGTACCACAGCTTGTAACGTCACGGGGTTGGTTCGCTCCGATGGCCAGTATAGTAATATAAGCATTTCTTTACATTTTGAACACACGAATGTTATTTTAACACACAAATAATTTGGTTTTCACCATAGTTTGGATGAATATTCAACATCAAACTGGCTATATGCTAAGTTTTATCGTGGTATCCCAAACATTGTTTTCATAATGCGAGGTGCAACTTGATGTAAACAAACAACGCTTCATACAGTTATTCAGACCATTCAGACATATGCATTACATTGACTGGTTCACCAGTTGTATGTATCATATTTTAGTTCACCTGCGAATAATTAGCTTTCCTGCTGTTAACAGGCCATAGTGTTTAACTAATCACCTATCTGACTTGGGTAAAGTTGGTTTTATATTCGCACATTCAGACTTCTGCATTCAATTACTTTGTTAACTGGACATTCAGCGGACATTCGCAAGTAAATATGACATTAAAACAATACTTGCTCATTTTGATCGATTGTGAAAAAAATGTGATAGGTTGACAATGATGTCACTAATTAGAATTCGCAAAAAATAACTTTATTGCACATATAATTAGAAAGTTATTGAACGCAGAAATGTGTGAATGTTGTGAATGTGCCAATATAAAACCAACTTTACCCAAATACCTATATGAACGATCGGGCCAGTGCTGCTTCCTCAAAGTTTATCATTCTCACGTGTTTTAAGCCTTGTCAGTTTAAATATTGAAGTGTTTTAAGCCATATTTATATTTATATGTTTAATGACTTTGTGAATTGAGTTTAATGAGTGTGATGAGTTTAAGACTTTTTCTAATAAATATCTCTGCTGTTTCTCTACATTCACGTTAATTCATTGTCTTTTCCACCACCACCCTGTCATTTCCATCACCACACATTTTTTTAAAATATTTTAAAAGTTCTCACCACACATTAAAAATGGAGCCACAATTAATGAGATCATGCTCTACTTAATATAAAAATTCAAGTTATTTATTTTCTAATAAGCTCTTACCCAAACCAATATTAAATTTCAGAGTGTGAGGTGTACAGTTCAGCATTTGGTCCTTAGGGCAGTTAATTTATCTCATTGACAAATGTATAATTATTTTACATTGTGGAAAAACTTGTAAAACTAGTTACAAAACTGATCTTAGACAATTCTTGAGTGGCATAAGTTATTCTATATTTAAATAACAGCTGTATAATGAGCTGTGGTGGAAATGACATTTGTTCATTGCAGGTCGGAAAAATGTAAAATATTAACAACTTCTCTTGTAATCTAAGTTTGTCCTCTTACAGACCTTAAAACTAGACAAATTATTTAAACTTATGAGACTGTGTTACGTGACCTTTGAACAAGTTTTTTTTATTCAACTTCACAAGGCTAAAAGTGCCCCTAGTCGAAGAAACGCCCATATATATTTATATATTTAATAAAAAATAAAAATTATATATATATATATATATATATATATATATATCTTTTCTTTTTTTTTAAATTAAAATGGAAGTTATTTTCCTAAATAATGTGAACTTGACTGACTGCTTCATTTCCACTGTAAAGAGTCTACATGATTTAACCCATAACAAAAATCGTTTTGATAATATAAATTGATGTATTTATTTGATTCAGGGATGTTAAACTTACCTTAAAATATACTTTAAAGCAAAGTTTGATCTATCTATCTATCTATCTATCTATCTATCTATCTATCTATCTATCTATCTATCTATCTATTTGCATAGTGTTTTTTTTCTGGCATTTTATGTATGTGTCTCAACAGGTGTATGGTATTTGTTAGCACAATATTTAAACACATGCTTGAGGCGTGGCCTCCTTGTTTACCATTGAGCCCCGTCCCACCCACATCGTTGACGTCATAGACATCCATCCAATCAGCGTTGCTGTTTATACTCCCTAAGCTTTATAAAGTCTGTCACTGAAGCGCAAGACACGGGCATTTGACAGCACAACAAACTCTCTCAAGTTTACGTGCATTATATTTTTATTTGTCCGGTGACGTATTCCTCAACTTAGTTACTTGAAGATATTCTACTTGAAAAGTTTATTATTACAGATTGATATTAAAATGCATCTGTGGTTTCTCTGCGCGTCTGTTATTCTGGTGCCTCTGCTCTGCGATGCGCGTATCTCTAAGCGTTATGTGATCGGCTGTCCGGAGCGCTGCGATAAGAGTCTGTGTCCGCCCATACCGGCCGACTGTCTGGCCGGAGACATCCTGGACCAGTGCGACTGCTGCCCGGTGTGTGCGGCCGGCGAGGGTGAGCCCTGCGGCGGTACAGGGAAACTGGGAGACCCGGAGTGTGGAGAGGTTCTGGAGTGCGCTGTGTCTGAGGGGGTCGGAACAACAACTACCGTGAGGAGGAGAGGAAAGACCGGCGTGTGCGTGTGTAAGAGCCCCGAGCCCGTCTGCGGCAGTGATGGGGTGTCCTACAGGGACATCTGCGAACTCAAGAGAGTCAGTAACCGGGCACTAAAACTCCAGCAACCACCCATCATCTTCATCCAGAGAGGAGCCTGCGGGAAAGGTAAGACTGGCTCCAAACCTAGTGTGCTATCAACACTCTTTAAAATCATAGTTCTTTATTGGCATCTATGGTTCCATGAAGAACCTTCATAGTGAAGAAAAAAAAAAAAGTTTATTTATTTTACTTATTTATTTTTTTTAATGTTCTTTGGGGAACCAAAAATTCCAAACCTAAGCTGTCTACAACATTTTAGAGCATCATTATGTCACAACATAGCTTATAACTAATTATAACTAATTCAGACCTAAGCTTGATCTGTCAACATTGTGAATTTCACTCCTAAAAACAGCTTCATTCTTGGGGTTATTTATGACTTTTAAAAGAAAAAAAGTTCTTCAGATCAGCATACTGATTTCTGGGTTCTTCAAAGTTCCAATATTTAGACAATTCTAAAAGAACAAGAGAATAAAAAGTTATTTTTTTAAGTGCACAATATATTACAGTGGGTTATATTTGGTTTAATGATGCAGCGATTTAGTCTGCTGAAAAAGCCAAATGTCCAAGAGCAACTCAGACAAAAAATATCAAATTCACTCCAATAAGTACAATTTAACAATGTCTCACATACCCTGCTTCTTTTTATCCAAACATACCCTCTCTTATAATGCTTCAATATTTTCTTTATGAGCTATCCGATCTCTTATAATATGCTAATAAATTAAATAACATTGACGGTTGACATTTCCTCTGTGAAAATGATTGAATTTTACATTCCCCTAATCAAAAAATTCAAATGTTGGCAGAATGCTCAGGATCTGATATTGCGTGATTTAAACTGGCTCCTTTTCAAGACAGTAAACACAGAAGCTTATTAGATGTTGCCAGTCCGTCTGCAACTCCATTACCGGGATTTATGCTTGGCACTGGAAACAAACTGGAAAAAGGTGCAAAAACAAATCACAGCAGATAACCACATGCCTGCACCCTTCCCTGCAAGAGGAGTCAGCTGTAGTTCATCCAGATTCTCTTGGAATTGCAAGAGGAAAAGTAGATTCCAAAAAAGTTTGAGTTTCAAGAGAAACAGTGTGGTCTCCATAAATCCAGTGCATCAAAGGGTTCGGGCCCATCAGGAGGTGTTCATTAAATGAAATAAAGATATTTCAATCACTAAATATTTCAAAAAAGGCGTTCTCACACATATTGTTATCCACAATCAAAGAAAAATGTAACCAAACGCAGCATTTTAAGCATCCAAATGGTAGCCAACAACGTTATACTATCATCATCTAAAACCATTTTAGTTCGTTTCTAAAGGCTCTGATGCATACAATCCATTCTGAGCTTGTGAAAAGTGCCATGTTAGTTTGAAATCAAGCAGAAAAATGGAAAATTAGATCTTTGACTGCACAATTGGACCAGCCTCTCTGAAATTTTAATTGGTCAATGGTTGAAACTAGTGTTTCAACAGACAGCACTATGTTTTGATACAGATCTATGAAACATTTTTGTTCTTCTGAACACACTGAACAAAACTCATCCGATGTGATTAATTAGGTGTTACCAGACCTTTATGTCACTGGACATAATGATTTCCAAATCAAGCCTGGCGTTGTCTGCACAAATCTACGTAACCTGGCTTTCTGCGTATTCCCTTTGGCTCATTAAGCTATCACCTCACTCCTGTTCCGGTCACTGTTGGACTGGCCAAAAATAGCATTATACAGCTAGAGTGTTTGTGCACCCAAGTTCTGCTGAAAAGTTAATCTGAGATATACAGCCAAAACTCTGTTTCTACTCAGTCAAAGCTATTACAGCAAGACATCTCCCATCACATGATGTAATCTACATCTGGTGTTCTTGAGGCTGGACATTATCTAAGAAACCTATTCTCTGAGGATCCAGATCTAGGTCAAATTTTACAGTCTTGGAGCTGTTTTTCCTTACCCACATTTTCAGGAGATCTTCAGCTTTATGGACACATTTGGCCTTGTGGACTTTTCACACTCTCACTAGGTTATTTTGTTCATTAATAATGTTTTTTTTTTTTTAAATGAACAAACATAATTTTTCACACATCAAAATTATTATTTTGTTTGATATTATTCTGTGGTGGAAATTACGTTTTAAATATGTTTGGTATTAAAGTAAATGAAGATGACATTCAAAAAAAATAAATAAATAAATTGTTCATGGTTTTTATATAAGAAAAGGAAAATGTTAAAATTTTAACAACAACAACAACAAAAACTTCTGGGACATAAGTGCACGTAGTTGAAGAAACTCCCTTATATGTTGTCAACGCCCCTGTGATGAGAGGTCCAGGGGTCTTGCCCAAACACTTACATTGTTGTACGCCCCAAATGATCCATGAAGGGCACATATGTGATATCATGTTTTGAAATTCCCCAAACTGAAAAAATAGGGCATTTGGCTTTAATTGCTCACAGACATCAGTTTATGAGTTAATTGGTGATTTACTGTGCAAGAGAATCAGTGGTGTAGATTTTCAACGACTACAGATTTTACTGCAGAAATGACAGCATAAAGAGTGTCTGTCTCAAACATAAGCTGAAGAAGTAAGGGTGTTACTGTATGCTGCAGTAAAGCCAACACACACTCTCTTTGGTTTGCCCCAAGTGCTGAGTTTGCATCAGAGGAGGAAATGCATACCGCAAGCCAATCTCAGCCGGTGGCATGCAGAGTAAAAGAACTGTAAGGGAAGTTTAAGAATCTTATGTCGACACCGCAGTTCTGAGTTCAGGCAAAATGCCACTGATGTGGAAAAATCATCAGGGAGGGCAGGTATGCTTTAGGCAGTGACTGGGACTACTGAGCCAAGATTTTAAACTTATGGTTGCCAGATATTACATGACTAATGGATATAATTTTGATCACTTTACAGTAAATTGAATGCCGAAAGTTTAAGACTCTTAAAGATTTTTATTATTTATTGTGATAGGACAGTGTAGAGGAGACAGGAAGGGATTGTGAAAGGTCCTCAAACCTGGATTCGAACTCGGGACGCATGTAACACAACACACACTGCTGAAAAGGCTATCGGCACCGACTAAGTATAAGACTCTTAGTATGCTTATGTTAATAGTTAGTGATTTGAATTGTAAGTAAAGTTTGGCATGTGACTCATCCCACATGTTCATAATACAAACCTGAAAGATACCTCAAATCACTTTTTTTGGGGGAGAGGTGCACGTTTCTAAAAGATTGGATGGTTAAAGCGTTTTTGGATGATAAAATGAGAGAGAAAAAAATCCTTAGATTTGTTTTTGTAAAAAATAAAATAAAATACAATAAAAAAATAATAATAAATGAGTAATTCATAAAATTAATAATTCCAAAGTGGTTATTTAGTCTTAGCATCCTAGTAGGCTCATATTTGTAACGTATAAGATATACTTTAAAAAAATGTTTCACTTACAGTCATTGTGTTTAACATAGTGCTCTTGAAAGAGGAAAAATCATGTGGCTACACTAATGCTACTGTTGGTAAGAAAACGTCTTTCTGTTTAAGTCAATAGGATGTGACCTACTAATAGCACACAAACGACATTACGTCACAACTGTCTCTAAGTCTATTTGCAAGCCTTCCTAGCTGGCAAAGCCAGCGATGACACAATGTACTGTAGTTCACATGAGGCTAATGACATCTGTTTGCATTACGACAGTTTTCCCATTCATAAAAAGAACTGGCCCAGATTTCACCTGGAATATCTTAATTTCCACATGATTCATAACCTTCTAGCTGTAATACAAAACAATTTCAAACACATTTTTTTGTCTGGTGGCCATGATATACTAATCCTAATATGACAAACAATACATAGCAACATAACTAAATTTAACTAAAGAGCTGAATGCGATTAGTTTCTATATTTAGACTAAACATTTGTGTCAGGATACTAGATCTTTGTTCACAACAAGACAACAGGACAAATTTGTAAGGATAATAATGTCATATCAGCCTTTTGCATAATTTACAAACATACAAATTGCACTTTGCATACTAACGCTATTATCCAACATTAGCAAAACTACAGGTGCATCTCAAAAAATTGGAATATCGTGAAAAAGTTTTGTTTTATTGTAACATTTTAAAAAGTGAAACTTTCATATATTCTAGATTCATTACATGTAAAGTAAGACATTTCAAAAGTTTTTTGTTTTTGTTTTAATTTCGATGATTAGAGCTTACAGCTCATGAAAGTAAAAAATCCAGTATCTCAAAATATTAGAATATTTACATTTGAGCTTCATTAAAGACCATCCACAGTATAAATTCGGGGTATCTCTTGTTCTTTGAAATCACAATAATGGGGAAGTCTGCTGACTTGGCAATGGTCCAGAAGATAATCATTGACACAATCCACAAAGACGGTAAGTGACAGAAGGTCATTACTGAAAGGGGTGGCTGTTCACAGAGTGCTGTATCAAAGCATATTAAATGCAAAGTTGACCGTAATGAAGAAATTGGGTAGGAAAAGATGCACAAGCAACAGGGATGACCGCAAGCTTGAGAATACTGTCAATCAAAGCCGATTCAGACACTTGGGAGAGCTTCACAAGGAGTGGACTGAAGCTGGAGTCAGTGCAACAAGAGTCACCACGCTCAGATGTCTTCAGGAAAATGGCTACCAAGCCACTTCTGAAACAGAAACAACATCACAAGCATCTTACCTGGGCTACAGAGAAAAAGAACTGGACTGTTGCTCAGTGGTCCAAAGTCCTCTTTTCAGATAAAAGTAAATTTTTCATTTCATTGCTTCTGCTTGAAGTCCAGTGTTGTTTCCGAAGTCAGTGATGATTTGGAGTGTCATGTCATCTGCTGGTGTTGATCCATTGTGTTTTATCAAGTCTAAAGTCAATGCAGCCGTCTACCAGGAGATTTTGGAGCCCTTTATGCTTCCATCTGCTGACAAGCTTTATGGAGATGCTGATTTCCTTTTCCAGCAGGACTTTAACACTTGCCCACAGTGCCAAAACCATTTCCAAGTGGTTTGCTGACCATGATATTACTGTGCTTGATTGGCCAGCCAACATGCCTGACCTGAACCCCATATGGAATTTAGGGGATATTTTCAAGAGAAAGATGAGAAACAGTTGATCCAACAATCCAGACGAGCTGAAGGCTCAATAGTGCCTCAGCAGTGCCACAGGCTGATCGCTTCCATGCCACACCTCACTGATGCTGGAATTTGTACTAAAGGAGCCCTGACCAAGTATTGAGTGCATAAATGAACATACTTTAAATAACTTGAACTTTTCTGTTTTGCAAATCCTTTTTGTGATTGATGTTAGGAAATATTCTAATATTTTGAGATACTGAATTTTTGACTTTTGTGAGCTGTAAGCTCTCATCATCAAAATTAAAACAAAAAAACTTTTGAAATGTTTTACTTTACATGTAATGAATCTAAAATATATGAAAGTTTCGCATTTTGAAAAAAGTTACAATAAACAAATAACTTTTTCACAATATTCTAATTTTTTGAGATGCACCTGTAAGTATAACATACACTGTTGCCAACTTTCGCAAGACAAATAAGCAACTGCAGCTTCAAAAACAAGCCCAAAACAAGCCAAAAATATTTTTTTGATGATTTATTATCATCAATATTATTTATCAATTATTTATTACCAATAAATGAGCCTGCAACATATTAAACTGAAACCACTCTTTTATCTGAAAAGCAAAAACAGAAGCTATTTTACAAAAATCAGCAAACTGCAACAAAAGTGGGAACAAAACTCATCTCCAATCACCTGTGAGCAGAATAGGATTGGAGAGATGGAAAAGGAGAAAAACACAAGCACTTCAAAGGGGAGCTGTATCATAGCCACATATTTATAGCCTAAAATATATAGGGTCATTCTATGGAAATGTCCATTTTTCTCTCCCTAGCCTTTACAGAAATATTACACTTGAAAAACACTTGGTTACAATTTTTTTTATATATTTCAAAATGAAACCATGTGTTATTTGAACAATTACACCTTCTTGAGCCATCAATGTGGCAATATTGTTTTTTAATTAATTATAAAGAATTCCAAGCACCACAAAATTACTCATCTCCACAGCCATGAACAGAGGAAAAGTGCTTTATTTTGAGGTCAAAAACAGGTTTTTCTACCATTTAAAATAAAATAATGTATACATAACTATCAAATAAATGACATAAAAAAACAAAATGCCAAATAAATATTATATAAAAAATATTATATTAAATTATATATTAAATTATAATATATATTATATTAAAAAGAAAATATTATATTATATAATATTATTTAAAAAATATTATAAAAAAGATTTTAAAAAATCATTAAGCTGTCATTTGTGTGTATTCATGAAGTCAAAAGGTAATCTAATAATGTGGTCTAAGTTTAAATATTAAAAAAAGAAATACATTTTAAGACACCTTGCCATTCTAGGCTATTCGAACAAAATGTATTTACTCTTAGTATTAGGAAATGACTACTTGTTTTTATTACAGCCCGTGATAATTAATACATTACAAAAACATTGTAAAAATTAGGCTAAAAGAAAGTCATCCCACTCCTCTACCTGTACTTCTGTCATCGCTTGGATTACAGCGTCACGTGCCTTCTTTTTGAATGTGATTTTTCTCCAATGAGGGGGCGGAACATTTGGCAAATTACGCTACGGCACTTATATTATTGCACTGGTTGGCTATTTACTGCGAGCAGACTGAGTGTCAAATCAATGCATTGGAGTATACGCCGAACATAAATAAAGAAACAAAGTTGTCAGATTTCCCTAAAATGCAACCATATTTTTTTTAAATAAGCCCAAAAAAACGCAACCAGGGATTTTTTCATGCAACTTTACAAAAAAAGAAGCCCAAAGTCACGTATAATACATGGACTTGGCAACTGTGATAACATGTATAAGACCTGATGAATAAACTCTGACGAATGATGCCTGACAAAGAAACAAGGGGCAACTTTTTTAACCCCTTTTTTAAAACTGACTAAGCATCTGATATGCTGCATGTTTTCCATACCTAAGCCTTCATTCAAAATGGCCGTCGCGCATGAGACTGCATCCAAAATGGCTGCTGCACCTGTGCCCCTGGGATTACTGGTGGAATATGATGGGATGTCCCCAAACTCAGTCCAAAGTTGACTTCCACTCCCGAGTGCAGTCCAATGAAGACTCCTGCTCCAGAATGCTCTCCACAGCTCAACAGGGAGCCCACTCTAATCACAGAGCTCAACCAGGAGCCCAGTTCTCCTTCATCTCCGCTTGGCCTCCTGAATGGCCAGCTCCTCCATGGCCTCCTGAACTCCCTGATCCGCCCTGGAGGCCTTCCTTATCTCCGCCCTGTTCCTGCCCTGCATCAGTCTCCAGGGCGCCTGGCAATTTTAATAAATTAAAAATTTTGCATTACATAACCAGCTCCATTATGTGACTTTTCTGACACTGTAAAAGTGCTCAGTAGCGCACCTGGTACATAGTTGAATTTTCAATGCTGAGTGCTCAGGAACATGAGTTGTTATAAAAGAGCTCAAAGACTTAAAAATCTAGCTAAAATGGCTTGGTTTCATCAGCAAATGCATTATCTTACATTTGCATATCTCACTGTCGTTTATGTTACTTTTGTGAGAGGGTATTAACATTTTGGTGCCACTGGCTGCTGCAATATGTACAACAACCAACATAATAAAGCATGTCCAGATTCATGTACATCTCGCTTCGGGAAAACTGAACAAGCTTTTATCGCCACAAACTGGACATTTTACTTATAAAATGTCACAAAACTTGTAAGAAGCAATGTAATATCATTTTGCCATGTTTTACATTAAGCGTCTGTGTTTTCCATTAAACATTCATTTTGGAGCAAGCTATATTTGGAGTTTACAATGAAATGAATGCCGTTTTATAAAATAAGTCATAAAGAAGCTTTCAGGAGAAGCATTATTCAGTTTATGGCAGTACTATTTTATTTTCATGGTATTTGCAAACAATGGCTGACTGTCGTAAAACTGATAAACTTGAAAGTAATTCAATGATCAGAATCTGATTTTATAATAAATATATTTAAATCTAAGCTGCGACCTTGATAATATGTTTTATTTCTGACATTTTTGTATTGGCTAAGCTCTGACTTTGATCATTTATTTCTGAATTTTTTTGTTTTGGCTGGTAATAGTTCTGAATGGCCAGTAAAAAACATGCAACAGATGCAGCTGCTCCACTCTAACAATGGGAGAAGTAATCATTTGTAGGGTGGGTGTCATTTGATGCAGAGTTATTTTGAAATGATGTAAACATCTTGTAACAGATGTGTACAGCTGTTTCATAATCAATACTGAGAGAGGAGTCTCTACAGACATCCCAAAGTCATTTTCATTTTCAAAATTCAGCAGCCCTGTGTGAAAAAGAAAATATGACTTATGCAAAACAAAATAAGTTTTTCTCCAGATGAGTAATCAAGGAAAACATCACAGAAGATTTGGGAGATCAGTCAAGAGGCATTTATTTCTGATGGTTGAGGAGGTTTTAAACAGCATGTGACTGCATTCATAAATAAGAACCTCAGTCAAACAGGACAGTAGTTCCACTTTAGACTGAAGATGGTAATAGAGCTATAAAAATTATGAAAGTTTACAGAGGCTATTAATAGTCTTACATGCAATTATAATGCAGTTCCACTAGTACTGGATTCAGTACAAATTTGATCAAAATAATGTAAAAACAGTACTATTATTGTAATGTAATCAAGAGCTGCTTTCTGTTTTGGTATATTTTCATATGTTATTTATTTCTGTGATGGTAAAGAACTTTGAATTTTCAGCAGCCATTACTCCAGTCTTCAGTGTCACATAATACTTCGTAAATCATTCTAATATGCTGATTTGGTGCTTGGTTCTTTTAAATTGTAATAATACTTTATAATTTTACTGTTATATTCTGTATTTTTGATTAAATAAATGCAGCCTTGGAGAGCATAAGAGACTTTTGACCAGTAGTAGATCAGTGTTCCCGCCATATTTCAAATCAATATGTGCCTTTCAGCTTGTGTAATATCTAGAATTCAGAGTTTCCCACTTTTAAATATGATTTTGCTTGGTCATTTACTGTAAGTACTTAGAACTAATTATGATATTTCCAAGTCAGCTAGGAGGGCACATCAGACATCCCATAACAACATAAAATACATAACAATTGTGAGCCAGTATTGCAAGGCATCATATGCACACTTCTGACTTCAGCATAATTATTGCAAAAGGCTTTCAGATTCTAAGGTTATACATCAAACCCAACTAGGGGATCAACTAGGGGCTCACTCGGTTTCTGAACAGAGCAAATCTGTCAAAAATTAATAAATAAATAAACTGGAATAAGGCTTTTTATGAAATGTTGTGAAAGCTGTGACATTTTCTTTGCAGTTTGTTAAAATTTCACTTGCATGGAGCAGATGTCCATGTGGCCATTTCCTGACCTTTCCACATGTCCCTGGAGTCTATAGAATCATTATTTGTACTTTTCACATAAAACATGACTCGTATGTGGGTTGCACAAATGTGTTAGATTTTGTGCCAGCTATGACATAACAAATGAAATGTTCTCTCGCTTTAAACGTGCTAAACTCTCTACAGATGTGCAGCCATATTATGAGGGAGGAAAAACAATTCCATTATCAAGATTCCAGAGTCATGATGGGATATGCCAGAGGGAATGGCAATCAGTTATATAAGCCTACAAATGTGTTTTTACCAGCCTGTTTCTACAATAGTAAAATGTAATTCCTATTCATAACCAATTTTCAGCTTAGAAATTTAGGATTTTTTCCCTCTCCCAGAGGTTGTCAAGTGACATTAAGAAAAGACATTTCCCATGAATTTAGCATCTGATATTATTTATTATAGAAAAAAACAGCGGGGTATAGATGATTTGTTAGTTCCACACTCATATTGTAGGTGGTATTTGGTTTGGCAATTGTGCAATTAGGCTTTACCCATCTGTGTTGCATTATGGTAATTGCTCTTTTTTTTTTTTTTTTTTTTACAACCCAAATAGTCGAGCATTCACTATTGCAGCAAACCTCCCAGAAAAAAAAAAAAAAAAAAATAGGCCATAAAAGTTTTGGTGTTTGGGTCAAGGTGCTGTTTATCACTGGGGATTTCAAACAGTGGATACATAGAGCTGTACACAGACCCTTAGGGAAGAAACAAATAGCACGCTACCTAACATGGACAAGGGGGCAGTGCAGATGTGCTTGCATGCAGATGTTGTGAAAGAAGGGTTATACAAGGTAAAAAACAGTGTTACATGTGCAAAGTTATAAAAGGTTTTGACTCTGATCCAAGTTTTATAAGCACTTCCTGACTAAGGATGTATCATTTTCTAGACAAGTTGACCCCTGTTTCTCAAAAACTCACATTCGTCTCTTTCATTTTGCTGTTTATAAGATTAGGTCTGCTGGTGTGGAATAATTCTAATGAAAAACTTTCTCCAGAATAGCTGCTTTGTCCTGTTTGAGCAATCATGGAATTCTGTGGTCGAATATTTTTGTATAACGACAATAAAAACTTGCACTTGTCTCCTTGCCAGACATTCCTAGCTGTGCTAGTTTCATGTTTTCCGTAGCACACTGATCTCTCATTTCGATTAAATAATAAAGCAATTTCCATACAAATTCATATTTCATGTCCATTTAGGTAAGTGCTCTACAAAATATCCTGTTAAATATGGTAAAAAACAAAACAAAACAAAAAAACAGTAAAAACACTACGACAAGATTTTGGGTTTTACATGATACTTGAATGTTCAATTGTTCATTAGGTAATATGATGTAATAATGAATAATTTAAGGGTTAATAGTTTTTACTTCCAAAAATCATAAAATGAATGGTGCATGGTTAAACCATTTATAATTTTTCACCAAATCAGTCTCAATTTGCAAAAATGTGTCTAAAAAAGGGATGAATTGCTATTTGTTAGGTAAGCACTGGAAAAAAAAAAAAAGAAAAGAAAAACACTCCCTGGGATGTTTTAAACTTTTTCACTATGCTAGTTAATATATATATATATATATATATATATATATATATATATATATATATAAAATCTTTACATTTTAATTCTTTTTGACACTAGACATAGCATTAGGAAAATAGCAGCAGACCCTGCTTTAAGAGACGAAGGTGAACTGAATAAATAAATAAGCTTGCTAGGATCCTGTTGCACAACTTCACTGACACTCTGACCCAATCCGTAATCCAGTTCTGGAATAAAGAATGAAATACAATTACAATTACCTGCACTCTATAATTTGATTTAATTTTACACAGTTTATTTCTTGTACCATACTGGTTTAATTTGAATCTTTGTTTGCCATGTGTTCTCCAGGCCATGAGGATAATCCAGATAGCCTCCGGCACAGATATAACTTCATCGCTGATGTGGTGGAGAAGATCGCTCCAGCTGTGGTTCACATTGAGCTATTCCGCAAGTATGTATCCTGAATCACACATTCCATTAATCAGTGGTCTCATGTCTCAGAGAGGACATCTTTATCAGGACTATCTTTGACAGTTCCATGAAGAACTTTTAGCATCAGTGGAAACTTTCCATTGCACAAAAAGTTCTTTAAATGGTTTTTTAGATGATTAAAATGTTCTTCACACAAGAAAATGAAAGGTTCCTCTAAGAACTGGTTCTTTGAAAGGTTCTTTGAGGAGCCGAAGATGGATCTTATATGATAGCTCTGCAAAAACACCCTTTTGGAACATTTATTTTTGAAAGTGAACTTGATCAATTTTAATTTTGTTCACATACTCTATCGCTGCCATATTTAAGAGTCAGCACCAGGAAGAAACAGATATTCCCTCTGGTTTTGTCTTTTATTAGCCCTCTGTCATCAATATGAATAGAATTACTTCCAAGTAAGCGAAATTGCATCCATATTGGCCCTAAAACAACATTCTTATCAGCTAATAATTTCTCTCTGATTTTTGGAGATGGTTGAGAGGTTGATCTATGATTAATTGACAAGGATGTTGTTCCAGGAACATGCTCCTCATGGATAAATCATGTCGTGTGAGTTGAAGTGTCAAGAGCTTTCGTAAAATAATTTTTATGGCATGGTCCATTCAGCTTTATCCTCATTGTAGAGTAACATTGTTATAAAGTATCTGATTTGATGTTTTTTCTCCACTTGAATATAGATTGATTATCTATCACAATATCTTCATCATTGCATAAGACACAGTTTGTGGAATGTAGAAAACAGCCAACCTCAATTTTAGGCTGTTGAAATTGAGCACTGCGGTAAAAAAAAATCTGGAGAACAACTGTCATGTTTTCCACAAATCACTTGTCAGAGGAAGTTCCTCCTTGGTCTCAAATCTTGTTGGAAAATATAGTCAAATCAAGAATGTTGAGCAACCATCATTCTTTGCCATTCCTCTGTGGAAAGTTGTCTTATGGTATTATGAAATGGCTGCTCCTCAAGAGTAATCTTCAAGAAGTTCTTCTTCACTTTTCCTTCTTAGAATGATGTTCACCAAGCGGGAAGTGGCGGTTGCCAGCGGCTCTGGTTTCGTGGTGTCTGAAGATGGCCTGATTGTAACCAATGCCCACGTGGTAGCCAACAAACACCGGGTGAAGGTGGAGCTAAAGACCGGCGCCACCTATGAAGCCAAAATCAAAGATGTAGATGAAAAAGCAGACATTGCCCTCATCAAGATAGACGCTCCGGTAAGTACCTGTCCGTATAGTATGTCACACTCAGGTCTTTTGGATACCACATATAAACTAGACTCAGTTTGTTCCAAAATCTAGAGAGAAGCCTGCATAGGTAAGATTTTAGGGCATTATACTGTACCTTCGTTTATCCAAATTCTAGGAGAAACCAAATACATACTGTAGCAACAAGCTCAGTGAAAAAATCCATCCAAGATGGTGGATGAATCAAGAAAAATGCAAATTCAATAAATAACATTTAATGCCAATAATATATTTAAGAATAGTTTAATCTATTACAAACAATTGACAGTTTTACCCAATTGTTGGGTTTAATGCTTATAAGAGTATCCCATATTTAGCTTAACAACAAGCTAATGCCAAACTCCATTGAAATTAATTACTGTGCACTTTGTGAGGAGAGAGTTCTGAATCGCTGATGTACCTACAAAAAAATCTGCATGAGTTTTTAACTCTACTTCTACAAAAAGATGAAATAAGAATGTGCATCAGATGCTTTTTAAATGTTTTTATTTCATTCATGAAGGTACTATAAATCGAATGGTTGTATATTCTTCCATAATTGTACAATACTATCATATTTTGTTTGTGACTTAGGTTTGTGTTGTAATTTATTTTTTTATAAATCATTAATTTACAAATTTACAGATGCTGCATCTATTGCGTGCCCTCAACTCGGAAACTCTGGGCTGAAAGAAAGTTCAGAGTTTCCCACTTGCAATCCTGACTTTGTGTTTCTATTCATGTGCATTCAACTCATAAATATGATATTTCTGACATGGCTTGAATGCATCATATTTATGCGACATACTCAGATGAGCACTCAAGATCAGTCACTCAAATTTCATTTTCAGGAGCTTTCATTTTCAAGAGATTGATAACATGCCTAGTCTTGTTGAACTAGCATCTGAGATTGTTTCCGTGATTTAAGGTTTTCAGCAATGAATTACAAATAAAATTAATGCCTAATCCCAGAAACTGCCCCATTATCAGAGTAATCTCATACCATTTCCCCCCCAGAGTAAGCATAGAAGCGGGCAGAAATATGCTTTTCTTGGCTCTGAGGATAAGGCACTTCTGTATCAGGAAGAGAGACAGATCCAGATAAGCTATGTTGAATTGCTCTACTAAACAAGCCTGGCTCCACACCTAGGCAGAGTCAGAAAAAGAGACTATTTTGACAGGGATTTGGTTAGAGTTGCTCATATGACATTAAATTACACTGACAGGACATTAAGCACATTACACTCAGAGTGGAAAATGTAATTTTGCACAAAAAAGTTAAAATGTTAAATGCTTGTATACAGCTCCAAAACAAATCACACACTCTGGATGTTTCCAGTGCTTTCATGCTTCATTTTAATTACACATATAGTGAGTTGCATGTTTTATAGTTTAAAGTAATGAATCATAATGCTTATTTATGGTTAACCCTTCAAAAAAATAGTGCATTACATATGAACGACACCAAATATTGTGTTGTATGTCATGTTATAATGCATTATAGGTTTAACCTTGCATAGGTAAGTATGATAAAGTTTAAAAAATATTTATGAAAGCATTACAATTTAATTGTAAATCCTGAACAATATCTTTTTTTTAAAAAAGGTACAAAAGGTCTATACAGCAGAATGACTATATTTACATTACACTACAGTCTCAAGTGCTTTAATGTTTTATAAAGTGGTTTCTACATAAAAAATATAACAGATGCAAATTTTCTTTGAACATACATGAAGTGTCATCCTTCCAGAAGCTATACAGTAACAGTTTCCTTTCTGAGTGCTGCATAGATAGATACACAGTAGATGGTTTCATGTTGTACAGTGGGTGTAAATATGTCATGTATTTTAGTACAGCTGGAATGCTGTACTGACCAATCAGCATCCAGGACCAAAACTATCAATTTCATAATCTACATTATATACAAGCTTTAAGTAAAGTGTTATCAAATATGTTAAAATTGTCATGGGCACATAATGTCTTCAGTTAATAGTATAGTGGTTAAAATAGCATATGTAGTTATACAATTCATATTTATATACCTATTAATTTTTACTGAAACTATACTAAGGACTGCATTACACTGAAAAAGCCTAGGCAGCACTGACCCAGAAAGCTTATGATCGCAAGTGGTGCGGGATGTACTTAACAATATGCATATTGATACTTTTTGTTGGGGTTTGGTACCAGTTACAGGCTTTTGTGCTGGCAGACAGCAGTGCCACGTCTCTGTAATTCCTCTCTGGCCTCTCATGCAAAACCCCCCCTTCCTCTCTGGCTCAGGTTCTGCTTAGTCACTGCCCTACTGTGAATAATTTATATTGGTCAACTGTCTCATATTCTTTTCAGCTTGAGTTTCATGCCAGACTTCGTTTGATTTGTTCATGTCTCTGTCACCACTGAGAATTCCATGTCAGAACTCCTCTTCATTTTTAAAATGATATGACAGAAAAGACATGGGAGATGTTCAAGCTGTTTCTTGCTGCAGGGTTATTTTTGGACGGAAGTCATTTTCAAACTCATTACGGATTATTTACGATGTCAAAAGGCTCTCAATGTATCCCCTCTCTAGAAAACCAAAGGGGCTGGGTTCACCCTCGGATACTATTGGGAGATGAGAGGGTCTGTATTAATTACCATTGGAAAAAGCGTAATGGCTAACCTCAGCCTAAGCATGAGGCACCTCAGCCAATCATACAGTGGCCTCTGGTCTCCTTCCTTACGTACAGCCAATACATATCTATGGCCGCAGAATTAGCATTAGCCTTTACGCTTTTTTGCCTAAAGGTTGCAGGCTTGCCTTCCAGTGGCTTTGGCTTACACCTGTTCTTTCTCAGGGTTTCTCACTGTGCTTTTCGATCTAATCTCATTCTTGTTTTCATATTCCCACTAAATTAGCCAATTCCTCAAACCAAAGAGAACATTGCAGCCTAAATCAACATCATTTCACATCCCAAAAACAGCTTGAGGAACTTGTTGACCTTGTTTTAGACAGCTTGTTGGATGTAGTGCACTTAGGCGTGTGTCTTGCATCTGCATTTAAGCACGACAATAATATGTTAATTTCAGCGCTCATGGCTCATATATATTTTTTTAATGTTGCATTTATTCAGGCTGCATGCATAAGCATTGAGTCACTGCGTAGCAGCGCCACAGAAACAGATCTACAAGTATAGTTTATGTGCTCCTATTTTTGCTGTGCATAGCACATTGAATTCAGCAGAAAATAGAATGAAAATGCACCATAGACCTCATTATGTACTCAGTCTTTGTTATATAGACTGTTTTTATGAAGCCACATAAAAATGGAGGGAATTACTCTGTTATCTTTGATGCAGGTTCCACATGCAGTGACTGGCACACAAGCACTTTCTATTTAGCAGATCTGAATAATCCGCTTGATTTTAGTAGTTTATAGCTTCAGTTTGAAGTTTGGGTTTATCTGGGCACTACATGCAAAAAAAAAAAATTGTTTTTCCGGTCATTAGTCAATTTTAACACTCATTCACACTTTATCTATTTTTGTCTGTAGATTTCAATTAAAATACATTTTTAAAGGTCATTCTGTCAAAATCTATTTTTTTAATGCACTGAGCCAGAAATCTGCTCATACACCAAACGTACATATTCCAAACTTTACTGATTTATTATATATTTTCAATATTCTGAAGATTTTAACAGAGGGGTTTGTTCAAATAACATTAACCTGATTTATATAACATTTTACTCTTTAAAGTATGGTTCAAATTTATATTTAATGGCTGTTGACAGCATTTTTGATTGATGAAGTGATAAAAAAGAATGTATAATCTATAAAATGTCAACAAATTGAAACAAGAATGTGAACAAGAACCTGACTTTTTTCAAATGTCATATTTTTGCTCAGGAATTGTATGCAAATGAATGCATATTTAATTAGATAATGGTATGTACCGTCATTCATATATTTTAATATATTATTATTATTATTATTATTATTATTAGTCAAACATTACAACACATATACCAAATGTACAAGCAGTGAAGCACTTTTATCACTGCATTATCAGCCATAGCATTAAAGTAATTATCAGCATCAGCCACAAATACTTTATAATAACTGTGCAATTGTAGTTATGCTGCAGCACAGGGCTGTATAATTGGTGGGACAACTGGACAAACAGACTTTTTTGCAAAGGAGGCCTGTGATGAAAGTTTTGTATCGGCCCAAGAATTGTGGTGCTGCTGCTGCTATAACTTGCAGATGCAGGATGTGTGAAACAGGTCTAACCTTGGATGAGAAAAGCATACCCTGCAGAGAGACAGAGGAAAACAGATGCCAGTAGAGCATGTTAGAGCATGTTACTATTTGAGTTCCAGTTTGTATCACATAAATGTTATAGACGGGTCTCGACAGGCCACATCAGGGTGAGAGGGGTGAGGGGAAATAATCTGGTAAGTATGACTAACACTGAGTTGTCTGCATTTAGATCTGGGTCATAATAATTATGAAACATCAGTGTACATGTGTGAATGTTTAATAACGTGTATATCTGCTGTTTATACGATCTGGGTCACAACGCAAGCTTTGGCAGGAGGGACTGTGTGTCAGGATGTATTTCCACTCCAGGTCTGACTATACACGGCTGTCTTTATTTAACAGCTGTTCTTTTGTCTGCCAAACACATTGTTTGTAGATTAAATAGATAGATCTGTTTGGTGGATGTTAGTGAATCCATGTACATTCAGGAAGCTCTGGTTTACAGATTCTATAATATTAGTGATGCATGGTTGTGCACAAGAATCACGACTGTGTGGAAAACATGCAACATTGTCATCTGAGCAGTTTATTGAACTTTTAAACAAAATGTTAAAAAAAGTTTTTTGTTGAGTATCATATTTGATACATAAATATATTTGTATATGGGGGAAAAAAAGCTTGTCATCTAAATCAATGAGATCTTTATAACAGTATAACAGACAAAATGCATATAAATATCAGTCATCACTCTATATCTCCCAGTAATGCAACTTAGTAAGACGATATTTAAATGTTTAGTATTATGATCAAATAAAACTAAAAAATAGGAGAAATTGGAACATTGGCAGCTCTAGAAAAATAAGTCCTTTCTTCGAAATAAAAGAGCCAATCGATAAAGATCTGGTCTTTATTTGACCCTTGCATTCAGCCTTTGCTCTACACTGCATATGCACATTGGCAGGACCAACCTGAAATCTACGTCATCTGGGGGTTTACCATTTATGTCAGTTTTGATTGCTGATTTGAAATATGTAATTGAAATGCAAGTTTGGAAAATGGAATTTGAGATTTCCATATTTTCCCTATTCAGTTGAAAAGGAGCTGAACTTGCATGACTGAAAATAGCTTCTCAAGCGCAGTGTAACTAGAATTAAAAGATTATGGAGACCACAAAATCTCAGACTGCCACAGAAAATGGTATATGCAGAAGGCTAGGTTCAATCTTGTCTCTTTTATCTGGGCCCTTTGTTTATTCAGATTTTTTGGTTTGCGGGCTATGCTCATTGATGTGGGTAATGTTCCCTATTAGTAGCTTCATGTTATTAGAAGACTACACAAACAGAAGAACAAGCCTGACAATACTGTGTGCTTTTTAATTTACTACAGTCTCAGGAGAAGCCCCTATCATTAAACAGTCTCAAAACGCCAGCTGAGATGTACAGCTGTCTGCAGTGGTGTTTAAGACTGATGGGATGTTTGATGACAGTCTGAGCATGCAAATTTCTTTATTTTTCTTCATTTTAGAATGACCAAACATCCTCTTTTTCCCAGACATGTCCTGGTCGGGAATTCTACATTTCCTAAAATGTCTGGGTTTGGATTTGTTTTTGTAATGATTTCATACTTGCTGAAGGTAATGACTGAAAAGTAGTTTGGGCGTCGATCGATTATGTACAGTGCCTGAGCGCTATTGGTCAAAGTTTTTTACATTTGCGACCAAATGTGAGAAAGTGGAATCTACAGAGAACGGTCAAAGCAATGCAAAAAGGACTGTAGAGTTCATGTCAATTAGAAAACAAAGCCAAAAGCGGTACATTTTAGCCAATGTCACAAAAAAAGAAAGAAAAATAGGACATATATATGCAACTTCCTTAGACTTTACACATTTGTGTTTAATAATTTTCTATTTTAACTTTGAGTTTGAAGATTTTAATAATAACATCCCCATAATAAGAATATCTCTGCAGTCAAAATCAAAATGTCTTAATATCAGTTCATTAGGTATATCAAACAAAGATGTATCGTTTTAAACAAATAGCATAAGCTACATTTTCAATCAAAACATTCTTTAAAAAGTAGCTTTGAAGTACAAACTATCTGCATGCGTCCAATAAAAACCACTTCCATGCTTGTTAATTAAAACTCATTGCAAAACTGATGCAAAAAAAATGGAAGTTAATTCTGAGAAAAGTTCTAGCATCTAGTTTGCAGATGTAACTTGTCATACAACGAAACTGGGACATTTAAATTGTGACAAAAGTGTCCAAATACTTTTTGAGGACACTGCACATTCACATGCCCAGCCTAAAAAAAATTAGTGTGAATTAGTTGGCTGGATCCAACATAATTTGGGACTGATTGTTCTGTCTGAAATTCCCCTTTAAAGTAATTTTGGAAGCCCTGCTGGCAACATTCGTCTCTCTCAATAACAAGCAATGCATGTCAATGCACTGAAAAGATAATTCGAAGATGATTTTTGCTCATTTGCAATGCCAGCATGCTGCCCTGGTACTGTTGTAACTTGCCTTATGTTCTTAACATCTCTAAATAGGCCCCATTAGTGGAAATTTGCCTTTAAGGGCACATGTCTCCTAAAATCTGGGTCAGTTTTTGAGTCTGGTATTGGTTAAGGCCCATGTAGTGCAGATGTCTTGCTCAGACATATCTTCCTGACTCATCAGAGCAAAGAAAGAGTGGCCTTCAATGTTTTGCTGTTGGCATTCAATTGCTCATACAAATGAGGGTAAACATTTCTTGGGTAAACAGCGGCTGGATTTGTCATTGAACTCTTTTTATATGCGTACTTTTCCAGTGGTTAATGCATACCACAAAGCTAGTCCGCAAATATTCGTGCTGGCAGTTTTGCATTCAAAGCTGATCGATGCCAGTTCAAAGACATACAAGGAGTCTTGGCATCCTTTGGGGTGTTTAGGAGATGAAGTCTGGCAGACATGCAGTCGTCATTCATCCTGAGTTGTTTCAGCGCATATTTGAAAGGGTTTGGTCTTGTCTTCCAAGAAAGCAGTCTTGCTGAGTTTTTCCATGATGGGGCAAGACACCAAAATTGGGTCAGACTCCTTATTGCAAAGTCTGTCATTCAGAAATTGTGTGAAAAAGGGTGATGGATGATTTAGAGCCATGTTTTTCAAATGTCACAATGAATTTATGAATGTGTCCCTTTGTGAGAAATGCATGGCAATATTTTATTTGGAATCTTCAGGGCACTGTGTTCTGGCATTCACATCTACTGTATCAGAGTGATGCCTGCCTTGCCATTTAAGTTGTGGAAGTGATGCTAAAAGCTAAGATTTGGCAAAAACGGTGCCTGTCTGTCAATATACATGGAGCCCAAGTCAGACATTTCTAAACAGCCAGTTTGACCCACTCTAGGGAGACTGTGACTTTGGAAATGCCAGCCCAATGCATGGGATCTGATTTACGGTTGCTGAGAAACAGGAAGAGCCAGTCGAAGATTCCTGCTCCTTCTGGCAGAACATGGGATTTTTAAAGAGCTCAGCTGGGATTGATTTTCTCTAGATGGAAGTTTTGCTCACAATAAACACGTATCCATATCATGTGTCCTTTGAGTCAACAACCTTTTCAAAACAACGGAATTCTTTACAGAAGAGTTGTCTCATCCAATATTGTGTTTATGGATGTTGTTTGGATCAGGATAGTTGCATTGTTGTTTTTTTCCCCCTTATTTTTAAGCAGTTTATCCATTGAGACCATGCTAAAATGACAGTCACTCTAAGACAGAGAGAATGCCATTAGAATAGGGATGGTTTTCCTATCATCTTTACAGGTGTGCTGAGAGGACATCTTCAACATTGAAAATAATTACATCCTCAAGATGCCTTCAGACAGCATGCACTGAAGATTTAAAGGAACTGATTACCCAAAAATGAGAATTCTGTCATTATTTACTCACCCTCATGTGATTCCAATCCCGTAAGACCTTCTGTCATCTTTGGAGCACAAATTAAGATGTTTCTGATGAAATACAAGAGCTTTTGGACCCTCCATAGACAGCAACGCAACTACCACGTTTAAGGCCCCAAAAGGTAGTAAGGACATTGTTAAAATAGTCCATGTGACATCAGTGGTTCAACCTTAATACCTTATCTGTTTTTACCTGATTTTCTTTCACTTTGTGAATTAGATCTGGCTCATTTTTGACAATCATACCCAGAATTTTAACATAGTAAAAGGGTTAAAAAATAGTCTATTAAATAGCACAGCAATTCCCAATAACCTCTTCCTTGATAAATGGGATGTCTTGAGGCTGTTGAGCACACTGAGTCATGGGCTAAAGTTTCAGCAAGAGACAAACAGACACAATACATCAGTTCAGACTGGACCTACATCGAGGATGAGTTGTATGAAATCAGGCCAGTCGTTTTGCCCTGTGGAAACGGTCCTGCAAAATCTGACTCATCAGTTGGGATAATTCATCTTTGTGTGTCTGGCAGGGATTGTTCGTTTTCTTTTCTCAGAGAGCTTTTCTAAATTCACTTCAATGATCCACTTGTAAAGAGATTAGAGGGATTTAATGAAATAGTCGTCAAATCCGTTTCCACTCTTACAGACGACACAAGCTGATTAAATCGCTCTGTAGGACGATCAATGAACATTATGTTTTGGTTAGCTGACTGAAATGAAACTAAAAGAAAATAGGAAATATCTAGACTCCGGATTAGAGAGTATGAGAAATCGGTATTTGTTCTCCAAACACCGCAAATGGAATATTTGTATTTCAAACAATAATGTCAGCTATTTAAAGTTGTAGGCCTACATGTATCAAATTTTATATAAATATAAAATAAAAATAATAAATGGTAAATAAACCATACTAATTAAATAATAAAAAATATTTTTGTTTATTAAAATAATATATTAGTGTCATAGTTGGATGCTTATATAAAATGTTATATAAATATTAAATATAAATAATAATGAATAAAATAAAATAAATGTAAAACAAACAAACACACAATAATAAAATGGATGCCACAAGCAGAATTTAGTAGTTATTATTATGGGAGTTAAAGAAAAACACATCTTTAGTTTTTTAGACAGGGACATTTTTATTGTTTGTTCAAATTATGTTGTTAAAGTTAAACATCTACAAAATTCTATATAAATATTAAAAATTAAAAATAATAAATAATAAATAGTGCTGTCAAACAATTAATCGCCGTTAATCTCATCCAAAATAAAAGTTTGTTTTCTTAATATGTGTACTCTGTATATTTATTATGTATACATAAATACACACATTTTTATATTTTAAAAAATATTTAAATTTACAAAAACATAAATAGTTTTTAGAATAGAACATTTTTGTTATTTATTCAAACAATAAATTAGTGTCAAACTGTGTAGAGTTGTAGGCCTACACTATATAAAATTCTTTATAAATATTAAATATAAAAATAAGGAATAAAATACAATAAATAAAAAAATAATAATAATACAATCATATTTAAATAATTAGATTTAATATAATATGTATATTTAAAATTATTTAAATAATTAAAAATAGATGCGATTCTACTCAAGGAGTCCTTGATCGTCATTTGCTGTCCCCTCATGTTTGTACATAATCACCTGATCATCTTTCACCAGTTTGCACAGTTCAGCTCTTCTGCTGGTACAATCAGAACTAAATGTCATTGCCTATACGTTTTGAGTAACGCTCTGCAAGGTGTAAAGTGTCAGATTTCAAGCTAATGCAGAAATTCAACATCTCTGCTTAGTCCTGACTGTTTAAGACCAATGAGGAGAAAAATCCTCATTATTAAATACCCCATCAAATGATTTGATGAATGTTGTTTTCTGTCCTTCACTGACCTGTTTCCTATTGAGACAGGAAGTTAGAAGCATGAGCATTGTTACAAGACTATTGCATGTCGGTGATAAGTGGTATTTAAAATTTAGGAGGAGGGCACAATTTCACTTTTATCTCTTTCTGTTTTACGCTGGTGCAATAATAAGAGCCAAGGATGACTCATGTCTTTCTAAGACAATTCGAACAGATGCAGTGTCAGAGAAACTAGAGAAGGGATGGTCGGTACATATAACATATATTGTTTTACACACAAAAGCACATATATTTTGAAGACTAAATTTAGCAAGGCCGAATTTGGTGCAGGACACAGCCTGCTGGCTTTAAGAGCATGATTGTAGGCTGTCAAATGCAGTCAGAGGTTGTGGGAGTGAGTGTAGGAGTAGAACAGTAGCATGTTATCTTTAGCTAAGAATTGATTGTGCATCTGCAAACAAGACCGAATGGAATGCTCAACAGGGATTCTCCCATACTCCCTCCACTCGCTTTCAAAAATATGGGCTTGTTTTCTCATAACTGTCCTCCTGTACCCTCTGTTAGGGTTTCAGTTAACCCTTAAGACCTTCTTTTGTCTTATAATTATAATCATTATTTGATTTTTACATTACAAATTAAAATACTGAAAATATCATTTCAGTTTTATTTTAAATAATTATGCAGCCCCTTTATTCATTTTAATTTCTGTTGCACAGCGCAGGACGAGTTACATGATAAAGGTTTAGCTCTTTAACTTAGGGCTTTGTTCAAAACACTAAGCCAAAGTAAAAGCAATAGTAATAGTAATGCTTAACTTAGCACACAGATAACATGTTTGCCAAATGTCGTTCCAGCTTTTCTCAAAATCTTCTTTTCCCTTAATAAGAATACCATCATTTCTATTCCAGCATCTGGAATTATCCTTGGGCTACAAGCTGACAGCTGTACATACCAGTGCACACACAGAGAGATAACTGTATGTGATGAGGCTTTAGAGGTTCATCCTGTAAAATTAATACTTTTAATACAGTTAGTAATTTATTTTTATTCCTTTTTTCTTTCTTCAGATTACACATCTGAAATGTTTTGTGAGTTTCAACAGATATGTTTTCCATCCAGGCCCAGCTTTATGATATGAGCAGCCTCTTCTGTTTCTCACTGCACTTTTGCCTTCATTTCCTCCCTCTTTTCCTGCTGCCAGAAGGGGAATGGGTTGAAATCTCAAGACTGAAAAGGGAGGATCTAATCTGACTCAGAATGGTGTCAACCATACAGCTGGGGCCACCGCAGGCATTAATTGCACTTTGATTTATTATTTTTTCCAAACAACAAAAAGTTCACAGTCTGGTGCATAACCAGGATTTATCGTTCCATGTAATTCCACACATAAAATGAATGAGCTGTAGTTCGCTTACTTGATCAGTTGCACAGATTTGCTTTGTTTAAAAGAAACTCATCTTGCTGCTTTTGCACAGAATCAGAAGGTCAGAGTTTGTCTGGCTTGTTTCAGAAGTAGTCATGTATTGTAATATAACAGCTGTTATAATATAAGAACATAACAGCTGAATAAACAGAGCTATGAAAGTTTATCATGGCTGTGTCCTGAAACCTAAAAAATGCAGTCAATATGTGGAGGTAGAAAAGCATCTGAATTAATTGTTTGTGTATAAAGGCATGTTTGTGTGGTTCAGTTGAATAAGTGTGAATACTTCCATCCAAACCTTGGTGCACACGAAACATGGAAAGAATGAAAATGGTGTCTGATGGAGAGAGAAGAATTCATAAATGTTCATGTTTTTACCCCCATCAGAAAATATCGCATTACTGAAGTCATAAAGTATTCATCTGGTTATCTAATGCTCACTTGTTCTTGTCCTAGGTCACTATATATGACATTATGATGCCTTACAGTCACTCTAAATCTAGTTTATACCTTTATACAAAAACTATGATGGCTGGCAGAGTAGAAAGCAACATTGACTCTGCCTTTACCTACGTTCCTGCAAATCTCTAAAAAAAAAAAACATGCCCATACTATGCATACAAGTCACTGCAGTTCCCAGCTGAAATAAACACTAGAGGCAGAAAAACGGCTGCACCTTTTATTCCTTTTCACACAAATTATGAATAAAGGGGCAGATTATCAATTAATTTTCCATTGTTCCTTACACAATATTATGACCTCTTAGGGTTTACATTACATTAAACACTGTAGCACATAAATATTTTTGTTCATTCACCATTTCATTTCCAAACTCATGAGATATGTACAACAACCAATGTAATAATCCTTTTTCCTTTTAGGGCCAATCACTAGACGTTTCACTTTGAATGTGTTGTGAAACATGCAAGAAGCAACGAAATATCATTTTGGCACAACATACACTTTTTCTAATGAGCCTGGGTTGGTAGTGAGGGAACAAGGCAGCTGCCTTTAGCCGACCCATGCCAATGAGCCCTATTTTAACAATCTAAGTGCATGGTCTGAAGAGTACGGTGCAGGTGCACTTAGGACATCTCCGAATCCACTTTTGCTAGTTAATGATGGAAAAAACATGGTCCAAAAGGGTTATCTTAATGAGTCATACAGTAGGTGTGTTTTGGGCGTAACATGCAATAAACCAATCAGAGTCTCATCTCCCATTCCCTTTAAAAGCCAGTTGCGCTTGCACCATGGCGGATTTGCTATTTACATGGTGGAATTTGCAAGTGCAAAGACTGAATGCTTCTCCAGAGAGGAAACAGTCTTTGGCTTGCTGGTTGTTGATAGACCTGTTTAAATACATACAAAGTTCTGGCTAGAAACTCTAGATGGTGCAGTCCAATAGATCTAACTCAGTATGACATAATGACATCATCATCACATGTCACAACTGATTGGTTCTCTCCTGTATCGGTAGCATATGAGCTCGCTGCTCAACATTCAGATACTTGGCTAATGCTTGTGGTAGCAGTTTGTAGCGCACTTCAGAAACCCTCCACCTTCCCCAGCTCCACCTGTATAGATCTGCTTCGGGGTGATCATGTTTTATATGTGCAGCAGCAGTATTTCTTACATGCTCACAGCAGCATGTTGTGGATGTATTGGCAGCAAGTCTCGGTACTTGCTCTGCCGCAGCAGCGTAGCAGAACTATTCTGCCAAGACCAAACACATTAACATTGTCATGTATATGTACATTACCATACCAATCACTCTGAGAGTTGTCATGACAGAAATATATGTATTGCCATGATTGGTCAAATAATTAGCCAATTTCATTCATCATTCTGAAACATGCAATGACTATCCATTATGACATGAAGGCATTTTTATCTTTATGTACACAATAATAATCTTTTACATTGTAATCCTTTCATTTTTAATATTTGGCATGTTTGTGTGCTGCTGCGCATCCCCGTGTGTTTAAAAAGCAGAGCGTACATGCGTTGTGCACCCGCCTTTAGGCGCATATTAGGTAACACTTTATTTCGATAGTCCACTTTAGACATTTTACTAACAGTAAGTAACTTTGCAACTACATATCAACTAGCAGTCATTAGAGTATTAGAAGACTGTCTGCTTAATATCTTCTAACACTTTATTTTGATGGATTCACAACATACAACATACTGAGTATTAGAAACTTTGCAAGTATATGTCAACTTATTCTACTAACCCTAAACCTACCCTACTGAGAGTTAGTAGACATGTAGTTGCAAATGAATGAGAATTAGTTGACATGTAGTTACAAAGTTACTTATAGTTAGTAGAATGTCTAAAGTGGACTATCAAAATAAAGTGTAACCGCATATTACTAACGCGCCCTTTAAATAAATAAACAAAAAATACTGCGCCATTGACTTTAGATCTGGTCAATGGCAGTTGAATAACTTTTTTGTCTAAATGGTTCCATAAAGAACCTTTAATATCTGAAGAACCTTTCTGTTTCACAAAAGGTTCTTTGTGGTGAAAGAAGGTTCTTCAGATTATAAAAAGGTAAGAAAGAGAAAACCTTTGACTGAATGGTTCTTTGTGGAACCAAAAAATGGTTCTTCTAGGGCATCGCTGTGAAGAACCTTCTAAGCACCTTTATTTTTAAGAGTGAATGTGCCTGAACACACCTCGTTTTCAGACCAGCACACCCATGGGTGTATAGTGCATTTCCTATTTAAACAACATGGCACTGGATGTGAAAATGATAACTGCGTTGGGCTGAAACTATAGCAAAGAAAAAAACTTGATAGGGCCTAATGTCATCAAAAACCTAAAACTGGAATCAGGTGCATCAAAAGACATGCAAATGATTAGAATATAATTAGGGAGTAACATGGAGGACACATCCTCATGTATACATCAGAAAGCTGCGGTTTACTTTAGTCTGAGCAGCTGAGGTGTGTGGCTTTCTCATGTGGCTCTTTGAGGCCTTTCATTATATGCAAAATCATTTATGAATGCTGAACATTTCAAACCACTGTACAGGGCAAGACATCCCATCAAATTCAGCACATAGAGATAAAGGTAGAGCTGTTTAGCCACAATGTCAGACATCATGTTTGGAAAACCAACTACTGAGCAGAAGAACCTCATACCAGCTGTATAGTATGGTGATGAAAGCTTTATGGGTGTGTTTTTCTGTCTTATGGTCAGTTCAGCTTGCCATACCAGAGAGCACTTGAGGAAAACACACTTAATACACTTACAAGACATTATTCCTCCCAACCCAAGAATCTCCTCATATAAAGAATCTCCTTACATATAAAATCTCAGCTGTGAGATTAACACAGCAATGAGATTAAATGGATATCAAATACAGATTTAGCTTAGGAACTTATTTTCATTAGGCATACTTGCTTTTTTAGAAAATCTTTAGGCCTTAATTCTGTTTTGTGTGTAATTTGAATCAAAGGATGGATTATGGCTTGAGACAATGGTGTCAAAGTCTTATGCTGTATTGTATTTCATATTGCAGATGAAACTCCCAGTGCTGTTGTTGGGCCGGTCAGCTGACCTGAGACCAGGCGAGTTTGTGGTCGCTATCGGCAGTCCGTTCTCCCTTCAGAACACAGTGACCACAGGCATCGTCAGCACCACCCAGAGAGGGGGCAAAGAGCTGGGCCTGCGAAACTCTGACATGGACTACATCCAGACAGATGCCATCATCAATGTGAGCCAAACACAGTTAATCATACACTGCGTACAAACAGTTTGTTGGCTAAGTGGGTCAGTGACATGATGCTTAGTTTCATTTGTATCTAATAATAATTTAAAAAATACTTGACTGTAATTTAAATACACATCTTCTGTATCTGTAGTGAAGACTGAATTAAAATTTGATGATGTAGTTTAGCAAAATCTTATTGTTTCCTCTGTTCATGATATTTCCATTCTTATGTTATAACTAACCATGATTTATCCTATAAAAATTAGCTTTTAAATATAAATTAATACATTTAGGTTGACGCAGTGATGCTAAATAATACTTGACTTGAATAAAAGATGTTAATATTTTTAAGTTGCCATTTTTCAGTGTCCACTGTAAAAGAGCTATTTCTACCATGATTTAGACTATAAAATAGTGTAATTTTTGACTTGAATAATAATTTAGAATAATTAAGATTTTACAACTTATTTTATTATAATTATTTATTATATTATTTTTATTATACAGTTATTTTCTTACTGTATAATTTACAATTATTTAGAAAATTTTATATATATAAGAAGACTTCAGATGCAAAAGCCTCTATGTGCTGTCTGAAATATATATATATATATATATATATATATATATATATGCACAAATATAATACACAGTGATATTTAGCATTATGTTTACATTTTAAGTTATATATATATATATATATATATATTTTTTTTTTTTTGAAAGGACTATCTTATGCTCACTATGGCTGCATTCATTTGATCAAAAATACAGTAAAAACAGTTAATAATGTAAAATCTTATTACTTGTAAAATACATGTTTTCTATTCTATTCTATATGAGAGCTCCTTATTATGATCACATTTTCATAAACCCAAACTCTTTCTGTGTTTCAGTACGGTAACTCAGGAGGGCCCCTGGTGAACCTGGTAAGATACTTGCTTTTTGTTATTATGTCCTTCTCATATGTGACCCTGGACCACAAAACCAGTCTTAAGTCACACGGGTATATTTGTAGCAATAGCCAAAATTACATTGTATGGGTCAAAATTATAGATTTTTCTTTTATGCCAAAAATCATTAGGATATTAAGTAAAGATCATGTTCCATGAAGATATTTTGTAAATTTCTTACCATAAATGCATCAAAACGTAATTTTTGATTAGTAATATGCATTGCTAAGAACTTAATTTGGACAACTTTAAAGGTGATTTTCTCAGTATTTTGATTTATTTGCACCCTCAGATTCCAGATTTTCAAATAGTTGTATCTCTGCCAAATATTGTCCGATCCTAACAAACCATACATCAATGGAAAGCTTATTTATTCAGCTTTGACACTTAAGACTGATTTTGTCATCCAGGGTCACATATGTAAACAATGAAACAGCTTGAGTCTTATTTTTTAGTGAATTAACAGGAGTAACAGAATGCAGCCAGGGTTGATAATGTTTATAGCATGTTTTTTTTAGCCTATAAACATATGTTGAAGGGCTCTGTGTTGATTCAGCCATGGCCATAAACACATGTGTTCATGCATAATGATCAATGGCGGAAACATCCCATTGTGACAGGAAGATATCTGTGCATGCAGATGTGCAGTGTGTTTGTGCGAGTTCACATTTACATTTGTGTCTTGATTCTTGTGTCTGTTTCTGTAGGATGGTGAAGTGATAGGAATCAACACGCTGAAGGTGACAGCAGGAATATCCTTCGCAATTCCTTCTGACAAGATCCGACAGTTCCTGGCCGAGTCTCATGACAGACAGGCTAAAGGTCAGGAGCAAAATTATGGATTAAATGTGCTGAATCTGAAATATTTACTCTGTTAGAACAACATTTACAATCAAAAGTTCAGAAAAGTATCAATCAATAATATCTCATATTTGTTTTCAGGAAAAACAGCCACAAAAAAGAAGTATATTGGTGTAAGAATGATGACATTAACCCCGATGTAAGTCACAAATGTGCTTACTGAATACTGTTGTGTGTTTGTGATTATGGAAAGACATTTAAATCAATTGAATCAGCCATCTAAACAAATCTTTTCAAATTGTATTTTCCATTATACATATACATAACAGAAACTGGATACCAGAAAACATGATATTTATGTCTGTACTGTATCTGTCACTCACAGACTTGCTAAAGAGCTAAAGGAAAAACAGAGTGATTTCCCAGATGTCACCTCTGGAGCATACGTCATTGAAGTTATCCCCAAAACACCAGCTGAAGTGTAAGTACCCCATCGCGGGTAGCCACTAGTTTTCCACAGTACACCAAGAATGAAGTCAGGTGGTTGGATTTTTTTAATTTTGTGCACTCAAACCAGATCACAATAAGAAGTGCATTGCCATTTTTGCCATTTTATGCTGTCCAGCAGTTTCATATGTGATGTTGTATTTACCATATAGATGCTCTATTTGAATCCATAATGGTTTAAATGAACACTTTCCAAAATGGTCATCTTCATTGAGGCAGCAGTGTTTTCTCTTTTTTTATAACTAAAATTAACTTGAGATTTCATTGTGTGTGGGTGAACTTTGAATCACAAGTAGTCCACACAATTTTAGCTTATATGAGATGATATGAACAGTACATAAGTGGCCACTTCCTGTCATTGTGGGTAGCCAATTTAGTATACGAGTACAACACATAGGAACAGTTTGTGGCTAGAATCTACAGAAAATTACCATGAATTACAGCATAATCAGTTACATATAACTATTTCAAATTCAGCTAGAGCCGACTCTCATGGGAAATGGTGCCGTAAGTATATGAACATTTCTGAAACTATATCTTGGGCTCTAACTCTAACTCTCTTGCAAATAAAGGTTCCACAAGGAACATTTGCAGTGATTTTGCAGTTAAAAAAAAAAAAAAATCAGTAAAGAAACTATCAAACTATTTTTAGATTTAAAAAAAAAATTAAAAAGCAGGTTTGAACAGAAAGTAGAGGGGTAAAAAAAAAAAATCAGAATGCCAAAAGAATTATGAATTATTTTTCAAATATTTTAGAGTTTAATGTTACATGAATATAAATATAAATGTGAACATATTGACATAATGAATTACTGATAAAGACTGAAAGGAAAGTGTTTAAAATATATATTTTATTAAATATTATGTCAGAAAAATCAAACCATTTATAAATGAGAAATGTCAAAACATAAGATTGAACAGAAAGTGCAGGGATGATTAGAATGAATATTTACATAAAACCATATCAGTACTAAGCCAAAATCTAAGCACTTAATGAGAATGAGCCAATTATATTCTGAAACAGAGGAGAAATTTGTGTCTCACTAAATAATCAAACTTAAAGCGGTCATGAACTGCTTCTGTTTTTTATTTTATTTTGTAGAGTACTCTGAGGTCCACTTATAATGTTATCAAGATTTTTACATAATTTAGAAGTCATAGGCTATTTTCTGTCCTGTTTTTGACCCCCCTCATCTAAATGCTCTGTTTTAATGCGTGGCGGATTGTAGACTAGGAAGTAAACACTCACTGCTATCAGTAGATCAGAAGGAAGGCAATGCAGAGACTGTTTTTTCCACAACTTGGTACTGCACTTGGTCTTGTTGCCATCTTTATCATTCGCCTCTCTCGTAAACACTACATGCATGAATCAGTGGGCGGGGCTAAATAGGCAGCGATGTAGAAGCAGGCGTTGATCTTCTTCTATGAAGGCGGTGTTTAGCCACACTATTATATCATAGAGTTATCCATTCCACAAGCTGTCGTTTTGGTAGATTGGCTTCAATATAAGCTGTTTTTAGACCAATGAGAAAGTTTTGAGTTCTGAAACTTACAAGATGTTTTTATAGTGCAGTGACCTCTTATATGTCAAAAGATCAAGGGAATTTTGGTTTCTCAGTTCATGACCCCTTTAAAGTTAGCTTAGACATAATGACATCACCTTCTAATAAAACCTAATACTGTTTTGTAATGAGAATCCAATAATGTAAAGCCAATAAAAGCACAGTTAGAACAATTAGGGCAGTTCTGACTTAAAATTAGGTCAGTTTTAACTGCTTCCTGTTATGTTTGCCAGTGGCGGTCTGAAGGAGAGTGACGTCATAATCAGCATTAACGGTCAGAGGATCACGTCAGCAAGTGATGTCAGCACGGCTATCAAGAAAGACGACAGTCTGAGAACAGTGGTACGACGCGGCAACGAAGACGTCATTCTCACAATCATTCCTGAAGAGATTGACCCTTGACCTCCCTCATGCTCACCCATGAGCTGGTTCTCAGACTTTTACTGAGTGTGTGTCCGGAGCCACACTCCTTCTAGAAGCCATAGTGAACACTTTCCAGTCCAACCATCATCCAACCTGAATATTGTTCTCCGCTTAGAACAGGAAATGTACTTTCTCACTTTATTTCCCCAAGTTATTTTCTGTTCATTCATTAGCATACCATGTTAGAATGAGCCCTTTGTAAATAGATACGTGAATTTTAGTGCTGGTTAGTTCACTAACACTCTGAAATGTATATAATTATGCTGTTCCAAATCCTAGTAAGCTGCCTAAGCTTGTGATGAGCAGAATGATTCCATTCAAGATGGTGAATGAAGCAGATTATAATCTTATATTTTATTCATTACTGAAAAAATATCTACTAAAACAATTCAGTGTAATTAAAAATAGTTTTACCCAATTTTATGTGTGCAATTTATTTTTATGCCTCCCTTATGAACATTAACCATGGTTTTATTATATTAAAAGTGTAGTAACCATGTTTTTTTGTTTGTTTGTTTTTTTGGTAGACTGATTACCATTTGTACAACCACAGTTTTACTACAAATACCATGGTTAAATTATGGTTAGTGTAGCAAAACCATAATTAATTTGTGGTTACCATGGTTTAACTACAGTACAATAACCATGTTTTTTTGGTTTTATTTTTAGTAAAAACCATGGTTCATTTTCGTAAGAATTAATCGAATAGTACATTTATGTTGTGTAGATGTCTTTTGATGTGCACTTTTCATCTGGTTTCATCTGCAATACGTCTGTCTCTAAAATGTTTCCTGTCAGATGTTAAAAATGACATGTAGAAAATGTCTTGATGTTTATGGTTTAGAATGTACGAAAAGAGGTGTGTGTTATCTGGACAGAGTATTATGCTGTTAGATTAGCAAAATGCTAACAGCTAACTGCTGAAATCTGTTGTGAGTCCCCGTGAGGGAAACCGCATGCAGAGTTGCTGCCTATGTGTTTTCAAAATCGGTCATGTATGGCGGGTAGTGCACTAGGTTTTGGAACAGACCTTATATTTCGTCCTTATGTAGCCTATACATCAGCAAAGCATCATGAAATTTAGTTGTCTGAATTCAGCTTTCTACATATTTTTTTATATTTACACTCAGATCTCAAACTTGACATTATTTGAAACAGAATTGTGGGCCATTAGATGATGACTATTATCTTGGAATACCTTATTTTCCTTAAATGTGTGTCTGTGTTTGTCAGACGGCAATTTCCGAAACGAAATTAAAGAAGGTTAACGTTTTTAAACCGTTTCAGTGTCATACTGTTTGACTTGATCATCAAGAACTAATGCATTTTTAAGGTCGATTAGAGTGAAGCAATACTAGATTGAACCAGCAAGAAACAATCTAGCAGAGAATATTGAGGAAGTGTGTGCCCAGAATTGCTCTATTAACAATTCCTGGTAGTTTTTTAGAGGTTTTAATAGAGGTCCTGCTGTGTAGATCTGGTGTCTTGAGGTCTGATCCGTTCTTTAGCAATTTGTCATGTCCGTACCAAAATGAATTCAGTATTCTGTCTTGAATGGATGTCATGCGTGATTTCATATTAAGATAACATCTTTTCTTCATAGCATTAATGATTCATAGTGTTTCATCAATTACATATCAGACGCATTCTTCTTCACCTCACAAGCCTGAAAGAGTTTGGACAGCGAGGGACACATAAAACTCTGACTGAATATTATTGCTCTTGTAGAGTTATTCTCCAAAATCACGCCAAACTGCTGAGCTCACCGCTGGAGTTCTTCTAGCACATATTGGTCCCATCTATCACAAATGACCTCAGAACTCACTTAACATGGTTTTCACAGCAATACCTGTTCTTGGTTCAATTAACCAATCAGAATTTGCAGTTAGGGTTACACTCTCAGGAAAAAGCTGTCACTGGGGTGGTACCTACTAATATGTACACTTTAGTTACATCACATTACTAAAATGGATACTTTAGTGGTAAATATTTATGTACGAAGATATATGGACCACAAAACCAGTCTTAAGTCGCACGGGTATATTTGTAGCAATAGCCAAAAATACATTGTATGGGTCAAAATGATCCATTTTTCTTTTATGCCAAAAATCATTAGGATATTAAGTAAAGATCATGTTCCATGAAGATATTTTGTAAATTTCTTACTCTAAACATATCAAAACTTAATTTTTTTATTAGTAATATGCATTGCTAAGAACTTAATTTGGACAACTTTAAAGGCAATTTTCTCAATATTTTGATTTTTTTGCACCCTCAGATTCCAGATATTCAAATAGTTGTATCTCGGTCAAATATTGTCAGATCATACATCAATCATACATCAATGGAAAGCTTATATAGCAGCTTTCAGATGATGTATAAATCACAATTTCGAAAAATTGACACTTAAGACTGGTTTTGTGATCCAGGGTCACATATATTTTGAAAGGGTACTATCCCAGTGATACCTTTTTTTTTTTTCTGAGAGTGTATAGGGTTAATGCTAGAAATAGGTTAAATAATATATTCATTTTAATTAGATTTTATTGGTGAGTTATGTTTAGGATTTGGATAAGATGTGGGATTTGATGGTTATAGGATTATTAGGGTTATATCTAAATATTTAATGGAACATTTCTGGCCATGTTTTTATAAACCTGCGATACAGGTTTGATCCAATAGAGCTTGTATTACATACTTATATCTGAGAAAAAGATATATATTACATTTTAGCATTTGAAGGTTTGAACAAAATAAAGTGAATAAATAAATCAAGCCACACTGCTTGCAACAGTTAGAGGAAAATTGTATGATCCAGATAAAAATATGCAGATCCAGAAACATCCCACTTAGCCATGCTATTCCTCAAACACAAGATTATGATGGTACATTCTTTTATCATATATCTGTAAAACATCAACCACGGAAAAATGCTTCTTCCAGTATGATATACAGAAGACGGTATAACATTTTCAGGATCTGTTGTGATGTGCTGCCCTCATTTGTTGGTTTATTGGAGGCACAATGTGATGTATCTACAAGCAGGAGCATTATACACACCAGGCATTATGTAAAAAGGTACAACAGTCTTACAATACGTCTCTAAAACAAATTTTACTCAGTATGTCTTTTGTCACACGATTTGCACAAGCAGAGTCTAATCCACTTCATTGAGTTCATTAGGTAAAATAGGGGATGTTTTTCTTTTTCACATTGCAGGATGACTTCAGACTCTGGACTTGAGTAGCAGGGCGGGTTTGTATTCATTTCCTCTTTAACATATTAGCTTCGGTTGATCTTGGAGGGCACTGACTGAATCTTGGGTCGATCTCAGGTCAGAGATTAAATAAAACCTCATATATGAGATGGAGACATTTAAAACTCCCGAGTCATTTTACTGGCACTCTGCAATATAATTATTGTTAAGTGCCTTTGTCTGCGGGGGCTTATACTGTCAAAAGTTTGACTGTTAAATAATTCTCCGAATTATTACGTCAAACATCTTCAAAAGTTCCATTTGAAACATTACAGCCTCTCTTTTAAAGAAATGAAGACATGTCTGATTCATATTTCATGTTTTTGGATGGTAATTATTTCTGTCCTTTCTATCAACTCAGCGCAATGCCAATTCTGTAAAGCAAAACAAACCAACAAACGAATGAATGAATGAATAAATAAAAACCTAATACATACATACATATATCTTAAGTTTGATGTTCCTATTTTACATCTATGTAACATCCAAGTGCCCCAGTCTGAAATCCCCTGCCCTAATGAATATAACTGTCCCCAACGATATTTATGAAAACCTGATCATATTTTTATTTATGCACATATTTAAGCACGTTAAATACTCTTAATGAACTAGAGGTTTGTTACTGAATGAAAGACAAATTCCACCCACATACCGTGTGATTCATCAGTGATCAGGTTATGAGAAGTTTCAGTTTAGATACTGAAGTATTTCAATCGAGGCAAGAACACAAACATCATACATATTAAAGTGGTGAACTTTTTAAAGTCGTGTGGATGCACTCAAACTAGGGATGGTGTATTTTTGTAGACCACAACCCGGAAATGAGCTTGGATTTGAGCACTTCTGGTTCCATCATCCTTTTTTGGTTAAATGCCTAAAATAATATCTGTGGTAAACAAGCTCAAGATATTTTTATGTTTTATTGTTCCACAAAAAATACATTAGTCATACCCCCTTTTTTTTTCTTGGAAAAAGGCAGTCACTAAAAAGTGTCTAAATGGGACTAGAGGTTGTCAGGGACGATAAACTTCATCACGCCAAACAGGAAATCTCATCTACTCACTAGTCCACTTTCACAGCCCCATGGATTAATCGTTTACAGTAAGTTCTATGATAGGTTTAGAAAATTAATAGGGCCAAGTTTAACTTCAAGCTGACTTTAAGGCTCAGTGCATGAGCGCTTACATGAAGTGTGGCAGCAACACGACTTTGTTGATTCAGTTGGGCCGGTTTGACTGGTCCATGGGGATACTGGCGTGGGTGTCTGCACAAAAACAGCCGCTGTTCATCATCGGTACCACCTCCACTGCTGACCCACTTCTCTGTGGTTACAAAACCCCTTCTGAAGTGGACATCTCTGTTGGTCATAAGACAACAACAGCTCACTGTTTGAACAAATCTGCTCATTGAACATCACTGTGGTGTAGACAGGAGACACCCATGTCAATCTGGGTTGAGTCTCACATCAGACAAGGTCAGGGTCAAAATGCCAACATGGTCACGGTGGAAAGTTACTCAAATGGGTCAAAACTGCTAATTTGCAGTGCTTTTGGTTAATTTTCTCATTGATTCATGCAAAGTTTCCTGTAATGCGGAGTTTGTTCATTCAGCTGTGTTTTCTTTGCTGTTCTTGAGTGGGGCAACTCTGCTTCATGGTTGATGGGCGACTGCCAAGAATAGCACAACTTCATGTTTATAGGATGCATGAGAGGGTAACTTGTAGTAAACGTAGACATGGTTTTCCGCAATGCAGGCTTTGAGAAACTAAAAGTTTATGAACTACTCAAAAAAGACGAGGTTAATGAGAGATGCCAGAAGAACCATTTTAGGGAAAGTAGATGTTTACAGACCTGTCGCGTTGGGAGTTTTCGGGGTTATATGGTTTCGCATTTAAGTTCTGGGTTCAAAAGTCCATGTGCAAATTACCAAAAAAATTGAAGTTTTAATTTGTCCCTCAATATGCAAAAAATGTTTGTAGTAACACATACAAAGAAGTCTATGAGGCAAGTGTACTTGAGGGTTTAGAAGCAAAAATATGAAGCTTGTATTTTTGTCAAAGGACTAATTGTAATTATTCTGTACAAAAATCTGCTATTTGAACTGTAACATGGTAAACATCACCCTCGTAATGATGGGAACTTAGGGTTTAATGAATATTGCATCCCAGTTCGTCTACTTGTACTAAGCCCTATAAGTATGTACTCTACTTTGGAGTGTACAGCAGAAGAGTAAGCAAGTTTTGGGACCATGTCATACAATTTTATGCCTCTGTTGCATAGTTACATGCATGCTGTCACCATAACCCAGCCAGCCAATCATCCTGTCACCTAACATCTTCATATACACACTCCACATTGTGCTTATTTAAAATTACACTACTCAAATGATTCTTCCTACTGTATTGGAAAGAAAACAAATAGCGCTCTGGTATGCCATTTGTGGGTCTTTCATGCTGAAAACTTTTTTTCTCCCCACAATGATTCATTTAAAGCAGGGGTGTCAAACTCAGTTCTTGGAGGGCCGCAGTCCTGCAGAGTTTAGTTCCAACCCTGCTCCAACACACAAAACATGTACACTGAAAAAAATAAGAAGTTGAATTTACTTCATTTTTATTTTGCAAGATTTTGCATGCATTTTTAAGTAAAATTTAAATACGGAATTAAGTAAAATCTACTTAACTAAGTTATCTAAAATTAGTAAATGAAATAAGTAAATTTTGCATGGCCAGGTAGAGTTTGATGAGTAATTTCTACTTAATTATTTTAAGTTTACCCTACTATACTCAAGTACATTTCACTCAGTCACGGGTTGTAAACTTTACTCAAACAACATAGCACTGAAAAAAAACAAAAATGCCTATAAAGCATGTGGTTAAGTTACAAGCACGTATACAAGCAAGTAGACTGCTCGTTATTCATTTTAAGGTAATATGTTGACTTAATATAGTTATTAACTGAATGAACACAGAGACCTGAATACTTGGCACATGATACACAATGACGGTGACAATCAGTGAATAGTGTGAATGGGTCATTTTGAGTAAAAAATTTACTCCAGATGTCACAAAACGGCAAGTTACTTAACAACAAAAGCAACCACAAAACAGTGTAAATACATCTCGAAAACAGCAAAAAAAAAAAACAATTATTCATGCCCAAGTTCATGATGGGAACAACGGGGTCATGATGTTGATATTTACTTAATATTTGTAAAAATAACAAACAATTCCAAATAAAATATACTTATAAATTCAAACTTTAAATTCTACAAGCTTAAATTGAGTACTAATATTGAATTTACTCTTTTATTTAAATTCTTGCCTGAACTAAATTAATGTAGAAATTACATTTGTTTTTCTGTAGTATTTACTTCACCACAAAATCATTTTCATCAGCCTGGCTTGTTTGGTAAACCGGTTTTATGAAACAGCCCCCAGGTTTGTTTAATTAGGGTTGCATCTAAACTCTGCAGGGCTCCAGCCCTCCAGGAACTGAGCTTGACACCCCTGATTTAAAGCAAACTTTATTTCCACAAATAACAAACCGTTCAGGAACTTCTTTTTTTTTTAAATCTCAATTTCTGCAATTTTATAATCTTATATACCACTTAACATGGATAGTATGCACATTAGGACACAAATTGTTTTCTCTATGTAAATTTTATGGATATTATGCCCCTTTTTAATATCTTGTTAGCATATGCCACAATGTTTTCCAGCATTAAACAGTCATGTCCTCAGTAAACCGCATCATCACACCGACAAAGACAGAAAGTAATTTTATCACAGTATCATCATGTTAAAACATTTAGGGCCAGATTATCGATGTTATACTGCCAGGATTTACGAAAGACATGCAGCTGACGGGACTGACCTGGTTGCAAATGTATTTGCAGAAATGTTCTCCTTCAGACAGTAAATTTATTCAAAAAGAGAATTTAAATAAATCATGCAATGTGATGTAAGGTTTGACAGGATAAAAACATGACAAGAGTTTGTCGGATACATATTATTCTTTAGTATAAACATTTTTAATATTGTTTTTTTTTTTTTTGTCCTTAGTTCTCCAGTATGAACAGTATAAACATATGAACATAATTTACACAAATGCAATTTACAGTGACAAATACTCTGTCAGTGCATCCATTATTTGTAGTATCTTTTAGATAAAATAATTTATTACATATTGTATCAACAGTGTTAAGTTCTTCAAGTAGCTGTGATTTATGAAAATCACCTTATACTGTTTGTGGACTTAAGTTAGTGAACCGGCTCGTCAAACTGTTAACCACATAAACCATATAAGTACAGTCTCTTTGGGATGGGCACATGAAGAGCAGCGGTTGCTGTTAAACCGTAAACCATTTCCACACAAAGCAGTAGAGACTGCTGGCAAAACAAAAATGTTACAACCGTTTTTTTTTTTTTAAAGGGATGGTTGAAATGAATTAAATGTTCCTTTACAGAATAATACAGTAGTCATTAAAGTAAAAGCTCAGGACGGAGATCATGCTAAAAGTGTTCAGGTTAGTATTGTGTGTTGGAGGATGTTGTTTACTGGTGTTGTTTAGAGAGTGCCTGCTGAAGTGTGACCTCCAATCTCTGCTGAAGAGCGTCCAGACGCAGGTCCAGATGTTCCTTTAATCTTCTCTCCATCTCATCCATTCGCTTCTCTACAACAGTCTCCAGAATTTTCTCAAACCCTCCACAACATATATGACCCTCACTATAACACACAAAAAAAGTATATACAATTAGTGGACAAAGTAAAGGACACATTCAAGGGTTAGTTCACCCAGAAAGTAAAATTCTGTCATTAATAATTTGCCCTCATTTTGTTCCAATCCTGTAAGACCTTTGCTCAACTTCGGAGCACAAATAAAGATATTTTTGATGAAATCCGAGAGCTTTCTGCCCCTGCACAGACAGGCCCAGAAACGCATGGGGACATCATAAGGACATCATTGAAATAGCCCATGTGACAGTGGTTCAACCGTAATGTTCTGAAGCTACGAGAATACTTTTTGTGTACGCAAAGAAAACAAAAATAACAACTTTTTTCCAACAATTTCTTCTGTCCCGTGTCAGTCTCCCTTGCTATCTGTGGAATTTTCATTTTTGGGTGAACTATCACTTTAAATATATTAGAATAAGATCTTAATGGGTTAGTTCACCAAAAAATGAAAATTCTGTCATTAATTACTCACCCTCATGTCGTTCCAAACCCATAAGACCTTCGTTCATCTTTGGAACACAAATTAACATATTTTTGATGGAATCTGAGAGCTCTCTGACCCTCCATAGACAGCAAGGATATTACCACGATCAATGCAAAGAAACGTGGTTAGGACATCGGTAAATAGTCCATGTGACATCAGGGGTTCAACCGTAATTTTAAGAAGCTATGAGAATACTTTTTGTGCGCAAAGAAAACAATAATAATTTATTCAGCAATTCTTCTCCCCGAGTTACCGTCTTCCCACCATTTTGGAGAGTACCCCAGAACATAATCAGCGTTGTTTACATTCAGTAGACAGTGTGCGCATGCTGAACGTAAACAACGCATGCTGTTTCACAAGACAGAATTTTTATTTTGGGTGAACTATCCCTTTAAGAATGATCAAAGCGTTCTGCCTTGTGAAACTGATGCAGTCGCTTTTGAAATGCCTTTTTTTTGTGAACTGTATATTCCATTGTTTCATCAGGACCAAACATCCAAATGTAAGTTGTGTACAAATAATTGATTAAAGTTTTAATGATATTTAGATTAGTGTTCACTGTTATATTACTGTAACTTAATAAAAACATCATTCCTTATTATTTTAAAGAATAATTATTGATATTTTTGAAGAAAGCAAGTCCTGCTCTGAGCCAAATCTTTCCAATGAACTTCTTGTATCGGTTCAAAAAGAATCAAAAAGATTCATTTGTCAACAACTCACTCATTCTGAATGATTCAGTGATTCAGAAGTTTCCAGATAACAAATAACTGAATCAGGGCCTGAATTTCGTTTTTTAAACTGGGGGGAATGGGGGGGGATTTATAGATTCGGGGGGTCTAAATTGACATCGGGGCTAAATTAATCGTCTTCATTTATTTATGTCTACAAATTTTAATGTATGGTTTTTAAAACAGCTTAGCAAGTTTTGATGCTCTCCTCCAAATTGACATTAGGAACTGTATTAAAACTATTTATGAATGCCTTTCAGAATCAGTGTATTTCATATATTCCAGTTCAATTACTTTTTTTTTTTTTTTTTTAGTATTTTTTAAATTTTTATTTTATTTTATACAAAACACATCATGATCTCCTTTAAACTGACATTAAGAACTCAACTAATATATGTCACTTAATGTTTCATTATTTTGAGTTGCTTTCAGTTTTATGCCTTCTGAATGAAGGAATGTCTCAGCTTTCTAAGATATGGGCTAATTATTTTTTTCTAATGTTTAATCAAAAATTGTGATCAAAAATTAGCCATCCCATTACAGGGTGATATTTGACTCCTTAAAGTGATTTACAGGGGAATTTTATTTTTATGGCATTTTTCTAACTTTATTAAAAGTATGTCATCTTTTTTGTTAAATTTTTAAAAATACATATTTATAAGCTTTTTAAAATTTCTAATTAGAATAAGAATAATAAGATATCAATCAAATTAATCAGTATTAACAAAATTAATTTGTACAGAGGTGGAGCAGAAGAACACAAAAGTGGCTTGTAGGTGTATTTTCAGACGTTTAATGAGCCTCAGAGTTGGTATGAGTGCAATTAAATTTATAAATTCATGTTGAGATTAATATTTTAAATATACAATTTGAATAGGTTATAGAAATATTAAATTATTTGAATAACTGAAAGATACTTCAAAATTTAAACAAACTGCCAGCAGGTGGCGACAAGTCACTGGTTTGATCACTGAATCATTCATTAAATTGATTCGTTCTAACGGCTGATTCATTCAGGAATCAAGGAAGTGACTGTCTTTATGAATGGGTGATTGAATCATTGACAGACTAGATACGTTTAAAAACGCCTGTTCATTCATAAAGGAGTTTATGTGTTTGAATGGAGATGCGCAGCGGCTCAGCTGTGGCTATGATTCAAACTATTTTCATCGAGGAAATAGAGCAAAATCAGGCAACAGCGTTATAGTCAGACAATGTAAGTCACTTAATATTAACTTCTTGTTCCCTTACTAATCATTAAATCTGTCACTCTCCTTAGTTCATCGCGATCTCACAAAGTTCCATTATAATCAACGAAGCTCTCTACTGCATAATGAATCTCTTATTTACATTGTGTCTACTTTCTTCGTTTATGAAAGGATTCATGAGATATGTCGGTGACATTACTCAACTCTGCAAATCTAAAATAAATATTTTTTTCATAGTCGCACGCAGTAGATTTCAGTCGCATTTGCGTGCGGCTCAGAATATGAGAGCGCGTCAGCCTTGTGTGAATAAGATCAGAGTGACGCAGGCCGCGGAGAGCACGCCGATGCTGCAGGACTCAGCCACAGTCAGAGCTGTAGCGCTGTTTGTGGAATTAAATTCTACATTATAGACGGACTGTTTGAACCGGTGATTTTTTTTTTCGCTGCTGTGGATGTATTTCATAATTTGATCTGAGATTAAGCAAATATTGTGCGGGAATTTCTCGCATTATAAAAGTTAAATTTGCGGGAATGGTTTAAATTATGCGCAATCCCCGCAATCCCGCGCCGAAATTCAAGCCCTGTGAATTGTTCATGTGCGACTCGAAATGTGCGAGGAACCAATAGCTCCTCAGAGCGTGAGTGTGTCAGTGTGATTTATGGCACAAAAAGTTACTAATGCAGAATTTTAGTTTATTGATTATTAAATTGAATGTTTAGGCCATGACTGAGAGTTAGTTCACCCAAAAATGAAAATTAGCCTGTGATTTACTCACCCTCGAGGCATGTATATTACTTTCTTCTTTCAGAAGAATCCAATTGGAGTTATATTAAAAATTGACCTGGCTATTCTAAGCGTTATTATTGCAGTGCTCAACAGTCCAAAACACGTGAAATAAAGCATGTGCATCCATAATAAAACGTGCCTCACACGGCTCCGGGGCATGAATAAAGGCCTCCTGTAGCGTTTTTGTAAGAAAAATATCCATTTCTCAAACGTAATAAACATTTTTCTCTCACTTCCGCTATGTCATACGTGGAAGCCGCTCTGGCGGATGACTTGGGACGTATGTGTCGCGCGCATGCCTCCGAGATATGCTAGTCTCAAGGGTTTGTTTACAGGAGCAAAGGAAGCAAAATTTCCTTACTTCAGCAAAGGAAAACCAGTCTCCTCTTGTCTCATATAGAAATACTTTGACATTGTTCTTTACAAATCCTCGGTTTGTATTTCTAATTCATGACCGGCATTTTGTTTTGTTCTCTCACTAATCATGCTACGCCGACGTCCTACGTCATCCGCGTACCACAGTTAGACGAAGTGAGAGAAAAGTGTTTATTACATTTGAAATATGGATATTTTTCTTACAAAAACGCATGAATTCGCTACAGGAAGCCTTTATTCACCCCCCGGAGCAGTGTGAGGCACGATTTATTATTGATGTGCACACTTTATTTGATGTCTTTTGGACTGTTGAACAAAAACACCCACCCACTGCAATAATAACGCTTGGAATAGCCAGGACAATTTTTAATATAGAAAGAAGAAAGTCATATACACCTAGGATGCCTCGAGGGTGAGTAAAAAACAGTCTAATTTTCATTTTTGGGTGAACTAACTCTTTAACAACATTTGCTGTAAAAGAACTAGCTGTTTTAAGCTTACTGAAATGATTGAAAGTGGACATGTTGATTTGTGTACTTCTGTTTATAATTCAAGTGTTGCAATTCAATTTCAGACTCATTTAGTTGTTAAATAAAACATTTTGCTTGACTCACCCAACCCAAGCTTACACGATTGGTTAGTTTCTTTAAATAAATAGTTATTAATGTGGCTTAACTAGTCACTATTAAAGAAACAGACTCACACCTTCATGTAGTTCCAAAACTGTATGACTTTGTCTCATCATACAGTTTTGAAACTAATAAAGGTTAGAATTGTCCAGAATAGTCCTTTTTTTAATAAAGTCATATTATATCATTGTAGAACAGACTTTCAGTCATGTTCACTGATAATTTTCTCGTACACCAAAGCTCTCAAATCTCATTCACTCTCACATTCAATTCACATGACATATCAAAACATGACGTGCCATATTTGTATATGATGGGTCACACATCTCATCATACTATATTTGAATTGAATGAGACTGCAGAGCTTCGTTGGGGTAAAACCTTTTCAGTGAAAAAGAACTTCTAAAAATCTATCATACAGTTTCATAAACTTGGGATATAGTGTACAAGTCATGGATTTTCACTGTATAAAACAGAGTACTCTGCATTCTTGTAGACAACATACTTTGTGTTCCCCTTAAATAAACCAATGCACGCTCCAAAAGTCTTGAGGGAATATTTCAATTTTGCGGTTAACTAATGCTTTATCTTCTGCAGCCCAATAAGTAATAAAAACCTCATGTGTTTATCAGTATTATTATTCATATTCATAGTACTCGTTATCATGATGAGCTGGTTACCTCAACCAAAAATGTGGCTTCAACCACCATGATAACTGAATGTCTGTTTATCAAAAACCACACATGACTCACACTTACCGTTCTCCATTCTTCTTCCTCTCTGGAGATGTGGCTTCCTCAAGTCGGAGCTGCGTGACCTGACCGCATACGCTCTGCAGCATTGGAAGCAGGTCTGGGTTGATCGTGCCGGCTTCAGAGCTCAGCAGGGCAGACATGGCTCCGGAGGTCTGGTTCTGGTTGCTGGTAGACAGAAGCTGCCCGAGGCCAGATGGTAGATTTGGGCCTGACTCTCCTCCTGCAGAACTAGAATCCCCACCTCCTCTTGACAGACGGCTCAAGGCTCCTCCTCCCATGAGCAGAGGAATGAATCCATTGAGCATGTCTGATTTATTCTGGACAAAACACACACAAAGAATGATTGTTCATTTGTAAGGAAGCTTTGTGCTTTTCCTCCAAATAAACTATTGTCTAAAAAAACTCTGTTTAAGAGTGAACATGTTACGTGAGAAAATATATGAATCATAATACCTTAAATTTGCATATCACATATGCATATTGAAAACATTCCTTTACTATACTTGCCACTGCCGGTCAAAAGTTTGGAATAATTATGATTTTTTTGAAAGAAAATAATAATAATAATAATAATAACAACAGTGAGACATTGTTAAAACTAAGATTTAGAATTTTAAGATTTAAATATTAAATAAATAAATACATTTTCCTGTGGTGGCAAAAGCTGAATTTTCAGTAGCCATTACTCCAGTCTTCAGTATGCTGATTTGCGCATAGACATATATATATTTAGTATTGTGCAAAAGTCTTAGGTCACTAGTATTCTCACCAACAAAAAATGTCTTTTAATCAGTCATTTCTATGTTTTGCTGTAGTGTGTCAGTAGGAAATATAAGTTTACATTTCCAAACATTCATTTTGCCATTAATTGTAATAATCCAGAGATTTTTGTTTGCACAAGGAGTCTGACAACAGCCAGTGCTCCACACAGAGATCTGATCTGATCAGCATCCAGTCTGTCAGGAATGACACAAAGAAACAGAACAAACGGAGACAGAAGAACTGTGGCAATGTCTCCAAGATACTTCAAGAAATCTACCTGCTAAGCTTCCTGAAAAACTATGCGCAAGTGCATCTAGGGCAAAAGCTGCTTTAAACGTAAAGGACGTTGGTCACACCAAATGTTGATTTCATTTAGTTAACAGAAGTTAATTGATAAAGAAAATCTGTTTATGACATTATTTTTGACAGCATTCTCATTTTACAGCATTTTTACACAAGTGCCTAAAACTTTTAACAGTACTGTAGCTTTGCAGGTAGGTTTCTTGAAGCATCTTGGAGACGTTGCCAGTTCTTCAGGATTTAGTCTGTCTCAGTTTGTTGTTTCTTCATGTCATTCCAGACAGACTGGATGATGATGATGATGATGATGAGATCAGATCTCATTGTCTCATTGTCATTGTGACAATTAATGGCAAAATGAACTTTATTAAGCAAGGATGCCTTAAATTGATCAAAAGTGACAGTAAACATTTAAAACACTATTCTTTTGAACTTTCTAATTATCAAAGAATTCTGAAAAAAGAAGAAAAATTAAAACAGAACAAACAAACAATAAAAAAGAACTATTTATATATAAATATATAATTAACGGAGTACCAATAATTGATCAAAATTGAGCACCAAATCAGCATATTAGAATGATTTCTGAAGGATCATGTGGCACATAAAACTGTAAGAAGGGTTGCAGAAATTTCAGTTTTGCCTTCACAACTCAAGAATAAATTACATTTTACAATACATTAAATAAGAAAGCTTTTTAAATTGCTATATTAAATTGCAATAATATCTGATAATATTGCTGTTTTTACTGTATTTGTCATCAAATGACAAAATAAATAAATACAAATGCAGCCTTCGTGAGCAGAAAAAAAAACACCACACAACTAAATCTTAATTATTCAAAATTTGACTGGTTGTGTACAGTGGTACTGTATGATGAAGATATGGTCTATGGCTGAAGGCAACCATGATGTCCATATTGTAATTATATAATATAAAGAGTAAAACACAATAACATTGAAACACACACACACAGAATGGGAATAGTGAATTCAAAAAAAAAAAAAGCCTACATATATGACACAAATAAGAAAGCCCTCCAATATCACAATATCACACAGCTGTTCTATAATGAGTCGTGGGGAAAAATATAAAAAAAATAATACTGTCAGACACTGACAGACTGTTACAAGAAACGCCTACAAGAAATGATATCTGCCAAAGGGGCAATATCTGCTGAATCTACTAGTTTTATACAAAAATGTGAGTGGGAATGGAACTTGCCCATGCAAAACACAAGAAATTCTACACTGGAAAATGTGTGCAGAGTATATAATACCACATTAAAAAGCCTAAAGCAGTGGTGATTCTGCTATAAGAAGAAGATGAATTCAGACCTTTTGCTGGCACTGCACCAGTTCCATGAGGTTCTGCGCTCCTGGTGAAAGGGTGCTGCCCATCTCCTCCATCATGGTCTGCACACGCTGAAGGTCAATGCCTGGGTCTATACTCGGCCCACCTTGTCTGTCCTTGAGCATCTCCAGTCCCACACCCACATGGGCGATAGCCACAGATGAGCGGCCACCGAGAGAGAACAGCTGTACGGAGACACCACACAGAGATCAGTTTGTGATGAGAGCCTGGATATTACTTCTAGCTTTCCTTACCTTCACCTCACAGGATGCAACAGGGTTTTCCAGCACCAGATGATTCCTGTAGAAATGCCTCTTATCTTCAGAACTGACTCAAAAAAAAAAAAAACACAACAACAGAAAAAACAACAACAACAGAAGAATCAGCAAGTGTCGTCATAAATAGTCTATAATATTGTAAAATAATAAATATTTCACTAATTCAACATAATAATGAACTGAATCTATAAACAGACCAATTTATTTATTCAAAAATGAATAATAATCTGTTGTTTATTTAGTAATAATAATATTTTTATTTTGCCTTTTTTTAAATCTACAAATTAATGCACATTATATAAAAAGTAATATAGACCTCATAAAAATGTCAAAATGTTTATTTAGCAGTCACTTAGTTTGAATGGGAATAACACTTTTTAATAGGACAAATGAACATTTTTTTTTTTTTTTTGCCTGAATAAGATCAGTGATTCGGTGATGTTATTTGTATTTTTTTGTCATTTAACTTTTTGGTTTAAAAGGTTATTTAACAATGTTTAATAATTAATTCTGTGCATATAAATGACCAAAAACGGCCATGGGATTTTTTGTTTAAAACCCCTTGTTAGAATTATAATCAATATTACTAACAAAATGTTAAAGAAATTAGGGATTTGTATAATATAAAACCTTACATATTTATTACTTTACATATTTACTATATTACCAAAAAGGTAACTTTTAAAATCAGAATTTGAGAGATGTTAAACAGTGCCAACGTAAATGTGAAGATTATACACAATAAAAAGAAATTAAGTAAAATAATATAAATTCTGTGACTATTATTTTGTATGTTAAACCAATATATTGTTAAACACTAAAATGTTAAATTTAACAAATATATATATATATATTTATATTTTTTTTTTTTTTTTTGTATTATCTCCCTTGAAGTAAGTAAAAAGCAATCAGTGAAAAAAATAAAATAAAATACCCATCAGTGTGTGATCTTTGAACTTCCTCTCCACGGCAGGTGCCACAGTATTCTCCAGACAGTGAGTACACTTCAATAGTGCGGGCTTCACTGACGATCTGAAGACTGCTGATCACAGATGCAGAGTTAGGTGTGCACAGAAGTGTGATAACACATGGCAAGCCCTCCTCAGCTCTCTCCAGACAGACAGGGTCACACCTATGGGAAAAAAAATGCATGTGCAAATATATGAATAACAAGTCACCTGACACTTCATATTCAGATTTTAAGGTGGCTGAATTAAGATTATTAATTAAAATGTGGCTTAATTAAGATTAATTTTTATTATTTTATTGTAAAATTGCACAGTTCAATGGCATCTTAAAGGAACAGCTCACCCAAAAATGAAAGTGTGAAGAAAATGTACCTGTCATCATGACATCCAAGATGTAGATGAGTTTGTTTCTTTAGCGGAAAGAAAGATTTGGAAAAATTTAGTATTACATCACTTGCTCACCAATGGATCAGGTAAGGAATAATTGACAACGGGCCGTTGGATTATTAGAAAAATAATGCACACCCGAGGTGTAACGGCCGCTCTGCTTCGCGTCGTGACGGCATCACCACCTCGGGTGTGCATTATTTTTCTAATAATCCAACGGCCCGTCGTCAATTATTCCTTACTTAATTGATGGACTGGAAGTCGTGTGGTTTTTTTGTGATGTTTTTATCAGCTGTCTGAACTCTCATTTTGAGGGCACCCATTCGCTGCAGTGGATCCATTGGGGAGCATGTGATGTAATGCTACATTTCTCTATGTCTGGTTCGATGAAGTCACAGGATTGAGTACATTTTCAGCAATTTTGTGGGTGAACTATATTCTTTTAATATTAAGCATTTTTAAATAAATAACTTATTAGGTTGGCTTTCTAGCCCCAGCATCTATTAAAAGGCACTCACCTGTCATGTCCAAACCTGCAGTCACCGCTTGGACTGTTGTCTTGTGTTGTGGTGAGAACATCAGACAGCTGTTTCTGTGATGAACACAGCCATGAGCTGCGTGCAGAGATCACAGCATCTTCACTCGAGGACATCCTGATAAATTAACTTTCACTGCCAGCCAAAATAACATTCACACTCCAGCCGCGATGTGCGCTGGATTACACCGTGTGTTCTAACACAGTTAGGGTCAGTTACATTATATACCGTGCGCTAAAATCTAACCATTTCAGTTTTGTCGCTCCTTAAATTTGCTGTGCGATGAGTTAAAATACATATTAACCTTAGCTGTAAGGTTCAAAACAAAAACACTCCATTAGTGCACTGCTAGCACTGTTATTCGTTTAATAAAAGCAATTATACGGTCTTTATATAAACATAACTCAATCTAACAACGTCCATTCACATCAACAATATCACATGCTAAATAAACAGCGACGGCAGCTGCTCCAGGACCCACAGAGACACCCATGCATACGCCTGAGTAAAATACTAACGAATAATACGTGATTCCATCACTCATCTCATTTACACTTTTGAGAGTGAGAGAGAAAATGAATGAATGAATGAATGAATATAGTATAGTCCTCCAGTAGCTTTACGTAACAATAAACTACTTTGATCATAAGACAAGTCTCACTGCCTCTGAAACTCTTATAGAAAAAAAAAAACAACAACAACAATAACAACAACAAAAAAAAACAACAATACATTTTTGTCCAGACAACAGTAAAGTTGCCAAGATATTTGTTGTTTGAAAGAAAATTAATGTAACGGTTAATTTAACTTGCTGTTGTTGTTGTTGTAAAACGAAAGAGGTATGACTATCTGTGGTGGATCTATATGTTTATTTTATTATTATTATTATTTATTTATTTTTGTTTGTTTTTGACTCTGTTTTACCCTGTTAAAATTAAATAAAGATTGGAAAGATGGATTAAAATTTTAGATTTGTTCCTTGCAGCCTACATGAATGCGGCTCTGAGCGCCCCCTGGAGGAATAAACCGTTTGTGTCATTGTGATTATACTTATCCCCAATATAATACACAATAAAAAACATTAGAACAAGCACAAGAACATGTGGGTACAGTAAAATAAATGAATAAATGAATAAAGATAATTAAATAAGTAAAAACATGAATAAATAAATCATACAGTCATACAATAATTTTACAATCATAAAAGTTACAACTCATTTATGAAATTTTCTGTAAGATTGGAGGTTTTTTAAGATTTTCTATTGGAGGAGATTCTTTTAAGTGATGAGAAAAGTAAAAGTGTCAGAAGCGAATATTTTACAAGTCACGGCTATCCCCAATATATTATCAGGTGCAATGCATGGGCCTACTTTATTAGGCCAAAGTCATTTTAATTCATTATTTAGCTTTGTGTCTCAGGCCAGTTTTCATAGATCGATTTGAACTTTTTGAGCAGTAGCTTAAACTTAAACTTAAAACGATACATGTAGGCCTACTATTTATTTATTTACTTTTGCACGCATTTACACTCTATGAATTGCGTATGGAATAAATCAGCCAATATGTTTATCTATACCCCCTCTTTATCTATAAATCTAAAATCTATAAATAGCTCAGAATGAAGAGTCATCCGGGCCAGAAAGAGAATATGAGAATGTCGCTCCACCTGTCTGACCGTGCACACGCCTCTCGCTCGCGCTCGCGCTCACCTGAGGTCCAGCGTCCGTCCTGAGGAACGTCATGACGCGACACTTTTACGGCTTCGTTCTTTTTATCACAAACTTTGTGATTTGCCCAGGTAAGACAAATTCACTCATTTATGCTTGATGTTTTTATACTCATGACTTCATTTACACACAATGGAGGAAGACATACAAGGAATCGTCGTGTTTCACCGACAACAAACTACTGTAAAAGTCTCTATTGTATTGTATCAATCATACTGGGGAAATCATTTATTTACAATATATAGTTTTAAACGTAATCTAACTAGGTTAAATTAGATTAAAATTACACTATTAGGGTTTTGGTCTTGTTTAAAAACAGCTCTGTTTATATTATTACCAGAACAATGTAGTCCAATAACTACATCCAATGGGTCTATCCATGGAAATGTCCATTTTTCTGTCCCTAGTCTTTAAATAAAAATGAAACAATATGTTATTTGAACAATTACACCTTTTTGAGCCATCACTGTGGCAATGTTTTTTTTTTTTTTTTAATAATTATATAGAATTCCAAGCACCACAAAACTGCTCCCCCCCACAGCCATGTACAGAGAAAAAGTGCTTTATTTTGTGGTCCAAAACAGGTTTCTACCATTCAAAATACAGTAATGTATCCATAACTATCAAATATATGATGTAAATGACATTTAAAAAAATAAATGCTGAATAAATATTATAAAATATATAATGAAAGTAGTGGTCCCCTGGAGTTGTGTAGCGGGTGTTATCGTTGAACAAAAATCATCACTGTTGTCACCTTCCTTATGGGTAAATAAATGCACAAAAATATAAACAAATCATTAAGCTGTCACTTACGTATTTATAAAGTCAAAAGGTATTCTAATAATGTGGTCTAAGTTTAAATGTTAGAAAAAGAAATACATTTTAAGACATCTTGCCATACCAAAAGTGGACATTTCTGTAGAATGGATCTATATATTCTGTAGGCTATATAATGTAAATGTATATAAACGTATATCTATCTATTAAAAACGTATCTTCTATACTTAATTTGAACAAAACTCGCTCCTGTAAATGATCAAACTCCTAGATATAGCTAATTAGTTATTCAGACATTCTTTCAGTTGTATTTATTTGCTTCTTGTGGTATATGCTTTCATAGTCCAGAGCACAGACCAAACTTCATATGCGAAGAAGTATGATGTGGTCGAACCTCAGCTTCTTCATGAGCGCTGGAAGAGGCATGCAGACCCTTCACGCACACCTGCACAGGTATAAAGCACTATTAACGGTGTCTGGAAGTAAGTTAAAGATGTTATTTTCTGCATATTTGAAAAGGATGTGTCTGATTTCAGGATAGACATGCTGATAGCATTACATACTCGGTCATGATTGATGGTCATGAACATATACTGCATCTGACAAAGAACACGTAAGAAGGAGTTTGACTGAATTATTCTTTGAAATAGTGTTGTTTAATGATTAAGCATTTGAATTTGATCTCTTATTCTCCCAGACACTTTTTATCGAAGGACTTTGTTGTGCTGTCTCATAATATACAGGAGAAAGAGAAAGCATGCACAGAAAAACTGGTGAGAATTGTTTTTGTGTCACCACATTGCATGTTTCAGAATGAGGAAATTGTTTGTTAAAAAAACATTCTAGTCAGTGGACATTGATCAGCTAGGCTTGAAAGCAATTAGTCATGTGGTCTCTTTATGAAAACCATTAAACAAAACCGTAACCTTCACATAGTATTGGAAAACGAGCTGTACTAATGCTGGTGGGTTTGTTCCAGGAGCTTTGTCATTATCAAGGACATGTGGAAGGTTATGAAGACTCTCTCGTAGCTCTCAGCACCTGTGAAGGTCTCAGGTAAGCATGTTGCTTACATTTTCAGTGTCTAAACTGCAGTCTGACTTGTTAGTTAGGTGCCATCATTTCTTTTTAAACTGAATTATTGAAAGTTATTACTGTGCTAGCAAGGCAGCTCTATATTAAAATTCCTCTTCTTGCTTTTCTTCTCCACAATTCACAATTGCAAAAACACTCCCTCTGTCTGCCAAATGAACATGTCAGTCTTTCAAACAGACAAAGCAATGTTATGAAAGGCATATACTTGCATATTAAATTTATTTGCATAATGAAAGGGTTAGTCTGTTCTTTTTTTAATACATTTAACAATCTAGCTGCCTCTACAAAGCAAACAGATCGTTGTGTTTTGTGTTGATTCTTGTGTATAATCTAAATTCTAAGCTTTTCTTAAACATTAACACTAGTATATATTTTTCTGGGCAAACACATGTTTCTTTCTAGAAGTTAATTATACATTTGAAAGGTGTTTTGCACCTCTAAATTAAATATGACCTCTATTAAATATTGATGTTGTTTTGTTTGTTTTGTTGGAAGTGACTGTACAGTACTTGATGTATTTTTGTTCACAATATTGTGTAATCAGATTAATGAACTTGACATTTTCCCTTTAAATTATTTTAATATGATTATCTGACCTATTAATACAAAGTTGTTTATGTGTGTGTAGATATTCAAATTCAATTAACCAATCTAAACAAATAACTGACAAAAGTGTACTTCAGCAGTGTGTAAACCAGTCAGAAAATTTTAGTTTGCAATCATTGCAATTATTTATATTTTATATCCTACATAATTAACTGGTAATGTAATGGAGGATATAGAGGATGTGTAAAGCATGAAATATAGACAGAAAGGCTGTTTGCTGTGTAAATGTGAATAGTGTGTAAATAAAGATATTTGATGTTTATAGTAAGTGAAAATAGAAGTGTTTTTATCGCACTTTAAGAAGTTAGATGCTATTTGTACTAAAGGGGCCATCACACTATACTTTCCATTCTATTAAATTCCATTTATGCGCATACCAGTGCGGTAGACAGGAAATACAAGCTCATGCAAATTTCACAGTATTACAAAGATTTGGTATAATTCTGACCTGTGAATTTGTCAAGTGAAGGTGTGTGACATAGAATATCTACATGCCGAGCGTGACATCTTAGCTGGATTTAAATCTGCAGAATTGCAATATGGGAGTAGAGTGCTTTTTTTTTTTTTTTTTACATTTTTGTTGTATTATGTTTTAAATTTGTATTAGATCTTTTTAAAAAAAAGATCCTTCAGAGTTTGACATCACATTATGACCATTGGTCAATGTCTGTGGCTTAAACCATGTCTGTGGCTTAAATAGTGTTAGATGCCATTTACTTTGTATAACAATATGCAATAATAACAACACATTCAGTGAATATGATTGTATTTAGTAAAACTATAAGTAGATGCTACTTTATTGGGAACTTACATTTCCCTATGCCTAATGGAATGGAATACTATGCTATACTACATGCAAGGTCACATTTGCAAAACATCCGGTGAGATTTCATGGGCAAAACTGGTCCATTGTCAATAGTGTAGCAATGTATAAAGCACAGCTCAGTTTCAGACTAAGCAGTTTTTCGTTGTTGAACACAGTGTATTCGTATGGCCAACTTGAACACTAACAAAATCTGCGTTGTCTGAGCTAATGTAAACATCCTTTGCCAACAAGATTAGGATTATTTGCACTCAGTGTAAATACACAATCTGTTAAATAGATCACTTCTCATAAGAGTAGCAAAAGTCCTATCAACCTGTTACAGTATTGTTAGCTTTTAAAGTTTTTTGAATGCCTTTGCTTTAGGTCAAACATTAGTTTTTAAACATTGTGCATTTTGTTTCAGGGGGATCATTCTTATTGGCAATAATAGCTATGGGCTGGAGCCCATCTTGCACTCCAAAGCCAATGAACACCTCCTCTTCCTGTTGAAGGACAGTCAATCAGAACCATTTGTATGTGGACTGGCCAATGAGACGTCTTCCAGCGAGGACCACTCTCATTACGATGACATGTCCATGTTTATACGGGTTGGAAAATATGTCTTGTTATATCAACATTTTTATGTTGCACAAACACATTTAACATTTCATTTAATCTACTGAATCTACAGAAAAAACGAAACTTACCTCAGACCAAATATGTGGAGTTGGTGTTAGTAGTGGACCACCAAAGGGTGAGTTTTAGCCATTAGAAGTCTGTGTTTTTGGAATTGTCTTTTCATTATGTAGTTCTTACAGGTGTGTTTATCTGTTCTTAGTTCGTCTTCAAGAACAGAGATACAACTGCTGTGCGTAATGAGATGGTCCAGTTGGCTAACTTGCTGGATACAGTAAGAATTTTAGCTACAAATACAAAGTTATTGTCAGGAGAAGCCCAACCCTAATCTAAGTCAATAATGTGTTAAGACTGTTGTAATGTGTGCCAGGGCAGTTCTTATCGTGACTGATGTTTATAGACTGATGTAATGAAATATGTGTGGCTATTTTTGTGTTCACCCCAGTACTACAAACAGCTGAATATCCGGATAGCACTGATTGGCTTGAATATTTTTGACAAGGAGAACCCATTCAGTGTAGATGGCAACCCTGGGGAAGTATTGGGCAGGTTTGTGCAGTGGAGAAAGACAGAACTGTTACCCAAACTTAGGCATGACGTGGGACAGCTTATTGTGTAAGTACTCCATCATATCCTGTAGCTTTGGTTTTTCAATATATAGTTCAATAAAATATTGGTTCACTCTTGAGCAATGATTGTTTCCTGTAGATCTACCATTAGTCAAAAAAAGGAAATCCCATTCCAAACTCACTCCATTGGTTGGCCCAGTGTGGTCATGTTAGCTCATCGCACTATTTTGCCATTGAGGGCCAGATTTAACTCAACTCAGTTTTTTTTTTTATAGAGCACTTTCAGAAACCACAGTAAGTACCAAAGTGCTGATGAAAGTAATAAATGTAATCAAATACATGCAGCCAAATATTCATACAGTGAAACAAAAATACATACAGATTTACTAGCCGTTTTCCTTTTAGATGGCAAAATTTACTACGGTTTGCGGTAGTCAGTTTACTTTGTGCTATTATGTCACATCTCAAAAAGCATGTCTTGATACATTATGCAGTTGACATGGCTAGGATAGTTGCTGATTTGTGCTTCTTGGTAGACTGTGTTGGTCATTATGGACATGAGTTTAGTGCAATGGTTTTCAATCCTGGTCCTGGGGACCCGCTGCTCTGCACATTTTGTATGTCTCCCTTATCTGACACACTCAATTCAGTTCATGGATCTCCCTCCTAATGAGCTGATGATCTGAATCAGGTGTGTTAAGGGAGTGTAAGAAAAAGTGAAAATGTTTATTGCAGCATAGAAGTGACAAAGCACATGTAGTACCTTCGGTTCAGCGGAGCTGGAATGAACCCAGAACATCTTAAGTTCAAACCTTTTATACATTTTCCATTTATTACCCGTCATGTAAATGAAGTTGCTCCTGTTGTAACAGCTGAAGTCTGTATGTTAAGTTCTGGCACCCTTTTGTCTGAGGTGGTTCTCATGTGTCCCACACCTGTCCCATTCCACTGCTTTTCACCATTTGCTCAGGATGTGATCATCCCAAATGGTCTATAAACAACGTAACTGTTGTAACTGTTGACTTTCTTCTCTATAATAATTAAGCCATTTTAGGAAATCAGCATGATCAAACATATTGTGGAGTGGAAGCGGGGTCGAGGCAGACTATAATTTATTACAGGAGACATACAAGATATGCAGAGCAGTGGGTCCCGAGGACCAGGATTGAAAACCACCGGTTTAGTGCATCTGTGTTCCAATCCCATCTATGCTTTTATGGGATTGCGGTCTCTTGCTAATTTACCTTGTTTAGTAAATCTGGTAAATTCTTAGTGTAGTGTTGTCTAGTTCTTGTTTCTGATTCCCTGATTGATTTCACTTAACATATTCATTGATCCAGCAGCTCAACTTTTAGGCTTGTCACAATTCCCACACTTGCGGTCTTGGCTACTTGAGAGCGTTTATGCAACAGGAAGAAAGTGTGCAAGACTGTCCCAGGTTGGGAAAATCCCAAACCTCAGTGCTTTTAATGAACACTAAATCCACACTGTCTTTAATATGATATAATATGGTATTCTGGGCTAAGCATATCCCAGGCATTCATCATGTTTAGGAACTCGGGTTCCTCAAAATCTCAAGAAAACCTTTTAGTTTAAGTTAAATTAATTAGATATTACATAGCATATCATTTGGAAGTAAAACACATTGTAGTGGTAAAGAGACGAGTATGCGTTTTTTATTTATTTTTTTAACTTCTTATTTATCGCTTAATGAGCACCAGAAGTTTATTTGTGCAAAGTAAAGAATCAAAATGTGTAAATAAAAAGCTGGAAAAACTTTACTCGCAAATGTGTCCTTTTGGGTAATTGAAAGTTCTACACACACTTGCAGACCTTACATCCACTTCAACACTAGGAAACACAGGAAATACAGGAAATACATCATGCAAGTAGATAAGTGATCAATGACGAAGGCCCTATGTGAATATGCACGCCGTCCTACTATAAAACAGTAAAAGAAAACAGTAGTATGTCTGAATTCATAGTATTCATAAAGTAGGCGAAAAGTACCCAAATGACTTATTACTTACAGTGAGGTTCTGCATTGCTCACCATGAAGCCACAGGAGAGGTTTTGTAAATAGCAACCCAACTGGCGCTGCTAGATTGCGACAACACAATGAATGTTGTAAATCCAGATTACATTCATACTACACACATTCATACTATAATAGAACATACTTGTGTAACTTACAAAGTAAGTACTTCAGTGATGCAAAAGAAGTACTTATTCAGAGTATATGATTTTGGATGAAGCCAGGGTGAGAATGATCAGGGAAGAGGTAACAGGAAATAGACAACACTACGAGTGCTATTATTGTTATAGCTGTAGTGTGGTGCTGTTCTTTTATGATTGGAGATTTCAGAAAATTTTGCTAATAATTCTAAAGTACATTTACAGTTTGAGAATGTAGTCCTTCCCATTTCATTTATTTAGTCTTGGTCCTCAGAGATCACACCAGATGTCATTGATATCAGACCTGTGTATGTTCTGAGTAACATGATCTGTGTCTCTGTTTCTTAAAGAGGCCGTTCAGGAGCGTACCCTGGAGGTGTGCTCGGCATGGCCTTCGTAGGGAGCGTGTGCTCTGCGAACACCGGCGGAGGAATCAATGTGGTTAGAACAATTTTACTGCACCAGTCATTTTGTCTATAATAATAATAATAAAACTTGACTACATTAGAATGCTCTTAAGTATTCTGAAGCCTTCAGGGCTGATTGTTTTCAGAAAGAAGTAATCTAAAACCTGCATGATTTATTGATGGAAAGGTGTGTTTGTGAACTGGGAAGACAAGCAAAAATTAATTGTTAAAATGTGACCAATTTCATTGTTTTAAATGTCTGTGCTGCTGCATACCTGCTGCAAATACGTTTAGATGCATATAACAGATGCAAGAAATGAATTCTAATGTCATGTTCTTTTTTGATTTTCACTGTTATATCATCACAGTTTAGTAACAACATTCTGCAGTCGTTCTCTACGGTGATTGCTCACGAGCTGGGCCATAACCTGGGCATGAGTCATGACATCACTGGCTGTGACTGTGAGCGCTGCATCATGGCACCCACTGCCGGGTCAGTGGCTGATGTTGTTTCATAAATTCTTCATTAGTGCAACTACTGTAAACATTATTTAAAACATAATTTAACATGGAAAAAAAAGGAAATTCTGTCGTCACTTGCTTACCCTCACGTTGTCCCAAACCTGTATGATGACCAAACGGTATTGTTTACTGAATAGTTTTATTTTATTTTAAGTTAATAATTAATAGAAAATAGAATAGTTAAATGTTTTAAGTTTTTTTTTTTTAACTTGTTAAAATATTACATCTGTTAAAAGGCATAAATAAAATACTGTTGGCCATCCTTAATATGCAAAATAGTTTTCTGATTTGATGTTGTTTTCCCAAATAATAATCAATAATAACAAACAATAATACAAATAGCATATAAAAAAAAAAAGTAATATAAAATAATTTAATATAGTAAATAAATTTAATATATTTATTCAATTTCATATAATATAAGTAATTTAATATTAAGTAATTGCATATATAATAATATAAAGAAAAGAATGGTTAAAATTAGACATGCACCAAATGATCGGAATCGGACGATTTTTCACAAGACCGGCCACACAGTCGCGTGTAAACCATGGTTTAAACGCGTTGTTTCGCGTGAGAATGATTCTAATTTTAATTGCATTCAATGTAAATAGCGACTGATAATGTATTTATGTCGTGCCAGATGAGTGAGTGTTTGAGAGAGACAGCACACACACAAAGTAACTCACAGAAATTTATAGATGCATACTGCGGTAGAATTTTTTTTTTTTTTACAAAACATGATTTAGATAAGCAATATTATACGGCCATGATGTTTCCCCGAATATCAATATCAACACGATTGCAATGACACTGATTTTATACAATAGTATTTCAATAAACAAGAAGCTCAGTTTCGCTGACGAAAATAGTTCAGATCAAAGCCACAGCAGAACTGTTTCATGTCTCCGAGCAACACGCAGCGGTGTTTCGTTACTGAATGAATCCATGTTTTTGAACGAATCGAGTGAGTCAATGATTCAGTGGCCAGTTCATAAGGACAGTCACTTGCCTTGTTTCTGAATGAATCAGCCATTTTAATGATTTGGTTGAATGAATGAATAAATGACTCACTCATTAAAACGGACACTTGCCGCCACCTACTGGTGGTTTAGTCATATTTAAAAGTATCATTGCATTTTTTTCAACATTTATTTGTATGTTTAAAAAAAAAAAAAAAAGTAAAACATTAATCTTATAAAATTATTTATATCAGTGTAAATGCAATTATGGCACCTCAGCTTCATCAAACTGTCTGTGTAAATGCATCTAATAACACTTCAGATGCAGCTTCTGTTTCCTAAGCAGTGGAAAGATAAGAGTTTGTTAATACTAATTTCATTTGAATGGCAACAACTCTACAATTTCTTATTATGCTAACTGAATTAATTGAAACAAAGTAAGAATTTGATGTGAAAGATGACACATTTAATAAGGTAAGGAGGGGGACCACTTATAAACTTAGTGGGAAATGACATCTGTTTTGTTACATACAGCAACTCAATTTAAGTTAACTATTTCTTCCTCTTTCCAGTCACAGAGCACTTTATTTTGTGAGTTGCTTAAGTGAGAGAAAATCTGTAATTTAGTCCAGATTGGGGGAATTGTAATGTTTAATAATTTATTTTATTATGTAAATATTTTTTTGCATTGAAATTTGCGTAGATTTTTGTTTGTATATGCTGTCAGTTATAGATCTTGGAGAGAAAATCAGTATTGGCAGGTCACACTCCAAAAAATCGGAAATCGGAATCGGCCAAGAAAATTGCAATCGGTACATCTCTAGTTAAAATTGTGTTAAAAATAAAGACTTAAAATGCAAATCATGTAAATAAACTTTTAATGTGATAGTTTTTTTGTTTTTTTTTGCTTACTATTAGCTAGCTGCTTATTAGCATGCATATTTCTAGCATTTTGGCTGTTTATTAGTACGTAAAAGCACATATTAATGCCTTATTCTGCATGACCGTATTTTAGATCCCTTATTCCTACTCCATACGTAACAACTACCTTACTATCAATAAGCACCAAATTAGGATTTTTTGAGGCAAAAGTAATAGTAATAACAGGTCCCTAAATAACTAAAGTGTGACAAATTTGTTTTCAACAAAAATCCTTTCCAGCTGGCCTCGTTACTTTTTTTGGTTGAATGTCCTGTTGGACGCAGAAATACATATGATTATGAAAATAAAATTGGTGTAGAGCATTTCATGTTGACCTCAATTAGAGAAAACAGGAGGTTTGTGTGAAAAGCTTCCTGCTGTCCTTGAGGTGTGTGATGTTGTGTTTGGGTGTGAACGCAGAGGAGCGACTAAATTCAGTGACTGCAGTGCGAAAAACTTCGAGAGGTTGATTCAGAGAGGTGGAGGGGCATGTTTGAGGAACCCACCGTCTCAAGACAGTATCATCTCAGTGGCCAGGTGTGGGAATGGCATTCTAGAGAGTGGAGAGGAGTGCGATTGTGGCACACCGCAGGTATGTTTCAAAATTCTACAAATTTGACTTTCCTGTTTAACAGTACACAGTCAAAGCTTGAGTCTCAAAAGAAGCATTTAATTTAAACTCATTTGAAATTGTACAAACTCCATTTAACTTTTTTAATTTCCATAGAAATATTTTGAGTTGCGATGAATTATATTTCCAATGTTTTTTTCCCTTTTATTTTTTTTCTTCCCAGTATGAGTTTATGAAGTTGTAGAGACACAGGTCCTTTATGTCTGTTTTTTTAGTGCTCAACACAACCATACATACGACTATTGCATGTGTTAAGGCTCAGTCATCACCCATTAATTACTTCAGTTAACCTGAAACCCAAATGGGTGTTATTTAATTTCTAATTGTGCATATTTATTAAAAAAAAAGTATTTTCATAATAATCAAAATTTAATAATATGCTCCACTTGGACATGATATTAAATTCTGATCAGAATTCAGAATCAGAATTGGCTTTATTGCCAGGTATGTTTACACACAGTGCGACAGAACGACAGAATGAAATGTAATAAGTATGTGTGTGTTAAATAAATAAATGTATGATAGTGATGAATATAATGATCCTGCAGGAAATACACAAGTTAAATGTGTTATGTTTTATTTTAATCTGACCTAGCTAGTTGTCCTGTTTATTTAACTTTTGAATGGTTTCATTCAATGGAATCCATTCATTGAATGGAATCATTTAAAACCTAAAGGAAAGACAAAGACACCATTAAATCCTTAAAAAAAAAGTTACAAATGAAATAGATTTACTGTATTGCAGTCCAGAGCTTTTCAGTATTGTTGTACTGAATGTGGTGTTGCTGTTGTGCTGCAGGAGTGCACTAATAAGTGTTGTGATGCCGCTACATGCACCCTCACTGAGGGCTCGGCCTGTGCCACAGGAAGCTGCTGTGAAAACTGTCAGGTCAGACTCATCGTCATCACACATATTCACATTGATCTGGCTATTTAAATGAGAATATACAAAGTATTCTACTGTTTTCTATCATGAAAATTATAATTACTATAGACTAAGCCAAACTTTAAAGGAATAGTTCACCCAAAAATGAAAATTTGCTGAGAATTTCCTCACCCTCTGGCCATCCAAGATGTAGATGTTTCTTAATCAGAACAGATTTGGAGAAACGGTTAACATTTTAACTTTAAACCATTGTTTTTGGTCATATAGTCATATAATGCTTCCCCTGTTGTCCTCTCACATTAAAATCCACCAACATATTTGTTTAGAACTGTTTTAAACTGTGTCCTTATGTAAACAGTGCTTGATCTGTATATATTTCTCTCCTGATTCACACCAGACAGCTTTTTCACTGAGGAAGCAATATTATGCATAGAGGAATTGTATTTTAGCCAGAAGTTAAAAATACCTCAATTAATTTATTACAGATGCACATGTTTTTGCTTCACAAGATGTTAATTGATGGAGTCATGTAGATTACTTGTTGATTATTGTGATGTTTTTATCAGAAGTTTGAACTCTTATTCTGACAGCACCCATTCACTGCAGAGGACTCTTTGTTGAGCAAGTGTTGTAATACTAAATTTCTCCAAGTGTGTTTGTGATGAAGAAACAAACTCCTCTACATCTCCATTGTTAGGGGAAATATTTCTTTAACCCTGAATGGAGGGAAAAAATATTAAGCTATTTATTTGGCCTCTATTAATTTCCTTGCAATTTTCCTTGCAAATCGTTTACTTTTTGTCTTATTGTCCAGTATAAGCATCTTGGCATCCTTAAATAAGGTTAATAATCTAAGAAGCAAAACTGGATTAATATTATTGTATGTGTAAATGACCAATGAACAAAACTTTAATAAGGTTTCTTCTTAAAAAAAGTGAAGTAAGATCTTTATAACGGTGTAAAATTGGTTTATTGTGAGCAGATCAATGTGGCTGGCACACCCTGCAGATTATCCATCAACCAGTGCGATCTGTCAGAGTACTGCGGTGGAACATCTCCATTCTGTCCGGCAGATTTCTACATGATGGACGGCCTCCCGTGTGCAAATAATGCAGCCTTCTGCTTTGAGGGCCGTTGCCAGACATTTGACTACCAGTGCAAACAGCTTTTTGGCTCAGGTACTTCTCATTGTTCTCATTTTTTATCTCTTTATACTGTGTGATCATTATATCACTTTCTGTCTGTTTGAAAGCAGTCGACCTTTAAATGACATGCTGTAGTTTAAAATTTTATACAAAGCTTGTTTTGTATGTTTGGATCCACATGTTATTTTTTTTTTTTCTCTGTATCTCTGGCTTTTCAGAGGCAACTAAAGCAGATGATAAGTGCTTTAGTTATATTAATACTCTTGGCAATCCGTTTGGGAACTGTGGATACTCTGGGTCTAATCAGAAACCTTGTGAAGTCCAGTGAGTACCTCATTTAATTTTCATCAGTCAAAGCATGCATGTTTTACATTAATAAAAAATATCAGTAGGTGTCGGTGACAATAGCCTTGTGGGCAACACGCCGACATATAGCGGCATTGTGCTATGGGTGTCCCGAGTTCGAATCCTGACTCCCCCTATCTCTCTCCCACTTCACGTCCTATCAGCGCTGATCTGTCCTATGCTAATAAAGCAATTTAAAAAAAATAATTAAATAAATCAGTTGGGTGGTTGATTCAGTGCTAACTGTTACAAACCAATTGAGAAAAATTCCGAAAAAAGGGTGTTGAGATTTTAGTTAAACTTAATTATACTACAGCTGGCTGCATTTTATCAGTATTGTACCATAAAGAGAAAAAATACATATGTATATACATTTTCAAATAATTTCCACAATATTTAGAATTTCATATTTTCCTTTAAATACATTACATACTGTATATCATCATTTTATTGAGGGGTGGGAGGAAAACATTTTTTTTCAAATGTTTTGCGTCGAGAGAACACAATTATCACAATTATCTTTGCGAGAACACAATTATCTTTGCGAGGGAACGCAAATATCTCTGCGAGAGAACGCAAAGTTTCTCGAGGGAAGGCAAAAGTTTTGCAAGATCTTCAACAGATCACTAGAGCTGTGTGAAGTCCCTTTCTGCTTCAAACGCTCCACCATCATCCCCGTCCCAAAGAAACCCAAGATAATAGGACTTAATGACTACAGACCTGTGGCTCTAATGTCTGTGGTCATGAAGTCATTCGAAAAACTGGTTTTGGCTTATCTGAAGGACATCACTGGACCCTTACTGGACCCCCGACAGAGCAAACAGGTCTGTGGATGACGCAGTCAACATGGGACTGCACTTCATCCTGCAGCATCTGGACAGACCAGGGACTTATGTGAGGATCCTGTTTGTGGACTTCAGCTCGGCCTTTAACACTATCATTCCAAACCTCCTCTTGCCCAAACTAACTCCGCTCTCCGTGCTCACCTCCGTGTGTCTGTGGATCAATAGCTTCCTGACAGACAGGCAGCAGCTAGTGAGATAGTCCTGTCCCCATGGCTCTTCTCGCTCTACATGAATGACTGCACATCTAAAGACCCCTCTGTCAAGCTCCTGAAGTTTGCAGATGACACCACATTGATCAGCCTCATTCAGGACGGTGATGAGTCTGCTTACAGATAGGAGGTTAAGGAGCTGGTGCAGTCTTCACAACCTAGAGCTGAACACTCTCAAAACTGTGGAGTTGATCGTGGACTTCAGGAGAAACCCCCCTGCTCTCCCCCCACTCACCATCATGAACTGCACTGTAACAACAGTGGATTCATTCAGATAACTGGGCAGCACCATCTCCCAGGACCTGAAGTGGGACATTCACATAGACTCCATTTTTAAAAAGGCCCAGCAGAGGTTGTACTTCCTTCGCCAGCTGAGGAAGTTCAACCTGCCACAGGAGCTGCTGAAACAGTTCTACTCCGCCATCATTGAATCCGTCCTCTAGGGCTGGGCGATATATCGCATGCGATTATGCATGCGCATCTCGTCAGTAAAGTCGGTTCCTTGATTAGTGGTAAATCTCCATCACCTGTTTTCAAATGGAGTGGCATTTAATACACGGAGCCGTAGATCACTGACAAGCTTATTAAATGCTGCTCCATTTGAAAACCGGTGATGGAGATTCACCGCTAATCAAGGAACCAGCTTTACTGACGAGACGCGCATGCATATCGCATGAGATATATCGCCCAGCCCTACCGTCCTATGCACTTCAATAACTGTCTGGTTCAGCTCCGCTACCAAATCTGACCTCAGAAGACTACAGAGGGTAGTCCGGACTGCTGAGCGAATCATTGGTTCAACCCTCCCCACTCTCCACGAACTCCAAGAACTGTACTTATCCAGAGTGAGAAAAAGGGCTGGCAAAATCTCTCTGGACCCCTCACATCCAGCACACTCCCTCTTTGAACTGTTACCATCTGGTCGACGCTACAGCGCACTGAGCACCAGAATGGCCAGGCACAGGAACAGTTTCTTCCCTCAGGCAATCCATTTCATGAACACTTGAACACTTAACAATACACATGAAACACACAACACTATCATGCATAGCCTATATTCAGTTTTGGGGAGTAGCTAGTTACATGTAACGGAATTATGTAATTACAAAATAAAAGTAATTGTAATCAGTTACAGTTACTTAGAAAAAATGTGTAATTAATTTACAGTTACTTATGAAAATGTTAAGGTTTACAAAGGGGGTTACATCTGATTTTTTTCACACACACTCCCACATACAGATTTAATTGACTTCTTTCATAAATTGCAGTGACTGCTCTAAAATATGAAACACCAATGTTTCAGAAATTTATAAAATGCTTATCCGATAAATCTTATATTTCCTATATGGGTTTATGTATATGCTTTATTTTTTTTTAAGATTAACTCTTATTAACTCTTTTTTTTTTTTTCTCTAAGGTATTGTTAGATCCAGTGTTTCCTGTCGTAGCTATGCAAAGATTTGATTTCAAAAACAGTATCATAGCTATTAAATAATTTCTTGTTATTATTTTAAATCTGTATACCTCAGAATGAGTTTAAAGTAAGTCTGATTTTGTGGTGGCTGTGCTTCAAAGGGGACATCGGATGCCCATTTTCCACAAGGTGGTATGATTCATTAGGGTCTTCTTTAAATGGTCTCAGTGGTCGTGTAAAACACCCTTTTTACCTTGTCAAAAACAGCTCTGTTCACAGCGACTCGTTTCGGTGCATATCTCTTTACATGCTAATGAGCACTGCTCACCCCGCCCTTCTCTTCTGTGGAAGTGATCCATCTTTGAGTTTTAACTTTTTAACAAAACCTGCCTTGAATTGTCCCTCATTCAGAAAACAGTCTGGAGTAAAATGATTTGCGCAGCCAGACATAAACGAAGTGACATGTGGCCATGTATGGTGACCCATACTCGGAATTTGTGCTATGCATTTAACCGATCCAAGTGCACACACACAGTAGTGAACACACACCCGGAGCAGTGGGTAGCCATATTGTTGCGGCGCCCGGGGAGCAGTTGGGGGTTTGGTGCCTTGCTCAAGGGTTTCACCTCAGTCGTGGTAATGAAGTTGGTTATTTACTCCAAAATCAAAATGGCTTATTAGTTGAGACTGTTTAGGTTTTTGGGGGATTAAAAAAAAAAGTGAATTTCTATCATTGTAGGGTGGTTGTGTCCACAAACTGCTAAGACACATTTATATGTAAGTGAAGATATTTTTCATCCAATGTCTCCTTTAAAATTAAAATATTATAATCTTATTACAAGTGATGAAATATTTCGAAAATCTGACAGTAATCTGTGTTGAGTACTACAGATCACCACATATCCAAATCAGAAGCCTTGGATGAACAAGGAAGTGCGACTCCTGTTGAAGTCATGCAACACTGCCTTCAGATCAGGAGATGCACAAGCCTACAGCACATCCAGAGCAAACCTGAAGAGGGGCATCAAAAAGGCCAAGCACTGCTACAAGCTAAAGATAGAGGGACACTTTTCCAACTCTGACCCTCGACGCATGTGGCAGGGCATTCAGGCCATCAGTGACTACAAACCCACCCACTCCACCCCCGCAGCCACTGATGTCAACTTCCTGAACGAGCTAAATTACTTTTATGCTCGCTTTGAAAGAGACAACAGAGAAACTGCCACCAAGCTCAATCCCTCAGCTGACCACCCACCAATCATACTCTCCTCCACAGATGTCTGCAAGGCACTGAGCCGGATCAGCGCGCACAAGGCTGCTGGACCAGACAACATCCCTGGTCGTGTTCTCAGGGCATGTGCGGAGCAGCTCGCTGGGGTTTTTACAGACATTTTCAATCTGTCTCTTGCCCAAGCAGCCGTACCAACATGCTTTAAATGCACTTCCATTGTGCCAGTGCCAAAACACTCTAGCCCGAGATGCCCTAATGACTACCGCCCTGTAGCACTCACACCCATCATTATGAAGTGCTTTGAGCGGCTGGTCCTGGAACACCTAAAAGACTCTCTACCATCCACATTGGACTCACACCAGTTTGCCTACCGTAGCAATAGGAGCACAGAGGATGCAGTTTCCATGGCACTGCACTCTGTGCTCACTCGCCTGGACAATAAGAACACTTATGCACGTATGCTGTTTGTTGACTTCAGCTCAGCATTCAACACTGTCATCCCAACCAAGTTAATAGCCAAACTTGGAGACCTGGGCATCAATACCTCAATGTGCAACTGGATTTTGGACTTCCTGACCAACAGACCCCAGAATGTTCGATCAGGATTCACCTGCTCCACATCCATCACACTTAACACTGGTGTACCACAGGGCTGTGTGCCAAGCCCGTTTCTCTACTCCCTCTTCACCTCCGACTGCAAGCCTGTGTATGGATCTAATTCCATCGTCAAGTTTGCAGACGACACCACGGTGATTGGCCTCATCAGTAACAATGATGAGACTGCCTATAGGGAGGAGATCCAGCACCTGGCCACATGGTGCACTGAAAATAACCTGCTCCTCAACACCACCAAAACGAAGGAGCTCATCATGGACTTCAGGAAGGAGTCAAGAGGCACACACGACACCATCAACATCAATGGAATGGCTGTTGAGCGTGTCTCCAGTTTCAAGTTCCTGGGGATCCACATCTCGGCGGACATGTTGTGGAAAACCAACACCTCCAGCCTCTTGCCTCGCTGCGCAATAGAAAGTATCCTGACCAACTGTGTCACAGTATGGTATGGGAGCTGCTCTGTTGCGGAGCGCAAGGCACTGCAGCGGGTGGTGAAAACTGCCCAGCGCATCACAGGGACTCCACTACCTGCCATCGAACACATCCAGAGGAAACGCTGTCTGCATCGAGCTCGCAGCATCCTTAAGGACTCCTCTCACCCAGCCCACAGACTGTTTTCTCTCCTGCCCTCCGGCAGGCGTTTCAGGTGCCTCCGGACCAGGACCAGCAGATTAAAGAACAGTTTCTTCCCCAGAGCTGTCTCTTTACTGAACTCTAACCCCCGTTGATCCACTTCCTCATATATTGTTAACTCTTCTCTCCTACCTCACATCGGCCTTATTTGCACTACTGAATGTAAATTTTATTACAGTAACAACTGTTTACTTTTGTATCTTGCACTACCATACCTAAATTGGATTATGCTCATTTGCACTGCCGACTGTTGTTTACATTATCAATGTTTACATTAGCATTTTGCACCGTACGTCTAATTGTAATATGCAATCACTTCCACTGCACTTTTACACCTTGTTTATAGTAATAGCCATCTGTATATATATTATATTGATAGTACATATCACCTGTAAATTCTGTTTATAGTAATAGCCATCTGTATATTTATTCACTATACATATTCACCTGTAAATTCTGTTTATAGTAATAACCATCTTTCTATATATATTTATACATATATTCAGTACATATCCTTGTCCTGCACTTATTCAACCATTGTATATCCTGCACTTGCTGCTATGGCACTTCTGGTTCGACCTAAACTGCATTTCGTTGCCCTGTACCTGTACTTGTGTAATGACATTAAAGTTGAATCTAATCTAATCTACTGTAAGGTTAACCCTGCGTAAGGTTAACCCTGCCTGGTTAACATGTTTGAAAATGATTAACAGTTGAAAACATTAGAAATTTAGAAAAGTAATCAAATGTAATCAGTTACATTAATAAAGTAATTTAAAAGTTACACTACTTATTACATTTTAAGTAGGGAATTTGTAATCTGTAACCTATTACATTTCCAAAGTAACCTTCCCAACACTGCCTATATGTCAGCGCACTGCCAATAAAGCTATTGGTGGCAAATGTTAAACTGGGAAAACGTGGCTTGCAACATGTTCTTGTAAAATAACTCTGCTGTCTCCGGTTCAGCTGTGTTTTAAAAGTTGCTTTGTTTTTTTGTTCAACTACAGAGCTGAGTGAATTTATACTTTTTGTATTTACAGAAATGCTATGTGTGGAAAAGTCCAGTGTGTATTTGACAGCAACCACCCACCGGCAGGAGCGACGGTGAGCGTAGTAAAAATAGAGGGAAACACAATCACCTGCATGAATGCTGACTTCAGCATGGGCCCGGATGTGCCCGATCCAGCCTATGTCAAAACTGGCTCAGTCTGCGCTCCTGGAAAGGTTAGAATGGAGAAAACAAGTAATTTGTTTTGTAGGCTTATTGTGTCGCCTTAAAGTTTTGACGTCTTACCTGTATTGGAACATTTCAGTGTGTAACGGTACACAAACATGACGGTTCGGTACGTACCTCAGTTTTGACATTACACTTCGGTATGGTTTCAGTACAGCAAGAGGAAAAATACTAAACATAACTTTTTTAATTTAACAATGGTTTACTAAACAAATTGCTCTTTATTTAAATAAATTCAATTATAATTAATTTTTAACTATACTAATCAACAATCAAATAAAAAAAATGTATTCAAACATGTAAATTGTTTTTAAATTAACTTCTAAATTTACAATTTCTATTTGTTGGTGAAATTTAATAATTTTAGAGTCATAACTTGTTTAATAAAATATTTATTTAAACATATACATTAAATATTTAAGACATCACTAACAAGTAAATATAATGAAGTACAGTCTAATATTTCGCAAAACGCTCTTCACTAGACTTAATTTCTCTAGCAAATAACCAGCTGTGGACACTGATGACTTGCCTGAGGTAAATGAAATGCTACGTGACATTTTGTTTACAAGCTGTTTTAATGACGTCTTTCTGTGGTTGAAACACTATTTGAGCGATTTATGTGAAGGGTCAGATGTTTATTCATGTATATTTCACATTAAAACTAGTAATAAAGAAGAAGGGGTGATCACGCTCATTAGAACTGAGGCATTAAGGTCTTTGCACAACGAGTCCAAAATTTTCACACGTTAAAAAAAAATATATGACCTCATATTGTGTCAATCACGTTTACACACTGCTTCTGAAAATTTTGTCCGTCATATAAAAATTCTGATCAGGTTAAATTTTCTGTGTTTTTACATCGGTTACAAGCATTTTGATAGGAAAGGATGAGGAATATGAAAGGAAAAAAACGCATATGAAACATGAAAATTTCGGAATCGGTGTGCAAGGACCTTTAGTATGCAGCGATCTGTCATGCCACATCAAAGAGCATCAAAATGGCATTCATTGTCTGAATTTCCTATAAAAAAAAAAAAATGGAACGATTTGTTCGATTCACATGCGTACCGAACCGAAAGTCTCATCCCGAAAATTTTAGGTACGAATACGTGTATTCCCTATAAGTTACTTTAAAAGAGTTAACATACAATTAGTTTGAATGACTACAGTACAGATTTGTGATTTTAAATGGACTCTTGAACCAATATGGTCATACCATTTGGAGTTTGATACTCTCATTTTATTATGATCTATAACCTTTAAACAAACAGTTGAGTCCTGTATTTCTCTCTCTCAGGCGTGTTTGGACTTTACGTGTTTGAATTCTTCAGTTCTGGATCAGAGTCAGAAATGTGACTCCCAGAGAAACTGCAACAGTAATGGAGTAAGTTACTAACTACTTCTTTTAAATCCATGTTTCTGGTGTTAATGTGAATGATTCATCAGTGCAGGTCAATCCTTATTACTTTTTAGTCCCACTTACTTTTCAACTTCATGTAGAAACCACTTTTCACTAAATAACCAATTCATCAACCCTAATTGGTTTTCAATGGTGTGGTTTTCTCATAGGTGTGTAATGATCAGTTCCATTGTCATTGTAATAATGGCTGGGCTCCACCCAACTGTGACAGAGCAGGCAGAGGAGGAAGTATCGACAGCGGTCCTGCACAGATTGGTAAGAGCACACTCATTCCATCTCAGTCTCTAAATAAGCAAAACACACACCAACATTTTTTAATGGTTATATCATCCCTTTGAAACTCTTTCCTCAGATTACTCCCTGAGAGATGGACTCTTGATCTTCTTTCTTCTGGTGGTGCCAGTTGTGGTGGTCATAATAATCATTTTGCTCTACGTGTTCAAAAGAGACAGTCTCAACCACTGTAGAAAGCACCATCCTTCCAAAAGCCAAAGGTCAATCAAATGCTATTTCTTTTGGAACTTATGTATTATGTTCAGTCTTTAATGTTTTAATATTGCTTCCTTCATTAGTAAACAGTGACTGCTTTACATGCATAGAATATTCTGCTTAATATCGGAATATTAATAAGTATTGAGTCGTGTAAAATGCCACAATCTGATTATTCTGATTTCTCAAATTCCATTTGGAATTCAGAAGGAATTGTGTTTCCTAAATGTTTATTTGTGTATTTAACAGAGACTTTTTTGTTATACAAGCACCTCTGTTTAACTGTTCAAATTTTAATTCGGTTCTGCATTTTTTTTTTTTCTGTTGACGCACCTTCTAAAAATGTTAAACAGAGGCATTTTATATTTGAAATATAGGTGCTTTATATATTTGCAATGATAGGAAATTAAAAAAAATTCCTGTAGTGCATTTCTGTAGTGACAATAAGACCGCTTTTTTAAACAGAATTATTAAAATAAATTATTATTATTATTATTATTATAATTTTTAACGATTACCTGACCCTTTCCATTTCATGGCTGTTTTGTTGAGCATATTTGAAGATGAGAAGTGTTAGACCTAATTAAAAAGTAATACAACTAATAACAGTAGCATTATTTATTTATATGATTTGTTGTGTGTTGTTTTGGCACCTAACTCTCAAAAGAAATAAAGAAAATCAGGTAATGGCAAACACGGCCACAAAACAGCATTGAAGAAATTGCATCTTATGGTATGCACTGTAAAAAAAAAAAAAAGTTGAGCCAACTTAAAATTTTAAGGCAACCAGCTTCAGCTTATTTTTGTGGGAGATTCTCAGATTTTTGTTGTATAAACTTAAAATGACAAGTTGAGAAAACTCAAAAATCTACGGAGCCCCTAAAGGGACATTGGCAAAAAAAAAAAAAAAGATACCTATCGCGTGCGCACGAGATACTAACGCGTGCGCATGAGAAACTATCGCGTCGCACGAGATACCTATCGCGTGCGCACGAGAAACCTATCGCGTGCGCACGAGAAACCTATCGCGTCGCACGAGATACCTATCGCGCGCGCACGAGATACCTATCGCGTGCGCCACGAGATACCTATCGCGTGCGCCGCGAGATACCTATCGCGTGCGCCGAGATACTAGCAGCGTGCGCACGAGATACCTATCGCGTGCGCACGAGATACTATCGCGTCGCACGAGATACCTATCGCGTGCGCCGAGATACTAGCAGCGTGCGCACGAGATACCTATCGCGCGCACGAGATACTATAGTTACAGTTTCGGTTGCATCACTTCTGCCATCTTACACAGAAGAAAACAAGAGCATGCATGTGCATGAATTAGCCTAATTGAGATCTATTTTGGCCTTCAATACTAAAACATTGTGTCTGTTCTTGCATTCGGACACAGATAAATCATCACTGAACAGCATAAGAACGGCTTTTTCTCTCAGGCTATATTCCACCTGAGCAATAACTAACATCTCAGGACTGTCCATCTGTACATAACTTCTCAAAACTTTTCATCTGTAAAATAGCACATTCATAATTCTTTCTATTTTCTCTATAGGCCTATGTTGTACATAACCTAAAACATCTGCACATTCATAATTCTATTTTATCTATAGTTTTATTACCATAGTTATTGTTTTTTAATGCATTGTCTATTCTGTTTATTATTAGCCTTATATTTCACTCTATTACCTTAAATTATATGCATGACTACACTCTCTCTGTACTTTCTCCACTGGATGCTCCTGTCACCAAGACGAATTTCTTGTGTTTTTGTGCGTGTAAACACACTTGACAATAAAGCTCTTTCTGATTCTGACATTTAAAACGCATTTTGAGGTCTGGAAGGATTGGTAGCTACAGTATAAAAGCTCAAATTTTAGATTTCGATATGGCAATAGCCTATTGTCCCACATAAAACTTTAATAGCCAGTCAAATATGTATATAATCGAAAGCGATTAATTTATTTTTGATAATTATTACTTTACTTCAGTTTGGTTTTCAATAACTGCTGTTAGTTTCGTTTCATTTTCGTTTTTATTTCTTTGACATTTCTTTGACATTTCTTTCTTTCTTGATAAATAAATGCCTTTATTTTCGTTAAATACAGTTCCTAATATAACATTTTACCGTTTAAATATGTATACGATATTTCATTTACTTCTAAAATGCTTGTTAAACGAGTTTAAATGTAATAAATATTGTATTCATGTTTAAACAGTAAAATATGTTGTATTAAGAACTGTATTTAACGGAAATAAAGGCATGCAGGCAAATAAAGAAAGAAAGAAATCTCAAAATAAATGAAAAACTAAAATGAAACACAGTTATTGAAAGCCTATAACTACAATAAAGTAATAATTCTAAAAAATGAATGTGACGAACATTCTAAAATTAGTAAAATGATATAAAAATAAAATATATATAATATAAAAATTATATATGACTTGTTGGAATCAGACAAAAAATGACTGAGCTACAGCCGTTTGAAGGCAATAGAGGCGGGCAGCAGATCTGATTTTGAGAAAAATCGAGTTAAAGATTACAAAGCAAAATCACCAAGCAACGTTGCATATTTTCCTCCAATTCTTTTCTTAATAATAATGACTATATATTTATCAATCACAATATAGCTATTTTTTTATCTTTGTTATTCAATATAAGAACAAATATGCAAATAAACGGTAGTTTAATCAAGAGCATGCAAGTGATTCCACATTTTCTTTTATGTATGATTAATATTGAGACAGATCTATATTAAGACCTACTGTAATGCATAGATCAATACGCAATAATTGTACTTTATAAGGGAGATCGCGCACTCGAGGAAAGGCGTCTTGTGCACTCGCTTTGCAAATGTCAGCGATCGTATTGTTTTCGCCAGCATATGTTTGAAAATCTTAAGACATGTTATATTAGGAACTGTATTTAACGAAAATAAAGGCATTTATTTATCAAGAAAGAAAGAAAATGTCAAAGAAATGTCAAAGAAATAAAAACGAAAATGAAACGAAACTAACAGCAGTTATTGAAAACCAAACTGAAGTAAAGTAATAATTATCAAAAATAAATTAATCGCTTTCGATTATATACATATTTGACTGGCTATTAAAGTTTTATGTGGGACAATAGGCTATTGCCATATCGAAATCTAAAATTTGAGCTTTTATACTGTAGCTACCAATCCTTCCAGACCTCAAAATGCGTTTTAAATGTCAGAATCAGAAAGAGCTTTATTGTCAAGTGTGTTTACACGCACAAAAACACAAGAAATTCGTCTTGGTGACAGGAGCATCCAGTGGAGAAAGTACAGAGAGTGTAGTCATGCATATAATTTAAGGTAATAGAGTGAAATATAAGGCTAATAATAAACAGAATAGACAATGCATTAAAAAACAATAACTATGGTAATAAAACTATAGATAAAATAGAATTATGAATGTGCAGATGTTTTAGGTTATGTACAACATAGGCCTATAGAGAAAATAGAAAGAATTATGAATGTGCTATTTTACAGATGAAAAGTTTTGAGAAGTTATGTACAGATGGACAGTCCTGAGATGTTAGTTATTGCTCAGGTGGAATATAGCCTGAGAGAAAAAGCCGTTCTTATGCTGTTCAGTGATGATTTATCTGTGTCCGAATGCAAGAACAGACACAATGTTTTAGTATTGAAGGCCAAAATAGATCTCAATTAGGCTAATTCATGCACATGCATGCTCTTGTTTTCTTCTGTGTAAGATGGCAGAAGTGATGCAACCGGAAACTGTAACTATAGTATCTCTTGCGCGCGATAGTTTTCTCGTGCGCACGCGATAGTTTTCTCGTGCGCGCGCGATAGTTTTCTCGCGCGCACGCGATAGTTTTCTCGCGCGCACGCGATAGTTTTCTCGTGCGCGCGCGATAGTTTTCTCGCGCGCACGCGATAGTTTTCTCGTGCGCGCGCGATAGTTTTCTCGTGCGCACGCGCGATAGTTTTCTCGCGCACGCGATAGTTTTCTCGTGCGCGCGCGATAGTTTTCTCGCGCGCACGCGATAGTTTTCTCGCGCGCGCGATAGTTTTCTCGTGCGCACGCGTTAGTATCTCGTGCGCACGCGTTAGTATCTCGTGCGCACGCGATAGGTATCTTTTTTTTTTTTGCCAATGTCCCTTTAGGGGCTCCGTAGAAATGTGCCTAGTCAATAGCTAAAAGAGAAATGCAGTAATATTATTTTTTAGACCAGCAACTTAAGATTACAGATTTCTGCAGCTGTGATGTCTACAAAATATACACATTAACATTTACCAGCGCTTTCTGTGGGAAGGATAATAATGTCATGCTAATTGCGTCAGACCGGCACATTCTGCACTGAGCCTCAGTTGCATAGAAAGGCATGTTTGAGCTGAAAATCACAACTGGCTTCATTTATATACACATAGCATGAGTTCCTGGTTAAGTTGGATTGCGAGTGGCAAGTGAAGAAGATGCAGGTTTGAACTGGTGAATTCACCCTGAGATAGTTCGTCAATAAGATTTGGCAGCAATTTTCAAAAATTTTTGAGTTTGTGTTTCTGACATTAATATCTTATGACAGGTCAACGAATGCAACAAATGGTCCATCGAATGTGCAGTCAAATGTGGAAGCAAACAGCAATGCAGCAAGAGCGTCCACCCTACAGTCAAGGACAGAGGTTCAAACCAATGTTATTTTAGTATCTTTGATATTCTATTGTAGTTTTTGTTAATATATATTTTTTCCTCATTTTTAGTTTCATTATTTTTACATTTGTCTATGTAGTATTTCTAATCATTTTTATTTATTAGTTTTAGTTTATTTCATTTGAGTTATTTTAATATTTGAACTTTAAACGAAAATGAGAAATGTCGTCTAGGGAACTTTTTAAATATTTTATTTCAGTTAGTTTATTTAATTTCAATTTTGTGTGTGTGTGGTTTTAGTTAATGATAATAACCCTCTTTTACATAGTAAACCACTCACACAATTATATTTATAAATTATAGCCCTAACCCTGACATGACCCTAACAATAGAAACATGGCTACGAATACACTGATACAAATGAGCTGTTCTGTTCTTTGTGTCTGCAGATAATATAGAGATGTGCCAGAGATTACTGATAAATTCAGTATACCTTGCTTGCTTTTTCACAATTCTACTGTATGTCCTGACAACACACTGAAGTTACTCTAATGAACTAAACCCTAAACCCTTCATTTAGCATCTTTTAAGGATTAATAGTAAGTCAGCTTCTGCTGATCATCTTTATGGTAACTTTGCCCACTTCTTTTGTTTCTTACAGCCACCTAAACCAGCATATCCAGCAGACACCTCAGTAACTCAGCCAAGGTAATAGCACTAGAAATATCAAACCCAACCTAAGTTTTCTGTGCTTTCTATGAGTATATTGGTGTTTGCCAAGGCAAGCAACAGACCTTTAACAATAAAGTCCCCATTAAAGTAAAACTGAAGTTTAAGCTAGTGTTCCCAAAACAATGGCAAAATTTGCATTTAGAAGATTTATGCATTCAAAATCAGTCTTTTTCACCTATATGGAACAACAGTTTTGATCAATTCTGCACTTCAGTTTTTCATCAGATTTTCTGTCCGATAATATGCTCTCTAGATTATAAAAACATGTCTAGATCATAAACGGTGTATGAAATAGGTCACTTAACCTCTTAATGATTAAACAGCTGTACCATAAAAAACAGCTTTGACAAGAAGAGGAAACAATTCCATGCACCAACATAAATGACACACTTTTCAAACTACACATTATAACTTGCTGGACTGTGACATAAATAAAATGTTGTTAACTATTTTTGAAAGGGCATGAGCCTTTGAAATGTCCCAACTTGACTTCTTGTTTTAGACAGAAATATGTTAAAGAATTGAGAAAAACTGTGCTCAAGCCACTTCATGCCGACTTTTAAGTATCACATGTTTGGTGTTTATCTTTGATGCAAATGGAGAGATCCAGGCAGACGGAAGTCTTTCAGTAAAATTGTAATTTATTGAAAATAAAATTATAAGTGATAACAATTACAGATGATAATAATGATAAAATTAAAGGAAAAAGATTAAAAATCCAAGCAAAATCCGAGTATATTCTGCTAAAATTTCTGAGAGAGTGATCTAAATCAAAGTATAATAATCTTCACAAGTCAAAAGAAAACAAAGGCTTTTGCAACATGTGCTGAGTTAAAGAAAAGCCAGTTGTGTGTGTATGTATGTGTGTATTTAGAAAACATCCTTGTTTTTAAATATTTAAAACAAGCAAAAAAAATATTTTTGCTGAGAAGTTTCCATCATCCAATTAACATCTTTTAATCATAACAAGATATACCTTTATATGAGTATAAATGGAATTAATGGTAGTAAAAAAGAATAAATTAATAATACTTGAGTATATGAATAACATAAGACAGTAATATAAACAAGGCAATAAGGTAATGTGGAGTAACAATAAAAATCATAAAGAATAACTCATAATGAATATACTGTATATGAATGTAAATAAATGTTTGTGCTTGAGACATGAATGATAGCTGAGATCTAGCTTTTTGGAGAATAGGCGAGCTAGTACATTTCTACATACCAAATTGTGAAATAAAAAGTTGTCTTTTATCCCCTGGCGGAAACAAGCTTCCATAGAAATGTATTAGCACACCTATTCTCCAAAAATAATCTTTTTATTTTTTATTTTTTTCTTGAAAATTTTGTTATATCCCACTTTTCTGACTTTATTTTCTGAATTGCAAGATATAAACTGTAAATATAAAAATGTGAAGTTTGTATCTGAGAAAGCAAAGTCTGAATTGTGAGACACAAACTCTCAGTCTGTGGCAGAAGTGGTGCAGGTAATTTTAAATATAAGTACAATGTAACATGCTATGTACAGTACATTTTACTGAATCAATTTCAATGTTAGTACATAGTAGTTAAGGAAAAGTTGTTATAGACAATATAAAGTGGGTCTAAAACATTTAATGGCAAGACATGTCTAGCAATATCAATTATCAAAAACTTGAGCAAGTAAGCAAACAAACAAACAAACAAAAACTCTATGCAACAAACCATTCGGAAAATCCTAGCAAATTCATAGCAACATGCCTACAACCAATTAGAACACCTTAGCAACCACATAGCAGCACCCTTGCGCTGGCAAACACCATTTACTTCAGAAAATGTTGAAAAATCTAGTTCATATGTATTTGAAAACCCCTTTCTCTCTGTTATTTCACTGGCATAAAACTTGTCACGACTCAACTGATCTGCTTCTCAACCTCACAGACAAGGGCCAGGAGTCCCCAGACCAATCCCACCCAGACAGACCCAAGTACCAGTATGAAGGCGGCGTGATGTTGCACAGTTGTTACTTTTTGTATTGCATTCTTACTTGACCCACTTTTCCAAAGAAATCTTCTGCAAACCTGCTCTGATTGCTCCGAATCGTCATCACCTTTTCTAGAATTTAAAACAGATGAAGGACCAATGCTGTTCTGAACTGGTCGGGGAAAAAGTATATGCCGCTTATAATTATTTAAAGCAATGTTTACAAAATGTATAATTTTCTTTTACTACAGTAAGTGATGACAGTATGACCTCTGAAAACATATGACAGTTGTTAATATTTATTGCCTTTGGGGGAAGAATTAATTTCCCTAGATTAAGCTGCACTGTAATCCTGAGTTCAGTTCAGTGATTCATCCAGGACAGCAAACTAGAAATATGTTCCAAATTTTGCCTATTTAGTAACTTTCAGAATAAAGGTTCACTGTCTCTTTTGTTTTTTAAAGAAACATTCTGTTCAGCTCTTTTAATACAATTATTTTGATTAAAGTTGTCAAATTTGTAATTTTACATGTATTTTACATGTATTCTATTTTATATGTACCATAAATGTCTAATTGAAAATAAAGTCTGTTCTATATTTAAACTGTTAATGTATTGCACTGGTCTTGCTTATATACTTTAATACCTGAAGTATGAGAAATTTGCTGGATTCATTGGAAAGGTCCTTTACCTCTTTTTCATATTATATTTCTGCCGCACCGTCTACCTGGTGTTACTTGTTAACTTATTACTGACTGACTGATTTATTGATTGATTAACTGCTTAACTGCAGTAGCTCATAGATCATTGAAAATAATACAGTACAGATTTCAGCCATAATTGACCACCTTTATATTTTTGTGTTTCTCTCCATCGTGTCAAAAGTTCTATTTTACAAGTTGTATTTATCTGCGATGATTAAAACGAGAGAATAAATATAAGTAGTATCTATCTGGCCGTCTGAGGATGACATATAGGTCATTGTACGGCGAGTGTGAAGGCTCAGAAATCGCGTTTGGTTGTTCGGAGCAGTCATGTCGGAGCAGGAGTCTCTGAAGAGCTCCAGCGCGAGGAACCGCGGAGGAGTACAGCGAGTAGAGGGCAAACTGAGAGCCAGTGTGGAGAGAGGAGATTATTATGAGGCCCATCAGATGTACCGGACATTATTCTTCAGGTGAGCTTTATCGTTATTACAGGAGTAGTAATGACTGGCCGGGGCCCTGTCGCTTCCAGATCTTTCTTGTTGTCAACCGAGCGCGTTCCTCGGTTGTGTTGATTGGCCAACTGCTCATCCTCACCCGCCCCTTGAGTCATAACTTATCTCTGATTGGCTGGTCTCGACGTCGTTTATGTCATAACATCAGCGTGAGCTATGTTGCTACATGCTAATCTGAAGAACAAGGTTGATTATCAATTGGACCAGCTGATTAATATGTCAATTATATTGTAATATAATAATAATACTTCCCCTCAAAAACAATGTTATATAATACGACAGTAAGATAAATCCGTCCATTCCTTAGAATTTAATCATTTTAACAATAGAACTTGGAAACCAGCAGAATTGTGAAATTTCACCTTTTAAGTTTAAAGTCTCTCTAAAATCTTCCGATGAATTCAGACAAATGTGATAAAGAGACAACAAAATTATTTCTTAAAACCACACCTGCCATTCATTCTTCCTCTTGTTGACCTGCTGTCTTGTGAGCTGCCTACCTAGGCTGCATTTTGAGCATCAGGCTTTCTAGTGGGCCATCATGATTTCAACCTATATAGGCAGCATTAGTTTGTATTTGATGGCCAAACGTCTTTTACTTATTATACTGAGACTAGCAACATCACCAGTATCAAATATTCCACAGATCAGATTGCAAGTCAATGTCAGAGCGATGCAACTGTACATGTACTAACATCATAATGAAAAAGCCTCAGTAAAATAAAATGTCATTCTAGAAGTCGGATATAATGCCTTTTCATTGGAGAACAAAAATAGACTAACTGCTTATTAATATTTGATAAGTCACAAGGTGCAATCTACATGAAGGAACATGCAGAAAAAAGGAGCCTCATGACTGTGTCAATCTCAAGAAGTCTAAAAAAAATAAAAATAATAATAATCAGATAATGCAGCCTTTATTGGCAAGGCTTGTTCAGGTTGCAAAATGTTGTGTGATGGAACTCCCTGAAAATTCATGGTTTTTGTTATATATGAAAAATACTTTTTAAATTGAAAAAATAAATGTAAAAATATTTTAAATGTATGAAAAGTACCCAGTCACATGTTTTCATGTTTTTCAAAGAAAATATTTTTGCATTTATAGGGCCAAATAAAAATTAATTATGTAATAAATGTGTCAAAGCCAACATGAAAACTATTAATATATTGATGCATGTGTATTAAACTATTTTATTTATTTATTTAAAATATATCTTCATGGACACTTTTTTTTGTTGTTGTTTGTTTTGGCTGTGTTCCTTGAGGACTGTATGACCACAGAAACACTGTGTTAATACCATGTTGCTTTGGGTGCAGGTACATGTCACAAGCGAAGCATGCAGAGGCCAGAGAGTTGATGTACAATGGAGCGTTGCTCTTCTTTAGTTATAATCAGGTATGTGTTCCTCTGTTATCAGTTTTAGGTCAGTCAGAGACTATAACTGATCATGTCATGAAATCTCTGAACAGGTCAGTTGTTACTGGTTCACAATTAGTTCACTTTTTTCCTCTGTAAGATCTCTGCATTAATGTTTGTTTACTAAACAGCAAAACAGTGCTGCAGATCTGTCCATGCTGGTACTAGAGTCCCTGGAGAAATCTGGGGCCAAAGTAGATGATGAGACACTAGGTGAGTTTATTGAAAATTATATTACAGTATTAAACCTGTTGTGCTGGTGATTGTTAGTAATTTAGCAAACAGTTAGAGGTGTGGTTATATTCAACTTTATCTGTAGTTAGAGCTGAATTTTCAGAATATGTCAGTCAGTGGAACCATCATTTCAACTAACTGCCAGTTAGATTAAAAATGTTTAATGTATGGATGAAAATAATGGTTTAAAATAATCAAGGTATAATCATATACTTCAAAACTTAACTTAAACTTTGCTGCTGAAATTCAATTCTGTCTTGACACTTTTAGTTACGTCATGAAACAAGGAATGGTTTCAAAACTGAATTAATGAAAGTCAATGGGGAATTTCAATGGCAAAATGAGAAGCACATTAAAATCTGCATAATATTGACAATATTGGTTAACTTTATAACGCCAATATAATAATACAGAGTATAATAAATATTCAACATTTCCCTACCCTACACAATCTACAGTACCTATAATCTGCAGCAATTACATGATAGCTTTTTAATTGTGTAATTACATTCTTGGTGTTTGTTCTAGACCATTTGGCTAAACTCTTCAGCCTGATGGACCCAAATTCGCCAGAGCGAGTGGCGTTTGTGTCCAGAGCGATCAAGTGGTCATCAGGAGGGTCAGGGAAGTTGGGCCACCCCAAACTACACCAGCTGCTGGCACTCACATTGTGGAAAGGTAAAACAGACACGACAATAATCATTCAATAACTGCTAAAGGAACCGTCAGCTATTTTGAGAATGGGTAAGCCACATAATTTGTTTGTTTGCATTTAAGAGCAAAACTACAGTGAATCACGCTATCATTTCCTACACTCATCTGATGGAGAGGGCTGTGCACAGATGTTGGTGGAGTATTCATCAGCACGAGGATTTCACGGAGAGGTGGACATGTTTGTAGCACAGGCTGTCTTACAGTGAGTTCTGGAGTTTGAAAATTCTATTATCATTTATTCACAATGCGGTTTTGGACCAGTTTGACTATTTCTTCTGCAAAATACAAAAGCAGAAGTGTAAGAAAAGAATGAGTAGGCCGCTCTGCTATATACAGTGTACAGAAGTCAATTAGGACTGGGGCTGTCTAGCTCCAAATTGACTTGAATTAAAAAATAAATAAATACATACACTTATGCATTATATTTCATGTCTTCCAAAGCCATACAATAGCTTTGTGTGAGGAACAGACCCAATTTTAAGTTCACAGAAAATCTTGCTTTCTGTTATGTTCAGATGACTAAACACAGAATTGTTTCTTTTTTTTATTTATTAAACGATGGTTCACTGAACAAACTGCTCTTTCTTTAAATAAATTAAATTATAATTAAAATTTTAATGATAAAAATCTACCTCAGCTTATGCTCTAAACTAGCCCATTTAGATCTTTTATATTACTACAATTAACAGAGCCCAGACTTACAATTAATTACTATCTATTTTTTGTTTTTTTAAATATAATAATTAACACTTAACTTAAAAAAAAAATAAAATAATGTAAACTTTTTTGCAGTACACAATGCAGTTTTTAAATTAACTTCTAAATTAAATTTTTATTTGTTGTTGAAATATATTCATGTACACAGTGGCTGTCATGACTTGTTTCGTAAGATTTATTTAAACATACATTAAATAATTTAGACATCACTAACATTTAAAGTAAAATATGATGAGCATATATATATATATATGTCTAATATTTTGCAAAATGCTCTTCTCTAGACTTAATGTTTCCAGCAAACTAACGAGCTGTGGACACTGATGACACTGATGACTTGATGTTTTATTGACGTCTTTCCACAGTTGAAACACTGACTGAGCGATTACATGTGGCATGAGATGTTCATTCATGTTTATTTCACTCTGAAAACTATGTGCGATTATGAAATCGTGAAAGCTGTTATGAGCAGCTTGTCAATGAGGTACGGCTCTGTGATCAGTAGTAAATGATTGAGCTGCTTATAACATGCATTTTTAAAAAGCAACTCCCTTGAAACATCTTTCCAAACATGAGAAGCATTTATGAACCTCTTGTCCAAAAGTCAACATTTAATAACATATTTTTACTCCAGACTCACTTCATAACATCAGTCGAGTGTTTGAAGTAAAATCCTTGTTTGTCTGTTAGTGTTTAACGCCATGCCAGCTTCTATGGCTTTTTTCATGCATTGAAACCCCTATATGGGATTTCCTGGAACTACGTGCATTAGGCCTTCTGTTTCAGGCCTTTTGGCCTTCGGTTGGTGATTTACTACTGATCAAAGAACCGTGTTTCACTGAAAAAAACGTAGCCTTTGCCGAATTGCAGTTTCAGTTTAATTTCGATTAATCGTGCAGCTCTAACCTCTGTGTAAAACATTGGCCAATGGCGTTCGAGTGCACGCAGTTGATGGCGGGCTTTCTGCATGTATAAAGCTGTGCTGTTCACCAATTTCTCAGAATCTTTTCACTGAAGGCAAAGAGGCATAGCACATCTTTGAAGTTTGTACGCAATGTCTCATTCCCTCATCTTGTGAAAAATGAGGTTACGCAGCCTGAGATGTTCCCTTTCAATCACTTGACACTGCATCAATAATGGACTCTCTGGGGAACAGTGTCTAATCATGCCACTTTGTAGTACAGAACTGGCCTGGCCTGACCTGGCTCAAGAGTGGAGCCGTTGAACCTGATTGGCTCACGTCACAGGCAATTTTTTTTTTAGGTGCGGTCAGGTAGGGGCATAATTATAATTGCATAATTTAGAATCACCCACCATTTTGAAAACGCCCACGAAGTTCAAAGTGCCCACTTTTGTTCTGCAGAGATCTCATACTTAAGACAACAAGTCACATTACCATTGTAACCCATCACATAATCTTATATCACATCCAATACAACCAAAATAATGGTGAATACCACCAGCAGACATCTTAAAAATCTTAATAAGGGGCAACTGCTGTTCATCAAGTGCACAGAATAAACTCAGCACAACATGAAAGACAGCACTGTCATAACCCACTCAACACAGACAGCACCTGTTATACAAGCAAAGATACATCTAGGTTATAAAACCTAGCAAAAGTATCAGGTGAGGGCCATCCTATCGCCATGCAAATGTCCTAGATGGACTCAACATTTGCTCACACCAAGGAGGAAGCCATTTCTCTGGTAGAATAGGTTCTTACTCCATTTGGGCAGTGCAAGCCCTGAGGTTCATAAGCCAATGAAATGTAAGGTGACCATACGGGCCATTTTTACGGAACGCGTCCTTGCCAGGATTTCTATATTGCCTAAAATATACAGGTTTTGGCTGTTTGCACTGTGCAGATTGATCGTTGTATGACATTCACGAGAGCTATAGAGAGCAGAGCATACTGCTCTTTATGCTTTCGAATCACTCTCGCGGTACTTCTGTGTCATACAATGATCGGTGCGCAGCTACGCTTCAAGTCGAATGAACAAACACACCTAACGTGTGCGTATTTACATTGCTTTGATAGTTCTCTGTAGATCTCTCCTCCTCACACGCCACGATTGGTCGATTATGTACAATACCTGCATGTTATTGGACAAAGTACTTTAGGTGTTTTAGGCAATATAAAAGTCCTGGCCAGGACGTGTCCCGTGTAAATGGCACATATGGCCACCCTAATGAAATGGCATCCACAACCCGGTGTATAAACCTCTGTTTCAATACAGGAAACCTACAGTGTGACCCCAAAAAGCTGCTTAGAAAGCATATTCTGGCTATAGTGATGAATATAGATATACAAGATGTGTGAAGACTGTTCAGCTAGCCCCTTGGGAAGAAAAGGCTGATAGCCTTACCTGAGCTCTGAATGGTGTCGAAAGCACTTTCAGCACACTTTAGGTCCATCAATTTTCTAGGTTTAAATTGACTCTGAAGTCACCTGGCTTAAACCCCAAACAGGCAGAGGTAACCTAAAGCGCCTGCATAATAACTACTTGCTTCACTGAAGCCAGAGCATGTAGTTGCACTGTATTGAAAGGAAGTGCTTTCGTTTTAATTGATGTGCCATTGCAACCATCCAGATGCCAAAAGCTGGTCTGCCATTGCACTGCATGCCTGAACCCGTGCTTGGACACATCTGTCATGATTTCCTTTCATTTGGAAATCTGAAACATGTCCATGTCTTTTTGATAAAAGCTATGTACTGTCCATGCTGCCAGAGCGCTGAGGTAGCTGTTTGGCACTGGGTGCATGTGTAGCTGCCCTAGCGGCAGGGGGGTAGCAGACGGGGGGGACACGTGCCCCACACTTTTAGAAACAGGTGATTCTGTCCCCCACACTTTTTTTGACCCACCACCAATATTTCCACCTGCGTTCTCTGATTTGTTACTTAGATTTGAGTGAACTAACATTCAGCCAATCACAAGGCGAGTCATCTCTTGGGCGTGTCAGCCATGAGCTTTAAATCTCCTGTTGCTCTTGAAGTTTCATTCATTCACTTCTTTGCTCTTTGGCGGTTTGGGGTAAAATGCACCCCAGAAAAAAGCAGAGGACAATTACGTCCTTTTATTTTTTTTTATTTTTTATTTTTTCAAACACACACTGTAAAGGCCAAAGTATACTTCACTTTTTATGCATACGTGAGGGACCGCTTACAGTGACGCAAATTTCATCATCAGAATAGTACGCGCGCACTGCCGGATTTTTGTACTTTGTACGCGCAGGTCGCACATGCGCATTTAACTCTCTTGCAGTCATTAGTTTATCTGCAAGGTGGCAACCCTGCCATGGGGGTATCGATTCACAAGGTAGCAGAAGAAAAACTGCATAAACGGAACAGAATGCGGGTTAGCTATACAGCGACAATGGAGGCCTACATAGGTGAGAAATTGTGCGAAGAAGTTAGAAAATATCCTCATTTGTACAACTGTAGCATGAAAGAATACAAAGATATGGGTTTTAACTCATGGTGAGAGATTGCGCAAACACTGGCCCCGTTAGGCCAGGAGAGGTATTGCAATTTGGCACAAAGCGCATGCGTCGAATGTCTGTGTACGCATACGAGTCAAATGAAGTATATTTTGCAGGACTGTGCGTATAACTGTATACGTACATTAACATATGCGTAAAAAAAGAAGTATACTTTGGTCTTAAGTATGTGTTATGTCACGATGACACGATTCATGCAATTAAATTTCCATGTTATGATTTAACCTACTGTAATGCCACATCTAACATTAGGCAAGCGATGCGATCATGCGACGCGACAAAAGACAATAGAACCCGTTAAGAACCTCGTCGTGCCGCTTTTGTCGCGTCATGCTGCTCGTGTCCGGAGTAGAATTATCCTTTCCAACTGTTAAGAATTAAGATAAAAGTTATTGTTCAAGTGTAGTGAAGTGAAATACTGTCCATAAAATATATTTTTCATAAAAAGTATATTTTATTTCATCAGAAAATATAGATGTCCACAGTGGTCTCAAAGTCCCAAGTCCTGAAGTTATTTTTCAAATTTGAATATATCACCACAAAATAGGTTCCTGTAAGCTATCATGGCATGTTCCCAAAACTGCAACTAGGGTGCTCTAAAACGCCAATTGGTATTCTATTTAGAAGTTATTATATGAACATGAATATACGTATATATATGAATATACGTACTTTGTACATTATGTACATAATTTCTTTGCCTTTGAGGGTCACATCACCTGACTCCCCCCCCCCACACACACATGATACTCCATGTGTTGTTCTCCACTGTACAGGAGTTTTTTTCTGCGCTTAAATGGCATCACTATTGGCAGGCTTATGTCAGTTCCTACTGGCAATTAAAATACAACCAAGTGGCCCTGGGGAACATTTTATCCCTGGTCGCAAGTTCCTATAACTACCTGGTGCTAAAGCTCCTATTGTCTCCGAGTTCTCCACTATAATATGTGTTTGCATAATCAGGGAGTTCAACTCTGACTAAAATGGAAATGTGCTGGCTGGGTTCCAACACGTTTTTCAGCATATTGGCTTTGAACCCCAAAGCCTGCATACAATTGAGCAGCAGAGTATGGTGCTCACATAAGACTTCAATGGGACATTAATAAACAGTCATTGAGAGAATTCAAAACACAAACTGCTCATTTTCAGAAGGCAGAGAGCAGCATTTACACACTTTGTGAAAGTGTTTTGGGCTAGACACCGCTTGAATGCAAGGTCAATGAATTGGGTAGCTTCGAATTCCCTCATCTGTGACGAGAAACCATTGGGACATGAAAATGAGCAACCTTCAGGTCCACTTAAATAAATGGATGAACATACAAAGATGAAGAGCATGAGGGGCCAAGCTTTCTTTCATCAGTAAAAAGTGGCACATAGCGTTAGACTTTTTGCGCAGCAGCTCAACCACAACCAACTTTCAGTCTTGGAAAATACACAAAAAATCTCGACTTCAGACTCGAGAGGGAATCAGCAGCATCCAATTCACTCCTCTGCCATACTTGACCATTCTTCCTCCTCAGAGGCAGCCAGTGACATGGCTTCATCCCCACTGGCTTTAGGGGAGGGGCGAATGTCAGCTCGTGCAAACAGTATGGATGAGGATGTAGGTTCAGGGGAGTGTAAGACATGCAGGAGTTGGCATGAGCTTGAAAGGCTCTTCTGCTGCTGCTTCTATGGCAAAGAAGTAGGAGACAGGGGAGCACAAGAAACTGAGCCATCCCCCAAAATGAAGGCAATCCTAAAGCGCAGCATCCTGAGACTCATGTCTTTGCAGTGAGGGCAGTCAGTGTCACTAAGAGAGGCTTCAGTGTGGGCACAGCCCGTGCAGAACACGCTGCTCTTGTGCCCATTGGACAGCTTGAGGGGAACCTTACACAGAGTCAGTTTGTGAAGCAACGTGCCTTTGGGAGCAATTTGCTTTTGTAGATCGGAAATAATGCTTTAGTCTTTTCTCCGGAACTTGGTATGCATGCAGTAGGTGTCGATTTGCTATGTTGTCGGCTGCAGAGGTGCTTCTCAATGATGGGAAATTAGTCTTTGGGCTTCTTCAGACGGAGTAAAAATGCTTTTCAAACGGAAGGCTGTTTCCTACTTAAGGCTGTGTCCTTTCTAGTTCAGTCCTTCGGAAGCTTGTAGGCTAGAGTTCTCCTTGGCTTTAAATGCTAGAATAAGTTCAGGAATAGTATGTGACGGGGCTGCGCACACTTACTAGACCGTCATGGCACGAAATACTAATAAAACTTAATTTTGGAAAATATTTTGTATTACAACTCTTTATATTATTTGGCTTTCTATTAATAATGCAATACAATGAATCACAGCCGTCTACAGTCTCCCTATAGTGTTAAGTAATTTACACCAAAACAAATGATAGAATTAATTCTTTCATGTCCAAAAATAATTATTTTTGTCTTGCATAATAAATTAAGACAAGCTCAGCGCTAACTCATTTTTCGTCAGTTTAGTTTCATGAATTGGAATGTGTACAAAGGATTGTGGGGGATTGAAAGTCTTAAAGTATACATTCCATGTATTCTTCAAATTCAGCTGAATGAAGGATGCTAAACGAAGACTGCCTTCTAAGGATCCTTCCGATTGAGATGGCCTTCAGCTAGATATGCAGCCTTCCATTTGAGAAGTACCCATGTTTTTTTTTTAAGCTACTAACAATGTGAAGTGAACTGGAAATTAAAGGAAACAACTTGAGTTTGGGTCTGTTTCACACATCAAGCAATCATATGAATAGCATTCAGAAGAATTGTAAAATATTGCTGAGTCATATGGACTGCTTTTATGATGTATGAACTACTTTTTTACTCTACTCCTGCTTGTTTTTAAAATGGGTTAAAGTGCAAGGATTTAAAGTAAATTTATGTTGAATGCTTATTTTTTTATGATTGATATACATCTCAGTATCTTTTTTTGACTGCAGGTTTCTTTGTCTAAAAAATAAGACGAGCGCATTGGTGGTGTTCACCACATACACACAGAAGCACCCGTCTATAGAGAAGGGTCCTCCATATGTGCAGCCTCTGCTGAACTTCCTGTGGTTCCTTCTGCTGGCTGTGGATGGGTGAGATGCTGTCCTCTATTCATGCTCTGCATCTCAGCATCAGGCCCTTTCTGTCTTATATAAAGCATTGTTTTTTTTTTTATTCATACTCCGTCTCTCAAGGTCCACTTTCTTGTTCCAACCTTGATCAAACTTATCTGCCTGTAACTTTCTAGTAATCCTGAAGATCTTGATTAGCTGTTTTAGGTGTTTCATTAGGACTGGAGCTAAACTCCGCAAGAAAATGGACCTCGAGGGCTAGAGTTGAGAACCCTTGCTCTATATTCTAAAATGATGTGACAAAATTCTACAAATAACCACTTTGACAGTCTGAGTAGACATTTTCTGCTCTGCTGCTCTATTTTTATGCAGGAGTAAGAATAGTGCCGTTTGATATCCGTGTGACCGAGTTATTTTAGTCTTACTAAGAGCTGTGTTGCGGGTTCTTGGCTTTTTCTTTTTTTTTCGTAATGTGAGAAAAAACAAACGTGTGATCTTATGATCTGGTGACAATATCCCATGATGCCTTATTCCTCTGGACTTTCTTCACACTACTTCTCACTTACACCTTTTCCTCAGCATTTAAAATGTGATGTTTCTCCCCTTCTCTTCACTTCTGGTGCCTCTTAGCATCCTTTACTGTGGAAACGCAACAGACCAGAGCTCTTCAACTCCAGTCCTAGAGAGCCATTGTCCTGCTGAGTGTTTTCTCCAACTCTAACCAAGCATGTGTGAACAATCTGTTAAAGGTGTTTAGAATTACTTGTAAATTACAGACACATGGGTTACATTGGAGTGTTTTTAAAGTCTTCCAGACACTCACCCTCCAGGACTGGAGTTGAAGAGACACTAGACTAAGTAGCTTTATCTGATATTTTGAATCATCCATCAGTGTTTAAGCAACAAAACCGTTAACACAACCTCTGGATGATTGTGGTTTTATTTCCAGTGGGAAGTTGACAGTCTTCACAGTGTTATGCGAGCAGTATCAGCCATCACTGAAGAGAGACCCTATGTACAATGAGGTGAGTTAGTAATAGTAATGCTTTTAAACATATCACAAACATACTGCTTTTGACCTAATAAGCTGTCTGCACAATAGATGACAAGGGAGTTTGACTTTGGCTTGATGCTAAGCTAATGTAATAGGAATACAGTTACATAAAACAGATACACACAGTAAAACAGGTTACAGGCATCGTTCAGAGAGATTCATCTTCACTGTTGTAATGTAGCATGGATTTGGTATGAGATTAGACTTTTAGACTTTGTTTATAACATACAATATGTTCTTCTCTTGACCTCAGTATCTGGATAGAATAGGACAACTGTTTTTTGGAGTGCCACCTAAACAGTCGTCATCATATGGTGGTTTGCTAGGTAAGAAACATCCCTACCTCTGTGTGCCTATTATTACATGATGTTATATTATATTACACGCTAAAGCAGTCAGAGATAATAAATGACGGTCAGTGATACACATCGCCAAGGCTTTGGCGCTACACCAAATTGTTCAAAATTGACAACCTCACAGGTTTCATATTTCTCATTATCACCACATATTGAATTAATAACTCAAATGAATTAACAAATTAATAACGAATATTAAAACTACCATCCAAAATTACAGTACAGTACACTTAGTTAAGCTGTTATGTACTGTATAGTAAATTATATAGCAAACTGCTTGATTGTTATATCATTGAAAAATATAAGATATATGGTTGTCCAGCGATATAAAAGTTATACGGTAAATTCTACTTTTCATGAAAACATACAGTATAGTCATGTAATGAAATATGTATGATATAGCAAATCTAATATCATTGCAAAATGTATTATTGCACAGTTCTGTGTGTGTGTGGAATTATTTATGTTCAACTTTATCCATATACATAGTGTACTGATGTAGGGCGATATAAAGTGTGCGCTATATATACTATAATCTCACCTGCTCAAATATTTTAATCGTCGCAAAATGTAAACTATATTATTATCCAGCTTTAATCTGCTGTGCCTATAATGTGTGAAGATAAGATATTAAAAAACTTTAACATGATTTTCCGTAAAGCTGCTTTAAAACAATATTTTGAAAAGCGACACTAACTATGGACACTTATTTCTGCCATGGAATAAAAAGGTAAATGTGACATCTCTCACAATAAACACTTTTTTTTTTTTTTTTTTCTGAATTGCAAGGGGAACAATCAGAATGGCGAGATTTAAAAAGTGTTTTCTTTCTTCCCTTTTCTTTTTTTAATTCCGTGGTGGAAGTAAGTTAAGTTTAACCTACAGCGTTTTTGTTCAGCATACAGTGCCGTGAAAAGGTTTTTGCCCCCTTCCTATTTTTTTGCACATTTGTCACACTTAAAAGATTCAGATCATCAATCAAATTTTAATATTACACAAAGATAATGCAAGTAAATACAAAATGCAGTTTTTAAATGATGATTTCGTTTATTAAGGGAAAAAAGCTGTCCAAACCTACCTGGCCCTACGTGAAAAATTAATTTCCCTCTCCTGTTAAATCATGAAACTGTGATTAACCACATTATTTTAGAAAGCGGAGTTAAATTTCTCTAGCCAAACCCAGGCCTGATTACTGCCAGACCTGTTGAATCAAGAAATCACTTAAATAGAACCTGTCTGACAAAGTGAAGCATGCTTAAAGAGCAACACACCATGCCGTAATCTAAAGAGATTCAAAAACGGATGAGAAACAAAATGGTTGACATGTATCAGTCTGGAAAGGGTTATAAAGCCATTTCTAAGGCTTTGGGACTCCAGCAAACCATGGTCAGAGCCATTATCCACAAATGGAGAACATTTGTAACAGTGGTGAACCTTCCCAGGAGTGGCCTGCCTACCAAAATTACTCCAAGAGCTCAATGACGACTCATCCAGGAGGTCATAAAAGAACCCAGAACAACATCTAAAGAACTGCAGGCCTCACTTGCCTCAATTAAGGTCAGTGTTCATGATTCAACAATAAGAAAGAGACTGGGAAAAAACGGCATCCATGGGAGAGTTCCAAGGCAAAAGCCACTGCTGACCAAAAAGAACACAAAGGCTCGTCTCAAATTTGCCAAAAAATATCTTGATTATCCCCAAGACTTCTGGGAAAATATTCTGTGGACTGATGAGACAAAAGTTGAACTTTTTGGAAGGTGCATGTCCCGTTGCATCTGGCGTAAAACCAACACAGGATTTCATAAAAAGAACATCATATCAACAGTCAAACATGGTGGTGGTAGTGTGATGGTCTGAGGCTGCTTTGCAGTTTCAGGACCTGGATGACTTGCCATAATTGATGAAACCATGAATTCTGCACTCTATCAGAAAATCCTGAAGGAGAATGTCCCAGTTTGTGATTCACTTGGATTATGCAGCAGGATAATGATCCGAAAATCACCAGCAAGTCCGCCTCTGAATGGCTCAAGAAAAACAAAATTAAAGTTTTGGAGTGGCCAAGTCAAAGTCCGGACTTAAATCCGATTTAGATGCTGTGGCATGACCTTAAGCAGTCCTTTCATGCTCTCAAACCCTCCAATGTGGCTGAATTAAAACAATTCTGCAAAGAAGAGTGGGCAAAAATTCATCAACATTGCCAGTTATCGCAAACGCTTGATTGCAGTTGTTGCTGCAAAGAGTGGCACAAACAGTTATTAGATTTAGAGGGAAATTACTTTTTCATGTAGTGCCAGGCAATAAATGAAGTCATTATTTCAAAACTGAATTTTGTATTTACTCGGGTTATCTTGTGTAATTTAAACATTTGTTTGATGATCTGAATCTTTTAAGTGTGACAACTATGCAAAAAATTACAAAAAAAAAAAAAAAACACCTGGAAGGGGGCACAGCACGGTTTAATCTAAGGATATTTTGTGAAGAGTTTAAAAAATAAGATTCTGATTTGCTTTCTTTGTGATAGGAAACCTATTGAATAGTCTAATGGGCTCAGGTGAGGAAGAAGAGGGTGAGGAAGCTCAGGAGGACAGCAGCCCCATTGAACTGGACTGAAGCATCTGACCAGTGGCTCGCTGGTCCCCAACATCATAAACCAGCCCCATACCAAACCATTCACTAGCGTGAACAATGACCAATCACGCATCCGTTTGGGCGCTCTTTTTCAATCACTAACTCTTTCCTGTTATTGTTGGACTTTGTTCTGTGTATAGTTTTTAAAGAATGAAGGTGCAACAATATCAAACTTCCCGGACTGTTGAACAAAATTCGTAAAAGAGCAGAAACCGACGCACTTCAGATGTAATTGTGATGCCCTCCATTTGTAGTTCTACTGAGCTGTTGGTGTCAGGGACCCTCGTTTGTGAGAGGGACTTTCCTGTCCTGCCACCAAGGGTGGTGGTCGCTCATTGTATTAATAAAAGTAATTAAATTGCTCTTAACTTATAATCCATTCTAATATACTTTGATAAATTCTACAGTATGATAACTCAATCAAAACAAGGCTTGGTTTTGTGTGTCTACACAGCTAGATATTACCAGGGATATTTCGGTATCCTTGACAGGACATTTCACCACTTCTGTTACATTGTATGTGTGCGACTGAGAAAAGCACAGGTCTTACAAATGTGCGCGAGCGGATAGATGAATGCATGTTCGTGTTGATCGGAGTGTGGATGTGCCGTTATAAATGTCTCGGTCACCAGGGGGCCGCTTCATTCTCTGCTGAGGTGTGATTGAACGTAATAAAACAATAGAAAATGGATGTAACAAATAGATATGTTCTGTTTGTCTTCATTGCTGTAGATATTAAACTCAACATGAAGTTACAATTGCTGCTAGTTACAACTTTTTTGGGGTTGTACAGCAGTATTGGTTAATATCAACCAAATAGCTATTGTTTTAGAAAACTGGTGTGAGGCCAACACGTAATGGTTAATACATGTTGGGGGTAACGCATTACAAGTAACACAATTTACGTAATCAGATTACCTTTTTTCAGGTAACTAGTAAAATAACACATTACTTTTTAATTTGCAAGAAAATATCGAAAGTTACTTTTTTCCAAATAAGTAACGCCAGTTACTGTTTCCCATTTATTGACTGACAGTCCCCATGTTGAAAGAGATCGGGAGTAAGCGCAGACCTTTGCTACTGACCTTCAATGATCCATTTCAACCATACGAATCAGCAAAAATTACTGGTTAAACATCACATTCATGTTTCATTGCTGAAGTAAGAGTGTTGAACTTTCTTTTACTTTGTCCTATTTCTTCTGCAATCCAGAAAGGCAGCACAGCTGAAAGGTTTGTGCAGACGTGAATTTACATTTCCTTCAGTTTGAGGTTTATTCATTTCACTTGCTGTGTGAAAGGGTTTTTACATTTGCCAGCAATATAACAAGCAAGCCCATCTCAGATGAGAAAAAGTCATGCAAAAGTAATGTAACTACTTTCCATACGCAATTAGTTACTTTTTAGGGAGTAACACAATATTGTAATGCTTTACTTTTAAAAGTAACTTTCCTCAACCCTGGTTAATACACCAATGCAATGGCTACAATACCTGCAGGGATTCATTTTGTATCACCCCTGGTCCCCTCAACAAAAACCCGACAGCATTTTAACATTGGCTTTTGGATTATGGCATTAAATAAGCTCTGTGACTAACAAAAGTTTATGATTTTTAGACATTTTGTTCATATTCACACAAAGACAATTTTGAAACGAATGGAATTAGCAGAAGTAAAAATCTAAACGTAGGCTATAAATGAGCTACACCACTGTCAAGTGACCTCAATATCACCACCACAAGCTTTGACAACTCTTTCAACTTTTTTCCCCCCTCATGTTTAAGTTAGAATAGTTTGCAAGTGTGATTATAAACACAAGGCTGTGAATGTTCAGCGTGATGATTTTTAACATGCCCTGTAACCTCCGGATCTTAAGCAGCTTCTATCAAGAAAAATTACAGGGACGTTTTTCCTGTAACAACATGCAGTTCAGATCCATAGAAAGTCGTAAAGAAATTCTGAATCTGTAGTCATTTTCTCCTCAAACAAAATCAACAAGATGTCATGATTTAAAACATTTTATTACATAATTCCTGGTTAGGCACACAAGCTGTACAAAAACAAGTGCAAACTGACATTATAGACAATCAAATAATAATAGATCGTGACTAGATTTTAGACTAGACTGTAGAAGTTTGAGCCAATGGGAAACTACAGGTTAGTTTCGGTAATCGTTTCAATAACACTATATATGAATGTCAAACCACCTGAGGGTTTCTGACAGTCTGTCACTGGAATGTCTCCACCAGCGCATCAGGCTCTGGACTGCAGAGACAGACGTGCCGTCATGTCAGAGAGATGGCTCATGTCTGTCTGCTGCGCCTGATGTTTGATGTACTCCAGAGTCCGCACCTGGAGGGAGAGAGAGAGAGAGAGAGACGTCAGGGCATTGTATTTGCCACCAAGTGCTAATGCGATACTGAGTATGACTTACCGATGTGCGCGTGTCACAAAAGCCGTGTTTGTGACTCAGGTTCCACAGGTTGACAGCCAGCTGATTGAGTTTGTTGTTGCGTAGATCGCCATGAGCCAACAGACAACCAAACAGAGAGAAAGCCAGACTACCCTGTCTGCGCACTCCCTGAAACACACAAAATAAAACAGAAATATCACATATCACACTTATAGCTATGCTGAATAATAACAATAATACTAATAATAAACATATATGTGATTGTCCTGACATACAATGGCACCAAATTCTACTCTGTTAAAAGTGAAAATATCTAACCCAGAAATATAAAAGTAAAAACATTACATTTTACTTTTTACTAAGTACAACAACTTTACTTTTTTTCCCTTTTGAATTTTAATGATTGCTGAAATACGGAGAGTTTTTTTATAAATATATTGTTTGTATAGCACATTTCACAATTTATACGATTTTAAATAAATATCTTTACAGATGACCAATTAATTGATTTATAAAATCAATAATATGAATAAAAACTCAATGAAATTGAATGTATCAAAAGCAAATTAGTGCTGAAATATTACAAAATTAACAATAGTGACTTGAGAGTGTGTTTTGAAATGATTAAACTTGAAATATTACCAAAAAATATAAAATTTCAAAAAAATATATATATATATTATTTTTATCATGAAATATATGTACAAGAAAGGAATAGAGAAACTGGGAGAAATAAAATCGACATTTGAATCTAATTTTCAAATGGTCTGTACAGTATATATTATGTCTATGTGCCCTCATATGAACATTATAACGTGCTCACTTTTTAGATGTATATATTTTACCTTGCTCTTTTGAACATAACTACTACATAAGGTTTATTTTGTATAAACAAAACGGTTTATAAAATTATAAAACAAAAAATTACGCTGTTCTGCGCACACACATTCTTACGAAGCAAGCGACTGGACATGCTAAAGCAAAAACCTGGACAGCATTTTTAACATGAACAAATTTTGGTTAACAACAAGATTTAATTAACAACACTGCTCATGATTATAGCAACAGCTCCTCTCAACCCCTTCAAATAAAAGCTTACTGGATGAGAATTCATAAATCAGAAGCGACATCTTTTTCTGAACGGATGAATTAAACAACCAAATAAACGTTCAGTAACTTTTGCCGCTGATTTTTTACAGAAAACTGATAACTATCAGTGCTGATTAATTGGCAAACACTATACATCGTTTGACCTCTAATGTCCATTGTTGACCACCACAAAGCGTCACAATACTTTCATTTTGAACACCATACTTACTGTTTTATCTTGTAAAACCTTAAAAAGCTTCTATACCTTGATATTTTGTTGTCTAATGCATTGCACTAATGCACAAAAATGTATGATCATATCTGAAGGGTACAGATACTTTTAGAGACACACTATCTCACCTCATCTCTTCCCAGCCCTTTTAAATGATCCAGAACCTGACTGATCAGAGTCTCACACAACTTGTTGATCTCTGCAATGAACTTGGGATCTCCTCCATAGAGGGTTTCATTGGAATCCACTGCAACAGGAACAAGCATACTTCCATTTAGACTTCAATGTCAGAAAGACATTAAGCTGATGTGTTTATTAAATGTCTGCATTTATTCACTGCAGTACCTTTAGGAATGGTGTAAAGATAGCTTTCTTGGCTCATTGCTGCTAGTAATGGTACAGCGCTGATGTAGACACGGATCTTAGCGTCACTGTTGTCCTCCCAGGTGTAGTCCTGCACCATATTCAACAGCCCTCGCACCAGATACAGCACACCCTGCTCCGGATGATCCTACGAGACCAAGTCAACAATCATGCTTCGATATGTACAAGCAAGATTATCCTAAAACACACCTGCAAATATTTATGCATGTATTACCGGCACTACGAGCAGTGTGGAGAGGAAGTTGTTAATGAAGTCGAGGAGGAAGGGCTCAGATGATCGCTGTTTACCCTCAATGCTGATGGTTCGTGGGACTTCTGGCAAAAGACTGACGGCTGCTTTCAGAAACGCATCCGCTGAGAATTGGACATAAAAATCAAAATTAAGTTTTCCCAGTCCATATTAAATTCATACAATCACACTCAGTTTTGGCCGATCATGGCAGAGGCTGCACTGATCTGAGATCAGTTTTGTACACAAACATCTGAAAGTTTGAAATCTTTAAGATTCCTATATTACATGCCATAATCTTTAATGAAGTCTCTTATGTTAATCAAGGCTGCATTTATTTGATCTAGAATACAGTAATATTGTGAAATATTTAAATATTAATGCAATTTCAAACATAACCCTCAGAAAACATTCTAATAGGGTGATTTGGTGCTCAAGAAATATTTCTTATTAACAATGTTAAAATCTGTTTGTTTGTTTTTTTTTGCTTAATTTTTTTAAACATTTTTTTTTTTTTTTTTTTGTGTCTTTGAAGTAGTTATGGTTGATGTGTCGAGGTGGATGGTGAAATTGTGATAAAATGATGGGTTTGTTGAAACCACAAGCAGTTCTGTCTTAGCAAGGTTGAGTTGAAGGTGATGGTCCTTCATCCAGCAAGAAATGTCTGTTAGACATGCTGAGATGCGAGCAGCCAACATAGGATCATCAGGATGGGATGAGAGGTAGAGTTGAGCGTCATCAGCATAGCAGTGATATGAATAACCAAGTTTCTGAATGACAGAATCTAGTGATGCCATTTAGACAGAGAAGAGAAGTGGTCCAAGAACTGATCCCTGAGGCACCCTAGTAGTTAGATGTTGCGACTTGGATACATCACCCCTCCAAGACACCTTGAAGGACCTATCTGAGAGGTAAGACTCAAACTACTGGAGTGTGGTTCCTGAGATGCCCTTTGCCAATAGAGTTGACAGGAGGATCTGGTGGTTAACAATCTCAAAAGCAGATCCAGCAAAATAAGTATTAAAGACTTGGAAGCCAAGCTTTAGAGCGTCAACAACCGAAAGCAAGACACTTTCTATTCATCAAAGAATCCTGAAAATAATTTAGCACTATTTCCACCAAAATATTATGCAGCAAAGAAAATTAAGTTAATCAGCATATTAAAATAATTTCTGATGGATCATGTGACACTGAATACTGGAGTAATGGCTGTTGTTCTATCAAAGTAACAAATTACATTTTATTTCACAACATTATTGTTTCTTTTGAATGGTAGTGTATTTTAATTATCCTTCACAATGAGAGGCTGGAACAAAGATGTACAAGAGCATCTTCAGTCTAAGAGAGGATTCAGCACTCACCTTGGGACAGACACTGGTTGGCCAGTGCTACCTGTCCAGAGAGCAGATAGAGGTTGAGACGGCTGAAGATACTGGTGAGGGACGGAATGGTGATGAAACTGTAGGCAGCACATGCCTGCAAATAAACACACAACAAGCAGCAAAAACTCAGTCATTTATGGGCTAAAACAGGATAATGCAGGAATCCAATAGTATTATGGGGAATCTCCCGAAGCAATTACAATTTACAAATTACTACTTGAAAAAGTTCCTCATAAGATTCAACCATTAACATTATGTAAAAGTGATACAGAAAAAACTAACCCTGACAAAAGCAGCCGTTTTACGTGAGTGATTGCCTTTCATTACACGTCTGGTCTCCATGGCTAACTGATTCACCGTCTATAAGAGAGACATTCATATCATCATGACAGACAGTCCCTCAGCACTCCATTAGACTAATGTTAGACTTTACAGCATGCAGTTTCAATCTGCTTACTAAAATAAAACCCATAGGGACATTAAAACAGAGTTGAGGACTGAATATGAATAATGTGTTTTAATAAATCCTCTATCATGACCCTGATCAGATATTACAGCTATGTCAACACAGATATCAAGCCGCATGAGATGCAGGCTGCAAAGTGACCTTGGTGGAAGAGATAAATTTACTACAAAAACAATACATAGATGCATAAGAGAATACATACATTGACATGAAAATATAGTTGTTTGCTGATAACAAAAATATGCACTCAGATTGTGAGCTATTTCTATAACACAGTTTTTCCCAAACTGGATTTGATAAAAAGCTAATAATTACATAATAAAAACATAAAATTATGCAAATAATTATATTATTAAATAAATAAATATATTAGGGATGCACCAATGTATTGGCCACTGATATTTATCGGCCAATTTTTGATTAATTTAAAGCCATCGACATATCGGAAATAGCGATGGTTTATCAATTAACTGCATGGAGACAACGAGTTGCATGTCTGTTGCAAAATACAATGTTTTTCTCTGGGCAAAACAATTAAATACTTGCCAAAACAAAATAAAATCTGTACAAAATATATGTGAAATGCCTGCGCTCAGCTGTAAATTAATCATAGGTAAATTCATCATAGGTAAATAACACGCTCCGAAGTTCACGGAAAGGAAACCGATGATGAATGACGTTTTGCTTCTATCTGCATGACCAACCAGCATTGGTATGACCATAAATTACAGAGTAACAGTTGGGAAAATAATGCAGTGATTGAGTCGGCGCCTCACACGCACACACAACTTGACACTGCAGCCTGTTCATTATCAAAATAAAATACAGTTAAAGAAACATAAAAAGTTAGGAGAGAGGTAGGCTTCAATTTTGCTTTTAAATGAATTCATTTTGGCTTGACGTTTATATTTAGCCTAAATAGGCTACAACTTTAGAAGATTTGTTTTGGAGAGAAGGGAACTAAAATAGTCTAATTGTGTTTGTAATTTTTGTAATATTTACCAATATTTTAGCCAACATTCTGAATGTAATAATAAAATGCGACGTACATCCTACTAATTTAGGCTGTTTTTCCTCTCAAAACGCTTATACGATTAGCGTTTTTTTTAAATCCATTATTAAAAAGTAAAAAAAAAAAACATTATTAACCGGTATTTTTCAGTTTTAGAACAGTAATAATACAGAGGAATGCAGGGACAGAAACATTCAAATGCCAATTCTGTTAGGAGTGAACCGATCGATTATTTTTTTTTCTTTTTGTTTTTAAACCCTACTTTATGCAATTGACCAACATCGGTATCGGCCAATAGTTGTTTGTTAAAATTGGTATCGGCCAAAAAATCCTATCGATGCATCCCTAAAAAAATATATATATATATATTCAATTAATCTCAGGGGGCGCTACAAGCTTGTAGAAAGGTTTGAAAATCCCTTGTATAAAATCATAACACATTAGCACACAGGCTGCTCACATGAATCAGGTGAATGATGACGGGCTCCAGATTACAGAAAGTTGCTCTGGCTTCCACACAGAAACTCAACTGCTGCTCAAAGTCCCTCCCAAATGACACCTGATGAAAAAAATAAAAAAAATCAGTGAAACAAACTATATATGTTTATGTTGTAGTTGCTGACTCTGACCATATAAGTTTACAGTTTAAATGATATATGTAAGGGATAATCAACGGCTAGCTGTGCATTAAACGATTTGAATGCACAACGTGGAGGCGAAGAACCACCCGACACGCAGCGGAGGGTGGTTGCCTCCGCGAAGTAGATGTATTGTAAGACAGGGACTCACCATACGAATAAATCCATTGATCAGCAGAGACAGAGCTCTTTTCTCATCATCTAGAGTTAGAGCACTACAACACAAAAACCACATGCAAACACGTCAATGTAACACTCTCTAATTCTGCATTAATAGCGAGATGCTATAAAAAACAGCTCACTCACTTGACAGAATCGTGCATTGTCTTACAGATGTGCAGCAGTGCGTTAAGGATGACTGGATCTCTCGTTGGTTCCTGCTGGTGTCTAAACAGAAAATACATCAGCCTCAACCAAGACAGAATCCTTATAACTAAAGCTAGAATTAACCGAACACTTGCATAGCTACACAGAGGAGGAGTTATTCTAATACTGAATAGTGAGTGAAAAACATACTTGATGAAGACCTCCATGATGGATTTACACACCTCCACCCTCACACTGTCTTTCTGGAACATGTCCAGAAAGGGCAAGAACTTCTCCTGCAATCATCAAAACATTATACATCAGCATTTTTATGATCATACTACTTTATTTGAGATTCCTACTCATATTTATTGAGATTACTAAGTACAAACCCGATTCCAAAAAAGTTGGGACACTGTACAAATTGTGAATAAAAACAGAATGCAATGATGTGGAAGTTTCAAATTTCAGTATTTTATTCAGAATACAACATAGATGACATATCAAATGTTTAAACTGAGAAAATGTATCATTTTAAGGGAAAAATACGTTGATTTTAAATTTCACGGCATCAACACTTCTCAAAAAGTTGGGACAAGGCCATGTTTACCACTGTGTGGCATCCCCTCTTCTTTTTATAACAGTCTGCAAACGTCTGGGGACTGAGGAGACAAGTTGCTCAAGTTTAGGAATAGGAATGTGGTCCCATTCTTGTCTAATACAGGCTTCTAGTTTCTCAACTGTCTTAGGTCTTCTTTGTCGCATCTTCCTCTTTATGATGCGCCAAATGTTTTCTATGGGTGAAAGATCTGGACTGCAGGCTGGCCATTTCAGTACCCGGATCCTTCTTCTACGCAGCCATGATGTTGTAATTGATGCAGTATGTGGTCTGGCATTGTCATGTTGGAAAATGCAAGGTCTTCCCTGAAAGAGACGACGTCTGGATGGGAGCATATGTTGTTCTAGAACTTGGATATACCTTTCAGCATTGATGGTGCCTTTCCAGATGTGTAAGCTGCCCATGCCACACGCACTCATGCAACCCCATACCATCAGAGATGCAGGCTTCTGAACTGAGCGCTGATAACAACTTGGGTTGTCCTTGTCCTCTTTAGTCCGGATGACATAGCATCCCAGTTTTCCAAAAAGAACTTCGAATTTTGATTCGTTCTGACCACAGAACAGTTTTCCACTTTGCCACAGTCCATTTTAAATGAGCCTTGTCCCAGAGAAAACGCCTGCGCTTCTGGATCATGTTTAGATATGGCTTCTTTTTTGACCTATAGAGTTTTAGCCGGCAACGGCGAATGGCACGGTGGATTGTGTTCACCGACAAAGTTTTCTGGAAGTATTCCTGAGCCCATGTTGTGATTTCCATTACAGTAGCATTCCTGTATGTGATGCAGTGCCGTCTAAGGGCCCGAAGATCACGGGCATCCAGTATGGTTTTCCGGCCTTGACCCTTACGCACAGAGATTGTTCCAGATTCTCTGAATCTTTGGATGATATTATGCACTGTAGATGAAGATAACTTCAAACTCTTTGCAATTTTTCTCTGAGAAACTCCTTTCTGATATTGCTCCACTATTTTTCGCCTCAGCATTGGGGGAATTGGTGATCCTCTTCCCATCTTGACTTCTGAGACACTGCCACTCTGAGAGGCTCTTTTTATACTCAATCATGTTGCCAATTGACCTAATAAGTTGCAAATTGGTCCTCCAGCTGTTCCTTATATGTACATTTAACTTTTCAGGCCTCTTATTGCTACCTGTCCCAACTTTTTTGGAATGTGTAGCTCTCATGAAATCCAAAATGAGCCAATATTTGACATGACATTTCAAAATGTCTCACTTTCAACATTTGATATGTTATCTATATTCTATTGTGAATAAAATATAAGTTTATGAGATTTGTAAATTATTGCATTCCTTTTTTATTCACAATTTGTACAGTGTCCCAACTTTTTTGGAATCGGGTTTGTATTTATTTGGGACAAAATTCAAAAGAATTTGTGATGTATTGGCCAAAAAAGAATGTTAAAGTTAAATCTGATTTGCAATTTAATTAATTGAAATTTAAAGAAATTCAACACATAACGGACATTATTAGCAGCCTATTATTAACATATTGGCTATTTATTAGTACTTATAAAGCACATATTCTGCATGACCATATTCTACATCCCTAATCCTACCCAATAAATTCAAGACCTGGCAATCTCAAATCAAATCTGAATGGAGTACAGCCCTGCTAAAGGTCAGTTTTTGCTGTAGTCATACCATTGAGAAGAGCACTGAGAAGTCATGGAAGTAGGTGAGGACCTTCTTTATCACTGACTGCAGCTAAAACACACAAAGGAATTGGATGAATTGCCATGACTTCATCAAGACCATCTGACATCATCATATGTATGTTTCTTGCGTACCTGTGGATATGCATCCTCAAAAGCTCTGTCTGGAGTCATGTGTTTGATGATATCAGCGAGGACCGTGTTCACCTCCCGTTTCTATGAGGAACAAATTGAAACAAAATAAAAAAAATAAAAATAAAAATCTTAGCTAAACAGAGCAGATAACTCACCGTGAAGTGACGGCAGGTAAACTCCACCCAGATCTCAGCACAGTTGATGTAATCCTGAGTTGAAGAACACGCAGTGCATGTGGATTTTATTCAATTTTGTGATCAATTCATATTACATCTTTAAAACATTCAGAGATCAACAGAGGCGTTTACCCTTGGACTGCGCACTTTAGTGATGACCTTCCAAGCTTCGTTGAGTATGGAGAGTCTCTCACTCTCTGGAGGGTCAGCACAGGACAGACTGCGACCCAGAGATGCAAACAACAGGTGCTGGAAAAATACAAACATGAATATAAACTATGAAATAGACCCTGAGCTTTTGGCCTGTCTGTAAACTGTAGATGTGTGTTTTATCACCTTGGGAAATCCAGCTTCATCACAGTCTTTGATCATGCCAATAAAGTCTGTCGCTCTTGTTGCGACAAATTCTGCCCGGAATGCCCACATGACAGAGTTCAACAGGAGAGCACTATGTGGAAATGAATGAATATCGCAAATTCAAACACGTGCGGCAGTTGTGAATTCAGTACTAGATTTTTACATTTTCTGAAGATGCATGGTCATGCAAAAGTCACAATCACAAAGCTAGTTTGTTCTGGGTGGTCGCTTACTGGTCAAAAGTGCCCACCACCAAGTTTCTATGATATTCTGGTCTTAATGGGTTTTTTTTTTTTTTTTTTTCACCTTTTTAGGCTTTTTGATTTTTCGTCCATCTGTTAGGCTAAAATTTGCAAGATTTAAAGGCATCATTCCTGTGCATAGCACAACCGATGCAGGAATTACATGCTGAAGTTTAATATTCAGTCTTAGGAAATTTATAAGTATGAGCAATACTAATATGTATTCTTCCCTAAGTAAGCATCACTAATGATCAAGAACGTCTGCCTCTTACAAAGTCCAATGCGATTAAACAACAATGCACCAACACTATTCACAATGAGTCTTAAGCTTAATTTTCATAATTTTTGGTCACTTATCTCCTGCCATCTGAACAATTAAAAATTGTCATTTTTGAACTTGGAATGAATGGGTTCATAGAGATTCAGTAGAGTTAGATCTTACTTGTTGCCCAGTTTCTTGCATCTGTCCATCATCTCTGTAAGCAGAACCTTTAAAAGACAAACACATTTCGATCACATTTTGACTAATTTCAAAATTTTGTGACTGGAAAAATGTTCCCAAAAATTGACTTTTTTCATTAAGAGGCAATATTTGCCTCCTGGAATTTTTTAATTTTTTAATTTAAATTTCTCTCTTTTTTAACCTTTGTAAGGGATTTTTTTAAATAATTAACTTATATAAATTTTAAATAAATAAATACTTAAACTGAATCAATTAATTCAATAAATTAGAATACTTACTTACTTACTTAAAGTATTAGAATAATACTTTACCAATAAAATAGGATCAGCAACAACAAAACCATTTTTACAATGCCAAAGTGGCGCAGAAGCTGCATCTAACACGGTATGTTTATTTGCACAGACTGTTTAATGCTGACAAAGTTGCTTTAAGGCAAGTCATGACTCATGTCATTCGGCGGCCATCTTTGAAACAAGTGCAGCTCATATCTCTTTGAATGGGGAAACATCAAATTCTCCAAAACTGTTCGCCGAGCTTACGATTAAATTTCATATTTGTAATCACCAATGAAATCTGACAACAACTGTATCATAAATGTTGTTTATTTTTTTCAAATAGCGCTAAAAAAGCTTATTTTTACCAGCCAGTGCTCATGCGAAATCCTAGACGCACGTCTCAGAACACTCTTTCTATCCACCTTTTTCTTCAACGCGGACGTAATCCTATGGGTGAGACTTCTGGTTCATTAGCCGTTATAGATAAATAACGAGAAGAATAACAACATGCAGTAACGTTAAACAGTAAAACTGTTTGCACTACAAACCAGTGTGTTCATAATTAAGATAACACATTAAAATAATATCGTAAGATCATATTATTTACACCAAATTTTCAATATCTAGCAGCAAAACGAACTGTTTTGAACAGCTAAAAATAGCTGGACGCGGATATGAGACCTATAGAATTTACAAATGGCCACGCCCATTTTTACGGCAAGAAAAAGGTGGATAGCAACAAGGACTTCTAACGGCAGCTGCAGTGACGCGCTGACTCGATTAGGGATTGGCTCTTTTGCTCAGAAGGCGGGGCTTCGTTCGATAGAGCGGCCATATTGAGTGTTGGGTATTCTATAGACTTTGATGTTGCTCAAAGGTGACAAATGCATAAAAATTATATGAGATTAACGTAATTTTAAACAGCCTACATAAAGTAAACAAATTAAAAAGTCATTAGAAAGATGATTTGAACAAAATTATTATTGATATTGTAATAATGATTATTATTGTTGATTATTAGAATACATACAACAATTTATTTGCATGGGGAAACGGCATGTCATATTCTTATAGTCTACAGAGACAAAACCAGCTGAGAAACATTACGAATGGGTTTTTCATTTGCTTTTTATGATCAAGACTTAAAATTGGTTATCGTAGCATCAAAAAAAAAGGTTATTCAAACTGAGTTTAAATTATATACAGGAAAAAAAAAAAGACTGTTTTCCATTACTGAAGCAATCAGTTCATTACTGTGATCACGCAAAACTGGCATTTTTGTCCCGAGGCCCCATTAATTTCAGACCTTGGTTCCCAATGTTTTCCAATGCATTCCATTTAACTCAGAAAGTCAAAATTTCCAATGGAATGGACCCCAACTTGGAATCTTGTGTAGAAATGTACAACTGTGCTGAGATGCGGCAATGAACATGCAGTAAATTGAACACTGTGGCCAACAGCACATGTCTGCATAGACAGGTATGTACTGTAAAACAGTGCTAACACAAAGCAATATTCTTCTTTGTTGATAATCATACACCTGCAGGTCAGATGCAAGCATTGCACATTGTTGTTTGGTTTTGACTGAGACATTTTTGGTTAACAATCAAACATCTGCAAAGCTAATAGTAGTGCTGTCATCCTTACACATCCACCGAGCATGCAGTGGAACGCCTTCATGGGCAGAAGTTTGAGTTATCCGTTAGGAATATTCCATGTCTGACTTTGAATTGAACGCTGAGTGGAGTGTATGCATGTACCTCTGGCGCTCTGTATGCCACACATTGCAGGATCCAGTGTATTGCAGGAGAATAGAGGGTCAGATAGATGGGAATCTCCACCCGCTGCAGCACCAGCTGATTCTGCACACTTTCACCATGAATCTGACGGAATGAGGCCAGCAGATCGAAGAAATTCTTATTGAGACTGTCCTTCAGATGCGGAGCCACCTCCATCCCAACCTGAGAGAAAGATAGAAAGCTAGAGTCTCTATGATATGGCTCGGGTCACTCCTTCACTTTGAAACTACAGGGTTTTGCTTGTTTTATCATCCACTATGCAACAACTGAAAATACCACTTTTTAGCAAAAAAGTCGAAGTTGTAGGGAGAACCTGCTAAAATACATAATATGCTCAGAGGACTTTATTCTTCTCACCCTGCATAAATACGCCCGTGCGTATACAGCCACCAGCGGGTCTCCTATTCCTCTGATCATCGCTGTCAGTCTCTGCAGCGTCTCCTGAATCCCACTAAAGGACAGAAAGAGGACATCAGTGACCAATGAAAATTCCAACCTGCATGAACAGAAGTGTTGCATTGCTCAGATACTTACGACTTTGTCAAGAAGCGGTTGCATTTCAGAAGAGCAGCTTCAACATATCTGAGCTAAAGTCAAGGGTTCACAATTACATTCTTGGGGTTCAGTTCATATTTATGTTATTTTTTCAATCTTTCAATAGTTTCTCATGACCATGATCCTATAAATCTGACTGTATCAAATTGTATATGCAAATTTATAAGACCTTCAATTTATTAGCATGATCAAAACATTTTTTCACAATCTTTTATTGTAATTGTATTGCCTTTTTGCTCTTAAGTAAACATAAGAATAACTTTTTTATTCTTAGTAATATTTCAAGATGAGGTTTACTTTATTATCCATATATAAAGTTTTGGAGAAATCATATTAAAATGTGAGCATCAAATATGAGATCAAGCTTTTGAGGAACATTTATCTCTCAATAATCACTATTGCATATATAGAATTATACATTTAGAACTTCTATCATAAAACTAAGCATTTAAAAATCATCTTACCAAGACATATTACAGGAAGACAAAGTGACAATGGATATTTATATGTATGCATTTTATATAAACAGTTTGTTAAACTGTTATAAAGATCTGATATTTACATTACAAGCTAACAGAATTTCACCTTACTTTTTGGCCATATAAAGATCAGTAACTGCAAATTGAATATTTCTGCTCAGCTTGGGCCTTGAGTTTTTCCCTCCTCCAGTATGAGTTCCAAATTCTCCTATATCATACCATAAGAGCCATAAAAGCCTGATGTAATCAAATATGATCATAATCCCCCAAAAAAAGTTCAATAAACTGTTCTTTTCCCAAATTATATTTTTCAAACTATTTCATCAACTATGTCAGGCTTCACAGGCTTAATCATTAAAACATTGTAAACAGTACAAGTGCTGGTGCTTAAAACACTGCTGTTTGTTTTTACACGCTTATTTAATTTAATAATTTTTTGCATCAACATTTCCACATATGAATTTTTCGAAAAAGTTAAATACTGTCAAAATCCTGCTGAAAAGATACAATCGAGGGACAAGCTCTCTGATGGAGGCGATTTTAAAGAACCAGTTGAGGCACGTCTCTTTGGCTGTGTCATTCACGTCATCAGCGCAGAACGATTCTGAGAATGACATTAATTAGAAAATACATGAACAAAGTCACAGAGATGGTAAAAAAAAAATATGCTGAGTTGTGATGCATTATGTTTTACCTGGTAGAGGATGAGGGTCAGCACACATGGACCAGATCCTGTCATACACCAGACCACCTGCACACATATGACATCACCAAGAGTAACAGACAAACATTTTCCTATTATCTTGCTGCATTTAAATACACTCTTCATGTTAATTAAAAAGGAAAATTAAATAGTGATGCTTGTCATTTATAAAGTTAAGAAGCTATTACTGCAGAATGGGGGTTATGTTGTCAGTAAAATACGAATAAACAGAAAGATTATTGACATGGGCAACACTTACCGAAAGTGTCCAGGATATCTGTGATGAGAACAAACTTGCTGGGATAGAACTGAATTACTGACGTATCAGAGAGCAGCTTGGAGCACTGAGAAAAGGAAAGCACGTCATTATATTTTGATGAAGATTTTTTTCTGCACTGATGAATCATTCACAACAAGACTAGAAATGTGCATTATTAAAGTTAATAGACTCGACTTTGGCTTTAAATGTCACTTGAGTGTATACTGCTGGTTTATGTGTTAACAGGTCCTCATACCTGGATGACGATTTTTAGGGCTTTGACTTTCTGGTCTGAACCCCAAGCTTCCTTCAGAGACTGGTTGAGCTCTTCAATGCGGTTGACATAGTCCTGCTGGGACAGGTTCAACAGCTCCCTCTGGGACCCCTGAGCACACACAACACACCACATATTTATTAACATGTCTACAAACAAACAGTAAAGCACAAGACATCTCCAGACGAGACCCACCTCCTCCAGGTCGTCCAGTTCCTCCAGACGAGTGCGCACCTTCTCTGACACCGCTGAGCTGGGGCTGGATGCTTTACCTAAACACAAACCAAACTATTTAGTGTCTACTGAAGTTTGTCAATGTCATTACTTAGGTAAAAAAATAAAAATAAACAATAGTAATTTTACAGACTGTTTGTGAATCAGCACATACACGCCACAGTGATAGTTATTATTATCTCAGTAATGGTCAGGATGAAATTAGTAAGTTAGTACTGAATTTTAGTATTTTAGAGGTGCAAGAATGGATTTGCATTTTGTATGGCAGGTACTATTCTTCAATTATTTATTAAAAAATGAAAAAAAATAAAATGTGGAAATTTGAAAATAAACATCAAGTTTCAATCCTCTATTTTTAAAAATAAAACAGACCAATATATAAAATAATAAATTGTAACATAATAAAAGATAATAATAATGATAATAATAAATTAAAAATGTATGTCAGTTACCAATCCTCAATTATTTTTTAAATATGTAACATATGTAAAAAATTGAATTGAAATTTAAAGGAGGATCTGACTTTCTGATGAACTCACTCTTGTCTGAGCCCATGAAGAGATTCTGTAAGAGAAATAAAAGTTTCATTATCATCTGTCAGAAGTAAAGACTGACAGGATGAGTGAGAGCTGTAAAGCGCTGCACCTACTATAGACAGTTTCTCTGTGGTGGTGAACCTAGACAGGATTTCTCCACGTTTAGATGACCACGGCTCAAAGTCTGAGCCCACTTCCTCCTCTTTCTCCGTATGTTTCCGCCCCAGCTCCTAAAACAAAATAGTAAAAGTGAAAAAGACCACATTTAACAAATGTTTCATAAATGTGTATTCAGTCACATCATTTTAACCATGAACAGATAATGTAACTATGACAGTTACGTACATATTTAAATGTATAGCTTATTAAAATAAAAATGACATACATAATTCAAATTCAATAATATTTATTCATACCATGAGATTTTTTATAAGTACCTTTGAAACTTTCATATGTGACCCTTGGATCACAAAACCAGTCTTAAGTGTCATTTTTTTCGAAATTGAGATTTATACATCATCTGAAAGCTGAATAAATAATCTTTCCATTGATGTATAGTTTGTTAGGATAGGACAATATTTTGGCCGAGATACTACTTGAAAATCGGGAATCTGAGGGTGCAAAAAAATCAAAATATTGAGAAAATCGCCTTTAAAGTTGTCCAAATGAAGTTCTTAGCAATGCATATTACTAATCAAAAACGACGTTTTGATATATTTACAGTAGTAAATTTACAAAATATCTTCATGGAACATGATCTTTACTTAATATACTAATGATTTTTGGCATAAAAGAAAAATCTATCATTTTGACCCATACAGTGTATTTTTGGCTATTGCTACAAATATACCCGTGTGACTTAAGACTGGTTTTGTGCTCCAGGGTCACATATGGTAATAATTGAGCACTTTTTTGAATTTTGTGAATTTTACCCCAGCAGAGATGCTGTGTGGGAGAGCTGGTGTCTCAGATGCCGCAGCGAAGAGAGAGAGCGGGTCGGTTCCATCCAACATTGAGCTGAGTGGATCCAGAGCCACAGAACTAGAGGAGGAAGATGAGGAGGAAGTGCTGCCTTTCCGCCCACCACGGCGAGATTTAGAATCGGTCACCTGAAAGAAAAAAAGGCAATTATTTTCCAAAATTATGATCAAACATTTTCATTAAATTACTTCCGTTCAAAGTATTTTACAGTTCACTTATTTCACATTCAATCTTCCTGGCATAACCAAAACTTTGGTTTCTTGATCAAGAATACACTTGGCCCAGTTAGTTCTCCAAAAAGGTTGATGTGGATAGGAATAATCCAGATTTAGAAATCCCAAAGTTTGCTATCTGGAATTAGCCCCTCAGATACAAACCGCTCCTGACTGCCAAATCTGTATAACCGATGTTCTAAATGGGACAGCATATCGCAATGTAGGCTGCAAGCTACAGGTGCTGGTCATATAATTAGAATATCATCAAAAAGTTGATTTATTTCACTAATACCATTCAAAAAGTGAAACTTGTATATTATATTCATTCATTACACGCAGACTGATATATTTCAAATGTTTATTTCTTTTAATTTTGATGATTAGAACTTACAGCTCATGAAAGTCAAAAATCAGTATCTCAAAATGTTAGAATATTACTTAAGACCAATACAAAGAAAGGATTTTTAGAAATCTTGGCCAACTGAAAAGTATGAAAATGAAAAGTATGAGCATGTACAGCACTCAATACTTAGTTGGGGCTCCTTTTGCCTGAATTACTGCAGCAATGCGGCGTGGCATGGAGTCGATCAGTCTGTGGCACTGCTCAGGTGTTATGAGAGCCCAGGTTGCTCTGATAGTGGCCTTCAGCTCATCTGCATTGTTGGGTCTGGTGTCTCTCATCTTCCTCTTGACAATACCCCATAGATTCTCTATGGGGTTCAGGTCAGGCGAGTTTGCTGGCCAATCAAGCACAGTAACACTATGGTCATTGAACCAGCTTTTGGTACCTTTGGCAGTGTGGGCAGGTGCCAAGTCCTGCTGGAAAATGAAATCAGCATCTCCATAAAGCTTGTCAACAGAAGGAAGCATGAAGTGCTCTAAAATTTCCTGGTAGATGGCTGCGTTGACTGTGGACATCAGAAAACACAGTGGACCAACACCAGCAGATGACATGGCAGCCCAAATCATCACTGACTGTGGAAACTTCACACTGGACTTCAAGCAACATGGATTCTTTGCCTCTCCACTCTTCCTTCAGACTCTGGGACCTTGATTTCCAAATGAAATGTAAAATTTACTTTCATCTGAAAAGAGGAACTTTGGACCACTGAGCAACAGTCCAGTTCTTTTTCTCCACAGCCCAGTTAAGATGCTTCTGACGTTGTCTCTGGTTTAGAAGTGGCTTGGTAGCCCTTTTCCTGAAGACATCTGAGCGTGGTGACTCTTGATGCACTGACTCCAGCTTCAGTCCACTCCTTGTGAAGCTCTCCCAAGTGTTTGAATCGGCTTTGCTTGACTGTATTCTCAAGCTTGCGGTCATCTCTGTTGCTTGTGCATCTTTTCCTACCCAAATTCTTCCTTCCAGTCAACCTTGCATTTAATATGCTTTGATACAGCACTCTGTAAACAGCCACACCTTTCAGTAATGACCTTCTGTGACTTACCCTCTTTGTGGAGGGTGTCAATGTTCGTCTTCTGGATCATTGCCAAGTCAGCAGTCTTCCCCATTATTGTGGTTTCAAAGAACAAAAGATACCCAGAATTTATACTGTAGGGATGGTCATTTATTCAAACTCAAATGTAAATATTCTAATATTTTGAGATACTGATTTTTGACTTTCATGAGCTGTAAGCTCTAATCATCAAAATGAAAAGAAATAAACATTTGAAATATATCAGTCTGTGTGTAATGAATGAATATAATATACAAGTTTCACTTTTTGAATGGAATTAGTGAAATAAATCAACTTTTTGATGATATTCTAATTATATGACCAGCACCTGTATGTATGGTTTCTTTTTTTTTCCCTTTTCTTTTTTTTTTAAATCAACAAAAAACAGAATAAGTACAATAATATAAACATGCCCTTCCATTCTCAGGTTCATTTAAACAGTCTGACGCCCAATATCACACAAAACAAATAAACATGCAGTAAAGGATGCATGAATAAATTGTTAGAAAGTACTTTTGACTGATTTATCGAGATGGTCCTCACTTTAGAACACAAGATCCAGGGGGCGAGGTTGGATCCAGATCCAACTCCTCCCACCTTACATACACCTAAGCCAACCCCTCTCCACCCCCTGATCCCTAAGCCCACCCATCTCCACCCCTAAACCTACCAATCTCCACCCCCTAGATGTGTATCCAACCCCGCCCCCTGGATCTTTGTTCTGCAGTGAGGGGCTACTGGATTTATCTCTGATAAATGTGTCATTGTAATTAACATATTGATAAATGCCAGATAAAATAATAGATAGATAGATAGATAGATAGATTTTTTTGAGACAGAACGGCTTAATAGAAAACATTTTAAACAACACGTATTGAAGGTCTGATCCAGATCAAAATCTAATCCAATTGATCCAATCTGATGACCAAAATCTGATCAAATTTCTTTTAAACATCTAGGCAGAGGTGATATTTCAAGCTTCAAACTTTGTGCAGCTGTCAATCCATATGCTTAACTGTCAGGCTATGCCATGCCATCTTTAGTCTGTTAACTAGCAGCATTATAAGACATGAGTTAATGGCTTGTGTATGACTTGGACAAGGCTATATGAAGGTGAGCCTGTGGTTTTCCTTAAATAGAAATTTAAGGAAAATAATACATATTCTTGATCAACACACTCAAACCCTGTTCACTCGAATATATACAGTATATATACAGTATATATATATATTTAAATGGACATTAGGAGAGCTGTAGATGTACCGTGATTGCTTTAAGTGGATGATAGTCACTGAACTCCATTGCTGAAACCTCCAAACGACACATCTGTAACTCACTCTCATATTTACGAGCACGAGAGTGCCTGTGCAGAACACAAACATAAAGATGTCATATGGACAATTATATTAATACATGAGACTGAAAAACACGGTGCTGGAAACGCTAACAAATACCAAAAATGACCACGTAATATGTTTTTCAGGACATGGCACCACGATAGCACAATGTATTGTGTTGTTGGACATGACCAAAAGAATGGTATTGTCATGGTACAAATACCACAACATATTCGTTTAATTAGCTTTAGGTAAAATAAGTAAATATCCTTGGTATTCGACTTTGTATCATTTACTTTCATGGTGGTTATCAAAGTAACATGGCATTACAATTAATCACCATCACTGACATAACAGTACACCTTCCTTTAGTCTACTCTACAGTCTAAATCGCTAGTAATTTACAGATTACAAAGTGCATGTTCATCATTATTCCTTTATTCATCAAAAACGTAACGTTAGAGTTTGACACCGTCATAAATGTCTTAAAAGTGTAAACAGTTCTTACCACTGAACTGAAGCCATGTTCAATCAGTGTCATATGATCCCGTGTTCAACATAAGAGTCGTAGTGTCATAATAAAAGTCACCAATATTTAACGTGCACATTTTTACCTGAAAGTCATTTTTAGAATCAGCTTTACACTGTGATTTGATTGACTGAACATTAATGTTGCTGAATCAATCGATTTAATAACTAAAATTACTGTATGTTTTAGTCAGTAACAAGATAATAAAACAAAAAACATAAAAATAATGATAGGTTCACTGTTACCGTCATCAGTCATGTGTGCTCTTGGCTTTCATTAAAATTTAAATGTCAATCCAGCATATTGCAATTTCTGTCTCAAACAAAATGATGGTTTGGTTCCACTTTATTTTAATGTGTCCTTGTTACAGTGTGATTACACAAATGAGTAATGAGAATACAGAGTTAAGTGTTATAAGGTTGTTTGCTTTACTGTTATTACTAAAGTATATATATAACGTGTAACAAGGACACTCCGAAACAAAGTGTTACCATAGTTGGATTGCAAACAGAACAACATCGCCTTGCTGTCTGGGATCATTCTATCTTTGATTTGAAGAAAAGAGATGTTCAAAGATGTGTCGGTGAATGTTCCAGTTTCAACCTCTTGTCAGCATTTGCAATGCAGTAGTGAACCTTCTAATGTGAAATTGAGAAGAAAGTATTACCTGCAACATCTGTGATGCCAAAGGTAAAAAAAGATATCTAACTTTAGTACACTAAAGTCTATTGCCTGTTGTTGTTATTTCATTTTGTTTCTATGCAGTAAATACATGAACACAGGAGTTTGTTTATTAAGACATAACCCCCAAAAAAAACAGGTACTAGGCCTATTCTATGAACAATGAAGTAACAACAAAAAGGGGAAAAATACAACCTATGGTTGACCTGTAGCAAGGACGAACTTGAAAGCAAATGTGCTAATTAGGAAATATTCTCAGGTCTCAGTAGATGCAACATATGGCAAGCCGTTTTAACTTTTATTCATTCTCAGGATATGACTTCTTGATATCAACAATTAAATTTTCACTAGTTAAAATGTTCATTCTTGATATCAGGAATTAGATTTCCACTAGTAACAATGGCTATTTTTGATATCAGCAATTGCATTTCCACTAGTAACAATGTTAATTCTTGATATCAACAATTTAATTCTTGATATCAACAATTTAATTCTTGATATCAAGAATTAAATTGTTGATATCAAAAATTACCCTCCCAATTCTTGATATCAACAATTCAATTCTTGATATCAGAAATTAAATTGTTGATATCAAGAATTAACATTGTTACTAGTGGAAATGCAATTGCTGATATCAAAAATAGCCATTGTTACTAGTGGAAATCTAATTCCTGATATCAAGAATGAACATTTTAACTAGTGAAAATTTAATTGTTGATATCAAGAAGTCATATCCTGAGAATGAATAAAAGTTAAAACGGCTTGCCATAGCAACATGAATTCTGTGAGATCAGGTTGGTAGATAACAGTGCCTTGCCATTCTATTCTTACCTTTCCGCATCCTTTTGTCCCTGGTCATTACATCCATACAAAGTAAACTGGTAGAAATTTGTAGTGCAGTAGCTGTCCTGTCAGCTGTGTTACATATTAGCATGAACATTAAACTTTCAGAACCCAAAGCTTCTTCATCAGTACAAAAAAAAACATTTATTAGGACAAAGCTGCAAAAACGCCTTGTTTTTAAATTTGCAAATGTGTGATGTCAGATGAATACACAGAACTTTGGTCCATCCAGTCATGTTCAGTATAATGATAAAGTAAGACAGAAAAATGTGTTATTACAAGTGCTAAATGAGAGAGTTAAATGTGTTAAATGAAAGTGTAATGCGTGGTAAGTCTGTCAAACCTTGTGTGTAGCACCTACAGCTCTGCAGATCCTTCCTAAGAATCCCAACATTAGAAATAAATGGCCGAAGTTTATTTTCAACAAGAATATGGAACTGTTGATGTTTTAACTGTTTTATGTTAATAGTTTGAGGGGCATTTTTACTAACTGGTAGACGAAATATTATACATTTATTGCGTTAACATTTATGGTCACCGATCAAAAATAGTTAAGTAATACTACTTTTTGTCCAATCAAATGCTCTCTAGAATGAAGAACCCAATAAACTAAATAAATCAAAGAACAAAAAGGTGTGATATCATTTTGAACAAGTGTTTTTGGAGTTTGTATCAGTGGTTCTCAAAAAACTTTGTGTGGCTGTTAAACAGCTTTTTCAATACTTTATTTCTGTATGAAAATACGATCTGAATCTTTGAGGTATTTGCTAGTACCTTAAAAGACACAGAGCAAGAAGAACACATCACACAAATGGTGTTTGTTTGCGACCATTTTTATATCTTCTGTGCACAATTTTGTGAGTGGAAATTAATAGTCTTTTCAATGTTTTTTTCTCCATGAAAAACATCATCATCAGTTTGAAATAAAACAATTCACTCTTTGCCCTTTCACAGGCACAAAAGTGAGGAAATACATTTGCATCTTTACATAAAGTCCACATTGCATTCTGTTCTCAATCACAGTCATTCCACGTTTTCTCTCTATATATTTATATATATTTTTAGTTTGTAGGAAATCAGTCTCTGGTCATTTGAAACAGAAGTCCAGGCCATAAGAATTGAAACAGAAGAAAAGTCCTTAATTCCTTCTACACGCATTTTGTCTTCACCCTCTGGGGGTTTTCCTCCCTTCATCCTAAGGGACTCAGCAACGGAGTGGTGAAATCGAGGAGGAATACAATCACAGTCTGATCTGAGGAAAGAAAACAACAAAATTCCGGCGACACACCTTTGATCCCCCCCTTAGTCTCTGAGGAACACGGGCAGAGGAGCAACAATATGAGCGCGTGCTTTTGAACATGTCTGCTGTCGTGTCGGGGAGGGCACACAGTAGTCGGTAAGTGGCTAATGACGGCAGCAATGACGGCTGTCATGGTGACTGTGTGGGTGGGCTGCTCTGGGCGGAGCTTGGAGAAAGGGAGGGGCTACAACTGCCTGGAGGAGCGCCGGAGGCCCGTGAACTGATCCCGCCTGAGGAACTCTCCAAACCCTCAGAGTTCTCCAACATCTCCTGGATGAGAGGAGGCATGGAGCCGGGAATCTCCATCTTCAAGGTGATCACACGCTCTGCCCCTGTGAGAGATGGAAAATTCATTTTGTTTTCATTTTAATTTCATGTAGCTGCACATTAATTTTTCTTGCAGTAAAGTAAGGATTAGAACTCGTCCAGGAATGATTCATGTGAATGAATGGGACTCACCCTTGGCACTGATGCTCCTCAGGTCGGTAATCTTCATCAGCATCTTAGGGAACATATGAGGTTTATGTGGCCTCCTGTTCCTCACATAGATCTTCAGTGCTTCCAGCAGCGGTTCCTGCAGTATGTCCACTTTATCGGCCTCTTCCAGGTCCTGCCGATCTGCACAAACCAACAAACAACACTTCACATTTAGGTTGAGAGCTTATAGGCACACATTCAGATTGAGCAAAATCATGGAGATGGATACTTTTAGAGGTGCATCTTACGAAATCTGTCAAGAACTTCATTCATGTCTTTCACCCCAAAATCAAAAAAATGAAAAAACTTGCTGAGTGTAGTTTTTTTTGTATTGTTACATTATCTATATGTTCTGCCAGAATTCTTGTTACCGTTAATGATTTTTTAAAAATCTATTTATTTTGTATTTATTTTACAGTCTTTAATTATGATTTTTTTTTTGTAGAAATATATTTTTATTTTTAATTATTTTTAAATATCATAACAATATACATTAAATAACATCTTTATATTATTATATAATTTAAATTGCACTAAAGGGACTTATATATTTATATTTCAATGTCTTTAATTATGAAGATTTTAGAAGATAAAACATTTGTTTCTTTACAAATAATTGTAATAATTCTACATAATTTTTTTTTAATTTTTAGCTTTGTGGTGAAATAAGACCTGGCCATGTTTTCATGAGATCATAATATATATATATATATATATATATATATATATATATATATATATATATATATATATATATATATATATATATATATATATATATATATATATATATATTCACCATATGTTAAATGAGCAGATGCAATACCACCACCAAACACTGCATGGCACTAGAGGTCCATGTATCAAAAAACATGGAAAGATCATGTGACACTAAAGACTAATGGCTAAAGACTGATGGCTGCTGAAAATTCAGCTTTGCCATCACAGGAATAAATAGCATTTAGAAATATATTTAAATAGAAAACAGTTCTTTTAAATGATAATAATATTTCACAATGCTATGGTTTTTACTTTGTTTCATCAAATAAATGCAGCCTTGGTAATTATGAGACTTCTTATATTAAAACTGTCTTAATTATTTCAATCATATATATTTCTCCAGCATATAACACTGTGCACAGTATATGACCTTTATGTATGCAAGGCACACCAAAAAGACCTATTGCATTTACATTGCATTACATAAGGTCTATTGTCTAAAAGCACTAACTAATACTGTCAAGTCTTTTAAAAGCACAATTATATGTAAAAGTAACAGCATCTTTAATAAGCAGCCGTGTGTGTGTACTGTACCTCCACAGAGCAGGCAAATAGCACTGAGCAGTCCCGTCTCTGCATCATCCATCTCTAGCGGAAGTAGCTGATTGGCGAAGGCAAACACCAGGTCTGTTAACGGACCGAAGCCGGCGTTGTGCATCTGCGTTCGGTTCAGCGTTAACCCATCAGAGAACGTCATGGTGTCTTGCTCAGGTGTGTAGCGGGTACAGATCCTCAGAATCTAAAAACATAAACAGAGAGGAGATGTGTTGGTCTTAACTCTGCATATGTTGAACACAAAACAAGAAATGTAACCATAAACTTGATGGTCCGCACAGTATTTTTTCTTTCATACTATGGAAGTCAATAGGGACAAGAAAATGTTTGTTAACCCATATTCTTCAAAATATTTTCTTTTATGTTCAACAGAAGATTAAACTCGTACATGTTTGAAACAACTTGAGGGTGAGTAAATGACAGAATTTTGAATTATTTGGGTGAACCATGTCTTTAAAGGGATAGTTCACCCCAAAATGAAAATTCATTTTGGGGTGTCTGTCATTTATTACTCACCCTCATGTCGTTCCGAACCCGCAAGACCTTTGTTCATCTTCGGAACACAGATTAAGATATTTTTGATGAAATCCGAGAGCTCTCGGACCCTGCATACAGACAGCAATGCAACTGCAATATTCCCATTCCCCAAAAACGTAGCAAGGACATCGGTAAACAGTCCATGTGTCAGTGGCTCAACTTCAATTTTGCGAAGCTACGAGAATACTTTTTGTGCGCAAAGAAAACAAAAATAACATTATTTATTTAACAATTCTTCTTCCCGAGTTACTGTCTTCCGCCATTTTGGAGAGTACCATGATGCATGTGCGTGCTTTCCCCAGAACATAAACAACATTAATTATGTTCTGGGGAAAGCGCACACATACAAGACATACAAGAATAAATTATGTTATTTTTGTTTTCTTTGCGCACAAAAAGTATTTTCGGCGCACAAAAAGTGTCCTTGCTACGTTTCTGGGAATGGGAATATTGCAGTTGAGTTACTGTCTATGCAGGGTCTGAGAGCTCTCAGATTTCATCAAAAATATCTTAATTTGAGCGCCGAAGATGAACGAAGGTCTTACAGGTTTGGAACGACATGAGGGTGAGTAATTAATGACAGAATTTTCATTTTTGGGGGAACTATCCCTTTAAGTTACCTTTTAATTTCCATAATTTTAAAAGAAGTACATTACTAGTGTACAGGCAGTATAATTAAACACATTGCTTGTGGGATTTGAACCTACAACCTTCAACAGGCCAAATGTATGTATTCAGCTTCAGTAACGTAACGTAGCCCGCTGTAAGGTCTGAGCCAGTGCAGGCTTAGCAAAAGTCAGGTTAAGAGTGTGTTCTCACCAGTATGTCGAGGCAAGCGGCCTTCAGCAGTGTGATCTGGTCTGCGATGGTGAGGGTGGTGAATCCCGGCAGCTGCTTGGCAAACTCCACCGTCTTTATGATGCACTTGGTGGAGAGCTCGCTGAACTTATCCCACAAATCCACATCCAATGACACGCGCCGCTCCGAGCTGTTACTCTATACACAGAGAGAGATAAAATTTTAGCTATGGTAAATGGTTCTGAAAAAGTGGCCCATGAACTCTGGCTGTCAGCTTTAGTGAAGTCTGCTTGAAAACAGAAGCAGAATCAGCGCAGAGTTCTAGGAGTTATTGACAAACTGACACATATCTGTAATTACAGTATTGATTCATCATTCAGTGTCAGCTCATTAATTAAAAACCAATACAGAGCCAAAACAGCGAGGTCATATCCTCACAGATGAAGATTTTATTGGGTTGTGAAGAAGTCAAAATGCCACATTACGTGTAATCCAATGATTTCAAAAGGGCTGGTGATATGGCTAAAGTATGTCAATATTTATCAGCCTTTTGATGATATTTAGTGCATATCTTCGGATATTTCTTATTGATCTTAATATTTTTAACCATCATTTAAAACAATGTTGCCAAGTAGGTTTAAAATGTTTTATGTAAAAATAGTTAGAAATACTAAGTGAATTCAAGGAAGAATGATCAGACATGATTAGTGAGAGACAAAAAAAATCTTAATAATAATAATAATTTACAGAACAACAGTGAAATTACCATAATAACCAAAAATGATTATTTATGGCTGTCTTCATTTATTTGCTTTCACTCATTAAACCATAGAGTTTTTATTTAGCATTTTCATATTTACAGCATTTGCAGAGATGGAGTTCATGTGAAGCAGCATTTACTGCAAAATGAGGTGTGCGTGTTAGACAATATGTTTATGAAGTGAATTGAAAAACTCAGCAGCAGTTTGTTGTTGTTTGGAAATTACAGTAATTTGTATAAATATACAGAAAAATCACAACTCTGAATGACAGTGTATTTAATCATTTTCTTTTATATGAACCAATATAACACTTCGTAACAAACAGCAATATTTTCCTACATATGTATTTACTGAAACATGTAAATGAAAGAAAAATGCCACACAGTGATGTCTGTGAACATTTTTGAGTGACAATGTTGAAAAATACAATAAAGAAATGGGTTATAAACAGCAAAAGGAACGTTTGGACGTTGGGAACGTTTAGTATATGATTCAGCCCTCACATGCTCTTACCGTGGTGTATTTGCCGAGTTGACACAGCGAGGGGAAGGTCTCTTGGTGGGCTTTCCTGACTCTATCAATCATCTGCTCTGTGTCTGGGCTCAGCGTGTAGCTTTCTGTGCATTCTGGCTTTTTCTCTTCTTTCTTCTTCTTATTCCTGTCATTCCTCACTGCTGCACAGACAAAAAAGACAGACGACAAATGTCAATATTGATTGTACATATTCTAATGTCTGTTAATGATTCTTAACTCTTCTTCTTTTTTACTAACAATTATTCATCTTCAGATTACATTCAAAGATGTAGATCATCATCTACTTCCGACACAGATAAATTAAGCTGTTATTAAGCTGTTATAATAAATTGTACAATATATATTGAATTAAATCATGTTCCTGTAAGAACTGTAACATTTAGTAAAGAATCTTACATCAAGTAATTGTTTCGCCCTCTCATTAAAAATATTAATTTGCATGTGCCTTGCATACAGAAATAATAATAATAATTAAGTCAAATATTATAATTAATTTTAGAATATTTTTATTAAATAGAGCAGTATTTTTATCAAGCACTAATAGCTCAACAACAATAATAATAATAATAAAATATATTATTAAGTAGTTATTTTTAATTGAACATTTATGTTTATAATATTACATTCTAAAACTATTTAATCATGTTTTATCATAAATTGTATGATAACACAATGTAGGTATCAGTGGCATGTCATTTGGAAAAGTGGGCAGAAAAGAACACGCATTTATTATTACTACTACTATTACTACTACTACTATTTATTGAACATTGGTGTGTTTTACAATATTTAAAACATTATAACATAAGTTTGCTATCACAGTGCGATGTGTCGCCATGCCATTTTAGAAAGAAATGAAGAGGGCAGAAAAGAAAAGAGATCACAAGAAGACAGATAGCAAAGAAAGAGGGATGAGATGAATGAGAAAAAAATAGAAAACTTGCATGAGTAGCAGTGAAAGGCCGTTTGAGATGCAGTAAGCAGCAGTAATGGAGTGAGATGAGACAGACAGATAGAGGAAACGTGTTAGAGCCAACACATCACATCTGTGAAGACAAACCATGAGGGGAAGAAAGGCGAGAAAGAAAAAAAAAAAGGTGTTAAAGAAAGAAAAAGGACAGGAAGCAGAAATGTCATCACATCCCCACCATCAGTACCATCTCAAACACATTCTCTCTCTCTCTGTCTCTCTCTCTCTCTCTGTCTCGCTCTCTCTCTCTCTCTCTGCGGGGTGTGTGTTAGTAGTTTGATGAATAGAGCGGGTGGATGAAGTCGTACATAATGCTGATAGATCACCACAGGTTTCATTAGACCCAGAGCTAATCTAATCTCATTATATGACACACACACACACACACACACACACAAACTGTAATACCATAGCATTATTTTCTCTCCAATCTCCGCTAACACTCGGACCCTCACTGCATCCCTCTCTCAGGCCTCTGGAGATGCGGAATTAATTCCTAAATAAAAGTGGGCTATCTTAACGTGCCTACATTAGCCCCTATGACAGATTGGCACAGCGATCATAAGCCGCAAAACACAATTTAATGAAGTCATTAAAGAACTATTAGCCTGGCTGCACCATCACTCATGCACAAGCGTTACTGAGAGACCTGCAGCGAGAGAGAGAGAAAGAAAGAGAGAGCAAGAAACATCTCTTTCTCCAGAAGTATGATGAGTATTTTGTGTGTTTCTGGAAAGGTGATTTTTACACACTGCAATTGGTGACGATATAGCCAGAAACGCGACCTACGCAAGTATGCAAATGTCAAGTACACAGTTATATACTTAACATGCGTTCTTGAGTCATGGTGGCAGAAACAAACCCAAGGGGCCAATAGAGTTACATTCAATAGAGTTGTATACAATAGAGTACATGTCTGTACTATTAAAACAGATGTACATAACCTGAGCTGCAATATGAAGTGTGCTTTGACGTATTTCAGACTGAAACAATGTGTGAAACTGAACTTAAGTGCCTACGTTAATGCACTTGCGTAGTAGAGGTTTTTGGGCCTGTGTATTGTGATCTCATTACATAACTGCTAAAATAATACACACAAAGATACAGATAGGATGTAAATATCAATTAATACACTGATAGGGGTGTAAATATCTGCTCTGAGAATGATTCAATTACGATTCTTTACTAAATGACGTAATTGAAATCATGATTCTATTAGATTGTTTTGGTAAGATTCATTATCATCTTCAAAAATATGCTGAAGGAGGAGCATATGATTTCAGCAATGCAGGAAACACGGAAGCATAATCCACTCATTAAAATGGAATTTACTGTGCAACGCAGGATATCATGGAATTTGGCCAGTTTTGTATGAATAAATCAAAAGTAGGGCTGTAAACTTAAAAATAACATTATTTGGTGTATTTGGTGTAATGCAATGTGTTTACGCAGTTTAAGGTTCAAAAAACACATTATTTTCCACATTCCGTACATTAATTGTTTATCCTTTCTGCACTGCCTTTCTGAAACGCGCTGATTTTTACAAATCTCATCGTTCTGAAAAGCGAGGTGTGCTCTGATTGGCACGCTATCCAGTGCGTTGAGATTGGCCGAATACCTCAAGCGTGTGATGGAATTGTTGCGCCCTTCACCATATTTGCAAACAGACAGCGTCTCCACAACATGGTGGCGGCGGCAACAATACTACAGTGAGAATTAAAGTTACGGCTGCTTTCTTTGCGTAAACATTTGTACACTGTAAAATGTGATAAGTTGACTTAACTTAAAAAAATTGAGGAAACCCGTTGCCTTAAAATTTTTTAGTAAATTATAATTAAAAAAAATAAGTTAAGTGAATTGTCAAGTTCACTTAACTTTTTATTTTTTATTTTTTTTATTATTTACTTAATTTTAAGGCAACGGGTTTCCTCAATTTATCACTTTTTACAGTGTACGGTGTTATGCAAATATTCCCACACAGTGATGTAGATTTTTGGGGGGCGTGTTTAAATGAGGATTTTATGAAGGCATGGACGAGTTTTAACTTTTATAAAGAATCTCTCTTTGGGTTTGAGACTTTAGTCTTTGCAACTTTACGGATCTTATATATGCACAAACAGCTTGTAACACTCCAAAGACAAAGGAAAATTTGAAATTGCATCATATTTTCCTTTAATAAAATCGCAATATGGTCAAGTGCAGTGATCCTCAAATCTGGCTCGCGAGATCCACGTTCCTGCAGAGTTTAGCTCCAACCCTGATCAAACTCACCTACCTGTGATTTTCTAATGATCTTGAAGACACTGATTAGCATGCTCAGGTGTGTTTGATTAGGGTTAGAGCTAAACTCTGCAGGAAAGTGGATCTCACGAGCCAGATTTGAGTATCCCTGGTCTAGTGTGTGTGACTATTATAGACTAAATTTAGATATGAAGTCTGCTTGTTGTGCGTGTGATTCAGAGGCGCAGTTTCATCTACTACAGATCCTCAAACCTACACGACAATTAAGTATTCATACGTAAAGCTTTAAACAGAATTGAATAATAATAAAAAACGCTTGATTATTTGACTAATCAAAAAAAAAAATCTATAGTTTAATGGATTAAAAAACAATGGCTAGTTGCAGCCTTAATTCCAATATCAAACATAAAAACAACAGCCGCTCAATATCCACTAAGCGCCACCAAGTCATAGTTTTATGTAGCAGCAGTGGCTGTTGGCACATGACCAAAAGTGCAAATCTTATTGGTCGGCTGTTTTCTTCACAGTGTGATGGAAAAGATTTTAGAACCCCTCTGTTACATTGACAACAGGAAAATGTTCATGTCAGTCTGAACAGATGCATTAAGAATTGCTGATTCAAATTCAAATGTTTATTGCAACAAATTTTCATGACAAACATTCGTCTTTGTGTGAAAAGGCCTTAATGTTCACATATGTCTGGTTCAGGACATGCGTGTGTGTGCGCGTGTATGCTTGAGGCTCTTGACAGGGATAATTTGAGAGGAGAAAATTAAAGCGCTGGCAGATCGTCCATCACAAAGATGAAATTCAATGAAAAGATAAAAATGTCAATGTTTCCTCCCTCCGTTCCCGCGCTCTCCACTCCTCTTATTTCACAATCTCTCGTCCTCCTCAGCAGCAGCAGATGAGTTGTGAGTCTAATGCATTCGGAGCAGAGAGAACCCAGCATGTTGTGCTAAAAATCAATGCATGTGTGTGTGTTTTATAACAGATGTTGTATGCTTTCAAATGTATGCAGGAAGTGAAGTGTGAAAATGCTGCTGTGCATCATTTTGTAAATGTAATGAGTCAAGAGGTGTGAATTCATATGAACTCACGTTAATGAAACGAGCGCGTGTCGTGTCATTGTGAATGATTTGATGGGTCATCTGCACGGCAACACAATCTCACCATGATGCCTGCTAGACATCCATGTGCATGTATCTGTCAGACTTGTCCATAATGTCAAGCTTGACTTGCACATGATCACTGAAGGAACTTAAATAAAAAAAATTTAAAAAACAATATTTAACAACAACAATTTATATTTACAACAATTATTTAATCTATTTTTGAATAAAGTGTATATAAAACAAGTTATTACAGCCACCATTTTAATATTTAAATATTTAATTCAAATATTAAATACAATTTCTCAAAAAAATTGTTTAAATATTTCAACAAATTTGTGTAGAAACATAATCATATAATTAAAAGGTTAATAGAAATGTTCTTATTTTAGTGTGTGCAACTTTATTTGAGCGTTGTTTTTTTTTTTTAATAGAATTATTAAATACATTTGATTTTTTTTTAGGTTTGATTTACAATCATTTTGTTTTAGTAAAAAAAAAAAATATATATATATATATTTTGGCGCATAACTAATAATTCTTATTTTATATTATTCATCACAATAAATTAAAGTGCAAATTACCAGCCATAACTATTTATTTATTTATTTCTCTCTTCCTTTCCTTCTCTCTTTGTCTCCCTTCTTTCTTTTCTTTCTTTCTTATTCAATCCCTCTATAAAATGCACTATTTGTGTCACTTGCTGCATGGAGACTCACATCCACTTGATGGTGAGAGCACGTCAAATCTGTCTGGAAGATTTCTGAACAAACACACATTCACAACTTCTGCTGTAGACCTGTGAGTGTGTGTGTTTTCTCACCTCTCCCAATTAACTTCTCAAGTATGACAGCACCTAGCAGTGTGGAGACGTGTTCTGGTATAGCCAGAGGGAGGCACTGACTGTGAGCGTGTGTGTGTGTGTGTGTGTGTGTGTACTTATATCGCTACTTGCTATTTAATATTTTGGCAAGAGTTCTTCAGCTGTGGAGGGAGTATTACTGATGCATTGCTCACATTCTTTGGACATCCCCACTTCCAGGCACTTCTGCAGCCGACAGTATTGACAGCGGTTGCGGGTGACTTTGTTGATGATGCAGTTCTTCTCTCTGTGGCACGTGTAGACCATGTTCTTCTGGATACTTCGCCTGAAGAAACCCTAAACACAAACAACACAAATAGGACTGTGAGACAAACTCCAAGAGATGCAAGAAAGTGCTAGTCATGTGTCAAAACATCTAGATTTTAACTTCCACATAGTGCTTTTCCCGTACAAAAAAGTATTTTTTTTCTTTTTTCTTTTCTTTTAACGTCAACCAGCAAAAACTCTAGGTCTGATCATTTAGATCGAAAAAAGCCTATTTTCAAAAAGCTGTGGGGCAGGCTATACTTACAATTATAGTTGGCTGATTTTCTAATTCCAAACCCACAAGACTTTTGTTCATCTTTAAAACACCAAAGTAGATATTTTTATTGAAACTTGAGAGATATAACTCCCTAATAAGACCAAAACTTTCAAGCTTCAAAAAGTACATAAAGGGATTGTAAAAATCATCCATGTGAATCAAGCATTGTAATCCAAATCTCCTGAAGAGACATAATAGGTTTATATGAAAAAAAAAAAACAAATTTAATTTAGGAATTTAATAATGTAAAATATTTTTCAATGCACATACACAGAGCACATCAAATACGGTACATTAACATGTTTGCTATGAATTCCAATTTTTGGATGAAACATCCCTTTAAACCCAAACATATACTTCAGTTTTGACGTGAATGCTTAGCATATGCATACAACCAAAACAGACTTGCAAAGTATACTCCATTAGATAATGTTTGCAAACACAGAAGCTCAACAGATGCCACAAAACCTGTGGTTACCTGCCACAAAACTTCTCTTGACTTTAAAGGAAAATCTAAACTTGAAAAAGCATCTTAAAGTAAGTTCTTCTCAGTCTTTGAAAACCAGGGCTCCCAACACTGTTCTCACGCCACACAGACATTTTTTTAACACAATGCCAGTGAGGTTTGTACAACAAAATCTCCTCAACAAAGCAGAAGCAAGCTGCAACACCATGAAATTAGCACAACACTACGGAAACACATTGCAACACAGCGAAATTAGCACAACACAACAAAATTTGTCCTGTGTGGTGTGTTGTGGCGATTTCATTGTATTGTGCACTACTGGGCCACCGTAGGTTTGTCTGTACGAGTTCTTCTTTTTCTATAACATATGGTATAGTTATGCAGTCAATCAAGGAAGAAGAGTGCTGTTTTCCCAAATATTAGCATATTAGCATATTAAATTGCAAACGTGATACTGATTTTATGCAATTCAGGTTGTTAACATAAAAACAAGCCTGTACCTTAAGTATTCCAAAGTATTTAGATTAAGTTACTAAAACTGAGTAATCTAACGAAATGCGTTATAAATTGTGAGCATGGACCACAAAACCAGTCATAAGGGTCAATTTTTTGAAATTGAGATTTATACGTCATCTGAAAGCTGAATAAATAAGTTTGCCATTATTGTAATGTTTGTTAGGATAGGACAATATTTGGCTGAGATACAACTATTTGAAAATCTCGAATCTGTGGGTGCAAAAAAAAAATCTAAATACTGAGAAAATCACCGTTAAAGTTGTCCAAATGAAGTTCTTAGCAATGCATATTACTAATCAAAAATTAAGTTTTGAAATATTTACGGTAGGAAATTTACAAAATATCTTCATGGAACATGATATTTACTTAATATCCTAATGATTTTTAGCATAAAATAAAAATTTATAATTTTGACTCATACAATGTATTTTTGGCTATTGCTACAAATATACCCAAGCGACTTAAGACTGGCCCTATACTAGAAAATGCTAATTTTGAAGCAGTTATTTTTTTAAAATGTATGTCTGTGATAAACAACTACATAAGAATGTTTGAGGGTGAGCTTGAAAATGCCCAAGTATTGTCAACTTATGTTTACATGTACTTCACTAACACTACTATACTGTGTGTGTGTGTGTATATAAACAGTGTATATTTTGCTTTTCTTCTCTATTTTTGGGGAAAAATGGCTTACTGAAAAAACTGAAACTATTTTGAAAACAGCTGACTACTAAGCTAAGTTAGTAATGTTGCTACATTTGGGTCGAATGAGAACGGGTCACATCACTCACCTTGCAGCCCTCACAGGCACTGACGCCATAGTGGTACCCTGAAGATTTGTCCTGACACACAAAGCAAGGCTTATAGACGCGAGGAGGAGGGGGAGGAGAGGGTGGGCTTGGGACGATCTCCTCTGAACTCGTACTCTGGGTCTCGATAGCTGTGAAAGAGAGAGAGGGTTTATGGGTCAATGACATGACATTGTTTTGCTTTGTGTGTCTATTATTAAAGCATTCATAAATACATTAAAAATCTATTCAATCAGACTGTGACTTGAACACACTTTTTCTATGACCTACATGTTCATATCGTACATTTACATTTAGTCATTTAGCAGTCACTTTTATCCGGTACAAATGAGGACAATGGAAGCGATCAAAATCAACAAAAGAGCAATGATATGTAAGTGCTATAACAAGTCTCAGTTAGCTTTACGCAGTACACGTAGCAAGGTTTTTATTTTATTTTATTTTTTTTAACTATATAATAAAAAATAAAAAAATAAACAGATAGAATAGAAAAAGAATAGAGCAAGCTAGTCTTAGAGGCCTTTTTTGCTTTTGTTAATTGTATAATAAATGAAAAGAAAACAAATAGATAGAACACAAAAAGATTAGGAAAGCTAGTGTTAGTATTTCTTTTTATGAATAGAATTAGAATAGAGAGTGCCAGAGTTAGAGGGTCAAATAAAGATGGCTAAGATTCTTGAAGATCTCAGCTGCTCGGATTGAGTTGGGCAGGTCATTCCACCAGGAGGGAACATTTAATTTAAAGGTCCGTGAAAGTGATTTTGTGCCTCTTTGGGATGGCACAATAAAGCGACGTTCACTTGCAGAATATAAGCTTCTAGAGGGCACATAAGTCTGATGTAATGAATTTAGGTAAAGGGGTGCAGAACCAGTAGTGGTTTTGTAGGCAAACATTAATGCCTTGAATTTTGGTAGCCAGTGCAAATTGATAAACAGAGGTGTGATGTGCATTCTTTTTGGTTCATTAAAAATTAATCTCGCTGCCGCATTCTGGATTAACTGTAAAAGTTTGATAGAACTGGCTGGAAGACCTGCCACGAGAGCATTGCAATAGTCCAGCATGGACAGAACAAGAGCTTGAACAAGGAGTTGTGAAGCATGTTCCGAAAGAAAGGGCCTGATCTTCTTGATGTTGAATAAAGAAAATCTGCAGGACCAGGCAGTTTTAGCAATGTGGTCTGAGAAAGTCAGCTGATCATCAATCATAACTCCAAGGTTTCTGGCTGTTTTTGAAGGAGTTTTGGTTGATGTGCCTAACTGGATGGTGAAATTGTGATGAAATGATGGGTTTGCTGGAACAACAAGCCAAGCTGTCTTGGCAAGGTTGAGTTGAAGGTGATGGTCCATCCAGCAAGAAATGTCTGTTAGACAAGCTGAGATGCGAGCAGCTAACATCGGATCATCAGGATGGGATGAGAGGTAGAGTTGAGCATCATCAGCATAGCAGTGATATGAAAAGCCATGTAGACAGAGAAGAGAAGTGGTCCAAAAACTGAGCCCTGAGGCACCCCAGTAGTTAGATGTTGCGACTTAGATACCTCACCTCTCCAAGATACCTTGAAAGACCTATCTGAGAGGCAAGACTCAAACCACTGGAGTGCGGTTCCTGAGATGCCCTTTATCAATAGGGTTGACAGGAGGATCTGGTGGTTAACCATGTCAAAAGCAGATCCAGCAAGATAAGTATTGAAGATTTGGAATCCGCTCTTGAAAGTCTTAGGGCTTCAACAACTGAGAGCAAGGCAGTCTCAAAAATAGTCTTAAAACCTATGTTGAAAATAGTTTTTCAGAAGCATAAAACATTTAATAGTCCAAATTAAATCCAAACCATGTTGAATAAAGCAGACTTTCCTATTTATCTAGGAGGCATCCCTAACCCTGAACCCTGTCCCGGAGCGTCACATCACAGTACTGCTGTATGTGACTAGGAACATTACATGAGAGATCAAAGACACAGAAGTCCTGAAGCAGCTCCTCTAAGGAACTGAGCTTCTGTCAGAGAGATACAGATGATCTTAGCACATTCATTAAACACGTGTAACACATTTGTGCTGCTGATAATTAGCCAGCCATTGCACATCAAAACAAGAGACGAACACTGTTAAACACCATTCAAACCACTGATGGGAAGGTGAACAGACAGCACTGGCTTGGATTCTAGATGGGTTTCCTGCTGTTTGTACCGCGGGAACTACAAACATCTTACACATGTTTAGTAACAGTAGTTAACATAGTAGTGCTAGTAGTAACAAACAAAAATAAATAAATAAATATTTATTTATTTATTCACTTTTTAACTCCATGTCAGCATCATGGCTATTTTCATGGCGATCTCAGAATAAATTACACAAGGTATATAATTAACAAAAAGTTATAAAAGACGTTTCAAATCTATACTAGACAAAAATAAATAAATTAATTAAAAATAATAATATACATTCAGGTGATACATTTTTAAATAAATCAGTTAAACACACCTCTTAATAAAACAGTTAAAATAAATAAAATAAATAAATTAAAAAACTTTAAAGCAATAAGCCCCAAAACGGTTATTCCATAAAAGTAGTAAGGTTTCACAAAATAAAACAGAGCAAATAAGGTGTAATGATATTGATAGAAACATTATTCTTCCACCAAACAATGTAGTTCCTCAGAAACGGTTGTGGTTCCAACAAAGTGGTTGCTGAGCAACACACAAATGTAAACAAAGGTGTATGTTTATAGTGTAATTTACAACAGCTTCAAACTTGGCTCAATCGATCAGAATCAAGCACTGGAACTATCAGTTTTATCAAATTAATTTATCTAACATTAATATTGTTATTCAGTTTTATAATTTTCTTTTATCTAAAAATAATTGTCACAATTATTTATATTATTTTAATTACATTATTAATATATTATTGATTAAATTTATCTGTTGTTGTTATTATTATTATTATTATTATTAATATATTTATTATTTTATTTTAGTTCATTTTATCTAACAACAATTGTTATTGATTATTAAATAAATATAATTACATTATTATTTTTTTAATTAAAGTATTAATTATTATATTTATCCAACATGATTTTATTATTATACTGTTAATAATAATAATTGCATCTCATTTTTTTTAAATGTGTCACAAAGGAATATTTCAGGACTGCATCACAGATCATATCATTATATCAAATCATATCAACACTAAAAATATGTATTTCACTAGTGATGGTATTGTACTTTTAAGTGTATATAAGAACAGTATAGTATTGCAACATACTATAACATCAAAGATGTTAGTCATAAATTATGTAAAAAATGCTTTCAAACTCTTGCTTTTCCTCTGTCCAAGGGATTGTTGGCAATATCAGTCAAAAGAAACGGATGGATGGAGGTTTGAAAAATCTAAAATTGAAACTATATCAAGCAACCATCGACGCTTAGCATTCACACATGATAAGAATCACTAATTGAAAATTTTCCATACTACAGGCAGCATGTGACTTAGGGACTCCTGGACTGTAGATATGCCTACAAATAATGGTAACATTATGGTGTTCTCAACACACAATGTGTGCATTTCTGTGTTTATAGAAAAGGTGGAGAGGGTATCCGAGGTGAAAGTACGTGCTTGCTTTTCTAGCTGGTTTGGCTGCAGTTTCTTTTCTGTGTATGTGTGTGTGTCCCAGCTGTAGCAGAGGGCAACTCAACTTGTGAGCTTAAGTTAAATATAGAACTCTTACTTACACACCACTGCTGCCGGCCCCGCCGGGCACATCACACACACAGAATGACTGCAGACACGTATCTGAAACAGCATCCATACACACACAAACACCAACACACACACACAGTCAATGTGCATGTTCCCGCCTGTCTCTCTGTGGGCAGGAAATTCTCAGAGAGACGTCCTGGAACTGACGGATGGAATGAAAGGCTGACTCAGCCACGGACGGAGAGAGAATGAGAACGAGAGCAGGAAGGAATTGGAGAGAATGGAAGCGAAAATCAAACAACTGAAGTTCAAACATGTGACTATGACAGCCAAGATAAGCACATACACGCACAGCCACATCGCTGGGCAAAACATCCGGGACGTACCAAGAGCTAAAGCTTTGTTTTGATTGGACGGATGGAGAGTATAAAACACCCACGCTTGCCCTGAGTCCAACACGAATTATGGATGCCTGAAGACCACACTCTTAATGATGAACATTTCATTTCAAAATTTGGAACTTTTAATTGCTCCTTTAGGGTGGGATAAGAGTGGGTGGAGGAAAAAAAATATTAATCAATTAGATGTTTACATTGTCTGAGGAAATTGCACTAAACTGCTATGGTGCTCTTGGTGGTTGTCAGGGTGTATCGCCATGTTCTGAGGCCAAATTCACAGCAATCCATTTTTAAAAAAATCTTGTAATAAACTCTAAGTAGTTTGCAACAATGTTCTTAAGTGCAATTCTTGAAAGATTTTCATTTACATTTACACATTTATCAGACGCTTTTATTCAAAGTGACCTATACAAGAAGAACAAAAGCAGGTCGTCAAAGAGCCAACAACATTTGTAATACACAGTGCCTTTTCTTTTCAAGAACATGACAGGTTTTGGTGTTATCTGGCGGTTCTTGCCGAAGACTCGCTGATCAACTCGGCCTAGCAGATTACCATAATAATCATAAGTGCAAGTTCAGCATTTTGAGTTGTGTATTTTAATGCGCCACATATTTTAAACCTTCTGAAAATTACGTTGTAATTATTATAATAAGTTTCAAAATAAGTGTAATTATATTAAAGATTTTTAAGAACATTTCTTTTTGTTTTCTCTTGAGCAGTGGCATTTTAGTATGATTAATATACTATTATAGGTTTTTTTAAGTTTAAATGGGTTTTTATTTTTCTATATTTTTTTGGACGTTTTAGCAATTTTGTTATGCCATTTTATTGGCTTTTAAAAAATGTCATTATAGTTTATATTAATTTTTAGTTTTACTTTTAGTAATTTATTACATCAAATTATACTAAATAAAACTAAGAAATGTCTCCTCTGCAAGTTTTATAATTTTTTATAAAGTTTTTTCTAACACTAGTAATTTCAGATGATATTTATTTTATTTCACATATTCAAAACATTTTCATGGTTTTAGTTTTAGATTTGTTGACTGCAATAACCCCGGCCTTTAAATCAATCATAAGATTAAAAAATATATATATGTATTCTTAAGAAAAGGTTTTGGCAATACAAAATATACAAAATAAATAAATAAAAAATGTGATTTATTCTAGGTGATTGCTTATGCCAACATCAGTTGATTTCCATTCATGAGCCTCTTTTAAATGATGGCTGAAAAAACTAGACTAGAAGAAATTAACTTCTGTACTATTTGCAAATATTGGAGGCAGTCAGTGGGACTCTCACGGACGTAGCAATGTTAGTTCTTGAGAACTGTCCTTATTGTGTACCAATATTTTCCACAGCAAACAAGCAACTTATTACCTATGATGTTTGTGTAATCACATGTTTTTCAGTTAAAATGTGAATAATGACTAATAAAGTGTAAGTAGAGAAATGTTCCCATCCCGCCTCCATCTATTTTTACAAATTTACAGTTAGTCCCACCCAAACTCATGCACCGGCTGAGTCAGAAGGTGACATGCCGGTCGCTCAAGCCAACAGAACAATGTTTTGACAGCACTACAGAGTCAGTGTTTTCACTTTTCAGGAAGTCAACCTGTGAAAGACCAGAAACATACTTTAACAGAACTTCTAGGAACGTGCCTGCCATTCCTTTGCAGAGATGTTGAAAATGTAATGTGTACATGAGTTATGAAGTTCCGTTTTCTATTTATTTATTATATAATTAAAATAAATAAATAAATAAACCTTGCTACGTGTACTGCGTTAAGCTAACTGAGACTTGTTATAGCACTTGCATATCATTGCTCTTTTGTTGATTTTGATTGCTTCCATTGTCCTCATTTCTAAATCGCTTTGGATTAAAGCGTCTGCTAAATGACTAAATGTAAATATACACATATATACATATACACATTTTTTTTTTTTAAATTCAGAAAAAACAAAAAAACAGATATAGCGAGAATACGAAGATCCAGGACATGATTTTGGTGTCCCCCTTTGCGTTTTGTTGCATATCCCAATTTGGTGCCACTGCATAATAGTGTGTGTGCAAACAAATAGATGCACTCGGGACACCCACTACATCAGAGAGACAGAAAGAGAGAGATGAATGAGGTGAGACAGGGATAAATAGAACGAGCACACTGTGTGTGTGTGTGTGTGTGTGTTGTAGTGTTTATGTCAGTCTGTTCTCTCATGTCAACCGAATTACACACAGAACACTTATATAACACACCACATTACTGCTCATTAACAACAACCCCTCTGCTGTCTCTCTCTCCCTCTGTCTGTTTTTCTCCGTGTGCAGGCTTCTGAATTTTTTTAGCAAAGCCCTGAATGTTTTTAATCATCTTGTTTTTCACACTAACCTTTCATGCCTTGTAAATTCTGTCACTAAGAAAATCATTCAGAGGTGCAACCTACTCCGGAAATAATTCTTCTGACTGCTGCCATAAGTCTTACTGACATACTACATACTGACGGCGTTCCATCCAGATGTCACAAATGTTTATTGATAACTAAAGCAGAATATACATTTTTCACAGCAGATGCATTTTACTGCATCTGCTGTGCTTGCAAACTCTGCACAAACTTCATTAAACCCAGTAACTATACCATAATTTAAAACACTAATAACCTTCTTAATAGATTTTAACACAGTTTTTTTTTTCAGACTTTAAGTCTATATTCTCAATAGCATAGGACCACAAGACATACTGTACAGTAATACATATACAGTAGTATAATTATGTATGGAGTATTGATAGAATATTCCATAATGCAATGCGCTCGACTTTTATGCCAAATAGCTCATTTTTTTAGTGGGATATTTTTTTTTTACTGGGTATGTTTTATTTATGTGATAGGTATGTAAGTAGGTAGGTGGACAGACAGACAAACATAACTTCTAGAAGCGGACACAGCAATCTGTCCCGCCACATTAAAAAGCATCAAAAGAACATTGTTTGAATTTCATTATAAAATTAACCAAATTTGTCGGCGCCAATAGCCTCGTGGTTAGTGCGACATATAGTGCAACTGTGCTCACGGCGACCCGAGTTCGATTCCCGTCTCGAGGTCCTTTGCTGATCCCGCCCCCTCTCTTCACCCAATGCTTTCCTGTCTGCTCTCTACTACTGTCCTATCTAATAAAGGCATAAAAAGCCCAAAAATATAACTTAAAAAAAAAAAAAAATTGACCAAATTTGAATGCTCAGGCTTAAATTCGTCAAATAAAGCACAACGCTTATTGCAATTAATGGATGTAGCATGCTACAAGTAGTATTTATGCCGAGTTCACACTGCACGATTTTCAAACTCGTCGGATCGCTGTTGTTTTCACACTGCGTGACTATCTGGGGTAGCATTCAGTCGCTGCTGTGTTCACATTGCACGATGGATCGACGACAGGGGCTTTCACATTGCACGATTTCACAATAGGAAGAATCGCCGACAACTCTGTCTGATCCGCAAACTACGTTTCACAACAAAACACACACGAGAAGTGATAAGGAAATAACGCAAGAATCTGCGTGCGTCAGCCCATTGTTCTCGAGCTAGACTGGAAGTATTAAAAACAATATAGCCCGCAAATGATCTGTGCGCTGATTTCCAGCTACAAAAACAAAAAACAGATTATGCAGGAGGGAGATGCAGGGAACAGGGATTGTGTTCTGCAAAGAGTGGTAAATAATAATTTGCAGTAACTGTTATGATGTTGCGGCTGGTCAAGCGTTTGTGCTTGTTTCTGTATGATATAATTGTACAAATTAAAATACTGATATGATAACTCCTCACGGAACTTCCCTCTGCCCTGTATCTTTGTCTCTCATTGGCTGAAGGTCATCGTGATGTAGTTTTCAGTCAGAAATCATTGCACACAGTGTGATTGTGAATCGCCGACAGCTCCAGATATTTAGCATGCCAAATATTTCACGGGCGTCGGCGACGTGTCAACGATTCCCTCAGATCGCGTCTTTGATAATTCACACTGCGCGATTGTCCGCGTGAACGAGCTCCGATTTGCCTCCGATGTCGGGCATTTGTCGGCGATTTATCAAAACCTGTCGGCGAGTGAAAAATCGGGCTAAAATCGTGCAGTGTGAACTCGGCATTAGTGAAGTTGTGTTGATGCATCGACTACAAACAGCATAAACTAAACATCGATTAAAGATTAAAAATTAAAATTGATATTGTTAATCCAGCACTAGCGTCCACACAGCTGATATGTTTACCTGCTGTAGTTTACCCACGCAGTGCACACAAAAGAGACACTAATTTAAACATCATCATTTCGGCCCTCCAAAACTGTTTCGGCCTAAACCGGAAAATACATTTAAGCCAAATATTTCACAAATGAACACTAGCCTCTCTTGTTAGCTAATATATTTGGAGAAAGCTATTCCGTTCTTCTCAGATGCAGTAATTTGGCTCGAAGATGTAACATTTCAACATTTAAGAGTGTCCTATTCCACCATTTAATTAAAAACATCCCATAAGCATCCCAGGAGGTCTAGGCTAAGCCCCGAATATATACTGACCCTATAACCGGCCGTCTCTCTCTCAGTCTATCTGTCTATCTCTTAGGTTCAAGCTGAGGTTACATTCCTAATGTTCTGACAACCAACAAACACTGTAACTCAACCTCTATCCTGCTCTCCTCTTCGGTCTCTCTCTTCATCTTTAGGAGCCTTTAACTCCTCCTTCCTGACAGACAATATGTCTCCCTTTCTCTCTGTGCCTGCTGTAATCACCCGTTTATTCATCTATGGGTTCAGGTCTGGGTCTGGGCTTGTTTAGCTCTCATTACGAGCGGCCCAAAGGGCGCTGGGAGAGGACGGGAGGGGGTATTAATCAGATTTGGGTTGGTTAAGCCCAGCTTAAGTGTGTTAGCGGGGTAGAGACAGGCCCTATGGGAGAGCAGTCACACACACACACACACACACACTTATCTCGCTATTAGATTATGCACTGCCTTGCAGTGACAGAGTGTTTTAAGTATCAGGACCCAAGGCATTTTTTTTGACATGATCTCAGTCTAACATCAGCGAAGACAAACAGACCACAACTTCACTGGGTCAACAAGTGGCACGTCTGATCCATTCTATTTATGACAAACTAAAACCAATTAACTACTGCCCTGAAAATCAATAGTCAAACATCACATGCCGTGAGACGCTACTTAAAATAGCAGCCATGTTACCGGGTAGAAAGTGTAACTAACAAGGAATCAGTCAATGAAATACTCCACCATATCTTTTAAAGGCAGACAGATGTTTTTGTTTGAAATAATCATTTGGAAAAATTGTCATTTTAGCTGGGGCGATATATCAAATTCAAAATACATTCACAATGAGTTTTCTGGTTAAACAACATCATTAGGGCTGCAAAATGATTAATCATGATTAATCGATTCAAAATAAAAGTTTATGTTCTACATACTATATGTGTGTGTGTACTGTGTATATTTATTATATATATATATATAAATACTAACACATATATGTATTTATTTAAAAAATATATATTTGTATGTATTGTGTTGTGTATGTAAACACTTGTATATCATTTATATTATATTATATATAAATATAAATATTTTATATATAAATCTAACATATTTTCCCTTAATATATACATGCTTGTGTTTGTATTTATATATACATAATAAATATACACAGTACACACAAATATAGTATGTAAACATAAACTTTTATTTTGAATAGATTAATCGCGATTAATCGTTTTTGCAGCCCCAAACATGAACATCACAATGGATTTTTCACACTCTTTAGGAAACTTAAAGGCCAAATAAAATCCTTCCTTGTCTCGCTTAATAGATATGTTTAAGAATTCAAACTGATTTAAGCTTCAGCAAAATTACATTGCATTTTTCATAATAAAATGTTTCAGTGAAATATAAAAAAAAAGTAATATATACAGTATATATATATTTGTGCCTTTTATTTTGTTGTGCAAGATTTTTAATATTTAAATTTTGACATTTACGTTTAAGCCATTTCAGACAAATACATATATATCATCATGGCATGATATTTTCAGTTCATCATCTAACCTTGGTTGTAATGTCAGAGTTATTCTCTCTGTATGGTTAGGGCATGTGTTCATGCTGAGTGTAGGAGATTAGGAGACTCCCTGCCTACACACACCTCCTGTTAATATTACACACACACACACACACCTGTATTCAGTGTTTTTGTAGCCTGCATATCCATATTTTTCTATACTAGACAATGGTCTGAAATCAAATGCCTGA